>NC_134539.1:8577500-9827500 GCF_050624435.1 Tenrec ecaudatus | reverse complement strand
GATGCTGCCAAAGACTGTCCCTGAGGAGTACACGTTAATTGTTGGAAATGTCATTTCTTTACAAAACTGGTGTGGCTATTTCCCTGCTTTCAGATGATCAATCCCACTTGAATGGTGGGATTTGTCCCTGGGCAGGAGCCATTGAAAGAAAGCTGCATCTTGGGAGATAGGGTTATGCCAACTACTAGCTGTCACTGCTCTGAAATGACAATGAAGTCAGTTGAGATATCAGACACACGCATCATTTCACTTCTATCCCCAGGAAGAAACGCCAGGCAATGTAGCTTCACCCAATGGTTAAAGCCATCTTAGAACCCGCCACCCCCCCCACCTTTTTTTTTTTTAGCTCTCTGAGTTCTGGCAGAAAAGATAATAGGAAAGGGAGGTCAAGAGGCACAAATAGGTCTGTCTTACTGGTTTTTCTAAATTGGCCAAGAGCACAGCTCTAGCTCGTGGCAATGGTAGGATTAGTAGATTGCTATAGACAGCAGGCCATTAATTCACTTGTTAGCTATAGAAGTTGATCTCCTACCAGAACTCTCAAAGCATAACAATCCTAATTAAAAGACCAACCGCAGCAGCAGACATACATTTTTATGTCTGATTAAGAGTGAATAAGATAGATATTTAACTCCGTGTTGCCATTAGCTTTTCCTGTATCACCAACCAACCCACATGCAGTTGTTCCTGTTGCCATTTAATTCCAACAAATAGAGACTCGTGAAGACAAAGCAGAACTGCACCCATAGGATTTCCTAAGCTTTGATTGTTACAGGAACAAAGTGGGTAAGAACCTCTGACCTTTCAGCAACCAGTCAAACAGTTAACCAATTTGCCACTCGGACTGTTCAGCCTAGTGAAAGCCATGGCTGTTAGCTGATTCCACCTCAGCAACTCTACCAGAGCAGCGCTCTGCTCAGAGTCGGCGAGGCTCTGATTGTATGAGGCCAACTGTGATCTCTTTCTCTCAAGATGTGGTTGGCAGGTTCGAACTGGTAGCCTTTTAGTTACCAGCTAAGCACGTTACCCACTGTGCCACTCCTCAGCAGAATCTAACGCCCATTTATTTATATCATGAATCTTTCGCCTGGATGAATCTGAGCTGGATGTTTTTCCTGATCTATGCTGGGCTGGTCTTGACAGCACTTACTTATGATTCTGTGGACCGTGTTGCGGGTCGGAGCAAAGGCTGGTCTCCGAGGCTCAGGTGGGCAGCTCCTCCTGCTCCCAAGTGGTCTCTCATTTTCCACTAGGCTTAGCTTACTTGGTGGTGGAGACCGAGGTTCCCACGGCAGCATGGAATAACACGGTCCAAGATCCTTCCTGAAGTTTCTTGGACCTTGAGACTGGCCCAGCATGAAAAAGTTTTACATGTCCCCTGTCCTGTTGGTCAGGGCCAGTGGCAAAGCCAGAAAAGGCCTGTAGATTGAGCCTCTTGAGATGCAGAGAAAGGTGGCATCTTTTTAATTGTTTTTATATATGTGTCACTGTACCCCTTCTGTATGTCACAGACTAATACAGGCATTCCCCAGATTATAAGAGCTAGATTCAAGCTACACCCTTTAGTTATTACTATGTTAAAGATGCATTGATGTACCTGGAAATCTTTCTTTATTTTTCTTTTTTAATAGAAAGGTACACCGTGTAGTACATGCAAAGATGAACATTGGGCTAGCTGACATTAGACAGTACCCAACTCTTCCCAGGTCCATACAGATTTGGCTTGCAGACAGACTTTGGATCAGAACTCAGTTTTCAGCCGGAGACTGCCTGTGGTCTACACTGTGTTGGTGAAACAGAAGTTTCCGTCTGGCAGAGTCAAACCTATTTAGGTAGTTAACAAAAATCGTAAATAAATAGAGAATTCATTTCATGTTTCTCCTGTCTGCCTTGCTTCAATCAATGGCAGGGATCCTGAAGACTAAGGGGTGGCTTGTAAAAAAACCGTGAGCCAGAAAAGCTAATTTGGGAAGCTCCCGGCAGTGACACAGCTGGGCCTCACTTCTAAATCTTAAAAGAATGAACGGTCTTTAACATTGTGACCAACTCTATGTTTGGAGTAGTCTGTATTCCCGGCAGCATACTCTTGGCTGTTAGCATCACTACTAACGTTACGGGGTCTGAAAGGGCCACAAAAATTCTTTGATGTACAAAACCTTTTTTTTTTTGGTTTAATTTATGGATAGAAAGCTTTCCTGGAATCAGAGAGTTGAAAGTGTCACCACAGAGCTCTGTTGTGTCCACCGTTTCTTTGTACATGAAAGGAGATTTTTGTTGTTGCTTTTTCCTCCCTCTCCTACTTTTCAGGAATGCAAATGAGAGCTAACACCAGGTACTTTAGTTTTCAGTTGACAAACCCAAATGCTGAAGTGTGACACATGTCTTTCTAGGAGAGCAGGGGGAGGCAGACATGCCTGTGGTTGCTAGGGCAGGTTGTTAGGGGAGTAGAGAGAGAATCCAGCTGCAGCATTGGGAAGCCAGGCATTCTTCCTGACAGGACAGACTTTTTGGGTCAAGCACTGGGGTTAGGCTGATTCCAGCCCAGAGTGATCCCTTAGGACAGGGCTGACCTGCTCCTGTGGGTTTCCAAGACTGCACCTCTTAACCGGAGGAGCTTCCCAGTCAGAATTGACTCAATGGCAGGGCGTTTTGGTTTGCACAAGTTATGTCGACACCGCCCTGTCTGTAGCCTACGAAGTTTGCAGTGGTGCTGTGAGAGCCTCTGAGCCGTGAAAAGGACCAACATGACAAAGGGACACCAAGGGAGTATGTGCTGTTGGGGGAGAAATGGTGCAGCTTGATAGGCCTCCATCAGGAGCCCCCGACCTTCAGTGGGTAAAAGTGCACTATCTCCGCAGGGCCATCGCGTGGAGCACAGTGACACAGGCGAGGCCTGTTCAGCAGCAGAATGACTGCTCAGGCCTGCGCTGTCCTCACAATCTTGTTGTCCTTGGTCCACCCTAGAGCCACGGACAAGGGACTAGAGGGGCTCTTCTAACGGGTCTTCAGGCTCTACAAGAGAGCACTCTGGCTGTGTCCACTCAGTGAGTTGGGGTGACCACTGATTTGGTGAGAGGGCAAAACTGTGGTCTAAACCCTGGCTAAAATTGTTGGTGCACAGCCTGTGGAGAAGTCTTCGGAATATACATTGGACTGCGGTGCACCATAGCAAATGACTTGCATTGTCTTCTCATTGACTTCAAGAGGAACTGAAGTGTGTTCTCTTTACTGTGACCCACAGGCCCCGTGCATTTCTTGTCCAACCTATTTTCTCACCCTTCCTCTGTCAACTCTGTTGAATCGGCAGGTCTGTCCCTCTCTGAGCCTCTGTGCTGTATTCTGGGAAGCTCTCTTCCCAGATCAACTCATCATGGCGCTTATAAGTCAATGCATTATTACCGCTGTGAAGAGCGTGGCATCAGGGTTGGAGCAAGGCTTATGAACACCCCGAGATGACACACCTTGTTTGCTGAAATCCAGGAGAGCTCCTGGTGATGGGCTTCAAGAACTGTGGCCATCAGTATAGAGTACAACTCAATGCAAGAAAAACCAAATACTCACAGTGAGGCCAGTAGACAATCATGAGAAATGGAGTAAAGATGGAAGTTGAAGAGCAAAGATGCCACTCTGAAGACTAAAGTGCACTGGACCTAAGCTATAGTGTGTTATTTGCTTCTCACGTGTATGAAAGTTGGACAGTGAATAAGGATGGTCCTGGAAGAATTGCTGCGTTTCAGTGATGGCATTGGTGAAGAATTTTGAAAGCACGATGGTCTGTCAGAAGAACAAACAAATCAGGCTTGAAAGAAATGCTTGTACAGCCAGCATGCTCCTTAGAAGTGAGAATGATGAGCCCTTCTCTCACATACGTTGGGCATTTTATCAGGAGAGACCAGTCCTTAGAAAAGCACATTGTGCTTGGCAAAGTAAAAGGGCCTTGTAATTGCTGACCTTCCCGACACAACCACTGAAGACAAAGTGTGTGAACAACTAAATGTGGTGAAGAAAGCTGATGGTGCCCGGCTATCAAAATAGATAGCGTCTGGGGTCTTAAAGACTTGAAGGTAAACAAGCGGCCATCTGGCTCAGATGCAATAAAGCCCACATGGAAGAAGCACACCAGCCTGTGTGACCATGAGGTGCTGAAAGGATCAGTTATCAGGCATCAAAGAACAAAAATATCATATCCTTTTGTGCTCGCCTCCATGATACGACCGCTTAAGACAAATGGGTGCATAAGCAAATGTGACGAAGAAAGCTGATGGTGCCTGGCTATCAAAAGATATAGCATCTGGGGTCTTAAAGGCTTGAAAGTAAACAAGTGGCCAGAAGCAACAGAGCCCACATGGAAGAAGCACACCAGCCTGTGTGATCACAAGGTGTCAAGGGATCATGTATGAGGCATCATCAGAACAAAAAATCTTACCATAGTGAATGAGCGGGGGGAATGCGGAGTGGAGACCCAAAGCCCATTTGTCGGCCACTGGACATCCCCTTACAGAAGGGTCTTGGGGAGGAAATGGGACAGTCAGGGTGCGATGTAGCAATGATGAAAAATACAACTTTCCTCTAGTTCCTAAATGCTTCCTCCCACCCCCTCCCACTGTCATGATCCGAATCCTACCTTGCAAGTCTGACTAGACCAGCGGATGTACACTGGTACAGATGGGAACTGGAAACACAGGGAAGCTGGAGCGGATGGTCCCCTCAGGACCAGTGATGTAAATAGCGATACTGGGAGGGCACAGGGAGGGTGGGTTGGAAAGGGGGAACCTATTTCAAGGATCTACATGTAACCTCCTCCCTCGGGGACATACAACAGAAAAGTGGGGGAAGGGAGACGTGGGACAGAGCAAGATATGACAAAACAATAATTTATAAATTATCAAGGGTTCATGAGGGTGGGGGGAGTAGGAAGGGAGGGGGAAAAAAGAGGACCTGATGCCAGGGACTTGGGTGGAGACAAATGTTTTGAGAATGATGAGGGCAACGAATGTGCAAATGTGCTTTACATAGTTGATGTATATATGGATTGTGATAGGAGTTGTATGAGCCCCTAACAAAATGGTTTCAAAAAAACAAGGAGCTGATACCAAGGGCTCAAGTAGAAAGCAGATGTTTTGAGAATGATGATGGCAGCAAATGTACAAATGTGCTTGATACAAGGATATATAGATATAGATTGTGATAAGAGTTGTACAAGCCCCCAGTAAAATGATTGGGGAAAAAAGGGCGTTGAGACAAAGGAACATCCTCGGTGGGATGGATTGACCCCGTGGCTGCTACAATGAGCTCAAACCTAACAAATATTGTAAGGATGACACGGCCCTGCGTACTGCTTTTTCTGTTTTACATCGGGTCGCTATAAGTATGAAGAGATTTGATGGCATCTAACAAGAGAGGTTCCCATCCAGATAGTTGAAAATGTCCTTGTTTTCACTGACATGCTACTCAACATGATGCCCTGGTCTAGGCACTGGTTTACCCTTTGCCATATCCCCAGCCTCGCCATTCTCACTTCCAAGGAGCATTCTGATTGTGTTTTTTCTAAGATGTATTTGATTGTTCTTCTTGTCGTCAATGCCACGTGCTATTCTTCCCAATACCACAGTTCACTTTAGTCCATTATTTTAGTTTAGATTCTTTCCCAGTGAACTTTGTTCCCTTCTTTTACTGCTTAAGTTTTTGCCTCCTTGCACCAGAATCTATCAGGGGCCTATCCTCTTACACATTTTTAGTTGACTCTTGTGTCTATCACTAACTGGCACATGGAGATGTTTAAAAATAGTCATGAAATAAAAGAATGAAGGAATTCACTTTTACAACAAAGACAGTTGATTCATACCATTCTCGGTGAGTTTACAATGATAAAATGGGAGCATTGAGTTCAACATCTCAAGAACACAATGTCTTCTCATCTCCATGTGTTGCATTATGCTGTCATCAGCAGTCCCATGCAACTTCTATAATCTGATGAATGTTGTAAGGGTTTGAGCCACATGGGGATTAGTGAAGAAATCAGTCAAAACTGTTAGCTTGTATCTATTGTCACATGAAATAACAGGTGGGGATTCATAACTGTAGACTGAGCATTGGGCCCCAGAAAATTTGTATGGCCCAGGAGAACATTCTAGAACTTAAGTGCTTGCCTGTTTTTCATCTCGTGGAATTTTGTGTCTTTGTCCCTTGATTGACTTAGTAGTGTAGGCTAGGTGTAAAATTTGTAAGTACATGTGCTAATCTATTTTAAACTGTGCCATATTGAGGAATGAGATTCCTGCCTTACGCCAGTGTGCCCCACTGGACAGTGAAGGTTTATGTAGTGAGTGTTCTAGACCCTGTGACAGTCATTGTGGCATGACACAAAGATATTTGGCAAAAGTGGGAATTTTCAAAAATATATTTTTAGAAAATATAATCACGTAACAACGGACTCTTCAGTGACAAACAGAATGCATGATAAAGGGCAGGGTCAATCCATTTAGTTGTGATAGTGACTTCAGCGGGCAGTTCTGACAGACAAGGGCATTCCTAACATGATGGTATTTTAATTTGGGGATTGATCACCCACCAACCAATCATGTAACCAGTTACTGTAGAGATTCTTTGAATCACGGGGACCCCCTACGAGTCTGGCGAGAAGGGTGCTAATAAAGCATTCTTAAATTTTCACAAGTCCATCTCCAGGCCTGTCTTCAGATATGGCTTTGGGGGGACTCAATCCTCCAACTCTTTGGTTAGCTTCTGAGCAGCTGGACCGTGGTACAGGCATCACTTGCCAGTTGTCGACAGGGAAGAAAGATGAAGAGGCCGTTTTCCAAGTGTTACAAACTTGGAAACTCACAAGGGCAGTTCTGCCCTGCCCTTTAGGGTCACTATGAGGCAGAATCAAATGGTTGGCAGTGGGTTGCGTTTGGTCTTCTTACTGTTGGCAGGGGCTCTGCCTGCCTGCCAGCTCCAGTTGCTTACTGCTCCCGAGGTTTGAGCCTGCTCCTGTTAGTACCTGCCCCCCTTTCACTTTGGAATTGATGTCTGTGCTTCAAAACCCTGATGATGCCTAAATCCAGCAGAGCTGTCTGGTTGATAGTTTTGTTTGGCATTTTCTTTTCTCGTCGTCCTGTGGCCCATTCATTTCTGATGACAGTTGGCATCTAGGAAGTTGGGCATTGAGAAAGTTACTACATCTGGTTTGCTAGTAGGCTTTTCAATGGCGTTTAACTCCGTTCTTGATGGCTGTACTGTATATTTTGTTGGAGTATTTTATAGAAGGATAATAAAAATGACAGCATTTCACAAAGCCTTTTTTTCCCCAGGTCTCAGAATATATTTTCTGAAAGAATGACTGTGGGAAAAATATGTTTTCATTACTAGCCTGACACATCTTGGTATGGGGAATGCATGGTGCTTTTATTGCTGCGGGAAATTTTTGTACTTTATTATCAAATCACTTTATAATGCCAACTGCTTTTGAAAAATAACCATTGTTTGTGTGTCTCCATTTCTTCTTTCGATGTGGCTGTGTTGCCCCCAGCAACGTGAAAACAAAGTGCATTCCGGCTAGTGTCTTTCCACCTGGGTAGCTATCCAGCTATGGTGCTCCATTTGGAGAAGTCCTCATCTAGCACCTTCTTAGATCCTAATTCAAGTGTCCTCGCAAACATTTTAATAAAAGGGGGGGTGGGAGTGAGCTTCATAAAACCTGATGTGATGGAGATGCCTTACGGCGGTACAAACATGTGTCTGCCTGTTATTAGTTTAATTACTAACATGTGAGAATTTTAAAAATCCATTCCTAGTTAATCATTGCTGCCTCTGAGCGGACCTGCAGTTTTTGACGCTCATGGTCCAAGTGCATGATACTGGGTTGCTTAGTTAAAGATTGACCCTTTGGAAAATTTTGACTTGCTCGCTGAATTCTTTCTCCATTCAAGACGGCAACTCTCCAACAAAGGTTTCCGCCTCGATGTGGACCAACCCTCTGTAGTGTCTTAGCCGTTTCAGGGAGAGGCCTTCTCTTTCCGTTGTTCTTTTCAGTGTGAACCCTGACCCCCACTTCCACTGAGAGGCCCTGAGTGGTGCAGGTCATTGATGCCCTTGGCTGCTAATGGGAACGTTGGAGGTCCTCCACGACTCAGAGGCACCTTAGAGAAGAAGCCTGGAGATCTGAGTTCCGGAAAACCAGCCTCTGAGAAGGCTCCGGAGCACAGGTCTACTTTGACATGCGAGAGCTGCCATTGTCACGTGGACTCTCCGGAAACTGTGTGCTGGTGTCCCTGTTTTGTTTCCCCCCACGGTAGCTGGCTTTGCCATGCATAGGTGAGAAGTGGTGGAAGCAGAATGCAGAACTCTGGTCTGGTTTCTCAGTCTTCCTCAGAAAGTATCCGTGTCCCCATCATTCATAGGCCACTAGATGAGGGCCGATCTAGCCCAGTAGCCTAATACAGCTCCTCATGTTGAAAATCTTCATGGGAACAGGTGACCTCATCTTTCTGCCATGGAGCTGCAGGTGGGCTGAACCCCGGCCTCATGATGATTAGTTCAGTGCTTACCCAACTCTGCCACCAGGGCTCTTTAGCATCACACAACGACCATGGGTAGAATTGATGACAAATACTCGCTTAAAAGACATTCAAGGGGAAGGAAAAAAAAAGAAATTTGATGCTTTTCCTCAGGCTCTCCTTCTTAATCACCTCAGGAGCATCTTTCCGTTTGTCAGGGAAAAGCATACAGAGAGACAAGGCGATGTGAGTGTGGCTCCACCCATCAGTTTCTCATCGGATACTTCATTTCAACTTCCCAGTCCAGACACGCATGATCCATTAACAGTGCCAATTTGCCATTTCTGAACAGCAAAACATCTTTGGCTGTGCCACAAATACAAAACTATCTGAAACTCTTCGAGCTAGACTCATGCTGCTGATAGAAATTGGAAATGAGAGTGAGATAAAGTTCAGATACAGAACTCTTGGCTTTTCTCGACATGTGTTGGAATGAAACACACGGAGTCTCTTCAGGTATCAATCTGGATACGTGTTCTTTGACCCTTCCTGTGGTTGAGCTGATTCTCACACCGACATGCTCCGTGCTTCTCCAGACTCATTGGTACCTTTCTGTTGAGTCATTTGGAAGCCAAAGGAGAGATGATGGAGTGCTCATTTTTAATGTCTATACGATTGTGTCTACATGCTCTCTTTGTTTGCCCCCAGCTTAATATCGAGACAGCATGGTTAATCCAAAATTGGGAGGGGATGGGGAATGTAGGGCTTTGTGGCGTGCTTTTTTGGTGAAAGAATATAACACTTAAGAGGGCCACGTTTCCCTTTAAAATCAATTCCTGACATCTGCTTTACCTAGCTGGGAATGAGCTGTGCCAGAATCCTTTCCTTGGGCCATCCTCCCCTCTTGCCCCTTCTTAGCTCACTGGTGCTTTTCAGACCTGGCCTGGAGGCTCTGGGTCCCTAACTTTAGAAATGTAGCCCTCATTAATATGGATTAATTGAACGTGGCCATTTCATGAAAACAAATTATACAAAATGTTCATACCATTTATTTAACACGGCTGTTCAGGAGGAAGCCTGTCTGTCAGTGGATGGAATGTGCCACAGTTGAGTGGCCTGGGGTCCCATCCAATCATGACTTCTCAGTTGTAAGGCCTGCAGCTCCGGGGTCCCTAATAAGAAAGCCCGTATGTAACCCGGTTTCCTTTTCATAACATTATTTCTTTTCAACATTTTCCAGTTAAGATACTTCTCCATTTATTGATCTTCGCATTACAGTCTTTGAAAGTCATTAACAGCAACTATAATAATAAATGAAGCACCATTTAAGGGGGGGGCAGGAGGGAGGGGCTAAAGGACACAGGTGAGAAGGTGAGTGGTCTGAGGGTAGAGTGGGTTTTCTCACTGTGCGTTGTTGTTGTTGTTGTTGTGTGCCCCTGTGAACCTAGGGACGCAGCACCACCTGGTCCTGCACCGTCCTCGCCGTTGCTACGTTGGAGGCCAGGGCTGTAGTCTCTGTGTCTGTCCTCCTCTTGTCAAGGGGATTACAGTTTTGTTTTTTTCCTTGTCCTCTACTCTACCAAGCTTGATGTCCTTCTCCAGGGACTGGTCTCTCTCTTGAAAACATACCTAAAGTGCATGAGATGAAGTCCAGCCATCCTTGTTTCTAATGAGCATTCGGTCTGTGCTTCTTCCAAGACAAATCCTTTTGTTCTTTTGGCAAGCCATGCTGTTTTCAGGATTCACCTTTAATTTTTGACATGTGATTATTAGAAAGACAAGGATTACAGGGGCGCTGAATTCTTAGCCCACCACTTTTATTTACACCTCAGAACTTGCGTATGGTTGTGTGCTACTCAGGGCTGTGGAAACATGTAGCTACTTTGAGTTGACTTAAAGTTAAATGAAGGTGAACTAACTATACTTCCCCAGGAGCCTTAACGCCACGTGAAGTATTCAGTTATTGGATGGCCCAGAATAAGGACATTTCTGTCGTTGTAGCAGGTTTTCTTGGTCAGTGATGGACAAGAGATTCTTGATCTAAACCAGGATAACATATTCAGGGGACTGCCTTGTGCTAAACAGATGCTGTTGACAGTGATTTGGACAGTGAAACATCCTGTAGGGAGATCAGACTTATAGTTAGTAAATGGCTGTTCCGTTCATGGTTGTGGTGGTTAGCTCCTGTCCAGTGATTCTGATTCGTGGGGGATACTGTGTTAACAGAGGAGAACTGGTTTCCAACACTGTGATCTTTCAGAAGGAGACTACCAGCAGGCATCTATTGAGGTGCCTCTTGGTGGGTCGAAACCATTGACCTTTGTCTTGTAGTGGAACCCTCTGGAGTGCTTAACTCTGTGTCACCAAGTACATCAGTCTGGGTTGATTAGAGAAACAAATTTATAGACACTCATGTGAGTATGAGAGAACCTTATATCAAAGAGCAATTGTGCATTAAGAAAACATTCCAGCCCAGTCCAGATCAAGTCCTAAAATCCAATATTACCCCATATGCCTGATACTAGTCCATAAATTCCAGATCAAGTCCATAAGTCCAATACTACCTCATATGTCAATACTAGTCCATAATTTCCTCTCTCGACTCACACAGCCATGCAATGACTCCGAATGCAGGTAGATCACAGGTCAGTGGGTGGAAAGTCTTGTGAATCTATTGGTGATGTGGAAGCATCTCAGTGCTGGTGTGGGTCTCCACGTGGCTCCTCCAGTTCCAGGGCTCTAGCCTAGCTCCCTGTGGTTGGACAACAGGAGTGTCTCCCAGGAAGTGAATGTATCTGGCCTCAGTGAGCTGTTTATCTCCTTTGCGCCTCCAAATGAGGTCATCAAGCTGTTGACCTGATTGACAAGCTAAAATCCACCCCTTCACTCTTAATCGTCTAATTGGCACCACATTATGTAACTACCACATCAAGGGACTCCTTTTCCACATGTTAGACATGCGTGGAGTCTTTTTTAACGTCAATGCAATATTGGTTATTGTAATGTGGAAATCTCCTCATTTCCCATCTGCCCTCATGACTTCTTGCTCCAGCAAGCAACACACTGAGTGCGTGCACATGGGAGGTTCCGGGCATCCTCAGGACCTTGGCAAAGGTCCCATTCCTCTCAGCATCAGGTGGGGCAATCCTGTGAAACAAATCGGAACTCCCTGACAACGCATCTTTTATCCAAATGGGTCCTTCTCTTAAATTACTAGAACCTTGTTCTAGGTTTATGAACACCTGCTTGTTTTGGGAGACTGATTGAATGAATTCAGAGTTTTGAGATGTACTCTTTCCACACCAGCTTTCCAACTCAATAGATAACTGAATAGATTTCTTCCGAAGTTGAATATCATTAAAACAGTTTACCTTCTAAATTGTCTAGAATTGAGAATACCGATTTATTGTAAAACAAAAAGGAAGCACAATGTTTAGAGAAAAACTTAACTGATGCTTGGTTTTCTACTGGCTACACCAGAAGTTTTAAAAACAAATTTCTAATTAAAAAAGCAGGGACCCCTGGCAGTGTAGTGGGTTATGCATTGTGCTACTAACTGCAAGGTCGGTGGTTTGAATTCAACACTTTTTCTTTAAGAGAAAGTCGAGGCTATAACGATTTAGAGTCTCAGAAAACCGGGGAGGCTCTTCTGCTCCCTCCTGTAGAGTCACAATGAATCAGAATTGACTACATGACAGTGAATTTAGTTCAAAACGACAAATTGTATGTCTGCGTAGATAGGTGTGGTATGTTTGGTGTGTGTTTTGTAAGGCGATCCAGAAGGAACCACTGTCTGGGCCTTTGCTGTCTCACCATCACCGTTTTGTTTGAGCCTATTGTTGCAGCCATGGTGTCAGGCCACCTCCTTGAGAGTCTCCTTATTGGACTACGTCCCCAAATATGATGGCCGTCTCCAGGGACTGGTCTCTCCTTTGGACGTGTGTGTATTAATGCTGAATTCTCTCTGTTCCTCTCCTTATTTGCAGATTAATAATTTAGTCCTCTAGATGGCTCCTAGGGGAACCAGTGCGATTTTTAAAGATTTTGTTAAAAATTTTGAACTCATCATTTTGACAGGATGTGCTCCCAGTTGTTGCACTTATTCTTGGTTTGCTCCTGCGATTTCCCCCATATCTGGCCGAGGGAAGTCTCCTTCCTTCGGCCTTTCTCTGTGTATATGTTGCCTGTGCTCATTCCACTAGCCCCTTCCCCGCCGCCTCCCCCTCCCCTTTGTGGCTATCACCTTGTGGTCTTTGTTAGTCTCCTTGCCTCCTTGGATAGATGGCAAAGTGTTCCGGACTTATTTTACATATATTTTGGCGGTGGGGGTGGGGTGGGATAACAAGTCTTATGACCAGCCATTTCTGTAAAGCAGTGGTTCTCACCCTTCCTAATGCTGTGACCCTTTAATACAGTTCCTCGTGTTGTGGTGACCCCCAACCATAGAATTATTTCTTTTGCTACTTAAGAACTGTAATTTTTCCACTGTTATGAATTGGGCGACCTCTTGAAAGGGTCATTCGTCCCCCCTAAAGGGGTTGCGACCCACAGGTTGAGAACCGCTGCTCTAAAATCCCCTTTAGATTTCTTTAAAAACTGCAAAGCCTTGCATTGCCTTACTCCCTCTCTTGTGTTCAGGTAGTCTGGAGAAGGGTGGAGGGAAAAACACAGTCCTCCTGTGTGTGTGCATATTTGTACTTTTGAGTTTGCACATGCCCTAGAGGGTTCCAAAAAGTTCTTGGAAAAAAGGTGGATAAAAGATGTATTAAAAGATAATAGAATTTGTCTAAAAACTTTCTGACTTACTCTTGAGTTGCAAAGGTAGCTGGGTAAGTGATGAGTTTTTGTGCTCCCTTAAGGTGGCGCTTTGGTTCAGCATTGAGGCAAAAGTGTGCCATTGTTCCACTTTCCGTTCTCTCACATGACCCTTTCCTATGACTCGTCAAGCCGAGAGCTTCTCTAACCAAACCAATGCCCCTGCCCTTGAGTCGCTTCCTACATGCTACTATGCTGGTAGGCAGAGTCCGACCTTCCCATCGGGCATCCCAAAGCTGCACTTCTCTGGGACGTCTGCTCCCATTTCTTTCTGCGGTGGAGCCTCTGATGAAGTCAAACCCCCAGCCTTTGGGTTCACAGGTGCGCGTTGAATCACTACCACTGGTGCTTTGCTCTTGAACTGCACAGACATTGATACAAGAGTGCCAATCTGGCCAACTGGAAATGGAAAAGAAAAAAACAAGATGTCATAAGGTTTTATGCCATAGGAAGTAAGAAACAGAAAGCTTCATTTGTGTTTATTGGAATTGTAAACCCACAGAGTGGCTCAGTTTCCCCCAGGTGTCCTTGTTGATGAAGAAACAAAGGGCAAACATAAGTTAAACATGAGGTAATGGTGGACTCCCTTGGTGGAGGCTTTTGTGGAGGACCCTTGGACAGGATGTTGACACAGTGGTGCAGCAATGGGCTCAGCCATAGGAACAATTGTGAGGTTGCTCAAGATTGTGAGGTTGTTGTGTTTCCTTCTGTTGGGCATGGGGTCCCTCCGGGTCCAAACCGAGTCCATGGCACCTGACAACAGCTGGCTCTCTACAGGAGAATGTGTAGAGATGCTGACAGGGTCCCCCTGCGGGCTGTATGCTATGATTTGTGTTGCAGTTCAAACCTGCCAGCCGCTCTATGGCGGAAAGATGAGGTTGTCTGCTCCCATGAACGTTTACAGCCTCGGAAACCCTTTTGAGGGCCTCTGAGTTGGCATGGGCTCCACAGCAGTGGCTTAGAACTTTCCAGGCTTGGTGCTCTTCACAGCTAAGCAGTGCTTTCTCTTGTTTCTCTTGTTATTTTCTGCGCCAAGGGCTTGGCGCCCCTTCCCGTGGAAGCGAATGGAAACAGCTTGTAATACAGGTTCATCCTCCAAGTGTTCTCACTGGATGTGTGTCCTTAGAAATCTATTTCTATCCCCCCTTCCCCCAACATTTAAATCCCACTGGACTAATGTTCAAGCCAGCATTTCCCTTGGGCCCTGGACCCATGGCACAAAAGCCAACGCTGGAGCAGGGGGTGGGATGCGGGGTGGGGGTGTTGGCTGTGAAGAACATCTAGAGTAGGTTTATCCTCACATTTCTGGCCTCTTAGACCTTGGTCAGGGAGACACTGTCCATTTCAGTAGACCTGTCGGCAAGTGTAAGTATCTTCCTGCATCGCCAGGGTGCTAGGTCCTGGCGCTGCTCCCGCAGGGGATATTTGGAGGTTCATTGGGAAGAATTTGTCATCTTATTCCCACTTTAGTCAAGGAGGCGGAAACCCGCCAGCCCACCTTTGCCCTGAAGGAGCATCTCATGCTCAGTACATAGCAGTTGGCTCTGATACGTTTGCAAGATACAGATTGAGTCGGACAGGACTGATGATCTTGGATGTTGCTGTTATTGAAAATGCTGGCAGCAAGATGGGAGTGAGGCTCCGGGGGAGGAGCGGGAACCCGCAGGATCCTTCAGCACTTCGCTGTGAAGATTGGAGATGTTCACCATTTGATATTGGTGGACCGCCTGGTCAGGTGTGTGCCAGCTGGGAAGGGACAACCGTAGGGCTGAGGGGCAGCGGGTGAGTGCTGGGAGCCCCCGCAGATCTGCTCAAAAGAAACAGACAAAGACGCAAACGCTATCTGGCATCATGGTAATTTGAGTGATTTTCTGCCTTCCTCTTCGTTTTCTCTTTCCGGCCTGCGAGCCACTCATGCATAGTAATGGAAAGATAATATCTTTCTTATTTTCATTCTTCTGTTCCGCCTCATTTTCAGAGCAGTCGCACTACAGCATCTGCATTACCCTTCCCTTTAAAGTACAAGTTATTCCAGTGGATGAGACTATTTCTGGGTATCTCTAGTATTTCCTGTGAAGAATGTTGCGAGCGGCGTTCAAATATAGCAATGTCGAGATGGGGAAGGTGCTCGCATTCATTTGCAAAGGAATTCTGATGGTTTGTTCTTTTCAGTGATCAAGGAAGTGGCAGCACTCTGCATTGTCTTATTGTTATTAGTACTACTATTATTAGCCGTATGAGCTCACTCTCTGTAAGATGCTGCTCTAGAGTTATTGAAGACTTTTCAGGAAGAGTTGTCACCCGAAGAGTCATTCTTCAAATCCCTTGGGGTCTGTTCCTCATGACTTCTTTTCCCAACTGTCCCCACCTCTCCTTCACATTCTGGGTAGCTGCTCCCCAGGGACGCAGTGTGGCCTGACGACGTCATCCTGCATGCTGTCACTATGCATCTGCCCAAACCTGGTGCCATGTTATTCCCCTGCTCCAAAGCATTAAAACAGTGCTTTGTGGTTTGCTGAGTGTGGGCTGGCTCGTGGGCTTAGACTCTCACAGAGGGGTCTCTGGGACCTATTTGCTATTTGTAGCTTGAACTGTTTTCTTTGCCTCGCCTTTCTTCTGGTTTCTTAGTGGGTCAGTCACTCTCAATCCATTGGCTCTCCCAGTGTAGCTCCTTGACCTGCAGCATCAGCAGCCTTCACAAACTGTTAGATGAAATATTGGGCCCCGCCCGAGCTGTCCCGTCCCATACTAAAACAAGCAAACAAACAAGCAAACCAAACCCCTCAAGTTCATTGCCATCGAGTCAATTTTGACTCATACAGATCCTAGAGGACAGATTAGACCTTCCCCTGTGAACTTTTGTGAATGTAAATCTCTTGATGGAAAGAGAAAGCCTCATTTTTCTCCTACCCAGTGGCTGGTGGTTTTGGATTGCTGACCTTTGCTTAGCAGCCGGATACTTAACTCATTAGGCTGCCAGTGATCCCCCTGTTCCACAGTAGTTAGTATTGGGTTCATTCTTCCACATGGAGGCCATGTGTATGTGTCAGAACAGCACTACGTTCCGTAGGGATCCCAGTGGCTGAGTTTTGTGGAAGTAGGTCACCAGTCCTCTTATCAGAGAGGGGCCTCTGGGTAGATTCAAACCACCCATGTCTGATTAGCAGCACAGTAGGCTGTTTGTACCAACGGAGGCATCACCATAGCCCTACTGAACCCCAGACATCAGAGGTGATACCGGTTGTCTGGTTTAACTTGCATTCTAGGTGCTTCAGGTGCATGCGGACATGTGGGAAGCCCTGCTCCAGCCAAACCAGGCAACTTGTCTGAAGTGCCGTCCTCACTGCCATCCTTTGTCCCCAAAGACCTCAAAGGCCATGCTCCTATGTTCTTAGACTTCAGCACTCAGATGGAGAACACACCTCTTGTCCATGGTGCTGCTACTGAGCCTGAATGTTAGAGTCTGGCCTGGCTTGGCTCTCCTTGCACTGATGAACACAGAACGCCAGTCCTATTTTCCCTACTAACCTGGAAGCTCATCAAAGAGGGACTTTACTTCACCTTTGTACCTGACGTCACAGTCGGCTCTCTAAAGATAGCTGATGGCATACTGACGGTACATAAGAGACAGAGAAAATGAAGCCTTTGCCCAGAAGACATATACAAATTCTGTGAAATCAGGGAGGCTCATGCTAACTGTTGTTTTGACTTATTGAAGCCAAACTAGACTTGAACGTTGATACGTCTTCCTCCTGGGAAGATGTCCAATGGGCTCTCGGGAAAATTCTAGCCTCCGCCTTTTAGCTGGAGACGTTGGATTTGCCCTGTCATTTCACGTGGTGCCTAGAAAGCCGCTTCCGTTACCCTGTCAGTAATAGACTTCCATCCCGCACGATGGAACTTCTCTTAAATCTTTCTTGGAGCACTGGTGTGCTCTCCCCACTGATGAAGCCACGTCATGGCTCATCCGAAGTGACATTTCTTCTCGGAGTGCGTGGCCCAAAAGAGCGGCACACACAGAGGGAAATGCAAGGTGGTTGGCTTTCACATGGCCTGGGGATGGGAACCCAAGAGCCCCAGCACTCCGTCATTTCCCCAAGGACAGCATCCCATCTAAGGTGCCTTCCGTATTCACAGTGGCTTGTGACCCTCGTGGTGGTGGTGGTGATGGTGGTGATGGTGGAACTGGGGGAGACAGTGAGCAATCTAAAGTGCCTTTTCTGTTTTCCTTCCCCCTTCCCTCTGCCTCTCCCCTTGCAGGCTCTGAAAGAGTTCCAGCTGAAGTCTCTGACAGACAGACGTCTCGCGGCCTCTGAGGCCCTGCTCCCAGGCGGCCTGAGCATGCTGCTGCCCAGCTGCAGGATGGCACCCATGGTCCGGCCGCTGCTGCTGCTGCTGCTTGCCATCTTCCTCCGTGCCGAGGCTGAGAGTAAGCCCGGGGCGGGTCTCTGGGGGGTGGTAGCCCTTATGAATGGTTTGCTTGGCAGTTGGCACCAGGCTAGGGGCCTATGAATACATTTCCTTTGGAAGTAAATCCTGAGACACTGTGGGATCCTCCTTGACTACCAGCCAGCCTTTGAAAGGGATTATTGATGTGACTTCCTTTTCATTTCCTTGCCTGCTTAATGCCCCTTTTCTTGGGCTTATAACTGCTCCCACATTTTGTCTCCCTCTACCCTCTTCTGGTAATCTCATCAACTCGGTGGCCAAAGGATTAGGGGAGCCACAAGGTAACTCAAGTTTACCGGTTGGTAGTGTGGCTATGAATCAACTTGGTTTAGATCCATTGGAAAGGTCTCTGTGTTGTGGATATTCCTATGTTTGGAAAAATGCACAATGTCACATTGAGCCCAATTAAACTTCCAAGCCCCTTGTAGCTGTCACAGCAGCTGTTCTAATGTACTGTTTCCGACAGCTGTCGTCGAGTACAGTGTTCAAACAAATCAAGCAGAACTGACAGCTTTGTGGCTGGATGAAGGGTGTGCTACGTGTGAGGAGAATGCTGTGGAGATCAGCTACCAACGATCGGGCGGTTGGACTCGATTTCTGAAACTGGGACTCCCGGTCAATTAACTTGCCAATTAATGAGAGGATACTATCTCCCTTGTAATTAGGGCATCATTAGGTCTATCATGTTTACAAGTGTTTACTTTTCCCAGCTGTCCCCTGGCCTTTTGGGCAAGCGGTGGGGCTGGCGAAGGGGCACGTCTGGGGCTCGGCAGCACAGATGGGTCTGGTGTCTTGATGGCGGTTGGGCTCATCTGAGAGTTGGCCATCTCGTTGGGAGTCCCCTGGTGGTATTCAAATGGGCAACATCTGTCGTCACTCGCTTTTCCCTCCGATGACTCTCTCAGAGAGATTAAATTTGATTTGCATGAAGGATGTTTCCAAGACCAGGATCTTGTGTCATCTTAGCCCTTACCTATTAATTGCATTTTGACATGAATTCCCTCAGTAGCAGCCAATATCCTTGTTTAAATAGAGGGGCTGTTTTCTAGAGAAAGGTTTCAAAAGTGTGATAATATATATGTACTTTCACACACAATACATGTGTGTATGAAACAAGCGTGTATTAAAAGCAACAGTTCTCTTGTTTTGTCATGTACAGAGTCTTCAAGTTAGCACTGAGGGAGTGTTGGTTTAAGGGGGAGCCCTGTCTTGGCTAATACCAGTGCATAATTAACTGAGACAAGACCCAAATGTGAAGACACTCTTGTTATTTTAAAGTAGGTTATGTCAAAACCTATTTTAAAGTTGAAATCTGTATTTACTTCATTAAAAAAAAAAGTAGCAGGCAGATGGCTTTACCCGCTCCCCCGTGTCTTCCCCCATTTTGGCCACAGTGGGAAAAAATGTTTGACAATTTATTTTTGACCCAAGTGTCTAAGGTCCTGGAAACCGCTTTGGGATCAGATGATATCTGGAGATGTGTTAGCGTTAGTGGACTTGGTTCTAGACCCCTGAAGTTAGTCTGCTTCAGGAAGCAGCTCTGGGAGTGCTCCGTCCTCTGCTGGGAAGTGATGAGCAGATGTGAAGGTTTTGGGAATAAGTTCCATATTTTACACAAATACCATGTGCATGATGCTAGTTTGGCCAACCAGCCACCCCCTCCCATGCATTCCTATATACACTTGGCACGTGGGCGTGCGGTCTGTGAAAACACGCATTCTTGAAAAAGAACCTGCCGCAGACCTTCGCCACCCTCTCTCTTTCTTCTACTCCCGCTCCTCCGGCCCCCTCCCCACCACCCTCTTTATATGGTGCGGTCCGGCACACGAAACCCCAAGGGCTCCGTCAGGATGGTTCCCTACTAGGTTATCCTGGGATACCTGCCTTCAAGGTGCAATCTGACAAAGCGCCTCTCCTAGCCCCTCAGTTTTTCCGTGGTAGCTAAACTAGAAGCAGCTGCTGCCTCGCCAAATTAATTTTGCCTTACGTCTGCCCTTGTCTGCTCAGCCTTGATTGAGTAGCTGTTCCCTCAAGTAGTCCTGTGCCTGCTGCCGGCAGAGCAGGTGCATCCTGAGAGTTGCAGGTGGAAGGGGAGCGAGCCAGGTTAGCAGCACAGCGTCCCCGAGCCATGTCCTGGAGTGTGTCTGCAGCGGGAGGTACCCTTTAGGTCACTGCGGACAGACTAGGAACAAATGGTACGTGGCTTCTAGGTGGCCAGTCTATTAAACCAAGCCCTTGCCTTCTCTTCACACGCGGGTCTCAGCACCGCGAGTGTGAACGGTGATTCCTTCCCCATCACACAGGCAGCGCGGCTTTGGCTTCCATTAGGTGCTGCTGGTAACATTCCCTGTGCCTTCACTGGCACGGGCTTGTCCCTCCTGCACTCGGCTTTCACCCCCACACCTGGTCGCAGTCTGGCAGAGCCAGTTGAACGCATGGCTCGCGGTTCTGTTGGTTCTCGTGGCTTGAAAGCTTGAGCGCATTTTGATAGTTTCTTTCTTTTTGATGAGTCGGGATCTGATACTTGATTGTTTCTGGACTGTGTGGAGTCACGGCAGAGCCGTGGCATCGAGAAAGGCTCGGCATAACTCCCGGGTAGAGCAGCTCCTTGTCCTACAAGAAGGTGAATTCCACAGAAGCAGGATATTAGGGTAATCTGGGGTGCCATGTTTTCTCTCCGTTGACTGTGCACAGTAGCTCCTGGCAGTTGTCTTCCATGTGTAGAATGTAGAATGCCCTCGTTTCACTCACACTCTCATTGCCCTCGAGCCGAGTCCAGTTCACATTGACCCTGTAGGATAGGGGAGAACTGCCCCTGTGGGTGTCCAAGCCTCGTCTTTCTCTCCAGGAGGGCACTGTTGAATCCAAACTACTCCCCTTGTGGTAAGCAGCCCAATGTGTAACCACCTTGTCATCAGGGCTGGTTACTTAATCATTTTATTGATTTATTTTTCATTAAACTAGCAGCAGACCAAGGGATAGCTAGCAGATCCTTCTTCTACCAGCCCAGTTCTACTCCAATAAGTTAAATTGCTGACAGTGTGGTGCTCCGTGTTACATTGGAGATGGCTCACCTAGCCTCTATGATTGGCTCTGAGGCTCTATTATAAACACAACCCATGATAGTTTACCATATATACACGTGTATAAACTGAGTTTCCCAGCACAGTTTTAATGTGTTTTTTTGGGGAAAATTAGGTGCCTCGGCTGATCTCCTGGTTGGCTTACCCTTGAGTATATACAGTAATTTGTCAAATGGTTTCGTTCACCCAAATAGTGAACTCTCCATCACCTTGGCTTCCTTGTGACTCTTAAGAAGCCTTGCTATAACCCCTTCACGTGTGATTGGTGACTGTCTAATCGAAGCAATATTAATATTATCAGTATGCACCTCTATCCCAGAGCTCTCCTTGGTTTCCTGAGCATTAGAGAAAGAATCCACCTCCTCTGTGCTGTCTGAGCCCCTTTACCCGCCTTTCCTGAGGGACAGCCTGGGAGTGGTACATGGGTGAGCTCAAAAGCTAGAGTTTGGTATGTATGGGCTGTGATAAGAGTTTTATGAGCCCCCAACAAAATGATTTTTAAAAACGTGGGTGCCACTGCTGCTGGTGATAGTGCCTACTCTTTGGATTTGGGAATGATTAAATGACCTGATGTCTAACACAGATCAGAAGGTAGCCCACAGTAGGTGTACAATAAATACCAGATGTTGTTTCATTATCATGCACAGACACCCAGGAGCAGTTTCTGTTTAGTACACTTGTATTTAGTACTGGGCTGAAATGGGCCTGTGTTGATCCACCACGGAGCACAGTCTGTGTGGTTGATAAAGCCATGTTGTCACCTCACCTTTGGACACACAACCCCCCATCTTGATTCTCTACACAGAAAACCTTGCAAGCCCTCACCCCTACACTGAAGCTTCCTCTGAATGTGAACAGTGTGGAGTATGTATAAGTCTAGCTTTTAGGAAAAAAAAAAATGTGCAAAGCTTCTTCTAGAATTACCCGTTTAAAAGCAATGTCAAATAGGCTTTGCATCTTTCTGGACTATTGGTTTTCTCGTGGAGTTTCTTTACCTGCTGAGAGTGGGGGGAGCCTGCTGAGAGTGGGGGGAGCTTGCCATATTTACTCTACGCCGTAAGCAAGGCCCTAGAAAGCCGAGGGGTGGTGGCATCCTGGGCAGTTGGAGAGCGGTGACTGTGGTCGGAACCAGGGGTCATCAGAATAATGGAAGTGATAGGAAACGATAAAGACAAAAAGGACCGGGGCAGAGAGATGGGGTTGGAAGGTTGGCCAGGTGGTTTCATTTGCGTTTTTCACAGACCACAGTGGAGAAGCAGTCCAGGTCAGTGTAGGAGACCTTCCTGAATGATGTTAGACGGGAGAGGATTGCCTTCCTGATGTCATGAAAATACATAGCTTCCAGCAGACACAGCGGAGTCACACGGGGGACAGTCACATCTGATTAAAAGTGTCTTTTCCTTTTTGTGTTAGATTATGAATAGCCCCTCCTCCCCCCTGAACTCTTTAACCATATTAAAAGTGGTAAATTGCGTGGGACGATGACACCTTTCTACACTTAGTTTGGGATGATGAGACTTGTGCATGGAATCAATACTATTGAACGGTCCACTTTAAATGGGTGGATCGAATTGTGTAGGACATGAATTACTATCTCTGCAAAGCTGGAAGGCCTTCTGGTTAGGCCCGGTCTTGGGTTAGAGAACCTTTGACATGTGCCCCTGGGAAGGGTCGTGAGGGGATTCCTCCAGTCAGAGAGAAGTGGCTGACTGTGGAGTGCAGGGGCAAGGCCAAGCATGTTTAACTGCGCCAGCCTCGCGGTCCTGTTTTCTGAATGTACTGAGGTGTGGCAAAGTAAAAGCCGGGCTTCTTTCTGCCCTTCCTCCCTTCTCTCCAAAGTCTCCAAATTAGCACCAGCCAGCTGTCTGCCCCAGGGAAAACATCCCAGCGATTTCACTGATCTCACAGCCTGTCACTGTTATTTTTGCCCTGAGGCTTTCTCTTCCCCCGGAGTGACCGTCTGGGAAACCCACAGGGCCAGTTCTAGCCTGTCCTATTGTCTCTTGGCAGTTGGAATTGACTGGAAGGCAGTGAGTTTGGTTTGGTTTATGGACTGATGTGTGCACCTCCCGCTCAACTTATCTCTTCGCAATCTCAGCCTTTATGCCTGAGGTTGCAATCCCATGTGACAATGGATTGTGTGTGCGCGATGTTCACGGGGCAGCATAAAGAGAGGCTGTGTTTTGAGACCTTCTCCCTTGAGGAGTAGGGTGGGGAGTAGGGGGGATGGTAAGCCACATGAAGTTCACCCAGTAGCAAAGAAGAGAGGAGAGCCTTCCTCCAGCACGGACTGAGAAAGCCATCCCATAGAGCCAGCACCCTGAATTTGGACTTCAGTCTTTGGACTGAGGGGGGAAAAAGAACAACTGCTTGTTGAAGATGCCCCCTTGGGTGTCTGCTGGAGCAGCCGTGGAGACAAGAGACAGCCTCCTGTCCTGTGAGTCAGAAGCTATGCCTGGCAGTGAGTTTGGATTGTTTTGAGTAAGACAGAGAATTTATCACAAAATCAACAGAAGCGTCTTTCCAAGCAGCCTGCTGCGTGCAGTGGGACCTGCTGGTTTGTTGAACCGGTCGTGTGGTACGTGTTCTTTCTGATCTGTTTGTGATGAGAGTCTGAACTCAGAGGTGGAACAGTAGCGAACATTCCTGGGAGCTAGCTGTCGGCCAACAGTCACACTTGGGCTCCTCATCGCCCCCCCCCCCTTAGTTCCTTTCATCTCCCTCACTTGGTTGCTGTTTGCTAGAGACATTCAGCTGACCTTATGGTCAGCTCCTCCTGGTCCTATTGCAGAGTGAATTGAGAAATCCCAAGCCAGTATGCACCCCTGGGTGAAGGGAGGACGTCCCTTCACAGCCATTGCTTATCTGATCCTGGCCTACAGAGCTTTGTCCTCTCAGTTTACTTCCCTTCCTTGTATCTTCCCCCAAATGTGTGTGCGTGCATGCATGATTACATGCATGAGCGAGCATACGTGCATGTGTATCTGCTCTTTGGAAACTTGGTGTACCAAACAGTGGGGTTCAAAAGCTTTTTTCAAGTGCAGTTTCCTACCATTTTGTCATCCATTATCAAATATCGTAGCTCACCCTCCTGGAATGTCTTAGGTGATATTTCCCAACTGCCTCCAGGCCCAACAACGACAAAAGGATCACTTAAGATCCTGGGCTTCAGAGTTGGATGCCTGGTCCCAAACCTCCTATCTGTTATCCAGTGACTCTGCCCACAAGCAAGTTAGAAAGCTCCACAGGCCTCCACAGCTCGGCCAGGTAAAGACGAGCAGAATACCGACATTTCTGTGGTGATCAGGAAGATTAAAAGAAGACATGCTTGTAAAGCCTTTTGAACATTAGGATTAAGTCCTCACTGAATGTAGCCCCCATTATGCTTTTTATTTTTTTCCTCATTAGTGCGCATTAATTCCAGATTACAAGCATCTTTGTTTTGATCTCTGTTGATATTTATTGTCGCATTAACCTCATCGTTTGAGCATTGCCTTTGAAAATTGTAAACATGTAAATATGAGTCAGACATATGCTCATGATTCTAAAGGGCCTGGCTGATTGGCTCCTTCATGTCTTTAGCAAGTGCTCCAAAGTCCCTGGTGGCACAGTGGGTAAGTCCCCAGGCTACCAATGGGGAGGTCTGCAGTTGGAACTCACCAGCTGGCTCAAGTAAAGATGTGGGGCCCCAGAGATGTAGCAGCAGTGCTGCTGTGTCCTAGAGCGTCACCGAGAGCCCAAGTCACCGAGAGCCCAAGTCAACATTTAGTAGTGGGCTTTGTTCTAGTGAATAGGCACTCACTGGCAGGAAGTTGATTCCAACTCATAGAAACCCTGTAGGACAGGGTAGAACTTCCTGGTGGAGTTTCTGAGACTGTCACCTTTTATGGCAGTAGAAAGCATCGTCTTTCTCCCCAGGAGCATCTGGTGGTTTGGAATTGCTGACCTTCTGGGCTCCAGTAAGTAGGATTCCCTGCTTAAGGTATTTCACTGCTGACTGAAAGAGTAGAAGCTCTAGTCTTCCCAGTGACATCACAGAAGTCAATGATTGTCACCTACTCCTGAAAGCCCTCCACAAGGAAAGCCCCCAGTCCAGCAGCTGTTCTCTGACTCTCAGGGCCCACCACAAGCTGCTGTCTTGTGAGCATCCACTAATTTTGAACAAATGCTTATGGGACATGCATCCTGTGCCAGGAAGGGAGCTAGTTCCTGGGGATACGTGATAAGAGAGATGGTCCTGCCTCTAAAGGCCCGAAAAAGTCCATTGGGACAAACATTTAATGTGAATCTCAAAGCCTCATATTTGAAAAAGTCTGATAACTGCTACGAGGGAAGAAACCAGCAGCTAACACTTCACTCTCAGAGAAGTAAGAGGAAACTGTCCTGAGTGGGAATGATCTATTTATTTTAAAACTTTTTCAAAACCGCGTGTTCAACTCATGGGAAGTTGCCACCGTTTTCCTGGAAATATCCTTATAACCCCCCATTCCCACCCCCGCCAGCACACTTTTTTCCATGATAACACATGACATAGCACAGTTCATTATCAGGACCTGCACATCCGCATGGAGAGAGCACTAGTCAGCAAAGGACCGACTAGTCGGGTTTGGGTGAGTTGCACCAACCCATTGCATTGCATTTGATGGGTAGCAATCTGAGGGACTAGTAGTCCAGCGACTAACTGATCATTGGATAGAAGTGAACTGAACTATCCCTGAGAAAGCTTGAGAGCTTCTTAGGGGCCAAAATAAGCTTCTTCTTTCTTCTTCAATGGATAATCTGATGTCTTCTGGAATTGAAGGAACTGCCGTGGCTGCTTCCCACACAGCGAGGAATTAAGGATTCCAGGGAGACTGTGGAGGTAGGTGGGGACCAGTTACTGCAGGGCTACCTTGACCTTGTTCAAGATCTTGGATTTTATCCTAAGAAACCATTGACTTGAGTTTTACAGGCAGCTAGGTCCCCACCCACCTGTCCGGTGAGTGACAGGAAGCGATTTACATGTTCAATCTGGCCATAGGGTGGAAACGTCCTGGGGAGCCCAGCCAGGTAAAGTGGTTGTGTTGGTCTGTCAGGAGGCCAGTTGGACCACGTAGGGGATAATTCCCTAGAGAAGTGCAAACCAAAGACACGGGACTTTCCATTTGATCCAGAGTGGCCTTGGATGAACCACCAGGCTATCCCCAACAACTTGGCCATTGAAAACTCACGGGGCACAGTTCTCTGACATACCGAGGGTCAATGTAATTCAGAAGAGAAGAACCAAACCAAGTGAAGAAGGAATCTTTTTCACCTGACATTATCTCCCCTCCCCCTCAAAATATGTTACTGCTTTTTCTTCTAAGTTTACCTTTTCATTGTCAAAATTCAGATAGTTTTTAGTCAGTCACTTTATTGTTACTTTAACCAATTTTAAAAAATTCGGATTAGTAGTCAGTTTAAAATTGTGGTGGATGTTTCATAACTTACTACAGAAGATAGGGCTATTTAGTTTTGCCCTCTGACCAAAGTTGAAATTCACTTTGCAATTTAAGATGGGTTTCAGAAAGTCACAATATAGTATCATTAAAATTGTTTTATACCAGTTATTAAATTTGACATAAATACACTAAGTACTTATATCTTTAGCTTTTTTAAAAAAGGCATAATCCATCCCTTCTAGCTAAAAGTACAATAACCCTATTAAACCATATCCAGTTCAGGTCTTTTTCTTTAGGTCGAGGTTATTTTTGTTTGTTTGTTTTGTAATATTTAAATTGCCTGCAAAGGAGGGAGGGAGTAAAATATAAAATGCTTATAAAGTGAGGGGAAAATATAAATTGCCTCTGTTCATTTTTCACTAAAAAGGCCATTATACATTTAAATAACCAGTATCTCAGGTGGCTAGAATGAAACTTTTGAATTTCTACATTTATCCTTGAAAAGTAAATTGAAGCCACAACATTTCATTTAAAAGTAATAATATTTCATTGAGTCAATGCCTCTTCTGTGTTTTAGACAAACTTGCACCCCCACGACCCTGTTCTCACAGAATTTATATCCCTGTTGGCCCGAGAATGGAAAAGCAAGATGTTGAACAAAGCGTAAACCAAACCCTAATCAACCATGTGAGCTCAGATGGGGATGACAGACGCTCTTGAGAGAATAAAACGGGATCATGATATGAGAGCCTTGGCATCACGGGCTGCTAACCGTAAGGTCTGCAGTTCGAAACCACCTCCCATTCTGTAGGAAGAAAGAAGTTGATCGCTACTCTTGTCAGGGTGTGTATACAGTCTCGAACCCACAGGGATTGCTACTCTGTCCTGTAGGGTTGCTGGTCGTTGTTAAGTGACTTGATGACAGAGAATTATTCTGTTTTGTTTTGATGATGTGAGAGTAATAGAAGGCACGGGCAAGTCAAGGAAGACATCGCTGAGGACCTTTAACCTGGATTAAGAAAAGGGTCACGATTGTCAAAACCCTACATGCCCGTAAACACCCCCACAGATTCGTGTAACTCTAGGCTTGTATTGTGACTAGACAGTGATCTGAATCGCCACTCTCAACTTGACCTTCTCAGGAAGGCATTCCCAAGAGGAGGTGGTGAAAACGAGATGTGTAGCTTTCTCGGGTCTCCAGTGAGGTGACACCCAGAAGACCACGCGTGGATGGTGGTCAAAAACAGAAGTAAATGCCCACATATTAGGGGGCCGGAAGTTCTAGTTGGAGCCCCAGTTCTAGGAGAAGGCTTTGCCCCTTTTTAAACTCTGCAGAAAGAGCCTCTTATCGTTAGCATCTTCTTCTGGTCCCTTAGAGATATCTTTGGGTCTTGGATTTGCTCCATCTCCCCTCTGCTTGCTTGTTTAATTTTTTAGTATCTTAAAGGCGATTCATTCAGTATACAGAGTACACTCACCTGCCTCATTTACATGGCAAAGCAAACCCATTTCCACATGGAATTGAATCCATAAGGAAGGACCCTTTGCACAAGATACGGAAATACTTCCTGGTCCTGTACCATCCTCTCCATTGTTAGGTTTGGGCCCATTGTTGGAGCTACTGTGTCAATCCATCTCATCAAGGGCATCTTCTGTGAGAGAGAAGTACAGTCACTGATAACATGCTAGTTCATTCTACAGCCAGATCCTGGCCTTCCTGCTCCAGGACTCTGGATACACAGGGAATTTTCCAGTGCCTTGGCAGAGGATCTCTGCTGAGCTACTTACTGGACAATTGACTGGAAGGTGACCTTCTAGAAATATTTTCCTAATGGCTCAAGGTTCAAAGCATTGCCTAAAGGCAGATGGCCCGTGTGGGTCCCCCAAGCCCCAGAGACACCGACCTCAGGATTCTTGGAGAATTAAAACATTCTCACGTAGGTCCAGGTCAGAACCACCAGGAATGACCGAGACTGTAAGGGGCCACTGTGTTGAGAGACACAAAGAACCAGGCGATAGAAGCTCAGTGAGTGAAGTAGGAGGGCCCTCTAGGCCCTGCGTCTGCCTTGCTCAGCCAGAGATTCGGCAACTATGAAGGGATGGCATAGCATGTGCCCCACGGTTGTTTCCTGTCCCTGTATTTATGAAACCAGCACGCTGAGCCTGTCCTTCTAGAAGTTACGCTTAGAGAAGGAAGATTCTTGGGAATTTGTGAGATGGAGTTTAGACAACCTTGTTGGTTGAAACTGAGGAGGATTTGCAGCATTGATTGATGAAGACCAGTGACTACAACCTTCTGTATGGAATACACCTTAACATAGGCAAACAAAGAATCCTCATGACGGGGTCAATAGACACCCGCTGATGAACCAAAAAGATGGACGGCGTTAGGATTTCATTTCATTTTGATCTACAATCCAACCATGTATTCCATGGGGCTCATCTCTGCAAAATGCATCTTTGAAGTGCTCCAAAGCAAAGATGTCACATTGAGGACTATGGTGTCCTGACCCAAAGCATGGTATTCCCTGTCACCTCAGATGCATGGGAAAGCTGGACAGTGAATATGGAAGATGATCAAAGAATGAAGGTGTTGGTGAAGAATACGTATTAAATTGGACTGCAAGAAAGTCAAACCTGTTAGAGGCAGTACAGCCAGCATGCTCCTGCGGGGTGAGGATGGGGAGACTGTACCTTATTTTACGTGGGCGTGTTATCAGTAGAGACCAGGCCCTTTATAATGTTTTATAAAGTGTCAGTGAAAAGACAAAAACCTTCAATGAGGTGGATTGATAACAGGGCCTGCAACAATGGGCTCAAACACAATAGGGATTGTGAAAATGGTGCAGGATCCAGCGCTGTTTTGTTCTGCCATACAGAGGGTGGCAATGACCCAATGGCACCTACTAAGAATGCAGCGACACAGATATATTCTTGGACTATTTTTTTCCTGAGACTTGTCTTGGGTCCTGAAACAATATATATCTTTCCTCCCCACACGTAGTGTGTTGACGCTTTGGTCCAATTCTCCAATCGAGTTAAATATTCATTCCCTAAGTGGCTAACTGAAATCTCCTATGAACCTGTTGGGGTGTACGCTGCATACTAAAGATGAGTTAGCAAGGCAGAAGTATTTGCTTTTTAGCTCGTTATCTGTAGCTGGTTTTGTTTTTCATTTTAAAGGAGATGATCATTTTATTTGGAAATATGTCATTACGTCTTCACTCTCTGAGGTCAGGTGGCTGTTGGGGGAGAGGACTTTAGGAGGGTTTCGGGGCAAAAACGAGGTGGCCAACATGGGATTGCTGCGAAGAAAGGGGTGTTAAGAGCTCTCTTTTGCTTTTTGCTTCTCTTTAGTCAACAGGATCAGACTGGGATTCCGAAATGACGACTGTATTCCCAACATGCATGGAGGCTTTTTATAAAAACCTTTCCTGGTAAACGTCTTCCATTTGGGGAGAACTGTCTTTATTGCTTATGTGTCTTAACACATTTGGGTTCAGTGCGAGGGCCAGTGGGGATGCTGGGTAATCAATAAATTGAAGGTTATTAAATCCTAACGGAAAGGAATGTTCCCTAAAGGAGTCAATGGTGTCAGCAGCCAGGCTTGGCAGAAGATCTGGTTCTTCTGAGTACTTGAAGCAAGTGTTGGGGGAGGTTCCTAACCCTGGCAGATCCCTGCAAAGGTTTAATCACATGCCATGTGCAGAGTGGTGTGTATGCCTAAGACATAGTGGGTCTTCAGTGGAAGTAAGCTCCCAGGGGATGTAAGAGGGGGCTTCAAAGAGTTCATGGAAAAATGGAGGGAAAGATTATGGCATTTCCTCATGAACTTTTTGACCTGCGGGCATATCTGACCTATCCAGAGATGGCTGTCTGGCTTTCTCATTAATTGGGATGGTTTTCAGATCTAAAACAATTATATCGCAGAAGAGCAACAAATGCAACAAGCCAGGCTTCAAACAAAGCTACATGGCACAGCACAGACTGGCCGTGCAATTGCAACCGGGGTACTTCACTTCCAGGGATCTCTCTCTCTCTATTATGCTTAGGGCATCAATGTAGCGCCAGATATCTCCGTGTGGACATTGTTGCCATTTGGGGCCTTGTTGCTGTAAGGCTGGTTTGGTACTCTGTATTGTCAGTGGTGTCGTCTGCCTTTGAAGTCTCAGTGCCCTAAGCCTGATGTGTCAGCATCCTCATCGTGAGGTTTTGGCTCCGTGGAGATCCTGGCCTGGCCAAACTCTCTCTCAGCTCCTCTCACAAGGTGGAAGCAGCGTCCTCCTTTTGGCAGCGAGTTGGTCCCAGCACTTGCTGGTAAACGGTGACGAAATGATGTTCTGCAGGCCCTGAGTCCAGTCTGTAAGAGGAGCTCACTCTTGGGAACCTGGAATCACCGCAGAAGGAGATCCAGCCGCCATCCTGAAGGGACCTCAAGCGAGTGATGCCTCAACTAGCCCCTCAGGGTGGGAGCTCTTCCAGATGAGGAGCTAGACACACACGGACCTTGGAGATATTGCGGGTCCTGGGTTACAAACGAGCTGTTCTCCACAAGGTCAGGAGTTTGGGAACCCCTAGCGGCACCGAGAGGTAGATGAGGCTTTCTATTCCTGTAAAAGTTAGTCTGGGAAGCCCAGAGGCAGTTCTACCCTGTCCCATGGGCTCTCTGAGTCGGCATCCACTCGATGGCAGTGAGTTTGTGTGTTTAGTCCACACCATCACTGTAATGGATTATCACGATAAAGTGAGAGACAGGACATATTTGGTTACCAGGCATTTAAAAGTTATGTGTACATTAGACTGTGGTCTATTCAGTGCAAAACCACAAAGAGCCGTCGGAGGTACTGTGAGCGTGATCCATCTGCCTGGAACTCACAGACTGGAAGGGAGTACACACTGTTGGAAAACAGATCCTGAGAGCCTGGCTCAGCACTGAGTGGCCACAGACTCCTCTTGGATTTCTGCTTGGGGGTGGAGTGGGGTGGGTGGGGTGATGTCTCTCTGTGGCGTATAGTAAAACCAGGAATGCTTGTGTGTGAGTGACACCATCTTGGCTCCCCACTCCCCCGTTCAGCCACTTCTTGACCAGGACGAGCCATGAGTGACTGAGGTGAGTCAAGGGAAGAACCACCCCTCTCAAGTCAGGGCACTGACTCGTGTGCCAAGACGTCGCTGCCTTCAGTAATTTTTGGGGTGGCTTGGAGCACAGCCATGAAGAATTCAAATGCCTGGTGATTATGATCCTAGAAATGCGGCTCCTCTCTGCTTGAGGAGCACACCCCTGGAAGCTGTAGTGCTGTACGCCCTCCTTCCATCTGGGGCTCTCCACATGGGCCGGCGGGGGAAGATACTGCACTGAACCTTAGGCCTCGGGGGAGGTGGAGGGACAGCCACGGTGGTAGAGTCAGATTAAAGCCCTCCCTCCTGCCAAAGTTCTGAATGTTTACCCAGTCTGCCTGCCTTTGGGGCAGGAGTTGGCCAATATGTTCTGTCACTAGTCAAATCCTAAACCCTGTAGGCTTGGTAGCCACTCCTGTGATCGCTGTCTTGTTACTGCAAGAACACTGCTAGACCTTTACTAAGTGTCTGGGTGTGGCAGGTTTCCATAGAGCCCTGTTGACAGCCATGTGCACTGTCAGCTTGGGCTCTGTGCCTCCAGCTGCTGGCCCACCAGGGCACGCGGAGAATGCTGATTGGCAGAGGACCTTGTTCTAACCTGGTGAGAATCAGTTTCAGGGCAAGAGATGAGTTTGATTAGCCCCCTTGAGCACCCTCCTTTGTTCATCATGTTTCTTTGGAACCGATTCATTAGACGACAGGAGTTCACAGGGCACCTCTCCTGACACACAGCGACCCATATTAGCGCTCCACCTTTGGAATTTATGCAGGGACAAGCTTTGCCAGTCACCCGTGCTTTGTGTCTTTGGGGCTGCTTCAGATCCTCAGCTGTTAGTGCCACTCCAAATCGCAAACTCCAGAAAAATGAATAATTCACTAGCCGGGGGAGAGTCTCCTTGACCCTGGGAGCCTGGCGTTTGGAGCTAGGATGACCTGATGTGGACGGGGTGGAGGGGAAAGTGGCTGGCAAGTGTCCCATTGGCAGGGAAGATTGGGAAGGGAACAGATTAGTGATCCTGGGTCTGCGCCTCTGAGACTGTTTCATACAGGTGGGCGGAAGCAGCAATGTCATGGCGAATCTGATCTCATCTGTGGCTTGAAAGTGGACTCCTCCAGGTGTCCCCTGTGCGTCCCAATCCGGAGCAAGTGCTGACTAACAAGGAGCATCATTGATCTGACAGCTATGCTCAGAACACCACTCGGGACCCAGGATGTCAGCCCATCGGAAAGCCTTCTCCTGGAGTGGAGGGAGCCCCTGGGCAATCGCTTGCCCATTCCCTGCTGCGCCCAGGGAAAGGTAAAGAACCAGTGATTGCCAGCCTGTCCTGGCTGTTCTTAGCAGACACATGCTTCTGCAGACACACGAAGGCCTAACTCTATTCTCGTAGGGAACGGAGTTGTTTAGCGTTGTTGGGAGAAGTGGGACTCATTGGATTAAACTGGAATATTGGCTGCTTGTCACAGAAGAAGACAAATGGGTATGTCTGTTTCAGGGTGGAGGGTGTGGCACCTTTGAGGTGAAGTGGCAGCAACCACCATGGAGTATGGGGGATAGTTTCTGAAATCCTCAGGACTGCCTCAGCCAAGGGACACCACAGGATCCTTTAGCAATTGCAAAACACATCATTCTTGTTTCATAACAGTAGCAAAATTACAGTTATGAAGTAGCAACGAAAATAATGTTCTGGTTGCGTGGGGGGGGGGCGTGTACCACAGCATGAGGTGGTGTAGCATGCGCATTAAAGGGCCTTGGCATTGGGAAGGTTGAGAACCACTGCACTGGCGAAGCCAATAAGCATTGTAAAGTGGTGCTGCCAACTTGCAACTTCAATAGGTTCCTGGCAGTGTGTGGAGGGAGAGATTTACTGAAGGTTCAAGAGGCTACTGTAAAGTGAACAGGTGAGGGCAGGTCATCAGGTTTTACTCCCATGGAAAAGCTGGCCAAGTTATGCAGGAGCAGTAAATTGTTTAAGGTGGTTTTTGTAGCCCAAATCTCTTAACTCCTACCAAATGATCTCTTCCAGTATGTGTCTGGTAAGAAGATGGGAGGGGAGTGAGGGAGAGATGCTGATAGGATTCACCTGTGAGTAATTGTGAAGCACTTTCACTGGAATGCTCCCTGCTGGGTGTAAAGTGAGCTCTGGGAGAAGCAAGAACAGGGAGTGGAGCTTGTCCTCTGTTCAGAGAACCCCCTGGTTCCAGAAGACAGCTGAGACATCAGATGAGCAGCAGCAGAACCAGGGCCCACAGCATGAAGCAGAGTGGTGGGATTCCCAGCCCATGGAGCAAGTAAAGCTGAGTGGTTTGTGGCAGGAGGCTGTCTTGTGGAGTGGCGTGCCGCTGGGCACTTAATTGGAGGAGTTGGGTTTGCAGACCCACAGCTTAAGCTGAATGCCCTCACCTTGAGCTTCACAGTGAAGATGCCCTTTGGGCAGGTGTTAGCAGCCTGAAAGAACTCTGTCCTGGTGAAAAGTGCTACCCTGTGAATTTCTCCTTTAAAAAACCCTTTAATCATCAATTTTGATATTAGAGTCTAGGTAGAAAATGGAGGCTACTGGTTAATGCAACACAAATTAGAACTGCCAGACTTTTGCTTTAGTGCAGGGGATGCTTAACTATTTGTATCACTATGGAAGCAAATTCAGTTACCAAAGAGAACTGGCTCAGCTTCTGGACAGATTGAAATGCCCAGCTCAGTCTCTTGCCAACTGGGAATGCAGGGCTCTGAGTTCTCTAGAGAAGCTTGGCATCCAGATTTATTTGTCCAAAGTCCCTAACGCTCACATAGTGGCTTGGCTTAAAAACAGCTGAGTGACAGTAACACTGGACCAATATACCTTTGGGATCACTGTGGGTGGGGACCACACGTTTCCCATCTCTTTCTTAGGTTTCCACAGGAATGCATAGAACTCAGAGACCCCACATTCCATGCAGCACCTCTCAGCCTTTCCCCCAGTCACAATGGAGGGGAAATTTAGCAAAGTGCCAGCAACAAACATTCAGGCTGATTTGGTTTGTGGAAAGTGAATTAGAGAGTGGATTCCATTACCTGGTATCTCTCACTAAGATGCAAAGTAGGAGGACAAATTTAAAGTACTTTAACTGCAATTATGGAGAGACTTGGGGTGAATATGAATTGGGGATGATGCATAATTCATTTTAGGTTCCCTAGTTCCTCCTTTGTCTGTTGTAACAATGCCAGGTCTGAGACCCTCAGGTGGCCCTCTTTGCCTGAGACTGGGCAAGAGGGCTTCCTCTCCCTCCTCCTGGCTTCATCCATCCCCTGGATCCAAGTAGGCTGGAGTTTCTGGAACTCCTTTCTCTCCCTGGGGCTGCTGGGCTACCCAATGGGAAGCCTTGGAATGTTGCAGGATAAAGAGCAGAGAAACAGTTGTTCAGCCAGTGAATTAGCATTTCAAAGACCATGCTCACAGGGGCACTGCCCGAGTGAGCAGCTGAGCAGAAACAGGAATTTCCTACCACACTATCTTCTGGGTAATAAGCTATTTCAGTGAAAACGAATTTCTAATTGTCTGAAGACTGAGGCTGTCTCCCCTTCTCAGTGACCCTGGAAGGCACCATGCACCTCTCAGTATGAAGCAGATCGAATGAAGCCTGAGGCTTGAGGCTTTCCTGGTCACTTGAGTACCACAAATGAGGAATGTTATTCAAAATATTTACAAGATTGTCCTCTGTGGTACTGTGATGCCCTGAAGAATGACTGTGGAGTATAAGAGGGCCAGGGATCCCCAGTGGAAAAGTGGTTCCTCAGTGGGCTGTGATCCCCAAAGTTGTGAATTGGAAACTGGCAGTCTTACCACCTGGGAAAGAATGCCCATAAAACCAGCTGTCATTTCAGAAACTTACAGCGATGGGTCTGTCCTGTCCTATGTGGTCTCTAGGAGTCAACATTGACTCAATGGCAATTGGGTTTTAAAGTCACACACACACACACACACACACACACACACACACACACACACACTGCTACCTTCTGTGGCTATCACATGCCTATCTGTTTCTTATACCAGTGCAGATGTGCACCTATGTAAGCCAACTCCAGGCTGCCAGGCTCTTCTATCACGATGGCTCCAATGTTGTTACGATGATGGGAGTCAGGCCAATGGTATTTCAAAGGCCAACATGATTACTCAAGGTAGACGTGTTTTGAGTTGAGCTTCCAGACTATTAGGGGGGGGAAATGCCTGATGTTGATGTACTTCTAAAAACGAACCTGCAAACTCTATGAATCACAACACAACATTGCCCAGCGGGCTTGCATTAGGCAAGTCATTGAAGAAAACAAACAAACAAAAACAAGCCCACTGCCATCCCGTGGATTCTGACTCATGGAGACCTTAGAAGACAGAGTAGAATGGTGGCATAGCATTTCTCAGGCCATGTGTCTCTATGTTAGCAAACAACTCTCATTTGCCTTGGTCGGATCAGCTTGTAGGTGGGATCTCCTGACACTGTGGTTAGCACCCAGTGCTTGCCACGTGCAGCACCTGAACTACCCAAGCAGACCGTTAGAAAGATCAGTTGCTGGTGTTTGCCAAGCCGAGGGCTTTGGTGTTCTAGAGAGAACCCTGGGGGATTCAGTACTCACAGTGGTGCATCAAACATGCTGATGATCTTGAGGGGCATGGTGGACCAGACACAGTTTTGTTCTTTGAACATAAGGACTCTGAGTCACAGTTGACTCAGTGACAGCTACCTCTCTGTAATGGGGTGGAGAGTTTATGAGTATGGAGACCTTTCTGTAAGCCTGAAATTCTGAACAGTTAATGACTTTTTGAGCTGCTCAACCACAAGGTCAGTGTTTTGAACCCACCGGCAGCTCAGCTCCACCAGGGAAAGACGAGGCCATCTACCTTTGTCAAGATGTAAAGTCTCAGAAACCCAAAGGGGCGGTTCTACTCAGTCCTCCAGCATTTGCTAACGAGTCAATTGAGTGGATGGCTGTGACATTTTTGATCTGGTTACTTTTCCTTTAGAATCTGGTTGAGAAACGGGAAGCTGACCCACTGCAGATGTAGATCTCTAGGAGTTTTAACTTATCTGAGATCCAATATGATTTGCTTATATTCAGATATTTCTGACACCCAAAGACCTGAAGCAGTAGGACATGGTCCATATTCTCTAGAAGAGGACATAACTATTGCTTACTTCTGGTGTCGTGCTCAGAAATGGCTGCATTTCCCCCTCATTTGTTCTTGGCCTTAGAAGTGGCCATTGATCTGCATCCTGGAAGCACAGTGCGCTTGTTGGGTTGAGGCTCCGCCTGTCCTCCTACCCTCATGATGGTGCTGGTGACAACAATGACTATGACAAGGACACACTACGTACAATCATACCAGTGAATATTTTTACCAGACCTTTGTGGTTTTCATAATACTTTATCTTATGCCATAATAACTGCAGTCACGTATCATGAAGCACCAAACCAAACACTGGCTATAAAAATATAAATCTTTTTTTTTTGGGGGGGGGGGGGATGTTTTTTTTCCCATAACAAACTGTAGGCACTCTGTAGATTGACAGTCTACTGGGTCACTGTGAGCTGGCACCGACTTGATGACAGTGCATTTTTGAGTTTGGACTAAAGCTTGATTTCCTCAAATTCTGGAGGACAGCCCCTTTCTTCCTCATCTCTGACCAAGGCTGTGGGATCCAGTTTGAAGGCAGTTGATAGATTTGTCACCATTTGCATTCCATCCCAGTCCCCTGCCACTTCCTGGCTGAAATTTTAAGTCCATAGACAGCACACTTGGTGGAGTATGATTATGTATCATGTGCTAGAGTTACGTTCAGCAATTCTATCCCCCAGGGAATCCCTGCACTGCGTCCTATGGTCAGCTCCTCCTCTTGCCCCTCAGACCCGGTGACCCAATGACCACTGCCTGTGTTTTGCTTTGTAATATGGAGAATCAGAGACAACATCTAGCCTTTCCAGCTCAGCTTCTTTTACTGATTGGCAAGACTCAGTTGAGCTCCACCCAGGTGGTTGCATGCTTTTGCAGCGGGCCCTTTTGGTTGCTTGAGTGGGACAGCGGTTCTTGAGTTTATGGGACGTAATCGATGTGCCACCAATAGTTACAAACCAGCCCCTGCAGAGCCGATGATACTAAAACGTCAAGGGACGTTCAGTGAGCACTTCATCATGCTGAGCCATGGTTTCTTTGGCACATGTGGAAGCATGAATAGTAGTCCTGTATTATTCTGTTACAGATGCTCTGTTGGATCTGAAAATGTTTGTTGCTTTTTTAAAAAAGGACATGTATAGGAAGGCATACTGTATGCTATACCATCAGACAAATGCTTGATACACTGTAGCATTAGAGACGAACCACACCCGCCTCCTGACTCCGGAGAAATCCCCCTAAGGGACAGGTGTAGAAATGGAACCTGCTGGTGGTAACTGGGGACTCCCAGTATCACCTTGTATTCCTTCATAGTTTGTTTACCCCTTGTATCCCACGAAGGACATCTGTGTTGCTTCGAATAGTTGATGGCTTTGAACGAAGTTGCTACAAGGAGAGGGAAAAAGGTCATATGAGTCTGTCTCTGGAACCATCGCTGTGCCTGGCTGGTCAGCTCTACCCTGTAGCAATGGAACAGAACCGCCCCGGAGGGCTTCCTGGTCTGCAGCCTCCTTTTCTCCAGTGGAGCGGTTGGTGGGTTGGAAGCATTTGTTTATTCCTTTGCAGCCAAGTGCTTAAGTGTTGTGCCACCAGGCCTCCTTTGTGCAGCCACGGAACTGGAGAAAGAGAATGAGCGAGCTGCCCGGGGCTCATCGCAGCCAGTTGGCTCTCCATCTCTGACAATAGTATTTCATGATAGCTCCTGGGGGCTCCGGTTGGGCTGGGGAAAACAGTCAGCAGCAAGAATTATTGCTTAGAAACAGGTGCTCTTTGTGTTTGGGGCCTATCGGTTCTGTAGAATCTTCTTCATTTTTTTTTTACTTAACAAGGTTTAGTAATTATATTTAGGTAATGTCAGCTTGTGCTTCAAATTAGTTGCATTTAAGGATCTAATATCATTTCTGGATGAGAGTTACTGTATGCTAATTAAAGCAAGCCTTTTTTAAAGGTACATTTACTGAGGTTTAAGTAGTCATGATAGTAGGGTACAGAAATATATACTAATTACATCCTCAACAATGATGTTTGGTTAAAAGGAGTACTTGTTATATAAGGTAAACACGTTTGAAAAAATTAGTTCTAGAACCAAATGAACTTCCTCAATTACCATGACAATTATTTTCTATTGCTGATGAACTAGATTATTCATGTACAGGATACATTAGTAGACAGTTGTTAAAGATACTTGGCAGTGATAACTGTTGAATCAATTGTGTTGACTTAAATAGTAAAATGACTAGTGTCATGATGAATTGGACACTGGAGATACTTTAAAGGGAGGCGTTTTTATATTAAGCATCAATGACATCACAGGTCAGGGAATTTCAAAACTCTCTTAAGCAAACTGGCAGGGTTATTCTAAAGTCACATCCATGAAGAATTAAAATCATACCAAGATTATTTCGTTTTTGTCTTCCCCTCAAGTCATCCGAACCTCATTTTTGCCTTAAACGCAAGCGTTCCACAAAAGTTAGGCGGGCCTCCGTAAGTAAAATTCTGAGAAATAACGACTGTAATGAAAATCTGATCTGTAATATGTAGCAGATTATATTCTTATTTAAAACCACTTAAGTTCTGAAAAGTGGGCTTCTTGTTGATATCCCCTGGAGTTGACTCCTAACCTGCTCATTGCTAACGAGCATTCAGTACATATTTGTCTCAGGACACTTGAGAGAGCCAACATTTTCAGAGACCTGCCTTTCTGCTTGTGGAGCCTTGGTGACAACAGTGGTTTAAGGGCTTGGCTGCTAACTTAAATTTCTAACCCTTCAACAACTCCATGGGAGAATGACGTGGCAATCTGCTTCCTGGAGGTGTACATCCTTAGAATCAGGTGTGCCTGCGTCCTCAAAGTAACTTCCTTGGCAATCACCTCCTGTGCATGTGAAAGTTGGACATTGACTAAGAAGACATAAGAATCAGTGCCTTTGAACTATGGTGCTGGCAGAGTTATTGGAAGTACCATGAACTACCATGGACCGAGAACAGCCAAGTCTGCCTCGGAAGAAATCTAGCAAAAATGCTCTCCAGAGGTAAGGATGTCAGGAGTTGACCTCATAAACTTCGCACATGTTGTCAGGAGAGATTAGTCCCTGGAAAGGGAGATCATGCTTGGTAAAGTGGAGGGGCAGCCAAAAAGTGAAAGGCCTTCCACAAGATGGATTACTACAGTGGCTGCAACCTTGGGCTCAAACATAACGATTGTGAGGCTGGTGCGCGATTGGGGGGAGTCATTCTGTTATACGTGGGGTCACTATGAGGAAGACCTAACTCAAAGGCACCTACCAACAATAAAGCCTAGGGCAATTGGCCATAAGTATGGGACTACGAACTGAAAGGCTGGTGGTTCAAGCCAACCAGCAATTCCAGCAGAAGGATGACTAGCCGATCCTGCTCCTCTCATGGTGCATAGCCCCAGCAACTACCCAGGGCCACTGCGAGTTAAGGCAATTCTACGCCGACTGATACAGCCTCTGTGAGTTGGAATCAGCTTAACTACATTGCGTTTAGCTGAGTTTGGTTTGCTCTCCCGCAAAGGCTGTGAAGAAAACCATGACCAGGTTACATTGTCCACTGTTACCAGTAAAATACTGCTCTAGGGTGGGTGATAGAAAACCTCGCTGTGGCATGGTTGGAGCATGGACACTCATTGTTTGCGGAGAGGATCTCGATCCCTCCAACAGGCTGGTGATTGAGAAATCCTCCTTAGCCCGATTGTGGAAGCAGGCAGATGTCCAGCTCACGGGGGTTTGAGGAATGTGTCCTTAGCTGCCACTCAGAGTAAATAGGAAAGGTAGGGCTCACCTCAGCTGCTCTGACTTCTGGGAGCACATGTCTCCTTCCCTTACCATTATTCTCAGCATCACTGCCCCCCATCAGTACTGAATTTACTGACGACCTCCCATGCGAGGAGCATAGCGGGCTGTGAGGTGGGCGGTTAAGCTCAAAGTCAGCAGTTGAATCCGCCACTTTCTGCAGGGGATGAAAGTGAGACCTCCTCCCATCAGTATCTATCGCCTTGGAAACCCTGGCGCGTGGGGCTACTCTGTCTTATAGAGTGACCATGAGTCAGAATGATTCGGTGACATTGGGTTTGCTCTGTGCCAGGAGAACTGGGACCATAGTAGTTATGAGTTTCATGCTGCTAGTCACAAGGTTAACAGTTTGAAACCACTAGCCACTCCTTGGGACAAAGAATGGGCTTTGCACGATTGTGAAGAGTTACAGTCTCAAACGCAGAGAGGCAGTTCTGTCCTATCCTGTAGGGTCCCTATGAGTCAGCCATCGACTCCATAGCAGTGAGGTTGGAGGGGTCCTGGTGGTCCTGTAGCTAAGGCCTTGACTGCTAACGGTCAGGTCTGTGGTTCCAACCCACCAGCCACTTCACAGGAGAAAGATGCTCCCATAAAGACTTAGCGTCTTGGAGACCATCTGGCAGTTATGCTGTCCCCTGGAGGCTTCCAATGGCTTGGAAGCGGTTTAAAGACAATGGGTGTGATTTTGGTTTGTGTCCTGCCTGAAACACCTGACTTTCTTTTCTAAACGTAGTCACGTGGTTATAACGCTCGTAGTCCCTGCATGTGGTTATGCAGACCCACGCCTTCTGCCAGGCTCTCAGTGCATCGGCACCTGATTCAAGAGCCCATGTAAATTTCATTTATTTATTTTGAGAGCCCCCTTTCATTTCAGAGGTGCCACAGAAAGCTTTTGAATCCGTTCTCTTGCTTGGGGCAGGGCAGACGTAGTCTGGAAGTTCTACCTGGGAGGATCGTTCATCTCTGAGTGCCTCGCAGCCTCCCTCATGTCGCTCTGGACCTTGCCTCATCTTATCTCTGCGATACTCTGACTCTCAGGTCAGAAGATGGCTGTTTTGTATTCGTCCATGAAATAATCTTGAAATCCACTTACATAAGCATAAAGCCCCCCACAAGCATGGCGTGTACGGTTGGCTCCCTGCTTGTAAGAAGCCGAGTGCTCCCTGGAGAAGGTGGTGCTGGCGTGGGCTGAGATGACAGGTAAGGACCCAGGGGTACATCGAGTGATTTTTTTTTTTTGTTTTTACCTCCCCTGTGAGCGGAGGTGATTAAAAACCTATTCATTCACCCAACTGATGCCAGTATTTACCATGCTTAATGTAGCTCATGCCACAATATGTTCCCTTGTTAAAACCCAGTAATACGAGGTCCCCCACTCCCTGGGGAGCAGCCACTGTCATCAGGGAACCAAGTCACAAAACTTTAGTTTCAAAAGTAGAGTGTGGGTGGGAGGGGCTGCTCAGGGCTCTCACTGTTCTTCTTTACGAGTGTCCCTCTGCCTCCTTACTGCTGCTGCCTGCCTGTACTTCTTTCGCAGGCAAGCCAGATTTGGGGGTGTCCACGACACTGGGGTGATCCGTCAGGCCATTGCTGTGAGGTGATGTTTTCAACCTAGAACCTTGAGCGCACTGTTCTCCTAAAGTCCCCTGTAAGTCAAATTCCAGTGTTGCTAATCCATGGAGACTCTTAGGCCTGGGGCACTGTGTTCCTTTGCAGAATGATCAGCGTACAGTTTGTTTTGAGAAACGAGCGCTCCAGGGTCAGACTGGAAGCCATATTTTAGGGTGAAATATTATTATGAACACCCTGATTATGGCCTCATTTCCATGACAATGTCTGTAAGATTTAAAAATCTCTGGACCTCATCTTGTCTCATCGCTGAGATACATTGACTCTTGGGTCAGAAGTTGGCTGCTATGTAATCGTCCCTAGACACCGAAATAATCTTCACGTCCACTGATATTATTAGCTCACTGTGATTTTTGTTTTAATGCAAGGAGTTCTTTGTCCCAAGAAAAATGAAGTTGATGAGCAGCGCTATCTTCCGGTGGATGTAAAAAAAAAACCCAAAAGCAAAAACATGCATGCTTTCACATATGCCAGGGCTGCCACAGTTGAGTAGGGTCACCTCCTTGGGCCTGTAGTACAGCTCCCCTTTCACTGAGGCAACGAGGAAGTATTCCAGGCATTGATTACTTCAACCAAGAGGCCCCTGCCAATGAGTCTTTTGTGGCTCGTCACAGCCCCCGTGTGCAGGACAGCCTTGTGCCCCAGAGGACTTTCTTGGCTGCTTCTCAGCAGTAAACAGCCACGTCTTTTTTCAAGGCTGATCTCGGCCAGTTCCACCTTCTGGAGAGCAGCGGAGCACATGACCCATCGTGCTAACCAGGGATCGTGTAATGGGTGCTGCATCTTTACTTCCTGTCCAGTAAGGGGGGATTCCCTGGTGGTGAGCGGTGGGGTAAGCACTGGGGGCTAGCCAAAAGGTTGATGGTTAGCCATCAGCTGCTCCATGGGGGAAAGAGGGGACAGTCAACTTCCTGAAAGTCTCTGGAGCAATCCTCTGCTCTGTAGGCTTGCTATGGATTGGAATAGACTCAGCAGCAGGGAGTTTATCCAAGTCACATTTTTCATAAGCTGTTGTGCCCAAAGAACCATTCCCGTCACCTGGTATGTGAACCTAAATTGGGTGGGATTATCTCCCTGGGACCGGGTTCTGTAATACAGCCCCACCTTTCGCTGCAACAACGAGAAAGTAGAGTCTAGTCCTCTAGGCCCCATCCTCAAAATGGAAAGTTTGGATAAAGCTAATTGATTGTAGGCTTGCTGTTGTTCATTATCTAAATTAGTCTAGGTAATTAAATCATTAATTGATTGGCACTGATCCCTTGCCAACAGGGAAGCTCGGTGCGTTTGTGCTCGATCCCTTACGGACTGCCACTTCGGCTGCTCATGGGCTTCTTCCTTCGTGGTGTGGGTGCTCTGGGGATGAGTGAGCCCTCTGCTGGCCCTCCGGCCGGCTTGGTGGCCCCGGAGGAAGATGTCCACCTGTGGAGGGAACTGCCGCTCTAGCATGTGCCTTCGGGAAGCAGTCCCTGGCTGTGGATCATTGACACTGGCCAGGAAACCTTGCAGATGAAATCCTTTACGGAGACGACCCTGATGCCCGCCATTCACCTGCATGGTTGTGTTTGCCTTGGGTGCATTCCTGGGTCTGGATTTCCATCCCAAAGCCAGATACCCAGACTGCCTGGCGTTTGCCCATGTCCTCACTCTTGTCAAGGAACCCTGGTGCCACAGCGGGATAATCGTTGGCCTACTAACTGCAAGGTCAGCAGTTCCAATCCCCTCCAGCCCCTCCACAGGAGAGAGAGAAAGCTGTCTGCTCCAGCACAGATTGACAGCATTGGAAACCCCCAGGAACATTTCTCTCCTGCCCGGGAGGGCCACTAGGAGTTGGAACCGACACGGTGGCAGTGTGTTTAGGCTTATGGGTGGCAAGGTTTCTTTCTTTTTAATTCATTTTTTAAAATCACTTTATTGGGGGCTCATACAACTCATCACAATCCATCCATCCATCCATTGTGTCAAGCACATTTGTACATTTGTTGCCTTAATCATTCTCAAAACTTTTGCTTTCTTTTTGAACCCTTGATATCAGCTCCTCATTTTTTCCCTTCCCTCCCTGCTCCTTCCTCCCTCCTCCCTCATGAACCCTTGATAACTTATAAATTATTATTTTGTCATATCTTACACTGTCCAACATCTCCCTTCACCCACCTTTCTGTTGTCTGCCCCCCAGGGAGGAGGTTATATATAGATCCTTGTAATCGGTTCCCCCCTTCTACCCCACCCTCTCTGAATCACCACTCTCATCATTGGTCCTGAAGGGATCATCTGTCTTGGATTTCCTGTGTTTCCAGTTCCTATCTGTACCAGCATACATCTTCTGGAGTAGCCTGATTTGTAAGGTAGAATTGGAATAATGATAGTGGGGGGTGGGGTATATGTGACTGGGTGCATAAGCAAATGTGTTGAAGAAAGCTGATGGTACCCAGCTATCAAATGATATAGCATCTGGAGTCTTAAAGGCTTGAAGGTAAACAAACGACCATCTAGTTGAGAAGCAACAAAGCCCACATGGAAGAAGCACACCAGCCTATGTGATCAGAAGCTGCCAAAGGGATGAGGTCTCAGGCATCAAAGAACAAAAAATCATATTATGAATTAGGGGGGAGTGCAGATTGGGGACCCAAAGCCAATTTGTAGGCAACTGGACATCCCCTTCCAGAAGGGTCGCGGGGAGGAGATGAGCCAGTCAGGGTGCAGTGTAGCAACGATGAAACATAAAACTTTCCTCTAATGACAGGGTTCTTATCCTCGGAAGTTTCTAAATACCTGAAGTTCTGTTAAGATTTCAGAGCCAGTGCAGGGAGAAAGGCGGGTTGGGGCATGGGGTGGGAGGTGGATGTTGATGCTGGGCTTCTGGTGAGTTGGCAAAACCACGAAAACTGGGCTCTCAGGGCTAAAATTTGAAATGTTTTAGCAAAGCTGTTTCAAGTCTGAAAAGTTAACTTTCAAATGAAAAACTGACCTAGTAATTGTTGTCACCCAGTAATTAGAGTAAACAGAGGGCAAGGCAGTGAGATACCACTTTCCCCGGGAATAAATGACGTCAGCTCTCGGCCTCTCCTCCCTCCCTCTCCTATCCTGTCATGGTCTGTCATCTCTGAAGGAGGATTTCCATAGTACGCTTGGTTTTACCAAGATTCCATGGCCTCCGTGTGCTTTTCTTTCTCTTTGAACTCAATGTTCTTTCTCATTATGCTCCTCTGGAGGAGAACTGGGGGAGTAATGAAATTCATAATTGGCTTCTTTTCTCTCGTGCTTGGACTAACTGAGCTTGGCAGTTACTTGGAGAATGTGAGCCCACTGCCTCTCTGGTTGACGCGATAGTGGTCAGTAGTGGAGGAGCAGAAGTAAGTTGGAATGAATGTCTGGCTTGGAATTTATACATATGGGCTGGACGTTCTGTAAATGCCCTAGTCACACTTAGCCATTTGTGCCATTAGGGACAGAGAATTTCAGTAGTTTTGCTTGTATAAGAATATAGTAAGCAAATAGGAATTCTCAGTACTATGCCTAAAAAAAAATTGCTTACAGAATTTTGGTTATCTGTACCATCCCTACTTGAATATAGAATTTTACCTAACAAGGCAAACATATAATTATGAGTACATTTTTCTCTCTCAACATATGTACAGCCTTTGAAAATATTCTATATTGTTATGTCCCATGAAAGGAGCTCTCCCGGTGCTGTGGTGCAAACTTTGAGCTGCTTAACTGTAAGGTCAGTAGTTCAAACCCACCAGCTACTTCATCGGAGAAAGATGAGGCTGCTCCCATAAACACAGGCAGTCTTTGAAATTGCGTATCGGTCACTTTGAGTTAGAATCGACTCACTAGAAGGGGCTCCCCTCCTTTCCCTTCTCTTCTCCTCAGTCACCCCCCCCCCCAGTGGTCCCATGGAACACAACTGATGAAGTGCACCTGTAATGATAGCGCACAAGAAATCCGGAGGGCCAGCTTTCTCTGTCATATCAGGTCACTCTGTTTGGGAATTGACTCACGACAACAAACACGTTTGGTTTTGACTCCATTCTCTTGGTGTAATATGTTGTGGATTTGTATTATGACTCATAATTGTCATATGTGTTGATCTAGGAAGCAGACTTACCTGAATTAGTATATCCTCCTTGTTGTCATTTCTTATTTTATGTAGGAAGGGGACAAGGAAATACTGGCTCCGCAATAGAAAAGCAGGCTCTTTAAGTCATGAAAGAAGCATTTCAGATGCAAAGCCTTCACGAGTCCATACTCCTTTAGGAAAACACTTCTTGTAACTGCTCTTCTGTATTTGTTTTGGAATTAAGAACAGACTTTGGCCTTCAAAGTAAATTTAGGAAAGTGAATACATGTATTGCTAGAACTCACATTTTTCTAATTGTTCTAAACTTGATGGTCTTGGGATCAGAGAGAGGCCAGGCCCTGAGCCCTTTTTAAGACGTCTCATTGCGTACCAGAGCAGACAAGGCCCTGCAATGTGCTGCAGCCTACATTCTTAGGAGTTAATGAAGTGTATGCAATAATTTCAGGTAAACAATAAAAAGAACCCAAACAAACAAACAGAAATCCCCAGCTCACTGCCATCATGCCCATTGCAAGTTCATTGCATCTTTGCGGTACTGAGTAGACCACCTCTGTATGGTTTGTAAACCTAGCCATCTTTAGAGAACTGACAGCCCAAACACATAACCCACAGGCCCACCAAGGCTCTGTGAACTGGCCTGAGAAAAGCTTCAGAGCCACAGAAAACACGAAGATTTTTACTGTTTAAATGATTCGACATGCCTGTTACAGGCTCCTGGAGTGCGTCATATGTCTTATAGTTTCCTGTTCAATTTGTGTAATGTGTTCCCATGGACAGCTCACTCTTCCACACAGACAGACACCTATTGAACCATCATCACTTCCCTTGGGAGGGCAACAGTAGGCCCATTTTAGAACCTGTGGTACTCTGGGTAAGGAGTCTCGGACCCCGGTCAGATGGCAAGAGTAGATTTTCTTGATAGTTGCCTGTAAACCTATTGATCTCTTCCCTCCTTTGTCCCATTATTCTCTTCTCTCCTTCAGTTGGAAGGGACTCAGTGATGGTGAGTTTTTGGTTTTATGGATTTTATTTCCAATGTATATGCTGAGACCCTAACAAGCTGAGAAGACTGAAGTAAGTGGGAGGGAGGGAGTGCTGAGAGAGCTGCAGTGAGTGTTGCCTTAGTGAGCGTCTAGGAGGGAGGGTGGGAAGGAGGTGGGCAGCCCTGTTGGCTTAGGTGTGTTGAGTGTGACCTTGCTCTGTGAGTTCTCCACCCAGGAGGGCACCGTGAGGAAGGACGTATTCTGGTGTTGGTTGTAAAATTGGAGTGAAGTGGTTAGGTCCCAGAAACATTCTAGAAAAGCGGAAAGATATATAGAAGTAAAAGATTGATTTCATGAGCGATAGATAGAGAGGAGCAAGAATCAAGGATGGTTCCCAGATTTGGGGTAAGAGCATCTGGTTGGGTGGTTGCAGTATTTATTGGTGTAGGTCGTGATACCGTGGTTAGTTGAGTTGGATGGGGGCTCAGACTGGACTACAATGAATTGGATCTGACAAAAATGTCAAAGTCAATCCCGTTGCTCTTGAGTGGATTCTGAATTACAGAGATGGCATGGATTACAGAATGGGATCCAGCCAGTTTTCTTGGCTGTCGTCTTTCCCAAAGCAGATCACCAGGTGCTGTGGGGTGGCCTTCAAGGACCTACCTTTTGGTTAGTAGCCAAGTATAAATCTTTTGCACCTCCTGGGACCCACTGGTTGTTAAATGGCTTGTGGAAAATGCAAAAGTAGCAATTGATGTTGTGTATCTAGAATTCAGAAGAGAGTCCTGAGCCAGAGACTTCCTGGTGGGAACCACTGGCTTATGGGTGGTTGTGCAGGCTTGGCCATTGGCAAGGTTACCTAAGAGACATAAGTACCTCAGGAGAATAAGCCAAGGCCTGGCAGGCCTGAGTTCAGGGCTCACCCTCACAACGTTCAGAGGTTCAGGATAGCAGCGGAGAGGAGAGAAGAAAGAAACTGTAAGAAGAAATTCCACGAGGAAAACCTAGGGAAGGTGTTGACCTAGACATCAGACACACAGACGTGTGTCAGTGGAAAGCAAGAGGTCCTCCTCGCAGATGCTAGAGAGGAGTCTGACAAGTGTCCCCTTGGGGATGGGGGAGGGGAAGCAGTGACAGTGAAGAGGTGGAGGGTGGGAACGTCATTTCAGAGAGCAGTAGGCCACAGAGAATCTGGATCTGGAATCGTTTTTCCCAGGCATCCTTAACACCAACAATGCGGTCACATAAGCCCTCATTTAACCAAGCTTACAAATTAAGTCTTTGAGACTCTATTGTCTTTGCTTCGATTCAAAAAACAAGTGTGCGCCATACCAGCCTGCGCACTTGGCGCTTTTCTTTGGAGAAGGTCCAAATCGTTTTCCGATTCTGATGGGATGTAGTGCTCCAAAGAGTTGCGCCGGATCTTGTCTCTGACCATCTTTCCTGAGGAAGCCTTCCCTCACATCTCAGCCCAGGGACAAGGAACTATTTAATGTTGGCCAAATACGAGGAATTGATGCAATGCGGACGACGCTTCCCGAGTCTCCTCTCCCTGCTTGCTTTCAGAGGGATCTAAATGATGCCTCCTTAAAGACCCAGGAGCAAGTGATTATTCTTCTAAGCTGCTAATCAGAAGTTCAGGGGTTCAAAACCAACAGCTGCCCCCTGGGGAAAGTTGTGGCACTCTGCTTCTTTAATTACAGGATCAGAAACCCCATGGGCAGTTCTACTCTGTCCTGAAGGGTCCCTATTGAGTTGAAAGAGGCTGGGCAGGGTTGGGTTTTTGCTTTAAGCCAGAGGATGGCACACGCCTGGGCAGTGTTTGCTGAGACCTCAGGTTCCCAGGGGTCCATCTTGACTGGAGAGCACCCAACGCTGACCAAAATGGATGGGAGTGATTGAGAGGAGGTTGTGGCAGATTCGCCCGAGGACTCAGAGAGAGTAACATCATTTTGGAGATGGAAAAGTGTAGAATAGGCACTCAGTGTAACAGGATTATGTAACATATAGTCGGGGATTTTGAGGGAGTTACTCTGTCTTCATGAAAATGAATGTATTTCTATCATTTTCATAATTGAGTGGAAATACGGTATGCATTATTTTACTTCTCCAACGCTAACTATCTCCCCAGGTCAGGGCACTACGTAGCATTTTATTATTACCATTGTCTAAATTGTGATAGTAATATATGAACCTTACCATCATTAAAAATGTTCAACCTCTGTTTGTTTTTTTAATTGAATTGTTGATGTGCAAAAAAGGCAATGGTATTTACGGCCCGGCGACACCATGCAAATAAACATAATTAGTGTTCTAACAACTTAAACGCTAGCTCACGGTTACTTGAAACTATGTCGGCATTAATGCAGCTTTGAGTTTTGTTGGGGGTGGCTGGGTGCTTGTTCATGGTTTAGTGATGTTCAGATCAAAGGTTTTCTCTCCTTTTTCTCCAAGAAGAGGCCCTGTGTCCTCTTCCTTGTCCTCCCTCCAAAGTGAACCCTGAGACTCTCTGCTGACAAATGACTGAATGCAGCAAAGACAATGGAAGCGTCGTGATGCTGTTGATGTTCGGGCTGCCCGGCAGTTCCTGCTCAGAGCGGCAAGACCTACAACAGAAAGAAGCCCAGCTAACTCCGGCCGTCCCTACTGCCTTCCTGTGTTTGACGCCGCTCTTGCAGGCACCACATCCGTTCATCTTGTTGCGGGGTCTTACTTTCCAAAGACTCTATGTCACCAAGCACAGTGTTCTTCCCCAGGGGCTGCTCTCTCTTGATAACCTACCCCGGGCAGAGGTTCATTTATGATGTTCTCCCAGGACAGATCTGTTTGTTCTTCATGCAGTCAAGAAGCCATGCCTAATTTTTCCCCTGCTCCTTAGAAATAATTAAAGCAGATCATAATGCATTTTGAGCAGGGACAGCGGACCTCCCCAGTGCAGTGTGTGGAACCCTGCCGTGGAAGCAGACCCTTGTAGAGGGAGTTACTGCGAAGAAGTAATGAACTTCAGTGATGACAGAGTGGTTTCCTGATGACTACAAGAATTCGGAAGTGGACGAGCGGCCTTTGATTCCACTTGGCGGATGCCCTCTCTACGGGGGCTTTGAGGTTTTAAGACAAGGCAGTAAGAAATCGTGCAGGTGGGTTTTTCCTGGTCGTGGCACAGTTTCTCAAACGAAAGTGATGTGGCTCCTTGCAGCTAGAACACTATCGTTTGAGAGAGACAAAGCAGGATACCGCGAGAGGCGATCTTCCAAGTGAGTGACATCTGGAGACTATAAACTGTTCCAAATGGCGCACTGGGTAAACATGGATTTGGAAAAAACTATTGGCTGCTGCCAGTTGTATCAGTATTCAGATGTTGCGATTCTCTTACGGAAGCCTTCTGCTTTTTAAGCCTGCAGCCACCTTATATTTTGCAAGTGGTTGTTCACTGGGTGACACTGGGATGAGGGACAGAAGAACAAGAAGACCGGAGAGAGTTTTGAAAAAGGTTAATCGCTCGTGTTGCTGTTGGAGTAAATGCTGACTCCCAATCACCTGTACCCAACTGAACAGAACAAAACGCCACCCTCGTAATTGTTCTCAGATTTGAGCCCCTAGTTGCAGCACCGCGTCGCTCCATCTGGTGGAGGGTCTTCCCAGTGTTGGGCTGCTGCTTTCCTCCAACAAGCATGACGTCTCGCTCCAGGCGCTGGTCTGTGGGTAACATGCCGACGTGTGCGGCATGAAGTCTCGCCAGCCTGTCCTCTAAGGAGCACGCTCACTGTGCAGCTTTGTCCGTCCTTTCGGCAGTCCGCGGTCTTTGAAGAGCTTCATCAGCACCACGATTCAAGCGCATTGTTTCTTCCTCGGTTGTGCTTATTCAGTGTCGAACTGTCACATGCCGACGAGGCGATTGCACATCGGATGACATCAGCCAGGTGCATTGTCCTCCTCAAAGGAACGTCCTGCCCTTGCTCTGCCACACCCCAAGGCTGTTGTGTGCAGCAGACTGACCCCATGCGACGCCATTGCACTGGCTTTCTTTTGCATAGTGATAGGGTTGAAACTGTGTGGTGGAAACGTTTCGGGAGAGAATGGATCCTTCACAAGTTAGCTGAGTGACAATGTTAAGCATTCACGATCGTGGTGGCGGCCATGCTGTTCAGTGTCCGTGAGTCAGTGCCAGCTCGCAGCTGCCCTTTGTACAGCAGAGAGAATCACTGCCCACTGCATTGCCAGCCTCACGATTATGTTGGAGCCCGTTGTCGCAGCCACCGTGTCAGTCCGTCTCATTGTGCGTGTCCTCTTTTTTGTTGTTGTTCCTCCGCTTTTATCAGGCATGATGCATTTTCCAAAGCATGCTCACATCAGTCTGTGAAATTGTCTTCCTGGGACTCACTTGGTGCTCCCAAGTAGAATGGTGAATCAGAGATAATTGGTTTTGATTTTAAGAGGCTTTCTTAAGATTGTTTGCAAACAGGAAGGTATGGTATCAGAGGTTAAAATCCTGAACACACCTTGTTTGCAGCAGGCTCTGAATGATGGTAGAAGCTCCCCAAATTCACTTGCAGTCACCTCATGTGAGCCGCCTCCAGTGATTCCCCTCTGACCACAGTCAAGAGCCTCACTGTCCCACAGAAAACATGGTAAAGTAGGTGATGGAAGTTGTGGGTATTTTAAAATGGCACACGTCATCATTTGCTCTCCGTTGTGACTCATTTCTAAGTTGTTTCACTTTTTAATAATTTCCTCTTTATGGAGGGTTTTCTGTGTGTTTTGCTTTGTTGGTTTTCTTTATTCTTTTGTTTTGTATAACATTCTGTGTTTGAAATCCAGGATCCCTAAAACTAGAGACAGTCACTGGCTTAATAATTGTTGAGGGGAAGAACAGAGAAATTCGTTGGAAGTGGGGGAGTTAACTTCAAGTATGAGAAAAAAGAAAATATTTTCAAATTGAGTATGGTAATGACCGCACAAGTCTTCTTAATATGGCGGAACTATTAAATTGTATGATATGTGGAAAGAAGATTGCAAGTATTTTCCATGAAATCAGCTTATTTTCCTTTTTTGAATATTGCTACAAAATATGTAGTGTAATTTAACTCTGCTTTTTAAAGTGATTATTGGGGGGGGGGGCGATATACCTGTGTGCCTCTAACCGGGAAGGCTGGTTAATTGAGAAGACCATTGGCCATCTATTTAGCTTCTTTTGGTAATTATTCTTTTGACGTTTAACTGTGTGCAGTGTCTCGATACACTTGCTTTTTCTGACTCATCGTTCTGCTGAAAGTTGAAAAGCCCTGACAAACAACCAGAACAACAACAGAAATTTGATTTAATAACTTGCCAGTGCAGCTGTTTATCATCTGTCCTCAAGGCATAGAATTGAACTGATAGGTTTCAAAAGAAAATGAGGAATCATTATACAGTTCATATGAATTTCATTACTTGTTAAAAATTCTCTCGGAGGATACTAATGTCTGTATTTCCCCCTATATTCAGTTTTTTCTTTCCTTATGTTCTTAAAAATGTATTTTGCATATGAATCTTGTATGATAACAATCATCAAAGGGCATTAGAAATTCATCTTTTTATTTTTATGTTTTAACAGTTTTATTGGTGCTTCATCCAGATATACAATTCAGTTGTTCAGCCACAGCCAGAAGAATTGTCCAATCTTTACCACAATCAATTTTAGAATATTTTCTTTTCCCCATACTCATTGTTATTCATGTAATATTTTCCCCAATTTTGCCAAAAATATACACAAAACCTTCTTTTATTCAACATCTTCTATATGTATAATTCAGTGCCATTGAATATACTCTTTGTGTTGTACAAACATTCCTGATAGCCCTGTCCAAATTGTTCTACCACCATCAGAATGAACTCAGGTCCCCTTAAGCAAAGTAAAGCAAAACTCTCCCTCCTCCTTCATCCATGATAACCACAGCTCCAGTTGGGTCTGTTTGTTTGTTTCTTTTTTAGTAATGTTCTTGATATAATATCAACATAACATACACTTCCACAGTAAAATTGCCCTTTAAAAAAGTTGCATATCCATCAGCACAATCAATTCTAAGACTCTTCCCCACTTTTACATTCACTGATAGTACCTCAGTTCCCCTCACCCTACCTTACTTCCAGATAAGCCACTACATCAGTTAGTGTCTGGATGCATCCACCCCTTCCATACTTCTTAAACTGAGGCCTAACGGCAACATACAAAACACAATGAAACAAAATAATATTTATTATTTTCTTTATATTAAGATAAATCCATCTTTTAATGAAAGGCCCAAAAGACTCACACTTCCAGAAGATGCTGGGCCCTCAGGAAGGTATGCCCAACATTTGAGGAGGCTCCTGGCTGGAGATGGGGCTGGGCTGGGGTGCAGGGAGTAGCTTTGAGCTGATGTCAACAGGGCCATGCTTCAATTCGAGTTTGGAGTTTGGGGTCTCCTTGCCCAGAATCTCCTCAACTATGCAAAGCTTTCCAACCAAGCCTTCATGCTCCTCACATACATGCAATTTTAACCAAATGTGTTCTTTTTTTATCCTTTTAACCATGACAAAAATAACTTTCAGCACCAGATGAAAAGAAAGCCATAAAGAGTATCATAGGATTGTTCAGGAGTAAGCCACTATCGCCGCAGGGGGCTCCGGACCTCAGTAGTCTGGAGAAAGGTGTTTTATCTACTTTATCCCATTGTAGCCTGTGCTTCTAGCATAGAGACAGGATCACTCATTGGATGTCTCTGCTCCTGACTCCCTATCTCTGTCACACCAAATGTCCTGAGGCTTCAGTATAGAGTACATGCCCAGCTTGATTGCTATGATGCCTTATCAGGTTGCTTTGTGGGCGTAAGTGATTGACACTCCATTTATAACCTAAATTTTGGCAGGCGTATACCCAGCCAGTGGCACCCAGGAACTAAGATTGGAGATCTGTTGCCATAAAGGCCACAGCCACTGAAAGCCCTGTCATTTGAATTTCTGCTCGGAGATACATAAACTCCCTATGAGTTGGGATGGCTCAGTAACAGGAGAGGTGCATGTGTGTGTGTTGAGGGTGGTGGTAGTAATCATCTTCGCTGTGGTCAGAAACTATCCACAAATCTTGATGGCCTACAACTCCATTTATTTCATCCTCATACTGCATGTGGTGGCGGAGGGCCGGCTCTTGTCTTCTCATTTTGTCTCATTATTTTGAGACATAAGCTGAAGGAACAACTGTTATCTGGTCCCATGCCAGCCATTCTTAACATACGTATGAAAGCAAGAAGCTGGCGTAAGCACCCTGTCCCATTCAGAGCCTCTACTTGGACCTAGTATGTGTCTAGTACATCTACTAAAGGGCATCAGAGGGCCAAGTCCCCAGCCAAGAGCTTTGCTCTGCCTGCCAGGCCCAGTGTGAGGAACATGACCCCGTGCAGGGACACACCACTTTCACACGGGGAAGATGGGCAGCATTCGGATCCAATCTCCCACTGCTGGGTAATAAAGCTGCTAGCTAACCTCATAAATCCATCTCTGTCCACTGTGAATCACCACTTCTCTTTCCGTCATGAGTATCTGGATGCTTCTGGGGTGTTCCACTGGATTTTATAGGGTCCTCCCCGTTGGGAGGAAGGAGGAGGGCCCTGTGGGCTTTGAGCAGGTAGACGTTATTCTCAGGGCTTGTGAAGAACAGAGGAACACCCGGGAAAACAAAAGGGAGGATTCCATGGGCGATTCTAAAGCAGACAGATTGATACGAACTAGTCAGTGTTTGTTTGTTTGTTTGTTTGTTTGCAAAGACATGCACATTCTTTTCCCTCCTGAATCTCCCGGGGCATGTTCTCCCCCAGGGACCGTTTCACAAGAGGTCATCGACTTAGAATCTCTCTGGGAAGCAATTGAAGCTGGGTTCATCCTGGTATTCCCAAGCTCGGGCATCGTGGGGTGGTCTTGTGGGTTTCCAGGAGACTCAGGGAGGCTTGATGAAGTACCGGGTCCAGAAGCAATGTGCAAAGAAGTTGGGCAGAGGAATCTGCAGGACCAGCCCTTCTTCGCCTTTACACTGGCACCATGAGTCACATCGAAACACCCTTCATGCATTTTAAACAGTTACCGAGATTGCTTTTTAAGAATTTACACTGTGCCTCCAGCAACACATTATAAATTTCCCTCTGCTCATCCTTTCTTCTCCCTCATTCTTGGCTTTTACCAACATTTCCAAAGAGGAGCACATTCCTAAAAGCCACAGGAATTCTTCAAGACAGACACCTTAGAGGTAAACTTCAGACACCAGCTCTGACCCAACCGTCGGTGCTATTTTATACATAAATGTCGCTATAGAATAGGTAGAAGCAAATAAGCTGCCTTGTCTTAGTCTGGAAACTGCTGAAACCAGTGTATGGGGAACCCTCCTGGCTTTGGAAATGCTGCTGGTGCATCTTCCGTCATCACAGCAACAAGACGAACAGCAGTGGTGGGACTCTGTGTCAAAGGGGACTTCACAAAGTAGTTCAGAAAATTCCATTACCTTTCATTTCTTCCACGACCCTTTTGAAGTCCCGTGGCCTATGTATGCATCCGTGTACGTTTAGATCAATCAGCACAGGGCTGTTTGTAGCTAGTCCTGCTGCATCAGCCAAGGAGGATCCTGAAAGCCTCACTCCATCCACATCATTACGGGCAACTCTGCTTGTGGGAGGCGGCCCTTCCCCATTTAGTGTTAGTGTGCCTTCCATCCAGAGGGTTTATCTTATGGCTCTGGACCAGAAAATGTTCTGTTTCCATCACTCACATTTTCACTGACTGGTGTTGTGTGTGTGTGTGTGTGTGTGTGTGTGTGTGTGTGTGTGTGTGTGTGTGTGTGAGAGAGAGAGAGAGAGAGAGAGAGAGAGAGAGAGAGAGAGAGAGAGAGAGAGAGAGAGAGAGAGAAAGGATAAGAGGGCAGGAGGATAGATGGCTAGTTCCTCTTCTGGAAGCCTGAGTGGCCCTGTTGGGTTTTGAAATACCTCGGGCAATGTTCCCAGCATCAAAACATACCAGCCACCAGAGTACACTCAAACAGGCAAACTGACAGTCAAGTAGTTGATATACTCTGTCTTCTTCACCAACACCATAGGACGAAGGGGTCCTCAAACTACAGCCTGCGGGCCACATGTGGCCCGCTGAGGATGTTTATCTGGCTCACCGGGTGTTTTTGCCCTTTTTTTTTTTTACTTCAAAATAAGATATGTGCAGTGTGCAGAGGAATTTGTTCATAATTTTTTTAAAACTATAGTCTGGCCCTCCAATGGGTCTGAGGGACAGTGAATTGGCCCCCTGTTTAAAAAGTTTGAGGTGCCCTGATAGGTCAGTGACATGCCTGGCCTTACATATTCTCTGTCCACCATTTGCATTCGCATGTGGTTCTTGGAAATACCATGGCTTGGCTAGGTTCTTTTTTACTTTTATTCTCAAACAGAAAGCCCACTGCCATAGAGTACATGCTCACTCCTAGTGACCTTAGAAGATAAGGCAGACCTGCCCCCATGCGTTTCCAGGAGGAGCGGCTGATGTTTCCTGACTGCCAACCCTGTGCTTGGCAGCCACGTTCATACCCACTAGACCACCCCAAGCTCCCAGTACATGCTTGCACATGCTGCTACGCCAATTGTTATCAAACCTAGATGATCAGCTCTGATCCTCACCTCAACTGTGTGAGTGATATTTAAAACAGTTGTCTGCACACCGTAGACTGTAAAATTATATATTTGTACATGATTTAAGACAATAGCATTTCAGCATATTTAACAAAAAGCAGTCCGAAGCACTTGCTGTCTAGTCTGTATTACCTCTTGGTGATTGTGTGTGTCTCAGAGTAAAAGCTGTTCACCATTGGGTCTTGGTGGCTGGTTGTTTAGACGTAGATCCCCTCCCCCTATACACACATATATGCACACATGCACACATTTCTTCTGAGCTTCCTCTAGATGGATTTGAACCACCAAACTTTTGCTTAGCAGCTGAACATGTTAACCTTGTGCACCACTCGGAGCTTAGAGTTTTCCTGCACAGGTGGACTGAGCGTGTGCTGTCGGGCATGGTCGGCAGGCTAGTCCCTTTACAACACGCCTCTGCTTATGAAGCTGATCATGGAACAAAGCGGCTTTGTTTGCGTTCTATTTTCTCCCACCCCAACGGGTAGCACTTTCCACAGACTCGTTTATTTACTTGCGATCCTAATTCCACGGTTATGATTTTCTTGAGGGGAAAACGCTAAAATGTGTCACGAGACAAAACAAATTTTAGAAAGCAAGAGCAAAATAACGTTCTTCCAGGTCAGGAAAAGCTGTCCATGCTTCCCAAGCGCACGGTGTCGACAGTTGCTTTAAGGAGGCAGGGAAAGCAGACAGCCGGAAAGGAGTCATTCTTGAGTTGAAAGACACACCCTTTCTTATGTACCCCTGTTTACTTGAAGCGCAGGCCTAGATGTGAATTTTAGAACAGCTACTTCAGAAGAGAACACTTTTTTTTTTAAACAGATTTCAGAATCTTCTCCAACAGAAAGAATCCTTGTCTGGATTCATAGGATCATTAAAACTCTCTATTTAATGTGAAATAAAGCCCAAACTCATGCCTGGCATCCTACTAGACTCTTGGTGGGCTGGCTGTTAAGTTCCTTACACCAGATCTGGCACCTTGGCCGATGGATCTGGTACTCTGCTTTTATGAAGACCCGATCCTGAAACCCAGATACTGCAGTTCAATTCTTTACGTGTGAAGTCGGTGTGCTGTTGGAGTCATGGCGGAATCAAGTAGGACAGATTTGTAGATTAAGTCATCATTGTGTATAGCCAAGAATGAATTACTTGAGAGTCTGAACATTAGACAGTTTTAATCTAGTTGCTGCTGGTTCGGTCAGCCCCCACTCATGGCGATCCACTGTATAAAGGGAAGAAACCTTGACTGGTCCTATGCAGGGTCACGGTCCTCCGTGTGGCTGAGTCCTTTGTTGTCGCCAATGTGTAGATTGAGTGCATTTCACAACTGAAAAGGCTCTCGGTTTCATTGGGTTTTTAGGAAGAGACCACTAAGCTTGGCTTCCTCATCTTGGAAGTTCCACTTAAGCCTATCTACCACCTGTGGAATTGCCTGTAGCATCGTGGTAGCATGCAAAACTCCACAGTGCAGTCAGCTGACTGATGGGTATTGGATATTTGCAACAACAACAAAAACCCAATTGCAATAGAGTTTATGCAGATTCTCGGTGAACCTGTAGTCATCTCTAATGCAAGAAAACTGGGTACCCACAAGTGAAAAATCTGAAAGTCTCGTGTAATGAGCTTTCCTAAAAAGTCCACAATACAGCTTGGTTCATCAGTGATCAGTTCATCGTGCACCAAGAGCCTTCGATCTTAGAGTTTTGTGATTCTGCAAGATATAGCTATAAGAGTTTTGATTTTATGCAGGATAAAGTAGAACAGAAATCCCTTATCAAGAATCAACATCGAGCCATTGATGCCACGGACCACGCATGACAGTATGCCCTTGGCATACAGCTTGGTATTTCATAGCACCTGTGTATTTAAATCCGCTAGTGGACTCGCAGTCCTGTTGCCTAACGAATAGACATTCGCTTTTTACTTGACTGTCACAGATCCCAGATTTTATTTACCTTTTTCTAACTAGCCATCTGTGGAGAGGACACTGGACCATACGTGGGTACCCTATTAGCTCAAAATAGGTCATGATCTCACTTTTCTTGCCAAGCGATGTACTGAGACACGGGCATACGGTTCGTTCTGGCTGCTGGAAGTGGAGGGCCTTTCTGCTAGGAAGGACCTGAGCAGGCTTTCTCCACTCCTAACACGGGGGCATGAGAGATGGGACCCAGAGCCATGTCCCCTGGCCGACCTGCCTCTTCTCCACCCATGGTCCAGTGCTTCAAAAATCAGGGCTTGAGGTCTGCATACCATTGGGGCCAATCACAAACAAAGAAGACATACTTCCCCTTGAAAATTGACAAACTTATGGGACCACAGACTTCCATTGGTTGGGCATGAATTGATGCATATTTGTATTTATTATACCCTTTGCATATTCAGGAAATAAATGTTTCTAATCTGAGGAAAATACATTGTTCTTAGTTGTTTTTGCATTTTACTTGGGAATATGTTTAGATCCTAACCTAAAAAAATAGTTTTTCTTGGTAAATTCAACTTTTCCAGGAAAAACACCAAATCCCATAACATTTACATTTCAGTGGGAATGACTGCAAATCAGATTTTCCATCAAATGTTGACTCTGAAAGTTGTTGTTAGTGTGAATGTTAGCAACTAGAATTTGATCAGGGTGGGGCGGTGGGGGGGGGCGGTAGAGAAGTGTCTTTAAATTAGATCCCACGTTGAGTTTTGCCTATTTTTCCTTTTTGCTCAAGAAAGTAAAAAATATCACCACCTTTGCCTGTCTCCCTTATTGCTGCTTTCTTTACAGGTTTCTCGTATCTTCTTGGGTCCATTTAGATTGCATCTCGTTTCCAGCATGTATTTGTTTCATCCAGACTTGAAAAATTCCTAGCCTTGCATTATGGAAATGTGATCTTAGGATGTTCTTTTCACAGCTACTTAAAATATCCAGAGGTTTACCTCATTACTTAACACGCGATGTAGAAGAACTCCAAAAGTTAAAATGTTAATGACAACCAAATTCTCTGTAGAACATTGTCCTGAAAATTGTTCCTAAAGAGCTGTGATTCCAGATGATTTCTAAAAGAAATTATTCTTTACTTTATGATCAATAACTCTGTATCCCTCATTGTTCATCATATTCTACATCTAGATCAACAATTGTCAACCTATGGTGAGGAAATGTATGTGGAATAACAAGTTTAAAGAAGAAGAAGTTACCTCCATAAGTATTTTGAAGACTCATATTTGTATTTGTTTTTTTAATTGTGTGTACAGGGGCTAGCCTTATCTGTCTTGATTTGCTTTTACTGTGGGAAGTCTCAGGCCAATGAACAGGTTTGTGCTCATTGAAATGCAAGGATGCTACTGTGATGACCAAGGTGTAACTGACTCAAACCATACTCTTTTCAGTCACCTCCTATGCATTTGAAAGTTGGACATTGAGTAAGAAAGACCAAAGAAGAATCAATGCGTTCAAATGGTGTTGCTGGCAAAGAATATTGAAAGAGTACCATGGATTGCCAAAAACAAACACATCTGTCTTGGAAGAAGTACAGTCAGAATGTAGCTTGGAAGCAAGGATGGTGAGACTTGGGCCTGCTACTGTGAGAGCAGTCCATGGAAAAACACAGCATGCTTGGCAAAGGTGGCCGGCAGGGAAAAGAGGGAGCACCTGTGCAGGAAGGATCGACACAGTGCCTGCAACAGTGGGCTCCAGCATAAGAGCAGGTTTAAAGATGGCACAGGACTCGACACTTCGCTCTGTAGCACATAGGGTCGCTATGAGTCAGAACCGACTCCATGGCACCTAACAACATGTGTCCGTCACGCAGTTAACGCGCCGCATGTCCTCGGCACCATAGAGTTCTCTGAAACACGGGAAGTCACAGAGTTATCAGTGTGTGATCCTTCGGGTACACATTCCTTCAGGAAGCTTGTTGGCACTGCCAACTCATGGCCATTCCATGCACAGTGAGAGGACATGCGGAATTGGTTATGGGGAGGGCCCTGGTAAACTTGAGGGTTTGCATTGTCTGTCTCTTAGAACTACGGCTCCAGGCCTGTCTTCTAGTCTTGGTCTGGAAGCTCTGCTGAAACCCGTTTGGCATCGAAGGAGCACTGAATGGAACCTTCACTGAGGTAGGAGTGGTGACTTCCCAGAAGGTGCAGCAGCTGAGACGTGAACTTGGAAGGCGGACTTTCTCTGAGCCACTAGTGGCCTTGAGGACCCTCCACTACTTTCATCCCCACAGACCTGACAAGGTGCCTGTGGAGAATCAGTACCCCAGGGAATAATGGCTTAATGCTTCTGTTCTTCATGGACGGCTGAGACACGGAGGTTTTCTCTTGTTCTCCCTCACATATCCCACCAGGCGCTCTGCGGGAGAGAGAGGAGGAGGCACGGGGCTCCTGGAAAGATTCATGTCCTGGACACTATAGAGCCTTGGAAACTCTGAGTAGAAATCTATTTGATGGCAGTATGATTGGTTTGGTTAATCTCCAAAAGTGAAAACTCCTGTGTTTTATTTGTAAACGAGTGTAAAGTAGTTGGAGGGCCTGAAGAAAAAGTGGGCTTTGATGAGAACTACAAAGAAGGGTAACTGCTTGGATCCAGGTAGGGTGAAGTCTGAGAGAAGAACAATAAACGATAACCCAGAAAGTACATGGCTTCAATTCCGGACTCAACAGACGAGCCATAGAATGAAAGAAACAAGAGGTCGGAACAAGCGCAACACGAATATGAGTTGAATGGCACTCTTTCAAGGCTTTTGTGTTGGAAGCACAAGCCAGTATATTTTTGGCATAAGATGGGGCTAATAGGAAGGATTGGAGTTGGATAAAGTTGCCTTTGGTATAAAGTTAGCATTAGATCCCAGGATGATTTGATCGCCGCACAAAGAACACGGGGGAAGAAGTCAAGCACATTATTTTAAGTCAGTTGGCAAATATGGAAATAAAACTTGGTAAGCTGCTTGGAAATCAGCTTACTATTTTATAGCCCTGCAGATAGTTCAGAAAGCACTTTGGAGCAAAGCAACTTCAAACAATCCAATCCTTTTCTTTGGCTGGCGGGAGAGGTGATTTTAATGAGTGATAGCAAGACATATACAATACAGGAGTCAAAGACCTGTGCAGGTCCACACAGTATAAAGATCAGGATGAACAAAGGAAAAGCCCATTCAAACCCAGTGCCATGGAGTCAGTTCTGACTTGTAGTGACCTTGTGTGACAGAGCAGAATTTTCCCTTTGGCTCTCTGGGGCTGAACGTCTTCACCCGAGCAGAAAGCCTCCTCATCTTTCTCCCTGGAACAGGTGGTGGGTTCGAGCCAGTAGATCCCCGTGTGTAATCCGCATTGCCATCTAGGGCTCTTCCTATTGATGGCAGTGGTTACTGATAGATAAGGCCACTCCAACCTGCTATTTCGAGGGGACACAGCTTTTGGGTCCTGAACTGGGTGCTCGTGACTGTAACCCTTAGGAGTTGTTTTCTTTTGTCCCCCCTAGGCTGGTCGGTGGGAACTATTAATGGATCCCAGTGTACTTGGAACCTGGCTCCAGCCAGCCCGTGTATTGGGGTAGACCTAGGCTTTCTGGGGTTTTTAGTGGCTGGTTTTGTAGAAGTAGGAGATCACTCTCCATTCTTCTGGGTGCCTTTGAGTAGACTTCAGCCTCTAGTGCTCTGGTTAAGTAGCAGGTGAGTGTGGGAGCTGCTTGCATCACCCAGGGTGTCCACATCTGGAGAAGTGACTTCTTTAACCCAAATGCTATTTCTGTTCTCCATCCTCTCCTGAGCCCTTCTCAGGTCAATGGAGCTAGATAGCCCATTGTTTTAGTTCCATGCCTTTGGGCGCTACTGGAGGCTAGAGCTTTGAGGAGTAAGTATCCAAAGTCATCTAATTAACCAGTAGAAATATTTACTTCCTACTATTACTGCCTGCAAGTTGTTGTGTTTTCTGGGCTCTTTAGGAAGAAAGGGAGAGTGACTTCCTCATTCATTTGCTTTTCAAGAGTTGGCTTTTCAGGAATCAGTCATGGCTCTGGGGTGGTTGTCTGGGAGAGGCACTTTCCAGTCAAATCCATCTCCCCACTTAGTGTCGGTTTTAAGAAAGCACCTAGGGGGCGACGGAAACCCATAGCTACCCATAGGTACCCATTTGCTGTAAGGAGGGACATGTGGAAAGTTGCAAGCAGGCAACCGATTCCCCACTCTCAAAACGTGTCGGCAAAGAAGTTGTACCAAGATCAGGATCTTGGTAAAATCAATTGCCAATGAATTGTTCCCACGTCCCCCAAATTCATCTGTGTCTCAGGCCTGCTGTGACAGACATGCTTTTTTATTTTCCCTTTTCTTACTCCTCTTCCTCAACCCTTCCCAGTCCTCATTGAAATGCTGATGTCACTCTTGGTTATTTTGTTCCTGTGTGTGTGTGAAAATTATGGTGTTTGGTCTTGTGAATAAATTAGCCCTTGATGATAAACTGTGGAACTTATACTTAGTCCTACATATTTTTAAAGAGGTAAATTATGTGGAGTCATGGATTCAAGGAAAGAGCCCAGTGTTCATGTTCTTGTAGAAGACTTTCGGTATGCTTAGGAGGAGAGGGATTTGTAATTGGATCCAAATAAGCATTCCCATTTCACTCATTGTCTACAGACCAGAGCACTCTGGATCTGAGGTCAGCCCTATACAGCATTGCACCTGGCGGGCCCACAGGTGTTAACAGCGCGTTTTCGGGTACTCGGATGTAAGGTGATGACACAGTGGGGAAAAGACTGACCTCTGCGCCTCTGTCTCTGTTTGCCTTTCTCTTCCTTTTGACCCACTGTCCGGTTACAATTGATGCTAGAACTACAATCATCATGGCATTTTGCAGCTTGTTATCTCTGCACTCAGAGGCCAAGGGGCAAAACTGGCTAAAATAGATTGTTGTTGCTTGCCGTCACGTCAATTCTGACTCATTATGACTCCATGAATGCAGAAGAAATGCATCTGTCTTGGAGAAAGTGCAGTCAATAGCAAGGCTGCTGAGACTTCCTCTCGCACACTTTGGACATGGCGTCAGGAGGGAGCAGACTGTGGCAAAGGGCATTGTGCTTGGTGCAGTGGAGGGCCAGGGAGAAGAGGAAGGCCGATGGAGGCGATGGATTGACACAGTGACTAGGCTCATGGGCTCGAACATCACCGTTGTGAGGCTGGCACGGGAGCAGGTATTGCTTGGTTCTATTGGTCTTTGAGATTCGGAGCTGACTCACAGGCAGCCCACAGCAGCAGTAGGGTCTTCATGGCTGGGATCTCTCCGAAGCCGATCACTAGGCCTGTCTTCTGAGTAGGCTGGAACTGCCAACTTTCGAAGTAATAGTCAAGCTCATAGGACTGTCTGACTCAGCTATTTTACATAAGTGACTCCCCACCCTTTTAAAATAGTGTATTGTATGCTGGGTAAAAGTTTACACAGCAACTTCAGTTTCCATTGAATTGTTATTATGTGTGTTAGTCCAGGTAGACTAGAGAAACAAATTCATTCACACATATATGTATAAGAGAGAACTTTATATCAAGAAGTGATTATGTATCAACAAAACATCCCTGCCCATTCCTGATCAAGTCCATAAGTTCAACATTAGCCTGTATGTCTGAGACCAGTCTAAAAATTCCTCTTCAGACCAGTCTAAAATTCCTCTTCAGACTCATACAACACATGCAGTGATGCCAGATGCAGGAAGATCACAGGCCAGTGGGTGGGAAGTCTTGTGGGCCCAGTGGTGGTGGAAGCATCAGCGTGGCTCTATATGGCTTGTCATCAGGAAGACCGAGGCAGAGACAGTCTGACCCTCCTCTAGGGGGAAAGGAGGAATTTCCCATAATCCTCATAAGGCCATGCCCCCACAAAGGTATCATTGGCTGTGACCTGATCGACAGGCTTGATTCCACCCCTTCACACATAATACCCTCAGGGTGACATGAGATTTGTAATTATGTAATTATGCAAATGATGTTGGTGACAGATTCTTTCCATTGGGTTTCCTTGGTTTCCCTGGATGTAGCTTCCCCCTCCCCCTCTCAGCCTTTTCACTCTCGCTTCTGTGGAAGAGCTCGTGGTTTGGCCTCACTTAGTTGATTGTGCAGGGAGCATACTCTCAGAGGATATTGTTTATTTTTTCAGCCATGCTCTTACTTGATGGAGATGTAACCTAACGGAATAGCTTTGAGGTCAAGTTGAAAGGGTACCTTAGGGCAAAAGTCATCAGAGATTTTTCTCGTCTTTGTAGGTGCAAGGAGCCCTGTGGTGTAGTATTTACATATTAGGCTGCTGACTTCAAGGTCAGCAGTTTGAAATCACCAGCTGTTCTGTGTAAGAAAGGCATGCCTTGATTTCCACTTCCATAAAGAGTTACAGCCTTGGAAACTCACAGGGCCGGTTCTACCCTGTTCTGTACAATTGCTGTAAATCAGCTTGGACTTGATGGCAAGCAGTTTAATTTCATTTTGGCTGTAGGTCCAAGAGGGGCCTTGGTGCCGTCATGGGTTATACATTGAGCTGTTAATCACAGGGTTGGTGGTTCAAAGTCGATGGCAGTGAGTTTTGAAGCAAGGCCAGGGATCTGGCCTGTTTTTTTTTTTAGGAATTTGAAGGTGATTGTATATTGTTTTCTCAATGTGCCTGGGTTCAATTGTGCCCCTAGTCAGAATCGTCCTAAATAGCTGTTTTGTTTGCCTTTCAATTTAGTACTTGAAATTCAACCATACCACATAATTTGGTTTGGATAGCAACACTGTGCCCCCAGAATTTCAGGTTTCTTGCTCGACCTTTAAAAAATCTGCCCGGAGGCTCCTGAGACTCATATGTGGTCCAACTGTGGTCTTCACCACTATCGTCGTAAACATGGCCCTTTGTTGATGTTGGCCAACCAGGAGGAGCCTATCACGTTCAAGAAGCTTCGCGGACCATGTGGTTCGCATCACATACCTGGGACATCTGGTTTGCATAGATTTCAATGAACTTTTAAAGGGCGTCCCTCTTGGTTTCCTTTGAAAAGGCCATCATTTTATATCTGAACTTAATAAAAAAATAATGTTTCCCCCCTCATCTCTCATAAATTTCTGGCGGAATTGTGAGACAGGCCATGAAAAATTTTTAATCGAAGAAATTGGGAATGCTTGAAAGGAGGCACTTTAAAACCAACTCCAGGCTACGATGATTTTCCCAGTGTTGTCTGGCAGGTCTTTCTGATCGTCCCTTAATTAAAGTGTGTGCCCAGAATCTATGGAATGAATGCTTGCTGTATTGAGAAACTGGCCCAGTCACTTCTGGACTATTTGAAATGGTATGGAAGCTGTCCCAAGAGAACTGTATTTGACTCCTTTTAATTTTTTAATCAAGGAAATGAAAACCCACTTTTATATAATACATAGGCTCCTCTCTCCCAAAGCAGACATCATATCCTATACATTAGCTTCACTGCTAAAACGTTTTATAGGTTGGATCTGACAGAGCAAATTCTGTTTACTCTTCTGCCTCTGTAGAAGATATGCCCAAACTCCGAGAGCAGGCTTTCTGCACATAACCCAGGCAATTGCAGATGTGTTTTAAAATCCACCCAAACAGATTTGAATTTTCTGCTTATTACGTAGGTTCATTCATGACTGATGCAATTTGATCTTTTCTTCATCTCTGGACTAGTTGTTCTGGAATGTTCAGGAGGAGAGAAAACCAAAACACTAGAATCAATAAGCCCCTCATGTATTTCTGTTCAGTCACTTTGATCCACAATCGAACCCACTCTCACCAAGTTGGTTCTGATTCGGGACCATTCTGTAGAACAGAGTGGAAGTGAGGCTTTGGGACCTTGAGCTCTTTACCGGATCAAACAGCCTTCACTCTTGTCTGTGGAACAGCTGCTGAGTTGCAGCTGCCGACCTTGTGCTTAGGAGCCACATGCATAACCCTCTCCACCAGCAGGGCTCTGGACATCTTTCTTTTTTTTTATCTTCCCATTTTCAATGTCTTATGTCCCTGTTTTAGCTGGGACTGAGTTTCTGGACCCCTTAGTAAAAATAACAAGGCTTTCAATCTCAGTTTTGCCATTTATAACTCTGTGGACAGAGACCAGCATTAGCTTAAATCACCCTTCACTTCTTTCTAAAATGGGACATCTTGTACAGATGCACCCAGATGATGTAGGTGCCACATTCCTTCCCATATGCAAGATCTAGTATATGTTAGACAGCGTTCTCTAGAGAAACAAAACCAGGACACTAATGATTTTATACATGTTTATTTATGTAGAGAGATATATAATGTAAGAAATAAATCTTTAAAGCAGTAGAGATGGCTCAGTGCAACTCACTTCCATGAGACAGCTAATACACTGGCTGTCCTTCAAGTCTTGAGGGCCACCCGTAGTCCTCTGTAGAGAAATTCAGGCTTTCCGGCCACAGGCAGCAAACAGTAAGGCAGGTCACCAACTGTCAGCCAGATGGCAGGGTCCGACAGTCCCCAGCTCAAGCGATGCATACTCTAGTAGTGTGGCAAAGGAGGTCTTGAAGGAACCTCAAACTACAGCGACACAGTCCACGGGTTGGGTGTCCCACGGGTAGTGTAGCTTATAAATTGAGGCAGGGAACAAGTTAAGGCAGCTGCACACTGGTCAGATCATCAAAGAGCAAGAGACAAAAGAGGTGAAGCTCACCAAGCTATTTATCTCTTCCCCCCTTCAAGTAATCCCACATGTGTTCATTGGCCATATTGGCACAATAAATCTTCCTATAACATAGTGTTTATTAACCAATTCTCTTCTGATGAGACTTAGAATATGGATTCATTCTTCATGAAATGGTTCCATTTTGTGGCACTTACATAATCTGGGGTCAACTTGAGAGTATAAAGAGTGAAGGGGTGGTGTTTAGCCTATCAATCAGGTCCCAGGTTGATGACTTCATTTGGAGGTGCTGCGGAGATAAATAGCTCACTGGAGGCCAGACCCAAACTCACTCTCTGCTTCTTGTTCTTGCTGATAAAACACATGGAGCTCAGCTGATTGAGCTAGAGCCCTGCAGCTGGAAGAGCCATGTGGAGACCCCTGCCAGTGCTGAGATGCTTCCACTGCCACTGGATCCACAAGAGTGTCCACTCACTGGCTTGTGATCTTCTTGTATTTGATGTCATTGCATGTGTTGCATGAGTCTGAAGAGGAATTTATAGACTGGTATTGGGCATGTGGGCTAATATCAGACTTAAGGACTTGAACTGGACAGGGATGAGTTGTTTTCTTAATATACAATTACTCTTTGATATAAATTTCTTTCTCATGCACATATGAGTCTCACTGGATTTGTTTCTCTAGTCTTCCTGGACTAACACTCATGTTGTGGAGCAGAACGTAGATAATTCTCCCTTCCCCCTGAATATGTGACTCAGAACAGATGGCTTGTACACATCTGTGGTACACACACTCCAGTTCCAGGCTTATGGTGCTTAAGCTTCACTCCTGCTCTGCGTAAGCTCAATCTTGACCGGTGTGGCCTCAGCTCAAATGGGGGCCCCAGATCCTTGAGTTCTTAATAGAAGAGCAACACAACACCTTGGAAGGTGGCAGACTAGCAGGCGGGCTTCGTGTTTTCTAGAGGTAGGATCAGGTCCTACTGTGTTGTGTGCTGACATTGATACCGAAGGCAAGGGTTCTAGATGTTTAGAGGGTGCTCACATGCCTTCAAAGTCCTCTTGCTCCCCCTCCTCCCACCCCAGGTAAGCCCCTAAGCTTTGAAAGGAGGACACTTTTGCGTGAGCATCTCCTCAAGAGCCAGTTGGACAGAGGTTCCTTAAAATGCATTGCTGAAAACAGTGGGAACTGGAATTTCAACAGATACAGATAGCAGTCTAATCCGGCCAGGTTCTGTTTCGTTTTAAAAGCAGAGAGCTGAATAATGCTGGGATGGAGGAGAGGTGGGCGCGTATCAGAAGCTTTTCCGGAAAACCGTCTGCACCGTCTGCACAGCCACTCTTTGGAGAAAGACTTCAGTCTGAAATGAAGAGCTGCGCCAGTTTGCCTCGTCACCTTGACCGGTGCTTCCTGTGTGGCCTCTTGGTCTCTGGATCTTCTTGAGGGCGGTCAGTTGCCCATACGTTACCTCCCTTGCTAGCCTTATGCAGTCCTTATACAAGCCCACCATTCAGTCCAAGTAAAAATGCATTCTTTATGGGAATCATCGGCCCCACTAGTTGATTGACATTAGATAAACCAAAATAGTGGCCGGCTTCCAAATAGTTCCTCAGGAGTTTGCTGCCTTGGTGCTGCCTGACCCCACACAGCCCACTCTGCTAGACGCGCAGAGCTAGCCCACAGGACGTCCTCGGGGCCACGGCAAAATGGGAAGACTGTGCCTCAGAGTGCTTTTGAATATCCTAGACGTCCAGGTTGTGCACAGACTTTCAGAAACGGTCTTTTCCTGCAACCTTACCGACCTCGGGGAAGGCTGGTTCCATGGGGTCTGCCTTTTGCCTCCCCACTCTCCCTCCCTCTTGTTTCGGAACTTCTGCGTAGAAGCCTTTGTGTTTCCTTGGAAAGATGCTGCTTTTCCTCTCTTGCATTTTTTCCCTTCTCCACCAAAGCAAAAACACTCCCTTGCAGGCTCCATGATACAAGGGTGACTTCTTTATGCTCAGTCCATTGGAACAAAGCTGTTATGTGTTTGCCCTTGAAAATATCAGGACGGAAGGGCATGCTGCAGAGCTCTGGTGGGAGACTCAGTCACCCGCCCCCTCCCATTTAAGAACAATCCTCTCTACAGGTATCCTCGGAACAACTCCAATGAATCTTTTAAATTTTTATTTATTTACTTCCACCTCTCTGGGATCTTGCAGCTCGTGAATATTGTCTTTAGCACATGCATATTAATCATATGCCCACAGAGAGCAGTAAAAGTCTTTGAATGAAAACATTCATTGCGAAATAAATGAATGTAATTATAATTCATAGAAGCACTTTTGTCAAAGAACAATTTGTAACCCTTAAAATCAAAACACAGCAGGCACCCTCAATGTTGTTCAAAATACGCGTCTTCCTAAACCGTTTCCTATTAATCAGCTTTCACACCGCACCCCCTCGTCACCTTGAAAGAGTTTTGCCATCAACATATCTGGGAATAAATATGATTTTGTGTTCGTGTGTAGATGACATGATTCGGTGTCTCAGATTGAGGTTAATTGAACAGAGAGAAATGGGTGAGAAGTGAATAGTTCTGCTTTCCTTTCATGCTTCTCTTTGCCACCTGGTCCTGTAAGGGGAGGCAGGGAAAGTAAGCGGTGCGGGACCTCATGGGTGTTTGGATCAGAAACACCCAAGTTCCGGTCTCACGTCTCCGTCTCAGCTGCGTGACATTAACCACGCCATGTTTTGTCTCGGAGGTCCATACTCCTTTCTGTAAATAGGATTGCTTGTGAGGATGATCAGTCACAGACACAGTGTAGTTCCTGACATATTGTACTTGTTTTTATTTGTGTAAAGAATTGGACTCGCTGGCTATAAACACAGCATGTACGGGGTGTTTCGGGTACTGAGACAGAGTTAATGCATTATACGAATACTTTGTGGATTCAAAATAAAAAACAAACAAACAATAAAAACCAAACCCAAGGCAAACTCACTGCTGTGGAGTCAGTTCGTGACTCGATAGGGAAGGTCAAAAGGCAGACGGCCCCTTTCTCGCAAGGAGTGGGTGGTGGTTGGAACTGAAGTTAACAGTCTAATGCATAATCTCCTATGACACCAGGGTTCCTGAATTCAGAGAAAGTGACCCTTAACTCTGCTCACTGACTGTGCTGGGTGAGGAATCCATTAAGCACACAGAGGGCTTCTCACGTGGCCTTGACCTGTCTGCATCCTCTGAGGCTGAAGCAGAAGATTGAACTGTGGGTATTGGGGTCCTCTGAAGGCTCACCTCCTCATGCATGCATCATCTTGGTGATGCTGGGAAGACTGGGATGTCTGGGGCCAGGCAGAGCCAATTAGCCTCATGGTTTGCTAATGGCCTTTCCTGTGAACTCTAAGGTAGCACATTCAAAAGCCTCAAAATGATTTCTACATCTTTGCTCAGGCCTTCTAAGATGTGCTCTCAGAAAGAACCCAAACCCAACTCACTGCCAGCGAGTCAAGGCCAACTCATAGCAACCCTATAGGACAGGGTAGAACTGCCCCTGTGAGTTTCCATGATGATAACTCTTCACGGGAGTAGAAAGTTTTCTCTTTGTCCCAGAGAAATGCTGGTGGTTTTGAACTGCCGACTTCATAGTTAGCAGCCCAACTTGTAACCACTATGGGCCAGGGCTCCTCTAGGAGGGAGGGTGGGAAGAGGCCGAGGGTGAAGAGAAGACAAGAAAGGGTGATGATGGAGGCTGTACCTCGTTTGTGACTTAGCCTTGGGAGTCACATAGGATCCTTCTCAGGATATCCTATTGCGCAATAATAGTTCCCCTCCCCCCCATATTCAAGAGGAGAGAAGATGGATCGCCGCCTGTCAGTGGGGAGTGTTGCCAGTAACGTGTTACAAGAGTTTATGGAATGAGATATGTACATATTTATGAAATACTGTGTTCCTCAAGAAGATAATGTCTACGGCAAAGAGAATTTTAGTTTTCGTATTTATGGAATGGTTGACTGTTTGCCATGTGTAATGTGGAGATGGGCTCTGAGGAATGTTTTCCAGCACATTCTGGGAAGTGCCTTCATGCCCAGATAGCGAGCAGGCAGCTGTTTTGCAGACAATTGAAGACCACTGGAATTTTCTTCATTTTGCTTGGTATGCGTGTTTGTGTATGTGCGTGTGGGGTCTTTTGAGAAAGGGAGAGATGATGAAAGAGCTGCGTCCTTGAGTCATGCAGGGCCCCCGTGGAAAGAAGCCGGCCTTACAGAGACTGGGGTTCGCCTGTGTGTTCTCTGTAAACTCAGCCTTCAAACTTCAGTCTAAATGTGAATCCACGGAACCCATAAGAGTCCTGCCCCGGGCACTCTGTAACATATGCAGAACATGCACCTTTATGTGTGATGGCCCAGAGTGATGCCGCACCCTAGCTGGGCTCATCTGTTCTTCCATGCTCTCGTTCCTCTCTGTATATGCCTGTCATGGAAAGTAGGATGTGAAAAATTAGGCAGACCCATTAAAGCACTGCTGCGGTAGGAATCCCAAGAACACCCATCTGTCCAGAATCTAAGCTTAAAAGCTGCTATGCCTAGGAGTCAGCCTGGAATGCTAAAAGCAAACAAATATTAAAACAAAACAGATAAACAAAAACCAGACAAACTCATTGCAGTTGAGTCTATTCCAACTCAAGCAACCCTAAAGGTCAGAGTGAAGAACCGGCCCATCATTTTCTATGGCCGTCATCTCGGCAGAAGCAGACGGCCACACCTTTCTCCTTCAGAGCATCTGGTCGGGTTTGAACCACTAATTTTTCAGTTAATAGCTGGACACATAGCCACCAAGCTCCCAGGACTTCAACCGAGAGGTCCCACCACAACCAAGCCAAGTCCATTGCTGCTGAGTCAATTCTCACACACAGTGAGCTTGCAGGACAGAGTCGAACCGCTCCACTTGTTTCCAAGGCTGCAATCTCCATGGAAGCAGCTTGTGGCATCTCTGCAATGTAGAGCAACTGGAGGATTCAAACCAACAACTTTTGACTAGTAGCCTAGTGTTTAATCGCTGTACCCCAAGAGCTCCTCCACAACCAGTTGTCTCCCCTAAAACAAAACAAGACGAAAAACAAGCAGCAATAACATAAATCCCAATGAGAATAGCCTTAGCTGACTATTGATAACTAAGGCATGTCTACTCTGTATGTTCAGAAAATAGGTCCTAATTTAACCTCACCGACTCCAGCCATGGGATGAGGACACAGGCATGTGGGCATTTCCCATGAGCACCCCAACTTGTTTCCTAATGTTGCGTCCTCTCCATCGTCTTAGCAAACCCACTGCCTTGAGTAGGATAAGACTTTGGCTGTTGGGTGGGCAAACAGGTCTCTCTTGGTGTAAGGTAGGAGGGAGAAAATGTGCTAATGATTCTAAGGTCCATCTCAGGCTTCCTCCATGGGAACAAGTATTTGTTAGACTGGTGTTTGCCTCCTCAGTGTGTTTTTCTGTAGGAGTTGGAGTCTCCTTGAAGGGGCTTAATAAATAAGTTTACATTCTTCCTTAGGCTACTTGGGTGTTAGAACGCTATTTGCTATTTGCCTGATGCATTGTTTATTTGTTTGGTGATTAGATGATCCACATACAGGCTTCCGTTTTTGCATTCTTCTGTTGTGGCCACTTGTCTACATAACAAACACACACTATCATTTTGCTAGGCCATTGACTACAGTACAGAAATGTTCTACTCTGTGCTCCCGGAAGTGTTGCTTTGAAGTATGGTGTTTTTATGGTTGAGATGAGTTTTAAAAATATCACAAGCTTTTGGGAAAATCTTCTAGGAGGTCCTGAGGGCCATTGTCCTCTGTCTCGTCCTCCTGTCTGGTGGTCAGTACCTCTAGCCGCATAAATGCTCTGCGGGTCCTGAGGACACAGTGACACCTGAAACAGGAGATGCTACTTTTTTTAAGGAGACAAAGGTCACTAGTGGCTTTCCCTAGCCAACAGTTTGCTGGGAAAAACAGTAAAAGCAGAGAAAGGGATTTATGTGACAGGATGGAGATCATAAAATCTCCTTTAAAAGAAATGTTTGCAGTGGAAAAATATTACAGCCTACCACCCGTCTGTCAGTTTGTCGCACCAGCATGGTTTAAAGACTTTTATGATGTTGGCAGTTATGCCACTGTTATTCAAGTACCAGCAGGCTCACACCTGGGGCACAGGTTTCATCGGAACTTCCAGACTAGAGTAGACTACGAAGAAAGCCTGGTCCTCTACTACAAAAATTAGCCCTTGAAACATGTGTGGATTATAAGAGAATATTGTCAGATAATGAGTCAGAAGGTGAGCCTCCTGGCTCAGAAGGCACTGCACGGTGGCCACAGCAGGGAAGGCAAGAGCAGTACTGACCAGGAGATGGCCATGGACTGAGCCTGGTGTGCTCTATGGCATAAAAGGCTTCAGTGAGTGGGAACTGATGGAGTGTAACCAGCAACAAGGACCTCTATACCCTTAGAGACTGCGATGCTTATTCCGGCATTTTCCTTTTGCCGCCCACTTGGACCTATTGTCAGGGCAGCTGCCCAGTACCATGTATAAGAGTGGGAGTGGGAGTGTTTTGGGGGATGGCATTAGGATTGAGGCATTGCGTTTTTAAAGATATCGTACCCTTGACAGTGGCAAGGATAAAGCCAGACTAAGAGGGAGATCTTAAATTAGTAGCATCCTCTGCAAGCTTTTGGTGCAAACTGTCCCCACACCAAATAGGTTCATCAATTATATTTGTTTCACTTTCTTATTTAAAAGAAAATATACACTAACAACCAGGTTCTTTGAATAAAAGATCGACATGCTTGGTGTGGTTATGGGATTTTATTATTCATCAAAAGCTGTTTTGCTGATGTCTACATTGATATACTAGTATAAACAGAGGTTTGTGTGCCTATGTATATATATTATAGCACTGTAGATGGTATATATATTTTTACATGCATTTTATATGTGTACATGGGTAGGAAAAAAGGTATGTGTATGTAGATATCTGAAAAAAAATAATACATGACCGGGCTTCTGAAAGCTCATGGAAAAATGGGATTAAAAGACAGTGAAATTTGTCCATGGTTGCCTGCATACCCACACCCAAAGCAAACCTGTTGTCTTACAGTAGTTTGTACACCTAGCAAACCTGCGGGGAAGTGTCAAACTGCTTCTTTTGGTTTCTGAGGCTATACAGTTTTACCTGAGCAGACAGCCACATCTTTGTCCTGTAGAGTCGCTGGCGGATCTGAAACCTTGACCTTGGCGTCAGCATTTCAACACTGAACCCACTACACTATCGGGGTTTCTATTCCGAGTGATAGACCAAAAGTGCAGCCCACTGCCATCCAGGGATTTGTGATTCTTGGTGATCCTGGAGAGAGCTCCGGAGGCTGTAAAGCTGTATGGGATCCAATAGCCTCATCTTTCTCCTGTGGAGCCAGCTCTTGGCTTTGAACTGCCAACCTTGTGATTAGCAGCTCAATGCTTATTGAGCCCCTAGTACCACCAGGATCCCTTCTTAACAGTGAGTTAGGAACAAATACGGAATTGCTGCAGAATTCAATGTTTTCCGACTTTTTCCCTTAAAGGATAGTGAATTGCCTTATCTTTGGAAAATACTGTGCCAGATCACATAACACATATAAATGACAGCATGTAGTAGAATAGTCTGATGTAGCAAGGTTGGAAGAAAAAGAAAAGGACAGCATATAACATGCATGTTATTTGTGTACAATTATAGTCCATGTATCTGTGAGCAGGAGCATGTACTTCTGTCAGGAAAGAGAATCCACAAGAGGTAAGAGCAGTGAGGAATGTCGTCCTGGGAGTCATAGATCTTCCTCCGTTGAGGAATAAAGGAAGGAAAGAGATGTAATTAAATTGTACAAGATTATATTTCCTAAGGTGTATCTTAATTAGCTTCTGAAGAGGAACAGGTGGAATAATTGAAAACAGTGAATTCTTTTCAACATTGGCTTTCCCATGCTCCCTCTGTATGCTTCTTTGAGCTTTTAGAACATTTTTCATATGAACTTTTCTCTTTTTCCCCATCTCCTTTGACAAATTAAGATGACTCCATAACATATCAGACCCCGTGTTCTTCTCTGTGATACACAGACAGTCTCAGGGTTATGGGTGTCCAGTTTCCATACAACCCATAGTTCCACACCAACCCCATAAAAACCTATGGTACTAAGCATTCCAGGTACATACAAGGTTTTGCAAAAACAAATAGGTGCTACTTTGCAGACATTGTGATTATCATTACCATATTATGTTAAAGATGTTTTATCTTACCTAGAAATGTGTTTTATTTCCATTTCTCTTCCTTCCTTCCTTCCTTCCTTCCTTTCCACTGAAACCAAAAAGCCAAAGTTACTGCCATTGAGTTGATGCTGAATCATAGAAATCCTACAGGACAGGGTAGAACTGCCCCTGTGGATTTTCAAAATTGTGACTCTCTAAGAGAGCAGAAAACCCTGTCTTTCTCGCTGGCCACAGAAAGGTCGACTATAAAATCCATACCAACATAGACATTTGACATGCTCCCATTGGCTCTGCATGAACGATGCCTCACTGGTCACCTGCAGGCACATTCAATTTAAAAGGCAGGGTTAAGCACTACACTAATTCATCGTCCAGGACCTACCTTATTCCAATTGTGCTAAATAGGGATAAAACAGCTATATTCCTTAATATGTGAAAAAGAAGATGGATAGGAAAGAGTTCAACAGTTTAATGCCCATGTTTCTATATCAGATAGCATTAATTAAGCATTTGAAGGAGAGAAGTGCATTTCCTGGTCAATTGATCATGTTTCTCTAACAGATATGCAGCATAATCTATAGGGTATTGGTTATTAGAATGAGGAGGTTTGCAGACGGGGTTCTTTGGGCGCATTGATGGTGTGAAGTGTACCCTCTCCTCTTACTTGTGCTGGTGGTCCTGTCCCGTCCAGGGAGGGTAAGATGACTGCCCCCTCCCCAATGGAGTCCATCCTGGACTTCTGTGGGGTTGCTCAAGCTATAAATCTTTACCAGAGCAGACAGCCTTGTCTTGCTCTTTGGAGTGACTGGTGGATTTGAACCACGGACCTTGTGGGTAAGCAGCCCAGCGCTTGCCCCACAGCAACCAGTCTTCCTCCCTTAACCACCCTAACCCCAAACCTGCTGGGAAAATGAGGCGTCAAATAGCGTCTGTAAAAAACCACCAAACCTCATTACCACTGACTCGATGTCGACTCACAGCGAACCCTGTAGGACAGAGGTGAACTGCCCCGTCGGTTTCGGAGGCTGCAACTCTTTATGAGAGTTCAAAGCTTGCTCTTTGTCCTGGAGTGGCTGGTGGTTTCAAGCTGCTGACCAGTTGTCAGGAAGACAGAGGCAGTGGAGAACCAAGCTTCTTTTGGCAAGGATCTCAGCCATAGCAAAGGCCTCAGGAGAGAGAAAGGAAAATTACTATCTGTTTTATCACTCTTAAGTTTTGGTGACAATCATGTATTTTCACTAGTGTGTGCATGTCTTTCTTTTCAGCAGCATGATTGATGAGTATTTTATATAACACTGCTCAGCAACACTTATTTTTTTAACTAAAAGATCATTTTTTATTAAAAGATCATTTTAAAAGATCTTACAGCTTTTATAACAATCCATACATCAATTTTATCAAGCAGATTTGTACATATGTTACCACCATTATTTTTTTAAACATTTTATTAGGGGCTCATACACCTCTTATCACAATCCATGCACATACATACATCAATTGTATAAAGCACATGTGTACATTCTTTGCCCTAATCATTTTCTTTTTTTTTTCATTTCTATTTTTGCATTTTATTAGGGGCTCATACAACTCTTATCACAATCCACACATGCATACATCAATTGTATAAAGCACATCACCACCATTATTTTCTAGACATTTATTTTTTATTGAGCCATTGAGATCAGCTCCTCTTTTTTCCCCTCTCCCTCCCCCTTGTGACCCCTTGATAAATTATAAACTATTATTATTTTCATATCTTATATCAATTACTGTCTCCCTTCCTCCACGGTTTCTGTAGTTTGTCCTCCTGAAAGGAGATGGTGGTTATGTGTCCATCATTGAGATTGGTTCTGCCTTCTTCCCCTCCTCTCCCCACCTTCCTCCTACCCTTCTGGTATGGCTACTCTCATTCCTATTCTTAGATTCCATGTGTCGTGAGCTCCTGTCTCTGATCTCTACCTGTGTACATGCTCTGGTCTAGCCTGCAGTGAAAGGCGGTGCTGGGGTCAGGAGGTGAACGCATTCCCTTTGGACAGTGCTTCTGATGTAAAGAGTTGCCACCTGACAGACATCTCCAGGGGGTGGCAGGGGGTTCCTGACACCCTTCCCCTCAATGGCTGAAAAGGACAGCAGTGGGAAGCAAGAAAGCCACCAGCTGCTCTCCCCTCTTCACTTTGATCTTTAAAAGTACAGGGCGTTGGAAACAGTGTTGTACATAGACATTTGGGCTGAAAATTTAAAAACCGTTTGATTTTCAGATGAACTGGAGTCAAAAAAAAATATGACTTGAGAAAGCTGTGTGCTAAAAACTGTTATGAGAAGGAGGTGATGCTAGGAATCCCACCGTTAGAAATGACCTGGGCCTGATCATCACAGCCCTGTCTTAGTAGTTACACATTGGGCTGGGAGCAGTAAGGTCAGCAGTTTGAAACCGCCAGCCCCTCTCGGGGAGAAAGATGAGGCTTTCTACTCCTATAAAGAATTAACCGCTCAGAAGCCCACAGCGAGTTGATAGTTACACCTGTCCTCCTCCAGGGACTCCGTGGCTCAGAATTGTCTTAATAATAGTGAGTTTGGTGTTTGGTCACCTCTACAGCCATACCCTGCATTGTCGTTGTTGTTGTTGGCCATTGTGGAATTCCCCAGGAGCCCTGCTGGTGTAGTGGTTTTGCTTGGGGCCGCTAACAGCAAGATCAGCAGTTTTCAACCAGGAGCTTCTTGCAGGAGAAAGCCAGCTCTCTATACCTGTAAAAAGGGTTACAGTCTCAGAAACTCACAGGGGCAGGTCTACCCCGTCCTATCTGATGCCTGCAAGTCCGAATGGACAGGAGAGCGGTGAACTTAGTTATCCGCTTCATCACATCAAGTGTAAGGCTCTTATCCTTGACATTCAAGGGCCCCGATGGTAGAGGAGGTTGTACAGAGGGCTGCTGACTTGGAAAGTCAGGGGTTCAAACCACCAGTCACTCCACACGAGAAACCGAGTCAGGCTTTCTGCTTCTGTCATGATCGACAGTCCCGGGAATCCACAGGGGACGTTCTACTCTGTCTTGTCGGGTCCCTGTGAGAAGAAGTAGATTTGATGGCAGTAGGCTTTACCCAAAGAATCAGGTGTAGGAAATTCTCAGAGGACTCATCTCTTCATATGAAATGAAATAGGCGAAGCTACACCCGGTACCATGCAAAGCAAAGCTTCTTAAAGAAAGTGTGATTTGGGACGTGATATTGGGTTGTATAACTAAGTGTAGGAGGTTGGGAGGAGAGGTGGTGAAAACTCTGACAACAGTAAAATGTTTCGGAATGCACCACAGCCAGAAATTAGGTTAAAATCAAGCGTGTGGCTGCAAGGTGCTTCTGGAAGTGCTGGGTCAAGCTGCAGATTCCTCAGGTGAACGAGATCTGGAGAGGAACAAGTGTAAGAAGCCCCCATTCAGAGTGAGGAGGGGAGGTGGAGGAGGAGAAAGGAAAAGAGTGAATCGAATCCTGAAGAAACTGAGGAGATGTGGTTTTTTCCCATTTCCCATGTTCACTCTTTTTGCTGTGTGTGTATGTGTGTGTGTGCAGTTATGTGTGGGGTTTGCCGTTGTTGTCCTAGGACAAGGGTGAACCACCTGGCGAAAGCAGCAGCAGCTTGATGGTGGTGTGAGTCTTAACTTTTGGGAAACTAGTGTTTTGGAAAAGTCAGTTGGTTGTCTTGTGGTCGGAACCATTCATCTAAACAGGGGTCCTCAAACTGTTTAAACAGGGGGCCGGCTCCTCAGACCCGTTGGAGGACCGGACTACAGTCTAAAAAAAAACTATGAACAAATTCCTATGCACACTGCACATATCTTATTTTGAGGTAAAAAAAAAAAAAGCAACAAATGGGGTAAAAACACCCTACGGGTCTGATAAATGCCCTCGGCGGGCCGCATGTGGCCCGTGGGCTATAGTTTGAGGACCCTGATCTAGGACCCTAGGGGCAGAAGAGGACATTGACTGAGGTGCAGAAAATGCAGTGGGAACTGGTGGCGACATTCGTTGGCTTGTCTATGTCTCCCTTTCCATTCACGAGTCCTACCAAAGGAATAGCTTTGGATATTTAGTCCATCCAAAACCTTGAAAAAAGGAAATGTGACTACCATTTGATATTTCTGTTTAGATTTTTACCTTGTTTTATTTTCACATTTCACTGCCGGATCCCAAACTGTCACTCTGAGGAGCTGTCAACACTGAAACAGCAAGAGAGAGCCACCAGTGACCTGCAGGGCTACAGTGGGCAGGAGCCGAGACCAGGGGTCCTCAGATACCAAGGCAGTGAGAGCCCTCAGGGATCCTGATTCCTGCCTCCATCCCTCCCTCTGACCCTTGATCTGAGAGCTAAGTGAATGTGCTGTTCGCTTGCCATTTCCGGTGCCCAATCCTGTTCACAATTTAGGGAGCATAGGAGGTGGGTCCCAGGGAAGCTGGGCACTTTGGAACCGACCAGGTGTAATTGTCATCCCACTTTCAGCTCTGGTGGGTTTCGGGAACAGTCTGGGGATCACATTTTGATTTCTGGGACCATCTGTTGAGACCGCTCATGAACTGGGACTTGAACATCAGCCCTACGTTCCCCATCTTTTCATTTGGTGTTGAATGTCTCTGCCAGGTAATTCTCTTATCTGCCTTTCCTTGGGGACGTTTTCTGCCCTCTGTGTTTTCTGCTTGGGCTGTCTTTTCCTGCCCGTTCCTACGCCTTGTGAACATTGCTGAAACCAGAACCTGCCCTGATTCCACCATGCTAGTTCTTCCTCTCCTGGCAGGGCTGGTCGGCTTCCTTGCCATGGCGTTCTTATTGTTTTCCATCTGCGCAGGCTTTAATGCTCTTTAGCGACATAGGTTCTCTGGCAACAGCTGTTTCACGGCACCGCCGGCCAATCTGGCTTGGGGTGACAGCAGAGGGACGGACCTTCCACTGTAGACTCCCTGCGTGGGGGAGATAATCGAGTCTCCAGCAGCAGGCTCGGTGTAGAAGGCACTATCTTCTTTCAGCTATATTGGCTACATGAGCTGTTTTAAAACACCATTTAACTCTATATTTTATCTTGTCACCCTTCAGCCTTCCATGTAGTAACGTTATATGAATTTAATTCATTCAAAAATTATTCTTGTACACATTGATTTATAATGCCAAACCCTGGAGGTGTGAGAGAAAGACGAGGCTGTGCCTGCTCCTGGACAGATTGACAATCCTGGGAAAGCCCATCTTGGGTCATTATGAGGCCAAATGGATTTGAAAGCAGTGGCTTAGCTGATTGCTGAGCAACGACTACATGCACTTTCGATGGATAAACAAAAAGTGTGCTAATCCTGGACGATAAAATGCAGCCAGGGTGAATGAAGGATGAGCAAGACAGCCCTGAGAACACAGAGGAGAATGTTTTCCGCTGGGCTCCTGGAGGTGTGGGAAGGCACGGACCTGTGAGGAAACAGCCCAGCTGCAGGGAGCTCGGGACTGTCCAGCGGGGTAGTGGTGCTGGGAGACCTGGGGCGTGAGCTAGGCCACTGGATGGTGCGGGAATTGAAAGGACAGATGCAGCTTGGTGCAAAGGCGCGTGGATTGGGCCTTCCTCAGGAACCTGCCTTAGCCAGACTTTGTTGCATGTTGGCTTGTGGGAGGGGCTCTGCGGGACAAAATTGAATCTGGATGCCAGGCTCACAGTTTTGGGGTTACCCTGATGAGAAGAGGGGCACACTGTGCCCTGTCATTCAGTGAAATATAATGACCAGGTAGGTGTTTTCTAATGGCTTAGGGGGAAAAAAAGACTCCAAATTCATATGGATTTTTTTGTTGCTGTATATTTAAAAATTTTTTTAAATAAATTATTTTATTGGGGGCCCTTACAGCTCTTATAACAATCCATTCATCAATTGTATCAAGCACATTTGTACATATGTCGCCGACATCATTTTAAAACATTCTCTTTCTACTTGAGCCCTTGAGCTTTGGTGTCCGCTCCTTTTTTCACATGGGTTTAGAGACTCCTTGTTGTCCACACTGAGCTAACTCACTGCCATCGAGTAGATTCCAACTCATAGCAACCGTGTAGGGCAGAGTAGCACTTTTCCTAGGGGGTTTCAAGACTGTACATCTCTATGGGAACCGACAGCTTCATCTCTCGCATGTTTCAAACTTCGGACCTTGAGGTTAGCAGCCCAATGCATAACTACGACTGACCGAGGACATTCCAATGTTGACACGCCCAACCAAAAAATAGACCCTCACTGCTAGTGAGTTGGTGCCCACTCAGATAGACCTCCTAGGGCAGGGTAGCATGCCCCTGTCGGTTTCTGAGGCTGTACCTCCTTACTTGCAGTTAACAACCCACTAGTAACCACCCACCGCCCGGACTCTGCGTGTGTGTACAAGGCCTGTGCTAAAGGCGGTCTGTTTCCAAAACAGAACAATCCCATGAAGCACAAAGGGAAGGTCTCTCTTTGCACCGGAGGAAAGTAAAGCTCAGTGCTTCCGATTTCACAGACAGCGAACTGTCACAACTTGAACTCGGGTCTAATCAACTTCAGAGCTCATGCAAGTTACGCCTCCTCTCACAGGGCCTGTAAGACCAGGGCTGTTTCTAATAGGTTCCCCTCTCTGCAACGTTCCTCAAATAGAGAATGCTTCCCTGTTTATACTCACTTACCAGAGGAGAGAGAACCTGCAAAGGGGGGGCTAAGGCAGCACCTTGGTTGTTTAGGCTGTAATTTACCAGACTTTTCAGCAGTGTTAAATGCGACTTGACAGGATCCAGATTTATAGCAAAGTTCAGAAGCGGTGGGACCTTGGCTGCTTAGCGAAGGCAGCAAAGAAATCTCAGAAAACGGTGAAGCATGGCTCATTTTGAAATGGACTGTGACCTTGCACAATGAGCAGTGTTTTTTTCAGCTCCGAATGTACCTTAATCATAATGTAGCCCCGGGGAGCCAAACATTTGATATGTTTTAACAAGCTAAGTGATTTTTATAAAAGTGCTGTTAGAAGGATTTATTTTAATTGGACGTTAAGACACACCGGCCTTAAATCATGGCTAGCATTTTGCGTCAAGCTCGATTGCCGGTTAGCTTTCATACGGAAGGCAGCAGAACTAATGTTTTTCATCAAAGTAATCCTCAGTATTGGAATCGTAATGATTTTTGCTTGTGTTCACTTAGTAACTCCAGCCTGCAGGAACGCCAGCCCTGTGCATTCAATGGAGGCATGCGTGTGCTCATGGCATCGCCATACAATAGTCTCCGTGGTTTTACTCTGTATACCTTCCTGCCCTGGAAGGAAGCAAACTCTCTTTGGTCTTCATTTTGGGCCCTGGAGACGGGGCGGTGGGGGCATTTCAAGACGATTCTATTGCTCACAGGACCCCTGGTGGCATAGCAGGTATGCCTTGGGCTGCTAGTTTGAAACCACGAGCCACTCCACGAGGGAAAGACAAGGCTCTCTACTCCAATAGGGGGTTAACGTCTCAGAAACCCACAGGGTCAGTCCTGTAAGGTCCCTGCTGAGCCTGTGTGGACTCCATGACAGTGAGTTTGGTTTGGCTTTTGTACTTGTCTTCAGTGGATGTAGGAGGGTGTTTTAGTCTGGGTAGACTAGAGAAACAAAATTCATAGGCACTCATATTTTATGAGTTTTATATAAAGCATAAATGTACATTAAGAAAGCATCCCTACCCAGTCCAAGTCCATAAGTCCAAGATTCACTTGTATGTCCGACACTGATCTACAAAGTCCTCAAACTCACCTAACACGGGCAATGATGCCAACTGCAGGAGGAAAGCCAAATCAGTGAGCCTGTAAGCATCTCAGAGCTGGCAGGAGTCTTCATGCGGCTGCTCCAGCATCCAGGGCTGCATCAGGGTAGGTCCATGTGGCTTCTCCTCAAGGTTGTGCCAAAGGAAGTGAGCCTTGCCAGCTGAAGCAGGGAACTGGCTAAGGCAGCGCAGCTGGTCCAACCATCAGAGAACAAGAGACCGGAGAACAAGAAAAGTGAGGCTCACCAAACCATTTAGCTCTCCGCCCTTCACTTAATCCCACATGTGTTCATTGGCCAGGTTGGCACAATAAACCTTAGCTATCACAGAGGGTATCTGTTACTGGCATCTCCCAGGTAGGGGCCAAGGAAGCTACAAAACAACTACAATGCCCAGGACAGGACGGTCCCCAGCAGGAAAGAATGCTATGGTTCCCAGTGTAAGGAGTGTTGATGCAGAAGAAAAAACAACAGCCCTAGGCATGTAGTGGTTATGCATTGGGCTGCCTTCCACAAGACCAGTAGTTCAAAACCACTGCACCATGAGAGAGGGACGAGGCTTTCTACTCCCATAAAGCGTTAGTGTGGGAACCTCACAGGAGTGGGGTTTCTAAGAGTCGGCACTGACTCCATGGCCATGAATTTGGTTTCGCTGGTCAGTGTAAAAGGTATGCCTACTAGAGGCATACAGGTAGAGATACTTTCCTTGGCAGGTAAGTAGAAGAACCCGATGCAGCTTGGCATCTGGTAAAATCATTGGTGGCCAAGGTATGGAAAGCAGAGGAGCAAGTTATAGTATAGGAGGCCAGCAGAAGCAGGCGATAGATGAGGGACATTAGAAGTGGGCTGGAGGGACGAGGCCACGTATGGCTCCTCACTAATCATTTGTCCAGATGTAAGCAGTCTTGAAGCTCAAAGGGAGTGTGAGTAAGTGACAGTTCTGATATATTCATTTGCCTTTATATTAAGAAAATATGTGTTATTGCTGCTGTTATTATTAATAATTTGTAGAGCATGAAAAATGTGTTAAGTGCAGTGCGGAATATAAGCTCCATCACCACCCAGAGCGTTTAAGCTTATAATTATGCAGATGGGGCAGACACAAGCTCAGGGTGGGAAAAGGAGGGGACAGGGTGAGAGGTCACAACTGCTCTGAACCTTATTTCATGCGATTTTTACTCCCATCTCAGTTCACCTTAACTGGGAGTATTTTCTAAATCTAATTTAAATAGAGGCAGCTAGTGTAAAACATGGAGAAAGACTCAAATGGTTTGAGGCCAACTAAGAGTCAAACTCAGAGCTATCAACTGACATGAACAAGGTTGAATTATAGTAACAGTCATGAGATACCAAACTCACTGCCAACTCATCTCGAAAGCCTCTTCTTTCTCCCAAGAAGTAGCTGTTGGTTATGAACTGCTGACCTTAGGGATCAAGGACATTGCATTCTAGACGAAATATCAATTGTCCTCAGTGAGGTGACACAATGCTATAAACGTGAACTCATGGACACACCCAGGACTGTGAAGAGGTGTGGAGCCAGGAACAAACATGTGGTTCTGTTGTACATCAAGGTCGTCATGCATCAGAGTCTACTTAAGGCCCCCTGAAAGGCAAGGATGGCAAGAGTTCGTCTTAAGTTGTTTGGAAATCCTGTACTGAGAAACCAGTCCCCTGAGAAGCAAATCATTCATGGTCAATTGGAGGGACAGTGAAGAAACGAAGACCCTAAAGGAGCAGGATTAACACAGTAGCTGCGACATTGGCTCAGTCATAGGGACAATGGTGTGTGGTGCAGGATTGGGCAGGGTCCCTTGTGTTGTGCATAGTCGCGCTGGGTCAGAGCCAACTCGATGGCATGGAATATCACACCCATAATGTGTGTGTGTGTGTGTGTGTGTTTCTTTGTTGGTGCTGAGTTCCAAAGAATCAATGCTCAATTCATAGCAGTGCAATAGAACTGCTCCCTGGTGTGGTCTAGTGGGTAATGATTGTGGATCAGGTCAACAGGTCTTTGTCCTGTGAAGCTTCTGTGTGGATTCTAACTCCCCACCACTGGGTTGTCTGTGGAGCTCCTCACCTTGGTTCCCCTAATATGTTTGATATGCTAATTTTGAGATAGCAAAATAGATAGGAGCCCAGCTCTTACTTTGGTAAGTGATTCTCCCCCCCCCCCCCCCCCCAGGTAACATGGTGATTTCTTTGTCTATTGCTTTTAGTTGGCAGTAGTTGAGAAAGACTAAGAGGATTTAGGTCTGCGAAACCCTTTCAACACCCCACACTCTTCCCAACACCACACACATACACACACACATATTCAATACTAAAGATAAAATGTTGGGACCTGAAGGTACTACATTTTCCTTACTCACTGTGGTTATCATGTTTAAATCTTTAAGAATTTCATAACTGGCGCACATGTTCACATGTACTTATCCAGAAGGAATACCCTTTCAAGGCAGGCCTCCTGGAGTTATGACATACGGCTTAACTAAGAATATTGTATAATTGAAATCTTAGTCCTTGAAAAATTGTTATTTTGTCCCTGATGTTTGCATATAATTTAAAATATCATTTTGAGAAGAGCACAACAACGCACGAGTGATTAGCTGCAAGAATGGAGAATTCAGTGTGTACGGCAAGGCATCCCAGCATGTCACTATCAAAGGGAGTAATTTCTTGTTGAACCCTAATAAAGCGTGAACGAGCCCAGTGAGATGGCTGGAGTGGAAGAGCTGCCGATGTGCCCTGCGTTGGTTATGAGTGTGCGCTGGCTTCTCCTGAGAGCCACACTCGTGTCCAACCCAGGTAACACTTCCCCATTAGTTTTATCACTCAATGCCACTGAGTGCCTTCCAACTGACAGTGACGCTGTAGGGCAGTAGAACCACCCCTATGGGTTTCCGGGACTGACTGCATGGGAGATGAAAGCGTTCTCTCCCCCATGGGGTTGGCGGTGGTTCTAACTGCCGATTTTGTGCGGAGAAGCCCCACAAAAGCCCCTCTGCACAGAGCTCTTGGATGTCATTCTGTTGAACAACCTTGGTTCAAACAACATTGATTTCAAGTACTGGTGAAGAAATGGAAGTAAGATTTGTAGTAACCTAACCCCAAAAGTTTATGTAAGAGTTTTCTATAGTGTTAGATTAGTTCTAAGTTGTCACAAGCCTGACAGTTCGAGGCAGAAAGATAGTACAACAGAGTAGGTTATGTAACACAAGTTTGTAGGAGATAATAGCTTGAAGGGAGAACTGGATCTGGTTGAAATTGTGTGGCGGGTTCTTCCCACAAGTGTGTAAAGCTTAGTGGAATTGTTTGATGTTCATCTTGACCCCAGGTTTTCTGAGTACTTGGTTGAGGAAGGTATACTTACTTGTGTTTACTCTAAATTTTCGGGAAACTACCTAAGATAATTTTCAAAAGATTCAGTGGGATGACATTTTCATAGTCAGGTACTTTGTAAAACAGCTATTTCCTGGGGGACCCCCTCTCCCACCTACACATCAAGTTAGAAGCTGCCAAATTTGAGAGATGCAGCCTTGGCAAGAAGTAGGTTTATAAGAAAATTATGGTGGAAGATTGTCCGTTAATTTATGCCTTTGAATGAAATATGAAATATTGTTTAATGAAATGCAACATATATTGCTGTTAATAAGGTCTCCCGTGTTATCAAGGGTCATTCTGAAGCACAATCTACTGGATGACACATGACAACAGTGACATTTTTCCATGTGAGCGCTTGTTACAGTGTTTCACGGACTCATTCATGAACCGAGGTTACTTATCATTCTCTGTGTCTTGGACGCATTTCCACCTCGTATGTTGCTTTCAAAAAGGCAATCTGTTAGGTTTCGCTGGTGGGAAATACCTCGGTTCTTGGCTTCACCCAAGAAAGAATTCATGCCAACTCTTAGTTTGTGATCCAAGTGGGTTTCTATAAAGCATAGAAGTTTCAGGCTTCATAATGAACTGAACACAAGCACCCTCAGGAAACTGCGCCCCCACACGTGGCGGCCTGAGGCCTGCGGCCTGACGCCCGAGAGAAAGAGACCGCACCAAGGAAGGGAGAGGAGCAGTGGGAAAAGAGAGGGGTGGTCTCCAGGTTCCAGTTTTTTAGGATCTTCCGCTGGGCATGGTAGATGGTACTGGTTGACCCATTGGCTGAATTAAGCCCACCTGGCCTAGTTTGGGCCCCCGGGTACAACGCCTTCTGGCTCAAGGGCCTGAATTTGGAGCATGCTCAGTAGATATACCTTGTCCCTGTTCTGCCTCACAAATCCTGTATGTTTACCTCTGCTGATGGGTGCCATTCACCTTTTCAAAATTTGTTGATTTTTCCTGGCCTTCGTAGTATTTTAAATTGATGGCCATTTATTATTCTAGGGATGTTACTGTACAAATGCTTTTAAAACTCAACTCAGACGGATAGCATCTTATCCCCACAAAATCCAGGACTTCAGATTGGGAGGTTACTCATTGAAAATTCATTTGCTCTCTGTCCTGTCCTTCATTTACTCCGTTGTGCGTTTTCAATATGACACATTCCAACCACTCCCCCACGGAGAGCCGGAGCACCAGCTCATGCGATTTTCTGCAGGGCCCAGGAATGCTTGCCTCAGTTCCATCCCTCCACTGCCCTTCCTTCTGTCTGTCCTCCCCTGAAGAACTGCAACCCAAGTTGCCTTCTCAAATTCTCCAGTGAGGCTTCAAGTTCTCGATCTTCTCTAAAGGGGACCTGTCCCTGCGCTGTCTGCAGCATTTCACCTTCCTCCACTCATCCCGCCCCAAGCCTTGCCTCTGCAGTGCATGGACTGATGGCCGGGGACCTGTCTGCCAGCAACGCACCCAATTCTTGTGCTCCCTGCCCCACGAATAAATGGGTTAGGGAAGAAAAGTGGTGGTGTTGTGGCTGGGTTTTGTCCACTGTCAACTCAGAGTGACAGACACTACAGGCCCCAGCACAGACCTGCCCTGTAGGGTTTGCTAGGCTGTCAGGGCAGCACTGACAAGGTCTTTTCCCCGGGGAGCCATAGTGAGAGCTGGCATCCACACTGACCTTTGTGTTGGCACCAGGTGCTCAACCGCGGCATTCTCGGGGATCGCGGGGATCTCTTAGTTCATGGAGTGATTTTCAGATCCTTTAGCTCAGAATCCTTCAATTGAAACTGTTAATCAGTTCAGATAACTTTGGCACAAGTAAGAGAGGTAGCACAAGAAGGGAAAAAATTGCCAATGACTGGAAAACTCCCTCCGAGGCTTCGCTTTTCCTTCCTCTTTCTCGTCCCACTCTGCTGCTCAGCTCCTGCCTCTCGATGGGTGCAAACTGGAAGATGGCATCACTCTGAATAATGTAGGCCTGTTGGCAGAGGTTGGGAAAGGTTTTCTGCTGCTGCTAAGATTTTTTTCTGATTTCTCCCTGGGCGTCATAGTCTCGTTGGGAGGTGCCGCCAGTGTATCAGCTCCGACCCTGAGGACCCAATACCTAAGGAACGGAGCAGACCACTGCAAGATGGTAGGGAGACAGATTTACTAGCTCCTACTACAAGTGTGCACCCCTCCCCCACCCCCATCATGGAGAAGGCTGCAAGTCTATGTTTGGGTACCTTATCTTAATGTGTTAGCTATTTAAGGCATAAAATCAGAAGTTATTTTCTTCTGGGTAAAGAGATGCTTTCTGGGAAGTCACAAGAAACAGTTCGGGTTGCCTAAAAAAGGAAGTCCCTGGACAGCTGTGGTCTCCATGTGTGCAGAATCTGGACGGAACACGTCTCAGGGGGCCACGTCTGTCGGTTGCACTCTTGACTCGTTTGATCCAGGGCTATGTTTCCACAGAAGCGCATTTTAAATCAGAACAGTCTAGTCCAGTCCTGAGGTACTCTGGTGGCGAAGCAAGTTATGCTCTGGGCTACTAATCACTAGGTCTGCAGGTCAAAACCACCATCTACTCCCTGGGAGAAAGATGGCGCTTTCTCCCTCTGTGGAGAGGGCTTGTAGCAGAAACCCACCTGGCAAGCTCTACCCTGTCCCTGTGGGTCAGAATCAGCACCGCCGGAATGCGTGCTTTGAGTCCAGTCCTCATAGAATTGGTTCTCACTGATGATGACCCCATGTGTATGGGTGACCCCATCCAAGTGTGCTGTAGTATTTTTACTGGCTGCTGCTGCTGCTGGCAGGCCTGTCTTCTCAGGTCCCTCTGCTGGACTGAGGCTCCAACCTTTGAATTACAAGCTCAGGGTGTTAACTGTTGGCCCAAAGGCAACAGGTGGAATGAGTAAGTCTGGCCTTCCCTGCAGAGGTTAAGTTCATGGTTGGCTTTCTTCTTGTCTTGCTTTTCAGTACTTGGGATGGCATTGGTCTTGGTGGAGTTTCTTCTGAATGAAATGTTGCTGAAAGGACCAATGAGCACCTAAAATTTTTCCTCAAAGGTGTTATTGGGTTATTTTATACATTAATAGATGAGTAGGAGGTTGGTGGACACCCAAATGCGTATAAGTTTAGATAAGTGTAACCATTCTAACTTGAGCATATACGGTCATTTTTCCATCAATGTGTCACGTCCAGGGTTAAATTGGCATCTACTCCTGACACTGTGATAATAACGTGTACGGTCAGATTTGCCCTTAGAGATCAGTGACACTTAACTGTAAACCTGGCTTTCGGTTGTCCATTTTACCTCAAAGCAGCTGTTCTGACCCCTTTATTATCTATGTGTATAATGGCATGAAAATAGCGTTATTTTAGAGAGGGTGTTGTAATCGGTGTCATTAGGTGACAACCACGTAATTCAAATGTATCGTTTGTTATATGGCTTGTCTTCATTATTGTCCAGCTTTTGCATCTGAGGTGAAAAAAAACAAAACAAAACGAAACCCATGGCTTGCTGCAGGTGAACCTCAGTCTCCAAAGTGGCTTCTTCCTCTTCTTTATTTTTTTACATTTTATTAGGGGCTCATACAACTCTTATCACAATCTATACATATACATACATCAATTGTATAAAGAACATCTGTACATTCTTTTCCCTAATCATTTTCAAAGCATTTGCTCTACACTTAAGCCCTTTGCATCAGGTTCTCTTTTTTTGGTCCCCTCCCTCCCCGCTCCCTCCTCCCTCATGAGTCCTTGATAATTTATAGATTGTTATTTTGTCATATCTTGCCCTATCCGGCATCTCCCTTCACCCCCTTCTCTGCCGTCCGTCCCCCAGGGAGGAGATCACATGTGGATCCTTGTAATCGGTTCCCCCTTTCCAACCCACTCACCCTCTACTCTCCCAGTATCACCCCTCACACCCCTGGTTCTGAAGGTATCATCCACCCTGGATTCCCTGGGCCTCCAGCTCCCATATGCACCAGTGTACAACCTCTGCCCTATCCAGTCCTGCAAGGTAGAATTCAGATCATGATAGTTGGGGGGAGGAAGCATCCAGGATCTGGGGGAAAGCTGTGTTCTTCATCGGTACTACATCGCACCCTGACTGACCCATCTCTCCTAAACCCCTCTGTGAGGGGATCTCCAGTGGCCGACAAATGGGCTTTGGGTCTCCACTCTGCACTTCCCCCTTCATTCACTATGGTATCTATATATATTTTTTTGCATGATGCCTTATACCTAGTCCCTTTGGCACCTCATGATCGCACAGGCTGGTGTGCTTCTTCCATGTGGGCTTCTTTTTTAAGACTTTAAAACCATTTTTTGCTGCCAATTTGTCCAATGAAATTAGATTTCCTCACTGCTGCTTCCATGATGATGGAAAGCCTTGATTATGGGTCCCTGGAGAACTGTATCATAGAAACAACTACTCTGATATAGTTGGACTAGGTGTGGATTCACTTCAGAGGGCTATTGTGTGGTCTGTGTATACACCACATGAAAAATTATGAAGTTTCAAAATAGTAGAATCCCTTGCATTATATAACTTCTCATTTTGTTGCTAATAAGTTACCTAACACTTTGCAGATCTATGGGACTCTGGGGACAGGCATTTCTCCTCCCATTTGTCTTAGAAAGCACTTGTAGGTCCTCTGAAGAAGAAACGCTTTGTGAAAGGACTCCATTTGACTTCAATGTTCTGGCTGGAAGTTTCTGAGACATTGAGAAGTGTAGGTCTTTGAGACAGGAACACTCATGAACTTCCTTGAGCGGATGGCCTCCATCTTTGAAGTGTCTTTTCTCTCCCCTGTGGGTAGCATAGTTGCATGACTCAGCCCTGGAGAACAACAGAGATGGACAGGGTGATGAGGGCCCTTTGTGTGTGTTCCCACAGAGCACCTTCATTGTCATCCTGAATTGAATGTTGACCCAACCCTTTACCTAGTTGAAGGGAATCACAATCAGCATATGAATTGTAGGACATTGTTCTACTATGTTTGATGATTTGCTCAAATGTTGACATTTTTTCTACAGGAGTGGGGGGAAGGAGAGAGCAAAAAGGCCTTCAAATGAGAATTCCTGGTTTTCAGATAAGACATTCCACATTAAAAATATGGGCAAAAGCTCTTGTAGTGTTGTCTGTTGCCTCTGAGCTGGTCAATGACTCACAGTGATCCCCTTGTACAGCAGAACAAAACACCACCCTGCCTGGACTTTCTGAGGATTTTCTCTTTTGCTGCTGGTCTACCAAGCATGTGGTCCTTCCCCAGGGCCCAGTCCCTCTTGGTAACCAGTGCAAAATACATGGGATGAAATCTCACCATCCTTGCTTCGAAGGAGCAATCTTGTGCTTTCTAAAGAGCTTTGACTGTCCTGCGAGCCATGACACAGTCAGCGTTCCTTGCCAAAAGTAGCATAATCCACTGCAATAAATAATTAAATGCTAATAATTTTAAATACAGTTTTAAAAATGAAGTGGAATTAATTAATGAGAAAAGCAGTTCTATGAAGTGCCAAAAGGGTTGTACATAATAATTAAGAGGAAATAATTGTGTGATTCTGTAGTTCACATACTATGTTTTAATGGAACACTTTGAATTAATAAACACACACATATACTTAGATATATCGAGGTTTTCCTTGGTGACAGTAATAACTATAGTGTATCTTACCAGATAATTAACTTTCACAAATATAATACCCAGTCTGTGGAGCAGCTGTGACACAGTTAAGGCATTTCTTTGGCTGTTGAAATATTTTAAAAAGAACAACTGCTTAAATTGAAGTCGCTGCTTTCTTGCAAAGGGGCTACTGCGTGTAAAGGAGGCAGACTGGTATGCGAAGAGCCATGAACGAACATGAGGGAGAGACAGAAATAGAGAGGAGGGAAAGATTGCAAGCAGATTCTGGAATAAGACTAAAATTCTAAATAAGATCAACCTTGATCCTTCTTTAGGAAAAGTGACTTAACTGTTCAACTTTTCTTTCCAGATATCTTTTTTTTAATTCAAAACACTCAACCAACAGAGCAAAGCATCCAAATCAGTTGTCCTTCCAGATGGTTCTTGCCCCTTGTGACCTCGTGCGTTCTTGAAGACTTAGGGGCATTGACTTATCATTGACCAAAGCCCAGAAGAAGGCTGCACACCTTTCTTCTGAGGTGCCTCTGAGAAAATCCAGGTCTCTAGCCTTGCCGTGAGCAGTGGAGGGTTGTATCTGTGTATTCCATCCAAAGATACCCATCTTCTTCCCAGTGGCTCTTATAAGCAGTAGTTTTTTAAAAAAATTAAACTATTTCTTTAAGAAATAAAATTTAAAAACATACATCAACCTGACTTATCTTTTCTCTCATTTGAAGTAATTTTATTGAAAGCAACCCCCAGGTAAGGAGATAAATTCTATTACTTACCCAGCCCTGTGATAGCAATAGCCTTTGAGTGGATGCCCAGGCAGATGAGTAACTGAGCAGGTGCGGGAAAAAGAATTTGATGAGTACAGCCACAAATATGTACAGGGTTTCACACAGAGCATTTCCACTTCCATATGTGCCTAGGCTGTAAATATGCTCCGGAATATAGCAGGGTCAGCGTTATAAAATGTCTGAAGCTATGAGCAAACACTGGGAATGAGTTGTTGAACCTGGAGATCCAAGGCCCTGTCTCAGGGACACCAAGATCCACTGGCACTACTTAGGCGATAAAGACAATGCTCTGCGTCCTGCTTGGGTGAGTAGCAAGCGAGATCTCAGAAGCTTGTGAGTGGCTATTACTGCTGGTCTCTCTCTGTGTCTGAAACAAAAAAGTGTGGAAAACTCGAGGATGCATGGAAGTTAGTCCAATAGACTGTGAAACCCAGAACCTGCTGCCCTGGACTTGGTTCTGACCACAGGGTTTCCAAGGCTGTACATCTTTACTGGAAACAGAGAGCTTCCTCTCTTTCCCATGGAGAGGCTTTTGGGCTTGAACAGTTAACCTTGGGATTTGCAGTCCATTGCTTACCTCAAAGCATTACAAGGCTTCTTAGTGCACTCACAGGTCCTGTGAAACTCCGCCTCCATGGCTCTGGAACAGAAGAACTAGATGGTGCCCAGCACCCACACCGACTGCTCTGGTAGAGATTCTATTAGAGGCCCTTTGTGGAGCAGGAGAAGAATGTGGAACAAAACGTTGAGAAAGACAAAGTCAGTTGATCTTAGACTGATAGGTCCTTTGAGGCCACCGTTAGTTGAGCATGCACCCCCCCTCCCCACTCTACTTTAAGCCCAACAGCCGGTCAAGTGCACCATCACACTAGGGTCATATGTGTTTCTGAATCAGAGGCAGCATTTGCCCAAGGGCAAACTCCAGAAGCAGGAGAGGGAGAAAGGAAGAGGAATGAGAAACCCAGAGACCTTGGGTTCCGTGATGGCTCCAACCTGGGGAGTTTCCAGTGAGTGACATGAATCCATATGCGAACGAGATGTTGGATGGACAGCTGAGCTGCTCCCTAAACCTGCACCTAAGTAGCAATTCAAAGGAACAAAGAATCCTCCCCTGAAAAAACATTCAACAATTTCCAGGTTCTCCAGTTTCATTTCAGTGCCATCAAACCAGCCTTTGGAAGGAAGCCACCCTTTCTGGGTGGGGCCTCCTACAACCTTTTGAATCCTGGGAAGAGATTGGAAACGTGACTTTGGTGGGGAAATGAAAGCTAGCCTGACCCTCATTTCTCCTCTTTGTGAGTCACGTGAAGCATTTTAGACGCTCAAAGGTCTAACGCTGTGGTTCTCCACCTGTGGTTTACGACCCCTTTGGGGTCGAAGGACCTTTTCCCAGAGGTTGCCTAAGACCATGGAAAACACATATTTCCGATGGTCTTAGGAACCGAGACACTGCTCCTCTATCCCTTTCAAGGTGTGGGTCTGCCCACATGCAGATACACCCACATACGAGTGAGTACCCCACGTGAAGACCGTTAGACATGCAACACCATGCTTCAAGACCACATTTAACTGATTTGTCATTAGAAACAAATATTTCACAATATATAATTGCGTACTGTTTTTGTGATCCATCACTATGCTTTAATGATGTTCAATTTGTAACAACCTTATGAGCTGGTGTTATGCTTATTAGCCGCCCTTGTTCCAGCCCCTGCCTCTTGGTAAACTCACTTGCAGTGGGATTACTCACTGCGCACCGTCAGAGCTTTTATGGGTGGACTCGTTGGTAGACAAAGCACGTAATTAGTTGTCACTTTCAATACTCTGTTTCACATACAAAAATGCTAGGGGAATGTAAAAGTCACCAGAAGGAGCTTTTTCTCATTGTTACTTTACTCTTAACTGCTTGGGCCATTATCACTTAGTAAGAGGTAGTTGTTGGAGAAACAAAACATAAACATTGAAAGAAGTGTGAGGGGATGAATCAACGTTTCCATCTTGCTTTCCTCAGCATATGGCAGAGTATTAATAGGATGTAATTACCGATGGCTCTGCCATGTTTTGCTTTCTGCTTCCTTCATGTTTTGTTATGCCACTCCCGCAATGACTGAGAAACTCGAGGCAAGGAAGAACTGGGCTGGAGCGATCGAGCATTTTTTCTTGTTAAACTGGACAAGTGGCCCTCCTATTTCTCTGCAGTTGTTTTGCCTTTTATGTTTACTCATCTTAACCATTAAATCCCCCCTTCTGCATACCAAGGCCAGGTCCCAATAATTCAGTAGGCCTGTGGGTGTTATCCTAGATGGGGACCTGCCTCCGGTATCAGCAGGAACTTCTTCTGTAATGGGGAAGGAGAATTAAAGGCGCTGATTTGGAATACTTGTGTGTTCTTCACTGTACTTTAGAGCAACGTGTCAAAACTCCTCCCCTGAAACGAGAATGGACCACGATGAAGTGAGGCTTTTCTTCTCTCGCTGTTTCTCTAAGGAGCATAGTGAGGTCCTGTATGGCTAGGTAGGTCTTTACATCCAAGGCATCTTTGTGTCCTCAGCCTGTAGAATGGGCAGAGAATGGATAGACCGAATTTCTGAACTTGAGGCTCTGCTCAGTGCCTGTGATGTTCAGGCAATCAGTACCTATGATGATGGATGTGTTGAGGATGGAGATTGTCAGTGTCCACAGCTGTAAAAGGGGAACAATATAGCACCCTTCATAACCAGAGTGAGTAGTGTGTGTGTGTGTGTGTGTGTGTGTGTGTGTGTGTGTGTGTGTGTAACAGTTAAGTGATGAGGATAGGTCTGTGAATTTGGAGATGCTGCATCACAGTGGGTTGTCAGGAGTTATATTGTTCACAGCCACTGTCATCCAGGACAGCCGAGGCGATTCTGGCATGTCCTCTAAGAAGATGCACAAAGTGTTAGGTTTGAAAAGGTAGAGAAAGATTTTGTAAATAAAGACTTACAAAACCCCATCCCTGTGCCATTTCTGTTTTGATGGCTATGCCTGCCACAGAACCTACCACTCAACAGAACCAACTCCAGGGTGTGAGAGTCATAGCTGAGGAGAAAGCAGCCCGGTACAGTCTATGGGCATGGAGGTGGAATGATGGCAGTCAGCCAGGGTCAAAGCCAGAAGTGCTCCGAGGCTGGGGGACAGCTAGGAGTTAAGGCCACAGGTGCAGCAGAAAATGGGAGCCAAGGGTTGGTGACCAAGAAGGCAGGCATCCCAACAGGAGAGTCATATGGAAAACTCTTCCCCTCTTTCTGTCTTGCACAATTCAATTAATTTTGCAGTGTTCTCTTTTTAAAGAGTCTGACCCAGGCCTTTGCCACCAGTAGACTTAGCCTTTGAGAAATTTTCTCTGAGCCAAGCCACAAAGAATCCAAAGCAGAAAAATAAAACTGAAGAAGCAATCACCCTATTTATTTAAGCAATAACCGTATTTATTTTTTGATTTAATTTGCCACAGCAAATATAACCCTTGAATTCTTGGATTTTCATTTCTTACTTTATGGAGTTTGTTCAGACTCCTGATGGACATTGTTCACAGACCTGGCGCGGAATCCTGGTTCTTCTTTGGTTCCTATCTCTTCGTGTACCTGACTTACTAGCCTGCCCGTCACTGTAGAAATCGCCCATTAGAAGTTACGGAAAGAAAGGGGCCAGGATACGCAAGCCTAACGGAGCAGTGTGAGCTGATCGGCATTTGGCAAGGTGGGGACTAGAGTAGCCGTATATCTGCATCCCTGTGCCTTCCACGGAGGAAGGTCAAAATGATAACTGTATACTGCCCTGGGTGATATACACAGTCCTTCTGCTTATCTGTTAACTGCAAAGTTGGAAGTTCAAGTCCGCATATGCATACCTTAGAAGAAACCTAGTTTTGTAAAAGTCAGTCTTTTAAAATCCAGTAGAACGTGATTGTACTCTGCCACACATGAGGCTGCCCTGGGTCAGACTGACCTAGTCATGGTGGTGGTGGGAGTCAAAGTGGCATTTGTATGTTACATTTTAGCAACAGTTTAATTAAATATTCTTAAAATTTGTGTAAATTGATGGGATGTTTGTTTTATGGGAAAATTGTTTCTGAGAAGGACCCCTTTGACTGTGGGGAATTATATTGGTGGCATTAGACATTGGATAGGGTGCATCCATCATTTGAGATGGCATCATTTTAAGCTTTTTTTCCCTTGTAGGTAAAGTGTAATTAACTCCGTCTTCTAAATGATATCTCTCTGCTTTAAATGTCTCTGGCGTATACCCTCCTGTATACTACCGTAGGAATACCATATTCCTCTTAATATTCAAATTAGATAGAAGAATAATTTTAAAAATCCAAAGAGGAAAAAGAAGTTAGTAGTAGAATAATGTAAACATTATAGCGATGGTGAAGATGAGGTATGATGGAATGCAATGGCTTATGCAGGTAGCACATGTTCTAATTTGAAGGCCTCCGTGGTTGTAAGATAAATCCCCTGCAAACGACATGGCTCTGAATAGGCTCTCTGCACAACTTCCCTTCATTCTCTGCCCACTTCACCCAACTTCTCTTTCTGGCCCACGTTCCACTGATACGAATCTGCCTTGCTGATGTTTGAAATAGGTAAGTTGCCCCAGCAGAACGTATTGTGCTCCATGAATGGACCAACCACCTTGGGAGAAAATATCACTGGAGAGGACTGGAAATCTTTCCTCCTGACTAGTTTTATTCTTCTTTTTAAAATGCTGATTGCCATGGTGATAGCAAAGAAGGGGGGTAGGTAGAATTTAGAGACATCTGAACGGATATTATTATAATCTGGCTCATAAAATGTATGTGCAAGTTTTCTTGTCATCTGCCAGTGTTTAGTTGAAGCACATTATGACTTCTCCGAGTTGCTGGCCGCCATCTTTCCAAGGACAATCACCCTGAAATTCGTGTGGCTTCATTATCTCGGTGCTCGTTGGAGAAATTCCTTCCCTAATCTCTGCAGATTCCTGGGTAACCCCAAATGGGGAGATGTCCCTAGGGTGCCATCATCACCTTTCCCTTCTCTCTCTGGAATATTCTTCTAACAGGTGGCACAGTTTCTTCCATATCTTCCTGATCTTGACTTTGGTCTTTTGAATCCAGTAGCCCATCTATGAAAGATGTTCTTGGTCATTTATATTGAGGAAGGAAATCTGGTTGTCTCGGAAGAAAGCATCCAGTAAAGCATCCTGGATCAAGAATCCATTGCTTGGAAATGCCTGGATTGCGCAGAACCTAAGCATGTCCCCTGTCAACTGTGTGACAGGCAGTGACAGCACCGTCAGCCACTCCTGTGGCTCATGCCAGCTCCCATCAGGCAGGTCTGCCTGCTGTTCTCCTCAGAACACACACGCCCCGATTCTCCATCGCTTTTGCACTGATTGAAATTGCTCACCATCTTTCTGCTTCATTGTATCCTACTCAAGGCCATGGAATTTACAAATAGTGAAACTGGGCTGCTAATCACAGGGTCTGTAGTTCAAAGCCATGAGCGACTCAGGGAGAAAGGTGTGGCTTTCTACTCTCGTAAGCAGCTATAGTCTTGGAAAACCACAGGGACAGTTCTACCTATCCTGTAGAGTCACTAGGAATTGGAACTGATTTGATGACAGCAAGTTTGTGTTTGGGCATGTACAGCTGATGCACCTCTTATCAGAGTTGAGATGTTAAAGAAAGATGGATAGAGAAACCCATAAGGTTAGAAGGGAGGAATGCAAGAGTAAAGCATGGGGCTTGAAATGGAAGATGCTCTTTGGATGGTCTCAGACAGCTCTGGTGGTGCACTTCTAGAAGCAGTTATCAGGAGGATTTTTTTTCCTAAATGAGCAGAGAGTCAATATGTTGTTTCATTTTCTCACAAGAAGCTAATTTAAATAGATGACGTTGTAGTCCGAGGAAAAGATGTTTTCTTTTTCCCTTTTCAAAATGGTCACTGCTGCCGCAAAGCAGGTCACTGGGAATTGGGATTCTGGCAACATATCTGAGGTGGCATTTTATGTGAATGTTAGTCAAAGTGATATTCAGATGGCTGGGTTTGATGAAAAAGCCATATGGAAACAAAGCTGGCTGCCTGGAGAGAGGGGATGGGCAGGCCTACAATGGCCCTCAGTGGGCTGTGCTAGCAGGGACCGTGGGCCCATGTGTCTCCGTTCCATCACACTGGTCGCCCTGCTTTGGCATTTATTAAATAACTGGCCTTCATTTCTTGAGAGGCTATTGAGAGCCTCCTGACCTAGCCATTGCTCTCATCTTCGTTTTGTGATAAGTTGCTCTTTCACAGTGTTTCGTAAAAGTTGAAGTGCATCTTTCCATGTCAGAATATCTTGTGTTCAGTGTGTGTGCGTGTCAAACATCTAGATACGCTGTACAACAATAAACAAGTACATGCTCTGCATTATTAATTACAGTCTAGGAGACTGAGCGAAGTCGACGTAATTGCTGAAGAGGCCTCTTGCCAAGTATAGTCCAGTGTTCACAAAGTCATTTGTTTTCTCAGTAGTTCAGTCAAGTCACTGGATCAGAGGTTTTTGTGACATTGCTCCAGTAAATTCTTAGTTTCTAGAGAAAACAACTCACGGAGATGGCTACCTGGTTGTTTGGCAGACTACACCAGAACTTCATCTCATGCTCGGTTTATGTTTGGTTTGGACTCGCTCAGCTTCATGGGATTGCCATGCAACTGCGTATCTTCATAAAGTCTCTGGCCGTATTCTTGGGACATTCGCCAGTTGCAATGGGTCATCTCTGACTTGTGGTGACTTTAGGCCACCGAGTGTGGTGTGTGTATGTGTCGTCATGTGTGTCTGAGTTACACATCTGTTTCCTGGATGCTTCAATGGGCGATTTTTTGAAAGTATGGTGCCAGACAGGTGTGCAGAGGCAACTCATGGTGGGCTCTTACTTCCCACCTCTCTGTTGGTAGTGAGCACACTGCCCATTTCCATCATTCAGAAATTCTATCACTTGGGATATCCAACTCCAAGCCAGACACACTGCAGTCGCATTGACTCTGATTCAGAGTAGTTCCGTGAGACACAGTAGAACTGCCCTTGTGGGATCCTGAGACTGCAGAGTTGAACTAGAATGGAAAACCTCATCTTTCTCCCAAGGAGTGGCTGTGGTTTCAAACTGCTTACCTCTCTAGTAGCAGCCCAACATGTAACCACCGTGCAACAAAGGTTCCTCACATTCCAAATTCACTGCCATCATGTCAATGTCAACATATAGGCCATGGCTCCTAGCAGTGCCTTAATACATATGATTTACATATTATTTCTTTTTCGTCTTTCCTTTTTTTGGGGGGGGGGGGAAGATACATTCTTTAAGAGTTGATCCATGAACTTCCATGCTAATTTTGATAAATCTTAACAGCAGACATTTAATTGCTCAACAACCCCAAGGACATCCTCCAGATATCTCTAAAGTAAACACAATGATAAAGGATTTTTGGATTTCAAGCAGGAAACTGAACACTAATACAACCTAGAGGAAACATTTCACCTCTTGGTGATCTTAGATCATCAACACAATGAGACATGTAAATAAAAATATTTCGGTGAACAGTGTGGTGGTACTGTAGTAATTAAACTTAGAATTACCCTGTGCTCCTGCTCTTACCTATCTGCCCCAAAGCAATAAGATGTTGATGGATTCAAAGAGATACCAGGGCATATACTATTAGCAATAGCCAACAGATGGTAATGGCCCAAATGCCCTCACATGGAGGCATGGATAAACAAACTGCGGCCCATGCCTACAAGGAAATATTATCTCAGCAGAAAAAGCAAACAGCTACCGATTCATGCTCTGATGGGGGTGAACCTGCAGCATGCTAGTGTAGGTGGTAAGGAAGCAGGTAGGAAGGTTGTATACCTTATGTTTCCGTCTACAAGAGACAAATCCTCAGAGACAGAACCAAGAGTGGTCACTCTCAGAGAGAAGGAGAACGGATGGAGGAGACACGTTGCTTCAGTGAAGGTTTGACTTTGGAAGGACGGACACAATTTGGAGCTGGATAGAGGTTGTGATTGCACAGTACGTTGACTGTGGTAAACACAACTGAAAATGAATTGCTGACTATAAAATATTTTTAAAATATTTAATTTGATGTAGATTTCACTGTAAGACATTATTTTAAAAATTAGAATAATGTGCATAATCTGCTTCATGCCCACAGCAACATTTTATTTATGTATAATATTGCTCTATCAGATATATGCATTTTAAATATATATGGATGAATATACACTCATACACACATATGTATGAAATTATATAACACTAAAAAAGAACAAACCAAACAGACTCACTGCTGTCGACTCAATGCTGCCTCACAGTGACTCTGTAGGATGGGGTGGGACCGCCCTTTGGAATTTCTGGGACTGCTTCTGTTTCCAGGAGTAAGAAGTCCTGTCTTTCTCCCTTGGAGTTGGCTAGGGGTTTTGAACTGCTGACCTTTCATATTGCAGCTAAACTCATAACCAATATGCTACCAGGACTTCATATGTACACTCCAGGACCAGCAAACCCCAGCACCAGAGCCCTGGTGGCATAGTAGGTTACAAATTGGCCTGCTAACTGCAAGGTCAGCAGTTTGAAACCACCAGCCACTCTTCAAGAGAAAGGTGAGGCTTTCTACTCCCATAGAGATTTCCGCTCGCAGAAACCCATAGGGCAGTTCTGTTCCTCTCACACGGTCACTGTGAATCACAATTGACTTGATGGCAGTGAGTTTGGGGTTTGAGGACCAGCACGCACAGTAAACCAAAAGCCTGCTGCCTTTGTGCCGATTTCAGTGCACAGGAGTGACTTTATGCGAGAGTGCCCTAGGCTATAAATCTTCATGGAAGCCAACTGCTACCTCTGTGTCCCTTGCTGAATGCCGCCCTTTCAGTTGGCAGCCAAGTACTTAACTTCTGTGCCACGGGGGCACCAGCTGAAACACAACGAAGCTTAAAATTAAAGTGCTGAGCAATCTCGCGTGATTATTTCAATGAATGTCAACAGCTACATGGAAACTCCGCTGAAGATTAAACCAGGGCCTGGAGTTGAGAGAGAAAGGACTATGGACTCCTATTATCCTGGATCTGTCAACATCTCCCCAAGTTAGCGACCTCCTTGTGACCTCCATTGATACTGCAGTTCGTTATGCAGTAGGTTCCCGGAATGGCCCTGGCTCCTGGGGCCTGGCCATGTGCTGGGTGCTTAGCGGAGGGCAATCAGGGCCGGGAACTCAGCCCCAGAGCCCTGGGAACAGCTACTGTCCACAATGGACTTGCCAGCGTTCCGCTCAAAGACCTCACTTGGTCTCAGAACCATTAATAAAACTTCCAAATAATCTCTGGAAGTTCTTTAAACAATTTGGAAGTTCTTTATACTAGATGGTTGACCGGTTTCCGACGTCAACCTTTTGTAGAAAGATCAAGTTGCCCTCCATCTTGGTGTTTGTCTATTTTCTTGTCTCCAGCCTTCTTGAAATTAAATAGCTCATGGATGGAGCATAAGGGGAAGGCTTCCTAAAGATGAAGGAGGCAAAGTGCTTCAGAGGAAGTAACCCACTCATGAATAATTAGAGCAAGCGCTATGGAAAAGTTGGCAATAAAGCTGGAATTTGGAGTGCAATTAGCATTTTAGTTAATTGTCTGGAGATCCGCTGCACTTTTATGTTTCTGTTAACCATTCTGGACATCAGCAATATAGTTTAAGGAAGTGCCTGGTTTGAACCTTCTGGAAGGAAGTCTCCGCATCGGCCAGGGGCCAAAACCACTCATCTACCGTGACTCGAATGTGCTTTCATCCGGAGGCACAAGAAAATCGCGAAAGTCTTAGTGGGGACACATGGAAACGTTTTTTGTCCTTTTTCATTTTCAGGGTGGGGATAGTGGAGCAGAGGGATTCGTGAGAGAGTCTAGGCGAGGAGATAATTCTGCTCTCATTTTCAGAAGACTTGGATTGGTTCCTGGTACTAATAGACCCCAAACTACGTGAACGGGTCCTTCACTTACGAAGCGCTACTTAGAGGTTCGAAAGTAGCATAGTGAGGTACAGGTTGGGCTGCTGACAAAAAGTTCAGCAGTTTGAACCTTCCAGCAGCTGCTGTACCACAGAACAATGATCCTTCTCCATCTCTGGCACCCTTGGGAGTGGTTCTTCCTGCCCTGCAAGGTGACTGTGAGTTGGAATCCATCCAAAACCAGTGGGTGTGGTGTTGAGTTTTTTTCATAGAAGCCTTTGAATACTTTTCTTGTTGAAATTGCCTTAATGGAAAAAAGAGCAGGAGACAATTTGATTGATCACCTGTGAATGTTATTAAAGGACCGCCTTGGTCTTCACATGGGAATTTACCCAAATTTTATTTTGATTGGAAGTATGGAAAAAGAAAGATCTATGTTAAACGGTCCCGTATTTCAACATCCATAATTATAGTAGAACAAAAGACTCTTTATATTAATCCCTATCATTTTTTACTACCACACATATTATCTATGGATGCCAGATAAATGGTAGTTAGGCCTCATGTGAGGGTCTAAATTAAAATACTTCACTAAAAAAAGTATCTCAACTTTTGCATTTTCTGTTCCTTTTTCTTAATTAGCATATTCAGAAGAGAGACAAGAACTAAAGGTATTCCTCATATATCATTCACTAAGGCACCCAATGTTTTGTTGCTGTCTTTTAGACGTGGGAAGAAATCTGTTAAATATAAAATACTATCACTCTAAAATAATAATTAAGAAAGTATACTGAACATTCATCGATGAGAAACAACTTGAAGAAGAATCTATCCATTGATCATATTGGCAGTAAACCAGTCTGTTCAGATCAGTACACCTTTGCTGAGAAGCTAGTCTGTGTTTGTGTCTTACCCGCACCGTCCCCTGTGCGCGCTGCTTCGGGGCTGAGAAAGCTGAGTGAAAGTCAGCAGCACATACTTTTGAACTAGAGACAAGGTAAGAACGCAGCTAACTTGACATTGTGCAGATTCTAGAATGGACGAAAATCCAGGTTCAGCCCAGAGTTTGGAGGCTTGAAATTCATCAACATGATAGAGACTCTCAGAAAAAGAAATCAACATCATGAACACACCATCAGCTACAAGAAAATGATCTTTAGTCCAAGAGAACAAAGCGACCCCAACAATTTTCTTGTGAGGTCCCATGGAGCCTTGGTGATGCAGTCTGGATGGGTTTGACTGCTGCCTGAAAGTTTGGCATCTCAAATCCCCCAACTCCCCTGCAGGAGAAACACAGAGCAGTGTGCTTCTGCAGAGATGGCAGGTGGTGGTGGGTAAGATTATGAAAACAAAAACAAAATAAAACAAAAAACAACCTTCCGAAGAGCACTAGTCTTACATGCTCGAGAGTAGTGAGGGTTGGGGTTTGGTCAGGCAAGCCAGGACAAGGTCTTGTCGGTCAGATGCAACTGTGTTTTCCACAGAATTCCCTGCCCTGGACCAGTTAGGGAGGGAGCTGTTGGGGATTTGGGAGCAGGTCTGTCTGCTTGCTGCTGCGCTGTCAGTGCAGTGGACGGGGGAGCCTAGCTAGGCCAGAAGTGAGCACTCATCTTCAGAAAGCTTATCCGGAGATCAGTCTTTCTAAAGATGTTACATGCTCTAAAAGATACTTAAAATTTTTTTAAAGATTCCAGGAAGTGGGAATTACCAAGAGTTCCATGTTTCAGAGAGCACAAGGAATGTGAAGGAGGTGGAGAAGGTTCATGGCTGTCAGGGGAGACTGTAGTTGCTCTGTCTCCAGCGCTAGATGCGATCTCTGTCCTACTGTTGACCTGATAGGAGCATTTCATCTCCAGTGTGTGTTTATGTATCCAGCTTCATAGTCTTAACTAGTATTATTTAAAAATTGAAATTACTCACTACAGGTATCTAAAGTTAGCAAAGAAAGGCCCGTTGTTCTGTTCCTGGGGAGGGCCTTGCTCCGGATACTTAACAGAAGATCTTGTTGTTGAGCAAGTTGGTATCTTAACTCCTAAATACCAGTAAATGCTGGCCAAGAAGGCATATCCGCCTTTTGCCATTAATGTGTGTCTTCTACACTGAACTGTACGATTAACTCTTCCCAAGGGGGCAAGGAGGGAAAGTAGAGAGAGCAATAGAGAAATTTTTCGTGGGCGGGGGGGGGGGGGGTATGACGCTCCCCTCAGTATCAATCTTTGCACATATTTTGGGTAACCAGAGTTCAAATACTTCACTAGGCCAGCAGTTCTCAATCTGTGGAATGACCCTTCCACGGGGGTCCCCCGATTCATAACAGTAGCAAAATGATAGTTATGAAATAGCAACGAAAATAATTTTATGGTTGGGGGGGGTCACCACAACTCGAGGAACTGTATTAAAGGGTCCCAGTGTTAGGAAGATTGAGAACCACTACAGTAGGTGGATAACCCCTTTCCAGAAATATCCCCTCATCTTTCCTGACTTAAAAAATAATATACTTGTAATTCATTTAATTTTTATCCCCATTTGCTTCTCATGCATCAGATTTCAATGAAGTCTCCCAGTTATGGTTGGAATCTTGAACAACTCATGTTCTCTTGTGTATTAGATAGACGACATGGTCTTGCTATTGGAAATGACAATGACAACAAACCCAGACCCCTCACCAGGAAGGATGATTAAAACCCTAGAGGAAAAAAAGGCAGCATGGAGGGGCTGGGGGAGGAAAGAGAGAAACGATAATATGTTCGCAGCCTCGTGCAAAGCCATTGCAGATGCAGCAAGCCAATGGCCTTGAATAATGCTGCAATCGTCCTGGCGAAAATCCAAGGATGTGTTTAAGTGCACAGGAAGGGAAACCAATTTCCATATTAATGCATTACGTTTATTTTTACCAAGAATGATTATTGGTTGTTTTAGTAAGGTACTTTTTCTTCATTATAACCCTCAGAGCTTATGAAGAAGAGAAAAATATAGTTTAATATCTGGCAGTGTTTGGATTTTACAGAAGGAATAAGACCTGTGTGTGAGTGTGGTTGGATATATTTGTAGATGATACCAGTAAAATAAAATTCTCATTTAAAGTATAAAATGCATAAAATCACAAGGCTGTCGAGTTCACTTGAACTCATAGTGACCTTCTAGGACACACCACAACGGGCCCTTTGGGTTTTCAAGGAGTAAACAACTTCTTCTCTCTCCCTTGAAGGGGCTGCTGGGTTCCAACCACAGACCCTGGGGCTAGCGGCTCGGTGCATAGACCACTATACTACTTGTAAAGATGCTCATGTGGTAGCATTTGGCCCTAATGAAATCACTTGTGTAATCCTTGGACTCGTTGACTGGAGTTTATCACTGAGTCCAGGGAGTCACCCTGGCCAGGGCCACCTCAGAGTGCTTTAGAACCAAGCTTCCTGCCACTAAATTAGTGACTCTGTAGGCTGAACCTATATATAATGCTTCAGAGAAAACCTTAATACGCATCACTCACCTTACGCCGCACCCTTTGGGGGTACCTGAAGGTAAGTGTATCCCAGAAAATTCTGCAAACCGCCCTTTTCATTCTGATGGATGGCATTTTCCTGGATGTGTGAGACACGTGATCACGAATGTTGGATCTTGATACCTCCATGGAAGCAACGCATGTCGCTTGCATTCACTGTGGTCTGTGGTCACTCACACCCCACCATAAGCGCAGCTCTGGAGTCCCAAGTGCTTGTGAACTTGCTCATTGATGTTGACAGGGGTTCAGGGGCCAGCTTGGTGGTTCCGTGGCATCACTGACATTTAAAACTCTAATTTCAACATCGCGGACTAGGGCCAACCTGGCAGGTGGTCTTTCTCAGATGGTCACTTTATGGAACACTGTGACATGGTCAGGGCAGCCCCATTGGGGAGGAAGAGTGGCCACATCCTGCCGCAGGTTGGCTGGAGGCCTGGCTTATCTGAAAATATCTTCTCGGGATAGCAGGGGGCTGGACCCATCAGATGTCACCTCGGCTTCTGTTCATATTCTTCACAGTAGCCCCGTGCCAGGACAGTCATAAGCGGGGGATTTTCATTCTAAAATAAATACCTTAATAATCTGTCGCAAAAAGTAAACTTAAATTGCTATGCTATTACCTGCAACAGTTAAACCGGAGGCCCTGGGGGTGGTGTGGCAGTGCAGGAAGGTTGGAAGAAGACAACCAGCCACAGGGAGGAATCATTCTGCATGCTTCCTTGTGCAGCTTACATGGCAAATCATGTGATTAAATCCTCTTTGCTGGTTTTTTTTCACAAAGGTGACTTCAGTGAGGGGCATGCCCTTCGCCTTGTGACCTGGTCCCATGAGCTATGAATTAGAGAAAGGAAGGAGAAAGGTCCGTTGGCAAATACAAGTTCTGACTGTCTGGTCCACTTTGGAATGCCTCCCAGAGTGCTGGAGCTGAGAAATGAGTTTCTCCGAGGAAGCGTGCATGGGCTGCCCTGTGCAGAGCTGGCCTGGGGTTCTGCAGAGCCTTGCGATAGAAGGTGGGGACTTGATATTTGAAAATTAGCCCAACGGAAAAAGTATCTGGACCATTCCATCAGCATTACCTTGCACCCAGCTGAAGAGTGTTTCTGGACTATTCGCCTAGTGGGACCTTGTGTCTAAAGTTTCCAGTGTTCCCCCAGTTCGCTTGGCAGAAGTGGTGAAATGGAATTGCCCGTCATGGTAGATCCACCCATTGCCTCTCAGGAAGCATATCAAAGATGTCACCAAGGAGAGAGTGTGGACTTCCCCTTCCCTCCTCCTGTGGGTTCTCTGGATGAGTTTGTGTGTGTGTGTGTGTGTGTGTGTGTGTGTGTGTGTGTGTGTGTGTCTGCCCCTGTGGTGCCAAAGGGTGATCCACCACCCGCCTCCACCCCCACCTAGATTTAGCATACCATCTTGGAAATGCTGATAGGCTTGTTTACTTTAAAAGAAGGGAGTGAAGTTTGCATTATTGTGTTACACTTGCTTCCATCCAGAGCTCATTTTATTAGACTTCTTGACGGGCTTATTTCCATCTATAGAGTGAGGAATTATACCCTACCCTTTATCTCTGGGCCAGCTTCCAATTCCTGCCAACATGTGTTTTCTGGGCGGACAGGACTGGTCTCTGGCCCTGCATGAGGAACTATTATTGTCATTCCTTGCTTGTACATGGCTGTACATCCAAGCATATAACCAGGGGTCATGCTTGCTTGGCATCTTCTGTGTCCCCCAAATAACTCCCTTAGGGAGGATTTGCAAAAGGGCAGTGGAGCAGACGGGAAGCATTCATAGTGAGCAGGATTCAGCCCAGGGAGATGTCTCAGAGGGTGGGTCTATCCAACATGTACATCTGATTGTGAGCTCTGTCCGTTGATGGTAAACAGACTTCTGCTGTAATCTTGAAAAGGTAGGTTTAGAGAGTGTAAAGTGGAAACTGCTTCGCTGTGTGTGTCCAGTTGGGAGGACACCAGAAAATAAGCACTTTTAGTGTTTTACAAAAGGTTATTGGTGGTGATGGATTCCTAATCCCGAGGAAGGGTATTTGGGAAGGCTGTGAATCATCGCCAGATGCTGTTTGGCTTCGAGCTTCAGGTCATTAGAGAAATGCACTTAAAAGAATAATAACTATGTTTAGTGGGTGATCTCTGGAAGGGATATAGACGCCTATGTAAGACTCCCATATAATCCAGATAATTGTACTTGCTTTAAATGCTTACGATGTAAAGCCCTTCAAAGTTAGGTTGTTATGATCCAGGACTGGTATTGGTCTAAATGTGAATAATGCTGAACACAATGTGTGCGTGCATGTGCGCACACACGTGCACACACACAGGGACTTTAAAAATTCATAGAAAATGGAATGGCAAGATAGTGGATTTTTTTCGATGAACGTTTCGAAACCTCCTCTTATACATTTATTTGAACATTGTCTTGTTCAGAACACGAGCACAGAATTCATGCCAATTCAGCCATTTTGAATGTCTCACTCCATGACATTATTGTCATTCTTCAGTCGCCGCAACGATTCCCACCTGCCTTTCCTCAGCTGTCCTTCCTCCATTCCTATAAACTCACACACCGAAGTTTCATGATACGTGTGTGTGTTCATCCTTTTATGTAACAGACCTTTTTCATGTTATGTTTTCTTAGTGGGTGTTGCCCCCGTCTGCCCGCTTTCTGCGGTCATACTTAGCTGACAATGACAGTGGAGTGTGATGTTACATAGCACACACAGCACTGCTGAGTTCACGGTCAGCAGCTAGAAACCACTGCTCGCTGCTGCAGAGGAGATACGAGGCTGTCTCCTCCCCCAAAGGCTTCCAGTCGTGGAGACCCATTCTACATTGTCTTACAGGATCACTTTGGGGCAGAGACGACGATTCGGCAGTGAGTTGAATGAGTTAGGTAGCCTTGGCTAAGCAGGCCTTAAAATATCCGCTGAGTACCAGGGCAGTGATTTAGAATAAAATGGTAGGAGCCCTACCATTGGAAACATTTATAAGGCACTGTGATCGTTTTTAAAACCTATTATTATTAGCAAGACTTTCTTTAGGAACTGCTGTCATACCACTCTGGCAGTCATGTTAATCGGCAGTCAGCAATGCAGCCTGCGCCATGGGACTTGCGCCTGGTGGCATTGTATTGCATGGAAACACTGTGCCAGTCCTTGGGGCTGCCTCTCTACGCAGTTGCTCCTTTGTTCAGAGCAAAGTTTTCTTTGAGAAACAATTCCTCATTTCTTCTACATCTATATGGCAACGGTATTATTTTTTAAAATCATTTTATCAGGGGCACATACAACTCTGATCACAATCCATACATATATCAGTTGTGTAAAAAAAAGCGTATTTGTACATTCATTGCCCTCATCATTCTCAAAACATTTGCTCTCTACTTAAGCCCCTGGCATCGGTAACGTTATTTTTAATGTGTGACATATCTCATTGGAGCTGTGCAAGTCACCCCCCACACACACATGCGCGCGTGTTTGTGTGCACAAATCCTCAGTACTCCAGCCGGCAGGGATTATGTTTTCGTTGCTCTTATTTCCCCCAGCTCTCTGCTACTTGAAAATAAAGACCAAACTTGTCGCTACTGAGTCAGGTCCAACTCCCAGAAGTCCTGGAGGACTAAGAAGCCTGACTCTCGAGGGTTCCAAAGCTGTCGTCTTCGTGCAAGCAGACTGCCTCCTCTTTCTCCAGTGGAGCAGCTGGTGGGTCGTGACGGCTGGCCTCTGGGTTAGCAGCGGAGTGCTTTAACCACTGCCTCACTGGGATTCTTGGCCAACATCTCTCTTTCTCGGTGCCGTCCAGTCCATGCCGACTCACAGGGCCCCGATCGGACAGGGTAGAACTGCTCCTGGCAGTTTCTTAGACTAACTTAATGGGAGTAAAAAGCCTCATGTCTCTCCTGAAAAGCGGCTGGTGATTTCAAACTGCTGACCTTGTGGATGGTAGCCTGATGTAAAAGACCACACCCACAGTGCACCTTTCATGGCCAACATAATAACCGGTGTGAAGTTGATCCATGAGAAATCATGACTGCTTTATTCTTAGACACTGGATCTAACAGACAAAACAAAAACTACCAAACAAATTAAGCCATGAGTCAGTTGCAGTAACTCCTCACATGGTCAAGGGCAGGCGATCTGACAATCCAAACCTCCTGGGAGTCTCTCCGCCACAGTGCCAATAGCAGCAGACGATTTTCTTTCTGGAGCTGGTGTGTTGGTATCATCGAAGGGGATGCCAGCTCATCTCTCTGGTCACTAGGCTCTCGTGCCTTAAGAACACCAAGCATCCTTCACGTAGTGGAGGCTGTCCCAACATCCTAGAAGAGAAGCCGTAGGATTCATTCTCTACAGCAGTGGTTCTCAGCCTTCCTCACGCTGCGACGCTTCACTACAGTTCCTCATGTGGTGTTGACCCCCAACCATCACATTATTTTCTTTACTACTTCCTCACTGTCATGTTGCTACTGTTAGGAATCAGGTGACCCCGGTGAAAGGGTCATTCTAACCCCAAAGGGGTCACGACCCACAGGTTGAGAACCACTGCTCTAGAGCTTGGTAACTTAAAATTGAGAGCCATGTCCCCTCCCCTTTGCTGAAAGTCTTTTTGTCCCCCTTCATATTTTGGCACCTCAATTATCTCTGCTCTCAGGCTTCTTTTCAAATAAGCCAATTACCTTTCCTCTGTGATCCAATTTGCAGGTACATGATAAGCAGCAGGTTAGAATGAAGAATAAATGATTACTTTTAATGATGATCAGCACATCTGATGTGATAAATTATGATTAATGAGGAAATTAGCAGGGAGTGATGTAAATGAATCTGCTTTGAAAACTAATGCTACAAAAAGATGCTAACGGGTCATGGAGCATTCTCTCTGTCTCTCTCTCTCTCTCTCTCTCTCTCTCTCTCTGTCTGTCTCTCTCTCACCCCTTCCCTCCGTTTCCCTCTTCCCCTCCCTCCCTCTCTCCTACCTTCTTCTTTCCCTCTCTCCTTCCCTGCCCCCTCCAGTCTTGGTGTTTACTAGCTTTGTGAATATGCCGAACATATGTGGAATATGAAACGCAATGTTTCCCTCCTAGCCCCGGTGTAAAAGTCTGGGAGATTACTTCTGTGTGGTGCATGACTGTTCATTCGCCCCAGTGGGAGGCCCTTCACTACGATGTTGAAGGACACATGCGCAGTCCGTGAGTTTTGACTGCACAGATACATAACAGGACAACACAGATGCTTGGCACACAGAAGAGGGCCTCCCTCTGGTCATGCGCCTTCACTCAGAATGCGTGCCTGTGGCCTAGGAAGTAGTAAGCCTGGCTCCACACCTTGTGGCTGAGTTAGTCCAGCCCGTTCAACACCCCTTCCAGAGCAGAATGTCCCTAAGTGAGTGGCGTCTGGAATGATCATAAACCCAAACAGTTAGCCATCTTATTCGGCACGTCAACAGATCACAAGCCTTTCATGGCTGAGAAGCCCAGAATGTAAGGGACTGCTTATTCGGGTCATCGTAGCCCATAGCTGTATGTGAACTAGACAAGTGATGGTGGTGAAGGCACCCCACAAAGCTCAGGGCTGTGAAGCATGTTTTCCTTTTTATACCTCAGACACGACTAGTCCTTGCAATGGGGACATTGTCATGGGATCTTGGAGTACAGGTGTGGTACTCTGTTGCTCTGACCACGGCGATTGTCTCCTTGCATGTGCGTACGTAGTGTGTTGGACAAGGCATGCTTGCGTGATGAAGAAGCAGGCTGTGGACTAGTGTAGTGCAAAGTAGTTCTAGGCAAGATCAGAGATGGTGGGGGGGGGGTGGATGCAGGCTCTAGAAGAAATGAGATGGTTGATCAGCCTGTGAACACGCCTGGTAAGAAAGGTTGCTGCTTTCACTCTGTAGACCCACCAGTATCCATTGTGGTGAGTCCACTCCCCTGCCTGGTAACCCTGCATGACCTGGTAGCAGGGCTCCACAGGGTTTCTGGGGCTGTACCACTATTCTGCAGTCTACTGCCGCCTCTTTTTCCTGCAGAGGGGGCTGGGGGGATTGAACTGATCTTTTGGTTAGCAGTCCCATGTTGACCCACTGCCCTACCCAGGCTTGTTTGTAGACGAGCCATTGTATGAATGCTGGACATCTCATTTAGCCTTCACGACAGCCCTGGATAACAGGTCTGTTCATTGCTTGATTCTGTGAAATCGACACTGGGAAATTGAGAGTTAAAGAGATGATCTTTTTTCATGGTTGCACCTTAAAATCACAATGAACAATTGCCATGTTCTTAATGCATACTACCTCAATTATATATATTGTATTTCCCTCTAATTTACATATTTAAACAATGTCATGTTTAATAGCACTGGACAGGTGACTTCGTCCTTGAAAGTTTCCAGTAGATTGCCTTGTACAATAAATAAACAAACAAGCAAAACATATATATCTGGTTTTTCTTCATAGAGGGGAAGTACAAAATCAATTGTGTCATTTTTAGCTCGACCAGCAATCCAGTAAATGTTAATGTAATTCCTGCAAATTTCCTAGAGTACAATTAATAACAGAAAAGGGCCCGATTTTTGCTATTATGAATATAAAACATATTATGAATATTAAACTTTTAATATTTTGCATTCTCCTCTTACGCTTTTTAATTTATATTACTTGTGACAATGTGGTCATTGCTGGGCAGGTATAAAGGTTTAATGATTTTTTGATGACATCAGTCATAAATTAGGCATTTTCATTTGGAGTTGAGGTGAGACTTACAATCAGAAGTGACCATTGGGATGAGAGAAACCCCGATTACATTAGAAGCGTATGTGACTCTCCAGTCGGGATGTGAGCGTCGTCTTTGTGGACTGTGTTATGTCCTATGTTACACCGGGCAGGGTTTTTCTTCGCCCATTCTCGCCCTCTTCATTGGTCCTTCACTATTTAGGACTACGCTCACCCTTGCTCTCTTTTCTTTTTTCCTCACACAAGATGGGGTGAGAAAAAGAACAGGACTTGGGGAGGGGTGTTTGATAGTGAATGCACTGTTTTGTTCCTCAACACTGATCCTCTGCTGGGCTCTCTTTCAATTTTTATCCGTCCTGCTCAGTGAAAAGGGAAAACCACGGAGGATAAAAATGAAGTGATAAGGCTTAGCTGTAGCAGTGGTCCAGGTTCTTGGGAACTCTGATGAGGAACTGCTAATATGGTTTATGTACTTTACTTTCGATAATATGCATCATAAGTCTTACAAATGTACAGACAAGCTGAGCCACTACATTTCCATGCAGGTATGAATCATGCATATTGGAAGTTTATGTATAGTAATGATTACATGTAGTGAAATGGAAAAGTGAAATTAAGAGATATGGGATATCTTCACAATTCCCAAACCTTTTGAAACCTTATGTGTGCAAAAATATAATTACAAGAGTGAACACCGATGCGTTTTGAATAATACAGAAAAATCAAAACTGACCTAAGTATCTAACAGTCAATATATATATATATACACTGTTTATAATGTAAAGCTGTTAAATTTAAATATCTATTGGCATAGAATATATTTATATTTTTATCTAGAATGCTGATTATAGGACCTTTGGGAAAGACTGGGGTAAATATTTTATGTGAAATTAGTGGGCATAGGCTCTTTTTGGATAATGATTCATCATGGCTATTCATCCAACTTAAAAAATTTCTGAATGATCTCCTTTTAAGCTATTTTCCAACATGACCAAATATGCACGTGTAGTCCAAACAATGACATTGTTTTACACAAATATGAGAAGCACCGGGAAGTGGCCGGGAAGTGCAGAGCCCTGGGCTGCCCATGACCTGGGGTATTACTCACAGAAGAAAGGCGCCCACTGCGCTGTATCTTATTTTCTTCAGCCAAGTCCCTTGATGACGGGCTGCCTGGATCTGGGACAAAGCCACACCACCTGCGACCTCACAAGGCCTAGCATGGACTCCTCGTTATATATTGTGTCACATTATTCCCTTGCCATGCCAAGGAGTTGTCTCCTAAAGTGGTACGTCCCGCCCCATCTACCAAGCTATCAGCAAGTGTAGATCAAGTGGTATTCACAAAAAGGATGGCAATCACGCTTACAAGATCATTATGCATCCTAAATCTTCAGTAGTTTCTCCCTGAGGATTGGAAGATCCAGCCTCCATGGACTGAAGACTTACTAGCGTCTGGACATGGTCAGGAGTCTGGAGTCCTTAGACAGAGCCAGAGCTTGGTCAAGCAGATAGAACGGCTTTGACAATGAGGAACTCTCCTGACGGGATGGATGGACACAGGGGCTGCAACAGTGGACTCCAATAAATCCCGGGACAACCGGGAGGATGGCCCTGACCCCAGCGGTGTTTCCTTCAGCTGAGTGGAGGGCCCCTGGGAGGCAGCACTGGGACCGCACCCAGAGACAGGAGCAGCAGCATCACTCAGGCGTCTCAAGGTTTTCCTCATGAAAACACACAGACACGATGATCCGTGAGTGCTTCACCACGGTGCCATCAGGGCCCTGCACCTTAGGAAACCTCTAGCCTGCTATAGCTCTTAAGAGGGCTACAGAAAGTGGGTGGGGGACCGCAAAGTATCGTGGGGGCTTCAATACAGGAAGTCCCGCTTGCTCTTCTTAAACATCCCTTCCTGCTCTCCCATGGTATTTTATAGCATTATTAACCTTCCCCTTTCAAGATTTTAAGTACATTATTATGACAAATATCCCTTTAAAAACAAAGCCCTCTATTTAAGGAAATGTTAATCAGCTAAAAGAAACAGAGCCAATTAGTTACATGCTGTTAGATTTGTTCCCCATGCGACATATTTCCTTGATGCCTGCAGAAGCCGCTTATTTGTTAGAATTAAATTGGACAAACGGCCCCCTCGTTTCTTCTCTTCTCCTCGCTGCTGTAGCCTGCCATCCTACCCCTGGATCTGTTTTGGTGACTTGCAGTTGGCCAGCCCGTTGCTACTCGCCGAGTTGGCTTCTTGACGTCTCTGCTTTTCTCACACCTGCCTGGCTTTTGTGGATGTGACCGGCTGGCTTCAGGGGTGCCCCCGGTTCTGTCCAGTGCTGCTGATGGCAGTGTACCCAGGGGAGAGGTGGATCCTCCAAAAGAACTGGGCACAGAGGGCCCACAAAGGCGGCTTGGTCTTGGGGGTTGGTTCTCATTCTTGAAGGCAATACCACCAGTCTGGTTGGAACTCAGCGCCTTGGCTTCAGAGCGTCCAGCGATCTGAAATGTGGTATGACAACCAGATATCACAGTCACCACGTGCAAAGCTCCTACTGGCTGGGTGTGCTCTGAAAAGTCGTCTCGTCTTGGTCTAACTTCTGTTATCTCCTGTTTTCTCTTTGATTGCGACTGTTCTGCGCTTTCTGTTGTTGTTGTCCTGGGCAGGAGTTGAGTGATTTCCTTTCGAGGAAATCCAGGATAGTTAAATCCATAGTGGTAATAACTAAATTAATAGTTCCTTAGGGCTCTGGCTGGGCTTTCTACTCCCGTAAACAGTGACAGTCTTGGAAACCCACAGGGGGGTGCTATGAGTCAGTATTGACTTGATGGCAGTGAGTGACTGAAAAGGCTTATATCAGGGAGGTTGGGAGACAATGAAGAGCTAAGAATAATAGGTATAAGAATGAAGAAACTGTTCTAAAACTGACTATAGTGATGCTTACACAGCTTTTAAAAATATATGTAAGCCAATGAGTTGTACAGCATGTTAATTATACACTCATAAAACTGTTTTACAAAGCCATCTAGTCCCTTAGAAGTTAAAAAAAATCAGCCACCCATGCGTCTTTCTTGATCTGGGTAGGATATAATAATCTCCCAAATTCCTGGAGTTCCTGGGTCTGCTGGTGCATGCATCCCGAGAATGCACACAGCCCTTGAAAATGCATGGGAGCGTGACTGATGTGTTCTAGAATGCCACCATGCCTCTCCTCTGACTCATGTGCATGTTTAGCATCTCTGCTTTCCATTTAGAAATAGAGTTTCTGGGCCTCACAGTCATGTGGCCTCTGAGGTGCACTGCATTCATTTAATAGATCCGGCTCCTCCCTTGTGAAAGCCAGCCTCGGTAGAAGTAGATTTTGCCAAGCTCAGGGTTGGCCATGCCTGCTGACGACCGTGATACAGAATGGGGCCCATCTACATTGTGTTCACTGGAGACTTCTGCCTTGTCCCCGTGGTGTGCTCTCAAGGATCTGTTATCAGGTCAACCAAGGAGGACCTTGATGATCGGAAATCACGGGATAAGGCTGAGGGGCTTGCCTGTCTCCGCACGGGGCAGGCGTGCTCCGTGGCGCACACTTCTGTGGGCAGAGCCTCTGTTTCACTTTCCGTGGGTTCTTTCCTTCCTGCCTGCCATGAGAACAGACTTAAATTTGAGTGGCATCAATGGCAGAAGTACTGGAAAAAGATGAGGCTTTCTGCTCCCTTACCGTGTGTCCCCATTTGAACCCCAGAATATCGGCCTTCCTCCTTGGAATGTGTTGGGAACTTCAGAAAAACTGGCACCAGGTTATGTATGTAACGTCATGACTGGTTTTTTGGTGGCGGAGGTGGTGTGTGATGTGGAAATACATATAAAGGCCTTCATTCTAACAACTAAAACCCTCTGGGGCATCAGAGCCTGAAAGGGCTCCCATTCGAATCTAGTGTGTTCAATTTCACTTCTCATCTTGAGAGAAGACAACCAGTGACCCCTTTAAAAGGCGGAGTTTGTGAGAACACCTGGTCACTGGGTGATCAGGTGAAAGTTTCAGGAAGAGTCCGATTGGGTACTTCTAAGAAGTTCTCTTCATTTCCATGGATGAAATCTATCACTGGAGTTTGAGTCTAGAAATAAAACCTTAAAGGAACATCTCGTGGGAAGGCTTTTGGGGGATGGAACCCTGAGAAAATGGAGGTACTCGTGAGACAAGCCCACTGCCCCACTTCGTTCCTTTGCACTTAGAAATGAAAGTTCTCTGTTTCATACCAATTTGACTTATCTACTGCCCCTGCCCACATTTTATCTCCAAATTACCTTTCTAACTTGGGTTCCCAGCACGTCGCGCTGTCATCAGAAGCTCGTCTCCCCGTGGCCTGTGGACAGAAGTGTCACCCCATGTTTCCGTCATGTGAGGGGAGATGAGACGGGAAGCTAGCCACTAAAGTGGGCCAGGGGTGTGGAACTCCCAGGCCAGGGCCAGGGGCCTCATGAGTTCCAGGTTTATTTATTTTGAGTCGCACACCCTCGTTTCATTGCGTAGCTCTTCCCTCCCTTCGTACAAGCTGGTCAGGAATTTCAAACCCAGACTTGCACGGGAAGCTGGTGTTGTTAGAACTGATTTCACTGTGTGTTGTCTTGAGACAAGCGGAGGCAGGTACCCTACCACAGTGATACCATCACATTGACTATTGTAGCAGACGGTGCAGTTTCTTTTTCTAGAGACATTCCCTTGGAATTGTAATTGCATAATTATAATTTTTATACCAGTGGCTGACAAGTGAATGGTTATTACCAGTTTGCTTTGTTTGCAGTATCAGAATGAAACATCCAAACACTTGTAAGATTTTTCCTTGTTTGTTTCCAGAAAAATGATATCAATATATAACTTTTTTCCCCCTTTAATTCCTCTCACTGTTAGGCAATTTGAAATCAGTTTAAGTACTTCCTGCTGTGCCTGGTAATCATCTAGTTTGTGTTGCTACCAAGAGGTGGGGCAGGCTGAGGCATGAACTCCCTGTCAGGGCTCACTGCCGCCTTCCTTACCCATTGTGAGCAGAACCAGGCCCCGGGTTACCCCGGCCTCACGATGGCCATCAAGCACATTGAATTTGCTGATGAGCTGGGAACTCTTTCTCTAGGACCAGCGTCACGGGAGCTTCTGGCTGACAGTCTGGTTCTCCTCAACTCTTATTTCAGAAATAAGATAACTGGTGCAGGAAACTTCAAACCCAGAGAGCTCTGCTCTGTGGTCACATACGTGTCTGGTAGTTTTGCTGCTTCAGGAATGGACCAGTCAGTTGCCGCATTCCTCCTACTTAATGGCAGAGCTGAAGATGGGACCCTGGCTCCTTGATCAGATTGGAGGCAGGCCACAGGGGCATCACCTGGGAAATGTGGAAAGACGCAGAGGACCCAGCGAGGCGCGAGTTCACTGTGCTTGATGTGGTTGTGCTCCGACATGTTCCCCAAGGAGCTTGTCAGCATCAATGAAAGCTGCTGCTACGACAGAGAGCCTTTGAGTGGCACCAATGAGGCAGCTCTTCACAGTGACCAGAAGGTCAGAGGTTGAAACAGTCTACCCAGAAGTGCCTCGGAAGAAAAACCTGGCAACCTGCTTCCAGAAGGTCACAGTCTTCTATGGATACACATGGGCTGGCCACAAATTGGAATGCACTTGATGGACACTGGTTAGTTAGGATGCTGTTGTTGGGTTCCTTCTAGTTGGTTGCGACCCATAGCAATAGTGTGTACAACAGAACGCAACACCGCCGGCCCTGCACCATCCTCACACTTGTTCTGTGTTTGCACCCATTGATACAGCCTCTGTGTCAGTCCATCTCATGGATGGTCTTCGTCTTTTTGGTCCCACACTCCTTTAGCAAGCGTCGTGCCCTCTCCGGGAGCTGGTCTCTCCTGACAATATGTCCAAAGTAGACGAGACGTCTCAGGATCCTTGCCTCTAAGGAGCATTCTGGCTGTACTTTTCCCAAAACATCTCTATTTGTTCTTTTGAGTGGTCCGCAGGACTTTCAATAGTCTTCTCTAGCATCTAATTCAAATGCATTGGTTCTTCTTTGGCCTTCATATAAAATTTCCAGCTTCCACATGCATATTAGGCAATTGAAAATACCATGACTTGGGCCCAGTACACCTTAATCTTCAAGCAGCCTGCTTATTTATGGTGCATGCTTGAAAAATGTCAGAAGCAGAAAATTGAGAATGGGGATAAGAAAAAAATATTGGGGATAGGAAATGTTAGTAGTAGTTACTTTTACAAGCACCCAATTATAAAAACTCAAGGACACGAAAAAATTTTAAGTAAGTAAACTATTTAAAATACTACCTCTCACACTTCTTGTTTTAGCCTAATTATTCTGTATTTCCTTTCTTTTCCCACTAAGCACTATTTCTTTATTTGCTGTCTTTTACATAGAATTTTATAGTGTGATTTTGGGCCTCATCATCAAATACAAAAAACCTCTCATGGTGTATGATAAAAAAAACCTTGTGGATCGAATGATGTGGACTGATGCTCTATCGTTGCGCTGTATTTTTTCTCACTGTCAGTTTATACTGTATTTGATAACTAGAAGACTTTAGTTTCTGTAGATCGATGAAGTGTGTTTATGTGTTGGTGCATGCACATCCATGTATGCCTTTTAACTTTCTCATTGGACATATTTCCAGGTTTGGAAATTTTAGGTAGAAAGATGAGTCCTTTTTAAAGAAGTGAAGTTAGGACCCTTTAAAGGAGATGGAGGAAAATGAGAAATTCTTTCATTTCCATCTTGATATCTTTTCAGAATATTAGCCTTCCTCCAGCTCAGTCTAAGCCATGCCTTTCTTTGTTGTGACTTTTGAAACTTGTGGACTCAACTTCTTTTGCTCAGATTGTGGCACCCACAGGATCGGGGTTAGGCAGTCAGCTTACCTGCCCCTGCCGTCCCGTCTCTGTTGCTTGCTAAACCTTCTAATTCTGGGCTGTTTTTCTTGTCTCTTTAAAATTTCCTGGAATTTCTCTTGAGTGTCGCTTGCTGCAATGGTTCTGCGCCGGCAGAGCTGCTCTCTGGCAGTGGCCTGATGGCAACACCCAAGCAAAGAGCATACATTGTGCTCACTTTGATTGATGAGCTCATTTTGTTACAGAGGACAAATTGGATTCATTTTAGATATTTTTTTGTGGTAATAAAAATTAATGTGTGATGTTGCTCTTTGAGCGTTACTGGATCTCGACCTTAGTGAGCAGCAAAAAACACCAACTGACAGCTTTACCAGAAAGGTACCTCCCTCCCCTCCAAACGAGCCCTGAACGTGGAAGACACGCTCCTCCTTTCCTAGTCCGGGCCGGCTGACGTGTGCGCGGACGGGTGTGTGTGCTGGCTGATGGGAGGCTGAGGCCTGTGGGAAAGGGGGCTGGAGTTTGTTTCAGCTCCCATTTCATTGTGATGCTTGCTTCTTTCGTTTCAGCGCCTCCTCGGTTTACGCGAACTCCTGTGGACCAGACCGGGGTCTCCGGCGGAGTTGCCTCATTCATCTGCCAAGCAACAGGAGAGCCAAGGCCGAAAATTGTCTGGAACAAAAAAGGAAAGAAAGTCAGCAACCAGAGATTTGAGGTATTAGGTCCATTGTTCTGTTCCTCTGGGGGAGACCGTACCTACCCTCGTGGCCATGGGAATGGTGCTGCCTGTGTGCTGGTCTCGGATTGCGCCACTCAGAACCTGCAGCCATGGCTTGCTCTGCAGGTGGGGGAAGACTCAACTCAAATTGGCATTTTCCAAAAGGATAGTTGGGCGGGAGAGGGGTGTGGATGCAGGTAGCTGGCTTGGGTCTCTCCTGGCATTGGGGCTCAAAAGAGGTTTCTGGGAATCATCTCTGTTAGCTTCAACCCAGGCTCCTCCCATGAAATTGGAAGACAAGTCCCACCTGGTGAATGATGGCATGCCTCTCCCTGAAGCCTCCTTTGCCATGAGCTTGCTTTGAGGTACAGACCTGTCCCTGAATTCCTCTGCGTGCGCAGGTGGATGGTACAGGCTCATTAGTGACCTCCGATCAGAATCCTTGTCTGCTGCTGGGGCTGGGATCCAGCCCACGGAAGACGCGAATGGAAGCACCGTGTTCATCCGAGTGCCTGGTAGTAAGAAGAAGCGGAACAGAGGCTGGACAGCAAATAAAGTTTCCCCAATTCCCCACCCTTGTGATTTGGAAGTCGAGTGAACCCCAGTGAGAATTGTGCTTCAGTGACCTAGTTCAGGGTATCACACTGAGAGGAAGATACTCACCTTGATCGACATTGCAGCTCAACCTGTTGAAGAAATCGATGATGACGAAATGTGATTCAGAGCTTCTTTATGGCTTGTGTGTTAGGATCTTGTGTGTTAGGTTCAAATGGTGGCCACTCCAGAGAAGGAAAATAGTGTCCAGTGCTCAGAGTAGCCCAAATAGCAAATCTTTTAAGACAGGGAGCAGCGATTCTTAGGGTATCAAGACTACTCTCAAACTGCTTCTGATTGTGGAATGGGCTTCCTCTCACCTGGGTGACTAATCTCTCTGACTTTGTCCACTGCTTGGCAGAATCCAAAGCCAGTTAAAAGAGTGTCACATGGTTACCCAGCTGAGAACAGGGTAACCAAGCCCTGTCTCATGTTCTCCAGGATTGAAAAATGGCCCCAGTGCTAGAGGAACCTGACTATCTACTCCGGTGGAAATTAACATCTGGGTGAAGTTGACAAAAGGAACCTTTAAGAAGATGTTTGCTTGAGAATCAAATACAGCGATCTCAACATTTAGTGGAAAATCACATTTGAAAGACTCTCTTGGAAATATGTTCAACATTATATGTTTATTAAAAAAATAGAGGCAATGCAATTTTGGTCCACATTTTTGGAGGTTTAAGTGAAATCTAATTATTCTGCCCAAGGGGAACTTGACATCGTTCTTGCTAGTGATCCTGGCTGCTGGAAGGAAATCTTAGACCCAAGATGAAACTACGGGCCTGGCCATTTCATAATGTGAGCTGTGCTCAATCTGTCCTTCTTAACGAGGGTCCTACGGACACATCCCTGGAAAAGCACTTACTCCAGACAAGTCGCTTCCTCATAGAGTGCTGAGCTTGGGGGCGTGGAGCTTCACTCTCGGCAGTGGTCCACCCCGAGGAGACTCTAGGTCACGGGAACCCCACCTGTGCCAAAGTGGCACTGCGCTCCCAGGGGTTCTCAGGGGCCTGATTTAAAAAAAAATTGGGGCAATGTTTTTCTTTTGAGGTGTCTGTGAATGGACTTGAGCCTTTAATCTTTTGGTTCGTAGCCTATGTACCTTAACGATATGCCCTGCCCCCACTAGGGATTCTGCATAACCAGTACTAGACAGTAAATAGAACTTTGTAAATCGAGAATCTACGCTAGCTTACAATGCACTAAGAGCACAGCCCCCTATCTAGAATATCTCTCAGCAGTGCCAGCGCACACAGTCAGCTGACAACCAGTATAGCCCAGTTCTCTGCCATGGACTTGGTTCCACTCAGAGCGACCCTGTAAGGCAGGGCTGAACCGCCTCTGAGACTGTGATTCTGTGGAAATAGAGAGCTTCATCGCTGCCCCACAGAGGGGTTTCTAGCTGCTAATCATGCAGTTAGCAGGCCAGCGTGTAACCAGGAATGTTGATGATTTTAAACTTTGCTCTGATTAAGCAGTACAAAGCTTAGACATATGCATATTTAAATTGTGGATATTTGGCAAGTCCAGTAGCTTGAAATTCTTGTTTCTTGAAATGCACACAGATCCTTCTGCAATGTAGACTTCATAGGGGTGTGGTGCACTGAGAAGCGGGGCCTTTGGTTATCTTTGGAATTTTGAGTATATAAGGGTGCCACACCAGAGAGGGATTTGAGGGGACCGGGTTTGCAAAGCCATTTCCTTTGTTCCCATGAGTTAACCCACACATACTCACAAGGACCCAATCGGCAGTGAAGCACCCCGGAACTGTGTGTGAGAGTCACCTCTAAGTTTCCTGCTCGGGGAATTTCAGGGAAGCACTGTGTCTCCATCAGCAGCTGAACCGGCACAGGCTGGTGACAGAGGACTGACTCTCTGTCAGCCCCGTGCACACCCCCAGCACCTGTGTCATCCGTTTGGTACAGGAACCCTTGGATGAGCTGACAAGTACTAGGATGACCAGCATGGCCAAACTGCTTCCGGATTGGAGCCTCAGCGTTGACAGCACCTGTGTGATTGTGTAGGACATTAATGTTCTGCCCGGTGAAGGAAGCCTCCACTTTACAGCAAGAATGCCCTTCCAACTGCCCCCCGCCCACTTCCCAAGAAAGAAACAAATGGAAACTGCCAAGCTAGAACAAATACTGGAATGATTTATGGAAAAATTAATGCATGCCACCAGGCGGTAGGGTTATGGAAGCTGCCCCGTTGGCTGCTTCAGCCCTATATTTATGCAGTTCCTCTTTGTGGTTCGCTCATCTGCACTCTTCAGGATGAGACCAGAGCAATGTCAAGAGCTCTCTGTGGTGGCTTGCATTAAATCTTCACCCCATCGTCCAATTAGCGAATGACTCTGCATGGGCACATGTGTATTCAGACACAGAATAATGGGAAGAGTTTATCCATCAGTACCAAAAGTCTCTGCAACATTAAGAGGGCTTCCTTGCCCTAGATCCACTATGCCAGCATACGTGGTCAGGAGAAGAACCACCGATTTGGGCTCCCTACGTGGATTCAACATGCCAGCACCCTCTCGTCTCAAAATTCTGCTGAGTTTTTCTCCAGCCTGTGGCTGGCTCACTACTCCGTCCCGAGGTTTAGCTGAGGGGTAGACGATTGTAACAACATCTGTGACAGCTATTGTTTCCTCCAATAGGTAATAGAGTTTGACGATGGCTCGGGATCAGTTCTCAGAATACAGCCCTTACGGACTCCTCGGGACGAGGCCATTTATGAATGTGTGGCCGCGAATAATGTGGGAGAAATAAGTGTATCCACCAGACTCACAGTTTTACGTGGTAAGTGCTCAAGGGCCAGACGATCGCATGCATCATGCTTGGAATTGTCTACCATGGGGCGGTTCTTAAGTCTGTGGGAAGGGCTCACGGAAGCACACGGCATGAAACCGTTTCTCGTGGTCGAGCTTTAAACAGGAAGTTTGAAAATGCTCAGAGAAAAGAAAGGGGGGGTTCGTGTGCCAAGTACCATGCTGCATTTCCATGCCGATCCAGGGAGAAAACACGGGAGGCTCTGGTTTGGTCTGTCAGCATTCTCTGTGCAAAGGTGGAGGGGTTGGTTTTTCCTACAGCTGTGTTGTAAAAACTGGCCAAGGTGATACTGATGTTTGCACAATTCAAGGAGCAACCTCAGCTGAAAATGAGTTCCCCCCGAATGGTTGGTCAGGACCAAGGGCAAGAAAGGCATCTTTATCCATTGATGTCAGAGGCTCTCAACCTTCCTGCCGTCGGGGACTTGTGCTGTGTTGCTTTTGCACGTTGACCGCTGGCTTCACTTCTTTCCTCGCTGTGGGATGACAGCGCTAGAGGGAAGGGACCGTGATGCAAACTGGGTTGTGTATCCCGAACTCTGTCTTGGGTGCAGAGATAAAGATGTCCCCCAACTTGGCTAGCCTAATATGACATTCCCAGGTGAATATTTCTGTACCTGTATCTACGTTGTCCCCTGCATGTGTTTTGTTTGTTTTGCTTAAGCTCCATCGTGTTTAAAGCCAGCATTAAGAAGTACAGGGTTTCTTAAGATGAAGGTCATTGGGAAGAGGGATTATTGAGTAATCACAGCTGAGCATACATAGATTAGGGGGATTCCTACCCCTCCCCCATTTCTCTCTCTCTTTTTTTCTTGCCCATTGAGGACTCAATTTCATTCTTATTTACAACCGTGCAGGTTTTTTGTTGCCTTCAAAGAGAAATACTTTTCTCTAAGAAAAGGTGTGGTCTAATGATTTTATCAATAAATAACATATTTAATAAGATTTCTCAGTTCCTAGGAAAATAAGGAAGCTTTACGTAGTGGGTATGAGCCTGGAAAAGTAAACTACACAGTTCCCAGGAGGGAACCACTCGACAGCCCAAGAAGCCTTGAAATGGGGTTTTAATCGCATGTTTGTGGCAAATCGGCATAAAGTCATAATGGCTTTTCCCTATGAACTTTTTGAAACCTGCTATGTTTTGAACGATGTAAGTCAGAGATGATATTTTAGAATATTAAGTGGAATATTTAAATAGTGGAAATATTGGCAATTAGGTGTTCGTCCTTGAAATTCATGAAACAGAATCCTGCTACCACAGAGAACTCAGTCCTGGGCTGCATTCCTGCCCCAGCTGAGCCGATGCAGAAAGCCCTGCCTCCCGTCAAAGGATGACAACATGCTTGAGAACAAACTGCCGGCAGTGCCAACGTCACGACTACGAGAAGGGACAATGCCTAGGTGCCAACACTAGTCTCAAATCCCCAGAGAAGAGCTGCTTTGTGTTCTTGGTGTCTTACGATACTAACCAAATAGACCTTCTGCTTCAGGGGTGGGGTTTTACCTCTCTACGGGGTCCTGGTTCCATTTGTGCCTAAATATTGGGGTGCTAACCACAAGGTCACCAGTTCGAAACCACCAGCTAGTCCTCATGGAAAGAGGAGGCATTCTACTGTCCTAAAGAGTTAAAGTCTCAGAAATCTCCAGGGCAATTCTTTCCGGTCCTTTCAGCCACTGTGAGTAGGATGGATGTGATGCCTGTGAGCTTTGAGATGGCGGAGGGCCCAGGGGAGTGCTGTGCAAGAAGGAGCTACCGCAGCTGTGGGCTCACAGCTGAGCATTTCTTCCATGGTCCCTGCGGTGCCACCAGAAAAGCTGATCAGAGCCTGAGATTCTCGTGGGTGGTAGAAGAGGAAGCCGTGGAACCACACACCTCATGGACACACTTCCCCTGTCCAGGGTCTCTGTGCCCAAGATGGACTCTTAAGTATACCGTTAGGCCGCTTCCAACTCTGGAGGGAGAATAAGCCCAAGCAGGAGGGAAGAAACCAGAGCCTGTGACTTGGACATGGTGGAAACAAAGGCGGGAGTTTCATTGTTAATGGACTTTTCGTAAATATATCAGAAGGGGTAGTGCCTGTCGAGCAGGAAGGAGACAGGAGAGAAGTCAGATTTTATAAGAGTTCGAGATGTTAGGGAGGAAGGGAAAAGACAGCAGCCGCAGCAAGCGGAGTGAGAGGCAGCCGCAAACAGAGGGAAGTTAGGGCTCTGATTCAGAGGTGGAAAGGCTCTCCAGGGTTGTCCCAATAGTCTCTGGAAGGAGGGATGCAGACAGTGCCTGAGTCTGCCTGTCAGCCCATTGTTGGTGGTGAACATGAGATATGTCAAAAATACACTGCACGATACAACTCCCCAAAGCCAAACTCAATGCAATCGGGTTGATTCCGACTCACAGGGACCCTGTAGGACAGGGTAGAGTGGTCCCTGTGCATTTCCAAGACTGTGCATGGAAAGTAGAAAGACACGGAAGTAGAAAGGCCCGTGTTTCTCCTCTGGAGCAGCTGGTAGTTTCGACCTGCTGACCTCTTGGATCGCAGACCAACTCATAACCACTACACCACCTAGACTGCACAATAGCTAAGAAAAAGACATTCGTCCACATGATATTAAGTGGAAAGTGCAAACCTAGGAGCCCCACGGCAAGCTTTCACATCTAAAGCAAACTCAAGGCTTGTCCTGTTTCCATCTTAAGCCTGAGAAACCCCAAGGGGCAGTTCTACTCACTGTGTGAGGCACGGATGGGCTAGATGGATACAGAGAGAGGAGAAAGTTAGGAAGCAGTGAAATTTAAACCCACGTGGACATCAAAGAAACATGTTGACTCTGACATGAAGGCTTCTTCAAATAAGTGACAACATTAAGCAAAAAAAATTACCTTTTTTTTTAAGTGAGTCGATCCTTAGAAAGGAAACCAACAAAAAATGTCTGCAAAGTAGTTTTCACTACACCTTCATAGTCCAGGTCAATGCACACAGATTGACATGCAATCTGTAAGACAGAAGACCACCTCATCTTTCTCCTGTGAAGCAAACTGTGGGTTCGAGCTGCTGACCTTGTGGTTAGCAGGCCAACATGTAACCCATTATGCCACAAGGTCTTAATATAAACTACAGTACGCTCGGGGGTAATAGCTGCTAACTGCAAGGCCAGAAGTTCAAAACCACCAGTTGCTCTTTGGGGAAAGTTGAGACTTTCTACTCTAGTAAAGAAACACAGTTTTGAAAAACTCACCAGGGACAATTCTACCTTGTCCTGGTGGGGTGCCGTGAATCCCTGTCTACCTTGATGGCAGTAAGTTTGGAATTTTTTGATAGGATGAAAAAATATGGCCTTGGGAGTTATCTGTAAGGTTCCTGGAGTTGGCTCTTTCAAATGACCAAAATCCCTAGCATTAATTCTTTGGTTACAAACAATATAGTCTTTTAAGACTCCAATGGTTATCTGCCATTCACTCAATATGATCGTCCAATGACAAATAAATATAAGTGATGAGCTTGTGTTCATTGAAATGTTGTTTTCTTTTAGAGAACTGACTGGCAGGCGTTGAAGTTTTCTGCCCAGTGGCATATCAGCTGGTGCCTGTTCTGGCCACTTGGGTCATTTGCTTTCCAGAATGCAAAAGGTTAAAAAAAGATGTGCGAACTGTCATGATGGGCTTTGCCTACGTGGCCAGGATTGAGATCAGGGATTTTATTTTTGCAAGGGCTACTGCAGGGCCCAGAGAATCAGCAAGGCACCACTGCCTCTGGCGGCTAAAACAGAAGAACTGGCAGTAGAACTGTGGCCCCCCCATGAGCCCCAAAGGGAAGATTTCAGGGCAAACTTGTCCTCGGTGGCTGGTTCCAAAGTACTCTGGCTCTCTACGACTGGTTTTTAAGGAAGGATGAGGTGCTCGGGTAGAGTGTGTGCCCTGGGCTGGCATCTTTGGCCCCTTGCCTTTGTGCACAGTAGAATGTGGTTGATGGAGGGAGATGTGGGAGAAAGAGCAGGCTATCCTGGTCTTTACAACCTCTGGTTTGGGGTTTTTTATTGTTGTTTTGGTGCTTAGTGGACTGCTAACCACAAGGCCAGTAGTTCAAAATTCACCAGCCCCTCTGAGGGAGAAAGATGAGGCTTTTACTCTTGTAAGAGTTACAGTCTTGGAAACCCACAGGGCATTTCTACCTTGTCCTATCGGGCACTGTGCATCGGAGTGGAGTGGATGGCAGTGAGTTGGTGGAAACATAAGCAACTACTTTCCGGAGGCTAAGCAGATATGCCAGAAACCTGGTTTTCTTTCAAAGTAGAACTTTAAGCTCATGCCTCAGATCTCACAGAGAGAGTATTAAAGTCTTACCTTACCTAAAAGCAGAATGCAGATAAGGAAGATGGATTGGATATTAAGCTTTCAGGGCAGGGCAGTTACTGGCTCAGAGAGCTAGATTCAAAAGGAGAGATTACCATCCACATGAGATTGTTCCTATCTGAACCTTTGGTTCACTGGCCCCAATTTCTTCTTGACTAAAAATATGGACAGGAAAACTCATCCAATGAATGTATGGAATGCTAGCTGGAGTGGTCTTGAATATACATGTGATCAGTCACTTGGCAAGGGGACATGAGCAATCCCTGGAGATAGATGTTTCTGTCTACTGATTGTCAAGGAGCATTTGCCTCCTTTGGAGGAGAAGGAGGAGAATGATGAAACCCCCTGTGGTACCCTCCATCCCCCTTCTGGCTCACATCACTCCCAAGAGCAAGTTCTAGAAAGTTGGAGCTAACTTTGTTTCCGATTGTCTGATTGATGTCATGTTCCTTGCAACTGAGGGTAGAAATCAGAAAGTACACACTTTATGTCACCTGACCAAACCCAAACCAAATTCCCTGCTGGATATCCGGTCAATGATGACTCAGTGTCCCTACTAAGACAGGGCAGAGCTGCCTGCCCCTCTGAGCTGCCCAGACTAGCTCCTCGTGGGGGTAGAAAACCGAGTCTTTCTCCCACAGGAGTGGCTGGTGGTTTTGAGCTGCTGACCTTGAAGTTAGCAGCCCAATGTGTAACCACAATGTACAATTTCATTTTTTAAGATTGTTTCAGAGACTTGTTCATTCCCATATAACATTGCTCCCCAAACCAGCACCAGTAATCTGCTTAGTAGATACTAATCTTGGCTTGAAGCATATAAAGCGTATAATTTTATCTTTAAAAATGTTAGCAGATCAAATATGAGACATTTATGTCACCCGGCGTCGTAAACCTATCTCATGCAATACATTTATGCGAATGTCGACTCTGCGGAGATGCTTATGACTTTTGATGATCTCTCCTTTTTATACGTGTCTACTCTGTGCATAAACATACTGCGTTTTGTGACGGGCGAAGATTAACTCATAAGAAAATACACACGTACAGGTAGTTCCGGCCCTGTCTCTGAGGGAGCCATTGTTTTTCTCCTCTCCCCAGCCCACCCTTTCCCTTTCCCTTCCAGTGGTCCCTTCTTGCTTCCCTCTGTCCCCTGTCTTCTTGCCTCCCTCCCTTCCTCTCTCCCCTTCCTCTTCGCCCCCCTCCTGTTCGCCCTCCCTCCTGTGCACCAAGAAGGCTGTGGACCGGGGCGCCCTCAGATCCCTTCTCTCCCTCCTTCTCTGGTTCTATGACGTGCCTGCTTCAGGAAGTCACTGAAGGTGACTCTTGTTGAGATAGCAACATACACCGAGAACCGCTTGATGGGACAGCGAAGACATTTCATTGGGAAATAGAGAGAGATGTTTGCATAATATGTCTGTTTCCAAAAAGGGGCCGGGAGGAGGGTGGTGGTGGTGGGGGATAAGCCATTATAGCTGTTGTTAAAAAAAAAAAAAAGGCAGGAAACGTTTACGATCTTTCAGGGAGCAGGCAGTTAATGCTCTCTGCCTTTGTGCAGTACCCTGTGATCAGAATTAGCATGTTCATTACCGTCTCATTTTATTAATGCTCCTTTTTGTAGATGAACACAGTTGTCCCCGCTGTGAAAATGGTGCTTTGCCGTTCATGTTATAAAGTGGTCTCGGCTGGGGACCCAGGCGAGGCACATTAAAGAACAAAGCACAGCTGCCTGCCTGTCACACAAAAGAGATTTTATGAAAGACGGAGACAAAAAGGGAGAATGGCCGACAAGGAGCAAACTTGCTGCCAGTGGTGGGCTGGGGGAAGCTGGCGTGGAATGGCTTCACTCGCCCAGGTGAGCACTGACAGGGGAGTGAGCGCCATGTGACGAGGGCTACCCGCTTCCTGCAGTGCCAGGCCAGAAAGAGGTGGTGGTGGAACCAACAGAGACTTCTGACAGACCAGTAGGATATATAACGTGTACTTCGCACAGATTAGTAGGATGTATAACGTGTACTTTGCACAGATTAGTAGGATGTATAACGTGTACTTCGCACAGAGCATTAAGATATATAACGTGTAGCAGCGAACCTTCTCTCTCCTTTCCCAGTCGGTGCCTTTGAAAGCATGCACCATGTGGACAGTACAGGGGGGAGCCCTGTTAGGGAGACTTGATCTCAGGAGTCTCGATGTCCTCGTGGTTATTAGTTGGGCTGCGGTTCGTGGAAGCCAGCTGACGCGTCCAGCTGCTCCGTGTGACAGAGATGGGTTCGTCCACTCCTGTAAGCCATCGTGTTCTTGGAACCACAGAGCTTGTTCTTGCCACCCTGCAGGGTCATGTGAGTCGCCATCGACTCAATGGCAGGGAGTTTGGTCTTCGAACAGAATTGACTCCGTGGCAGTGAGTTCGTTTTGAGTTCTTACTGTTGCTCGATGTCTTCAGGGACCCCAGGAACGCTGAGCAGGAAGAGGATTTGGGGGCTGACCTTGGCTAATCTTATCTTCGAAGCAAATAGCCACAGCATAGCTCTTGCCCATACCGCTGAGCTGGAAGTGATCTTTGCTGGGTGACCTCGGGACGGTGCTCCTTAACCAGTTTGTGTCCTTGTTGGTATATGTGAACCACGGCCCTTGAAGAAGGCCAGTCTTCAGTGGCCATGTCCGCCTACACTGTGATGTGAAAAGAGCAGGTGGGAATCAGGAGGTGTGCGCCCTGTGCCTGAAGCCCTTGGGTGCACGGTGGCCCGGATCATGCCCCATGGAGGCATGAGACCTGAGTGGACTCTTCAGGAGCTTGTACGATTATGTCAGACAGAGGTAGTGTGAGAAGGTTAGAGGTGGTGCAAATTTCATGAACAGCCAACATATGTAAGAAACAGCTAAATCATCAGGGTGCAGGGGGGAGGGCAGCTAGCTGGCAACAGTAGTCAGTAGCTCAGTATGTTACCGCCGTCGATTGTCATTGTTCTGAGCCCTGGTAGTGTGGCAGGTATGCTCTCGGCAGCGATCCGCATGGTCACCAGTGAGGCACCAGCAGCAGCTCTGTGGGAGAATGATTGGGCCTTCTTTACACCAGCAAACTATTACCCTCTCATAAACCCACAGAGGCTCACTGCTACCCAGTGTTGACACCATGGCGGTGCGTGGGTGATTGCCCTGGTGATGGCTTCAACTCAAGGTGGGTAGGTGAGGGGGTGGGTGGCCCTTCGTGCAACAGGAAACCCTGCCCTCTTATCCAAATGGGCAACCTCGTGCTGGCATTTGAATTGACACCTTGGCTGCAACAGTGGACTCAAGCCCTGAGACAGTTGTGAGGGTGGCAGAGGCCATGCAAGAGCTTCCTTCTGCCGTGTATACCACTGCTGGGGGGTGGGGGGATAAGGGGGACCCCTCAATAGCACCTGAGAACCACAGCCACCTGTTAGCATCTTAGTTACCCAAGTAGCCAGTGTGACACACTTAACACAAGGGCCATGCTCAGCATAGAGTCGAAGTCACAGAATAACGAGACGAAAATGTGGTAGGTACACAGGCAGCCTGAAATCACAAGAATAACTGAACAAAGCCCATCTGTGTCTGTGCTGACGTTTGCACCTCCGCTATATGGAGATGCTTTGTTTAAGCAATATACCGAAGATCTCACAGTAACTTATATGGAACTGATGGTAATACCTTATTGGATTGTTGGTGGGCTTTCGTTGATAAAATTTGAAGTTTTAAAAATTAGGTCTCCTGACTTTCAATAGGAGTTTTATCCTAAGCTAGTAATGATGCTTTAGTTTTAAAAGTTACACATGCATAATTTATCGAGTTTGGGGGCATGAGCATACCAACTGCCGCCTCTAGGATTTAACTGTCAAAATCCTCATTATATATCTGTGGAAAGGCAAGTGATTTATTTTATCGTATTATAAAAAGAAATAAACAACATCTTGTGAGTGAATGCTACATTGAATATAAGTATCAATGATATGCATACTAGTATATTTAATATATTTTACTAGAAATCACAGTAAAATTTAAAGACCTTTGTTATCTTTGACCGTTCCAAATGAGCTTGTGTCTGGAACTATATCTGAGTATTTTCCATGCCCTACTTTTCTGTGTCTTTAAACTTCCCCTTGATTTTTTTAAGCTTTACATTTCATAAAATACATTCTATTTTCAGTTGCTAACACGATAGATTTTTTTCCCCCTAACTAATAGATCTTGACCATCAATCAACTGCCATTGGGTTGCTTTTAACTCCTACCGACTGGAGACTGTAGAACAGCCTAGAAATGCTTCATGTGGTTTCCTTTCCGAGATTCTAAGTCTCTACAGAAGTACTCTTATGTGTCTGTCTCCTAACGAATGTCTAGTGGTTTTGAAATAATGACCTCTGGGCAACAGCTGAATGTGTAACTAGAGTATCTTTTACTGTAAGTGTCCCAAGCTCACTGCCATCAAGTAGATCCCACCCTGCAGGACAGGAGCATTGCTTCTGTGGGTTACGGAGGCTGCTTCTTTACAGGGGCAGGAAGCCTCTTCTCTCGTCAACAGAGCAGCTTGTGGATTGGAACTGCTCACTTTGCGGTTGGCAGTCCAAATTGTCACCCTCTATGCCAGTGGAGCTCCTGATGGTATGGGTAGGACCTGCCTAGATTGTCCTCTGGGACTATTCACTGTCTGAATCTGTACTCTCTGCTTAATGAAATTGTTATTTTGCCGGCTATGTGTTCTCACCATTTGTCTTTTTACTTTGTGGCATTTTTTCTAACCTAGAAATGTTCTAGGCATTTACTGGTCACCCTCCCCCACCCCCACCCAGTGCTTGTGGAAGGACTGTATCTATGTGTTCGGGATAGACAAATAGATACAGTAATATGGAGTCCTATGGTGTGCTAAGAAACCATGTGGACAGAGTTAATCCCCCTTTGCATATGACAGGTAAGAGTGATGATTGCTCTTGGAATGATTGTAGGATGCACCGTGTCATGTGAAATCGTAAAATAAGGGCAGATGGACATGGAATTCCATGGCAAGAGTTAAACAGAGGAAACCACAGTAATGAGAGAATGATTTCTGTAGCCAGATCAGGCTTCATAGGGACCATTCTCCACTTCCTGTTTTCATAGTTTAGACATTGAATCAAAAACCCACCTTTTGCAGCCGATTGAATTCTGCCTCAGGGCAAACCCTGGGTGCTGCAGAGTAGAACTGGGTCTTGGTGGCTGTAGATTAGCGGAAACAAATCGCCGGCGGTTTCTTCCTCCTTTCATCTGAGTGGGTAGGCGTCCAAGTGCAAACCACACATGTCACCCTGAGGTGACATACACCCTTGCTGTATGTCGTTTAAGCTTCAACTTTCTCACCTTGAGAACCGCGGGCAATCCTTGCTCTTTCATATTGGCTTGTTCAGAGATGTTGGCGGGCTCTGCAAAGCATGTGCTACGATGTCTAAGGTATAAAAGCTACTGAAAAATGTTAATATGCTTCCTCTCTCTTCATCATACATTGGAAGCTCAGCCACTTGTGTCAGTTAACGCTTTGATCCACTGCTCGATCTCCAGCAGCCTGAGCAGGGCCCCACACATCGTCACTCAAGAAATGTTCTTAAACAACCTCACGGCTGTGCTGATGGATGAAGAAGGTGAGGGAGCTTCGGGAAGAAGTTCTCCTTAGTTGATAAGACATTGATTAGCTAAAGGGATTAGTCTGAAAAATGGCTCAACTCTCTTATCCGAGTTGTTTCATTAAGTATTCCCAAATCACAGGGATACTTTAGAGAAATGGTGGTTTCAGTTCCAGATTATTACAATAAAGATTATTTTGGTTTCTCAGTGTCCATAAGAAGTATACTTACCATATATACTCGTGTATAAGCCAAGTGCTGAAAAACTGAGGTTCGGCTTATACATGGGTCAGTGGTACCCCAGCGAGGTGTAACATCTCGCTGCCCCTCCTACCCCAGGTAACGGGAGGAGCGCCCGTTATCTCACGGGTGATTGCCGTTTCTCCGCTGTTCATTCAAAGCCCCGCGGACACTGCAGGGCTTTGAATGTTGGTTTACTCACATCTAACCAATCAGAGCCGTCCTGTGACCTGTATCTTTGAATGGCCTTTTAAAGACCGTGTGCAAAGGAGGTGGCATGAATGGATGTCATCTGGTGAAGCCCGACCAACAAAAGGAGGCAATCTCATGAAGCCTGACATAGAGTTCATAGCAGAGTGGGTTCGAGATGCATGGGAAGACATTCCAGAAGACATGATGCGACGTGCCTTCCAGAAATGTAGTATTAGTAATGCTATGGACGGCAGTGAAGACTGCGCTTTGTATGAAAATGACAGCAGTGATGGTGATGACGGCGATCTCAGTGAGGACAGTGTCTATGATGACCTCACACCAGCTGAAGCTCTGAAGTTCTGCATTGGGATATGAATGATGATGAGGAATCCAGTTTTGAAGGATTTTAACTCGTTACATTTTAGCTTGGTTGCTGATTGAGTTTAGGGAATAGAACTCTTAAGGTATCATTGTTGATACCTTGTTGTTTTTGTTGAATCTATTTTCCACTTACTGTGCTGGTTTACTAATGTTAAATGACTTATTATCCTTTTATTTATGTTTTTAAAGTAACTATTTATATACATTACCCCACTGATGTCTCAATTTTTAGTAATTTTATTTTCATTTGTTTTGATTATTGAAACTCACCAATAGCTTCTGCATTTTCCACCCTAGGCTTATACTCGAGTCAATTAGTTTTTCTGATTTCCCAGGTAGTAAATAGGTACCTCGGCTTATACTCGGGCCGGCTTATATTCAAGTATATACGGTAGTTAAGACTGTCATCCATTAAGTGTATGGGATTATGAAACTGAAATGCTGTGAGATTGATCAAAACATGAGCGGAGTAGGAAAGAAGCTCACATTATAGGAGAACAGTACTGTTAGGCTTACAGGATGTGCTACAAATCGATACATTGTAACAAATGCAGTGTCTCAGACCCTTACTAAGTGAAGTCAGATAAAAGGAGATGTGCCTGCATTTTGACAGCCTAAAGATCATGTATTCCTTAGTCAATCGGCCATGTGGAATACCAACTTTCTTTTTAGTTTCCTTTGCTTCTTAAATGTGTGGTTAATGTTGTGATAACATGGGCATTTGTGATTTTTATGATGTTGGTCAACCGGGTCAGGCAGATGATTGCTTGGAATGCTCATGTCACCCTCAGGCCCTCCTTGGAATTCTGCTCCTTTACTGTTATATGTAGAGGTTGGAGGCTCAAACCCACCAGCTGCACTGCAGGAGGGGCATGTGACCGTCTGCCCCACACTCAGTGACAGACAGCCTCGGAGTCTCATGGGCGCAGTTCTGCCTTGTTCTGTAAGGGCCTTTGGAGTCAGAATCAGCTTGCCGTGCTAGGTCACAGAATACACTAAAATGATATTTTTTGTTTGAATGCATGTCAGAATGAAACACCAGTTATATATCAGAAGACACAGGAGACTCTCTTAGGACATTTGACGAGTGAAGGGAAGTAGTTTTTTCATGCTTGTTAGCTCTTTACATCATATGTATTGAAACCTTTGGCTTATAAGTGGCTGGAAGACACGGGTAAGAGTTCCTTTTCCGCAGGCAGACAGACGACAGGCTGGAGTTCAAGTCTGTCATTCCTATTTGTTCTGTGGCTCTGTGCACATTGCTCAGAATCTCCAGGCTCCCCTTGCTGGGGTCAGTTAAGGAAAATCAGAAAAGCTCCTGCCTCTATTCGAGAGGGATTTACATGCTTCCCAAAGTTTCATGCACTTGGTAATGAGAATTATTGTTGTGGGTATCGTTATCATCCTCCATATTATGATCAGTAACGTTCTTACAGTTGTCAAGCGTCGACTTAAAATGAGCTTTGATTGTGAACACGGCATTTTGGGGAGAGGCAGAGCAACTTCCTAAGGCTAGGGCAGCCCCTCCTTAAAGAGCTCTCAGGTAAGGGTACTTGTCTACTAAAGCACCCTGTGACCAATCGATGTCAAGGTGGTTCTGACTTCCGTGACTACCCATGAGCCACAGGGTCACCAGTGTGTTAGAATTTTCAGTGGCTGGTGGTTGATTTTGTTTCCACATTCAGATTACCAGGCATTTCTTCAGGGCCACCTCTGGGTAGATTCAAATCTCACCCTTTGGTCAGGAACGATGCCTGTATTCCCATTCAGGGTCTCCTTTAGCCACTAAAAAACCCACTGCCATAGTCAATTTTGACTCCGAGTCCCTATACAGGGTATTTGATACACCAGTGATTTTTTTCTTTTGTATCAGCACAGACAACTCCCATAAGGACCTCCTCATCTTTCTCCCACAGCATGGCTGGGAATTTGAATTACAAATCCTTCTGGTTAGCGGCCCAGTGCCTAATCCACAATGCCACTAGAGTCCCTATTAGCTGACTTTTGAATATCATTCTATTTCATGTGATCGTGGAATACACAGAAAGAACTTGAGGTAGCCTTCTTTGTGCCCCAGCCGGGCTGTGGTTAGAGGGCAGTCGTCATGTGGACAAAGCATTGACTTGGTCTTGCTCAGCTCTACACACCTGGCTGGGAGCATGGAGCTTGGCATACCATATGCTTTCCAGAAAGATCCACTGGTTAAGCAAATGAATGACAGGATCCACAAAGACGTTTTTAAATAACTGTTACCTCCGAAATGACTTCATCTCATGTTTCTTTTTTAAAGATCAGAAATATCCTGTCCTTGCCATCTCCTGTGGGAAAAGCGTGTCGTATGTGTGAAGAGAATTGCATTGATTCATGGATTTATTGTCTGCGATTACGGCTCTCTCTATGCTGGGAACTGTGCTAGGCGAATGAGATGAACACAAAGTGTTGCTCCCACCGACCTCTAGAAAGGAACTCCCTGATGGGTGGGCCTAGTGAGCACCCTCAGCTGTAACCAAACAGTTGGCTGTGAGTGTCTAAGGGGCACCTCAGAGGAAAGTCCTGGGGATCCACTTCTGAAAAGAACCAGTCACTGGAAGCGCCATGGCATCCAGTTCCCCCCAGCACACAAAGAGTCACCAGGAGTCATCATCCCGTTGTTGGCAATTGGATTTTATCCGCCTTTAAGAGAGCTTTGATCTTGGTTTGGGCCAAGAAACCATCATTGTGTTTAATATCCCAAGGCAGCTGTACATACAGACGTTGGATAGCCATAATGAAGTCTATTTTTAGGAGAAAAAGTGTCTCTGCCGTGCTTCAGCGTACACCTTTTGAAGCGAGTCCATGGAATTAAGAACCCAGGTCTCCCTGAGTAGTCCATCAACATGACACTGAGATTGGTTGACATGCACAATGTGTTTGACATACGAGACTGCAACTGACAGATACATTAAACTCTCCTTTTTTAATTTTTAAAACTTTTCTCCTGAAGGAAAAATGTTCCAAGAGAAATTGTATTTCATTCATAGGAAGGTTTGGGAACTCGCTCTGTTTGGGTTTTTGAGAAATTATGATGTAATAAAAGACCGTAAGTAATTACTTTCCAAGGAATGCCCCCATTTATTTCTTTCCCAACTAATAGGAAAAGGAGTTTTTATGACTGTACTTACCTACTTTTTATGACTCCTTTTTTGCTTTTAGGTGGAGATGAAAAAAGCATCGCTAAATATAAAATGATTTTAAAATGCACGAGTAAAATACCTTAAAACGTCATCTCCCTCCAAAGACTTCATTAAGCAGAATTGATTTTCATAATAAAAAATATATATATGGAAATTTAAGTGTTATACTTGCTAGGAAAAAAACAACAAAAAATTAACGTATATTCCTAATGGAAGAAAGGTCTTGAATGTGTTGCTTGGTACGATCTAGCCTTGTACCCTAAGGAGTGTTTTATTTCCACTCCGGTTTTATGCGTGTCTTATGATGGTAGATCAGAACGTCCAGGTATTGCCAAGCCTGCTGTCAACGAACGACCATCCAGTGGCACAGCTGACTTACCGAGGGCTCCATCAATCTTGGCTGTAGAGAGGCATTAATAGAGCCAGCCCTTGCTGGCTCTACAGAAAATGGAATTCCCCCATCTCGCCTTACAAACAGATAAATCACCATCTAGGAGGAAGCCCTTCACTCCGACTTAAATTATTCTTCACAGTCATTTACTAGAAACCTGCTACAAAACGCCAGCATGTACACTCAGCACTGCCCACTAGGGTCAATTGTTGTGTGTTCATTCTTAATTTTCTAACATAAAATATGACTCTGGTAACTTGTAAACAAGCAAATCATTTGTTTGTTTTAAAGCTCTTTACACTGTTATGAGTGAGCATAGAACAACATAGATTTTTGGCCAGGATGACTAGATTTATCATGACTGTATTATTAGATCAAGGATCTCTCTTATCGTGAACAATGATCCTATTTCCTCCTCCACTGAAATCTTGCTGCACCTGTGCTAGGAAGTCTGTGTGGGTCTTCAGGACTGGTGAGAGTCTGCCTCTGGTGGAGACAAAGGCAGACCACCCTACCTCCCTGTGGATTGTTAGGAAGCTTCCTTCAGACGTTTCTGATATCTGACTTCTCTGAACCTCAGCTTAGGAGGCCTTCGGCAGTCCTTCCTCCATGAGCAAACAGTACAGAACCTATAGACCAATGGCGGCTTCCCAGTCGTCTGCTGAAAGAATAAAAGGAAAAACCAATGCCAATTCTTATGGAATTAGTACTCACCAAACATGCAAGGCATGTGTCAGATTCATTGTAGAGGTGTCCTTCTCAAGGCTCCCAGAGTCGTGCTCAGAAAGAGGAGTCTGCTAAGTATTTGAATTAATGGAGGATCCATGTGCTTTATGGCGAAGCTATAGGTACAGAGAAGCCAGAGATCAGAAATGACATTACCAAACTCTCGTAGCTGGTCAAGGTGGTTGATTCTCTCATAGTTTATGACTCTGTATGTTGCCCTTTGATGTCATGTTGTGAAGGGTACAACCTAGTGCAATGGGGCATGAAAGCTTTTAGGAATTGTTTTCATTTTTCTGGGTCTCTAGAATAAAAGAAGAGACTCATGATTATCCTAGCTGTAACAAGAGAGACCCCTGCGTGGGTGTCTTAAGCTACATCCTCGTCTATCATCCCTGAGTTTCTCCTCAGTGACTAGAAAGGGAACAGGGCAAGTGTGGAAATGTGGGTTGGGACGAAAAAGAAGTGGATGATTGTGGGAGAGAAAATGCATGCAACCATATACACCTTTAAAGAAAGTGTGGTTGCCTTTTGCACCCACCCCTGGTGGGCCACTGCCTTGATCAGCAGTGAATTAGACTGCGGTGAGACACACGGGTTCACTGGCTGGATTTTAGAAGTCTTAACACCAAGTCTGTCTTCTCTGCTTTCCTTAGTCTGGGACTTTGCTGAAACCTCTGTAGCGTCTTGGCAATGTTAATGCCCCTAAAGACAGACAGCTGACTATGCTTGAGGTGTACTGGCTGGGAATCAAACCTGGGCTTCCCACATGGAAGAAGAGAACTCTCAGTCACAATGTCCTCCAGCAAAATGGTGGTTGAAATGGCACTTTCTAAATATTTTCCTCAGGCAACCACTGAATATTGAAAGGTCAAGACTGGTCATTTTAAGTATCGTGAACCTGTGTCATGCCAGAGGTTTAGAACCCCCAAGTTTTGTCTTTTAAACTTCTGGTGGACAACAGTTACTGAGACCCCTCACCATCAATCCTAACTACCAAAGAACCATCCCCTTTTGTTGGAAAGAAAATTCAAAGAATTTCTTTGCATATGATATCCTTTCATGGAAATGGATTCTCAAGTCAGTTCTATGTGTTCTGCATGAGTTGATAGCATTGCTAAGCTCACTGAAAAAGAACCAAGCCTTTCACCTCTGTTGTCTTCACTGAATCTGTACCAGAGGGTCAGGGGCATGGTCATGTTTCCCTTGTAACCCAGCTACCATGTGGCTGAAAACACACTCTCTTGGCGGAGCATCAGAGGCCCCTTCTGAGAAGTGAGCGCCTATTCTTTGCTTGTCTTGTACAGCAGAAGGCAGTTGGCAGAAGTAAGCTTTTCGGGTCTTGTTGAGGAGGTGAATTTAAATTCTTATTTTAGGCAAAAGCGGCAGCAAATTAAGACTGCAGGAGCTGCGGCAGAAGGTCCTCCCAGTTCTACTCAGTCGGACAGTTCTTCGTTACACTGACAGTTTAATTGGGTGTAAAAAGAAATGGCAATTTAAAAGCATGGTCTTTAAGTGGGACAACCTACCAGTTTCAAAGTTCGTAGTTTAAAAAAGAAACCAAAAAACTGATCAGCAAAGCTTGAAGAAGGTACAACTTCATTCGTCTAGGTAGGCGTTCCCTATTGGGTACTTTTTCGGTACTGGAACGGTCCTATCAGATGAGCCTTTTCATGGCCACGTTTGTGAGTCTGCCAGGGAAGAGCAGACGGCGAGTTCCCTCTGTGTACACGCTCATTTGTAAATGCCCCTTCCCTGAACATTCCTCCTCACATTGTTGATTACTGCTCTGTCTCACCACTAGATTATTTTTATGCCCATCCCTTGGGTTATCCAGAAAAAAGACTTAAGATTACAATAACAAGATCAAGATAGGTTTGGGCAATTGCTATAAAAGGGCTGAAATTCATCTTGCTTAAACCCATGAAGATGGAGCTCTGGGGGCATCATGGTTACACTCTGGGCTGCTAACCGTGAGGTCAGCAGTTCTCAATCAATGGCTGCTCTCTGGGAGACAGTCGAAGCTCTCTCCTATAAAAAGTTACCGTTTCTGAAACCCACAAAAGCAGTCCCACCCTGTCCTGTAGGATGGCTATGAGTTGTAATTGACTGGAAGACAGTGAGCTGATGTTTGTTTGTTTGTTTGTTTGTTTTCATTCTATGTAGGCTCTTCTCCCTGGTGGGGTTAACAGTAGTGAAGTGCTCAGTTGCTGAGCCAGGTAGGAGAAAGGCATAGCAGTCAATTTCTGTGAAGATACTTTTCTACAGACATAGAAAACAGGGGACAACCCTACTCTGCCCTGTAGGGTGGCTACTTGATAGGATTGGAATCAACTTGAAGGTAGTGCGTTTGATGGTCTGTTTGGGGGTTCTGGTCTTTTCAGCACCTAGGACAGGGGCAACATCCTTGCTACAGAGCAGGCATGCAATAAATCCATTTTGAAATAATGCATGGCCTAAGTGACATGCCTAAGGTTGCGTGTGGCCTAGACACCAGGAATAGAGTAGAGTGAGCTCTGTGTGATTTGGTGCAGCTACATCTGGCAGCTCTATACAATCGTATCATCCTTCCCTTCCCTTCTGAAAAGCACAGAGACCATGACTGCCCCAGGCCCAAAAAGGACTCGCCTGGAGACCAGTCCTGAGTCAGGAGCTCCATCCCCCTCTCCAACCACTACTTTCTTTTCTCTCTCTCGCTCCCTTTTTTCCACAAATATTTCAGCAGATGTCTTTAGGGGGCCTCTTCTTTTGCCATATCCCCTGGCCCACCTGACCTTTCTGCAAATATATTTTGAGTTTTACTAGACGGAACTGCATCACTATCTTCTCACCAAGCAGTAGAGTGCTAAAGCACTATGCCTGCAGATCTCGTCTCTGGATTGTTATCTTTCATAAGGAGAAGTCAAGGGGAATAAAGAGACAGACTTTAGATCTAATGCTTTAGACATAATAGAAGAAACGTGTGGTTGTGCTTATATAAGTATTAAAATATTTGTCATCTTGCTTGTTGACAACCTGCACTTCAACCATTCCCAACTGAAGTGTTTCTAAATAATGAAGTGGCTGTGTCATCTGCCAGCTGAAACTCCAGAGGAGTCTCGTGTTTGGTGAAGGTAGTCTTGGCAACGTAGAAGACGTAATTGTTGCAGCTAGAGTCATAACACAGCTCAGTGGCTGGCGGTTTTCTTCCGAGTAATATGAAGCCACAGAATAGGAAATGAAGAATGCAAAGCCCCCAAACCAAAGAACAACGTTGGCGTGGCCCTCTGTAATCAATCACATGGACTCTGTGTCTCCCATCGGAAGGGGGGCTCTGTGCAGCAGGTACGCCATGAGCAGAGTACCTGCTTGGGTACCCTACTCAACCTTGTGAAGGAGATTGTGGCTAGGAGAGAATCCGCCTGTAACCGTCTTGGGTGGGGAGCATGAAGTCCTTCTAGTTGTCACCTCCACTCCTGTTAGCCATGCTCTGCGCCTTGCTAGCTTATCTGTGGCTGCCCTTCTGCATCAGCTGACACTGGATCTGAAGCCAGAGGACACTTGAGTTTTGAGATGAACATTAGTTTTATTGAAACTCCTTGATGACACGATGGTAGCTGTCAAATTCACAAGGCAACATGCTGAATGTTAGAGGGGAAGATGGTGGTGAACACTACATATCAGCTGGAATTTACAAAATTAAATATTACCCTCAGTCACCTGCCAGGTTGCACCACTGGAAAAGCCTCTTGGCATCTTGTTCCTTCAGTGATTTCATAGTGTGTGCATTTGGAATGTTGGTGTTCAGCCTTCTGGACAAGTTTATGGACTGACTCCTTCTGGCCTGGTGCTTCTGGTCCCTACCCAAGTTAGTTTTGCATGTAATTTGAAAGTCAGGAAATGAATGTTATCATTATGTCAATACAAGATCAATAAATCAGCCCTATACCCTGGGCCTTGTGTGATTCCCTTGCACGGCTTTATAAACTCTCTAATTATCCATTCATAAGCTTCTCTTTCAAGGTAGGGACAATTATATTAACAACAGGAAATGGCTCATTTTTAAACCTTGCTAAATCAATTCAGATTACGAGTATGTATGACCTAAACAAGGCAATCGCTGAAATGATAGTTAAGAGCAACTTAAACTCACTTTCTCTTTTCTGTAGAGAACTCTGCCTTCCCAAAATCCTAAAATTTTATCCCTATCCTTTTCAAAGGTGTGTCTGTAAGGGAAACTTGGGGGGGGGGTGAGCTTGGCATCGTGGAACTGTAGAATGCATCATGACTTATATGTATAAGAACTTCCCATTCCTAGTGTACAGCAAAATACTCAGTCCTGAGAAGTCTTCATTCTTCCTCAAGACTCCACAGCATGAGAGATGCACACCCCCCCCTCCCCGCCCTTTCCTTCCCACTTCCTGAGTAGAATCAGCTGAAGTCCCTTGAGAGGACTGGGATGTCCATTCTGTAGACTCTGAGCTCCCCTTTGTTTGCCCTGCTGATTCCTCTCCATTTCTGAGACGAGAATCACTGTTTCCAGCGGCCTCCTTCAGGCGCAGACGGCTTTGATGATGTTCTGGGGGCTTTACCAAGAATGACATTTCAGACCTCTCTAACTCAGCTTAGCCAGTGAAGCTGAGCACAGCTGAAGAGAGCACTCAATTAGCAAGTCCAACTTCAAAGGGCATATTATTCTCTCCTCAATACACATGTGTAACTCCCATTAGCATTAATGGGAGCAGTGGGAGCCCAAGGCTGAGAAAATATACCTCCAAGTCTGTTTGCTTGATGAGCAAGCAATTAAACCTTATGGCCCAAATTTTCAAGGAGGGCAAGTATTCATGCAGAATGAAGCGTGCTCACGTCTGCAGGAAGGAGGCGCCCGTCTCTCACACGTGAGCAAAGAGCTGCCTAAGTAAGGCCAATTTTCATTTCATGTCTCCTCGTCCATGTAGACACTGGCCTTTCATGGTGTCTGGGGAGGGGTGGGTGGGTCGAACAGTGGTTTTAAAAGTTTAGTTACATGTTCCTATAAGTATTCCACCGTGGTGCCTTCAGGACATGCACTTTGGTAGACAGTCAATGAAAAGGAGAGAAACGATCCGTGAGATAGACCGACTCAGCAAGCACGACCTGGAGGCTTGTGTCCCGTGGAAAGTATCATGAAGATAACACAGGATCAGGACAGGGGTCGCTTTGTCAGCCATAACATCAGCGCTGGCTCAGTGGCAACAAATACCAACCTGGCATGGCATCCACAGACACCCAGTGGCTTTCCCCGGTCTCTAATATCCTACCTGAAAGTTAGGAAACACCTGGTTTGTCACCAAGACGGGAGGAGAGGGGAAGTGTTTGCTGCCAATCATAAATTTGTCCTTATTGGGACAGGACACACTTCTTGACATTATTTCACTCGAAAGGTTTAGTTACAAACCTTTTGCTTACAAGCCCTTTGCCTGTCCTTACTTGCAAACACGAAATGATTACATATTGCAATTCGAATCACATAGCTGTCTCTCTGGAAGAAGTTGGCTGGTTTTGGTTTCAATGCCAATGTGGACCACATCTCCATGGAGAAATAAGAGGGGGTACTACCTCCCCCCAAGAAATAATCGGAATTATTTTTTCAAAGCTATGTATTTAATTTTATTTTACAAAATAACCTTATCACCTTTAAAGTATTCTCCATTACACATTTGTCAAATCTGTGATTTCATTCTTGGAAACATTTTTCAAACTCATCTATCTGTATGACTGATAGGAGCTTCCTCCTCTTTTTCTTCACCTCTTCTGTGTCTTCAAATCACTTTCCTTTCATGCCCCTCTTCTTTCACGGAAAGAAAAAGAAGTGAGGTCAGGTAAGTAAGGTGCGTGGGACAAGAAAGGCAGGCTGTTTTTTGCCAAAAAACTGATGTGGCTGTCTGAGCAGGTATATTATGTGGTGGCAAAACCAGTCTCCCATCTACCAGAAATCAGGCCTTTTTTGTTGCACATTGTTACACAATCTTTTGAGACCCTCTAAATCAGCGGTTCTCAACCTGTGGGTTGTGACCCCTTTGTGGGTCGAATGATCCTTTTACAGGGGGAACCTGATTCATAACAGTACCAAAAACTATAGCTATGAAGTAGCAACAAAAATAATGGTATGGTTGGGGATGGGGGGTCACCACAACACAAGGAACTGTATTAAAGGGCCGCGGCATTAGGAAGGTTGAGAACCACTGCTCTAAATAGAAAGCTTGATTGATAGTTTGACCTGGCGGGTTCCTGTGGGTCCTCTTGGACTTGTGAGGCCATCCATGCCTGTGCACACTTGTGGGGACGATGGAGGTGTAGCACCGCGACTCTTCCAGGCCTGGCCTGATGCTTTCAGTTGTGGAGATCCTCTTGAGTTACAATAAGTGAGTGACTCTAAGTATATTAAAATATGGATAATATCACATCATATCAGTTAACAGACCAAAAGACAAGAAACCCATTTAGATTAATTGACTTTCCAAACTACAAACCCTGCTGCCATTGAGTTGGTGCTAATTGACTCACAGTCAGCCAAAAAATGATTACAGAAAAGACAGTTGGGCTGAGAATGTGGAAATATAATCCTCATAGTCCCTCAGGGGCTGAAGAAAAATAACCAAACCCGTCTGGGGCTGATGGTTGTCCCTGTGGACTGCCGCCTGGAGAGGGATTAAACTCAATCCACAGGCGGCAGCAGCAGGATCGTGCGTGGGACGGCAGATTTGGGGACTGGTCCCAGGAAGAATTGTGGAACAATCTTAGCTTCCAGACAATTCCCGGAGCCATCTTTAGGAGGGAGAGGTGAGCGATTATTTTTCCAGGGGCTCACAAGAGAGACAGTCTCAGCTTCAGCTGGAAGCCCGCGTGGCATGTGCCTTGGATGGCAGGAGTTCTGCGATGCTATGATATTTTAATTTGCCCTTTATTCCTACTTGCAAGTATTTTTAGTCAAGCTGGGGGGGAAGCGTCCTTGGAGGCATCATCTCTGAACCCTTTAAGTGTGGAGCTTGTGCTCGGTTCCCCGGAGAAAAGGCCATGGCTGTGCTGCCCCGTTCAGTCTGTGGGCTTTGGGATCAGGGATGGAGTTGGCGCCTCACTCTCCCTGGTCTCTTCATCTCTCTGGGAAAAGAGGCAGCGTGCCTTTACAAAGGCAGCGTCAAGTTACAAAGGCAGTTGCCTTGAAACTCTTTCTTCATTGGTACGTGTTTTTCACATTTGTTATCAGGTTTTTTCAAAAGCCACATTAAAAAGAATTAGCTAGACATTGGATGTGATGCAAAGCTGGCACACACACAGAGTGTTAAGTAAGCTTTTTATTAATGAAATGCAGTTTTGGATTGTCTTCTTGACTGACTGGTGCCTATCAGATGTAAATTACTAGCTGTTGGTACAATCTGATTAATCCTTTCCATTTTGTAACTTTGGGCATCTGCTTCTTTCCAAGGCGCTGTAGTCAGTCTTAGCCATGCTACAGCAGACCCCGAAAGTCATCTTCTGCGGTTTGAATAAGCGCACTTAGAGATGATGATTGAAATCCTTGTAAGACGTTCATAGAAGAGCATGGGACAATTCCTCAGGGCTTAACATCATTTTTCTAAAACACTCCATTGCTGTGTTTGGCGCATACACATTCCATTCTCTGAAGCATCAACACCAGGAGGCAGGAAAGTCCTGGCCCCTTCCACGCGGCTTCCCCAGGAAGTTGTGGCAGCCGCGGTGTGTGCGCTGGCAGACCCTTTCCTGGGTGAGGACTGCAGTTTAATCCATATGGCTTTGCACTCTGGCGACGGAGTTCCTTTCATCGGTGGAATCCTGTCAGAGGAGTTTTCCGCAGCTTGCTTTTATGGCTCCATCGCCCTCTCTCCTTTATGTTCGCGTGTCAGAACATCGAGATCCGGCATCGTGGGAATACATGGACATCAGTTTATCCTGCGCTTACATTTCTTTGTCGATCACTCTTCCACACAGAGAATGCCAGGAACACGCTACATTTAAAGCTACTCTTTCAACTGCTCATGGTAGAATATAGCCAGGGCTTTCTCCTAGAAGTAGACTTCTTGTGCGTCAATGCAAGGCCGGCAGTTTGAAACCACCAGCTGCTCCTTGGGAGAAAAGGACAAGGCTTTCCGCTCCCATCAAGAGTTATAGCCCCAGGAACCCACAGGGGTCACTCTGCCCTGTTCTGCAGGGTCGCTGGGAGTCAGAATTGACTGCATAGCAGAACACTGAGCTGAGAGGATCATATGGACATGCATATTGTATAGTGCAGATTTATAAGATGACTGTTCAAAGCTGAATGTTAATAATGTAACGTGGCATTACTTTATGACAAATAAAGTAATGTTAATGAATTAAAAATACTTTTTAAAAATACCATACTTTATATTACATATTCATAAATCTTTTCAGTAATTTGAGTATTTTTTATCTTGAGTTTGTTCAAAAGTTACTTTAACTTCTCCATAAATTACTTTTTGGGGGTTTTAGGGGGTAATTAAAATAAATTATAATAGGATTTATTTTTAGGGACATTGTGTAGACATGACACTGAATCCTCAGGCATCTCCAGTGAGTATAAACACATGTGTGCACACACAAGAATGAGTAATTCTGTAATCAGTCCTCCTGAAGCAGGTAGAGAGGAGCCTGGTGGCCTGGTGGTTGCAGTTTGAAACCACCAGCTGCTCCACAGGAGATAGACTAGGCTTTCTACTCCTGCTAACAGTTACTGTCTTGGAAACTCACAGGCACAGTTCTCCCCAGTCCTTTGGGATCTCTATGAGTCAGCATCCACCCGTCCTATAGGGTCACTGTGAGTCGGCATTGACTCGATGGCAGGGAGGGAAGACTGGCAACAAGTGGCCAGGTGGTGGAGTGATTAAAGCTCACTTTCTGCATGCTGGAGGCTCAAACCACCACCACCCTGAAGGAAGATGGGGCGGCCTGCTAACTGGAGGATTACATCCTTGAGGACCATGATGTTTTTGTTTTAATGCAGAGGCAATGGATAGAATAAACATTAGAGATAATTATATTATTTAACACAATTATATTATTTAAAATAATTGTAAGCCCTGGATGTACATATACACTTAGACAGAGGTGGTTTCTGATGGTGTCAAGGAGAGGGTAGAAGGATTCTCTCCTATGTAACACTGTGTAATGGATGGAGAGCTGCAGACAGATATATTTAAGGGTGTCTCTATAAATACTTTCCTCACCTGTACCTTCTTGCAATGATTTCCTTATAAAATGCATTCATATATGTTTCATATAGATCTACTACATATAATGTATAGGATCCAATGATGTCATAAGAATCAGCAAAGTATGGCTTTGGACTTTGGGGCTTTAATTGAGAAATCATAACACACACTACTATAGCAATGATGTTCTAAAGAAAAGCTTGTTTTCATTATGAAAGAGTTAAGGAGTCGCAACTGTTTTACTTGTTACAAGAAATGGGATCTTTCAGGTAAATGATTTGTTTGGCCTGACACGGACTGTCCCTGCATTTGAAAGAAAGAAAAGACAAGACATAGAATTAGATTGAGAGCTTTATGTCATTTCAACTTTAAGGGATAAAATATCATAGTTGTTGATGTGGGAAAGGGTAACCAGTAGTTACTTAGGCTTAGGACTACGGTGCCTGCAGTCTGGTGACAGCTGGCTAATAGAGTTACTTTGAAGTTTGTTTATTTTTTTAAAAACTTTGCCGCCGCCGCCACCCATGGAAAACAGCTCACTTCCTGTTATACAATTTAGTGGAATTAAAAAAAAATTTTAGTGCCTGGAAATTAAGACTTTTCCAGTAACTCAAAATAACACAAAGTAGATAGAATGAATGGGATAAAGGCCGTCTCACACTAGTGAATGAGGCTGCAGCTCTGTAGCAAGGTGGTGTTGGGACAGGACCTTTACCCTGTGTCATTAGGAATCAGTACTTAGAGTGTCACTCTGCAGTATGCACCCACTCACTTCCCGACCTCCCCAGCTCTGTAATCTGTAGCGTTGTTTCACCGTGCATGGCGAATGTTCCAGCTGAGGCAGCTGGGTCGTTCCGCGGGAGAATTCTCACCTTCTGTGAGGGAAACATGGGTTCCTTTCCCCGGGGAAGACACCCAGGGCCCAGCCATGACCACCTGTTGTGGGTGGTGATGATGCTAACCAGAACTCAGTGGAGTTCAGGTGCAGCTGGCCTGGAGAAAAACATGTGACAGTCCCACTTCCAAAAGGAAGCCAGTGGAAACCCTGTGGAGCAGAGACGTCTCCTGGGAAGCCCATGGTGGGCCGGGGGTGGGGCATGGTGCAGAACCAAGTAGCATTTTTTCTGCTATACCTCGAGACTCCGGAGTTGTGGGTTTGCTCTACCACAGCTAATAGCAACAACAGCAGTGACTGATGAGTGCAAGCTTAATCACAGTTGTGAGGCTGGCACGGGACCCATCGGTGTTGTGTAGGGTTGTACTTAAGGCCTCTGTGAGCTGACTCAGTGGCACCCAACCTCCACCAGTAAGGAGAACAGCGGGAAGAACCACCAGCCCTTGTCTTGAGCTTGCACTTGGCTATTGGCAGGAGATCACGTGATGTAGACAAGGCAATAGACGGGTTGATAGGGGCATCAGGGACTGGGAGGCCACACAATGGGAAAATGACGTTGAACAGGAAGACAGAAATGGATGTGGATCGGGAGCTTACTATGTGCCAGACGCTGTGTGAAGTACTTTACGAAATACCCATTTAATCTGCACATCGTCCCATGAGGTAGACGCCATCATCCCTGCTAAAGAGATGGAGGGAACGGAGGCTGGGAACGTTGAAAAGGCCATCTGCCTCATGCCGCATGGTAAATAAGCGATCCTCCTTCAGAAACTGCCACTGGGCCCAAATATTTAACATGCATATTGATCGTATATTTACAATCCACTGCAGTTGACTTCTCAGGCCATTCAGTCTCTTACGTCAAGGAGACTTGCTGGTGCAATGGAGCCTACCAGCCACACCCATGGGAGAAAAACCTGGAGATCTACGCCCATGAAGGCCTCAACCTAGGAAACCCTGTGGGTCATCTCTACTCAGGTCTGCCAGTTCAATGTGAGTGGGAATGAGCTTCACCAGAAACCCAAACTACCATGGAGTTGGTTCCCACTCAGAGTGACGCTGTGCAGAGCAAGCTCTAGGACTCCTCCCGTGGGCTTCCAAGACAACACTTGGAGGGAGTTGATAGCCCGGTCTTTTTCCCGATGAGCTTGGCAGCACTCAACAATCTTGATACCAGCCTTAAGTGCTGGGAAGGGGTATACACCCCACCCCACCCCATTTTCCTAATGGGGAACCTGACATCCGGTGCACCATGGTTTAGAGCGAATGTAATGGCATGCTGGTTTTATGCAACAGTTGGGTGGAATTTTTGTTGAGGGAAGTCCAATCTGAATCGTTTTCTCTCTTTCTCCTTTCTCCTTGGTTGTGTCGGGAGAATGGGTGAGATTAAAAAGAGGGGAGGCTGTAAGGAGAGAGCATAAAGTCCTACAAATATCTCTTCCATTGCTCAGGCTTCCTCCAGCCTATTGATTGCTGGACAATGTTAGTTTCCAGCGTTGTCAGTGTCTGTTAGAGAGACAGTGAGTTTCAGAATCTGCAGTGTGTTAATTTGATATTCTTAGTCAATGCATTCTTTCCACACCCCATTTCATGAGGGGCCCTTGGTACCTGACGTCCTGCGGTTGCTGGAGGATCGGAGAGGGGCGTCAAGAAGGAAGTTTTGAGTTTGCTTTCTTGAGGATGCTCTATTGTCCCTCGGATGCCCGCAAAGAAGGATGAGATGCTATGTTGTTTTAGTGATCAAGTGCTGCAGTAGCAGAAATACCACACACAAATGGTGATTTTTAACAGACAGACCTAGGTTTTCATATAATTTGGGAGACTCTGTTCAAATTCAGAACAGGAAGCCCCTCACCCCCACCCCGTCGCTGTGGGCTCTGGGGGAAGGCCCTGGTCCCAAGGTTTCCTTTTACTTGTCATGTGGCCTGGCATCAGTCACACCCCATTTTGGCTTGCTTAAATTTGCTCTTTTATGTATATCTTAAGAAAGGGTGATTGAAGATACACCTTACATTCAAACGACTTAACTAACAAATCAAAGAAAACCAATTTCTCTTTTTTTAATCATTTTTGGGGGCTCGTACAACCCTTATCACAATTCATAACATCCATCCATGTGTCAAGCACATTTGTACATTTGTTGCCATCATCATTCTCAAAACATTTTGTTTCTACTTGAACCCTTGGTATCAGGTCCTCATTTTTCCCCCTCCATCCGCCACGCCCCCTTGATAATTTATAAGTTATTATTATTTTGTCATGTCTTACACTGTCTGATGTCTTCCTTCACCCACTTTTCTATCGTCCAGCCCCCAGGGGAGGGAGTTATATGTAGATCATTGTGATCGGTTCCCCCTTTCTCCCCACACCCTCCCCTTCCCCTTTTGGTATTGCTACTGTCATTATTGGTCCTGAGGGGTTTATCTGTCTTTGATTCCCTGTATTTCCAGCTCTTATTTGTACTAGTGTACATCCTCTGGTCTCGCCTAATTTATAGGTTAGAATTGGGATCATGATAGTGGGGGGGAGGAAGCATTAAAGAACTAGATGAAAGTTGTATGTTTCATCTGTGTTATAATGCATCCGTGACCCTTCTGTAAGGGATGTCCAGTTGCCTACAGATGGGCACAATGATATGATGTTTTTTGTTCTTTGATGCCTGATACCTGATCCTATTGACAACTCATGATCACACAGGCTAATGTGGTTCTTCCATGTGGGCCTTGTTGTTTCTCAGCTAGATGGCCTCTTGTTTATCTTCAAACCTTTAAGGCCCCAGACACTATATATTTTGATAGCCATGCACCATCAGCTTTCTTCACCACATTTACTTGTGCACCTGCTTTGTCTTCAGTGATCGTGTTGGGAAGGTAAGCATCATGGAATGTCAGTTTAATATAATGAAATATTCTTGCATTGATGGAGTAATTGAGGCCCAATGTTCATCTGCTACCTTAATACTAAACCTGTAAATATATGTACATAGATCAATTTCTCTATCATCTTATATAAATATATTTGCATATGTACATGCTTGTATTTAGATCTGTATAAATTCCTTTTGCCTCCCAGTTCTTTCCTGTATTTCCTTATACTTTCCTCTTGCCCCACTCTCATGTTCAGCTTTCATTTGGGTTTCAGTAATTCTTCTCGGTTACATTGCCCTTGATCAAGCTCTACCAGACCTCTGACACCCTCCTCACCATCGATTTTTAATCACTTGTTGTTCCCTTGTCCCTTGGTTTGTTAGCACCACTTGAAAACCCATTTATGAACAGGATTGTAACCACCCTATGGGTTAGGGTCTATAGCACAGATTCGGGGCTTGGGCGGTGGGGACGGACACAGTGCAAATCCATAGCCCGTTCCCTGCCTCTTCTAAGGCTTATGAGAGGACTTCAGAAAGCTTGTGCAAACATTCCATTGTCTGTCCATTTCATTTTTTCAGCAAACCTTCCAAAACCCACTCATATCTATTAGGTGGCACTCATTGTGTTCTGAGAGGTGACTAGAACAGCAGTTGGTGTGATTAGCCCGAGTAAGCATATGCTCGTGTCTCCTAGTTCATAGCCACGTGCAGAGCAGCATCCGCCTGGGCGAGGTGTGTGGAATTAGAACATCAAAGCACAAGCGGTGCTTGTTATCCGGTGCTGCTATCACAGGGATTTATCATCTCAGAGTGTAGCGGGTTAGATGTCTCATTTGATGGTGGAAGCTCCAGGAAAAGGCTTTCTCTTTGTGTAAGCGCTCATGAACGGTCCTCGACACCGATCACTGCTGTCTCTAGAGGACATCTTCAGCACAGGGACTGGAGGTCCAGAGGATGCGCTCTGTTCTTGGCTCTTCTTTCTTGGTGACAGAAGATCCTTTCTCTCTCTCTTTGATCACTTTAAGGAGATTGACTCAAGATACAGCCTCTTCCCGTAGGCTGTGTCCTATCTCAGTAACATCACTACCACTAGACCCTGTTTGTGCCCATTCCAACGCAAAAGAACCAAAGAGAATGTGGGAGTGACTGAATAATATTGCCACATGCAAGTAAAATTTTGCTGGAGATCATTCAGAAGTAGTTGCAGCAGGACATGGAAAGAGAGCTGCTGGAAAGTCAAGCTGGGTTCAGGACAGGAAGGATGTCACTGCTGATGTCGCTGGATTAGGGCTGAGAGCAGAGAGCACCAGAAAGATGTTTGCTTGTAGTTTATTGACTATGCCAAGACGTTCCACTGCGTGAATCACAACAAACTGTGGATCACACGGCGAAGAAGGGGAATCCCTGTCAAGTCATTGTGTTCATAGCAGAACTATACACAGTCCAAGAGGTACTTATTCGAACAGAACAAGAGGAGACTGCCTGGTTTAAAATCAGGAAGAGGATGTGCCAGGGTTGCCCACCCAATCTGTAGGCTCAGCAAATCATGCGAGGCTATAGGGAGAAGATCAGAGCATCAGGATTGAGAAAGGCTCATGAACAATCTGAAGTAGTCAATTGACTTGTCTCCTGAAACCCAGGAGGACTTGAACCCCTTTACAGATGAAGATAAAAGACGACTACCTTCAGTACTGATTACAACTCAATGTAAAGAAAAAAGTCCCCACAACTGGACCAATAGATACATGCATGCTATATGGAGAAAGAAACGATACGCTCAATGATTTCATTTGACTTAGATCCATAATCGCTACTCACTGAAGGCCCATTCTAAGAAATCAAGCATCCTTTTGCATTGAGCGCGTCTGCAGCGCAAGGTCTATTTAAATCGCTAAAGGACAAAGGTGTTACTTGGAGGACTGAGGTGTGACAGAGCCAAACCATGGTGTTTCCAATCACTTCCCCTAAATGGGAACGTTGGCCAGTGAGTAAGGAAGACTGGGAAGGATTCGATGACTTGGAATAATACTGACATTATCATGAGCTGCGGGAGAAATGAATAACTGTCTTCACTGAAGGATCTGCAGAATGCTCTGAGCTGTGAGGCCAGAGACGTTGTCTCCAGTGTCTTGGACACATCGGACAGTCAACATCAGAACATGGGGGGGGGGATAAGTACATAATAATGAACATCAGAGGCCTAGTCCACTTGACACATATTTTTGGAAGAGTATAACTCAGAGCATCACAGAGGCCCCAGGGGAACCAGCACATGGTGATGGGCTGGCAGGGGCCAAGGTTGCTGCTCGCTGTCCAAGTGCGTTCTTGTTTCCTGGCACAGTGACCTCGTGCGGTCACCATCCCCACTGTTGTTTAGGAAAGGGGGGTTTGCTGATGTTTAGCACCCGGCTCACCTCCCACAGCACCTGGCAGTTCCAGCACCGAAGCCCAGGAGATTCTGACTCCCAGTCTTCTGTGATTCCCACCGAAGAGTGGAAAGCCCTTTCATGTTTAGTGAGCTGACCTGGGCTGTTTGACCCGTCCATGCCAGGTCATTTTGACAATTGCTTCGGGGAGGGCGAAGCAGCTCTCACGTTTTTCCCTACTTCACAGCACAGCCACCTCAAAAGATATGGCACCATTAGGAAAATGAGGTTTATTCCAAGCCCATTGGACCCAAGGCAGTAGTTAAGTCCCGTTATGCTTAGCACATGCAACTTCCATACATCTTAAATTGTCAGGTTTGCTAAACTCAGGAATGCTGCCCTCTCCCCGCCCCTTGGCCCTGCATCCCTCCGGCCTGGTGGTTTTGACATCCGTTGGGTGCAGTCCTTGCAGCAGAAGAGGTGGATAGAAGAGTTTGTTCGTGGCACGTGAGGTGCGAACTAAGGCACTTACACAGCTGGCCAGGCCAGAGGTTGCTCAGAGAGTTTCAAGGACAACAGATAGAAGAATGAGTAATGACCCACTTTGTTTTTGTTTGTTTTTAATAAACCCAGTAACTAAGTTGCAAGATTCCTCGACACGCCACCTCCCCAGCAGACCTCTCTTCCCCTGACTGGTCCTTAAGGCCTGGCAGGGTCCATGCCTGAGCCTTCTCCCCGTCTTATGTCACATGCTATTTTGACCCTTGGTTTCAGGGACTCACATCTTGGTTCCTTGTCGTTTTTCATGTTTCCCTAGACGTGGGGCCCGTGTTTCCAGAGGCGCACATGATACTACTACCTGCCTCCACTGCAGTGACCTCAAAGTCCACTCGTTAAGCAAATTCTTTCTCCTTGTTGACTAATGGCAACTCTGCTTCCCAGTCGTATGCGGCAGAATGCACCTGCATCCCTGGGGCCTCTTTTTCTCATACACCACAGAACCACCTAGGCACTAGAGTCTGGCGATTTCCCCTCACACTTGTATCTTAAATGCTAGTCCTAATTTTCATCTGGTCTCCCAAACATTTGGCCTGTTGGTTATTGTGGTTTGAGAGGCTCTTTGCAAGAGCCCTTCAGGAGCCTCGGGGCACTCTGGTTAAGTGCTCAGGTAATGCCCAAAAGATTGGTGGTTCGACCACCGGGTCCGGTGTGGGAGAAAAAAATCTTGCAGTGTATAACCCTTAAAGATGGCATCCATGAAAACCTGTGGGGCAGCTCTGCTCTGTGTCCTGCTGGGCTTCTCTGAGTCAGAACTGACTTGAAAACGGAGATTTGCAGAACATCTTTTCTGGGCCATTAGACTCTTGGTATCTGTTCATCTGTCACCCACTTGGCCTCACCCCTCTGTCATAGGAAGCCCCTTGGATTGGCTGGTGTCTTCTTGAGCTGTCCTCATTCCATGTGATGCACTTGTTTGCCTATCAGACACAACGCCTTTCCATTCTCGAAAATGCCCAAGTTGTATGCAGTTTCTTCTCGACCCAGAAATGCTCCTGAGAGGAAAGGATGGTGAGACTTCGTCTCATGTGTTTTGGACATGTTGTCTGATATCGTGTCATCAGGAGAGACCAGTCCGTGGAAAAGGACATCATGCTTGGTAAAGTGGAAGGGCAGCGTGGAAGAGGAAAGTCGGGACAGGATGGACTGCCACAGTGGCTGCAGCAGGGGCTCAAGCATAAGAACAATTGCTAGGCCGATGCAGGAAATGGACAGTGTATCTTTCGGTTGTTCATAGGGTCCCTTTGTGTTGGAACTGACTCCACGACACCCATCCACTACCACCAAGCCTGATTCCTTCTGTGCCAATTGATTGATTGATTGAGAATCTGCTGTTACTCTGGAAATGCTGTGACTCCAGCCCTTGCTTCTTTGACTTTCCTGGCGACCTGAGATTGCTGGGACCTAAGATTGTCACTCTGTGTGCCCCCGTGGTACCCTGGATTCTATTTCAGTTTGCCCACAGAGCTGGCTTTCGGCTCTCCAGACCGTGACCCTTCCAACCCACTATTGGGGATCTTGGCATTCCAGACTTGCTTTGAGTTGCTTCTCTAAAAGCAGGACGGACCTAACCTTGGTTTCTCTTGCTACCAGGGATTCCAGCTCCTCGGGGTCTGCAGGCCAGGGGAGAACTGCTGCTCTGGCTTTCCAGGATGGTAAGCTCTTTCTGGAGGACCCAGGTTCACCCCTCCTTCGGAGCAACTGGTGATTTCAAACTGTTGACTCTGCTGTTGGCAGCCCAGTGTGAAACCACTGCACCACTCAGACCCCTCACTGGGCCCGTAGTAGATCTCAGTGACTTTTGTGAAGAGTAGATAGCATAGAAACGCACTAAGAAGAAATGCATATTCAAAAAGCTTTACTGTGGGATACACTTTTTGGGTAGAGGACCAGTTTAAAAAGAGGCATGAGTTTCCAGAGTGGTCCCAACCCTGGGCTCAGACACAGCAAAGAGTGTGCTGCTGGCCCAGCACCAGGCCCCTGGGTTTGCTCTGTTGCACATAACGAGCTGTGAGTCATAGCTGACTGGAGGCGACCTAACACTAACAATAGTGGTGGGAATAGCTGGGTTGTATTTCCAGGACCATCAGGGGAGATAATGCCTTTGACAGGAAACAGCGTCTAGTGTCTGATGCTTGTTAACGCAGAGCATACATCAATCATACTAAGCACAGACAGCCATGAGGACACCAGTGGTGGTCAGCCTGTCTGTTGGGCTTTTCTTTCTTCTTCTTCTTTTTTTAAATCACTTTATTTTAAAGGGAGAACCGATTATAAGGATCTACATGTAACCTCCTCCCTCAGGGACAGACAATAGAAAAGTGGGTCAAGGGAGACGCCGGATAGGGCAAGATATGGCAAAATAATAATTTATAAATTATCAAGGGCTCATGAGGGAGGGGGAGCATGTAAGGATGGGGAAAAATGAGTTATCCCAGGGGCTTAAGTGGAGAGAAAATATTTTGAGAATGATGAGGGCAATAATGTACACATGTGCTAACAATTAATTAAATAAAGCCAGAGTGGCAGAATAGATATTTTTAAGAAGAAGCCTCTTCATAGAGAGCAAATGTTTTCAGAATTATGAGAGTAACGAATGTACAAATGTGCTTTATACAGGTGATGTATGTATGGATCGTGATAAGAGTTCCAACTCTTAACACGATCCATACATACATCCATTGTGTCAGGCACATTTGTACATATGTTGCCATCATCGTTTTCAAAGCATTTTCTTTCTACTTCAGTCCTTGGTATTAGCTCCTAATTTTTTATCCTCCCTTCCCACTCTCTCTTTCATGAACCCTTGATAATTTATAACTTTTTTTTCATGTCTTGTACTATCTGATGTCTCCCTTTACCCCCTTGTCTGTTGTTCATCCCTTGGGAGGGGGTTATAGGTAGGTCATTGTGATTGGTTCCCCCTTCCTCCCCACACCTTCCCCTTCCCTTCCTGGTATGGCTATTCTCAATATTGGTCCCAAGGAGTTTATCTGTCCTGTATTCCTCATGTTTCGAGCTTGTATCTGTACCCATATACATGCTCTGGTCTAGCCAAATGTATAAGGTAGAATTAGCGTCATGATAGTGGGAGTGGGGGTGGGGGTGGGAGGATGCATTAAAGAACCAGAGGAAAGCTGTATGTTTCCTTGGTGCTATACTGCACCCTGACTGGCCTGTCTTCTCCCCACGACTCTTCTGAATGGGGATGTCCAATTGCTTACAGATTGGCTTTGGGCCTCCACTCTGCATTTATGGATAGATTGATGGTGTCAGTGAATGATAGGCCAGGGACGGTATGTCAGTCTCCTTTGTAAATAACAGGTATTGCTGGATTCCTATTGGAAGCGAATTGATCATCGAATGTGTTGACTGATTGAGAGCAGCTTCTCTTCGATGACATACTGGGTTTAGGACATGGGGGCCGAGGGAGGGCCTGGGAGGGGCAAGAGTTCTCTCTACTGAGGTCATGGAAGAAGGTGTTCCGATTAGTAAGGAGGGGAGCACATGGAGGGGGAGAAACAAAGAATTGTCCATGGTGCCCAACACCCAGCCTTTCCACCCACACCAAGGGTTAAAATTTGGTCTGTACAGTATAGCATTTCAGAAAAAAGAGAACGAAACACATCAATTTTTTTCTATTGCAATTATAATAAAAGCAACCTTTAAATCCCATTTAATCTAATAATTGTCTGTGTAGTTCCCCTGCTGCTGTTTGCAAGCAGTAATGAATGATTTTCCTCAAAGTGAATTAAGCAATTTATAAATGGTGGAACCTCCACATTCAAAGCTATTTCATTAAAGTCATTATTAGTTTCATGTAAGGATCATAGCACACTTTCCATGGAATACAAATCAGCTGCAGGTAGCAGAGAGCTCCTTATAATGGGAAAAGCGGACTTTGAAAGCTAACAAGTTACTAAGGCACATTGACGTGCTGGGTGGCGTTGCAGTGTGTTTGGCTAGACCCTTCATGTCTCCTAACAGACAGCAGCAGCCAGAGGAAGACCCCCTTCATTCAGTGAAGGGCTTGTCTCTTAAGAAGGTGCTCAACAGATGGCTAGAGATGGTTTGGAGCAGTGATAGAAAAACGTGCAGGTATTTATTTGCACGCTCATTGTTTGCTGTGCATATGCATATACATTTATTTTACACTTGCATAGTTAAGATGATTATCTAGGCATGTTGCTGACTCTGGAAATGTTATATGCTAATGAGTTCATTCAGATGGGCAGTTGTGTTCTGCTTAAGCTTGTCTGTAGAGTCTGACGACGCCCTCTTGCTGTAGGGGATTGTGTTTGGCTGTTCACCAAGAAGGCTGGTAGTTCAAATCCACAAGAGAAAGATGAGGTTGTCTGCCTGTAAAGATTCACAGCTTCGGAAATACTAGGGAGCAGTTCTACTCTGTCCTATAGGGCCGCTATGAATTCGATTTGACTCAGTGGTAGTGGATTGTAGTGTCTGAAATTATGGGACCTTCATGGGGGGTGGGGTGGGGTGTTGTCCCAACCAAGATACTTTACTTCTATAGCTTGGTTCTCATATCTATTGCAGAAGCTACACAGAACACACAGACAACACTCATGATTGAAGGGTGTATAAGAAAGTTAACAGGTTATAATGCAAACGGAAAATGCGTAGGATATAGTTGTTCATCAGTGCATGTTACAAAGTCCTTTCAGGTCTGCTAATAAATGCCCAAAGGTAGACTAAGCCCCTGGAAGCCTCCAGCTGCAGCTCTTCAGCTCACGATCTGTGGATCAGCAAACTCAACTCAATGCCCAGTGGCTCTGCACCCCAGAAAGCAGCCTCCTTCCCCCCAGCACTCAGCTTGCCTTGCTTCCTAAGCTGGTGAATCCATTTTTCTGTTTCATGCTCTCGCTCCTGCTTCTGATGTCATAGTGATCTTCTGCACAAAGGAGGTTCACTGAGCAGGGACCTTCGGGTGCAGAGGACTCACTTCACTCCTGGCTCTTGCAGGTTAATGAGATCCCTCCTCCTTCTCAGAGGGCTCATTTTATATGCAGCCCGGTGGCAATCCAATCAAACTTATTTCCCCTTACCCAAAGGGAATCCTCCCAGGGTCTTCCCCATCTTCTTACCAGAGCCATGCAAGAGGAGATCATTCGGAAGGAGTTAGAGACTTTGGCTAGAAGAATTACATTAAATAACTCACTGCCCCTGCAGGCGCTGGAAAGATTGTATGTCAGCAAAAGCTCGCTGATTTCTATTGCATTCCATTTTAAGCTGTGCATTTTAAAATGTTTGTTTCTACACAGGACCATCTCACTCAGGTTGAGGAACTCGTCAGCTCATGAAAGCATCGGGATCTAGTTTCCACCTTTGACCCTGGCCAGCTTCATTGTGAGGCTACAGCTGGGTCGAGAGTCGTGACGAACAAAGTTGAATAAATAAGAGGCAGCTGACTGATACCTGTGCTGTAGTTGAAGTGATAATCCTGAGTTGGTTCTACTGTCCTCAGATATTTTGAATTTGAGGCTCCCTTCCGCCCCACCCATTTGCCCTTCCGGTATTATCCACAGTGGGAGAGAAGAGCAACCCCTACCCCTACCCCCGCTTTTCCAGACAAGGGGCTGTAGAGTCATCCATGGATGGCCATCCATGGATTCCATGCCATAGCCAACCTCCAGGCTGGAGCAGAAGTCGATCACAGGGTTTCCCGGGCTGGACGGTTGGAAGGAGCAGACCGCCAAATCTTTGCTCCTGCAGTGCAGCTGCTGTTTGTATGCTGACAGTCTGCTTAGGAGCTGGACACTTAATCACTGTGTCCCCAGGTCTCCTTGCAATTCTCAGGAATTCTGGGTATCAGGAAGGTGCATGCCAGTGATGTCTAGGGGCTTGGCTGTTTCCACTAATAGGCGTAATCTAACACACCATCCTTGTGAACAATGTGTTCGCAGTGATATATTTAGAACTCCTGGCGGAGTTGAAAGGCTAGAGCTCCTTTATAGAAGGCATTTGGCCTCCTTCACTTCCTGTCCACCAGATGCTTGGCTCCTGTGCCTTCGAGATGTGTCAGAGAGAGTTCCCTTCCCAGCCTGTTTTCCCTGCTCTTTGTCTTCTGTGCTTGGGCATGCGGCTGAGTGTCAGTGACTGAACAACACTGGGAGTCTGGCACTTAGAAAGGCTTTTCCGTCCTTGCTTATGCTGCATCGTGCTTTGAATCGTCATTGTCTCTGGCTGTGGGGACACCTGTAGGGTGTTCTGTAGACTCCCAGGATGCATTACAGTGCGTGGTACACAGTCAGTGTTTGATGCGGATTTCTTGACTGCCTATCCACTTGATTTGAGACTGAGTGGTCTGAACTTTAAGAAATACATCCTAAGTTTCCTTTTTCAACTCCAGTGCTCAGTGCTTTTAGATCATTTGAATTCTGTGCCAGTAACTAACACATTTACTGGGTTTATGGCATCATCAATCAATAGGATAAGCAATAATATCAAGTGGACAAAACCTACCCAACTCACAGTGATCTCGTGTTCCCTGTTGGGGGGGAATCAGTCACGTGCTTGCTAGCATTTGTGCAAAATGATGCAAATCTTCAGAATGGACGAACCCATGGGTCTGGAGACTAGAGGAAAAGTTAGGGTGATGATCCAGGCAACCCCAGGTGGAAACTCACCCCAACCTCTTTCTGCAGAGTCCGATTTCGGACTCATAAAGCTCGTCTGCTCTGACACCACCCAAGCTGCGTTTTAATTTAGCAGGATTAAAGCACCTTATGCACATCGCAGCGTGTTCTCAAAATGACCACCTTTGATATGGGAGGGTAAGAGTATAGTAGTTTATTCCAGCTAGTTACAAAATTCCCTGATTGCATTTAAATTTCAATGTGATAGTTTTAAATAGAGCTGATACACTGAGGAACCCTAAGCAACTCAACATTTAGCGTGCATGCCTGTGTTTGGTGAATTGTGTCTTTTGTGACTTTACAAGGTAGACATTGAAAAACAAAACCTATAACTCTGCGGTCCAGAGTGCCTGTTTGCAGATTTTGCAGAGATAGGAAATATTTCCGAGCCACTTGGTACTTAAATGATTGCCTCCAAGCCCCTTTGTGAACCCTTGGGTTTTAATTTTCAATAAAGCCTAAACTTTCTCCTGTCTTGGAGAGGAAGTCTAGGGTCTTCGGGTCTGTAAATGCCTAGGCAGGGACCACTGATTCCAACCCTGCTCCTGGTTTGATGGCCCTCGTGCTTTCACTCTTGGAAAAGCAGCCATTCTCTGAGAAGGACAAGAATTTGGGTTCCTTTCCAAAGGAAACTTCAAAAGAAGGTCCTCTCGCTCTTGCTTAGGACCATACTTGACTCTCAGAAGATTGAATGAGCTCGGTCATGAGTGATCATTGAGTTGATTGTAGGGAAGACTTCCTGGAGTTGAATTGTTTGATCTGGTTGGAGGACCATCTATCTGTCCATCTGCGTTCCAATGGCCAATGGAACCAGGTGTGCTTCCATGTGGGTGGGTCATGTATGTTATTCAATTTTCAGCTTTTTTATTTATTGGTGTATCGAAATCGCTCAGATAGTGGTGACATGTTTTCATAATCACAGTCGTTGCAGCATATTTGGAGCAGATGAGGCCACCCAAAGGAGAAAGTGAAAAGAGTGTGCTGCTATAGAAACGCTCAGTGAATACTGCTCCGCATTTTCCTTTCTCTCTGTGTATATGCATGTTCTTTCTCTCTGTGTATATGCATGTTCTTTCTCTGTATATATGCATGTTCTTTCTCTATGTATATGTATGTTCTTTCTCTCTGTGTATATCCCTGCTCTTTCTCTCTGTGCATATGCACGTTCTTTCTCTCTGTATATATGCATGTTCTTTCTCTCTGTGTATGTGCACGTTCTTTCTCTCTGTATATATGCATGTTCTTTCTCTGTATATGTATGTTCTTTCTCTCTGTGTATATGTATGTTTGAACTGTCCTCTAAATCTTCCTCATTCTCAAAATGAGAGATGACAAACGCGGCCAAGGAGGTTTGGACTGCATTTGCCATTTCATGATGGCTGTCCTTTGTCGCTTTAAATAAGTTAGGCCAAGAAAAATGGGTATGTTTTTACATAATAAGGAACATCTGGGATAATGGATTATAGTTGTCACAAGAACCTAATGAAGAGTGAAAAGAATTATCTGAGTGTTGTTGCCCAGGCACAGATTCTGTCGCTGTGCCAAGCCACAGACGTCTCGGGGAAGATGGGCAATGTTCAGATGGCTAAGGTTCACGGTGTCCGGGGCCATGTTGGAGAAACAACCAGAGCTGCTTGGGAACATCAGTGAGCATGAAATTGATATTGATTTCTTGCCCAAAACAAAAGTGTTCAGAAATTTGAAATGTACTTCTGAATGTTAAACTTGGACTTCTTCTGGGTTTTTTTGTCTTTATTTTAAAAAAATACTATATCTTGATGTATACTCCTTTTGTCTATTTTCGTCCATCAATTATTTTTTAAAATATTTCCCCTTGGGTTGTGTGAATGCACACAATCACATTCTTTCTGGAAGAAGGTAGTTATATTAATGAATGCATAAATGAATAAAAAATTAATGTACAGTGGGAATAAAATGAGCTTCCTTGAACTGAAGGGTAATGGGTGAGAGAAGAAAAATAGCACACTTACCAGAAAGAGGAATAAGAGGAAGCTTAGAGATGTGAATCTTAACCTTGTCTTCTCTCTCTCACTCTCTCGCCCCTGATTTTTAAATTTTGGATGCTTAAGATCCTTGTCATGCTGCACAATGTTCATTGAGAGGCTGTTCACTGTTCTTCCAGGGTTAAACCTAGAGAAACACCATGATTCTTACTCAGCCCGTCACTAGAAAAGAAAGTTTGGGTGATGACAGTCATTTCTAAGTTATGTTTGTAATTTAAAAAGACACTTGCCTTGCTCCTGTTGCAATTGATTTCTTTGGGGAAAATTTTTTCCTGGTAATTAATAGAAGCCATAAATCTTGGAAGCTCTTTCTGTTAACGGCACAGTAATATAGGAACCTGAGGCTTTAGGATGATACCCTACTAGATGTTTAACTAAAAATTGCTTGCCCTGTTTACTAACTGCACCAAATGGATTCCAGCCAAAGCACAGACAAAACCAAAACTATCCCGTTTCCTTCCTTGCCCAGCACCTTAAATGACTAAACTCCACTTCTATGTTGTTGTGGTTATCTTTGTTTAGCTCAGTGTTTTTACTGAGTTTCACCATGTTACTTAGGCCTTTTGTGATAGATTTTATGAAATGTAGTTGGTGTCAAGACAGTTTCTGACATTATTATGTGTATCACAAGCATGTCCTTTGAGGTAAAAAAGAGAGAAAAAAACCCAGTTCCTTCAGCTGGCCAACTGGTGTATCTGAAACAATCCCATTCTTCCAAATCACCAAATTTTAATGCCTCATTCTCCCTATTGGTCATGTTCCTGTGGATACCTTCTTCATATTAATCGTGGTTATTGTAGCTGAATGACGAGATCTGTTGACTCAACCCTAGTAAGTGTTTGTGTGAATCAAGGAATGCACCATGAATCTCTACTTTTCCACGGCTCTCCCAGTCAGCTTCAGAGTAACTGAAAAGCAGTTATTTTGAGAGAGTATAGGGAACATATAATCAGAGCATACAGTTTATGAAAATGGGATAATGTATTAATTAAGGTAATTCAGGGCCTACAGTGTTATATATTCTCCATCTCTATATTTTCTAATAATTAGTGCCACACACTATCTTAATTTTATCACAACAAACTCTGCAGCTTCATCAAACAGGATGAATCACTTCTACAAAATAATTAAACGTTTTTGGAGCCTCTGATGCTTGCGTGGTTTAAGTGGTACTAGAGCTTTTAGGGAAATCCGTGAGCAGCCTCTTAATTCTTGAGAACCTCCCCCAGTGGTTTGCAGTGCTGTTCAAGGCATAGACACGCGTGCCGCTGGATTTATCCCGGGTACGGACGATGAGTGCACGCAGCACACACTGACTTGTGCCTTTGCATAGGAGGGTAAAGGGTGCAGCCTTTGATGAGAAACGAACACACGTAGATTGGCGACATCACTTTATATTGGCAGCTTAGGTTGTCTGCCCTTGGAAAGCAAGAGCGCCATCTGATTGGTCATGTCCCCCTTTCCTTTGGTTACCTGGATACTCACCAGGAGTTGAAGTCAACACCACCAAAGCAACCAAGATTCGAAGTAAACCCTTCGTAGGTTGGCCAGGTCTCTGCTTTTTACTATTCTTCATTTCACACCAGCCACCCCAAATTACAAGTTCCTCAACACACCAAGCTTACTTATGCCTCTAGGAAACTCCTTTCATCTTTGTCTCCGACGTCCTCCTTCCTTGCCGCTCTCAAAGCTCTGCCGATTCTTCAGTCCCTTCGTTTCCTTCACCATTCATCTTGGATTTCTGTGCGTAGATTTAATCGCTGCCTTCTCCTTGAATATCCACCACTGTGTGCTAGCTCCACAAGCCTTAGAGTCGTGTGTCTTCATTGTTTGTGAATACCTTTTAGCCACTCCCACGAAGCCGAGATCTCCAAGCATAGCAATGTGTGTGCCCCTCCTGCTTAGTTTACTGTCCGCCTTTCAGTTTCCAGGCTGTGCGACCCGTGTCCCAGGCAGAAAGCTAGGATTTCAGGAGATCTGCTCCTTCCACATCTGCGTTTCAGTGAAGAGCGGTGGCGTCAGCACTGCTTTACCACTAATCAAGGTAAAGGAAGGTCATGCCGTCCTTGAGCAGTCTGCTCTCCTGGTCGGGCTGACACTTCCCCTGAGATACTTTCGTCCTTGCTTGGGGAGGCCGAGCGGTTACTTGCCAGAGAGTCAGCTCTCTCCTTACACCAAGGGTGCACTGTTGTGTATAATTCCTCTCACCCCAGGTACTTCAGGCTGATTTTGACCTTGAGTGAGCATCTTTTCCCTTGAGACCACTGCTGGGCTTCAGCAACTGCCCTTGGGATGAGCAGGCCGACACATGGCCCAGTCGGCCGCTGGAAAACCTCATGAGACACGTGTGCTCTGCCGCATGGGGTCGACAGGAGCTGAAAATCGATGGTATCCAACCACAATAGTTTCCTCTTATCTAAAACAAAAGTACAACATTATTATAGAAACAAGAGACAAGATATTAAAGAACTTGATATAACCACTCAGAGATACCTTCTAGTAAAGCCTTCCTTGCTGTCGGTGCTATTTAGTAGGTTCTGACCCTTGGTGACCCTATCGATGTACAGCAGAGCAGCCCACCGCCCAGTGCTGCACGTCCGCACCGTTCATAGGCCTGAGCCCATTGCTGCCGTTGCGACAGGCCTGCTCCACGAAGGCCTTGCTCTCCCTTGGCTGTGCCTCTGTTTGACCACGCTTGATGTGCTTTCCCCAACACCACTGCCTCCTGACCACTTGTCCCAGAGTACGTGGGATGCCTCTGACGGGCAGTCTGGCGACACTTCTTCCCAGAGAGCTTTGTTTGCTTCTCATCATCGTTCCTGAGAATCCCAGTTGGTGCGAAGGGAATTTAAAATAGCAGATTTGACAGTGTAATCTTTCTAACCAGCATCTATCACTTAGTAATGGATAAAGGAGGGCTTCCCATTTTGTAAGTGATAAGTCTGCATCACGATGTTCACTGGTTGAGTTTCTTAAAGGCGGCAGGACGTCATTGCCTGGCGGCAAATCGGGTTTAGCGCTATTGGGTTGAATACTGGGGAGTACTTTTGAAATTGCATGGGCGTTTGAAGAGAGCATTAAATGTAGCTCACGGGGTTAGCATTAATTAAAAAGTCTCTTGTTTGTGTTATTTCTGTTCAAAACTTGTTTTTTAAAACCTAGAGATTAAAAAGATTTCAATGTTCAAGTAAAAGTCGCCATGTTTTGAGACTTTTGACCTTTTGTATTTAATTTCAAAGTTGTTTTGATGAAATATGAGATGATAAGCTTGGATTTTAATTAATTTTATAAAACCAACAACAAGGAAGCCAGTTCTTCCCTCTCTCCACTCGTTATCCTGTGTCCGGACGTACTATTTGAACTGCATCCCACCATGAAAAAAATCGAATTTATTAAATGTCCAACTTCCCAAATATCAGGCCAGACAATTATAATCTCTACATAGGGAATCCTGTGTACAAACAGAACAGGAAAATTAATTGGCCTAAATCCACTAGAATTCTGTGATATGCGATATTCCAGGTTATCAAAACCTGCTGAATTGCTCAGATGGCCGGGCCATGGGATGGCAACTTTCTTAGGACTGGGAGACAGGTGTGCTAGCCAGCTAGATTTTATCCTTGTGAATTTGATCTTTAGAAATTCTTAAAATAATCTCGAATTAAATCCTTTGGAAGAATGCCATTCCCACCCCCACCCCGCTACAGCTTTTCTCCTCGTCCTTCTATTTTCCATAAATTATTCTGTTTGATTTTGATTGCAACGAAGCAGCTATATTTTGAAAATTAAAACAAAACTGACAATGAAGAACCACCTTGGACGAGCACATAGAAGACACTGAAGGAAAACAGGCACTAACTTCTCCCCACTCCCGAGGGGAGATTTGTTCTCTGTTAAAGAAATCCTTTTTCCAGATGCAAAGCTGGTTCAAAATACTTTTGAAGTTCTGGTTGTAATAACTTGATTAATTCCCCTCTCCCAATTATCCATCCATACCCAAACCCCTGGAGCCTCTGACTCAGTTGGTTCTATTCCATGATGGGGGTAAAGCAAGAGTGCAGATGCGATCATTGTATTTGCTAATCAATTGACTGAGTTTGGGGGGGCTAGCCTGAGCTATCTGCTTGTCCCCCATGTATAGTCATGGGGTCCAGAAATGTTTAAAAGGGAGCAACAGCTGAATGCTGGAGCAATGTGATCTCTGTGATACTTGGCTGGCTTTTGCTGGCTTTGAAACTGGACTGGAACCGTGGGGCAAAGGGTCCTGTAGCTGTTAGAGAAGGCAAAAATATGGGTTCTCTTCAAGAACTTTCAGAAAGAGATATAGCCCTGGCAACATATTGATTGTAGCCCAGGGAGACCAATAGCAGACTCCTTGCCTCCAGAAGTGGGAGAGAATGCCTTGGCCGTGTTTTAAACCTCTGAATCTGTGGTCATTCATTGCAGCAGCAATGGGAAGCTAAGTGCTTCCCTACCGTTTATTTAGGAATACCCATTGACAAACTGCACAGCAGACCACTGCCACTAAGTTGATTCTGACTCTCAGCGACTCTTTATAGGATCTCTGAGGCTGAGCATCTCTACAGAAGTGGACAGATTTATCTTTACCTTATGATGGGACTCTTGGTTTTGAACCTCTCACCTTATGGTTAGTAGTGCAGTTCTAACCTGGCAGCAGCACTAGGGCCCCTTTGTACAGTCTGTAAAGTTTGGACACACATCTCCAGTCATATTTCTCTCTCTCCATTCATGGACCTCCTGAGCCCTAGTACTGGTGTCAGTAAGTACTGCATGTCTGCTAGATTTGAAGGTCAGGCAACAAAATAGCGACATGAAGGTAAGTAAACCAGCATTGCTACAAAATCATTGAAAATAGTCAACAAATCCTCTATCCAGTTCCAGATATCTTTGCAGTGGCATTTCCATCTCCCTTACGTTTCCCTTGAAGATTCCTGCCCTCTTCCAACATGGCAGTTGGGGATGCATTCCCATGAGACAAAGCCGAGTGTATTTCTGGGAGACTGTGGGCTAGCAGCCACCTACTGATAGGAAACCCACATTGCTCAGAATCGGTCCACGTGTGTCTGAACCGGAACCTTGATAGCAGGGGTTTTTGACTTCCTCAGAATTCTCAAAGGTACCAACACAACCTTTATGGTGGAATTGTAAAAATATCGGCAAACTTATGGCCCATAAATGGAAAAGGGTAAAATAGGGGGATGGGGGTGGAGGTGGCCTGAGTTTTGATCCCACCCCTGATTAGTCGCCTACCAATCCAGATTTCAGGAAACAGTTCACATCCATGGGGAGCTTCACAATCAAAAGATTCTGTGTGGCACCGTCAACCAGCTCCCAAAGAAGCATCCTTCTTAGAAGACCACACTTGGGCCATCACTGTAGGGCTCTTATGTAGGCTCAAGATCGGTTCCTCGTCCTTGAGCCCTCTTCCAGTCAAGGTTAAGGGAAGGCTGTGTCTGTTTCAGACACTTAATAAAATCAACTGTCACGGACTCTGACTCCACAGGCGCTCTAAGGCCCCTCAGAATGGCTGGCTTCAGAATGCGAACATCAAAGTGTATGAACTCAACGCTCTTCAGTTCCGGATGTACGGCCTTTATCGGTTCAGGAGGTGAGAGCAAGTCATCTCAGCGGCCTCCACCACGATCCACTTCCAGAACCTCTCTCAAGGCGACCCTCCCCAGGTTTGCAGGTGGGACCTTCAGAATGACAGCTAGACTCGGTGTGATCTTTTGAGACCCCCATACTGTGCAGTGCCATCGACACACGGTTGTAACAGGTGGTGTGGGAACCGTACGGAAATGGGAGGAAGATGCTGAGCTTGTCTTGCAAACGGAAGCAGGGCTCTGGTGAATCCTTAGGTGGCAGACATGCCGAGGCACCCCAGTACCAGGACGCCGGCCAACGCAGGTTTCTGGGAGGAACAGCCCCTGCTGGGAACGCTCTGTCACCGCCAGAAATTGGACTGTGTTCCGAACGCCATGTTCTCATTTCCAAGACACAAATAGCTTCTGCTGACAGTAAATCCTGACTGAAAATCTCGTCTTCTTTCCAACGCTGCTAATTCAGATCATTAGAACTTGGTTTGAAGATGAACATATATTCCATGCTCCTCCGTGCCTTAGAGAATACGCTCACAAGGCATCAAGAGAAGACGGAAACTACTTGTGAATGTGCTGTATTATTTGATTCCAGCCTTTATGAGAAGCATATCTAGAGACTTCTACTGATTCAAGTGTGATGCTAATTAATGTAGACTTTCTGTTGGACAAAAGTTATACTTGCCCCAAAGGCTGAAAAGTGTACTTCATTTAGCTTCTTGGAAAGCACGTTTGGTTGGTCTGATTGTGTAACACAACTGTTATTCACAATTTAAGGATTAGCTGAAATTCATTGCCGAAGAAAAGTGTCCCCTTCCTCCAAATGTTTGTGTCTGCTGGATTGACACGCTAGCTGCAAGCGTGCGCTCGCGCAGAGGAATAATCGTGAGGATGGTGTGGGATCGGGCAATGTTTTGTTCTGTTGTGAACAGGGTCGCTGTGGGTCAGAACTGACTCGGCGACACCCAATAACCAGAATAACAACAGAAGTAGGTAGAACTGCTACTTTGGGAGTATGAGACTGTAACTCCCTACAGGAGTAGAAAGCCCCGTCCTTCTGCAGAGCGACTAGTACTGGTGAACTGATGACCAGTGCGTAAACACTGCACTGCTAGGACTCCTTTGGAAAACACCGGTCTACACTTCTTTGTTGAACCTGAAGTTGCCTGAAGACTTCCCTGTGATTTGATTATTTCTAGTGATTGATGACGAGCCTGAAGCAAAAATCAATATATTTCTTACATTAAAGTCTGGCAGAACCTTGATTCGGATATTCTAGAGTTTGACTCCTACTTTTTTCCCTTGTTGATGTTACTGGCGTGTGTGTGTGTGTGTGTGTACACGTTGTAGTCCACTGTGTTGCCGTGTAAGGTTGCAATAGCTCTGTTGGATGCAGGTCACAAGCCCTTTTTGATCACAAGACACTTATGGTTGTGATCAAACCCATAGTCTTGGTTCAAGTTGAGTTCATTAACCATATGTACTTCCCAGAAGTAGAAAGGATATGGTAACTCGTTTCCCCTAGGTATTTTCTAATACTAATTCATTCAGATGTAATGCATATGGATGTTATCATAGCACTGGTTATCAGAGACAGATTGGTAAATACACTGTTTCCAAGAGGATCATTATTTCTGTAATAAAACAATAACAGCAAGAAATGGGTGGGAGCAATTTGTCTCCTTTTCCACTGATGGATCTTTGGTATGCCTAACAATTTGCAAGACCAGGCCTTCCGAAATCCATTTGGGTGATACCCGTTGCCATGAGCGGAATAATAACCTGAGACAACCAATGTCAGCTGCTAAGATTTCCTCTAAAACATAAAGCTCACAGCTGGCTCCTTAGTTCTGTCCATTCTGAAGCTATGAGGGCCCGCCCAATCTGTCTGGGTCCACTGGATCGCGCCTAATTGAGTTAATGAAGCTCTTCTCTAACAAGAACCCTCCAAAGAGAAATAAAAACACAGAATGAAATTTCAGAATGCAAATTAGCCTAGCTTTGCTGCCTTTCACTCTCAGGGGTAGAAGACAACAGAGTAAAAGAAAATTCTTAAATTAGAGCCAATTTGCACCACCCAGTCAAAGATCATGTTTACCTAAAATGGTCACAGGGGATCTGTCTGCATCTCTGTCCACTGGTAGCCCAGTCTGCAAGGAGCTTCTATGCGCTGCGTCATGCCAATGACTTCCTGACGTGCTTCGTGACGTGCGTGGTGATGTGTCTGAGGATCTGGGATTGTCATCGCACCGATTGATATATAATAAAATGATTCTGAGCCACAGTGAGGACTAAGGTCTGTTCTGCCCAGTAAGAAGTTTGTTTCTTGTAACACATGCTTGAAAATGTGGGTGACTTGGCTATATAATGACCACGTATCATTGGCCAGATTCTCTTAAGGTCAAATATTTGAAGCCTACACACCACTTTACCCTTTAGTTTTCTTTCAGGAGATGGGGGAACGTTTATAAATTGAATTTCATTCCTCCCATTATATTTGATAGGATTAGGGACGCTTAAGGCATATGATAGCAGAATGGCTATTCTTGGCTTCACAAGTGATACTCGGGTTAGGTTTGAATTCGATAGTTTTTAATCCCATGAGTAGGTTTTAGTGCAGTCTCCATTCTTCCTCATCTCCACCCATTGACAGCTGTCAGTAGAATGGGGGGGTCAGGGAGGGGGGTGGATGGTTCATTTCAGTTGGCCAGCCCTTTGAACTATTTAAAGGTGGGCAGAGTTAGAAGAAAACTGAGGAATTAAAATTCAAATCTGAATCCTAATTATTGCAGATTTTGTGTATAGACTGTGGTTATTTATAAGAGGCAGAATTTGTAAGACGACAGACAGGAAGGTGTGACCCAGTGCGCATCATCTCTCTGGCTCTTGGCGTTACCTATTTTGAGGGGGAAATTCAAACAAATATTCTCCATGTCTTTCAGGTATGTGATTTTTATGTTTGAAAATCTTGTCTTGATCAAAACTCTTCTAAACACATCGGGTCCAGTGATGTCTTTGAGTTATTTTGAGTCTTGGAGAATTGACTTCCGTGGATGGCAACCTGTCCGCAACAGAACAAAGCACTGCCCAGTCTGTAGACCCCTCCGGACCATTGTTAGCTTGGACTCTGTCAGCATAGTCATTGAATGGCCGTTTGAGTCCCTTTAACTTAGAGGGCTATCTCCCAGCCTTGCATCTATCCAATCCACAGGCTTATACTTGGCTAATTTTCAGAAGTAGCCACTAGGCCTTTCTCTCTAGTCTTTCTTAGTCCAGAAGTTTCTCTGAAATGTCTTCCCCTTGGCTGACCCCCCTGGTACTGGAAATTCCAGTGGCTTAGCTTCTAGCATAACAGAATCCAACCGCCACCATACAATAAACACGGAGCGGGAGCAGAGTTCCATCGTACCATGGAAAGCAACAAAATATAAAAGCTGTCAGTGTGCCAGCAGAGAGCAGGCAGCTGGTGGTGGTGACCGGAAATGCTTCTCCTTGATGAGTCAGGGTGACAGCTGGTAGACCATGGCTCTAGATTCCGTTTCCTGGGATGCTCATAGTGGAAAGTTGTAACAGCCACCTGTGAAGCGCTCTTACTTTAGTAAAGATTGTGTCTGTGTTTTTGGCTCCAGACGAGGAAAGGCAGGGAAATAAGACACAAGTACAGCCTAGGGGTGCTTTGGTACTCATGGGAAGAGAGGAAGAGGGGCCTTAACTGTAAGAATATTTATGCAAGCAGGGTCAATACCATTTTAGTATCTATTTTTATAACCCTTTGGAATGTTGTAAAGTATTTTAGAAATTAATATTGCTTAATACCACATCCATAGCTTATTTTCTTTTGATGAGTTACAATAAAATTTTAACCCCAGTTGGATTGATGGGGAATCTGTGGTACAGAAAACACAAGAGGTTTTATGAGATGGCGGGATCCGTTACAGCTTCCTTGTCTGTCAGATGAGGATTTGCCGTCACCCAAGGGGTTGTTGAAAGATGTAATAAAATAATACAGGGAAAGGCTTTCCAAGTGTCTGGCACATTGCTAATGTTTCATCAAAGGCAATATACTTCTTACTCATTAAACGTAGAGTCTTATGTGGTTTAGTCAATCTGCATGATCCCGTAAGGTTATAACAGTGCACACAAACTCCTAGCAGAGAATGGGAAAGAGTGGATGTACCTGGATGTACAAATATTACCACTACCCCCACCCCAACATACTTTTTTTAATATCGGGGAAATGTTTACTATGCTTGCTTATAAAATGTTAGCAAATGTTAAGAAAGGTCTTAAATGAAGTTTTTTTAAACTTAAGATGAGTTTTAAAAAATCAGTTAAAGGTGACAACCTGAGTGTATAAATGATGGACAGATGATATACCTGCCCTCTTAACAAGTAAAAAAAAAAAAAAGGAATTTAAGGGTTCCAGAATGTCCTCAGGACAAAACATGATAATTGAGAGAAATTTAGGATTTTTCTCAGTAATGAAACAAAGGAATCCATCACAATATACTGAACAACTGCCAGCAGTCTGAAGTGTGGTCAGAATCGATGGCATTCTTCTTGGCCCACCTGAGTACTGCAGGGTTGGTGCTAAGATGGAGCCAGAGGAGAAAGGTTGTTTGTACAGCTGGATTACACTGATGTCAATGTAGAAATGTTTTCTGTTTTCTTTCAGACAGGTTTTCTCTGTTTTATTCGGTCATCTGGAGCTTTCCTTTGACTCTTTGTTTGTATTTTTGTGTGTTTTTCTGTCTCTGAAATCCAGGATGGGTGAATCTATAGAGAGAGTAACCAAGTTGGTGGCTCCTTGGGGGTCTGGCAGAGGAAGTTGGTGGGGGGGTGAAGGTGGGGGTGGCGGAATGAGGACCTAATAAAAAGTAATACAAGAGAAAATAGAAAGTTCTAAAACTGATTGTGGTAATGATTGTACAACTCTTCTTGATATACTTGAACAATTGAATCGTCTCATATTTGGACTGTGTCCCAAGGCAACTTTATAAAAACACAACAGGAATGGTTAATTACCAGTGATCTTGGGAGGTCTAGCAATATTCTTTACCATGATATTTTTTAATCAAAAATTAAGAATGTGCCAAAAATAGCCTCACGTGACAAATCCCTATGAACTACTTCCATTGCACTGTGCACAGCCAACCCAAACAATTCGAGTTGCCATCCTCTCCGCTCTCTCCCAGCTGCCATTCTCACACCTATCTCATCCGAAGACAGACCCGTCGCTGATTTGCAAATCTCTCCTCCCTCCAACTATTGATATACCTAAAGCCCCTGACTTAAATAGCAGATAACGTAGTTCTGCATGCTCCCAACTTTATTTAGAGGGCTGTCATTTAAATAAATGGTATACTATTTTGAAGTTTTTGTCTCAATATTGTTTTTAAAAGTTTTAGTTTAAAAAGATCATCTCTATCATTCACTTTCATTGCCTTATGGTTCCATTGAATTAATAAGCCACCATTTATTAATCTACCCTGAAGTTAATGAGCATTGGAGCAGTATCTAATCTTTAACAATTCCAGGCAATGCTGCCATTGATATGCTTGTCCATGTCTTTCTGTTTACCTGGGAAGAGAACAGCCAGGGATTGGCCATGAATTTGAATTGCTAAATTGAATTTTTTTAAATACAGTTTTACTAGATCTTGCCAAATTTCTCTCCAGTTGATGTGCTTATTTATATTTATAGCGGCCTATGAATAAGATTTATTTTTCTACTTATCTTTGCCAGAGTTTGGTATTGTCAGTTTAAAATGTTGCCAATATGATGGGACTGAAATAATATTTCCTTGTGACAAGTTGTATATCCCCATGTGGGTGGGCTTAATTATTACTTATTATTATTCTATAAATTGCCAGTCCCATGCATCCTTCCGGCACTCTTGCCCCAGGTCTCGCTCTTCTCTCTAGCGGCTGAGCGCTCGTTCCTAGCCTGTCACCTGTGTCGGCTGCAGGCTGTGCTCCCGCAGACTTTGCGGCCGTACTTGCTTCTTCTGTTTCTCCTCACAAGCAGGAGATGCTGAGGCTCGTGAAGTGGAACATGATGGTTCAGAAATCCGTCTTTGTCCCAAAGTCATACATATATTCAGATGTGCTTTTTCCATGTAAACCTGTAACGTGTGCTAAATAAGACTTTCTTTTCGGTGCACCATCAGGATTGCCGGGCGCGTTGCTATTCCACTTTCCTCCTGATTTGAAATGCCGCTGCTTTTCTATTGCGAATTCCCGTGTGTCTGTTTCTGCCTTCTTTAGCCCACCGTCTCTCCTATATTCTTGCCAAATGTGCTTGTGAGAAACTCATCTGGTTTTAGAAAAATGTGAAATGGATGGACACTGGTCTTTTCCATCATCTCCTCATAATATGTTACTATCTTGACATCATGTATCATCCTGTTCCCCTTTCCATGCTTCATCCAGTTTATTTATACACACTCCCAATTTTTCCATATCCGACTGTGAATTTATGTTTTAATTTAGGTCTTTTTTGGTTCGTATTTTACTAATTTCTAATTTTGATAATTATTCTGTCATTTAGATTTACTCTGGGTTTCTTTTTGCAGTTTATTCATTTAAATGACAAACTCACACATCTTTTATTATTTTTCCCTCCTCCTCCTTGGAGATGCTAATAAACTGTCTCTAACCTCTTTCTTCCCGCCACTTACGCTTCCCACTGCTGGACCGCGCGCGTCCTTGTGCCACTTCCATGACCTCTTCCCAGTACCAGCCTGCTAACTGAACGAACTGTAGCCAAGCATTTGCTTTGATTGTCCATGCGACTTACTGTTGGGTTGGCTCAGCTCCGACTCATAGTGACCTTAGGTATAACAGAATAAAGAGGTGCTCAGTTCTGTACCCTCTTCTCATTCATATTAATATGATTATTTTAAAGCCGATAGCATTTTAATGGACCCTGACCACAGTTGCAAGTTGTTGGTCAATAAGCCTGCTCCATCTTCTCATTGCTGGTGTGCTTGAGTCCCTTGTTGTCCTGGTTATATCTGCTCCTGGAGGGCGGCCCTCAGCTTTACCAAACCGGTCCTTTCTAGGGATTTGTCTTCCCTGATAACTTGTCCAAGGTGAGCAGATTAGAATCTCATCGTTCTGATTTGTCAAGAATGTGCTATGATAAAAATATGCTGTTGTTAGGTGTCAAAGTGTTGGTTGTGACTCATAGCGACCCTGTGTATAAGCCTATTGTGGTGGCCGCTGTGTCACCCCCAGCCCCAAAGAGGAAGGGTGGGATGAATTGACACAGTGATCAGGGAGTCTCTGCAACTATGGTCTCATTCTCAAATACCTGGAAACAAAGGTCCATGTAATTACCCAGGATACGTCTGCCTTTTATTGTCTGTTCATCCCCATATTTGGTTTCAGATTTCCATTGAATCCCTGAATAAAAACATTTATTCTTCCATTACTGAAAAACTCTGCTATGTATTTATTAATATATTTGCATAAATGCCTTTATGATAAACTATAGGAAGTATATATTATATAAGTATATGTATATAATTTATATTGTTATATTTATATTAGGTACATATGTGTATATATAATTTGGCTCTTATAAAACTAATTGTGTAATACTTATTTTGTTGTATTTACCAGGGACCGGATAGCCAATTAACTCTTTTCTCTAATGCGCCCATTTCTAAATTCTACCTTACTTTGTAGATGAGACTAACAATGGTGTTGTAGTGGGCGCCCGGGTTCCCAGTGGTTTGTGAAAGGCTCTCCTGACTGAATTTCCAACAACCTGTGGCTCCTTCGTTTCATGTTTGAGAGGATTTGTGACTTGCAAGTCTCAGAAGTCCGGCCGCAGCTTGTACTTCAAAGCAGAGAGAGGAAAGGCAGGGATCCCTGTTGCACCAGGGAAACTTAATTGCTACGTGTAAACACTCCACAGTTCTCGTCTATTATTTAGATGATGGTTCGGTCACATCCTAAGGCATTGTCTTACGGCTGCTCTTCTGTGTTCACCATGGAGCATTCTGAATCGGCCACACCCCCTCCCCCTTGGCCATACTATCTTATTCCTTCATTTATTTTTCAGAACGTGTTCTCTTTTCTCATGTCTACTGTTGATGAAAACACTTCTTATTTTTATTTTTTTATTGTAAAGCATATTTTATTGCAGATATTTTTTTCATTTTCTTTTTTTTACATTTTATGAGGGGCTCAGACAACTCTTATCACACTCCATTACATATACATACATCAATTGTATAAAGCACATCCATACATTCTTTGCCCTAATCATTTTCAAAGCATTTGCTCTCCACTTAAACCCTTTGCATCAGGTCCTCTTTTTTTAAAAAACAAAACAATACAAAAAAACACTTCTTATTTTGCAAATTATATACATGTGTTCTTAGTAATGGACATCATTGGAATGTGTTTGTCACTGAGTCCATTCCACACCCCTAGAGACACTGTGGGGCCATAGTTGCTACTTGCTGGGCTGCTAACCTTGAGGTTAGCTGTTCAAAACCACCAACTACTCCGCAGGAGAGAGAGGAGGCTTTCTACTCCCGTAAAGAGTTCCGAAACCTAGAGGGGCAGTTCTACTCTGTACTAAAGGGCCGCCATGAGTCTGAATTGACTTGAGGACAGCGAGTTTGTTTTGTTTGTTTGTTTGTTTGTTTGTTTGGTTGGTTGGTTGGCTTTAGTTTTGAGACACTGTGGAACAGAGTAGAACTCTCCCCATGGGTTTCAAGACCGTGACAGGTGTGGACGGAGGCTGCTGCAACACTTTTTCCCGGGAGCAGCGGACTTCTCGGAAGCGATCCTGCATCTAGTCAAGTGACTACATGCCCCAGTGCGCCTCTCACAGATCCATCGTTGCCTCAGTGACAGCGACGTTCTCGCTGCAGAGCTGTGGGAGAGTTCGAGAGGCCTGTTGTTGCCCCAGACATGGGAGCTTGGCTGCTGCTTCCCTACAAAGGTGCACTTGGAGCAGAGCATAGGCTGTTGCTTTGTCTCTCTCCTCTGATGACTCTCCTTTTCTGTGTGAGGAAGCACTGACCCTGTACGTGGCCTTGGGCTCCCACCGCTTCATCAGCCTGTGGACCATTCCGACCCCGTTCGTGGCCCGGCCCTCATGCTGGAGTCCTTATCATCTGTATGTCCACGTGAGTCCTTCCACTCAACTTCATGGTTTCTCTTTTCACCCCTTGAACATTCCATCTTGTCCATGACAAATTCACTCTTAGAAGCCCCATTTTGAACTCCTTCTTGATTCCTTTAGTGAAACAGATCTATTCGCAGCTTTGATCTGATAATACACTTTTAAGAGTATCTCCTAAGACTTGGGTTCGCTACACTGTGTGCCCTTTTTGATGTAAAATTAGAGTTACCCATAATTCTACTCAAATGGCCCCAGTCTGTGCAAGCATTTGGTTGACCTGAATTACTTAAGAAACAAGCAACTCCAATCAGACATTTTAGAAAATATTAGAAGGACTCTAAAACTTTTAGAGAAATCTGTGAAAAGCAATCTCACTAGAAACAGCAGCCTGTTGGATAAGTGGTGGAGTGCTCGCTGCAAGACTGGAGGTTCAAACCCACCAGCTGCTCCAATGAAGAGAGGGGAATCTTTCGGCCGCAAGGAGGATGGACACCCCTGGAAATCCTACTCGGGATTGCTGAGTCTGTATGGGAGGGACGGGGGTCCGTGGGTGTGGCCATGAAACAACCAGGCATTCACCCTGCCCCAGCATCAGCCAGGGTCCAGGATTCAGTCTAGAAGTCTGCTTCAGATGCTGAGTTGTTCCACTGAATTGGAATTGACACCAAGACAAACCTTAATAACACTGGTGTGGAACTATTAGAGCTGTTGCCATTCTTAAAAAAAAAAAATTCGACAGGAAAGAATTGAGTTGCTGCAGGTAATCCATGCCAACAGTTGGTTGAAAATTGTGCACATTAATATTTAATAGGAAAGGGGGGGGGAAGCCTTCCATAATCATCACACATTTCAGGATTTGGTGTCTAAGGATAGATAAATAGTTTGTGCAAACATTATTCTCCTCTAAGCTGCATGCATACGAAATCACATTCATTGCAACCTGGGAGGATTTGCTGGCTGTTCTGGTCAACTCATTTGTAAATGTAAACTGACCCGAGTACCCTTTTGTCCTGGAGCTGCCTTTAGCACAGCTCCTATAGTAGAATTGCTGGTTATAAAGGCTCCCTACAGGGTGCTGGCCTCCTTCCTACCCCTGTCTGTTTAGTACACCTGCCCAGGCCCTTCAGAGACCCTCCATTCAGTGCCAAAGTGGTCGTTGCCTCTATCTTGGCCCTAGCACTTCTTGGCAAACCAAAAAACCAAACTCTCTACCACCAAGTCGATGCTAATACTTAGTGACTGAAGAGGACAAGGTAGAGCTGCCCCTGTGGGTTTCTGAAAGCCTCATGTTTCTCCAGTGGAGCAGCTGATGGTTTTGAACTGCTGACCTTATGGTTAGCAGACCAGTGTGTAACCACTACACCACCAGACCTCCCCAGTGCTTAGCACAGAGTAGGTATCGCCTACATTTTAGTTAGTGAACTCACCAACCTCATCTCATTAAAAAATAAAGGATTGGCATATAATTCATGCCTCATACAATCCAGTGCTTTTCATATATAAAAATGAATTGTGTGATTTTCACCACGATCAATTTGAGAATATTTTCTTCATAACCCACTACTTTTAGCTCACCATGACCTACCAGCCTCTTCTGTCGTAACCACGAGGAGCTATTAAACTCGTTATTGTCTCTGTGAATCACCTTTCCAGGATTTCATATGAAGAAAATCATATAAAAACCAAAGACAGTACACTCAGAAAAGCCTCAATTCAGGCACCAGCAGCAGGTCATAGGAGCAGATGTTTGGGGTCGGTGCATCTGTTCCGTCTGACTTGTTGAAAACCATTTGTGTCACGGAAGGGAGCACCACCCGGTCCTGTGCCATCATCCCCATTGGGTCAAAGGGAGAAGCGTAAGATTCTGTGTCGATGTTACCGATGTAAGATGTTACCGATTCATGTAATAGTCCACTTTCCAGCGCACTCAGTCTGCGGGCAGTGCTAGTCACGCCCTTGGCCAATGGTCTGAGAGGATGCCCACCTCATTTCTACAACCGTTTGTCTTTGAAGCTTTTAAACGCATTTTGAAAAACGGATCAACATGTGATTTGTTTCCCCAAGTCTGAATTATTCCTGAGCAAAAGGTGTGGCTCCTTGTTTGTCTGACAGGCCTCGGGTGGAGCTCAGGACTGCCTCTGTGCTTGACCCTGCTATGTAGGTGGCCTCTCTGCAGTCACTGTCCCCACAGAAGACAGACCACCTTGATGTTGTCATCGGGGTAAGACAGAGAAGGTAGGGGAGAGGGGCCACGTAGCAAAGGACACCCATTAGGTTGTGTGTTTATTTTTTGTTTGTTTTGTTTTAAGAATTGAGAGAGGGCAGCACGCAAAAAGTGTTCCCCGGGTCTTAGACTTTACCCATTTGCAACTGCATATGGGGTCATTTAATAAATGGCGCTAAGTTCTTAGGATTGAGTGGCTGCCTTTTCGGTGAAAATTTGAAATCAGGAGTGAGGAGGGGAAGAGAAAGGGCAAGAGCATTTCAAACTTGGGTGTATTGTTTCTAAGATCTGAGATCAGCCCAGCCCTGCAGAACATGTTTAATTACACGGCCCCTGCCCTTTCAGTCTGACGCACATACGCACACAGAGCCACCGTCAGGAAAATACGTCTCTCTTGCTAAGTGTTGTTAGTTACCAACAGGTCCCTCCTCATGGGGCCCCCGGGTGGCCAGAGTAGAAGTGCGCTCCACAGGGCTTGCAAGGCTCAACCTTTCAAAGCAGAATGCCAGTTTTTTTTCCCGAGGGGCCTCTGGGTGGGTTTGAACTACCAACCTTTGGGCTCATACCCATTTGTAGCACCTCCAGCCTCCTCGAGACTTCTTGCTCAAAAATCATTCAGAAAGGGATAAAATGATTGCGTTTCCAAATGAGTTGAGGCTACAGGACTGAGATGACTCTGAATCACAAATTCATTTCCAAGTGTGTAAAGCACTGGCTCTGTGCTGACCGATACTCTACTGGTTGTGGTTATAAGTTGTACTGCTAACTGCAAGGTCAGCAGTTCAAAACCACCAGGTGGTTCTCAGGAGAAAGATGTGACTTTCTACTCCTGTAAAAAGTCACAGGCTCAGAAAATCACAGAGGCAGTCTACTCTGTCCTGTAGAGTCCTTAGAAGTCAGCATCAACTCGATGGCAGTGAGTTTGGAATTGGTTTTTGTTCTATGCTAAGATAGCACTGACTTTTAAAACATTATCCTGTTCAAACCAGTAGGAGCCCAGTTGGTTCTGTTCATTAAGCCATGGACCACTAACTACAAGGACAGTGGTACAAGCCCACCAGCCTTTCTACAGGAGACAGACGAGGCTGGGTGCTGCCGTAAAGATTTACCAAACCTCTGAAGCCCTGTGCAGGGCCAGTATGCGTTGGGATTGATTGACACCATGGTCGTAGGTTTGGATTTTGGTTGGATTAACATCAGTATCCACACCTTCTGTCCATTGATACCTAACGTGCCAGAGGGAATTCTCCGAGAATAGCAGTTTATAAGCCCATGAGATGGTGGCTCTGTCCTCATTCCTGAAGTACAGTAGACAGCCAGAGAACCTCTAGGACTTCCTGGCCAAGAGTGGATTCATTTGTTTTCATGCATCTTTATTTACAGAATATTGACTTTCTGATTAAGGTAAGCACACCCTCGTGTGGGCGTGTCCTCATCCTTCTGTCTAAATTTACGTTGAAATGTGTGAGTATTTCCAGGTACCTGCATATCACTTTATGCCTTCGTTTGGAGTTCAGCAGTGAGTCATTTAAATGACATTGGCAATTAATTGAGCAATTAATTGAGTTTTAATAGCTCTCGGGGAGGAATGGAAGTCTGGCTGAAGATGGATATTTATTGCACTGAGTGGAGAAAAACAAAAAGACCCCACCAGCCACTGTGCCTTGAGTGCTAAAGCTAATCACAGAATATCTGTGAGCTTCAGGAAAATGCATTCCCTCCTCCCCCTAGGAATTTAGCTTTCATATGCTGTGTAAATACACCCGATAAGTGATTTTTTTAAAAAATGTAGTTAGACTGCTGAGGTTATAGCACTTTAAAGGACATTTTATTATTTACTTCATTCATTATTCATCATGCAATCATGTTTAGGGGATTTTAAGATCGCGTGAAATTGGGCTGCTACTGCAAGGCCAGCAGTTTGAAACCCCAAAACACCCCATGGGCCAAGGAGGAGGATTTCTGCTCCCAGAGTTACAGTTTCAGAAATCTACAGGGGCAGATCTGTCCTCTCCTATAGGGGTCCCATGTGTCAGAAGTAACTAAATGACAGTGAGTTTGGTTTAAATGTCATCATGGAACCTTGATGGCCCAGTGACCTATGCATTGAGCTACTAGCCACAAGGTCGGTGGTTCAAATATACTGTCTATTTTGTGGGAGAAAGTTGAGGGTGTCTGTTCCCATAAAGACCATCTTAAAACCCTTTTGGACAGTTCTACTAGATCCTGTAGGGTTGTTAAGAGTCTGAAATTTAAAACAGTGAGTTGTAGAATATTGTTAGCATGACTTAAAATATATGGGTAATTCTACTGAGGACAGTATCACACCAGCTCTCTGAGTAGCTGATCCCAGATTGCATCCCCCGTGGATGCTCTCGTCCGTGTCTCCAAGCAGTCATAGGTTTGCAGAGCTGAAATAGAGACTCTGAAGCTTTAGCAGAATCTGTCCTGACATTGACCAAGACGCTGAATAGCCCTGCCATCAGACAGTGCACTGGAGAGTGGACCAATACAGATGTAATTGGGTTAAAATTCAGTGCCTTATCATTTCATTTCTCCTTGGCCCATTTTAAATTTGTTCTTATCTTTTCAACTGAGGGTCGTGTGGTTTATTTGGTTGTGATTGGTTTTTAAGGGTTGTTTTTGTGTTTGTTTGCTTGCTTTTGCTTTAGGTTTCATGCGGTTTTCTCAGTATTCCTGAAATTCAGGATAGGTAAACGTATAGAGACCGTAACTGGAGTACTAGATCCTTGGAGTGATGGCAGGAGAGGTGTGTGTGGGGGCGGGAAGGATGGGGGGGGAGGGTGTGCTCAGAATAAAGAGTACAAGGAAGAAGAAAATATTTTCACATTGATTGTGGGGGTGATCGCACAACTCTGTAATATATTTAAACTGCCGAACTATGTTATGATCATTTCATGTCAATGAAACTGTTCATTATTTTTTTAATGTCAGAAGAGAGAGACAAAGAGTAAAGTGGTCTCGCCTTGAGGGAGGGATGGAAAGGCTGGTGGAAGGCTCTCCTCTTCATGTTGGCAGGGGAGATAACAGATGTGCGGTTGAGTGCCTCTTGCTACCATAACGGCCTGAAGGGAAAGTTGGAGAACGTCTTCCCCACCATGTTCACGCACACCTGGATTCTAAAATGGTTCTGCTGCAAACACAGTGTAAACAGAACCTGTACTGACGTCCCTCCCTCATTGCTACTTCATTCATAGTACTGAACCGTATCTCTAGAATGTTCTGCACCAGAAAGAAAGGCAGTGGAAGTAGCAATGCTCTTTAGATCCGTCTAATCCATTTTAGTGTGCGGTACAAATTGTGCACAATCCTTTTTGAAGGGAGGAGATGGAAATTTGTAAGGTTTCCCCCATGCAGATAGATGAATTGAAACTAAGACAGGTTCCCCGAGGTTACAGAGGTAGTTAATAGTCAAGGAAGCTGGCTCCATTTATTTTGAATTAAGGGGGAAAAAATGAATGCAGCCTGTCTCTCAGTCAGTTTTAATATTATCAAGAGTTTCGGGCTGGCTGCACTTGGCCCTAAGTGCACTGGTTTCTGGACAGGGCCTGCAGCTTTAGATGAGATGATGGCAGTGGTCCATGGGCACAGCACCACACAATGTAACCCTGACCCCCTCTTGAGGGAACAGTCGGGTAGCTCTCGGGTATGTCCACACTGTTTGATTACCTTTTCATCGCAGGTACCGGTGGATTAAACATGTCACAAGCAGAAATCAGACTCCCATCTCTAATCGGGTCCGTGGCTTTCTGCGTTGCCTAAGGACATAGAGAAGCTAGCTCCTTTCCATCTTTGGAATGTAGGGAACCGAACCATAAAAACGCTAGGGGCAGTAATGAGGCAGCCCTCTTTCGCTAATACAATCCTTGCCTTCGGTTCACAGTCAGTGCCCTTCAGGCAAATGGACACACTGCTCTGGAGTCCACGCTGACCGCTGGCAACCCCATGGGACCGAGTCGAACTGTACTTCAGTGGGTTTCCGAGCCTGTAAGGCTGTGTGGGAGCAGAAAGCCTCCGCCACCTTTCTGTCCATGCAGGTTGCCTGTAGCTGTCATGTTGAGGAGGTCGCAGGGAGCTTCTGGACCAGTGGTTCTCAACCTTCCTCACGCCGCAACCCTTTAATGGAGTTCCTCATGCTGTGATGACCCCCCCCCCCAACCATAAAATCATCTTCATTGCTACTTCATCACTGTGATTACACTACTGTTATGAATCAGGTGATGCCTGTGAAAGGCTCATTCGACCTCCAAAGGGGATGTGACTCACAGGTTGAGAACCGTTCTTCTAGCCGTAAGAGAACTAGAAATAAACACCTGAAAATCCACTTCAGAAAAGCAGCCAGTGATTACCTGATGGACCATGTGGGTCCAATTCCGTTGTCCCTGAGACTGGGAAGCTGATCACCAACAACGGGGAAGCAGACAAATGACAGTTAATAACAACTGCAATCACAATTCATAACACAGCAAATAATCCACCTATCTGTCACACACTGAGGCGCTTCAACTAAGTAGATGGCAATCCCATGAGGCTGGACCAGGAAAACTTCAAACTCATGGCAAACCGGGATTCCCACTAGAGGCCCAAGAAATGCAGGTCATCTCACGCTCTCTGCAAAGGTCCTTTAAGATTAAATTACATTTGATCAATTTCATCTTAACCTATCAGTATCGTGGCTGCCACTTTCCTTCATTCACACCTGTAGCTTTCCTAGTAGCCATTCAAAGCAAGAGGCATGAATCATTCCTGTCCTTTGGCCCGCTGTATCTAGTTTGAGGAGCTTAAATGAAAGAAGTAATTGAAAGGAACAAAATGCGCAGAAATAAGGGAGGGGTAGGGGGGATGGAAATGACTGACACCAAGGGCTCAAGTTGAAAGACAATGTTTTGAACATGATGAAGGCAATGTATGTACAAATGTGCTTGACACAATGGATGGGTGGATGGATGGATTGTGATCAGAACTGTACAAGCCCCCTCCCCCCAAAATGATTTAAATAAATTATTTTTAAAATCTCCACCTTAAAAAAAAGAAACGTGGGTGAAGGAAGATAGGTCAATGTAAGATATGAAAACAATAATAATTTATAAATTATTAAGGGAAGGGTTCATGAGTGAGGGAGGGTGCGGAATGGAGGGCAAAAAAGAGGAGCTGATACCAAGGGCTCACATAGAAAGGTTTTAGAAAATGATGATGGCAACGTATGTACAAATGTGCTTGATGCGACTGATGTATGGACTATTATAAGAGCTGTAATAGCCCCCCGATAAGATTATTTTTAAAAAGATATACACAGAGCAAAACCTTTTATTTTAGGGACTGGAGTAATGGTCGTTATAGCATCATGTTTGGTACAGCGGAGGGACAGCACACAGAGGAAGGCCCGTGAGGAAAGAGGGACTCAGTGGCTGCAGCAGCGGGTTCAGACAGCGGGACCCTGTGAGGATGACGGGGGACCAGGCATATCTCCTTCCTTTGTGTGCCCGCTCACTGTGGGGCAGATCCTGTTTAATGGTACCTACCACATAATGGCAATCCATTCACAATCAGTCTCATTGGATTCCACCAGGGTAATAAAATGTGGGAATAGATAATGTTGTCTATTAAACCTTGTAAAAGATTTCACCTTTGTTGTCCATGACGTACATGACAAAACTTTATGAATGGGTGGCACATCGTTCCAAAGCTATGGAATCTGTGTGAGATGTATGTAAACATGTGGTAACTAATGCGTGTCCGTGTGAGAGGAAGCCATTTTTGTGGATTTAAACTCTCAATGTAGACATGAGACAAATACGCACGCTAATGAAAAAAGCTGGCAGTGTCACTACATGTCTCTTAAATGTTGTTTTCAAGACTGTGAGTGGCACATGTAATTCAGGAAGGGCTTTCTCTGGGCTTCCTCCAGGTTCCTACTTGGTCTGTTCCTGATCGTCTCTAGTGAAGGCGGCTCGAGTAGCTCTCTGAGCAGATACTCTATTGCCTAATTGCCCTTGCAGGGTTTGTGTGTGTGTGATGTCTAGTCTTAATTTCTTCCCTCTTAGCTTTAGACCATTACTCTTCACTATAGCCATAAAAAAAGAAAATGATTTTTACAGTACTTAAAAATGCCTCTTAATGGCTTTTTTTTCCCAAAAGTGACTAAAGTTTCCTTTATATACATAAAGTTTCACTTTATATACATACCTGCCCTGTGGACAAAGGGCCAGGCTCATTGTGCTATGAACCATCCCCAGGAGACTGCCATGGAAGGTGGGGGAGATAGGTTGGGAGGGTGTGGTGGATCCATGCAGAGAGGGGGTGGCTGCCGCCCCTACACTTTACAAATGGAGACGTGGAAGCAAAAGATCCCACTCTTGCCAAAGATGGGCAGTCAAGACACTTGGGGAGGAGGGTTGTGATTCCGTACACCTGGGGTAGAGAGGCTCCTTCTCAGCAGGAGATCAACCCAGCATGATCTGGTGGGCAGCCCAGAGGTAATCGGTTACATAGGACTGAGCATTGTACTATAGGAAAAAGACCCATCCATCATTCATGTTTTTCTGGGAAGGAAAGAAGGCAGAGGCAAGAAATAACCAAGAGCTCTTGCTCGGTCTGTGCATCAGATACAGATTTTCTTTCAAATGTGCAAGGAGGATTTTTAGCAACAGCCCCCAAAAGACTTTCTTACTGTTGTTTCTCCATCAGAAACACCACAAGGGGCTGAAGCAAACCATTGATAGACACTTGCTTAACTGCATTTTGTTTATTTCCATTTGTTTACCCGTGCTCAGTTCCCTGCATCCAGGGAGGGTACTTTCCATTAGCAGTGCTACCAAAAGTGAGCTGTGCCATCTCCTGGGGGTTGGGAGGGCACTGAACCATCCAGAACCCTGAACTCCCTGCCATCGAGTCGAGGTGGCTCGTAGGCACCCTGCAGCACAAGGTAGAGCTGGCCCTGTGAGTTTCTGAGACTGTCACTCGTTACGGGAGTGGAAAGTGTCATACAAAAGGAGCCGCTTGTATTTTGTCCTGGATTATGGGCTCTTGTGCCAAACGGTGTCATTGCTGATAGGCTGCTGAAGAATGACTTTTTGTGTGTACTGTTGTTTTGCTTTCTCTGAAAAGGACCAAATCAGTGTGGGGATTGCATCTTCTGGACTCTATGGTCTTGTGCTCTTTTCTCTTTGGCATAATTAACCGGCCACCATTCTGAGGGCTGACATTGAAAGGTACAGAAAGGAGAGTATTCGAACTCAAAACCTCACTGCCGTCCAGTCGATGCAGGCTCACAGTGACCCTATTGGGCAGGGCAGAACCACCCCTGTGGGTTCTGAAACTCTTTACGGGGTGGACAGCCTCATTTTTCTCGCACAGAACAGCTGGTGGGCTCAAGCTCACAACCTACCTGGGAGCAGCCCAATGGGCAACCACTTAGGCTCCATGTTTCAACCCCCAAACCGAACTCATTGCACCCCCGGACTCTTGGGGATCCACCGTGGGGTGCTAGAAGGAAACTGGGTTGGGGAGTCAAGGCCAGAAAGCTTCACTCCCTCAGGTCCAGTGGCAGATAACCACTTGGAGCTTCTCGCTCTGGAAATCTTGCCCAGGGAAGAAGCCGGGGCAAAGGAGCCGCCCAGGCCTGTGGGCTCTGCAGGAGCACCTCGGGAGCCTCCGGAGCTCACCTGCCTGTGAGACCATGTCTCTGCTGAAATGCTCCAAGCGTGTGGCAGTCGAATGAACTCTGTGCTGCCTGCCGGGGCCCTGCTCTGTAGAGTGCACTCAACCCGTTCCGTTTGAACTGCATTTTATCTCCCTCTGATCCATTCATTTCCTCCTGACCTTGGGCATAAAATAGATGCGCTTTTTATGCGGTGGCGCGCTACGCAGACAGAGAGGACTAGCGTTGCCGATCCATCACCGTTATGAATGATCCAGCTTAGAACAAACACGGGTCAGAGCGAGATATTTTAAGAGCAGATTTGTATTGATTCCATCACAACATTGAGCTAAAAGGAAAAGGACCCGGAGACTGTAAAGGATGGAGCCAGTTTTGACAAATGGCCGCGGCCACGCCGGGCGACGCGGGCACGTGCCTCACAGACAGCCAGTGGGAAAGAAGCAGAACGCGTTCTGCAAACCCACCCTCCTCCCCTGTCCTTAGCAACCTGATGTCCCGCCCCGCCTTTGAGCTCCACGGCCCTTCCCTCGCCTTGGCGTCTCTGAGGATGCGTGGAAGCCTCTCAAGACAGAGGAAGGTTCGTTGGAGCCCTTCATCTTTATTAAAGTTGCTGCTTTCAAATGAGTTAAAGCACCATCTACCAGGCCCAGTGGCCTGCTGGTTCAGCACTGGATCTGCATGGAGCCTGAGCACATGGACACGAGGTGTGGACAACCTCTGCGTCAGGCCAAAGAGACTGTTATTGAAGCATAATCAATTCCGATTAGTGTATTTATCTTCACATTACTGGTCCATAACCTCAATTTACAACCACCTAGTCCCACTGCTTAACCTCATGGAGTAATATACATCCTGAAGACACACAGATGGAGTCCATTTCTCCATAGTAGGTGGGGTTTTATGGGCTGATGGCTCTGCTGTTGGGCCCACCATCATCCTGGTTCTACCTGGAGGCTGTGCACCTGAGCACAGAGGTCCAGTGGGACTGCTTCCGTCCCTGTTGAATTAGGGAATGTGTGCCTTTAACATTCATTAGATTGCAGACCCCGATGATAGCTGGAACGGGGACAGATAAGGAGGGAAGCAACAGTTCCCGGGAGAGAACGTGTGGACCATTGTGTGCATGTGTGAGAAGTCTGGAAGTCCCAAGGAAAGGGAGCTAGCTTTCTGAGAGGTGGAAACATCCCAGATGCCAGGTTCTTGTTTCTTGGCAATGACGGGACTGTTTTGCACTAAGCCAAATGTCAATTCATGTCACTTAAAAGTCACCATATTGATGATAATTTTAGGCGTTTCTCCCTGCAATTCCTACCTATTCCTGTGTTGGCCTAGAACACGGGTCAAATTAATGTTGAGCAAAAGCATACATTTCCAGACCTTACTTGCTTCCATTGTATATGGACTATGAATTCGAATGTGCAGTACCATTTGTAATTCAGGAGGCGTTGTATTCAGGCCATACTAAATAATCCACTGTTGATGAAGTCAAGGGTTCAAATCCACCAGCTACTCCACAGTATAAAGATGAGACTTTCTGCTCCTGTAAAGATTGACAGCTTCGGAAACCCCCAGGGGCAGTGCCACTCGGTCTCATGCAGTCACTATGAGTTTAGGTTGGATTGTGCTTGTTCGTTTATGAGAGCCTGGTGGCATCGTGATAAATCCTTGACTGCTAACTGAAAGGTTGCCAGTTCAAGCCCATCCAGATGTCTGATGATGATGTGCCTTTAAGTCACTTCTGACTCAGTGGCTGCATGTTGAAGACAGCATTCTTCAGTCCTGACAGTTGTTATACTGGGACCCGTGGTTGCAGCCATGGTGTCAATCAATCTCATTGAGAGTCTTCCATTTATTAAACTCTCTACCAAGTGAGGCAGTGGATTTGGGATCATGTCTGAACACCTCCAGCTACAAAAAGGGAAGGGTGATCCAATGCTGCATCTGCCTAAAAACAGTTTCTATGAGGCAGTGGTCAGACATGCTTCCACCCTCCATCCTTCTTTAGTCTCCTCAGATCACATTCGTCTCTGCTGCAGCACTTGGCATCTCGCTGGCTGGGGTCTTTTGTGACCATCACACAGAACGCTAGTGAATCTTGCTGATTATGAGGCATTTGGGGAAGGTTCTGAAAACATTTAGAATATAGTCCTTTGTGTTCACCAGCACCGCTTCTGGTGGTGCCAGCAGCCAGGTGTCTCTCTGGTCCTGACCCTTTCAGCATTGTCACCCATGAGCCTCTGCCTCATTCCATGGGCTCTGTTGGATGGTCTGAACTAGGCTTATCTTCTCTGTCCCGTGGACTTGATAGTGCAGTTTCTGGGAAGCCTGAGGTCTCCAGCACTTGAGACAAAGATCTTGCACATGCTCCGCTAGCCACTCACCTTCCTTGACAGTCACAGGATTCTCCATTCCTGCTTCTGAGATGGCTCACTCTTAATACCAAGGAGAATGGCAAGACTGAGCAATCCCTGAGTTCATTTATTTTCTACCTTGTCGCATGCCCTCACCCAGTCATTTGGCGGGAGTTACAAAGACAGGGACTAGAAGCGCCATCAAGTCACTTCACCCCCCCAGGCTTGGTGTCCGTTTCCGGGGACAACTCCCTCCTGCCTGCATGTCCCAAGTAGATGAGATGACGTCTTGCCATGCTCACTTCTAAGGAGTACTTTAGCTGTACCTTTTCCAAGTCAGGCTCAAGTGTTCTACTGGCAAGCCATGGAGCCATGGTAGTCTGTTCCATAGGCTTCACCAACGCTGTGATTCACAAGGGATGATTGTGAATTGAAACATGATAGACGGCACTGACCAATAACCACAGTGAGAGCGAGAACAGCAAGCGCTGCGGACCGCACTGCTCTGTCTACCCCTGCCACCAGCCACTAGACCGTGCTTCCTCCAACTGTGGAAAGCTTCCAACGTGCAACATACAGGATTGACCCAAACCACTGTCTTCTTGTGCCTTTCGCATCTACCCTCTTCTATAAAACAAGAGCTACCAAACTGGGCTCTGTTGAGAATTAAGCAATAATAGTAATAATAGCTATAATGGGATCTACCCAGGATGGATGAACGTATTATACTCCCTTTAGATAGTAACTAGCTAAGGGAAGACAAACATTGCATATCAACCCAAATACCTTTGGAAATAAAATCATTCCCATAATTAAAATGTTAAAAATAATAATAATTAAAATTTTAGATTAAACCTTATACTTTTCCAAAATATCCAATACTGAGTGATTATTTTTAGCTAAAGGAAAAAATACAAACAGGGAGCAAAGTACAGTATAAGTGCATCAGGCTTGATTTTAATGTGAGATGCCAAGAATCTGTCAGTGATATGATCATGAATAACCCGGGACAGCAGCACCACCATGTGCTACAAGATGAAGTCCATATTTTAGATACCAAGAGGCTAGGATGCAAGCTATTTGTCCTGAAGCATGTTTCATGTTCTTCCTAGAGGTTCTTCTCATTGGCCTCTGTGTTGGTCTGGGTAGACTAGAAAACAAATTCTTGGAGACACTCATGTGTATCATAAAGAGCTTTCTTTCAAGAGCCATTGAATACTGAGAAACCATCCCAGCCCCATCCAAATAAAGTCCATAAGACTGATATTAATTACCCTTAAGTCTGATACCAATCTATAAAGTCCTCTTCAGACTCATGAAACACATGCAAGGATGCTGAATGCAGGAAGATCGCAGGCCAGTGCGTAGAAAGTCTTGTGGATCCAGTGGCGTTGTAAGCATCTCAGCGCTGGCAGGGCTTTCCACGTGGCTTCTCCAGCTCCAGAGGTCTGGCTCAATCAGCCTCTTTCCATGTGTCTTCTCCAAAAGGAGGTCTTGCAGGGAGTGAGCAGAGAGAGAAAGAGTGTCTCCCGCCTCTAAAGAGGAATGCAGGAATTCCCAGAATCCTCACGAGAAGGTCCTGCCCACACAGAGGCCTCAGTGGCTATGACCTGATTGACAGGCTAGGCTCCACCCCTTCACTCTCAATCCTGTCAAACTGACAAATGATTATACAACTACGTCAGCATTCATCTTTTCAGAAGCAGAATGGCTGGTGGATTTGAACCGCTGACCTTTTGTGTACGCTGGATGCTTAACCATTGTGCTATCAGGTCTCCTGTCAGAGTCACTGGTTTCAAGATCAGAGTAGCCTAGAGGAGTAATAGGAATGAAAGGTCTCCAAGAGCTGAAGAATAAGTCTGCGCCATTGATGAGTCTATGCATTCTGCTATCATACAGTCATGAAGTCACTGACGACAGCACAAAAGGAAGAAAGGGTAGGAAAGCACGAGATGGAGGTGAGAGAGGCTCAAAGAAAGGGAGAAGGGAGAAGAGGGAATTGTCCCACGTTGATGAAATTCCTGGTTCTGGCTTAATATGGTTAAGATTTCCAAACACAAATACTAACTCTCCAAGATGTGGATAGACCAACTTAATGGCAATTTAGCAATGAACATAATAGGAAACATGCAGCCAATATTGTGCTGACTAAACAGAAACTCGCCGGGTGTTAAAATTATGATTCACTCTGTCCAGTATTTTGAAACCAGCAAGTCCCTCATTCTGCCTTAATGCCTTAATGGCTTGTCTGTAGGTCTCAGCCCCTCAGAGGTCTTGGAGGAGAGTCCAGAAAAAGTGTTGGTTACAACTTCGGTTAAAAATTAAAAAGTGCCTGCTTTCTAAATTAGCCACTTACACTTTTAACTGTCTAGTACCTATTACTCAGATAGGATTAATCCCTCATTTTATTCATTTCTTCTTTAATCCCCAAACTTCACACCCCAGTAAGAACCCTGTGCTTCACATCAGAAGGCTCATCCCTGGACTTGATAACGTGGATAAATTGATATGACTTAACTTGGTTTCCATGCCATTTTTATTGGCAGGGAGGAAAGAAGAGAGAGAGAGATTGTAAAGCTAGTGATTTCGTGAGTCTAAGAATAAGGGTTTAGACTGTAAATGTTCAGAAAATAATGACGACTATATAGGTACAAATATGCTTGATACAATGGATGCATGCATTGTTGTAAGAGCTGAAAGCGCACCCATTAAAATGTTCTTTTTAAAAAGGTAAGATTTATTGACTTCTTGGTCAAGATCATCTTAAAAATACCTACCAGGAGCCCAAGTGATACAAAAATAAAGTTCCGGGCTGCTAACTAAAAGGTTAGCAGTGTGGGCCTGCCATCCACCCAGTGGGGCCATGGAAGAGAGATCTGACAGTCTACTCCCATATGTCACCTGGAAGCCCTCTGGGCCAATTCTGCTCTTTTCATCAGGTGACTGTACCAGCATTGACTTGATCACACCTTAAAAGAACATTAAGTCACCAAAGAGATTTGATTTTGAAATTTCTTGAACTCTCCACAGCTCTAACCACAAAAACCTTGTGGTGGCAGGGATCCCAAGCATGGTGATGTGAATGCAAGGACTGACATGCCCTTTCCTTCCTGATGGGATTGAGTTCAGTGGGAGACACTGCATTCTCACTGATAACTGAAACATAGTCTCCTTAGTGACAGAGGGAGATAAGCACATGGTATTATGGAGTCAGTCAGGTGAGGTGACCAGCTCGGCCAAGACTGGAGGTAAAGAGGAGGAAGATGTTTTCCCTAGAGAACGAGTCCTGCATTACAGTTGAGAGAATATTTGAGTGAGCGGAGGGGCCAGAATGGTGGGCCAGTGGTGGCACGTGAGACAGAAGGAATTCATGGATGGAAAGCAGGAGCAGCCCTGGGTGGGTCCTTGGCAAACATCGGCTACCTTGGATTGATCGTGTAACCCGTCTGCATGGATGTGTCCTTCGTGTCGTAACTTTTCATCGCTTCCCTGTGTCCTTTCACTCTCAACATTTACAATGGATGGTCTCAGGCTCTGCCATTAACACTGAGCTCACAGAGGAACCAGACAGAGCTTGCCCACAAAAGGTTTCTAGTTGGTGGGAAAGACTGGTGGTTTATTGAGTTCGTTTCTTCTGATAGTGTTTGTTTTTTTTTTGGGGGGGGGCAAGATGCAAGTCTGTCTATAATGAGTTCACCATTGTGGCCAACCTCTGTCCTCGGCTGAGCTCCATTGCAGTGGGATATTCTCTAAATAGCAGGGGCTTCCTCACCAGCTGTGGCCATGCAGCTGTTCTTAGCATCCACCCAGCAAGAGGGGGAATGTGACTTGCAGACATGCCCGAGAAAACAAGGACAGCTCAGTAATTCCTACAGATTCCTAAGCTGTGATCTGCTTGAGCTAGAAAGACACATGCCTCCCTGAGACACCCCCGCCCATCTTTCCCACATCCACCCTTCTTGATGGTAGCAGCAAATTAAAAAAAAAAATCATTAAAAGAACCACATCTGCCAAAGAGAACGCATCAGTCTGTGAATGAAACTTACTGTCTACAGTCTGCATTCAGTGCCCTCCTTCTTAGGGGAAGTTACATCCATTCTTGTTGCCCTGCTGATTGCAGTCCACGTCCAGCTTACCTGGAAGCCCTCCTTTTTATGACCTTCACCCCTATGACCTGTCGTCTTTCAAAGCCAGGGCTCAGGTCCAGGAGTCACATAAAGTTAGCTATCATGTCTTCTCAGGCTATGAAGCCCACTTGCGGGGACACTGTCTACTGCTGGACTGTACGTGGTTCCAAAGTGTATTGGGATGAATAAATACTCGCAATGACATAAATTGTTGGGAGCGCTTTGTCACGGGCATTTCTGAAACCATGCAGAATTATTAGCCAGAGGTCTGACCGTTTCAGATGGGCTTAACAATTTGAAACGATATATAATGGAAGAAGCTCAATTTTTGTGTGTGGTATGTACCCACCCTTCCTCTCAGCGACTACCCAGTTTAATGGACTCTTATTTACAGCATCATTGTTATGTCACGCATGATATCTCAAGTGTGAGTGGAATCTATTTGTCCTTTATCTTCTGTAGCCGCGTCAATTTAATATCCCAAATGACGGGGAGAGAAGACTGGCGGGGGCGGGGGTGGGGACGGGGGTGGAGGTGCGGGGAGGGTACGTCCTGGAAGGCTGCCCATGATTAAGAACTGCATTCTCAATTCAAGGCGAATGCAATCTGTTGCACTTAATATTTCATGACAGGATGAGTCTTCTTTTCTTGGGGGTGATGAATTCACCATGTATTCTGGAAGGCACCAAGTACATGTAGTTGCTGAGATGCAAACCACATCTTGGTTGACGGCACTTCACTTCTATGCTGCCACGGGGAGACTGCAGTGCTTGGTTTGGTTTTCCCCAAAGTCAAGGCTGGTGGCAGCCACGTGTGGGGTCTGTCCGTCTGTGCTATCCTCCTGCACCGTGGGCTCACGTTGTGTCTCTCTGTCACATTTTGGTCATCGACCTACTTCAGATTCCTTCACCTTGCTTTTGACACCTCATAACCTCTAGTCTAGTGTCACCGTAACTTTTAAACACACGGGATAAATGCCATGTTTGCGTGCCTTGCTTTCTGGTGGCATTTGCTTAACGGTGATGGTCTGTGAAAGAGCGCTCATATCTCTGCGACATGTTGGCATGGCTCTCGGGTAGAATGTGTGCTAAACAGAAGTCGGGTGAATGCACCATGACCAATAAGCTCAGGGTAAATATTCATTAGGTGAGGAAGAGTTGGATCTGACCTTGTAGATGCTCAGATTCCCTGACACACACACACACACACACACACACCCCTCCCCCATTCCTTTCCTGACTTCCTCCAAGGTCTAATCCCTTGAAGTCTGCCCAAAGTTGCTATGGAAAGGGCGGAGACTCCCAGCCGTACTCTGCTGTGCCCCCAGCCTGCTTTCATTTCCGTTTTTATGACGATGTTCATAATTACTTCCATGTGAGTGGGGAATCTATCATCATGTTAGAGAGGAATTTCACCGGAGATTTATATTGAAGCAGTTGCTACATTTTACTCGTCGCTATTGTTGCTTTCTGCCTTACTGGAGATTGTTGGTGTAAAGTTACAGGGATACTTTATTTCAGAAGGATCTTCACATGTCTGGTGGTTCCCACGAGATAGAGGCGAAAGCTGTCACTGGAGTTTGACTTTTCCAAACTGCTGGGTCACTGCAGCGTCTCTGCCATCACTTACTCCTCTGCCCTGGGCACACTCCCGCCTGGCTTGGGGTTCTGTCCTTCACTGCAGCTTGGCAGAGCTCACGCACTAGCCAGGAAACAGCTCCTGTACTTGATCGCAAATCCATGGCTCAAACATCAAACTGGAGCAGGGATGTCAAACTGGCAACCGGCATGCCGAATGAGGCCCCCCAGGTAAATTTTTGTGGCCCTCGATGCTCTGAAATAAAATGAAAATAGAAGAAATTGTTAAGAAGAAAATAGCGCTTAGGGGAGATCGAGGCGATACCGTACACACAATTCCCTTCTGAAATTTCATTTCACAGCATCGTGGGCCACAAAAAATTACCTCGGGGGCCGCATGCAGCCCGCAGGCAGTCAGTTTGACACCGCTGAACTAGAGGCTTCTCCTTCCTCAGGAGCCGCACTGAAGGAGCGTTGAACCTAAGTCTGCATGTCAGAGGACAGGCTGCTGGCTCAAATGATAGGACCGGGTTAGATGCTGATGATGCTCAATACTAGATCAGGGACAAGAGTATGAACTCTGCCAGCCCTTTTACATGTACATTACGTTCCCATGGTTGCTTTAAAGCAGGGTCCTCAAACTACGGCCCGCGGGCCACATACGGCCCACCGAGGACATTTATCCAGCCCACCGGGTTTTTTTGCCCCGTTTGCTTTTTGACTTCAAAATAAGATATGTGCAGTGTGCATAGGAATTTGTTCATAGTTTTTTAACTATAGTCCGGCCCTCCAACGGGTCTGAGAGACCGTGAACTGGTCCCCTGTTTAAAAAATTTGAGGACCCCTGCTTTAAAGAATTGGTTCTCAACCTTCCTAATGCCATGACCCTGGAATACAGTTCCTCATGTTGTGGTAACTCCCAGCCATAACATTATTTGTATTGCTACTTCATCACTGTCATTTTGCTACTGCTATGAATTGTTATGTAAATATCTGATATGCAGGATGTATTTGTTAGTCTGGGTACTTTAGAGAAACAAATCCACAGAAACTCATGTATAAGAGAGAGTTTTATATAAAGGTTTAGTGTGCATCAAGAAAACATCCCAACCCAGTGCTGTCCAAGTCCACAAGTCCAGCATTAACCCATATGTCCAACACCAATCCACAAAGTCCTCCTCCATCTCACAAAACACATGCAATAATGCCGACCGCAGGAAGGAGGAAAGCCAAATCGGTGAATGTGTGAGCATCTCAGCGCTAGCTGGGGTCTCCACACACCCCACCAAAGGGGTCATGAGCAGCAGGTTGAGAACCACTGGTTTAGATAAACCGTTTGGGCCTTGAAAACCTTCCCGTCATTTATACCCATAGATAAGCACCACAACTTCTACCTCTACTGTGGGCAACAGTGTCACCACTGCGTTCCAACACTGGGCTGAACAAAAGGCCTGGCAATGCTTTCTAAAGACTTCCTAAGAAAACACTCCTGAGAGCTGAATTCTTGAGTGCCATGAGGATAGTGAAAGGAAGTGGAAGTGCTACGTCTTACTTGCACACGCCTGAAGAGCCCATGAAGAATGTGCTTAGTGTCTCCCACCCGGCCTGCCAACACTGGACTTCAGAGACAGTGGAGGGCTCCTCTGAAGTCCTGTCTGTGTCACCTTGTTTTGCAGAACGCTTTATGTGTACCCCTTCGAAAACCCATTACTGAGTGTGCCGCTTGAATGGCATTGTTTGTGTGATGGCTTGGGAAGAGTATTATTAAAGCATATTCTTTGGTAGCATGGCTGCATCACCTAACAGCAGTGATTTTATTCAGCTCTTGGCCAGATCTAAATGCATACTCATGTAACTTTATCTACCTGTCTGTATCTGTGGATCTATAAGTATTTCATTAACCTATCATCCATCATCAATCTTCAATTTAATTACATGTTGGTTATTCTTAATATGAAATAATTAATCGCATAACTGTTTGTGTGTATATATGTGTGTGAATATACATGCATACATATGTAAGTGGGTATGGAACATCATCAGTGATAGCTACTCCCACCTAAATAACTATTTATTGCCCCCAAGATATATTTAGCCTTGTTATCAACAAATTTTTTAACTCTGTCAATCACCAGTACATAATTTGATCTCTCCACGTTTTGCATAGGTGTTTTACAATACACGATCTCAACTCTTTAGTTCAGTGCGTCCACATGAGTAGATGCTGACTCCTTGTAAGGAGAGACGAGCAGTCCTGTTCAATTTGTAGCAAGTCCCTGAGTGCGCTACCAAAGCCAAGAGTTTCCATCAGCAGGCTTCAGTGGAGAGCAGCAGAGCTCGCTTTTCTTTTAAGGTTATGCAAATGGAGGCATGCATAAAGCAAAGCCCTCTGCTACTTGGAGTCATCCTGTCTGTTGAGTTCCCGTGCCCTTGACCTCCAGCTCCTCTGCCCTTGCTCACCACACTCTGGTAAAGATGTCAGTTGAAAGAAGTTCCACTCGAAGAAATACACGATTGCTTTGTGGGAAGTTAGAGATGTCAATAAGGATCAATGCACAAATTAATGTCGATTGGTCTCCATGGACAGAGAAACCCTAGGAAGCTACATATTTGCATTAGAATGGGTTTTAAGAGTCAGAGTGGTGTTCTTGAAAGCGGACATCTCTTGGGGATTGAAATTGAAACTGTAGGACTTGACACAGGCCCAGCCATGGAGCAAGGGCTCAGTCTGGAATCTGACGCTGGTATTTTTATCCCAAAGATGCTCATCGGAGCACTTGCCTGCTTAGCCTTGTGTGCAGAAGCAGAGGTGACTCTTTTACGCTTCCAGTGCTTCGGGGCTGCCATTTATTTCACTGTACTCTGCACAGGGAACCCTGTTGGCACACTGGTTAAGTACTTGGCTGTTAATTGGAAGTCACAAAACCACCCAGCAGCTCCGCGGGAGAAAAGGCCTGGGCACCTGCTCCTGTGGAGGTGACAGCCTAGGAAGCTCCAAGGGACACTTGTATTGTGTCACACGAAGCCTCAATAGCACAGTGGGTTGTGCAAGGGCAGCCGCTTGAAGCCACCAGACTTTATAGGGGAAAGATGAAGCTTTCTCCTCCCATGTTGATTGACAGTCTGGAAACCCACAGGGGCCGTTCTACCTTGCCCTGTCGTGTCACTCTGAGCGGGAGTTTACCTCATGGCACAGAGCAATGCCAATTCTCCTTGTGGGTTCCTTCACAAAGGGTGGGCTTCAAACTACAGTATCAGTGTTCTCTTCAAATAAAAGTAAGCTAGACATTTAGACCAAACCAAACACAAGTTGTTCGTGAGCAATAACCTATGATATTAAAAACATCAACCTTTATGTCACATTCTTTCTTAATAATCCATTTTGTATATCTTCTAAAAAGTACATTTTTAAAAATCTGAACATAAGCCCTGCGTTACATTAAGCAAAATCCAGTTGCCAGTCAGTCATTCATTTGAATTTTGGGTTTTTTTTTCTCATTTCTTGTGTAGAACTTGATTAGGGGTTAATTATATCGCTTAAAATGAAGACAAGAAATTTGGAAAAAAGAAAAAAATGCTTCTTAGATTCTTGCATATTTCTGAGCATACTATTCAGATGTTGAGAGCAGTTAGACCTCAGTAATATTACTGCTAGAATATTAAACACCATATTCTGAATATTTGGGCATTTAAACAACTCACTAGTTAAAAAAACAAATGTTTCTGATAGATAAGTTTTCTCCCTGAAGGGGAATCTTGAAGTCAGTAATCTTTTTCTTTTGCACTAGGTCTTAGCCAACAGGCCGAGAAGCAAGTTCTCTTTTTGTTATTTTAAAGCCTGTGTACCTGTGGCCATGAGCCCCTGTGTCTCGCGTTAGGGAGATGCTCACATGCATTGTAAGACTCAAGACAATGCGGCAAATGAAGTTCACACTCGGAGTATTTCCAGGCGGAAACCGTTCTGAGCACGCCAGTCCTCTGGGGTAAATGGACAGTGGTGGCACCGACGATGAAGGGATATCACATGCTTTGGATCTGGCTAAAAAATCTTGGTGCAACAGCCCAACCCGATGATTTGCCAGCTCCAGACTCCCTCTGGCCGCCATGAAAGCTGCTTACCTGTTCCCCTCAGCGAGGTGAGAATCAATATCAGAGGCTGCTTCTGGGCTGTCTGTGCGTTACCTGAAGACATGCAGGCTACTGAAGCTCTTGGGGTAGTTTCTGGTGGCGGGGTGGCTTAGGCACTGGGCTGCTTAATGGCAAATTTGGCAGTTCAAAACCAATAGGTGCACCCCAGGAGAAAGGCTTTGAGCTCTGGTAAAGACGTACAGCTTCAGAAACAAGGGACAGGGCAAGAGAAGATACCGCCGCTTCTAAGAGGGCGGAAAGCAGGCATTCATGGTTTTTCTCTGGCAGCAAGACTGGATGAGGAAAGCAAAGGAGAAAAGAGACAGAGGAAGAAAATAAAGCATCTTCCGTTGTCTTCATTTGCATACGGAAATAACGCTTTGCTGATGGGAAAACACTTTGTATTCAGCATTGAAAGTTCAGAAAGTTAAACCTTAGTAGAAAGAGTCATTCTCTTATTTTTAGCATTGTCTTAAGCACATCACCATTATTTCTAAATTGGGAGAAGAGACAAAAGCTCACTTCTTTATTGTAGCAGAAATAATAGATTAATTAGTTACATAGATTTTCTCCCCACACCCCGCCTTTCCCAGAAACCCTGCTCAATGTACCCTAGTGTGTTTTCTCAATTTCAAGGGTGCATCAAAGAAAAAAGACGTTATAACTTATCCAAGTCAGGGGAAACATCATTTTGCTTTATATATCTTTTTGTACTTTGGGGTGAAGTATCTGCAAGGAGAGGCACATGCGCTCACTTAGGAAAACACACTTGTGTGCGGATTTACACAGGAGCAAGTTTAGTTTTACATTTGGAGAAAGGTAACGATTTTTATTCTGAAATTAAGCTTTTAAAAAGAAGGTGCGTAGTAGGTTCTATTTTGCTTCTGGTAGCGAACCCGGACCTTTCTTGAGTTCTCGATATATGCTGGGTGGGTGGGGCTGTGCTAGTCTTGGATACGCCGTCGCTATAAGTACTATACGTCTTTAGTAAGGCCTCATCCTCACTGGGGTGCTAAGCTGTGCAAAGGGAGCCACATTCCAGTGTGATCACGGACGTACTGGAGTTGTGGGCGGTTCACATCTCCCATAGAGCAGGCTCCTGACCAACTCAGCTATGACAACCACCACACACTACCCACCCAGCTCACTGTGGGGAGCCCTTCCAGTGGCCAGGCCAGCTTTTCTGTACCACTACCCACTTCCCAATCACCTTCTTCGCTGCTCTTGCCTAGGATGGAATGAAAAACCAATATCCTAACAGTTTCTACATTTGGAGAATTGAAAGGTATATACACACCACAAGATCCTAAAAGCCAACTCATGACCCTGTGTAGTGGTGACACATTGGAACTGCTAAGGGTGAGGTCAGCAGGTGGAAACCACCGGCCATACCCTGGGGAAAAGACAAGGCTTTCTAATTTCATAAAGAGGTACAGCCTCGGAAACCCCACAGGACGAATTCGACCCTGCTCTCTGTGGAGGGGTCAGTAGGAGTTAGAATTTGCCCGAATGGAGTGAGTTTTGTAAATTTGTTTGGTCTGTGACCCTGCGTGCCTGCCTTCCCCATTCGCTTGATACTCACCTCAGACACACAGGTTTGTTCTGTGTTCATATGTCCTTCCGCCTCCTCTCCAATACTTTGGATTTTCCCAATGGTACCTTTATGTCTCCCCTCCCGCTTTGTCTACAAGTATACTCTAGTATCATTTGTCATCTACTTCAAGCTGTGCAAGACTCTCACTCCCCCCCAACACTATTAACTCTGTGCCCCATAGTGAAAAACACACATACCTTTTCCCATTTCTGGTAACTGTGAGTCATCATGTATATATTTGCATATTTCGTATATGTGAGATTATACCCTGTTTGGACTCTGCTTTGCTTGACATGATGTTTCAGGACTCATCCATGTGGGGACAGGTGTTCATTTCCGCTGTTGTATAGGCGAGGCTCCATTGTGTGCACATCATCTCCCGCCTTCTTCAGTGGGTGGGCAGTCCATTGGTTTCTACATTTTGGCCTTGGTGGACGGACATTGAGGTGCCACTTTCTGGCTATCTTCTTGCTTTTGCTTTTTCTGGCTGGATATGGAATCGGGTTGCTGGGTGTGGTGATGGATGGCTTTCACCCAGCCAAAAAAGAATACCTTTCTGGAACCTAAACTAGAATCAGTTGGTACAGTTCAATCCATTGTGAAAAAGTCAACAGGACAAAGCTCACTTCCATGGAGTCAAGGCCAGCTGACAACAACCCTTCAGAGCTGAGCTTCCAGGGCTCTACATCTTCATGAGAACAGAAAGCCTTTTCTTTTTTTCCCCTTTCTGGGAGAGCAGTGGATGGTTTTGAACTGCTGACCTTGTGCTTGGTAATGAAAGGCATAAGAAACTTTTCCTTACAGGGGTCCTTACATGGTGAAAACCCAAATCAAAGGCATTGTTACCAAGTGAATTAAGAGTATATGGTGAACTGGGTGAGGGAGCCGTCGGATGGTATAAGATATGATAAATAATAATTATTTATAAATTATCAAGGACTCAGGGGAAGGGGGAGCGGGGAGGGAAGGGAACAATGAGCTGATACCAAGGGCTCAAGTAGAAAGCAGGTGTTTTGAGAATGATGATGGCAACATGTATGAATGTGCTGGACACAAATGATGTATGTACAGTTTGTAAAAAGAGTTGTATGAGCCCCTAATAAAATGATTAATAAATAAATAGATAAAATAACAACCAAAAAAGGGGTATGTGGTAGATGTGGCACCACACAGAATAACAGATCTTTGTATGGAAGTGAGATTCCATGGCCAAGAAGGTAATGAATGATAAATAATAATAATATACACTTCCCCCGAACAACAACGAGTTATGGAACACATGCGTATTTGCTCTTGTTTATTTAGCCTTCTCTGGCTGGTTTCTGGTGTTTACACAGTTTATTTTTCCGTCCTTGAAATATCCTATCTGTAGCCTGACTTATTTATAAGTGACTGAGGGACTAGGGATTTTTTGGGGGGTTGAGGCAGGCTCTAGAGGAGGAAGCTTTAAAATATGTGGACAAAAGGAATGAAAAGAGAACGGGTTTTTTTTTCATGAAATTTTTGAGGCCAACATCAAATATGTTACTCAGTCAGCCAGAGAATATTAGAGAAGCAGTTATTCATTCATGGTTGAAGTCATTCTGTGTGTTTTGCTTTCAATGTTCAACCATGACCCATGATGAGTAACCAAGCATAGTTCAAATTATTTGTGAAATATCTTCTGAAGATAGTAAATTTGAAGACAGCTCACGAAACTGGACATAGATCCACACAGTGCATTTAATCCACAGTTCACCTTGGAGATGTGAAAATAAAAGCATACGTTTGCAGCAGAGAAGTAGAAAAATGACAGAAATTTTAAGCAGGGTGAGAGAGCTGGAAATTCTTGCCTCATATTCTACAAAACTGTGTTATAGCCCAGATGTTTTCCCAAAGGATAGCATGTTCTTTCCAGATCAGCTATGACACATTCTTTTAATCCATCTGTCCCCGTTCCACATCAGAGAAATGAAGATGTCTCCGCCGATGTGCATCTGCCCTGTCACGTCTCTGTGCCCCCATAATACCCTGAAGGTGACAATAAAAAGTACAGGGTTCTTATCTCTAGCCTACTTTCAGATCATCTGTACCCAGTGATCAAGTGTTCCCCCTACATTGAAGGTTCTAATTGTCTAGCAAAGAAAACAATGGTGAGACAGTGATACAATTCTCCTTTTTTGTGCCAAGGACTTGGACTCAATTCCCAGTCAATGTCCTACTGCCTGCCATTGGAGGCTTGCATTTAATGCTCAGGCTGAACAGTTTCCGTGGAGCAGCTAGACCAGTGGTTCTCAACCTGTGGGCCGTGACCCCTTTGTGGGTTGAATGACCCATTCCCAGGGATCGCCCAATTCATAAAGTAGCAAAATTACAGTTATGAAGTAGCAACAAAAATAATTTTATGGTTGGGGAGTCACCACCACATGAGGAACTGTCTGAAAGGGTTGCAGCACTAGGAAGGTTGAAAACCTCTGATCGACTCAGAAGAAAGCCTGGCAGTTTGGTTCCAAAGTCAGCCCACAAGAGCTCTGTGTATCATAGTAGCCTGATCTACAACCAATCCCCGGATGATGCAGAATCGGATAGCATTTCATTCCATTCTACATGCTTTTGCTGTGAGTTGAGGGCAACGCTGCTAACAAGTAAAAACGGAGTGGACGAGGTATTTGTCTTCGGCTGACTTCTTTTGAAAACGCAACACAGCCCACTGCCATAGATTGGATTCTTACTCATCGTGCCCAGTCGCCTCGGATGCACATGAAAGTTACACATTGAATGAGGAAGACCAAGAAGAATCCGTGCATTTGAATTCTGTCACTGGCAAAATATATTGGGCATTGGATGGCCTGCCAAAATAACAAACAAGCCTATTTTGAAAACAGAACCAGCCAGAAGGCTCCTTAGAGAAAAGGCCGGTGAGAGTTCATTTTGTGCGCGTTGGGCATGTTGTCAGGAGAGACTGGTACCTGGAGAAGGACTTCATGCTTGTTAAAGTCGAGGGGCAGTGAGAGAAAGGAAAGCCTTAGACAAGATGGACTGACACAGTGGCTGCAACATCGGGCGCCCGGCCCATCGTGAGGATGGTGCAGGGCTGGGTAGCATTGCGTTCTATTGTCCAGAGGGCTCCTATGATCGGAGCCTCCTGGATGGCATTTAACAACAAGCATATCCATAGACATAAATGTCACTAGTTTTGCTTCTCTAGAGAATTCATTGTAGAAGAAGAGACTGTTTGCTCATTTACAGATTTAAAAGTCTCCTTAACATCAAGACCCGTATTCTAATCTGTTAACATGGAAATAATTCCCATTTGGAGACGTATCCAAAGGAAATTGAGAGAAAGCTAGGGAAGCGGAAAACTGTTACCGGACCCTCAAAGCAGTTGCTTCCTCTGAGAAATTGGGGCTTAGGATTTTGACATCAAATTCTCCGGGGGCTCAGGCATGTGGGTTGCGATGTGCATCTTCCTTGTACTACTGATAGTAGTCGTGCGTACCAGTCCCTGACTGCACAAAGGCAGCGCTCATTTGGTCGTGGAGTGAGAATTCCGTGTCGTTTCTCTCCCTGCGTCTTGAACTTCAGTCCAGGAATTTAAAATAGCGGACTTGAGGGAAATAGCTATCCTATCTAAGTCACAAGCACAGTTTCACAACCAGCCAACTAGACTCTGCAGAGGATCAAGATAAGCATATCCACACAACTTGAGTTTCCGTCAGTAAGTCTTCATGTATTTATTTTTTTATGTTTGGTAGGCACCAAAAGTTACCTCTTTCATGAAGGTAGATTGGTGACATATTATACTTTGCTTCTTTGTATGCCAAAACCCATAGATGTAATAGAAAGAGCATAAAAACACAAAATAGGTTAGTAGTTCATTATGAGATTTGTGGATTTACATAGCCTCATACACTTCTTCAAAACGACCTCAGTACAACAAATCAAGTGAAATACAGCTCTGTTTCTCAGAGAATTACTTCTAGTCTAGGGCTAGGCTTGATTCCAAACAGAGCTTTAATAAACAGTACACTTCACCATCCAAATACAACTGAACACCTCGGACCATTGCTACCTAACACTCCGACCCCGTCACGCTACCTTAGCCGATGAAAGCTTGTCCTTCTGATGGCTACTTTGACAGTCAAACCAGACTACTTGGTGTTTCTTAGACTGTTTATACCCATTAAGTAGCTCTCTGAGTAACCTGCACGTACATTCCTTAAGTTTCTTGACTCAAAGATTATCCATGGCTGTATTTGAAAAGCTAAATATTGAAACATACATATTACTTTCCCTGCTTTCTACCTTTCTCTCTCTCTTTGTCTCTCTCAGAGATAGATAGATAGATAGATAGATAGATAGATAGATAGATAGATAGATTGATTGATTTTTAAATCTATGTTAAAATATTTTATATAAAAACTGGAAATAAATGTTATTCCATATCTGTGACGGTTCCAGTCTCTGTCAGGCGCTCTGCCTCTTTTCTTATACCATAATGTGCATGAGTCATCTTAATGGAGGGTGTGCTCCTCAGGTAAACATCAAGGTCACAGCATATTAAATTCTCACTTCCATCGAGTCAATTCCAACTCACAACAATTTTGAAGGCTAGAGTAGAGCTGCCCCTGTGGGTTCCTGAGATTGTCACTCTAAGAAAATATAAAGCCTCTTTTTGTCTCCCGCAGAGCAGGTGGGAATTTCGAACTGCTGACCTTGCAGGTGGTTAGCAGGGCAACTCATTGCCTACTAGACCAACAGGGCACCTGACTTTTTAAATTACGGTGAAGTTAATAACAGGTTCTTAAGAGTGTGTGTGTGTGTGTGTGTATGTGTGTGTAAAGACTTCATAAACTTTACAATGTCAAGCCTAATACTTATCATAAAGCTAGATCTCCCTTCCATTTCCCATCATTTCTTGCCTCTGCCCTGTTTGTCATTATTCTCTCTTTGTAGATGATACAGTTGATTGCATTGAGTGGGTGTCCAGCAAATGATTGATAAATGAAGGAATGAAGTAATTAATTTAGAATGGCATTAATGCACTTCGCTTCTTCAGCTTTCCAGAAGATAAATTAAAGCAGACAGTGATGCCACACCAAGTGACTCAGGCCTACCTCTTGGGTTATTCTAAATCATTCAAGGTCAGAGCATCTCTTTAGACTGTCTTTAGCGTCCCTTGTCCTGCCTTTATGGTTGTTTTGGTTGGTTTTTTTGTTGCTTCTAATATTTCCATAAAGTACCAGTTTGAGAGATAAACTAGGTTACAACATTTTAAGTTGATTTAGGATGGCACTTCATTGCCGTATGTAGGATAATAAAATTCTATGCCTACAAGCAGGTCATTCACATCTTGCTCAACTCTGGGCTACAGACAAAAGTATCACTGAGTGATCCTCCCAAATATAATTCTGATTAAAAAAAAAAACGTTTACAGAAGAGGACGTCACCATTTTTGAAAAGGGGGCTTTCTGGTATTACTTTGAATGTTTTTATTCACTTCTATCGAGTCAGCGCTCAAAAGTGATCTTATGCCATGGAGCCCTGGTGTCGCCTGGGAAGGACATTACACAAGCTAGGTCATCTATACCTGGAGTGGATAAGTGTGCATGCCAACGTTCAATATGTCTATGTTTGTCAAGTGTGGCTGTCTGCTCCTATTGATATTTACAAAGCCTCAGAAACCCTATAGAGGGTCTCTGTGAGTCAGAGTTGACTTGATGGCCGAACTAAAATTAAAACAAGCTCACTGCCATCGAGACCACTCAGAATTATAGGGGCCCTAGAGGACAGAATAGAACTGCCTCATGGGTTTCTGAAACTGGAATCTTTTCAGGAGTAGAAAGCCTAATTGCTGCCTGTGGAGCAGCTGGGGATTTTGAGCTGTTGATTAAGTCATAACTCACTGAGCCAGGGCATAAGAGATTTGGAGATACTATGTTTATTATGGATATATTGTTATACTTAAGTGCATTGTATTAGTCCAGGTTGACTGGAGAAACAAATTCATAGACACTCCTATGTTTGTAAGAAAGGGCTTTATACCAAAGAGTAATTGTATCTTAAAGACATCCCAGCCCAGTCCATATCAAGTCCGTAAGTCTGATCCCAGTCTGTAAATTCCTTGTCACACTCACGCAACACATGCAGTGACACTGAATGCAGGAAGATCACTGGCCAGTGGTGGCTCCAGTGGCAGTGGAAGCATCTCAGGCCTGGTGTGGGTCTCCACATAGCTCCTCCAGCTCCAGTGCTCGGGCTCTATCAGTGTAGCTCCAAATGGCTTGTCAACAGGAATGTCTCTCAGGGAGAGGAAACAAGAGAGAATGGGTGTCTGGCTCCAGTGAGCTGTTTATCTCCTTTGCTCCTCCAAATGAAGTCATCAAGCTGTGACCTTGTTGACAGGCTATATTCCACCCCTTCCTCAAGTTGACAGTAGAATGTGTAACTGCCCTAGCCATCCAGTTGCTTTGAACTGCTGTATACAACCATATGTATAACAGAAGGAAACACTGATCAGTCCCATTCTATCCTGATCTTTATTGTGTTCTGTGAGCCTTTGTTGAGGTCTGTGTGTCAGTCCATCTTACAGAGGGTCTTTCTCTCCTCCTCTGATCCTCTACAAAGTGTGATGTCCTTTCCCAGCGACTGTTCCCTCATGATAACATGTCCACGGTACCTGAGATGACGTCTCACGTCTTTGCTCATAAGAGGGCATTCTGGCTGTAATGATCTGGCTATAATGTACACCAGTGGTGCCAACATGGCACCATGGAAAGTGTAGGTTTTTCAAGCATCTGGAAAAGTAGCAAAACCTAATAGTCCATCCCTGGAAATCTGCTTTGGGAATCAAGCTACCCAAACTCACCGTCTCACTTGATTAAATTGTCTGGGTGGCTTCATGTGTTCATGCAAGGTTGGGCAGTACAGTTAGTCCTTTGGGTATCAATTATAAGTTTGAGATTATTGCCAGTGTAAAACCTTGTTGACATAATTTTCAAATAAAAGAACAAAGCAGACAGGAAGATTCAACTCCTTATTCCTGTGTTCTTCCTCCACTGCACACAGTCTATGGAAGCTCCTTTGTGCCATAGAAAATTGATTACTGAGGGCAATATGTCTATAATTTATTATTTGCATGATGAAAGAAGTGGCAGAGTGCAAGAATCTTGGAGAATCAACCAAAATTTGAGCCAATATTTTTATAGCGTTGTTGATCACAAATGACATACACAAACTTTAGATACTGTAAACAATTTAAAGGTTTGGAGAGACTAACATTGTTTGCAACCAGTTTTTTGAGACACATTAATTTGTTGGGCAGAAATAGAAATTGGTTTTTGTTTTCCCAAATAAAATTTTAAGTGGCTTGTTAAATCTATCCTTTTTCATTTTTCATGTCTAAGCACCTGTTGTAACTCTCCATACACCTTCACCTTTTAAACTTAAGGTCTTTTCTAATTTACATTTAGCATACGTACTCATTTCTTCTTGTTTAGACTAGGGTCATGCTTTTGAAAGGGTGATGGACGGAGCTGGAGCGCCAGTCCCCCAGGTATTCCAGCTCCTCCGAGCAGAAGGGAAAAAAGGATCTGTTTCTGAAATTGGTCTTCCCCTTTCCTATTTGAATTTGACTGAGCTTGAGGTCAGACCAAAGCTAAAGTTAAGACCCATGGATCTTCCAAAAATGAAAGACCTACAATATGATCTTTTATCTTTGAGGATTATTGAAAATAGCAGTATTGTCAGGTACCATGGAGTTGGCTGTACCTCATAGTGATTGTGTGTGTGTTTCTGTGTGTATGTACATGTCCATATATAAAACTGAACAAATGGCTGCCCAGTCCAGTGCCATCTTCACAGTAGTAGATGTCTTTGAGCTCATTTGACAGCCACTGTGTCCTTCTACCTGTTGAGGGGTCCTAATTCCTATGTTGGTGTGTTAGCCCGAGTAGACTAGAGAAACAAATCCTTAGAAACACATGTGTGTATAAGAGACAGTTTGATATAAAGGGTAATTGCACATGAAGAAAGCATCACAGTCCAGTCTAAGGCTATAAGTCCGAGATTAGCCCATATGTCCAATACCAATCTATAAAGTCCTCTTCAGATTGACAACACGCATGCAGTGATGCCCAAGTGCAGGACAATCACAGGCCTGTGGGTAGAAAGCCTTTGGATCCAGTGGCGTTGTAAGAATCTCTGTGCTGGCAGGAATCTCCACATGGCTTCTCCAGCTCAGGGCACTAGTGTAGTTCCATGTGTCTTGTCAGCTGTAATGTCTCCCAGGGAGTCAGCCTTGTCAGTAGAGAGTCTCCAAGGGAGTGAAGTAGTGAAAGAGAGTCTCTCCTGCCTCCAAGTTAGGAAATACCAGAGTTTTCCCAGAATCCTCAGGGGAAGGCCAGACTCACAGAAGCCTCGTTGACAGACTAGACTCCACCTCTTCACCCTTCATCGTCTCAAGTCCCAAATTGACATCAGATTATGTAATTTCCCACAGTTGGATATCACTTAATGGAGAACAATTATAAGAATATTTCTCACAGGGCTTCTGGGAAGATAAACAGTTCCTAAAATATTAGTTCAGGAGCCCTGATGGCCATGTGGTTAGGCAGTTAAAACTCGACTAGTTCCGCAGAGGTTGAAAGATGAAACTGCCTCGTCCCATGATTTGAAGATTTGCAGGCTCAGAAACCCTAAGCAACAGTTAGCCTATCCTTAGGGGCTTGAGGAATTGGAATCAACTCAACGGCACTCAATAAAATAAGTCACAATCAATATAGTTGTGAGTCCTAACTCCCAAGGCCTACAGAAGTTAAGATCACTTCAGAAAGGGCTTATCAGTTATTTACTAGCTATATACATTTGGAAATTATATGTTTCAGTATCAACTGGCCACCAGACACTCCCAGGTTGTCATCTGTCTGCTTGAGTTTTTACAGGAGCTTTATGACCAAGGCTCCTGGACATGCCCTGGACTTTCTTTCATTCAGTGTGGTTCCCAAGACAGCCTGTTGCTGTTGTTGACAAATAAGCTCAGTCCTTAAGGCAGGCCATGGTGCCATGCGCTTTTTGCACCCTGCTCTGGTCCTTGATGGCACAGTGGTTACTCAGCGGGCTGTAATGCACGGGTCAGCAGTTCGAAACCACAAGTTGCTCTTGGGAGAAAGCCTAGCCTTTTTGCTTCCAGAAAGAGTTGCAGTCTCAGAATACCACAGGGGCAGTTATACTCTGTTCTACTGCGTCGCTGTGAGTCTGCACATCACTGCCTGATGGCAGGGAGTCGAGGTCGAGTTTTCTGTGGTGGTTGTTGTGTTATTTTTCAGGTCTGTCTGGCGTGCACCGGAAGCAGACGTATTGCTCTTGTCAGCCATTCTCAACATGAACACTGAGAACCCCTGGGCTGGCTAGTGACTGTGGTGTTTGTAGGGCTAGGTTTTCATACCCTCAGTTGCTTTAACACCAGAGTCCTGGTTTTCTCTTGGCTATGGACAAAATAAACAAATTTAATGATCAGAAAAGCATCCATCGCCGCATGCCTGAACATACTATCCACTCCTTTTGACAGGGCTGGAGGATAAGGAGGGCAGACAGTGAGTATCCATCCTGCTGTCCATTCTTTAGGGTCATCGTGAGTCAGTATCCACTCAATGGCAGTGAGTTCTGGGAGTTACGATGATGAAATTCATCAGAAAAGCCACAGTTTCAGAATGCTTTTGTTTTGTTTTTCTAAGAACCCAGCTCACCTAACTTTAGGAAAGCAGCCAAGGTTTGGGGAGAGGGGATATTTATAAAATACTTCTAATTATGAACAGGAAGGAGGGGAGAGGGGGAAGGAGGAAGACAGGAGCATAGGACAGCAAACATGGTTGTCTGTGGTCGGTGGGTCAGCCGACTTACTAATCAAGTGCATCTGTCGGGATTCAGGCAGCTAAGTTCCTATGGTGGGTCTGAGAGGTCCTCTATAAGTGGAAAACTGCATCTTCAGAACCACGTTACCCACTAGAGGACAGGCTATGTTGTCCAATCAGGGAAAAAGAAAGGGCAGAATCGAAGTGTGGTTTTGTTTTGTTTTTACCCCCATGAGTAAACATTCTTGATTTTATATAGGTAGATGGATAGATATAGATTTGGTTGAGTTAATTATTGAAAAAATAAATCATATAAAATTTCCCCATTGGATTAAAATACACACATCAAAGTTGTCCTGTATAATGAACAAAGCCAAGTGGTGTTTTATTTCAATTCTTAACAATAAGCACTTAAAATTGCCCCAGGTGTTTGGGGGGGGGCCGCGGCTGAAATACGTGGTCTTACTTTCTCTGGGGACTGCACACCCATTTTTCACTCTGAATTCCCACATCCATCATCACTGAGCAAGGTAAGGTGCAGCGTTAATCTCACTGTAAACATGAAACCCATTCACGGGAGGTGGGGGGAGTGCAGTTGGATGTGTTGGTTCTTTATGTCAGTGAATTCAAGGCTGAGATAACTTTTTTGCTTGTCAAATTGCTGTCACTTTGTTAAGAATTAGAGATTACATGTTTCGTACATTTACAGCAATATGTCAGTCTACTGCAACTAAATGAAAATGAGCATCGCAGGTTGTTTTCGGTATGTAAGGAAGTGGGTTTTTTGCAATGTTTCTGAATAGTCATCTTTGGAAACTCATGTGTATGTTTCATTGACATGCCTTACATTCAGATATAATTGCTACAAAATATTATTAAGTCGATTCTGACATATACTCAGAAAAGTACAAGAGCATCCTCATGCTTTCCCTTTTAATCCAGGAGGCCCTTGACTGTTGACATGTAATACACACCGAGTTTCTCTTCTGGGCAGAGAAAAACGACCCTGGCAAGCTCTACTCTTGGGATTGAGAAACCCCCACGAGTTTTCTTAATTCCCCTCTAGACCAATGTACAGGGTGCGTGATGTGTCCATTATGATGACATGGAGCTCACTCGGGACAGGAGTGGTCTCTTTTGTCTACAACTTACGACAAAGCACACACAGCTGTTGTTTGGGAAAGGTGCTTTTTGGAACGTTCTATTGTTTCCGTCCCTGTGCCCGACGAGCTCCCTAAGAGTCTGTCATTTTTGGCCAACCTTCGACTTTACTAAGTGTGATCATGTTGTCTTTGCCCGGCAACTCATCCCTCCTGATACCTTGTCCAGAGGACATTAGTTGAAATGTCACCATGCTAACTTCTTTAAAAAACAAAACTGTTTTATGGGCATAGAGTTCATAAATCGTATCATTCAATAGTTCAATCATATCAAAAATAATTGTACAGTCATCACTATAATCAGCTTGAGAATTTTAAGAGTATCCTGCGTATGCTTTGTCCAAGATAGACGTGTTCATTCTTTAGGAAGCCCGTGCAGTGTTCTTCTCCAATACCAGAGTGCAAAGACATGGATTCTTCTTTGGCCTTTCCTTGGGCACTGCCCCTTTTCCTATGCATATGGGCTGATGGAAAATACCCAGGCTTGAATCAAGTACACCTTAGTCCTTAAAGTCACCTGCTTGCTTTTTTTAAAAATCATTTTACTGGAGGCTCATACAACTCTTTATCACAGTCCATCCATTTGTACATTTCTTGCCCTCATCATTCTCACAACTTGAGCCCTTGGAATCAGCTCCTCATTCCCACCCCTCCCTAGGGCCCTGCCCCGGCCTGCTTGCTTTTCAACACGTTCATGGAATGTTGTGTATTCCTTCCTGGTTCCTTAAATCCTTCCCAAATAATGGAATTTTTGTCCATACAGTTCTTCAGTATTGCAACTCAAAGCTCTTTTGGTTTCTGGGTGGCGGGGAGTGTTTATTTGTTTCCCTTAGGTTGTGCGATCACTTTAGCTATTCTGTGGTCAAGGGGAAATTTGAGAGCTTTGAAAAAATACTTTTATTGGGAGCTCTTACATCTCCTATCACAATCCATACATTCCTCCAGTGTGTCGAGTACGTTTGCACATATGCCCCATCATTTTCAAAGCATTCTCTTCCCACTTGAGTCCCTGATAACAGCTCCTCATTTCTTGCCCCTTCCTCCTCCACCTACTCTCTCTCACCAACACTTGATAAGTTATAGATTATTTTTTCTATATCTTACGTTGTCCTCTGTTGACCCTCACCCACTTTCCATTATTTGCCCCCTTGGGAGGGGATTATAGGTTGATCCTTTTGATCTGTTGGATTCCTCCTTTCACCCCCTCCTCCCCTAATCCCCCTGGTATCTCTACTCTCCTTGTTGGCCCTGAGGGGTTTATCTATCCTGGATTCCCTGTGTTGTGGGCTCTTATCTGTAGCAGTGTGCATGCTCTGGTCTAATCCAATTTGTAATGTAGAATTGAGGTCATGATAGTGGGGTGAAGGAAGCACCAAAGAACTAGAGGAAAGTTGTGTTTCATTGGTGCTATACTGCACCCTGACTGGCTCATCTCTTCCATGTGAGAGGGTGTCCAGTTGTCTACAGATAGGCATTTGAACTCCGCTCCATGCCCCTGTTCATTCATCTTGGGTGTGGTTGTATTCGGGTCCTAGATGCCTGATACCTGATCCCATCGACACCTCATAATCACACAGGCTGGTGTGCTTCTTCCATGTGGGCTTTGTTGCTTCTGAGCTAGATGGCACTTGTTTACCTTCAAGCCTTTAAGACCCCAGATGCTATATCCTTTGATAGCTGGGCACCATCAGCTTTCTTCATCACATTTACTTATCCTCTCATTTTTTTCTTCAGCGATTATATTGGGAAGGTAAGCATCACAGAATGCCAGATTGCTAAAACAAAGTGTTCTTTTGTTAAGGGAGTACTTGAGTTGACGCCCAATGTCCATTTGCAACCCTAATTATTAACATAGAGATATGAGTACATAGTTCTATTCCCCTCTTGTTTTTTATATATACATACATACCTATATTTAGGCCTTCATAAATTTCCTTTGCCTCCTGGTTCTTTCCTCTTTCCTTTTTACTTCCGTCTTGTCCCATCATATTCAGCCTTCATTCAGATTTAATAACTCCTCCCTGCTATATTGCCCTTGATTGAGGCCCACTAGGCATCTTATGATCTTCCTTCCATTGATTTTACTTCACTTGTTTCCTTGTCCCTGGGTTGGTAAACACCCCCCTCCCCCCCACACACACACACATACCATTTCCTTTCTCTCACCTCCCCTTCTCCAGTAGCCCCCCATGCCCCCCCTCAACCATTGGTCCCGTTCCTTTGATCTCCAAATTATTTATCCTGCTTATCTTATGTAGATAGACTTGCAGATACATTATCTTTCTTTATTTGTGTGTTTGTTTGTTTTTTACTGTCATTCCACAGGTCTTCTGAGATAGTCCTGAAAGTCAAGTGGGATATACCAAAGATTGTTCATTGAGTCTTGGGGGCTTTTTCTTTTCTTCTTTTTTCTTCATATTTAACTTGCATTTGAGCATTCAGTAATCATCTCTGTATTTGGCTGTAGTTGTATTTTAATAATGTTAAATTTCCAGGTGTGCTTTGCTTCCTGTTTGTTCCATTAGGGTTGGTCCATGTGTATAGATGCCGTGCATGTTGTTAAAAACTGTTTGGCAATGAATCAGTCACTGATCTTGGAGAATCCTTTGACACTATGCCCCATGACTTTTCCCGCACTATTTTCCAAGTGCTGACCTTTCCTCGTTTCATTTTTTGCATCCCAATACTCAAAGCATGCTGGCTGGAAGTCTGAGCAATTTCAGACAGCAGATGTTGGTAGAAATCTTCATCTTTGACACGAGTAGTCGGTGTATAAACTGAAATAATATTCCTTTTAGCTGGTCTTTCTTGTAGGTGTGTGCTTCTTAGCCTGTCGCTGAGAGCATGGTGCTTTGGGGCAGCTCTTGAAATGCTCTGGATGATGAATGTGACACCGTTCTCCTTCCATTTTTCATTCCTGACATAGTAGACCATACGATTGTCCAAATCAAAAGTGCCTGGGTTATCGATCGTGAAGCTTTCTATTTCATTTCTGACAACTTCCAATTCTCCTTGATTCATACTTCATCCGATCCACATTCCGGTTATTAATGGGAGTTTGCAGCAGTTTCTTTTCATTGTGAGTCTTTACGCATCAGCCGCTACAAATTCCACCCGATTTGTTCCCAACACTGCCATAGGGGTTGGCTCCTCTTTAAAGAGGCCGCTTTTCCTCGGTTGTAGTTTCAGTTCCCTAAAAGCTGGGGGAGGAAGCTGGGCCTCCTTGACTAGCCCGGTATCAGACAATGTTTAGCTGTTATCTCTGTTTTCAGTTTTCACTGGCCAGTCCCTCAGAGTAGACCACTAGTTTCTCTCCTCAGTCTTGTTTAAAACCTGTCTACCGTGAGCGACCTTATACCGGTATTAAAATTACTAGTGGTAAGCCGTCCACAATGACAGTAACACACATGCCACACAAACTGACACCACAATAGGATCAACTGACCAAAGAGTGGTGGAGTGTTCTCATCAGGTGCCATCCGGTGGATTTATGAGTCCTAGCAACCCCTTGGGCAGCAGGGTCCCCCGTGTTTTCGCATAGGTTTTCTAGACGATTGTCTTTACAGAGCTTTTCTGTAGCAGAAACTCTGGGTCGGTTCAACCAGCCATCCTTAGGGTTCACAGCCAAGCAATTAACCATTGCTCCCCCCCCCACCCAGGCTCCAGGTAGTGCATCTGAGAAGGTCAGGCTACCACCCCTTCCTCATTCCGGCAGGCAAAGGTGGGCCACTCTTCATTCTGCAGGTTTCACTTGGAGCCGGGTCCTTTGCTCCACGCTGGACAGCCAAGCTGGCGGTGATGTTTCTGTTTGATGATGTTGTGAGTTACGCTTGAGTTGACATGAAGTCATGGCGACCCTGCGTCGACCAGAATGAGACATTGCCTGGTTCTGGAGCCTTCCAACAACAGACTCTTCCCCTAGCATGCTGTTGAAAAACATTCTGCTGGGGTTCCTCAGGTTTGTCTGAGGCTGATTCTGGAAGGAGGTTTCCAGACCCTTTTCCTGAAGTATCTCAGATCAGAAGCTCCACTCCAATCTGCAATCCATGGAGAACTTTACTGGTATTTGAAATAACAGCGATAAAGCTCCCAGCATCACAACAACATGCAAGCCACACATACTGACAGATGAAGATCTGCTTTCCCACGTGTGGCAGTTACATGATTTCATGCCCACTTGGAGATATAGAATACTGTAGGAGTGGTATTCAACTTGTCAATCAGGTCACAGCCTGATGGTGACTCCTTGTGGGCATGGCCTTCTCATGAGGAGGGTCCTGGGAATCTGTCCGTTTCTCTCTGCCTTCACCTTTCTTCTGGTTGACCGTGGTTGCTACTAGACCCCTGCAGATGCGTCCATCGCCCTTGGAACCACAAGACTTTGCACCCACCGGCCTGTGATCGTCCTGCATTCTGTGTCATTGCACGTGCTGCATGAGTCTGAAGAGGGACTATGGACTAGTACTGGATTTATAGACTTGAGTGGGACTGGCCTGGGCTGTTTCCTTGATGCACAATTACTTCTTGATGAAAAACTCTCTTATGCATATATGAGTGTCACTGGGTTGGTTTCTCTGGTCATCCTGGCCTAATACAACAAGTATCTCAAATGGATATCATTGTTCCCTGACACAGACTAGAGAGGCAAGGGATGGTGGGGAGTGCTTGTAATACAGTGCATACAAAGTTGTCCCTGGTAATTCCCCATCGTTCTCCATCTTCACACTGTCACCATGCCTGGAAAATCCACTTTCACAAGTGTTACCGATTCTCACTGCTTCTCATCTTCTCTTCCGCCACCTCCTTGGTTGGAATAGCTGTTGGGACAGCTTCCTAAATGACCCCTTCGCTTCCTCATTTTTCTCTCCCCAATGATGCAGTTGAAATGGCGTCTTCAAAATACACCTCGATGATGTCTGGCATACCTTCTGAATACCCACTGGTGCAAACACAGGTCCGCAATGCACACTTATCTTTCAAACTGCCCATCCGTCCTCCCCGCGCCCTGACAGTCACACCGCAAACTAGTTGCCATCGAGGCGCGTCCTCCTCACAGTGACCCGGGAGAGCAGATTGTAAGCCCCCGTTGGATTTCCGCGGCTATGGGTCGTCACAGGAGTAGAGAGTTTCATCTTTCTCCCAGGAAGTGACTGCTGGGTTCTCAGTGCTGACCCTCCGGTTCACAGTTCAACTCAAAACTCACTACGTCCTCCGGTCTCCTGCTTTTATGAGAGAGACCACGGTTCTTATCCCCCCCAGGCTTTGCAGGAAACCTTTGTTTCTAATCTGCTGAGCTCAATCTGTGATTTAGGAAGTCATCCATGGAGAAGTTTAGTCTGGAGGCTTGGCATCTCTTATTGCAGTCAAGGATGTTGAATTTCTTCCAGGTCAACTTTACTGATCATTGTTGTCACTGGTTAGCAGTTTGTCTCTTCACAGGAGGGTTTTCCAGAGAGTGGCGTATTGTCAGCAGTCTGGATTCCTTTGAGTCCCATGTGAACACTTTGGATGCTCCTGATGTACCTTGACCAATTTCTACCCACTGAGTGCCTCTAAATACAACATTGCTTTGGTTTGTAATTTTATATAAAGAGAGCGGGAAGCTCAAAATTTGAAATAAGAAACAAATTTCTTGAGGCAGTTTCATTGAAGGACAGCCTATAATTCTGAAGACTTTGAAGAAGCACCCATACTGACAAAGATAAACAGGTTCTACTTTGTAACTCAGTAGGATTGGATACAGGCTCAATTTTGCCATATCAATAGAAAGTTATTTTTGGTTTGGAGAAATGGTTTTTCTCTCTAGGTTTGTTATACATTCCTGAAACCTGTAAAACCATTTTAAATGTTTACTCACATGTTCCTATAAAACTTAGGAGAGTAGCTACATGTCCAACTAATTAGGAGAGATTCATATTTATGCCCATTCCAAAGAAAGTAGGTCCCACAGAATACAGAGATTACCAAGCAACATCATCAATAAGTAAGATTTTGCTGAAGATAAACCCAAATAGGTTGTGGTGATACATTGACAGGGACCTGCCAGAGTGTCAGCTATGTTCAGAAGGAGGCATAGGATGCAGGATCGCCTTGCTGGCGTCCAAAGGATCTAGGCTGAAATAGAAGACCAGAAAGAGGTTTAGTTGTATTCTATTGATTATTCAAAGGTATTTATTTACATGGATCATCATAAATTTTACATAGCCACGTGAAGAATGGGTACTTGGGACGCTAAGTTATGACCATGCAAAATCATGTATATAAACTAAGAGGATGTCTTTCCAATTGAACACGTGGATATAGTGTGGTGTAAATATAGGAAAGGCGTGAGTTAGTTTTGTATCTTTTCACCGTTCCATCTGTTTGTTGAGCAAATAATCCGAGAAGAAGTGTATTATGAAGTATCGGCTTCAGAGGAAGACGCATTCACCACCTGCTCTCTGCAGATGGCACACTCGCTTGCTGACAGCGAAGAGGGCCTGAGGGACCGATTGATGAGGGTCAAATAGGGATCACATCCCAACATAAAACTAACATTCTCACATCAAGGCCAGGAAGCAACATCCTGATAAACAAAGAAGAGATTGACGTTCCCAGGGATTTCCTTGTACTTGGCTCGGTGATCAGTGCTCGTGAAAGCAGACATCAAGGGATCCAATGACAGATGAGGCGGGGGAGATCAGCAGACTCTGATTTATGGCAACCCTATATTCCAACTGCACTTTAAAAAGCCATATTTACAATACAGTATTGTTTGCAAAGTGTTGTGTGTTGTTGTTAGGTCCAGGATCATAGCGACCCAGTGCACACCAGAATCCAGCCCTGCTTGGTACCTCACCTGCCTCACAATTATCCTTGTGCTTGCGCCCACTGTTACAGCCACGGTGTCAGTCCCTCTTGTTGAGGCCCTGCCCCCTGTTCCCTGGCCCTGTATGTTACTGAGCACCAGGTCCTTCTCCAGGGACTTAGCGTCTTGTCAGCAGCATCATGAACAAGTGAAAAATGGTGAGGGTCACCACAGGGTGACACAGAGGCACAACCTGAGCACGTGTTGTTGGGGTTTCGCAACACACCCTCCTTTCATGGAAACAAACAGAACCCAGTGTTTGTCCTGCTCAACTAAGATAGGTTCAACACAGCCAAGCACCCAAAACTAAGATCGGCCTGCATGTTCTTCCCCGTCACTTTTTTGTCACTTACGTACTTCATGGGACTTGGTTTTCATTTTTCAGCAGGGGATAATTTGCTGGTATTGTTTTTATTTGGCGTTCACATTGTCTCCCTCTTGGTCAGTGAAAACCCCTTGAAGATGGCCTGGGGTCCCTTTACCACAGGAGGGGACTTCAGACCATGGGTGGGCAAAGGGAGAGAAAGAGGCTAGCATTTCCCACCGACAGGTGGGAGTTCCTTCATGTAGCTTCCATTTGATGAGAATTGTCTTGTACAAGAGGGTCCAACCCCATCTGGCACTGTCCCGAGCTGCTTTGAGTGGAAAGGAGTCTTGGGTGCTGACATGGGGGCTGGCATGTAGGGGTGGCCATCGGTGTCTCATTGTTTCCTGAATTTCCAGGCTGACTCACTCAGGACTATGTGTTTGGTGAGGTGAGGAGCTGGGTGGTGAGGAGATTGGAATTCTTCACTTGTGGCTGGATGTGTACCTCTAACTTCTGTGTGGATTCCTAACAATACTTCCAATTCCAAAGCCGTGGATTGTTCTAGTATTCTTTTTATGTAGCCTTTGATGAGTTGGAAAATTGGTTTATACTGACCACAACCAAGTGTAGCAGCCAGGATCGGTGTTTTTCTTGGCCTCATTTGATTGGAGCTCATCAGAAGTGCCTACTTTTCAAAAAACCAACAAGTGTAGATGCAGAAGTCAAACCCAGGTGTCATCTTGTGGTTACTGCTAATGCCATTCTCTCTCTCTTTATGGGAAACACACGTGCATGCGCACACATACACGCACGCGCAAACAATAAGTCCTTGAGCATTTACTTCATTTTGCATTTTACATTTATGCTTCTCATATGCAAGCATAATACTCACGGTCTGATTTACATGTTCATTACACAAAGTGGTTAGTTATTTTCATTTTCAAAATAATGCAAATTTGTGGATGGCTGCTCCGATCATACCCATTGCACCTGTTTTCTCAGCAAACTATTCAAGGGTCTTGCAAAATGCGTGTGGACGTGGAAGGTTATTGTGTTTTAGGAGCTCAACAAAACTTGAGCCCCTAAGTAGGAAATGAAAGCATGGGCCTGACTTCTAAACATGGACTTGTTTTCCAGGTTGTACCTGTGGCTCCAGGTAGGCAAAGAGGTATTTCTGTTCCTTTTCCTCAGTGCATTCCTCTAACTTGAGCTCTTAGAGAACATTTGGCAAACAAGACTGTAACCGTGCAAATGCTCATAACAATTGGGGTTGATTTTACAAAAATTGTCCCCTCCACCATAGTCACACAGATGATCGTGTAGTGGTAGGTGTGCTGCTAGGTAAACATTCCTCGGCACGTTTTAAGATAACTGCATGCATCACTTCTCAACAAGTCTGCTTGACTCAGTGCAAGGACTGCCTTCCAACCTCCTCCTGGTGCAGAAAAGCGGTTAGAAAGCGGAGCTTTGACCTGAAAGGCTCTGTGTGGCTTGGTTTTTGTTTTGTGATCAGAGTTGTAGTAGCCCCCGATAAAATGTTTTTTTTTTATTTAAAGGTTCTGTTTTGTTGGTTATTTTGCTTAATATGTACTTTTCGGGGATGAATCAGCTTATTGATGTCCAGTTTTCTCTTCTTGTATGGCGTAATTTGTGGGCTCTTTGCAGAATCTTATGCTCAGCCACTGCCTTGAAGACATACCCAGTTCTCCTGAAATGAAGTCTTCCTTGATTGGTGGATGGCCATGTGAAGACATGCGCATATCTGTACAGAATAACCTGCGGAGGTGACCTCGGAATAGAAATCTTCTGTATTTTGGTCAGAATGCTTTTCGGGGTGGGGGCAGGGCTAGGCCAGATCTTATACTTATTAACATAGGAGCTATTATGTTTGGCGTCTCATTTGCTCCTGTTTCAGAGACTTTCTCTCTGACTTAGAGTAGTCTCTGCTATCATTAGAAAACACGTTACTTTTATGATTTTTTCCCATTTTCATTCATATTCATATCATTTTGATAATGGCCCAGAATCCCAGCTTTGCTAGAAAATGTTGATTTCGCTTTTATTTCTTTCCTTTTTATTTTTCTGTTTTCATTCGCATTCAATTCACTTGCAGGAAGATTGATTTTGAATAATATGGTCATGATGTCAAAACAGTACAAATTATACCCTACTGCCATCTGGAATGGTAAAAATAAAAGCTTTTATTTACACCATTTTCTTTAAGGAAAGAATATTAAATGTTCTCTCTCCTTCTCCGGGGACTGTATTTTGCAAAGAAAATTATTCTTGTATGTAACCTGAGACTGTGGTTTATTCTAAAAGATAATGACTTCCAAACTCATTACTGTTCAATAGAATATCAAACAACTCAGGCTTTATCCCTCTATCTTCTGAATCCTCACTTTAGACAAAACTCGGGGGTGTGAGGTTCCTAGTAGCTCCCTCTTAACAGAGGAGAGAACTGGGTGGCCTCAGGTTACAAAATGATGTGATTGGTGTTAGGTCTTCCACTAAGTCCTGTGTCACCTGGTGCTCTGTCCTGTGAGTGGTCATGTGCTTCTTTGCCATTTAGATCTATGGTGAGAGCTCGAGGGGCACTGGTGGTCAGTGGTTACGTGCTTCGCTGGTGTCTGAAAGGTCAACGGCGATTACAGCCTTGGAATCCGTAAGCGCAGTTCGATTTGGCACTGGGACTTTTCTATGAGTAGGAGGGCTTGACTTGATCTAGATCAGCGTTTCTCAACCTGTGAGTCGTATTTCCGATGGTCTTAGGAACCTAGTCATGCTCCTCTGTCTGTCTCCAGGTGGGTCCGTCCACGTGCAGATACCCCCACAGACAAGTACCCAGCTTGAAGACTGTGACCCATGCTACTCCATGCTTCAAGACAAATTTGCATTGATTTGTCATTAGAAAGAAATATTTCACAATATATAATGACACATTGTTGTGTGTTGCATCACTATGCTTTGATTATGTTCAATTTGTAACAATGAAAATACACCCTGCATAGCAGATAGTTACATGATGATTCATAATAGTAGCAAAATGACAGTTACGATGTAGCACCGAAAACAGTATCGTGGTTAGGGGCCACCACCACCTGAGGCACTGTATGAAAGGGTTGCGATATTGGGAAGCCTGAGAACCACTGATCTAGATAATATTTAGAGCCTTGGTGGTGCAGTGGGTTAAGCACTGGGTTGCTTACCAAGAGGTCAGCAGTTTTCCTGCCTGAGAAAGATGAGATTCTCTTAACAGGTTCACAGGTTGGGAGACCTTATACTGAGTCTCGATGAGTCAGAATCTACAGGGTTGCTGTGGAGTGCATTCCCACATAGTATAATAAAATGTTCCCTTGTGCGTGTGCTGTTAGGTCAATGCTCAATCCCTCCACCTCTCATAATTTTAAAAAGAGATACATGCACACTATAAGATTACATCATGAAAACCCATACCCACCAAGAAATCTCTGCCCCAGCAGCAAAAGAAAACCCGTGTTTGCTTCAGCATAAAAGGGGTTATTCATTTGGATTTTGTCATTCTTGTGAACACCAAGAATTCCATTATTTGGCAAGATGAGATCACAATAGAGTATTGATACTTGCCCCCATTGTGTTCTCTTGAACAGCTTTGTGTTGGCACATGAGACTTACTCGTGGCTGCAGTTATGACTTGTACCCAGTAATATAGCTACACGAAACTTGTGACCAAGAGATGAGTAAGTGCGCTTGGTAAAATGAAGAAAAGGAGGCACTGAGTGATGTGCCTCTTAGGCAGTGACTAAGATGCGAAGGGAGCCAAACACCCATCTTTTCTGACCGAATAAAAAGCACAGGTCGTAAAATGAACATGCGATTAGCAACGACCTTGGCCAACGTGTAAGTTAAATACTTCTGAAGACATGGATCAAAACAACAAAAGAAAGGGAGTGTGGGATTGTTTTTGCCTCAGATAAGCTGATACTGAGATCCAGGTGGTCCATTCCATCTTTACACATGTTACATTCAATGAGCGCAGTTTCTTCTCAACGCGAGTCAGTGGGTGCTGAACGGCTGCCAGGGCTCCAGATAGACAGAAAGAATGCAGGGCTCGGAGGTCGATGGGCCGGCTTTTTACTGTTTAGGCTCCTTGGGTGGACTTGGTTAGCAGTTGAGTTGAAATAACTGTTTCTCCCAACATGAAACTGCAAAGAAGCCTAGTAGCCAGTGCTTGTTGGTCATAGTGAAAGTGCCATGGCAACATACAGCCCCCTGCCCCAGTGAGCTCCCCCTGGGTGGGGTTTGCACACTGATTGGTTACAGTAAGGGTTTTATCGGTCACATCTGTGCAGGAGAGGAATTAAAGTGGGCCAGCTGTGAATGAGTGAGTGAGTGACACTCAGAAACACGAGAGAGGAGATTTTGCGGGGCAAGTTTTCTCCCTCCCAAATAGCTGCCTATCTCCATCCTCAGATGCTGAATTTGCTTCATGGCTCTTCCACACTCATGACAACCTGCTTGGGCTTAGTACCGTCTATGCAGGTATAATCGCCAAAAATCTCAGTATTGTAGTGGAGGAAAGGGGAAGGAACCTTGGATGTCACTTTTGACTCAATTTTTCTTTCTTTTTTTATTAAATACTTTTATTGGGGGCTCTTACATCTCTTAATCACAATCCATACATTCATCCAGTGTGTCAAGCACCTTTGCAAATATGCCGCCATCATCATTTTCAAAGCATTTTCTTCCCACTTGAGCCGCTGATATCAGCTCCCCATTCCTTCCCTTCCCTCCCCCACATGCCCTCCTTCGTGAACCCTTGATAAGTTACAGATTATTATTTTCATATCTTACATCGTGCTCCTTCACCTCTCATCCACTTTTCCATTATTTATCCCCCTGAGAGGGGGTTATAGGTTGATCCTTGTGATCAATTCCCCTTTTCTCCCCCACCCTTCCCTAATCCCCCTGGTAGCTCTACTCTCATTGTTGGCCCTGAGTGGTTTATCTATCCTGGATTCCCTGTGTTGCAGGCTCTTATCTGTAGCAGTGTGCATGTTGTGGTCTAATCCGATTTGTAAGGTAGAATTGAGGTCATGATAGTGGGGTGAAGGAAGCACCAAAGAACTAGAGGAAACGTGTGTGTTTTATTGGTGCTATACTGCATCCTAACTGGCTCATTTATTCCCTGTGACCCCTCTGTAGGGGGAAGTCCAATTGTCCATAGATGAGCATTGGGTCTCCACTCCATGCACCCCACCCCCTCCATTCACATTAAGTATGATTTGTTCTGGGTCTTAGATGCCTGGGACCTGATTCCATCAACACCTCATGACCACACAGGCTGGTGTGCTTCTTCCATGTGGGCTTTGTTGCTTCTCAGCTAGATGGCTGCTTGTTTATCTTCAAGCCTTTAAAACCCCAGACGCTATATCTTTCCATAGCCAGGCACCGTCAGCTTTCTTCACCACATTAGCTTATGCACCCATTTTGTCTGCATCATTCTTGTTGGGTAGGTGAGCATCACAGAATGAGGAATTGTTAGAACAGCATGTTCTTGTGTTGAGGGAGTACTTGTTGACTCAATTTTTCATCATTAGTGTAATTGCTGGAAATCTAAAAAAAAAATTCAAGACTATTTGGCTGGAGCAAATATTCCTTCACAGGCAAGATTTCAAAATGGTTTGGGAACAGGACCGCAGTAGCAGAACCAGGCTGGTTCAGTACCCTTAGCAAGGGCACCGGCAATCTTAGGCCAAGGTGGCTTGGGGCCACCTTGGAAGGGGCTGTGGCTTTAGCAGGCAATTTCAGTGTTCACGGCTTCCTCTCAAATAGGAGAGATGTCAGCATGCGTGGAATTGGAGCGAAAGTAAAACCATCATTAAAATTGTTTATGGATGAACAATGAAAGCCTTTTAACTGAGCAAATTATGAGGGGAGAAAGTTATTACTTGATCATTTGCTTATACCTAAAACAAGATGCTGGCCCAGACAGCACCAGGACATGTTCCTCCTAGAATCTGTCCAGTCTTGGGTAGGTCAAGGGTTGTTCTCAGAAGTTGGACAGCTGTGGGAAGTGAACTCGGGAAAATGCTGACTTTGAGTTCCCACTTTCCTAAACGGAACTGATAGTTTCATATCCGCACATTCCATACGACACCAACCAGATTCAAAGCCTGGGCTACATTTCCAGGTCTTTCCAAGCTGCCATTCCAAACAGTATGTTTGACTTCCATGATTCACTAAGCACAAGTATGTAGTAGTAATCTGCCCTTTAATGGCCTCTCAAAATGACAGACCAAATGGCTTTGTGAAGGTCAAGTCTGATTTAAATTGTTGATGAATTAGTAGCTAATTCAGCATGATTGAATATTAATAGGGAGCAGTGATAAGTAAGACACTTCAGACCTTAATGAGCACATTAATGAATAGGACAGAATGTTTTTCTTTTCACCTCATATAAGAGTTTAAAACTACTAACGTATTGATAGTTTGTTAATTTCTGATCCTTGCTCAGTTCCCCCCCCCCCCACCATCATCCAAAGTTTGTGTGGTGAAAAGATAAAGGGTATTGATTTTTGACTCCTAAGCTCCTCATGGGACATATTGGATGAGCTGTCCAAAGTGATGTTATCCAATGGCGAAAGCACTTTTATATAAACCGCTAATAATTGTAGAAGGTAAAAGAAGCAGAAGAGATGAGGGGGGAGAAGGCAATTAACATCTTCTAAACTACACCCACTGAGATAAGCATTCCAATTAGAAATTTCATTATTTCTGCAGTTCGTTTTATGTTGAATACTCGGTTTTATTGCCAAATACCTGACAGTCAAATTGGAAAGAAGCCACAACTGTCAAACTATAACAGCTCTGGCTATTTGAATCCGTTACACGGTGGTGTTGCTCATGAAACTTTAATGAAGAAAGTGCATTTAAAGAGGTCCTGTATGAAGGGGGGGGTGGAGGATGGAATTTAATCACCCTTATTAAAAATAAGAAACAAATGTTCTTTACATTCTGGGTCCGATTAGTATGCAAGAAGAATTATCTGTGTTGTGCATTTGCGTCTTAGAAAAGGCGGGGGTGGGGTGGGCTCTAGAATGTTCTTTCTGAAGTCAAGAAGGAAAAGAGGTATCGTGCACGTGTGTTAGGCTGCTTGGGGTAGGGCACACGGCCCTGTGGTCCACTCTTCCCGAGGGAAAGGCTGTATTGCTCACACGTGGGTATTCAGTCTCCATGTCTTTGGTAAGAGCCTTCAGTAAGTGGCTCCACAATCTTAGCCTTAGACATTTGCCCCGGCTGGGCCCCGGAGCCTGCCTTGGTTCTTCAGAAAGGTGAACTGGTAGAGGCACGGTCAGGGCCACAGATGGTGCATACAGATGCACCTCTTAGGGAAACACTGGCAGGGAGGAACGGAAGCAGCGCAAGAACCCCAGGGTACCTTTTTTGTCTTTTCATTTGCCTACGTGGATGGCTTTGGGGGTGGTCAGACACTTCTGAATGAATATTAAGGCTTTTTAATAAAATAACGTTCTGGGTGTCAGAGGAAGTGTCGTTGACTTGGGAACCCTTTGGAGGGGAGTTATTGTTCGCCGTTGAAGCACTGTGTGTCCATAGCAGTCGGTGCGATGTTTAAAAACACCATGTTTGTGGTCTAGCAGCTATTGACCTCTCTCCTCTTCTGATTCTCTGCCCCCACTTCCCCCTTAAAACTGATCTACCGATGTAAATACAGCGGCAGAACCTTTAAAGCCGTGAAGGGCAGATGGGCGTCATTCAAGCGGGAGAAATGATTAAAACCAGTGGGGCTCATGTGCAAGATGCATTCCATCCCTCCATCCTGCACGGAGTTTTAGCTCTCCGCTGTAAATCTCGGGAAATTTCATTCTTCGCCACGCCTTGGTGTCGCTTCCTTTTGAGAATTGTGTGCTTTGGGGGCAGGTCCACGGAGCCGGTTTGTTTCATCTAATAATTGGCGCACCTTTTCCTCTGCCAGTGTGACAGCCCTTTCCAGACACCTCTCTGGGTTCACTGCCCCTTTGCTTCCTTCTTCCCTGCCCCTTCCTGCCTTCTGCGTGTTGTTTGTGGTACAGACCGACCCCTCGGGGCTTCTAGACTTGATGATTCTGGGAGCCATGCCTCCGGCTCACTTGACAGGTCCATTGTTTGGCTAGCAGGGGACCTGTGGGGATGGGTCCCGTCCCTGGTGTGAAGGCTGTTGAAGGGTCCTGATCAACCCCAGAGTGTCAGCAATCTCCATCAGGCCTTTTTTATGATTTGAACCTTTGGTCCACACTTTTGCCCCCTTCCATCCAGGACCTCCTGTTGTCTTTGCCATGGTTTCTGACCCTCATTTTCTATGGGCTAGTGATTGGCTGTGCATGAGGATGCGGAAGCACTCATTCACCTCTCACTGCCTTCTCCAGAAATGCCTTGGCCTTTAGTCTTGTCAGGAGATTTTGAAGATAACCTTTGGCGTATGTGCCCGCTAGCTCTTGCCTGACTTGAGGCTAGAACCATTTAAGTTCTGAGCTTAAGAAAGCACTCCCTTTCACCAACTTTCATCACAGTCAGGTTTCCAAACACCACCTAAGGTACCTGCGTGGCCAGGTCTTGATGGAAGCCTGACCTTGGCAATGATGAATAATGAGGGGAAGGAAGGACAGACTGTCCATGCAGCTCTATTTGAAGCTAACCATGCTTCTGATATTATTTTAAGTCACTAACCCACTAGGTGCTCCTGGACAGAGAGCTATGACAATCTGCACAGAAAAGAGTCACAGGCTTCAAAAGCTCAGGAGGCAGCTCTGCCCTGGACTGCAGGCTCACTCTGAGTCGGCATCAACTTAATTGTGAGCTCCCTGTGTGACTGCCACCAAAATATTCCGCAGTCTTGGTGTCAAACCCAATTTGCTGCGACATCTGTCTGTTATTTTCATCTGAGAACATGTTTTTTAGTGTGTTTCCGTAGTCTACCACTCTTACAGCGTCGCTTGTGTGTTTCTATGGTGTTGGAAACTATGCCACAAGTATTCCAAATATGAGCAGGTGTGCCCATGGTGGATGGGTTCCAACAGAGCTTCCAGACTAAGAGAGACCAGAAAGAAAGGGGTGGAGTTGCTCTAAAAATCAGCCAAGAAAACTGTAATTCACAAGAGAATTCAGCTGGTCCTCCTTTATTCAGAGGGTCCATACTCCCATCGGAAGTTGGTCATTAGGGTCTTTTAGAATTGAATCCTCGTCGTTGGGGTTTGGCAGGAGCACGATCATATCAGCAATGTCAGTAAGCACCACACCTCAGCCTTGCATACCACACCCGCAGCCTTGCATACCACACCACAGCCTTGCATACCCTGCAGCCTTGCATACCACACCACAGCCTTGCATACCACACCACAGCCTTGCATACCACACCACAGCCTTGCATACCACACCACAGCCTTGCATACCACACCACAGCCTTGCATACCACACCACAGCCTTGCATACCCTGCAGCCTTGCATACCCTGCAGCCTTGCATACCCTGCAGCCTTGCATACCCTACAGCCTTGCATACCCTGCAGCCTTGCATACCCTGCAGCCTTGCATACCCTGCAGCCTTGCATACCCTGCAGCCGTGCATACCCTGCTCTTATTAAGGATCAGGTTATTCCAGAAGGAGAGGAATGAGGAGCGGAGCAGAGGGGTGAGGAGGGGAGGGAGAGGGGAGGGAGAGGGGAGGGAGAGGGGTGAGGAGGGGAGGGAGAGGGGAGGGAGAGGGAAGGGAGAGGGGTGAGGAGGGGAGGGAGAGGGGAGGGAGAGGGGTGAGGAGGGGAGGGAGAGGGGTGAGGAGGGGAGGGAGAGGGGAGGGAGAGGGGAGGGAGAGGGGTGAGGAGGGGAGAGAGAGGGGAGGGAGAGGGGAGGGAGAGGGGTGAGGAGGGGAGGGAGAGGGGAGGGAGAGGGGAGTACATGCATGGCCGTAAGTGCCATTTGTGGATCATTCGCACATGTTACAAGCCAGGGGCTGCCTGAACCGTCCAGTAGCACACTAGAAAATGAACTTCGTGTAGGAAGGCACTGCATAATAGCTGTTGGCCATAGCCTCAGATCTACCAGGAGTCGGGAGCGGCGCTGCGGCATGCAGTTTTGTGTTCGGTGGTTCAGTGGTAGATGGGAACAAATATGATGCCGGCTAGCAAACACCTCTGTGCAATGCCCTGGTTTCGCACTAGATTCTCGACAAGTCTGTAACAGGACAGGAGGGTGCCCGTCCTCCTAACGTGTGTGTCTCCCTTTTTGTCTGACAGAGGACCAAATCCCAAGGGGCTTTCCCACCATTGACATGGGCCCCCAGCTGAAGGTGGTGGAGCGCACTCGCACTGCCACCATGCTCTGCGCGGCCAGTGGGAACCCAGACCCAGAAATCACCTGGTTCAAAGACTTCTTACCTGTGGACACGAGCAGCAACAATGGCCGCATCAAGCAGTTACGATCAGGTAGGGTCTCGTTACTGTTTCTACTGACTCCTAGAGAATTTTTTTTTAATTTCTTTTCTCTACTTTTTGATGATTTTTCTTTCTTTCTTTTATTTTTACTTTTTAGGTATTGATTTTTCTCCCTCTTCTCTCTCTCTGTTATTTACATTGTTGTCCACGTCTGTGCTGTCATAGCCTGTTCCAGAGTCCGTCTCTCTCCTTCTTTCTCTGTGTTCTGCACCTTCTGTTTAATCCACCTGACTCACTGCTGTGACTGTATATTTTGATATGTGTATATATTTTTTATTTTTTGGTTAATTAACTGCTCTCCTGCAGTACCTGACAGATCCATTTCCTCCTGTTTCTTTTCTTCTTTCTCTGTTTTCTTTTGAACCAAATTTATCTCAACATTGGACTTCATTCAGAACTGGCAAGAAGCTCCAATGGTTCTGTCCATTAATTAAATGTTCATAGGAAACACTAACATGATTCAGTTTATGCAAGCGTGTTTTCTGCCGTCTTTTCCATATTTGACCTCATCACGGTACCAAAGTTTAGTAAGTTTGGGCCCAGCTGCTCTCTCTTCATGAATACATACAGCAACCGCCAACCCAAGACGAACCAGATGTGTTTTTGAAAAAGAGAATCTGCAACATAGCACTGCGGGCAGGAGGGGGTGTGGGGGAATGTGGGTACGGTGGCTGTGAGTGAGCCTCTTCTACACCACGGTAGCCGTGGTAGTGTGCACCCAAGCTGTAGTTTACTTTTATGGTTTTTTGTTTGTTTGTTTTTTGAGCCCTCCAGGGCCTGGATCTACAGACATCTGCTTTCGGTGTAGACTCCAGCTCTTGCTCCCCTCTCTCTTCATCTCTGTTGCCTGCCCCCTCCCCCACACCTGCTCTGAGTTTATCCCTTTACTTTCTTTAGAGTAAAACTAGCGGTGGGTCTCAAATTCCGTTCGTTTTCTACTCTGTCCCCTCGTGAATGGCGTGGGACCTAGATTCATAAGGCTGTTTACGTTGACGTTTGGTAGTAATGTTGCTATAGAATTCTAAGTTGTTTTAAATGCCTGTCTTCCCAGAATCCTCAGCTTCTGACCTGTCCTGTCTCGTTAACTGCTTCTCTATGCTTGTTGTCAGCAGAATTGTGTGGATTAGCCTTCTGTGGTTGTAAATAAAGATTTAACTTGTTCACCTGTAACATAGATGATTTAGTAGTATATAATAAAGCTTTAACTCTGAAAAATTTGTACCAAATTCTAAGGAATATAATAATATTTTTATGCTGTCTCTCTTCTCTCCGTATTTAAATCTCCAGAATCTATTGGTAAGTGCTTAGTTCTGAAGCGCACTTCACCCCCTCCCACTAATTTCCATATTCAGAATATTATGATTATTATTAATAAAATGCATGGCATGCATTTTACTAACTGTCAGTGTAGACACCAGGTCTGCGTCGCGGCGCGCACAGACACACCTCCACAGAATTGTTATGGCTGAGAGTACTGTGCAGATGAATAAGACAGTGCACAACTCATAGCGCACAACTGTCCAGCTCATAGCGCACAGCAGTCCAGAGCAGGTAGCCCCGGTTGAAGCCGTCAGCCGTACTAGTTTGTAGTCAGCCTTTGGACTTTCTGACAGTGTATATATAAACATAGCTCTATATATATGCTGAAATAGATTAGCTAGTGTTTTCCTAAACTGTGCTTTTAAAAATATTGTATCGATCCTCCTTTATTTGGGTTTGGTTTTGTTTGTTGTTTTAAAGGGATAGGAGGCCTTTGAGCTATCCTTCTAACCCTGTTATAACCGCAGACCTAAGAACACAGTTGCTTCTCTGAGGAAAGCAATGATACCCATTGCGGTCTTTGCCCTCTGGTATAACGCAACTTGCTCCTATGATCTAATAATACTATCTAATATATTCCTGTTTTACCAGTATAGTAATTCAAGTTTCTTTTAAGACCTTATTGAATTCTGTAAATCTAATTTAATTCTTCTCCCCAGCCCTAGCCTCCTTCTTCTCGTACTAATGCTTCTTCTTTCTAATCTTATTTGCATTCATATTATCCACCCAGGTGGTACACCAATAAGAGGTAAGAGTGCTGACCTACCGTTCACAGAATGATCTTACTCATTCTTCCTGTCCTGCCATCCCTCTCATCTTTGTCCTGTTTCCAAAGCCATTCCAAGAACACCCATACTTGATTTCCTTACCGCTTTATGTTCCTTTTCGTACTGTTGGGTTATGATCGGTAACTCTCATATTGTGAACTTTCCTTTCTTTTTTTGCTTTCCTTTTTTCTTTTAATTTGCCCTTTCCTCTTTGTTTTGTTGTTCATTTCGTTCTTTCTGGAAACAATTCTTTAAGTTGGGATATGCTTCACAGGGAGCATATCCCGGTCTTCAGACCTCAGACCAGTCACAGCGTACCATCTGTCCCTGTTTTTTCTCTTTTTCTTTTTCCTTTTCTTCTTCTTCCTTTTTCTCTTTTTTTTTCTTCTTTTGCCTTTTTTTTTGTCCGACTGGAGAAAAAAAAAGATCATTTTTTTCTTCCTTAGCTGTTCTTGTTCCGGACCAAAGCCAGGGTGGTCTGAGGAACAGTGGCAGACATGCAGACGGACAGCCTGGAGCGTCAGTTTTTGTCTTTATCTTTCAAAAGGTTTTTGCTTTGGGTTTTCAATTCTTTTTTCTCTGAATGTCTTAAAGAGTCCAAGAATGACCCCTCCCCCTTTCCGCCTGCCTGCCCGCTCCCACTCACCTGCAACCTGACAGCAATGCTTTTTTCTCCTCCCACCTTCTTTTTTTCTTGGATTCCTCGCCTCTGGATTTTTGGATCTTCCGTCCTGCGGGCCGTGGAAATGAAAGGTGCTCAGTATTCTTGGTGGTGTGTGTGCGCTTGCTGGGTTTCCATCCTTTGATTTACTGTTCCTTGCTTTTGTAATTCTTGTTTTGTATTTTTCTTGGGGTTCTGTGACACCACACTGCTAATCCCACTGGTGGATTTTGATGGGTGTCTTGGGGGATCCCCCTCGCGGTCCTCAAAGCAGTGGTTGGTCGGCCCTTCCTGGCTGGCACAGGCTTTGCTTTTTAACTTTTTGTTTTTCCAATCTCCTAATTCAACTGCTTTGTTTTCCAGCAAAATGTAATCAGTGATTGTAAATTGGTGACAACTGTCTTTCTTTTCTTAAAATCTGCATGTCTTGAGGGAGTTTTGTTTCTTTACATGATATTTTGATAACCTCTAATGACTAATTTTCATTTTTTGCTTTGTGCAGCCTTTTTTTTTTTTTTGTGCTCGCTGCGAATTTTTGGATTTCTTCCGTAGAAGACTTTCTTGAAAACAAAAACACAAATGAAATAACAACCTGACCTGGTTTCCTTTTTTTTCTTTTTTCTTTTTTTTTCTGCGCGTTCCTATCTTGGCGCCACTTTTGTGAACCAAAATGAAACCAAATGAAATCGAACCAAAAAGTGAAAAAAAAGAAAACAATTAATCGTTTGTTTTATTTAAAAGCCATACTTCCTTGAAGCAGTCTCACCCATCTTCATTTTATTAGCCTAGGAAATAAGAGTGTAATTATGACTAATTCAGGCTTGCTTGGGAAAAGAGAGGATTGTCTTCTTATGCTAGCATGGTTGATGTAAAACGATAAGTGAACATTTTAAAAAGAAGGAATAATCTTTATATGTTTCTCTCATCGCATCATCTTCTGTCTGTGCACCTTAGCGAGAGATTGACTCGGCGTTGAGCGGACCCTTCGCGTTCAGGCTTTTTGTATTAAGAGGGTCAGCTTTCCGAGCCAGAAGACCTCCACTGACTGTCTCCCTGCCAATGTATTTTATATCCGTACAGGCGCCCTGCAGATCGAACAGAGCGAAGAATCCGACCAAGGAAAGTACGAGTGTGTTGCCACCAACAGCGCGGGCACTCGCTATTCCGCCCCTGCCAATTTATATGTCAGAGGTAGGAATGACATCGCCCGGGCGTCGGGTCTTCGTGCAGGCTCAGGGGGAGTTGAGATACCGACAGGGCCCGGGTTGCTAAGCCAGTAGTTAGCCCAGAGATGTGCTCACAGTGACAGGCGCTGAACCGTGGTACTGCATAGAGATTTAAAACGTAGCGAGACGTTGTTACTGTCGATGAGCAAAACAAAACACACACAAGACCAATACCACTCTTGAGTGTAATCTCTCCGGAGGCTTGCGGTTTGTAAGTATATTTGCATTTTACACTGGGGTGTCTATTTTTCCTGCATCGATTGAACTGGACTCTGCATTTGTTTGGGGTTTTTTTTTTCCTGCCCCGCCCTGCTCTCCTTTCCTTTTACCGTTGTTGTTTCTCTGCTGTTTCTGAATCAAGCCCTGAGACCACTGCTTAGCGTGCTCCTACTAATCAGTTCTCTGTGTAAGCGCTCACATCCGGGTGTTGTGCCTTGATGACCCCTGGTGTATGACTATTCAAATCAAGCTGCTATCTTCAGGGAAAGAAAGATGCTACATGCAAAGTGTTTCCCTCTGTTTTTTTATTTCTGTATACTTTCTTATTAATAAACATATGTATACAGGTGGCTAGGTATAACATAGGCATTCCCACACAGAGATATGTTTGTTTAAATTAGGACAAACTGTAATGTTTAATCTTTCCTTTGCCATAGAATACTGATTTTACTTATTTACTTGGGGGGACTGGCTTCAGTTGTCCTTGGGTCAAGAATGAGTTGTGGGATTGCTTTCATATCCTATCATAAAGTAATAGAAATCATTAAAGTTGGAGCCTCCGAATGGCTGTTCCTACAGCCATGGAAATGGGAAAGTTCTCGTGCTGGTCAGCCTTGTCAGTGGATCACCGAAGAACACAGAGGGTGGGGGTGGGGTAGGCCACTGCAGAGAGGGCTTTAGCTTGTGACCACAGGGTGGGTGCTTAGGAAAATATCTAGCTTGATTTTGAAATTTTGTTTAGAGGCGATTTTATGTCCCTGGGGCTCTTTTCCTGTGGTACTGGTCGCTTGAGTCTGGGGTGGGGCATACGAAGGACAGCATTTCTGCCATCGATTGTTGGAAAGCCCGTTGGCCCTTTTTCTCACGACAGTGAACCCCTTTGCTGCTGCATGAGGCATGTGTAACCTTCTTCAACCACCACCACAACAAAAATTTCAAAATGATGCTAGTTATTGTTTCTAATACCGCATTAGCCCGTGAGGAGTTGCTAACGTTTCCAGCCGAGGTAGTTAATTAATCTTCATTAACTAGAGCAATGAAAGATGTTCGAGTAGCAGGTGAAAGCCTTGATATGGCCTTTTTACTCTCTCTGTGTTTCCCTTGTTTCTCTCCTTTCCTCATTTCATTGTGTTCTGCATCAAACCCCCTACATCCCTCAGAGCTGCGAGAAGGTTGGTGTGTTTTTTACTTTTTACCCACCTTACAAAACTATTCATTAAAACCAATAACAAAGAATACAAATGAAATGAATGTAGCTGCCTTGTGGTCTCCTTGTGGTTCATGGTATGTTTTAGCTGAGAATGCCCTGGCCCTGGCTTCCGATGCTTGCTGGTGGTTGTGTGTCTAACTGGTGCATGGCGGGAGAGAATGTGCCTGGGTGCATGGTTAACTGGTAATACGTAACTCTCTAAGACCCGGTGGACTTGCTCAGTGTTCCTGCTTTCTTTCCTGCCCCACCGCTCCTGTCTCCCACTCCCCTCTGCTCTCTGCCTCACGTGGATGCCTGCTGCCCCTAGAATGACTTTTTTTCTAGTCGACCCCCCTCATTCCAAGCATGAAGACCAAACTCTCCTCCACTTTTCTCGACATGGCCTCCCAGAATCGACACTGGCTCCTGCTTGCTTCAGGTGACCTCTGTGGATTGGCTGCAGGGGGCATGCCGGGCTCCCTCTGGACTTCTCCTGTGCCTGTCATTAGATCTGAGGCCATCTCAGTGAGCCCTCTTAAACCGCTGGACAGAGGTGCATCCACCTCAACCTTCAGGGCAGCCCCAAAGTTTACAGATAGAATTACTCCCTCGATGAATTATCTCCTTGGGGTCATGAGGTTGCTTGCTGATTAGTTAATTAAGAATTTCATAATTGGATTCATCACCGTATTGAGGTTACTCCTAAGGACTGCCCTCTTACTCTCAAATACTCATGATGTGACTGTCCTGCCACTTCGAAGCCATAGAGGAAATCTGTATGTCTTTAACCCTCTCCATGTCCGATGCCCAAGACATGTATGTGTATTCAAACACACTGAAACATGCAGCTTGTCCGAAGCAGGAACACTGATCTTCAACTCCTTGGTGAATTTATCTATGTTGTATTGCTGTAATATATGCCCTCTTCTTTTGATGTCATGTCCTGCTGTGTATAAGGTCCTATGTCCCTCCCTTTAATGTGGGCGGCACGAGCTGCTCACTAGATTTTATTGGCCACATGTGTTTTCTCACCCTCACATGCCAACCAAGCCAAATGGGATCCTTGAATGTCAATTACTTGACTCTTTCCCCAGATTTGCAATCCTTAACCTGTGAAAACCTGACCCTAATCTCCTATCTTCCTACTTTCAACCCAGCCATCCGTTCCACCCCTGTCTCAGCCGGTGTACTTTACAGCCAGCCCTGGTGTTAAATCCTGTCCGTCTGCGGTTTCTTCTGCTGCTTTGGATCACCTCCATGTTCCATGGACCTCAGCATGGGTCCTGCGCATGCCGTGCATGACCTGATCCAGCATCCCTACTGGTGCTGGCCTTGTTTCTTCTTCTGTGACCCTTAATTGATCATATATATATGTCTGTGCATATACATTTATAAGTATGTATATATTTCTGTGTTTGTTGCAGTGTTAGTGTGAGGTCTTGAGGCTGCATCCGCTGAGTCTGAAAGCAAATCAAATTGCACTTCAGTGCACTCTAGGTGATGGGTGCCAGGGCTGGGCTGTGACCGTGGGGTTCCCACAAGTGCAGGCCCATCAGCTGGAAGCGCCCACCCCTGAAGTTGGGTTTGATACTCAACTCGGACTTGGCTGCTGACCTTCCAGTTCCTTTTCTGCATATACATGCCTGCATAGGATCTTTTTTCATATACATGCATGTATATGGTTGTGTGTGTCTCTTGTGCATGATGTGTGTGTATTGTTAGTACGTAGATAGTCTATTTTATTTTGTTGTAGGGTCCTTGTAGGTCTTAATAAGCTTTTGTATGAATGTGTCCATTGATATCAATGACTAAACAAAATAAAGCTCTCTGTGTATACGCACACCATACTTGTATGGCGTGTATTACCCACAGGTTTTCTTTATGCGTTGTTCTGGGCACTCCACGAGCTGTTTTAATTTGTTTAATGGTGTCTGTCTGGTGCATGTCATGTGCTGATCGAGCCATCTGTTTCTTGCCCTGTATATGTTACATCCTTCCTTGTGTTTTCTTCCAGTTCGCCGGGTCCCACCACGATTCTCTATCCCTCCCACTAATCATGAAATCATGCCAGGTGGAAGTGTTAATATCACCTGTGTGGCCGTGGGGTCACCGATGCCTTATGTGAAGTGGATGCTGGGGGCAGAAGATCTGACGCCCGAAGATGATATGCCAATAGGAAGAAATGTCCTTGAACTGAATGATGTGCGGCAGTCAGCAAATTACACTTGCGTCGCCATGTCGACCCTGGGTGTCATTGAAGCAATAGCACAGATCACTGTCAAAGGTATGTTCTGGGACTCCTGCTCCAAGTCGCTGGATAGGTTCCACGCAGCCCCGTCCTACCTCCCCAAACATGTAACCTCTGGGCTCCGCAGCATTCCCGTCAGCTTCTCGGTGTGCAGAGAGAGCTTTCTCCCCTCAAACTTCCATCCCAGCCATAACTGTGGTATACTTGGTTTGTTTTAAAAAAAGGAAAAAGGCAAGTGGAGTCTACCACCAGTAATTGATGCTGACTCATCCGGCCGCCAGGTACGGTTTCCAAGAGTGGCTAGTTCCGAAACCAAGGCAGCAGGGAGAGTGAGTCGGTACCAGTTGTTTTTAGCCAGTGTTCCTGGAAGGCTAGACAACGTGTACAGTAGGTCAGATGGAGGGTAACTTAGGGGTCCTGGTGGTGTGGTGGGTTAAGCATCAGACTTTGAACTGAAAGGTCAGCAGTTCGAACCCTCTTCCCCCCACCCACCTTCCAACTGCTATGCAGGAAAAAGAGGAAGTAGTTTACTTCCTAAAAGATTTATAGTCTCTGAACTGCTACACGCTGTTCTTGTCTGTCTTACAAGGTCACTGTGAGTCAGCATCTACTGGATGGCAGTGGATGGGAGGATGGCTTTGAGTTTGGGGACATGCTTGTCATAATTACTGAATGAATACAAATTGCCTTCCCTTTCTAAGAAAATGCAATAAACCACCATCTTTAATTTTAAAACTTGTAAAACCCGTTGTACTTGGTGTCAGACCGTCATGTAATGTATATATTGCGTATATGCAATAGAGCGCTGATAACTTGACATTTGAACAAAGTCTCCGCATTATTGGCATTGGTAGTTATGTGACGTGATGCTGTATTGCATGTTTTTTTTAAGTATCTGACTTGTTTTTATCTAAGAACAATGTCAGCAGTAGAAGCAGGAGCAGACCTTTGGTTTCCTCGAAAAATTCAGCAAGATTGGAAATCTGGATCATGCCCTTCTTAACAAGTATCAAATTGGAACATTTGAGCCAAAGTCTTTATATTACTCTCTTTGGTAAACTCCCTTGACTAAATATTGCACGGACCCAAGCATATTCTGGTGCACTCAGTGTTACACTTCTTTCTAGGTGTATTTGACCTGCTGCTTCCAAACCTGGCATCCGTTTCCCCTGTCAGCCCTAGTTTTGAGATAGAAAACATGTGCTGTATACCATTCTTCATTTCACTCACCCATTAAAAAACATTAGGATAGTCTGACGTAGTGTTAGCTAGCCTGAGCTAGAGGAAGGGCATGCTGGCTTTATTTACAGAAGTGTGTGTTGTGCCAAATATTTAGGTCAACAGACTCTTCACGTGGTGCCCTTTGATCCAAAGATATATTTGGAACCAAGAAAATTACATGGACTTGGGATTTTCCCAAGTATCACTTGATCTTTATTAGGAACTACATATTGGACAGTTCCAATTTGTTACCTTCAAGGGAGCCAGAACTGAGAGCTTCTGGACGATAAATAAGGAACCCTGCTGGTGTAGTGAGTTACGTGTTTGACTTGCTAATCACAAGGTCTTCAATTCAAGCCCACCAGCCACTCTGCAAGAGAAAGATGAGGCTTTCTGCTCCCATAAAAATTTACACCCCCAGAAACTCACTGGGGAAGTTACACTCTGCCCTAATGGGTTGATTTAAGTCACGATAGTTCCACGGGTAGTGAGTTAGGTATAAGAAATCATGATTCAAAAGCTCTGAAACCCAAAAATGGGTCTGTCAGAGTTCAAACTCCTTTATTAAGATTAATACAGTCCAGTCTTGTTTAAAGATGGTACAACTTCTCACCCGTGCACAGAAACTCTAGAAGAAGAGTTAGAATTTTTCTTATAAAGAAACTGGGGAGTCAACCTCACTTCTGAAATATTTCACATGAATTATTCATTGACTTCTATATATTCAAGTGTGTTCGGAAATGTTTACTGCATAATTTGAAGAAGAAAATTTTAAAACTTCAAGATATTTATGAAAATGGCTTTTAAGTATTATATTTTTTGACACTAAAATTCCCTCACACCTTCTATATATGTGCCTTTTTAACTTTCCATTTTCTTTTCCATTCTTTTCACGATAGTCTTTGCAGTATCAAACTTATAACCTCTGCATATATTGCATAGCCTTCCACACCAAGAAGGAAAACCCATGCCATCGACTTGACTCTAGCTCACAGTGACCCTTCAGGACAGAGAAGAACTGCCCCTTTGGAGGTCTTTTCAAGGCTCCCCAGTGACTCGTGGGTTTGAACCACTGACCTCGTGATTGGCAGTTCAGTGCATAACCAGCTGTCCACTACGGGGTCCATGTGTAGCTTCCCTTGGAGATGCCTTACTTCCTAATCTTTGTAAAACTGTTTCTTAACTTTTTAATCTTATCTTGTAATTTGTGGGTCCAAGTCCTTCTTGTATTTAAAATTAGGGTGATATCAGCTAACAAATGAGTGGAACCTAATAGCTGAAAGCGCAGTAGATCATCTTGTCTTAGAAACTAGGGCTGATGGCATCTATCCAGTGCAGGTTTCTCAACTAGAGCCTCTAGTAACCCCAGAAACAGGCCTAAAGTGCAAGACACCGAGCGAGAAAAAGTTTTATTGTTAGACTGTGTTATCATTCTGTAGTTCTTCGAGAAATATAAAAATATTTCATCACTTTTGGTGGGGGCTGGTGGGTGGTAACTGTCCAATGCCAGCTCTCATACTTGGAAAGATTACTAAAGACTTCAGGGGCTTCAAAAGCCGAAGTCACGTTAAATTAGTGTCTCCTTCAGCCTTTTCTCCGTTGTCCTGCCTCTCCCTGCCGTCTTCCCAGCTGCTCTCCCAAGATGAAGAAATTACATAGAAAGCTGTGATCGTGGAGGCAAGAAAGTGGAGTAAATCACACTCAAAAGAACAGCCGGCAGGGTGAAAGTTTGCTACTGTGGAAATGCTGACAGGCTAGGAAGGGTCCAACATTTTGCCTCTATGCTGACAAGTGAGCAGATAGACATACAGTTGGCTGACATATGAGCTTTAGTAAGTTACTGCTGAAACCTCAGCTAGTAAATTCCCCTTTCCACTTTAAGACCACTATCTTCCAGACGCAATGGAAGCACGTCCAGGGTGAGGTGGTACCTCTCCTGGGCGGCCACTTGTGTAAGTGGTGTGTGTTCACAATGAGCAGCACTTTGAGTTGTGTTCTGTTAAAAGAAAAAAAATTGCATCTCTAAAAAGATGGATTTAATTCCAAGTGTTTTGCTTGTGCTATAATCTCAGGTATTGTTAATACAGATCATTCGATAGCTAGCGCCTGAGGTGACTTCAGAAAGTCTGTGGAAATAATAGAACTGAAAGACAATGGAGTTTTTCCATGAACTTTCCGGAACCTCAAACATCCATCGCATACCTTAAAAAGTGATTGTGGATTTTTGTTTCCATTTCATTCATTTTGTGATTTTTTTAATAGGAAGAAGGGAAAAAATGACTTGCAGTTAATTTATTTTTATTAATTTGTTAGATTACTGATAGGAAACCTTTTTGAATGCCACCTAAGTCTGACATCTATGAAAACGAGACGGATGCCACGCACTTATTTATAATCGTGCATTCTATTTTAATGTATTCAGAAATCTGGGGCTTTCTTGAAGCAGTCTTTTGAACAAGACTTTGCAGCAGAAAAAAACAAGCATCACTATTCTCATTATGACTTTTCAAGATGTGCAACTACCGTGCAGAGTATCAGCCAGCCCGAATATCAGCTGAGGCACTTAATTTTACCACCGAAACTCATTAAAAATGTGCTGGATAGGGCAGAGGATGTACCCTGGTGCAGACAGGAGCTGGCGGCCCAGGGAATCCAGGGTGGATGATAAACTTATATTCCTGAGATAGACATAGGCCCCTTGCTTTGTTTCTTCAACTGTAAGATGGGTATAGACTAGTGAATGAAGGGGGAACTGCAGAGTGGAGACCCACAGCCCATTTGTCGGCCACTGGAGATCCCCTTGCAGAGGGGTCTAGGGGAGGAGATGAGTCAGTCAGGGTGCGATGTAGCACCGATGGAGAATACAGCTTTCCTCCAGTTCCTAAATGCTTCCTCCCCGCCCACTACTACGATCAGAATTCTACCTTGCAAGTTTGGATAGAGCAGAGGATGTACATTGGTGCATATAGGAGCTGGAGGCACAGGGAATCCAGGGTGGATGATACCTTCAGCACCAGGGGTGTGAGGGGCGATACTGGGAGGGTAGAGGGTGAGTGGGTTGGAAAGAGGGAACCGATTACAAGGATCTACATGTGACCTCCTCCCTGGGGTACGGACAGCAGAGAAGGGGGTGAAGGGAGACGACAGATAGGGCAAGATAAAACAAAATAATAATTTATGAATTATCAAGGGTTCATGAGGGAGGGGGGGAATGGGGAGGGAGGGGAAAAAAGAGGTCCTGATGCAAAGGGCTTAAGTGGAGAGCAAATGCTTTGAAAATGATTAGGGCAAAGAATGTTACAGATGTGCTTTATACAATTGATGTATGTATATGTATGGATTGTGATAAGAGTTTTATGAGCCCCTAATTAAAAAAAAGAGGGGAAAATGTGCTGAAAAGCATAGCTTATATATGAGTCTATATGGTAATTCTTAGGTGAATTTCTAAGAGCATTACTGGAATTTCTCAGAATCCTCAGAGCAACCCCAAACACAGTTACCTATCAATACAGTACAACTCCTGTCCAACAAACATTATGTCCCTTTTCCACACGAGGGAATGAAAGCCAGACAAATTCAGGAACAAACCCATACCTAGGATCGCCTGCCTCCTAAGTGGTCGATTGAAATCTCGTCTAACAGGGTGTGACTGTGCAGCTGATGGTCTCAAGGGTGTCACAAGTAGCCTTCCCTCCTTGTAGCCGGGAATTCATGTCATACCCGGGTGTCTCCCTGTAGTTTTCTGTCAACTTCGACTACTGGGCTGTGCTCTAATTATATCGAATCCCGTCTTCTGTAGATGCATAGATGTGTCATTCTAAGAACAGAGCCCATGATTCTTACCACCTGTCAGAAAGTCACTGTCTGTCTTCTTCCCTCAAGCCTTACCGAAACCTGCAGGGACTCCTGTCGTGACGGAAAGTACAGCAACGAGCATCACTCTGACGTGGGACTCTGGGAACCCCGAGCCTGTCTCTTACTACATCATTCAGCATAAACCTAAAAACTCGGAGGAACCTTACAAAGAAATCGATGGGGTGGCGACTACACGCTACAGTGTAGCCGGACTAAGTCCCTACTCAGATTATGAATTCAGGGTCGTGGCTGTCAACAACATCGGGCGTGGGCCTCCCAGTGAGCCTGTGCTCACCCAAACCTCAGAGCAAGCGCCGTCCAGTGCCCCTCGGGATGTGCAGGCTCGCATGTTGAGCTCAACCACCATTTTGGTGCAATGGAAGGAGCCTGAAGAGCCGAATGGCCAGATCCAAGGATACAGAGTCTATTACACCATGGATCCCACTCAGCATGTCAACAACTGGATGAAACACAACGTAGCTGATAGCCAAATCACCACCATTGGCAACTTGGTGCCCCAGAAAACATACTCGGTCAAAGTTTTGGCTTTTACCTCAATTGGGGATGGACCTCTTTCAAGTGACATACAAGTCATTACCCAGACAGGAGGTAAGTGTGCTTCAGAGTTGAGAGAGAGCGGGAGGCAGCGGGGCTGCTGCTCCTAGATAGAGTGGGGCAGCAGGGAAGTGGGGAGGCGAGGGAGGAAAATAAATGAGGAACAAAGATAGTATTGACTTTAGTCATTGAAATTTAGGGCTAGAAAACAGGATTAAAATAATATTTGTACAAACTTAGTGATGCATAGCTTATATGCTTAAGGATGGGTTAAGATCAGACATCTGAAAAGGTATAAGCAAGGCTGCCGGAAGTATTAAATAACTGCTTTTAGCAGTGTAACAAAGAGGGCTATGTTTAATATGCTTCCTTCTTAGGACTCAAATAACTTGACGATTGTTCTGTAGGAGGCGGATGGATGACTCCTCCATAATTTTGAGAGTATACAAAGCACTCTGGCAATGTGTATTAGAGCAGACTAGGGAAACAAATTCATAGACACTCATGTGTGTAAGAAAGAGCTGTATACAAAGAGTAGTTGTACATTGAGAAAACATCCCAGCCCAGTCCAGATCAAGTCCAGAAGCCTGATATTAGCCCATGTGTCCGATACCAATTTATACAGCCCTCTTCAGACTCACAAAACATATGCAGTGATGCCAAATGCAGGAAGATCACGAGCCAGTGGGTGGAAAGTCTTGTGGATCCAGTGGTGTTATAAGCCTCCACGCTGGCAGTGGTCTCCATGTGACTCCTCCAGTCCTAGGGCTCTGGCTGCATCTGGCTTCACGTGGCTTCTCATCAGAAATGTCTTGCAGGGAGTAAGCATGTGCCCCGCCTCCATGGAGCTATTTATCTCCTTCGTGCCTCCAAATGAGGTCATGAAGCTCTGACCCAGTTGACAGGCTAAACTCTACCCCTTCACTCGTAATCCTCTCAATTTGACAACAGATTATGTAACTACCACACAATCTAATCTCAATCAAATTAAAATACTTAGTTTTTTTAAGATTGTATAATTCAACGCAAAGTTCAAAATAATACCATCAAGGAACTTCCAGTATTCAGATGGCTTATTTGTCAAGAAGCTATAATGAATAAATATCAGAAATAAATACTGTGAATTTATTTGTTTAAAAATTTTGTGTGGCCTCAATGGATGAAGAATGGCAATTGCCAAGTCCTGAGAGCACTCTTTGGGGCTCAATTCACCCATTTTATGGGATTTTAGATTAGTTGCCGAAACGATATTATGAAGAAACACATTGTCTTTACCAACAGTTTAATTTCATAAGAGGATATCAAACTCCTTTTCCTTTAATAGACAGTGGTCAGGTCAACCTTGGGTGGGAGGCACACAACAGCTGCTCTCTTCCAAAGTTTCTCCTAAATATCATCTACTTACCTGACTCCAAACCATAATAGCACCTCATTTAGTATGCCATTGCCTTCTTTGGACATCCTATACTCTTGGTAATACCACCGGTCATGAACAAGGACACTGTGCTGATCCTGGGACTAGACGATACGTTCTTTCAAGTGTCTGAACTGAAAAGGTTCTTGTTTGCCTGAGCCTCATTCTGTCATAGACTTTATAACCTCTGTGATTAACTGTGTTTGCCTGTGTTCCGTGGACAGATCTCAGAATATCAGAAAATAAGGCCGGGTCCTTACGGTTTCCCCTTGTACTGTCTGCTTCTCATCAGCTTTTTCCTGGTTTCATAATTTTCCCTAATAAATGGTGTGACAGCTGACAATTAAATGTATTTATTGACAACTACTCAGTGAACAAAAGAAAGCCCGTGGGATTTCTTTACCTGACTTCTGCGGTTCTTCTGTAGGCCTTCACTATGTTACTTAGTCTGGAAGAAAACCACTGATTCCACTTTGCAGACGAATTCCATCGTGACCACTGCCCCTGGGGAAGGGTAGACAACTGTGACACTTTTCTCTGTCTAAAAGTTGGAGACTATTTTTCAATGATGCTGTTATTGTATCATCTGTGTAACCATTAAAAGATGATAAGCAACCTTATTGGAAGGCATGCCCTACTTTTCAAACTGTGCCGCTGTGATGTGTTAGAAACCTTGGGTCTTGGAATAATCTAAGCAGGGTTTGAATCTCAGTCTGCCATTTATTGGTGATAAGACCATGAACCATTGACTTGATATCACTGAGCTGTGGCTTCCACATCAACAGTAATAACCAATTGCTGCTGAATCTACTCTGGCTCATGGGGACTTCCCAGGTGGTTTTCAGTGGCCAACTTTAGGAGAAGTAGTTCATCAGGCCTGTCTTTGGAGGCACCTCTGGATGGACTCAAACTGCATCCTTCCAGTTGGCAGCCAAGCAGGCAAGGACCACCCAGGAGCTGGAGTAGGTAATACAGTAGATGCTATAACAACAGAAGCGGGGCATTGTGTCTTCCTCATGTGCATGTCAGACAGGTTTTTTTTCCAATATACATGAGCCAAAAGAACATTTATCTGGTAAAGTCCATATGAAGTTAAAAGTACTTGTAAAATTCATACAATCAGGATGTTTTAGTAGAGTCTTTAAAAGATGTGAAGAGGCTGAGAAAGTAATCAAATCCCTGTATGTAATGCCACCTTTGTTGAAAGAAATTCCATCATGGTTTTATATTGTGGCCTAGCAAGGATCCTAAGTTCTAGCCGAGTCAGCAATAATTTTTAAAAAAGGGAAGCTCAGCATTAATTATATCAGAATGAACATCATTGAATTTGGCAGGCGTCCACTGGCTTCAAATGGCCTTTTGTTAATTAAGCCTATAGAACAGATCCAATCATTGTGCTATTTTGGAGGGTTTCCTTAGCCTATTGATCTTGGCAGACACAGGTCCCTCTGTCATTGTATATCCTCTCAATCAATGAGAATTAAACATACAGCTAGTATAAGAAGGTCCTTGGAAATACCCTTACGTTGGGTCCCACAAACCAGGGCTGGGAACAACCACTCTGAGACACCCGTGACCCACTCATCGGGGTCTTCTCTGTTCTGTCATTGGATTACATCAGACCACCAGGCCGTCTACTCCCGTGGTCATATTAACTCCGTCGCCCTCCTCAGGATACAACCTCCGCCAAGTTAAGATTGAATGTTAGATGATGCCCTCAAGTAATGTTGAAAATCAAAACATGGCCTGGCCCTCCGGAAACCAGTGTTACCTTCTTGTCAGTAAAATGCTGCTGAAGGCGTTGCCCTGTCCTCCAGTGCTCTGCACACCAGCGTTCTCCTGCCTCTCGGGGATGTTGTCGTTGGATCTAGTTCCCGGAGATCTTTTATTTCTTGGAAAACCAAATCCTCCTGTCAACAGGAAATAAAAGTTGTAAACGCGTGGCATGCGTCTATATTTGAGTTGAGAACTTAGAGCCAAATGTAATGACCAAGCATAATACAATTTTATGGCAACGGGCATTCCCTCTTTCTTTCAGATGGGCTTTCTTCCGTATTTGAATGCTGACCTCACTTTCACACGGGGGTGGGCTAATAGCCTCCTTAAATGTTTCATCTGTGTGGTGGGCGACAAGATAAAATCCACAGTGTTGATTTTTTTAACTAAATTGCTCCTAAATGTTACATCTTTGGAGTTGACTTGTAAGCAAATACATGGATGCTAGCTAGTACCAGAGATGGGAGAAAGATGAGCTTTTCTACGCCCATAAAGATTTAAAATCTCAGAAACCCGCAGATGGAGTTCAACTCTGTCCCATAGAGTCACTGCGCTCTGGAATCGCCTAGACAGCAGTGTCGGGGAAGTGGGACAATTAAGAGAGCAACTTTGGATGCCGGAAGACAGCATGATTTACAGTTCTCTGGATCCGCACCATTTTACAAAACACAGAGGACAGCCTTCTCTCCTCTTTCTCTCCTTTTTCTCTGATTACACGTAGAGATGCTGTGCTGGTGATCACAGCAAGTTCAGTAGTGACGTCATCGCCACTGGTGATTTTATCTGAGTTGCTTGTCACACCGAAGGACATAAAGTGAGGACAGAAAAGTATTCCGTCCATGTTTCCTGTTCTTGGAAGTAGCAAGGTTTAGTTCTAAGGAATTGTTGAAAGGGATTAAGCCCCCCCCAAAAAAAAAATTTCTAGTTCAGATCAATTTTCTAGAAATACATTCGAGGTTCCTAATAGCTTTAACTTTTGGCATGACCATCGCTTATAATTACTTTACTTGGAAAATATGTTGGACGTATGGTCATTGACGAGGACAATATTTACAGTGTCTGGGAAGAGGAAAACATCTCAGGAATGAATGGCAGCATCGTATAGGTTTCTTTCCAGTTATATATATTTTAAACATGAGGTTATGTTCATTGACAAAAGAGGCGCAAATAGAACTCTGATTGCAAACCCTAAACAGATATATCTTTAAGTATAACTCGCTGTCATTGAGTCAATGCCAGCTCATAGTGACCCTGTAGGACAGGGCAGAACTGCTCTGTTTCTGACTTTCTGAGATTAGAGCTTTACTGGAGTGGAAACCTTTGTATTTCTCCATTATGCCTACAAATCTCCTTTCTTTTTTCTTTTTGTAATGCTTTATAGCTATCTCTAAGTATAATGCATTAAAAAGATGTTGTCTGATGTTCGTGGTAATTTAAAGCTTCTGAATGTTCGCAATCCTCACGTGTTCCTTCTGAACTTAGGAAGCATCGCTGACCTCTACTGCCTCTAAGCACTCATTAGGTTTTGAGGGAAAGTCGCTTGATTTATGTGTGCATTCTTCAATAAATAGAATTTGTGGAAGGAAAAGTAAAAATGAGTGGTATCAGTGTTAAACGTTTTGAGATCATTCATTATACTACAAATACTGAGAATTGAATAATTGCTGAAACATAAAACTCTGGCAGTGAGAGACATCATGCTTATGGGTTCCAGTGCTTTCTAAATCCTTTTCATTAGTATATGTCAACAAGCCTCTTTAAACAAACTAGAAAAAGACTGATTTCCAAAAGCCAAAATTACAAGCCCCACTTAAATGACTTACTCGAAGTAGTTTTAGCACTAAGGGAGCTCAGGCTATAAATTCAACTTTAATAAAACTTAACTTTTGTTTTGACTGTTATTTAATGGCAATTGAGCACAAGCTTCATACAGTGAAGTGTTAATGACTTACTTTGTCAGGGATGAATTTGAGGCCCGCAGATCTCAGCCTCCTGGTCCTCCGTGTTTTGTCTTGATACACTGCCGCCACAGCGCTGGCTTCTATTTTCCACTCTTGTTACAGTTTGTCCGTCTGGAACCTTGGTGCATGTTAATAACGTGGATACCTTAGAAGAGGCATGTTAGCTCTGATGGATTTCCCATTTTCACGTTCACTTTGTACAACTCGACGCTAAAGTGGGTCTATGGCCCATCATTATAGAGTTTCCTTTTTTACCACAGGATGCTAACCCTTCCTGGATGCATTCTGTCCGCTTCCTGCAGGCATTTTTTCAGAGTATCCCATAAAAAGTTGTGCTCAGTGAATTGGTGAGGAAAATCCTACAAGGGACACCTAGGTGCCAAACGTGCCATACGTCAAGGCAGACGAAGTGTGACGTGGGTAGCCTGCGAGACAGCAAGCATGGAAGCATCACCTAAATGCATACAGTAATGCATAGAACAGCATACAGTGTGAGTAAAATAGAAAACACATACAAATGAATTCCTCTAGCCACAACCGGCAAGACTTCAGCTCACATACTGTGGACGTGTTGTCAGGAGAGACCAATCCCTGGAGAAGGACATCGTGTTCGGTGAAGTGGAAGGGCAGCAAAAGAGAGGCAAGCCCTCCGGGCGATGGAGGGACACCGTGGCTGCATCCTTGGGAGCAGTGATGAGGATGGCCAAGGGCCCAGCAGTACTTTGCTCTGTTGTGCGTGGGGTTGCTATGGTCAGAGCCAACTCAATGGTACTTAACACCATAGCCACCGTAGTCTTAAAAAAAGTTTTTTAATTAAAAAAAGCACTGTCTTTGAGTGTATTCCAACTGCCAGCAGCACTAGAGGGCAGCGTAGAACTGCCCATGTCAGTTTTGAGGTTGTTCTGGCCTAGGAAGGCCTCATCCTTCTCTTGCAGCCAGCTGGCGGTATGACACCTAACCTTGTGGTTGGCGAGCCAGTGCACAGCCCACCACGCCACCGGGGCTCCTCTTCATGGTGTAAAGAGCCACTGGACAGATACGGAAGTTTCCAAGCAGTACAAGAAAAGACACCTAAAAGACTGCCATGTGCTGAAATCTGTCATTTTGCAAGCACGTTTTCCCATTAGAATACGTTTAGGGAATTTAAGGATACAGACCCACAGCTCACCACTGCCAGCACCACCCGGCCCCCACCCCTGGGTCATCTACTTCATATAAAGTTACTCTAAATATAACAAAATGGCCAGGAGGTGATATTTTTGTGACACCTGAGTCCACAGAAGTCTGAGAGAGCACTGAATGCACTCAGAGAGTTGAGAATCCTGCTAAAAGTGTCATTTAAAACACTTGGCCTTCTACTGAATTTAGCTCATAAAGACCTTTTTCTTAATAAAGCTTTAAATCAATTTCTAGTCATTCAAATGGATGGACATTTTCTTCCCTAGAAGATTAACCACTACTGAAAAGTCAGAAGCTCTTGTAAGACAGGACCATCATCTCCATCCAAATGGCCAATCTCAGTTGACAACACTAGCCCATCAGCTGGCCCAAGGCTCCCATGGTCCAAGCCCTCATTTGATCTCTGTCTACTGCCACTGGACATGCCTCTTTCCACCACAAGCTTAACCGACAGCCCCCAGCATCACGTTCCAAGCCACCGGGGAGGGAGAAGAGGAAAAGTAGAGAAGTCCTGAATTGTAGTTGAGATACATCACCCAGTTGTCATACTGCCCCTCCTTTGTCCAAGAATAAACAGGACAGGCATTTTGTTGTGCCTCTTTGATTCATAATTTAGAGGGGTTACCAGCTGCCATCAAATCAGTTGTGACTCATTGTCACCCTATGTGTGCCAGAGTATAACTGTAGGGAACAGTAGAACTCTTCCCTAGATTGTCTGTGGCTGTGATCTGCTGGGTAGTGGGTCTGGTTTTGCCTTGAATCGATTGGAAGGAGGTAGCCAGGACCATCCTCCTCCTCCTTCTTTCTTCTTCTTCTTTTTTAATCATTTTATTGGAGGCTCTTAGAGCTCTTACAAGCATACATCAATTGTATCGAGTGTATTTGTACATATGTTCCCATCATTTTCAAAACATTTTCTTTCTACTTGAGTCCTTAGTTTCAGCTTCTCTTTTCTTTCCCTCTGTGCCCCATCCTCCCACCCTTGTGAACACTTGAAAAATTATAAATTATTTTCATATCTTATATCATCTTCTGTCTCCCTTCATCAATGTTTCTGTTGTTTGTCCCCCTGGAGGTGCAGGGGTGGTAGTGGATGTTAGACATCAGTCATTGTGATTGGTTCCGCCTTTCTCCCCCTTCTCCCCCCACCTTTCTTCTACCCTCATGGTATCGCTACTCTCATTACTGTTCCTGAGGGGTTTCTCTGTCCTGGATTCTGTGTTCTGAGAACTCTTATCTGTATCAATGTACATGCTCCGGCCTAGCCAGATTTTGTATGGCAGAACTGGGGTCATGACTGTTTTGGGGGAGGAAGCATTAAAGAACTGGAGGAATAGTGTTTGTTTTGTCAGTGCACTCTGTACTGCACTCTAGGTGGCTCTTCCCTTCCTTGTGACCCTTCTGTGAGGGGATGTCCAATTTTCTACACATGGGCTTTTGGTCTCTACTTTGAGCCCCTTTGTTTGCAATCTTTTGGGGGTATAGAACTGTTCATTTTTGGTCTGATAACCTGATCCCGTCGACACCTTGTAATCACACAGGCTAGTGTACATCTTCCATGTGGGCTTTATTGCTTCCCTGCTAGATGGCCACTTGTTTAACTTCAATCCCTAAAGACACTATATCTTTTGATAGCTGGGCACCATCAGCTTTCTTCACTATGTTTGCTTATGCCCCTGTATTTTCTTCAGAGATCCTGTCAGGAAGGTGAGCATCACAGAATGCCAGGTTATTAAATCAAAATGTTCTTGCATTGAAGGGGTGCTTGCATAGAGACCCAATGTCCATCTGCTACCTTAAAACATAGTATTTGAATCTATATATGTACATAGACCTATATCTCTATTATTATACATTAATATATTTACATACATACATGCCTAGATTTATACCTCTATAAAGTCTTCTTTCCTCTATTTCCTTTTACTTTCCTTCTGTCCCACTATCATGTTTGACCTTCATCTGCCTCTCAGTAATTCTTCTCAACTACTTTGCACTTGATCAAACCCCACCAGCCCTCCTCGCCATTGAATTTAGATTTTAGATCTCTTGTTTCCTTGTACCTTGGTTTTTGGCTCCCTCTCCCTTTCCCATACCTCCTTCTCTCCCATACTCTCCACCCCTGCCCCCCCTCCCCCGGCCCCCTAACTGTTGTCCCCTTTGTTTTCTCCTTAGGATTTTTTATCATGCCTATCTTATATAGATAGGCATGAGGGAACAAAAGGGGGTGAGGGGAACCCTAGAAATAGTTCCAGGTCTTTATGCTGAACCTTATGAATGTTTTCCAGTTGGGTCTGATGAGGCGCTGTGTTAGTCCTGGGTGACTAGAGAAACAAATCCAGAGACATCCATATGTGTGTAAGAGGGAACTTTATATCCAAGAGCAATTGTGCATTCAGAGAACATCCCAGCCCGGTTCAGATCAGGTCCATAAGTCTGATATTACCCCATATCTTGATATTAATCCATAAATTCCTCTTTAGACTCACGTAGCCATACAATGATGCTGAGTACAGGAAGATCACAGGCCAGTGGGTGGAATGTCTTGTGGATCCAGTGGTGGTGGAAGCATCTCAGTACTGGAATGGGTCTCCACGTGGCTCCTCCAAATCCAGGGCTCTGGCTCCATCAGTGTAGCTCCATGTGGCTTGGCATCAGGAATATGAAGCAGACTGTGTGTCCCGCCTCCAGGGAGGAAGATAGGAGTTCCCAGAATCCTCAGGAGAAGGGCATGCCCACACAGAGGTCTCATTGGCTATGATCTGATTTACAGGCTGGACTCCACCCCTTCACAAGTTGACAGGAGATTCTGAAACTGCCAAGGTGTCAAGCCCTTCCCACCAATTCCAAAGTCTATTTTTGGGATTACTCAGGGACATCGTTGCTTTGCTCCGCCCTGCTGCTCTGTTGCACTCCCTTCATGTTTCATCCCATTGGGGGGCAGGGGGGGAAGGGGGGTGAGACCGGCACAATTCCCACACTGTGTCTACAATACTGGCCAGGATCATCTTTCAAGGAGCATTCTTAACTCCAATCTTTAGGTTAGTCATCGAGTGCTTAGCAGTTTGCACCATGTGAGTACTTTCTGTAGAAAGAATGGGGCTTTTACTAGACCCCATTTTCATGAGGTCAAATGCAGCTGGTTTCACTACCCAAGAATGAATCATTGAGACCAACAGGGAATCTGTTTTAATCAAAAGCAAAGAGCGAACAACCTAAATAAGACATTAATTAGGTTTCCAAGATACTTTCCATCATGTTTCTTTCCACGTCACTTACTTTATAATTTGCCTGTGCTGAGAGGAGCAAGTCATTGTTTCCCGAGAGCCCCTCATCAGTATCACCAATGTTTTTTGTAGTGATTTTTGTTTTTTTTTCCCCTTCTTGGTGACTTGGCGTTCAAGTTTGGTTTAAGTCAAGGGTTCTCCAAAGGTAAGACTCCCAGACATCTAGGTATGTGGGGAAATGAGGGATCTTATAGGAGAAAAGGAAGTCTCTATATGTACGTGCATGGGTGTGTGGATTTCTAGTGTGGGAAGGTCTTCCTTCATTGGAACGTTAGAGCTCAGTCTGCATGTTTGCGTCTGCCCCATCATTCTTGGCTTCCATTGGAGGCTCCTGCCTGGTCTTTTGCGACTTATTTTACACTCTGCTTTTTGCCTGGTTTTTGTTTCCCTTGGTTTTTCTCTTTCTCCTTGAGCTTTTATGTCTTCACCTGAGTGATTGTGTTAGATCCCCTACTGGGCAGGTACTTTAAAAAAAAAAGTTGACTTTCTCAGACACTGTTCCCAGAGACCATCAAATGAATGTGATGCTTAAAATCTGTGATTAAAAGTGAATGAGAGAGCAGATGCAGAAGGCAGCCGGCAACAGGAAGCACTGATGACTGGTGGCCTAAAGCATCCATCCCGACATCCGAGTGTCCACACACCCACACACACGCAGATCCTCTTACACACACGCACACACCTGCACAGGCTCGGATGTAGATGCAGAGGTTGACAAATGAAATGAATAAAAGGATCATAAGAATCCATCCTTGCAAACATGGTCTTTTCATCTCTCTGTAAACAAAGGGGATTTCTTTAAAGCCATCGTGCAGAGAGATGGCTATAAGGAGAGGGAAAAGCAATACTTTTTATCTTCTCAAAGGACTCCTTTCCTATAAAAAAAAGGATGCTTCAAGAACTAACAAGCTACCTTTCATATGACTTTTTAAATGTGACATTAAATGCTCATGTCCATGTTGCCCTGAACACACTTTCAAAGTCCCCCAACCCATGTGAAGAAGTCTCCTTTTAAAAAAATTAAATATGCATGAGAGTCTGATGTTTAACATCTGAGATTTGGGGTGAATGTTTAGACATAGCACACTGAGATGGGCTATCGTGTCAATAGTCATGATCCTGGTCGATCACCAGGAAGTCAGAGGCCGGCCATGAGCAAAGGGCGTGGCCACGAGCATCGTGACAGTAGCTGTGCCAGTGCAGCCTGTGGATCATGGATGAAAGGTGACTAAGAGGTTAGTCATCCATTATGCACCCGCTGGTTAAAGAGCCCTGGTGGTGTAATGCTTATGCGTTGGGCTGTGATCCGCATGGTCAGCAGTTCGACGCCAGTGGCAGCTCCACGAGAGAAAGACTGGTCTTTCTACTCTGGTAAACAGTTGGTCTCGGATACTCACAGGGGATCCAGCATTGGTTGGATGGCAATGAGTTTAAGAAAACTAGCTCTCACACGGGATGGTGGTAAGGTGTTCTCACATAGATTACACCTGCAGTTAGCTACAGAACTTCACAGATCTCCTGACTTCACTGCTGCACAGGTCTCAGAGCAACTGCTGGAAAGACAGTTGGCACTGGCCTCTGTTACGTTAGCCATGTTGCTGATGCTAAGTGTAGTCTATAAATATAACTATCGTAGCATAGTGTTTGCATCCATCCTACGAGGGACAGGGTTATATCTTAATCAGGCCATGAAAGTAACACAAGGTCATGAAGGAGTTAAAAGTAGCCCATGAAGCATTGCAGCCACAGACACCCAGAGGGGCAACGCTCCCATGTCCTGCCGGGCCGCAGTGAGTCAACATGACTCTGTGTGGAAGGGAGTTTGGGGTTTTTGTTTTGTTTTTTTAATTGGTACATAATGGTTGGTTGGTTTCCACCGCTGTTTCAAGATGCCGGTTCATAAAGGGGAAAAAATTACTGGATGATTCTGCATGCCTTCAGGTCTTGTTACAGGAGTGAGGCAGAAATATATAAACATAATTGGAAATAAGTTTGAAAAGTACATGCAGTGCTAAAGAATAAGTGCCCACCCAGTTGTAACACGATGATAGCTTATATTTATTTAGCACTAGTTAGGTTTTAAGCAGCATTCCCGGCATGTTATATAAGTTATCTCACTTACTCCTCACAACAGCGTTTGGAAGGAAGTGCTTAGGTTATTGTGAAAACAATTCGGAGACAGGTATATTCTATACATTCTTCCTCTAAGGCCTCCTGCACTGGAGCTAGGTGACGCACAGCAAGGGTGGTAGGGAGCCTTCGTTCTGAAGAAGGAGTGTGTGCTGTATACTGGCGGGTTCAGTGGGCTGGTGTTAATTACGTACGATGGATGCACACGGACAGTTTGTAAAGGGTTTGAACAGATGCGCTCGTGAAAGAATTTGTGACTCCGCCTGATGTGGGTGCACTCAATCTTTTGCCTCCTTGTTTTCAGTCCCAGGGCAGCCCCTCAACTTCAAAGCAGAGCCCGAGTCTGAAACCAGCGTTTTGCTTTCTTGGACCCCGCCACGTTCAGACACCATCGCCAGCTATGAGCTGGTCTACAAAGATGGAGAGCAGGGGGAGGAGGTAAGACTACGTTTCTCACCTTCTCGATCATTCCTGCCCTGAACATTGCTCTGTGGTTGGTAGTGTTGTTATCAAGTGCCAGGGAGCCGTTTTTTGACCAGAACAAGCACGTGACAGAGTAAGATTGGCCCATGGGCTCTTCCTGGGCTGTTCTCCTTTGGAACCAGATTACCACGACGTCCTCATGCTAACCTTGAACTGCTCCCCTGGTGGGTTTGCAGTGCGCCACCAGCGTTCCTGAGGAACAGGACTGCTCTTATCTGACTGACCAAGTTCTGTTTCAAGGTCAGCTACCTATGAGGGACTTTGGTGGAAAAAATGTGTGAATTAAATAGGAATATGCTTTTTTTTTAAAGGCTTCTTTGAAGCTCTGGGGGTGGTGTGGGGGGGCATGCACAAACACACGGGAAACAACTCTTGCCCCTCTTGGGACTCCTTTGGGCTCAGTTTCTAGAGAAGTATCAGCTTGTAGAAGATTCGGAAAGGAAGAACCAAAGAAGAAGCCACAAGGTGGAAGAACACCTTTTCTCACCCTTCTTCATTACTAAAGTTCGTAAGTCAGCACCTAGCAAGAGGCAGATGAGCTCTGTATGCTAGCTCGATGAAGTTGTCCAGACTGGCTTCAGAGATAGTAACCCCGGCACAGACCCTTCCTGGTATACTGAGAACTATGTGCGATGGCTGGGAAGAAACGCTGACTATTCTGTACAAATGAAATGACAATGGATTACAGAAAGGGTAGAAATTGGTCAATTGGGGAAAGAGAAAATAGAACGTAGGTTACATAGCTCTATGGCCAGCCACTGGTCTAAATGTTTTACATCTATTGACTCTTTAATCCCCTCAACGCTACTAGCTGGGAGGCCCTATCTTCAATACATTTCACATAGAACAAATGGATGCTTAGAACACAGTGACCTGCTTGGCCCAAGGACCCATAAGCACATGCACTTCTGGATGGTAGAGCTGGGTTGGCATCTCAGCAGTCAAAATCTGTGTTCGTCACTACTAGGGGACACAGTATCAGGCATTCTGAACAGATTGTTGATATGGTATTTTCAAGATAGGAATGGATAATAGTAATGAAACTATACCTGGAATTACTATGAAAACCAACGGGGAACATTAGGACCAACTAAAATTAATCGAAACAAATTCTGAAAGTTGGAGTCCACCCAGAGGCATCTGAGAAGACTGTCTGGTGATTCATTTTCAAAAGGTCATGAACTTGAAAACTTGACGAGATGAAGCTCTATTTCGCACACATGGGCTTTCCATGAATCTGAATCAACGTACAGGCATCGCCAAACCAATTTACCATTCTTTACGTAAGACCACACTTCTCACACAGAGAGATAGGTAGCCCCTGCATTCTCATAAGGAATGCCTTTTATAATGCTCAAATACAAAATGAATTAACTGGTATGTATTTGTGAGTGTGACAGTAAATCAATATATTCTTGTAAACTTTGATTTTATTAGAATTGAATTGAGGAGCATCTCAGAAGAATGCGTTTTAAATGCAGTGCTTTGGGACTTATCTATCAAAGCCAACATAAAGGAAGCATTCAGTTATGAATTTGAGATGCAGTCATAACTTAAAGTGCTGATTCTAACAAGTTGAGCTATGAGCTACTGATATTTTTAAACCAGTTACCATCAAGTCCATTCCAATTTGTGGTGACCCACGGATATGCAGAGTAGAACTGTGTTCCATGGAATGTTCCACACCTGGTTTAAATGCTCACTACCTCTAAATTTATCTATGTGCAAGTACATCCAAACACACCCACACACGGGCATCCATTGGCCTGAGTCAAGCGAAAGGAGGCTCCTTAGCATGAGGGCAAGCCTAGGTACTTGAATATTGGCTTTGCTCTTGAGTCGGTTTTCAGTCGTGGTGACCCTACGCACAACAGAATGAAGTACTGCCCGCTTCTGCTCCAGCCCCACCGCCTTCGACGCCGCCACCGTGTCAGCTCACCTCGGTGTGGTTCTTCTTCCTTTTCGCCGACCCTCTGCCAAGCCTGCTCTCCTTCTCCAGTGACTGGTTTCTCCTGATAACACGGCCAACGTAGCTGAGATGGAATCTCACCATCCTCACTTTCTAAGGAGCAATCTGGCTGAGCTCCTTCTAAGACGGTCTAGAGTCAGAAGCACTGACGACCCTCTGGTCTGCCTTGTTCGCTGCCCAGCTGCTGCACGGCGAAGAGGTGATTGAGAATACCTGGAGGTGCTTGGGTCGGGCACCTCTTGAGCCCCAAAGTGGCACCTTTTACTTTGTCGCACCTTGAGGGGGTCCTTCTTTGAAACAGCCTTGTCCACTGCGGTCCACCACTTGATTTCTTGCCTCTTGCTTCCATGAGGGTTGATGTAACAAAATAGTTGATACTGTCAGTATTTTCTCCATTTATCAGGATGCTGCTGGGGGTCCAGTGGTGAGGACTTCTAAAAATAGAGACTGAGGTCTCGTGAAGGATGTCTTGATGTCCCTCCGCAAGTGCTTCACGCCCCCTTAGCTTTAGGAAGCAGGGTGTGCCGTGGGCATGTCACAGCTTGTGGACGAGCCTCTCCCCAATCCCGACGCCACATTCTGCTTCCTAGAACCCCGTGTCTCGTATCATTTGCTTAGCGTGCAGATGTTGGCTCCATGATTGTTTGTTTATGCATGGAATCCCTGTGGTGGTTTTTTTTCTTGTTGTTCGGTAAATCTAAATTTTTTAAATGGTTTGTGTTTATAAGTTAGAGTACCCTAGGGAGGTTTACGCTCACTTCCTATTTGAATTCCTCATGGCTGATTTTGATTTGCGTGAGCAGCGTATACTGTTGGATTTTTAAAAATAAGCCTGAAGATTGTTTATGTCCTTTCTAGATTACTTATGAGCTTGTATTTTAAGGTTTACTGCAAGTTAATGTTCAATCTGAAATTGATTACCCATAGACAGCTGTATTTTTGCTCAAATGCAAAGGCAAATTTCAAGCATTTCAAATAAAAGTGACAGCATTTGATTAAAAGCATCTCATTCAAATGCCTTTCTGACGTTAAACGTTACAGGGAAACAATAGCGATTCCTTCCCCTTACTCTGGGTTCTATATTCATTAAAGAAAGGGCATTCAAAAAGTGATTTGAATCCATCTGGGATAGGGACATGGTTTCATAGAAGTGACCAGAATAACTTAGAGGCCAGCCACAGTTCCGCAAGCTGGAGCCTGTGAACTGTCCTCCTATGAACTGTATTCATGAAACCCAGGAGGGCTAGACCTCTGTGGGAATGCCTGCTTCAACCAGGTCTTACAAGTGTCCCACCTTTGACAGGGGGCAGTCCCCCTTGTTCTGCTTTCCTTCCATCAGGCCTCTGTCTTGCGCAGATTCCTGCTTTTACAGGTTTTACTGAAGTAAGGACTGTTGCTAATCTGGGGCATATTTTTCCGCAGAAGGTCATAGCAGATGAACTACTCATTTGCTTAGCCACTGAAATTTTGCCGGTGGCCACACTTCCTTAACTTGGCCTTTGGCAACACCACATGAGCCCTAAAGATAAGAACGCATTGGATGGGAGGTGGCTTCTCAGCCTTCCTCTTATCTGATTCCTTTGGATAACTTGATCAACCTCATAAAGAGCTCTTGCCCTGCACCCCCACCCCACCCCCCACAGTCCTGGTTTCCAGTTGCCTATCTGTAAACATGTGCCTTTCCAGTGTGGACATTTCCATTGTTGCTGATGCTAGCTGCCATTGAGTTGGTTCCATCTCATTGGAGGTCTTCCTCTTTCTCAGGGACCTTCTCCTTTACCATCAAGGTCAACTCTGATTTGAGGAGGCAGCTCTTCCCCAGTTGTGTGTTGAGTGTCGGCACTGTATCTGACAATGTTCCACTAACCCATCATGTGCTCACTGCTTCACCTCTCAGAAGCATTAGCCCCTACCTTCTTGTGGTCTGTTCCGAGTCTGGAACACCACAGAAACCTTGGCACCAAGGGTGACCCTGCTGACACTTTAAATATCGTTGGCAGAGCTTCCAGCGTCACGCAGCTGGCAAACCATCATATTAAGACACAAGGACAGGCGAGCGGTGGGTGCAACGTGTACCTCCCCTAAGAGAATCTTCGATCATTCTCCATGGGCTGTTTTGTTTGTTTCATTTTTACGCCATCACAACACATTGGTCAGACAGCAGTATGCCAAGCAGTGTGTTTTAAAACACACACACACACACACACACACACACACACACTGCTGTAGAACTTCATGGAAGTGACCGAGTTCTCTAACTAATTACTTACAGCAACGGATGACTATTGAACCAGGGACATCCTACCAGCTGCAAGGGCTGAAGCCAAACAGCTTGTATTCCTTCCGTCTGGCTGCACGTTCTCCTCAAGGCCTGGGGGCTTCGACGGCTGAAATATCAGCTAGAACCATGCAGTCAAGTAGGTGTCTCTCTTTGCTTATTTCCACTAGCAGCTAGTGTTGGGTTTTGGCTTACCCTCCCCCCAAATAAAACCCTGCTAATTTGCTTGAGTCATGGATTTCTCTCAAGCCTCCAAGGTCGGGGCTTAGAGGCTCGCCATAGTCAAAGCTGATTCCAGATGTGGCCCAAGTTGTAGGTCCAGTTCTCCCATGTCCTATAGCCAAAAGAGTCTCGGAGATGCTCTGAGTCTCCTAAAGAGAAAGAAATCCAAGGAGATGGATTGGGCACCCTTGGAGAAAAGCAAAGCTCTGGGTGAGAGGAAGCCGTAAAAGAATGAGCTAGGGCGATTGACAACTAAAGAGGCTGCCCAGGGACCAAAACCTTCTCTTTATTGGATGACACGGATTGTCATTTAGCTCGCCAGGCAGTCTGTATATTGCCTTTTTGTTTCCACTCAGAGAACCGTAGTTCTTGGGCCTGGCTATTCACTCTGCATGTTGTCCGTGTGGAAATGTAGGACATGGGCAGAAAATCTGTATTTGGGCAAATGTAGCAATAATGGAATAATCACAGCCACCGTTGCCCAAGATGTGCGATCCTAAATTGTATTTTGTTTCCCCAGGTTCAACTGCCCCCTCTCCCAAATCTTCTAAGGCCTTAGTTATGTTGATCGCAGGGGGGGGGTGTGGACGCAGAGCAAATCAGTTTGCATAAAGTTTTCATAATGCTAGTGCTCGCTCTTTGAAGGGAGCCACGTGTAGTCTAGTGTCTGGTCCCTTCTGGCGAATGGAAGGGTTCCGTGGGGTTACTGTCATGCGATTTTCTGCATGAGTTTTCCGTGCCTCTTGACGGAGGGATCTGTGACATGTGAATAAGTTCGCTTTTGTAAAGTTGCTCTAATTTTCAGACCTCTCAGAAAGCCTGGCCTTTGGATCACTGGATGATCTAAATGTACACATGGCGGCCGCCATTTTCTAGAGACGCTTGAACTATGACAGGATGCTTAAATGAAAAAAATGTGTGTTTCCTGTTCTTAAAAACTTGATTATTTATGTGAGAAATAGTGGGATTCTTTTGCTTAATTCCATAGTGCCAAGAGCTTCTTCCCCTAAAGTGTGCATTCCTTTACATACCAAAGCATGTCCATTCCCTCGGTCTGCTCAGAACCCCAGGCAGGCTCTGAAGTGCCACTCTAGAAGATAATGTCTTAGAATCAGTCTTTTAATTAAATAAATGTGACATGTTTCCATAGGATTCTTTTCATGGTTTATAAGCCTCACTTGTTTACATATTACATATAACTCCATACAGATAAACTGGACTTTGTATAACCATATTCACAGGCTGTCTAGACTTCATTGTCTCAGAGTGAAACTTGCAAACATCACTGAATAGATTCCAGCAGAATAGGAGGATGAAGGCAGTAATCTTGCTTTAAAAAAAATCTGATTTTTAAAAAGGATTACAGAAGAGTCCTTAATGTTCCACACACGATTCGATTTATGTGTAATGATAATGCTTATCAAAAAGCTTTATAATTTGAGATATAAGAACCTCTAGTCAGAATCAATAAAAATGTTGTTCTAACAGTTTTGCTAATCTTACTCAAAATTGATGAGGCTACCCTTTGGGGGTGTCTCTCTTGTTGGTAGGGACAGTTCTCCATCTGAACCCATGAGAGTAATGGCCACGAGGGCCATGAACATTACGAGAGACTCGTGACCCTCTGAAAGCTTTCACCTGGATCTCCAGAAGGTTGACTCCCCAAGAGTCCAGGGAATTCCCAATCAACACATTGGATTGACAAACAGCAGCTAAGAAGGCTGCATCACTCTCTGTAAACATGAATGACCGTTAACAAGAAAAGAGATGTCATATATATATATATTTATATTTATATTTCCACCTGCTTGTTCCCCTTTAAGAGCATACATTGTTAATTTTAAAAGCAATTTATAATAGTAGGTTCATTATTCATTACAGCTTTTCAGGGTTTTTCCCACCCTAAATAATGATGTATTTGGCTCATTTGTATGGAAATGAATTGCTTTAACATGTGGACAGTTTATTTTTGAAATGGACAGTAAAAAGGATAGATTTTAGCACCCAAAGACACCTTATTGCCTGTGGATAATTCTGTACATGGCGAAAGAGCATCCGCACACATGTCTTACGGTTTCAGATGGTTCTTTGGGTGGGTGGATTGGGGGTGGGAGGGTGGGTGTGTGGGTTGGATGGTTGGTTGGAACAATTTTACGAAATGGCTGTTATTGACACTTTGTAAAGGGTAGATGATGATGATTGAATTTTACCAAAATGTTGCTGGTGGCCTCTAATTTTTCACTAGCAATGGTGTATCGAGAAGAGTTATAATAAAACAGTTGAAAGCTGATGTAGGGTAAGTACAAGTTACAGTCAGAATCCACCAGCCTGACATTGCCCTCGGTAGGTAAACCCCAGCCTCTGCATTTCCATCCTCCGTTGATTCTGCATGCTCACGGTTTATGGGTTTGCATCAGTGTAGGGCCAGCATATCTCAGGAGGCTGCTCACGCCTGCAGAAGCAGGTCGTCAGTCATAAGGAAACCTTTTTTGGAATGTTGGAGCTTTGATTATTTTTGTTTTGTTGTTATTTGGGTTTCTCTTTGGGATATGTTTTATTTTTCTATTGGGATTTTGCAGTGGCTGCAACTCCCCTCAGTTGAGAAACCCTGACAAATGAACCCTGTATGTGAATAGTCTTTGTTCTAGAATGTAGCTGTGGCAGCCGGGAACACCACGCAGGAACTCTCATCAGCCTGTTGAGTCCCAAAGCGTTCCCTCTGGGCAGCTTCCAGGAAGCTGGATGTAGTCAGTATAGGAGAGGGTGGGGGTCCTGAGAGAGGGTTTTAGAAGAGGAATTTACCTTACAGGTAGGTGTTTTTTTACTTGAGGCTCCACAATCTTGAGATTTCATCCTCTCACATCTCCCCCACTCATGATTTCTTAACAATTATTTTGGTTCATTTATTCATATTTTGGTTCATTCATGTGACTAAGCCAAGGTCCACAAATGTATCTGTAAAATGATTTGTTTATTTCATTTTTTTTAAGTTTCAAAGCCTTATTTCTTTTGGTTTTATTGCGTTGCCCTTCTTGTTCGTTTATTTATTTTTTGCCTTTTCTTTTGTTTTATCATTTTGTTTTCTCAACCACTCCTGTCCTCTCACTCAAATCCTCCTTTAACTCACTACCAAAATCAGAGCCGTCAGCCCCTCCTCAAGACGTTAGTTGCACCAGCCCAAGTTCCACTAGCATTTTGGTAAGTTGGAAACCTCCACCCGTGGACAAACAGAATGGCCTCATCACAGAATACTCCATCAAGTACACAGCCGTGGACGGGGAAGATGACAAGCCACATGAGATTTTGGGAATTCCCTCGGACACTACCCAGTACCTTTTGGAACAGCTGGAAAAATGGACTGAATACCAGCTTGCTGTGACAGCCCACACGGACGTTGGCCCTGGCCCTGAGAGCTTGTCCCTGTTGATTCGAACCGATGAAGATGGTACGTTACTCTGCTCCGTCAGTTCGCACCCTCTGACACTCAGTCTCCTAGTAGGCTAACACCTTTCCATCATCCTCTGCTCATTTTTCTAACCCAGCACCTCTCTAACGTCAATATTTTTGCTAAAGACTTGTCTTTGCTACGGCCTGGGCTTTTTTTCCCCCTTCTTAATTTTTCAATTTTAATCTGAACACAGTGTTTGCTTCCTTTTGAAGGGCAGTATGCAGCGATGGCCTTGCAATCCAGCCTTGGCTCTGTATCGCCATCTAAAAATCTCCAATATATGTGTGTGTGTTTTGTTTTGTTTTTTTCCTGTGGCTTTTTGTAAGTCACTTCTTTTTTCTTGTATTCTAATGTGGACTTTCAAAACAACCTTCTTATCTTCTTGTTGCCTTTTGGTCTTGCATATTTTAGAGACACTGATGCTCTGCTCGGCATTGAATTTTTGGCAGCTTTTGTACGGAATACCTTTGATAAGAGAGAGAGATTGAAAAAGAGAAGATTATCTGACCAAGCATCTTTTTATTCTGTTACAAAACAAGAACACTTTAAAAAACCACACAACGGTCAACAACCAGTTTTTGTTATTATTTCAACGCAATACCTCTTTGTGCTCTAATGCTTTGAAACTCAAAGCATCTTCCTTGGCTTTTGTACATTTTTACATGGTTTTTCTATTTCTCTGATGCTCTTTTTTTTCTTCTTCTTCTTCCATTTTTTTCTTTTTCTTTTTTGCATTGACCATGTTTTTTGATCTTTTCTTAAAAGGTAGAGCAGATTGGTTGAGCATTTTCAATGGTTTGAAAATGTTTGTGTTCCTCAAAGGAAACGTAGTAGGTCAACCCGTTTTTTGGTTCTCCAAACCTAAGAAACCTAAGTAAAGAAAGTGCACTGACTGGGTGGGACGAGTGCCGATAATTTTCTTTGATCCGATGATGTTGTTCCAGTTCCTAGTGGTCCACCTCGCAAAGTCGAGGTAGAGGCTGTCAACTCTACATCTGTTAAAGTCTCATGGCGCTCCCCTGTGCCCAACAAGCAGCATGGCCAGATCCGAGGGTACCAGGTGCATTATGTGAGGATGGAAAACGGTGAGCCCAAGGGCCAGCCCATGCTGAAGGATGTCATGCTGGCGGACGCACAGGTAAGACCCTGAGATCACTCAGCGATCTGTTTATCTGATGCGCTTCATATGGTGCTCAAAACATCTTGGAATCTTGAAATGCACCTACTTTCTGAAATGTTGGCATTGTTTTAAAAGCCTGGTGCAAAATTCCCAGTGTGTAGCGAGTGAGCCACATGGATGTGTATTTACCTTTTGAATTAACATTGCCATCGAGTGATGAAGTGGGCTGTGGTGCGTTTACTTGAGTCTGGTGAAAAGCATGGCCCTGTTTTCTGAAAATACAGGACCTCGCTGCACTACAGTTCCTCCTGTGTTGGCTTCTCCAACTTCAAAGATGTGTATTGGTGGAATCAAATTAGAGGGAGGAATTCTAGGAAAACCTTGTGCTGATGGGATCTAAAATTGCTTGAAACTTGGTGGATCTAATTTTAAAATGTATGACAGCTTTCAGGGAAGAATGTATTGTCTGAGGGGGGAAGTACTCAAGCATTTTATATAGTACCCCTTTAACATAGTCCATATTTGAGGGGATTGCTTCATGTCTTAAAAAATGAGGACAATAAAAATGAGGATGATTAAAAAATCAGAGGTTCTCCACATTTAATTGGGATCCCCTCTTTTGAGCAAATAAAAGTATGTAGTGAGTCAGAGTATATAGGAAATTGCATTGATTCTCTGCTACTAGTTTTCAACTATGATGTCACAACTTCATTTTGTAATCAGTTATTTAAAGCAGAGCATCCAGAAAAAATTGTCATGAATTAAAAATGATTCCAGAGTAGTCTCAAAAGAAATCTACTTTTATACTGCATAATACCATGAAAGGAGGAGGAAAAGGTGGCCTTATAACTGGTGGCAATTCTCTATAGCCCCTGGGCTAAGCTCAGGAGTCCTTCGTCAGAGCTGACTCAGAGACAGTGGGCTGGAAGTTGATGCGGTGCCCATGGTGTTGGGTGGTAGTCAACATTGGAGTGCTTTTCTCCTCAGAAAACTGGTGACGAGGCAGGAGAGAATTCAGTGGTTTGTTAAAAAAAAAAAAAAAAGAATAAGAAGAAAGCAATATATTTCCATGGAAACCCCCTTGCTTATAAACAAGGAAGACGATAAGCGAAGTTGAGAACTTCTGTACCAGGGTGTGCAGATCCGCACTCTTCCCTCTGGAACCAGGAGGCACAATTACCCGGCTCTCTGGCAGGTTTCTGTCCAACGCCGTCACTGCGCTGACGTCATGCAAGCGCTTGTGTTTGCTGCTTTATCCTGGTCAGAGTGCGGCGAAGGGGGTTTCCAGCTCGCTCAGCTCCTCCCACCACACCTCAGCGGTGTGGTTTTGAGATGCAGGCGCCTCTGTGAATTTAAGTAGACGTTTCTAGTAGTCTTTCCACGTTGGAAAGTGCCTGCGGCCTTGCTGCTTCTATTTATTTTATTCAAAAAAACACAAAGGGTACTCAAGCTACAGAATGGCTAACGCCATTGTGGGCTATCGTGTGTACATTTGCCGTTGATGGAAATTAACCCACTTGTCCCACAATGCTTTGCTGTGAGCATTTCGTTCTGAGATGCTGTCATTACACAGTACAGAATTGTACTTGTGTCTCCGTTTTTTGAGAGAAGACAATCACTCAGGGAGCAAAAGCACACCCACTGCTACAAATGTCAACCCAAGCTTGGTGCTTGGTCTGGTTCCCCTCTCTGCGACTTTGGCTCTTCATTCATGGCTGATTCTCCTGGTGTTTTTCTTGCCCATCTCATATATTCTCTTTGACGATCTGTTAAGATTTCATTAAGTCTTGCAGTACTTCATTGGAGCCGTAAGAATTTGATATTAATGAAAGATATTCATCTAAATGGATACTTGAGTTAGTCTTGTAACCTTAGAAAGGAGTCGAAGTAAATGTCACACAGCGCTGTCTGATTAGAATCATATGCTTTCTGTTATGCCTTATTGGTTCCTTTAAATGAACCAGTCATTTATACAAGTATAATATATGTTTAAAACAGGTTTTAATACTGAATATATGCCAGAGCATATTTACTTTGAATCTCCCAATTGGTGGTGGGTAATATCAACATAACACTGAATACTCCTTGAAATTGCATTATACCCGCTGTTTCTCTTGCCAACTGTATTCTAGTGGAAAGAGTACAAATGTGTTTTCTCAGGGCAACAGATTTCTCTTCATTTCTTTTTATTTTGTGTCTCCCTGCTCCCTACCCCCCAAACCTCTTAATCTCAATCAGTGGGAATTTGATGATACTACTGAACATGTGAGTAATTATTAATTTTTTCTCAAAACCAATTGCATATATGCTTGTGTTTTCTGACACCCGCCTTTCGTGCGTTTATGATACGACAATGACATCGGGTTTCCTCAGATGCATGAACTAACAAAATACTTTTAAGTTATTCTCACTGTGTGGCACACTTTTACTTAAAAAAAACAAAAACAAAAAGCTTGGCTTTGGGGGGTCTGTGGAATCGGCACGATGCGACTGATGGCACGCGGATTGTCAGGGACTCATGCAATTTATCTGATAGCTGCTACCAAGCTTGCCTTGTGACCCAGCCACTGAGGGCTGCTGGGAGTGGACGCTTCACAGCCTGGAGATACCAGCTCGGTGCATGTGGGTGCTCGTGCATACGACTCCAGGTGTTACATGGTCAGTGGAGTTCTGACCCCCACTAGCTATATTCAGACGTGGCCGTTCCTCCACCCCCCACCCCCCACCCCCGTATAGACAGGAGTGACATGGAATGAGTCATGCCTAGAAGCAGAGAGGATCACAGGAGGGAGGGGTGTCCTTTAAATGCCTGAATGCATGTGTCTTCTGCCATTTATTGACAGCTTCTTATATACAAGGCCCTGTGGGGGATATGAGATATGTCACTTGCCACAGATTAGCTGGCTAAGGAGGACACAAACCCCTGAAAGGTCACATACAATGGCACAGAACTAGAACTATGAACAGTGGACTACCAAATGAGTCACAGGGTCAGAGCTATGAGTTTGGAGACAATGCACCAGGATTGTAGAGGGAATCTTGTAGTTGATATTTTAATAGGTAAGAAGGACTAGATTTGGGGGGAAAGCGTGCATGCACGCACGTGTGTCTCTGTGTGTGTGTATAAGCAGAAGCATATCTTTTTCCAAGGTGAGAATTCCATCAGCAGTCATTGAAGCATTTGAGTGTGCTAGACACCAGTGATCATGAACTTGTCAATTTGACACAAGTGAAAGGTTCTTATAAGTAAGTTAGTGGTAAGTAAGGCTGAGAGAGAAATTATAATATTCATTCTAGACAAAGAAGTGATTATTTGGTTTGATGACTAATTGTGGAAAAAATTTTATTGATGACAAAGCTAATCATTTCGTGGCTAAAACATCAGCCTTTAGCTCGTCGGCATTGGCAAGAGTAATGATACAGATGAAAAAGAGGGGAAAGGAGGTCTTACTGTTTGGCAAAATGAAGGCCGGAGAGGGCTAGTCTCTCATTTGGCCAACAAACATTTATTACCAAAGCAAAGGATTCACGCTGGGAATTCTTGGTACATAGTATGTCCAAGGCATCAGTTTTCAGGGACTGGATAGCATAGAAGTGTTTCATAAACATGTTCAGCATTACCCATAGTAAGAAATACATTTTATACCATCACCCACTACACACACACACACACACACACACACACACACACACAGGGGCTTTTACTAGTTCATGGACACATATGGAATTAAAAGAGAATGAAAGTGTTCTACATGCATTTGAAGTTCACGCGTGTGTTGGTGCATATGTGTGTGTGTCTCTAGGTGCAAGGGACACAGAGCTTTATTACAAGTTTTATAAATTAATACCCTTAGCTCGAATAATTTTATTCCTGTCTATATTACATTTTTTGTTTGTTTTTTTAAATGCTGTCCATGGGCAGCTAACTTGGTTCATTCCCTGCTAAATAGGTCATTTTCTGCAGGTTGAAAACCATTGGTACATTGAATGGATCCAAGAGACAAACAAAAAAAGACTTTTATGCTAATTGAACCATAAAAAACAAAATCTCATTTGCATCCAGTCAATGTTGACCCATAGCGACCCCCGTGGGTTTCTAAGACTACAACTGGGTATGTGAGCAGAAAGCCCAGTCTTTCCCCAGAGGAGCTGCTGGTGGTTTCAAACCGCCAACCAGGCGGATTGAAGTCCAACTGGTACCCACAACACCACCAGGGCTCCTTCATTTAAACAGAGAGTGTTGAAACGCAACAAAACCAGGCAGAAATAAAGAAGGTTATGATAATCAATTTAAAAGAAGCCTTGGCCCAAACTTCTTGAGTGACAGGCTATGAGAAAGAATATGAGGACAAGAAGGAGGTGAAAGAGAGTCCCTATGTTTGGGCGTTACCGTTCATTAAAATAGGGGGGTAAAGAGTGAGGTCCATACTGAAGGAGGATGTCACGCTTTAGGTAGGTGGCACTTGGGGTCACACCGGGTGGTCAAGAGAAGTGGTCCCATAGATATGTATGGTGTGTATGCTGCTGGTGCCCCTGTGTGACGGCTGGGATCGGGTAACTTTGGGAACAAGGAAGGCATTCTTTAACAGCTTGGGGATAAGTCTAGTTCTTGTGGGACTTGAGATGCACAGCAGATGGCTAGCTGTGAGTTACCTTTGATGAGGGCCAATATTTGATAGAGGCCGAGGTGTAGACAGGACAAAAGGAGACCAGGAGAATGAAGAGCTACAGCCATGGTGTTAGACAGGCCACCACCCGGAGGGTATTGAAGCCACCAAGGAAATGGGTTCACATCTTCGAGGAAGAAATTGTCCCCTTAGAGTTGACATGATCCCGGCTGGTCGAGATGTGTCCAGTGAAGATCATGTTCTTTACCCTATACCATTTTGTACAGCACATGAGGTAAACCCGTTTTCATAACGGAGATGCTTCAGTAAGGCTTCTAGTGGGTGAGTTCTTTGTGGCACTGTGGAGTGACGGGAACCAAGCCTCGCTTCTTTTTCCTCCGCTTTTTGACATGTTAGAAGGACCTTGGAAACGAGGATGTTTGACTTTACCCTCCATAATGTGGAACATCGTCCTTGTGTCCACTGTAATTCACAACACCATTCTTGATTTGTGTGCCCATGGTAATGTCAAAAGGAGCCCTGGTGGTATAGTGGGTTACATGTGGGTAGATAGCCCCACGGTCAGCGGTTCAGCTCCACCAGTGGATCTGTAGTAGAATGATGAGGCTGCCTCTTCCCATTTAGAGCTTTGGAAACCCAACGAGGCAGTTCTACACTGTCCTCTAGGGTCTCTGTGAATCAAAAATCAACTCACCCACAGTGGGTTAGTGTCAGGTCAACCATTCCACAATGCTGAAAAGATAGTCTCACCCAGATGTATAACTTTCATCTGGCAAAGAGTGATTTCCAATGACTGCAGAGTGGTATCTGAATTTCCACATTGACATTGTTTTCAAAAAAGCAACTTTTTGGGGATCAGATTCCCCGGTGTCTGTCATAGCCCTACAGAGAGAAAGCCTACTGTGCTCACACAACCTGGTCCGTCCACGTCACACTCTCCCCAGTTGTCTGCATATTAGCAAGCAAAGGATGTGGCATATTTTCTTAAAGGTGGCCATGTTCAATGTGAAACCATAGCTGTTCCTAAAATATGAAAGGACTTTGCACTTGTGTGTGTGTGTGTGTGTGTGTGTGTGTGTGTGTGTGTAGTTATAAAGAAAATACCTAGCACCCCTTAATAACCAGCATAATAAAGAATCATGTAACCTGTTTGGAGGACCGGTTCAAAGATCATTCTGGAAGTACTTCCTGCATGAGGCTCTTACTTGGAGAATACCAAGAGCTTTGAAAAATCGTTTATACATCTAAAGTTGCCCTTCTTTTTGATGAGTCAGAGTTACGTGAACAAATCTTAGTGATGCGCTCGAACCCAAGGCTCATTCAAGTCTTTGACTTTGTGGTCTACTCCACGAGCCACTAGAATTCTCCTAGATGAATAATGATTTCAGTGATTAATCTATGCAATTAAGTGAGCCAAAACCTAGGAAATTTCTCCAGGTATCTAGGTCCAACAGAGAGTTGACCAGATACCTACATGGTGATTAAACCAACTGTACTGCCATCCTTCCCTTTGCCAGGCTGTGGGCCAGTACGTGCCGATACAACCACTTGTAGCTTAGACTGGAAACTAGTTGATTCTGCAGGAAACTTAAATAAGGTTCTCAAGTCAACAACCAGAGTGTTAAGAAACTTAAATAAGGCTCCAGGTGGGTAAGTTCCTGGCGACACTCTTCAGTGACCAAACCAGGCCTCAATCCGTTGCCCTCCTGCCTGTGAGAAGGACCCCGAAACAACAGCATTGGAATTTACCCGTCAGAAGAGTCAGACACTGCTTTAAGGGCTCACCTAATTAAATCTCCCCCACAGCATTATAGACCTCTAGTATTAGTATTGCAAGAATTAGATGGGCAGACAGAACTGAGGCAGACAGGGGCCAAGTCACTTGCCTCCGATCACCATCCCAGTGACCGGGTAGAGCCAGGTTCAACCTCAGGGAGTCAGGCTCCAAATGTCAGTCTTCAACCCTGAAGACTTATGTACCTCACTTCACTGTTAGCCTGCACACAGAGCCTCCATAGCATGAGCTCCAGACATGACGTCTCCAGCGCTTGGCATGGCTGCAGGGAATGCTCACGCATGCGCACAATGGCTATGACTTTCCATCCATCCCCTCGCCCCAGAGTGTCCGTGCATGTTTCAAGTCCGTGTCATTTCTTTGTGTCATTTCAGGATATGATCATTTCTGGGCTACAGCCTGAAACATCCTACTCCCTCACCGTCACAGCCTACACCACCAAAGGAGATGGCGCGCGCAGCAAGCCCAGACTGGTGTCGACCACGGGGGCAGGTAACCAAGCCTTGGTGACAGTCATAGACGTTTTCCAGAGGGTGTGGGTGGGTTCCCTGGTGTCACCGATGTGACAGAGTCACAGTCGGAGCCGGAATTCCTGGTTATGGGCTGTGTTGATTGGTGCTATGCTGTTCCTAACTCCTGTACCTGGGCCACAGTCCGTGTTTCTGTTCCTGTGGTAATATACATCAGAAGAAAACGGTATATGGGCATTCCAGAACCTACTGTACCCCCACTGAGCCAATGAGGCATTCAGCAACTGTTTATTTAACGTCTAGTCCAGGTGCCTGGTGATGTGACTAATAAGAACCCCCCACCGCCCAAAGAGTCCTGCCCGGCTGGAATTGATGTGCCTTGGATTGATATTCCATCCAAGGAATGATCAACAAATGAACACCCCCCCAAAAAAATATTTCCTCCAAAATATGAGCTCCAACTTGGCATGTGGATCCCGTGAGGTTTTCCATGACTGGTTTCTTGGAAATCCGTCTTCCCAGGTGCTTCTGAGAACAGCCACAGACACTAGCCCTTTGTACCAGCCAGGGGAGCTGTCCTTGTGGAGTGAGACTTGAATGACACGAAAGGACAAGGCCTATAAAGATTTGGGAATCAGGAGGAAAGGAGGGCATCTGGGGAGAGAAGTCTCAACACCCCCAGCCTTTCCCCAAGCAAACCCTTTATTGGCAGAACTGCTGTGAACTAAATTGATAAGAGTTTTGTTTTTTTACCTAATTTTGTCCTCCTCATCCCTTGCTGTGGACCTTCCAAAGACTCCAAATTCAGTGACAGAATAAAGTTTTTTTAATGAAGCAAAAAGCAAGTTTCCATAGTCACAAGTAGCCGTCAGCCCCATTCTGGGTCATGGCAACCCCATATGTGGAGAATAGAACTGTTCATTGGATTTTCCAGTCTCTGGCCTTTCTAGAGCCAAGCTTGTCTTCCGAGATGCCATTGAGTGGGTTTGAACCACCAACTCTTTGTGCCACCCAGAGGCTTCTTCAAAAGCCAGAAGGCGAGGGAACATATAGGTGTTTGTTCCGGAAGCGCCAATCTTCTTCCACGTTGTTTGGTGAGCTCCATTAGGAACAGCCAGCCGGAGAGGAGACCTGACATGGGAAACCCAATGAATTAAGAGATAATTACCAAAAGAGCCTCCCTCATCCCTTTCTCCAGCCGTCTCCCATGGCACACTGGAAGTATGATTTGATTTACTCCTTGCAAATCACTTCTCCCTCCACTTTGGGGGAACACACCTTTGTGAGAAGGCAGAAAGCAAGAACAGCTGCTCTGCTGAGTGCTCTCCTGGGTGCCGTGCTCGCTGCCAAATTTGTCTAAATGTCATCAGATTTGCCTCACTCACATCCCGCCACCTGGAACTGCCTCCAGCAGGAGAATTACAGATGGCAAACTCCTTCAAGGGAGAGTCTTCTGAGCTTTTCTTTGTTTCCTCCTTCCTTTTTCAAGAGCAGCAGAGCTTCAGGCTGAGCCTGTGCCCTGCACAGGATTTTGTGTCCAGTGGGGTTAGTGGGGTCCTGCTGGTAAGGAACAGCCTCCGCTGGAACAGAGACATCCAAGAGTGGGCTACTGGAAGGACTTCCGAAGATGAGGAACATGCATGGAATTAGACACAGTTGCTCTCAAGTTCATCACACCTACTGTTGTTGTTGTTGTTGTTGTCAGGTGCCTTCGAGTCGGTCCCAACCCCCACAGCGAATCTGTGTACAAGAGAATGAAACACTGCCCGCTTCTGCAGCAGCCTTAGTATTTTCCTCGCGTTTGAACCCATTGTCACGGAATCCATCCATCTCTTGGAGGGCCTTCCTCTTCCCCACTTTCCCTCTACCCGCCAGGGTTTCCTTTGCCAGGGACTGGTCTCTCCCGATAACATGTCTAAAGTATGTGAGATGAAGACTCCCCATATTTACTTTCAACGAATGGGGGTGTCATATGTGTCGGGGTTGACCCCTGCTCCATTGGGTGTTCCGTGTCGGTGAGCTGTCAGAAGCAGAGCAGCGGGTCTTTATCCCAGGGTGCCTCCAGGTGGGCTTAGTCTCCTGGTTTGGGGTTAGTAGTCAAGCACTCCGCCATTTGTGGACTGGACGCCTGCTCGTATGTTAACCACATCTTCCTGTGCCTAAGCCGCCCTTCCTGAAGCATCAGACTCCTTTGGCCGTAGGATGGGGGCCATGTAAGTAGGAAGGGAATCTAAAGTTTCCATCATTAAGGAAGGTAAATCCTAGAGAAAGGAATGCTTTTGTCTACTGTCATCTCATGTAGACTAGCTTGTGGCTCTTCCATCACCTAAAACCAAGCCATCCTCACTGGTTTGCAGTCCCAGCAACCCTTTAAGTCAGAGAAGACCTGCCCCGCATGGTTTCCAAAGAGGGACTTTTTTTTTTTTAATGTAGATTGCTGCTCCTTCCTCTGGTGGCTGGGAGAGGCAAGTAAGTTCAAACCATTGGCAGGTGGGTTAACAGCTTAAACAGGTTAAACAATCCTGCAGAGGATTCTTTGGGATTCTGTTTGTTGCTCCCATGGAGACTCCCTTTGGAATGCCCAGGCACCATTGCCAACCGATGGTCATCCGCAGGCTTAGGTTTGGCTGTCGTAAAGACAAGTGAGTTGCCTGTGTACTTTCTTCTCCAGACCTCCGACCTGAGCCCAGGATGGAGGTGGAAGAATCCAGATGTATACCTGCCTGCAGAGAAATGGTCTTGTTTTCCTTTGCAGCCCAAACGGCCTTCCCTTGTCACGCTTTATTCCCATGCAGTTGGTGAACATGTTCATTTGTTTTGCTTGCTACACTGTTACCAGAAGAAAAAAAGAAAATCCTCATACAGTTACATGACTATAAAGAAGGATTGCATTTACCTCACAGATGTGAGCGTCTAATAACCACAATTACAAGGGTATTTAGTTAGCGCTTCCATGGAGAATTCTCATGCAAGTTTCTTCGCTGGGTAAAATTCCTGACGGTGGGTTATACTTATTTATGATAGGTTTGTAATTGATCTTGTGTTTTAAACACAGGTTTGGTCAATAACTTGGGGGATTCAGGTCTCCTGGGGGGTGATCTGGAGTAAAAGTTTCAGTGATTATGACTTTTATAATTTTCTTTGTTAATATTCTTATTTGTTCTCTACCATAACAATTCCTCTACTTCCCAAGGCCTTGAGATTTAAGGCAACCCAGCAAATTCTTTGATTTGGAATTTGCTGTGTATCTATTTTCACAAGAACATCAGTGCGGTTCTAAGCAGCTGTGTTTCAGGAGGAACTGGAAAAGATGATTATTACATAGAGAGCTTGGAAATTATAGGGTTAGGCCAATCGATTGTGATTGTTGCTACTTAGGTGTGAGGTTAAGTGGCGGGTAAGCCTAGAGCCTTTGGGAGGCATGCCTTGGTTAGTCTCAGTGATTGCACTGCCTCAGATTGGAGTTTGGGGGAGGCGAGGGGCCGGGAGAGGTAACACGTGTACACCGTGTTTGAAGACCAAAAAGTCTTCTAAGAAAAAAAAGATCATAAGGGAATAAGAAGAATGAAAAGCAAGGAACGTTTATATAAGTCCTGACAAAACTTCAGTGAACGGATTGATGCTGGGCTTGCCTGCTTCTTTGAATATGTCAGTGAAGGCACTGGTCAAGATGGTCTGCGTGCCCAGATGGTACCCTCTAAGGACCTGTGAGTCCATTACTGGGGTAGGCAGGATCAGTGACCCACGACTGGAATGGCTTTGGAAAGTGGTCCACACGGTAACCCGAGGCTTTAAGGACTGTTGGACTTCGTTTGCTCATCCCCTCAACTACAGTTAGGGTTTATTAGAGGACACAGCCCCTACTGAATGCAGCTTTATTTTCCCACCTAAACACCTCTGAGCTAGTGTACAGGTATTTGTTGAATGTGGACAGTAGGTACTTGGGTAGGTACTTGTGCAATGTATAGACCTTCTGGAAAGTAGAAAAGGACACAAGTACTTGGGGGATACAGTTACTCATACGAAATGAAGCTAGAGTTTGTGGAAGCTAGAAAAGGAATGGTTTCAATGCAAATAAGTGAGTTTTTAAGAAAATGTTTTTTAATTAGATATTCTATAGGATTCTTATTTCCTTTCTCTTTTACGGCCTGTTTATCACTCTTTGGATGAAGACAATGACTACCCCAGAGTTCTAACAAGAGCTAATAATCCCTATCACTTCCTCAAGTCCTCATAACAAGTTTGGCATCCCATTATGTTGCCAGTGACAGCGGGGTTCCTCCATTAGGTGCCTCGGCATTCGATTCATCGCTGCATCCCCTGTAGGTGTGCTTCTCGCGGCTACCAGTAGCGTGCAGGCCGACAGAGACTTCTGCCTGGGAAGGATGGCTCTTGGAGTCCTGTAGTGCTGCCACCAGCGAGCAGACCGCGACTCCCCAGCCAGAGCAGTAGAAACCAGGAGATCCTGACTAGGGCTCCTATGTCCAGAACACTACTTTGATTTTCTGATCCACGCCCGGAAGCTTTGATCCCAGACAAGAAAGGCCCTGCCAGGCTCAAAGGACAAAAGACCATGATCCCATTTCAGCTTCCTCTACCACAGAGTAGATGCAGTTTCCAAAGTCAGCGCTTGGGGGGTGGGGGTGGGGTGATGTGTGCGTGCGTGTGTGTGTGTGTGTGTGTGTGTGTAAGAGAGAGAGAATTTAAGGATCTCCACTATTTCTCCAAATTTCTCGTGTGTGTGTGTGTGTGTGTGTGTGTGTGTGTGTGTGTAAGAGAGATAATTTAAGGATCTCCACTATTTCTCCAAATTTCTACGCTGGGTGTGTGTGTGTGTGTGTGTGTGTGTGTGTGTGTATACGAGAGAGAGAATTTAAGGATCTCCACTATTTCTCCAAACTTCTACCAAAGTAATCGTGCAAAGTAGCACAGCAGATCATCATAAAAGTGCCGATACATGGCTGACAAATATTGTTAGAATACGCTCTACCTATGGCTTACATCAATAAATGTTTTACAGTGTGCATTCATCTCCCACACACTCTCACACACACAAAGGATGCACAGTGTACATCTTATTAAGTAGCCCCTTGGAGCCAGAAATTGTTGAATATCTTAACAAAAGATATTGTCCTTGGAGAATCCTGAGACCTACTATTCTCTCTCCCCGGTGGTTTTAAGTGGAGCTCGTTGGCTGAAGGCGGTGTCCTTGCTCCGCCGCAAGCTCCATTTCACCCGGGGTTTTCCACAGCTGAGACCCCAGTGTTTCAGCCTAGACACCAGCCCTGACGGTTTAATGGGGAAATCACTTCAGTGCTTTACACTCGTGCAGGGAAATTAGGACTGTCTGCCAATGCCTACCTTAAAGGGGCATCTTCAAAGGAAAATCATTTGAAATGGAAACAAATGGAGAAAGTGAAGCTCCAATTAATGAATCTGCCCTTCTCTCCTCTCTCCGGGCCTGTTTGCTACCTGGCTGAGGAGTGCGCTCCTGCCTGAGCAAACAGTGTCCACACACGCATTCACTCCTGGGCCAGCCTCTTCACCCATGGATGGCATCCCCGGTGCACACTGCCCATACTACTTATGGGTATTTACCTGGACAGAACCAGCATGTGAAGCAAGCAAAACCATTGGCCGCTTGGTTAGGGACAGAGTTCTCCTTTGGGCAGAGCACATCCCTCCTTGGGTCTCAATGTTCTGAAATGCAAAAGGAATGCTTTCAGCAGTTCATCTGCAGATGACTGGTCAGGCTGCTGTCTTCCTTCTTCCGTTTATTCACCTTTACCTGCCTGCCCTGATCATTCTTTATTGCCAGTCACCCGTTATTGCAAACTGCCCTGCCTTTTAGCAGTCATTCTCCCCACCCCCTTTCTGTTGATTGGATTCCTTTGGGTCCTCGACACTCCCTTCGCTTTCCCAGGCTCCCCACTTTCTGTATTACCAGTGTTGTGGTTTTTGTTTGTTTCTTTTGCTCTGGGGTTTCAGAAACAATTACACTCTACTTTTAAAGGAGGACAGATAGAGCCAGGCATGGAACAAGTCAATGAGAATGCTTCTTAAGCGTATTGAGCATCTCTGACCTTAAGTAAATACATTCTCTGCTCCTCAGAACAAGCCCTGACAACAAAAAGGTCCATACCCCAATGATTCATCCCTAGAATTCCTGGGAATGGGCTACGGAGCATCGTGCTGAGACCTTTACCTGCATTTTGTTGTTGTTGTTGTTGTTCGATATTTCCAACCACCACGTGAGCTAGGTCTTTACCTACGTCCCATTATACACATGACGAAATTCATGAGGGCTGCTGACATGGCAAGCTAAACCTAGACAAACTAGGCCAATTCAATACATCGGAAGTCCAGGCCCGCTATTCTGTACCCTCCCTCCCTTGCTTCCTTCCTTCTTTAGCCTTTGAGACAAGGAGACAGGATAGTCAAATATTTTAGCTACAAATTCAGGCCAACCTGCCTGCGTCTTTGTCTTCTTAGGGCTTTCTCGTGATTAGGTAATTGACCTTGCTCAGTTTTTTACCTGTCTGGGTCTTCTTAATTAAATCAGAGATGATGTCAGAGATGATGTTAATAACTGATCCGAGAGCAGTGTGAGGAGTGAGCGATGTGAGTCTAATGAGATACTGTTGGTCATGGTCTCAGCCCAGGGCCTGATCCATTCTGGGGGCTCAGTAAATAACGATTGGTTATAATTATTGTTCTTATGAGTTGCGTTGCATTGATCTGCTAGCTACAAGGTCGGTCGTTTGAACCCACAACCACACACTGTGGGAGAAAGATAGGACTCTCTGTTCCTATCAAGATAGTGCATTCCAGAAACCCAGGAGGAAAATTCTACCCTGTCCCATAGAGTTGTCCTGAGTCAGAATCAACTTGGTTACAGTGAGGGGGAGGGAGGGAGGGAACTTCTTCATCTTTTCTGGGATTCATTTCTCTCTGAGTTGAACCTGTATGTGTAAAGGTTAGGAAGTGAAGCTACCGAACAATCCCTTTCTTTGCAGTAAAACATCCTATTTGGTGTCCGTGAACATAGTCCAGTGAGGCATAGGTGGTTCCGTGATAGGATTCTTGTCTTTCATGGTGGAGCCCCGGGTTCTGTTTCTGGCCAGTCTACCTAACTAACACATAGCCTTTGCCTAGCTCCCAGTGAAGGCGGTGTCTTGCTAAACACATGTCAGCAGAGCTTCCACACTGAGTGGGCCTAGGAAGAAAGGCCTGCTTCCAAAATTGAGCCAGTCAACCCCCTAGAGATCACAATGTCCACGTGGTGACATAGAAGTCCATGTCAGATGACAGCAGGGGGCCCTCAGGAACCCAGCAGCGTTTTGCTGAGCTGATTGACCATGAGTTAACCACATCAAATCCCGCAGTCTCCATCTCTGTTTCCCTTCCACGGACTAGCAGGGACATGTTTGCACACTGAAATGCATGGGGTTGCCACGTGTGCATTTCCATGCCACCTTCTAAAGTAAATCATCGAGCCTTCAAAATAAAGTCAGTCGCAACTGCTTTGTCATGGTTGTTTAATATTGGGGCTATCTCTGTGTTGCTTGGTTGTTTTGTGTCTGAATATAGAAATGGGCATGCCAGATCAGGGGTGTTTCCATTCGGCAGTGGTGGGACGGTGGCCGTTTGTACTGCTCCGCCTGACGCCCGTCCTGTGTGCTCCAGTTCCAGGGAAGCCCCGGCTCGTCATCAACCACACCCAGATGAATACTGCCCTCATCCAATGGCACGCCCCTGTGGACACTTTTGGACCCCTCCAGGGCTACCGGCTCAAGTTTGGCCGCAAGGATACAGAGCCGCTCACCACCCTTGAGTTCTCCGAGAAGGAGGACCATTTCACAGCGATGGACATCCACAAGGGCACGTCCTACGTCTTCAGGCTTTCCGCCAGGAACAAAGTGGGCTTTGGGGAGGAGATGGTGAAGGAGATTTCGGTCCCAGAAGATGTCCCTGCTGGATTCCCTCAAAATCTCCACTCGGATGGCACCACCTCCACCTCTGTCCAGCTGTCCTGGCAGCCGCCTGTCCTGGCAGAGAGAAACGGCCTTATCACCAAGTATACGCTTCTCTATCGGGATATCAACATCCCACTTCTTCCGATGGAGCAGCTTATTGTTCCAGCGGACACCACTCTGATACTCAGTGGCTTAAAACCAGATACCACTTACGATGTAAAAGTACGTGCTCACACGAGCAAAGGGCCCGGGCCATATAGTCCCAGTGTCCAGTTCAGGACACTTCCTGTGGATCAAGGTAGGATTTGTCTGCTTCTGGCCTTCCTGCTTTAAAGGAATGTCGGTCTTTGGAAATCAGTGTGTTGACGCTATAAAAATAACTGATCGGCCCATTCATATTGATAGGTTCAGCCAAAGCACAAAGGTAACGTATGTAAACCGTAACACATTCTGGATGGCTTAGGTTTCAGTGATAGAATGCCATGCAAGCCTGGCTGACAGCACCAAGCTCCTCAGGTAAGGAAAGCACAAGGTAGTTGTTGGCTGAGTGGGAGAGAAAAGAGCGTGTTGGAATGAACGCGCTACACAGGTAGGCCAACCGCGCTCTCTCTGGTCAACGTAGGCAGCGGCTAGCCTAAGCCCTGTGGGCCATGGTGGAGAAGGACAGGTCGCCCATCTCTAGAAATAGTTTCAATACACTGTTTTTCCTTTTCCAGCAGTGTTTGCAAAAAATTTTCATGTCAAAGCAGTCATGAAGACGTCAGTGCTGCTGTCTTGGGAGATTCCAGAGAATTATAATTCGGCCATGCCTTTCAAAGTACGTCCTTTTCTCCTTTGTAACTTACCGAGGGTGGAAGCGAAGGGGGCAGTTCAGCTGGGTAAGTGGTTGGCAGGGCTGGCAGACGCTTTGATGGGGTCGTATGTCAAATGCTGTTCTCATTAGGGGCGCTCACCTAAGAGATGTTTATGTTTGGTGCTTGGACCACCCGAATGAGGGGCAGGGGGTCAGACTCAAAGCTGGAGTTGCTTGTAGGTCACCTAGTACTTCCCACCTGCCCCACCCGCTCTCAATCCAAGCAGGGGCTCTTGTTTATCTACAGAGAATGGCATTTACTTGCCCTTCAACTATTTATGACCCAGTCTCCTGGCAGCATTTGGATCTCTTTCTGGGTCTGAAGTTCTTTTTAAAGCTCCGTTGGCACTGGAGAGGTGTTAGTAAGAAGGGTGAACTTAGACAAAATGAGTAGAAAATCATTTAGGAGCGGGAAAACCTTAAGGAATAGGTTTGGAGACCCGAATGGAGAACAAAAGCAAAGGCCTTTCTTTGTCTGACACAGGACTAATTTTTTGAAAATCCAAAGGCTTCTTGCATACAGTCCATGCAGACGGTATGTAACTCTAAGGCCGCTAATTAGGAACCATTGCATTTCCCGGGTGTGCCTTTGTTTAGACGTAGAGACACGGACTGACGACCTGGGAGGCGTACGAGGCAGACTGATACAATCTCTCAAGTCGTGATCACATAGAGATTGGTTTCCCCAAAATTTGAAATTGACCCCCTCTTCAGCATTTCCTATCAGCCCAAGTGCCTTCTGGTTTATAAAATCTCGTTTGCTTCTTTGGTATGCACCCCCTCTGATGGGTGTCTCTCCCTAGATTCTTTATGATGACGGCAAGATGGTGGAAGAGGTGGACGGCCGAGCCACACAGAAGTTAATCGTCAATCTGAAGCCCGAGAAATCCTATTCCTTCGTACTGACGAATCGTGGGAACAGTGCTGGTGGGCTTCAGCACAGGGTCACCGCCAAGACCGCCCCAGATGTCCTCCGTACCAAGCCTGCCTTCATTGGGAAGACCAACTTGGATGGCATGATTACCGTGCAGCTGCCAGAAGTACCTGCGAATGAGAATATAAAGTAAGTGGATGGAAGGGCTGGGCTACGGGAAAAATGGCAGATAAGCAACCAAGAAGACTGCATATTAGTGTGATGATGGTTGTATGAAATTATATAGCCCTTCCTTTAAAAGGAGTGCAAGATTCTTCTGTGTACGCTGACAGCATCGTCACTTACGTTCTGGTGTCTGGTGGTCTGGAGTTCATTGTAACACAAATTGCCCATAGTATAGCACATTAAGCGTACTTTCTGTGTAGCCAGGAGTGCTGTTACTGAGACAAAGACAAGTAAACTATTCCTTTCTATGAAGGAGTTTGCATTATAGTTCAGGGGAAAAGGTCATTATTTGAATAATGCGTAGTTCGCAAAGTGTTACAATCATGAGGAAGTCTTACAAAATTGTAGAATAGACACTTTCAGTAAGCCAATGTATTAGACTACACATCTTCTGTATGTGTGCTTTGGAAGGTTGGAGAAATTTCAACAAGGTAACAAGGACATTGGAAACAACCAGAAATTCAGAAAATGTTCAGTTATCTGATTGAAATAGAACCCAGTGTAGAAACCAATGGGCTTCGGGTGGCAAATTGAGTCCACTCAATTAATTAGTTTGTTCAAGAGCAGAGAGCTAGTTACCAGCCATGTCAAGAGAAGGGGGATAAAAGGTATTCATCAAAATGTATCAGATGCAAACACTGTTGGAAGCACTGAGCTGCGAACTGGAAAGATAATGGTTTAAGCCCACCCATCACTTTGTGGTTCAAGGATGCAGCTATCTGCCCCCAGAAAGATAATTAGCCTCAGGAACCCTACAGGGTCACTATGAGTCGGAATCGACCAGATGGCCCTGGGGTCAGGTTTGGTGTTCAGATTACTGTGGTCTACTCCAGGAAATAAAAAAAGAAGCCAACCTGTCCCACCACTCGCTGAATGGAGTCACAGAGAGATGTAGACAGGTATAATCAATGCCCATGGTTCTGTTAGGCGCCCCCAAAATTGAATGGGTGGAGGAAGATTTCTGCACTTGATCCTGAAGGACAAAGATGAGGCATTCTAAGAATTGGAAGGAGATTATATGCAGGGGAGCTATATGCTTTGGCCTTACATTACATCGAAGGAGTAATTCTGTAAGACTGGAACCCCGAGTGCCCTAGCAAGACGAGTTGGAAAAGGATATATGAGAGCTAAGTCTTACCAACTTAAATTCAATCCTGTAGAGCAGGAACCCCATCCAAGTTCTTGATGCAGGAGAATGGCAGGATGCCAGGTTTGTAATGTCCTACATGGCAGATACTGTGCTACATGCTTGGAGCAAGACTACATCCTTTCTCAACTCTGATCCCACCAAGCAAGTGCAGGCGAAACGTGCTGTGACCCTTTTGAAGGTCAGGCGTAGGCATTTATGCTAAGCTTATGGATAGGAATCAAGCTAGTGACCTGATTGGTTAGTGAGCAGTTCTTCAGGAAGATGGCCCCAGATGGGTTGGAGCATTTGGAGATGGCCAGAAGAAGGTCTGGGGAATTCTCGTGTGGTTGAATCTAAGCAAATGGTAAGATGCTGAAGTAAGATGTCAAAGTGGAAGTAGGATGTGAACACAGTCACAAGGTGATGTTTCAACCGTCTTTGTGAATGGAGGCAGAAAGCCAGTCAGAACGCGTAGGATGGCACTGTGGGTTACACGCAGCTTATGGGAGCAGAGGAAGCCTCCTGTGACTTTTCTGAGCAGGTTTCACTCTGGGAGAAAAGAGTGTAGCACCCAGCTGCTTCTAAGAGACAAAGCTATCAAAAGGTATCAGATGTACAGTAAATTCTTAACTTTCTGGGTACATACTACCTAAATCTAATATATATATATATATATATATATAAATGTTTATAAAGACATATTGCAATATCCATAAGTATCTCTATAAATCTTTTTCCAAACAAATATTTCCAAGTCCATATAGATATTTATGGATATTGCAATATATTTCTGCAATATATGTCTATTTGCGAATATTGCAATATATTTTATCAATGTATATTTCACAAGTATATGTATCACAGTATCCATAAACATTTAGTTCTGTATATTGCAATATCATAGCTATATATGTTGCATAAATATATATTAATACATTCATCTTATACTTATTCTGCATACATATATTAATATTGATACAAGGACTTGCACCCATCTTGAACTCTGAGACAGAGCATCCAGTTTAAGAACAAGTTTGAGCAGGCTAATAAGTCCCAAACCAAACTTATCGCTGTCAAATCCATTGCAGTGCACAGTGACCAGAGAGCAGAACGCAGCAGCCCTGGCCTGTGCCCACGAGTGTGAGATAATGACAGAACCAGGTTGCCCATGTGTCTTCAGCAGAGTGATTCGTGGGTTTGAGCTGAGACCTTTTTGCTTAGCACCTGAGCACTTACCCACTGCGCCATCAGGACTCCTGAGGACAGAGATACGGGCGACGAAAATAGAAGCCAGGCTGAATGTGAAGTGAGACCTGCTGAGAGGCCAGGGCTTGTCTTGCCGTGTGATCTGGGCCCCTCGGTGGTAACAGATTAAATAAAATTAGTCGAACTTTACTTAATGTAATTAAAATTCTGAAGGTTAGATTGAACGTCTCTAATTAAATCTAATACACTGGGAAAACAGTTTGATTTTTTTTAAGTAGTGAGGGCTTTTCAGATATATTGATTCTGAAGTTACTTACTTTTCCATTAGTTTAATAACTCTTAAAGCCTCAAGTCTACACTTGAGAGTGCAGACAGAGCAGCAGCGAGAGCACCGTTGTACCCACCTTTGACACCGAGCAAGCCCCCAACCAATTTGTTATTTTCGTTTCAGCAAGTTCCTCGGGTTCATATGACTGGGTTGGTAGGAATTTGTAGGGCACATGCTAGCTCCTCCATCCGTACCTTTAAGAATCATCGTATCTTCAGATCCTAAGAGATAGAACAAAGGTTCACACCATGATGATAGTAAAGACCAGGACAGGTGCAGGGAAGCAGTCTATATTCTGCAGACCAAATGTGCACGCGTCTTGCTGGTTTGGAGAAAGAAAAGGCTTCTGAAGATTATTTGAGAGGTGGAAGTTCTCGAGAGAAAACAGATCCTTCAAATGGTTTGACTTCCTGGTTTAGGAGACCCATAGTCCCTCAGACCTGCCTAGCTCACCCCTTCCCCTTTTCAGTGGCAGAATTCAGCTATAAAATGGGGGTGGGAAGATTATACGCACCTGGTGAAGCCCTGGTGTGCATTCAGTTGCTCACCGCGAGGCTGGCAGGTCAAATCCACCGCCCATACTCTGGTAAAAAGAATGGATGATTGGCTCTCAGGAAGATGGGAGCCGAGTGGAGCCTTACTGCTCAGACAGAGCCTGGTGGGAGCCTCGAGACTGGCCCTTAATCACCTTCACTCCTGAACCTGAGCTCTCACCTCCATGGCTCACATCTCAGGCAAACAGTAGACAGGTCCCTGTGGTGAGCAGTCACTTTAGAGGGACATCAGGGTCAGGGTTCAAGTGGCAGGAACGGGGAGGCACGGAGGAGAGATGAAGAAAGTGGAACCTGCTGTAGATACTGGGGGGATTGCCGTCAATGACAGGAAACAAAATGTGTCTCAATCGGTGAATGGAAACCAGATTTGTTCTGTGCGTTTTTCATCTAATTCACAATAAAAAATGTAAAACGAGCCAAAGGCCTGAACCCTAGAAAGCCCCCTGGGGCAGGTCACCTCTGTCATTTTAGGTTGCTAAGTTGCAATCAGCTCAGTGGCACCTAACAACGTGCATATAGCTGCTTCCCGGCTGTTTTTCTAAGTATGCCAACAAATGTGTCTTAAACAGTACACTTGACCCTTGAACAGCTCCAGGTTGAATGCAAGGCCCATCGAAGTTCAGATTGGTGTTTCCCTGCTGCTGTGGGGGTGAGCGCGCATGTTGCCTATATCTGCTGAAACTGCCATCTCTCGTGACTCAGCCCAGGGTGAGCAATTCATGCGGGCTAGCTTCACATGCATCTTAAAGGACTCATCACTGCAATCGTAACAAGAACAGAGAGCATGTGTAAGCAGACCTGCTCTGTTCAAAGTCGTGCTGTTGAAGGGTAGATTGTAAATTATATTTACTCTTCAAGTGAGCAGGAGCTCAAATCCCTGAGCATCGGCATTGTTCAAGGATCAACAGCTCTTGAAAACTGTAGATTAGAATAAGAAAACAAAGTTGAAATAGGTCGTCTAATCAGAGAGCTCAGGAAGGTGCGCCTGAGGAGGTAACAAGTGAAATGATGTTTGCCATGCTGAGGCATTAGCCCTGAGGGGTGTAGTGGTTTCGCATTGGGCTACCGTGGGCAGGGTTGGGAGTTAGAAACCACCAGCAGCTCCACAAGAGAAAGATGAGGCTTTCTCCTCCTGTACACAGTTCCAATCTTACAAACCCACAGGGGCTTGATAGGAGTCTGCATTGACTCGAGGTCCGTGAGTGTTTGGTTATCAGCAAGGTCAGGAAATTGGAAGTCTGGGAAACGGCAAGCCAGAGGCCATGGAGAAATGGGTCACAGCTAGCTCCTCGAGGGTTTCTGATGCCTCTGAACTTTGCCCTGAGAGAAATGGGGGATCCACTGAAATGTCTAAAAGGAAGGGAGCAAGGGATGAAGATGCCATGATCAGTTTTGTATTTTGAAATAAAACTTCCAGAAACTAAACTAGAGGGACTGAAGTCACTAAAGGGGAACAATAGGGGAAAGGGTAGTACCACCCACCGTGAGTTGATGAGTGAGGCCATGGTGGTTGCTGGGAAGGGGGGAGGATGCCCTGCAGGTGGATTGAGGACCCATGTGGCAGTAGACTGGCTATAAGACAAGGGTATAAGACAAGGCGTGAAAGCTGGTTGTCGACCATGACTGCTGGTTTTGTGCTGTGTGCTGGCGTGGACAGTGGTTCAGTGTTGGAAAAGTGTGTATGTTGAGAGGAATCCCATGGGTCTTGTTTTGGCCAAAGGTGGGGTGCTTTTTGTGACGTGGAAATGGTGTTATAAAGTGGGAATTTGTTGCACCTGTGGAGTTTAGAGGCCCATTCTGGCCTGAAGATGGGCGTCTGTGACTCATTTGAATTTAGGTGACCTCTGATCCCTGAGATCACCTGGGAAGAAAATAGGGGGAGTCCTTGAGCAGAATCTTGAGGAAGTCTACCATTTAATAATAGGGACACAGATACCAAACCCAGCCAAGGAAATAAAGATAGACTAGTGAAAGGGTTGAATAGAAAAACAGGACCAGTGTTTCGCTGAGACCAATGCAAGTAAGCTGTATCGATGGTGTAATATTCTACTAAAAGATAAGCCAAAGAATCCAAAAGTCACCTGTGCGGGCAACAGCACTGAAGTCGCCGAGGACATTGGCAGTGGCAGTGCCGCGGGGCAGTGAGGCAGAGGGAGGGCGTGATGCAGTGGGAAGTGAAGGCAAGGTGAGGAAATGCAAAAGAGCAAGCCCAAGCTGATTTGTCTCCCCCAGAATTGTTGGCAGTGAAGGGGAGGAGAGAGAGAGGGTGGTTGCTAAATCGGGACGTGTTTTGTTTTGATTGTAAGGACAGATAATTACCTAAGGTGGAACCGCTCATAGGTTGGTCGGCTTGATGGGGAAGAAGCAGTTCAAGTGCATAGGAAAGAAGGTGGACCGTAGGTGGCGAGGTCCCCAAGAAGGGAGAGAACGGTAACCAGATCAGAGAATGCACGTGGATAGATGTGAACATGTAGAGACAACCCGTCTGTGTCCCAACAGGAGAGCTGAGGGCTTGGTGGGGTAGATTGGCAGGCTGGAGGTTGAGGAGAGAGAATATGACATCTGGGCTGTTTCTCTGTTGTTGGGACTGTTGGGCGTGCTTTATAAAAATAGATGACCTTCTAGTGGGAACGTAGGAAGATCCAACACTGGAAGCGTCGGAAGAAAGGTGGCAAAGTTATCGTGGGCAAGTGAAGTATTGTGTAACTGGAGACGTGGACGTGGGATGGCCAAGCAGTGCTGACGCATATTTGATTTGGTGGATCCTACATGTGTCTCCTCATTCTCTCCTGCCGGGGTCTCTTCTTCAGATGCATTCAGCCATTTACCAACAACAGGCACAGAGAAAGGCAGCCCGGCGCTTTAGGTCCCTTCATTCTTCGTACCCAAACAAAGCTGGAGTCGCTTAAGATGATGGCAAGAAAGAAGCACCGTGAACTCTCTGGGGACAGATATCTTCTACAAGAGAAAGTAGATAATGGGGAGGTTGGTGGGTGACAGAGACCAAGGAGAGAAGGCCTTTATGTAGCTGAACTGTATGGGCTTAAAGGAAGAGTGTGTTGTGGACTTTGTTCGGCAAGAGGGCAGAGAAACAACATCAGCAAGAAGCTCTGGGACACCAGAAGCTAGAGAAACCCCAAGTCCTGACCGTGAGGCTCCTATTGAAGGGAAAGGACCGGAGCCCTGGGCGGGTAGTGGTTACCTGTTGGGCTGAGAGTCTCATGGGCAGCAGTTGGAAACCAGCAGCAGCTCCACAGAAGAAAGTCTGGGTTTTCTACTCCTGGAAACAGTTACAGTTGGAAACCCACAGGGGTCGCTGTGAGTCAGCACTGACTCAATGGCAGTGAGTTTGCGTTGAGAGAGTGCCTGGAAGGGAAGCAATGTGCTCAGGGAACAGGTAGGTTTCAGTTAAAGCGAAGATGTGAATGCTTATAAAACCACAGTCCCTGAGAAGATAGAAATGTGTGCATCTAGACCTCACCCCTTTGCCAGTTCCTTGTACCCTGGTGCTTTACCTGTCCTGGGGATGCTGGAAGCTCGACCACTGGGGTATCAGATACGAATGAGCAGGACCGCCCAAAGTGAACAGTGGAGCCTCTGGATGAAGGCAATCCAGAAAGAAAGGAAAAGGAAAAATATCTCACTGATCTCACTCAGAAAATTAGCCGAGGAAAACATGGATCCCACGGAACCCTGTGCAACTCACTTGCTTTGGACGTGTGGTCATGAGGGCGCCCTCGTTGGGAGCAGACAGCAAGTTGGGTGGGGCATGTGAAGACCAGTCTGGGTAGCAAATGACTTCATGTGGCTCTTGTGGTCCAAGTGTCTAACTCCCACCAAACGACCTTTTCTGGTGGCCCTGGGGAAGAAAGAGAGGAGGGAAGATACTGAAGGAAGGCTGGTGATTGTGAACTAGCATCATTTGGATTGGCATCCTTCCGGTGTGAAGGGAGCCTTCTGCGAAGCAGGAGAGGGGCTCTCACATTAAGAATCGAGTAGAGCACGCCCCCTGGACCCCTAGAGCCGTGGCTGTGAACGACCTGGATCCAGAAGATACCTGGCACCAGAAGAGCAGTAGAATTAGGAGCCAGAGCCTGGAACCGAGTGGCTCGCTTAGCAGCCACGGGGGGGGGAGGGGGGGTAACACTGAGTGTTTGGGGGCTGGAGACTGGTTTGTGGAGTGGGGTGCCCGTGGGCACTCAGTTCAGGGAGCTGGACTGGCTGAGCCAAGGAAGTAAGCTGAGTGCCTTTTAGATGCGGCTTCCTGGAATGGGCGCCTCCGGGCACTTCATTCAGGAAGCTACCTTTGCTGACCCAGGGAGCTTCAAGGGAATGCTTTAGCACTGAGGCAGACAGCAAAGTGGAATGTTTGCCACCCTGAACGAAGTTTGTAAGGTGTCCCGAAGAGCAGCTAAATCCTGAGCTTGTCGCGCTTGTATGGTAGCCTGTTAGCTTCCTTCATCAACCCTGTAACCATGACTGTTACTCAGGCTGGCAGCGCCTAAATGAAAAAGTGGGTCGTGAAGTTGGAGACCAAGCAGGGAGAGGGAGAGACTGGGCACTGGGTTCTGCTTTGCGTGAGGTCCCCTGCAGTTGGAAGTGACTCCCTGGCAGCTGACTCATTATCGTTAAGATGTTCTATGACCTGGAGTTCAAATTTCCCAAAGCCTTCTTTCCTTGGACGTGAAAGAGCTGCTTTGCAGCACGCCCCACTGGCGCTGCCGGAGCTGAATCCTTTGGCAAGCCATGGAGAGAAAAAAATCCCAGGTCTTAGGCCACCCTGTTAATTAATTGCTGTGGGGGAGGCCTTCCAATTCTTATCTCAGCTGGAAAATGAATAGCTGGGGGAGTGTCGCAGAGAAAGAATGGCTTCTTGTATGAAGAACAAAGATGGCAGCTCCACCGCAGGAGAAAAATTAAGAGAATTCATCAGCTTAACCTTGATTTGTGAGATTCTGCCTGGGGCCAAGGGGAGCGCTTTGTGGGTGGGCAAGAGCAGTGCCTTCAAAGAAGAGAAGCGCTCCTGACTTGACGCTGCTGATCTCGAAATGCAAGAGGTTCGTCCGCCCATGGCAGCCTCCGTCGTCCTATGCCGTGCCCATTGAACATGATGGCCTGGTGTGGCAAATCCTCCGGGGGCAGAGAGGGAGGGCAAGCAGGGGAAGAAGCTTCCTCTGGATCCTAAAATCTAAGATACTGGGCTCTCTCACCCTCTCCAGCACGTCCTCCTCCTCGCCCTCCTTGATCATCAGGATTATTTGTAGTGAAGAAGACAAATGGCCAGCCATATAATTCCGATTAGTGGCTCAGCACGCCTTGACAGAGTTTTGACATCACTGTCTGCAGTGACTTGAATTCTCGGTTTGGCAAGAAAGGAACGTTTGCCAAGTTCTTGTGCACTCCACATGGGGAGTCGAAGTCCTTTGACCTAAAGTAGAGTCAGGCAGCGGTCAGTGGCTTCAATGAGGGAATTGTGGACTTCCATGCAGGAGATCCGGATTTGGGTTCAGCCCAAGGTTCTCTTGTAACAACTCCCAGCCATGCATCTCCATGTTGTTCTGGGCTGATCAAGTTTCAGCCAGGCTCCCAGAAGCAGATGGACTAGGAGGGGTGAGTTGGTGAGCTACTGCTGCTGCTGCGGCCAGTGGGCAGAAGCCCTGAGGAATGCAATGGTGCAGTGTGCACAACCAGCTCCCTTTTCCTGTTGCTGTGTCACCGTGAGTCGGAAGACAACGTCGCTGCAGTGAATGGCAATCATGTCAATAAGTGAGGCAGGCAGTGCAGACGCATGTCCCCCAGCACGCTTCGTGTTCACCCACAGCCCCGTGCGCCACACACTGGCCAAATGCCTGGTGTCCACGGACTTACTTCCTTAAATATACAGTCTGACACCAGTTCTCATTCTTCAGAATGCACAACGGAGGGGCAGAGGTGGGAGATGATCCGTTCAGATCACCCTGCATAGTTGTGGCCCTTTCTGAGTTCTGAGCCAAATACATTTCCCAAGGCCATATTTTAACCAGAAGATTCTAAAGCAGTGTCAATAAATAGCACGCATGAAAAGTTCAACTGTCTAGTAGCAGTAGTTTTAGGAAAAAAGAAACAGGTGAAATTAGTTTTAACAGCAGACTTCGTTGAACCCATTTTTCCCAAACTACTATCATTGCAGCGTGTCATAACTAGTAGAAAATGATGACTAAGAGAGTTTAGTTGGTTATTTTGGGTTTTTTTTTTCTTTCCAAGACTTCAAAACCCAGGTGTGTTTTCACTGAACCTCTCAGTTCAGACTAAGCACAGGTCGAGCGCTCAGCAGACAGTGACAGCTGTGCTGGGCATAGCAGCTCGAGAGTTCCTTCATGTAGACAGTTCCTTATCGTAGAAAGTTATGGTGCCGTTACTAGTGGTGCTGGGAGATAAGTAGAACGAATGCTTCATTCAGGTTCTATTGTTCTCTGGGACAGAGTGAAGCATCGGATTGGTACTGCCTTCTCTCATTCCTCTCCCCCATAAGGCAGTCTTCTTCAGTAATTGCGCGTACGTGTGTGTGTTTGTGTGTGTGTGTTTTCTCATGTTCACAGTCAAGCTCTGCAAAATGCAGGGTCTCCTTAGAAACCCCGTTAGTGTACACAGAAAGAGTCATTTCAAGGAAATAGAGCAAGATGAAAGTCAAGAGAAATGCAAGGGGTGAGTCCTCTTATTATCTTTTATTAGCGTGGGCAATCACTGAATCTCTCTGCATCTGGCTCTCTCCCTTTTGCCTTTGAGAAGGCGAGAATGCATTTTCCATGTTGAACGCAGACTCCTGCAATCCCCTGGATGGAGGAGCAAAACGTTGCCAGGTTCTGATCCATCCCCATGATTGGCTGTGAACCGGACCATTCTGATTCAATGTTTTCACTGGCTGATATTCAGACGTGTATCCCCAGGCCTTTCTTCCTGAGAGTGGAAAGCGATGAATAAGATTTCACCATAACTATACATTGCTTGTGGTCTACTTACACGTGGCGTTCACTGTTCACCTGGTTAGTAATTACTGTCCAGTCATCTCTGACTCCAGTGGCCGTATATAGAACAGCGCAACATGTTGCCTGCGTACGCAGTTTTCATGGCTCTTTTCACCGCTATGATGAAAGATCAGATGGACAGAAAACTTAACCGCCAACACATGGGTCTGCTATACAGTACATTGAAATCACGCACCAAGTTTACAAGTCACTTACTAAATGACTCAGTAAGTCAGAATCGACTCGATGGCACTGAATTCGTTTTATTGAGGCTGGGGGGTATTGTTTTTTAAATAATCCTTAGTCAATGGCTTAAGAACCCCAATGGTATAATGATTATGCACTGGGCTGCCACCAGCAAGGTTAGCAGTTCAAAGCCACCAGCTGCTCTGCAGGAGGAAGATGAGGCCTTCTGTTCCCATAAAGAGTTGCAGTCTCCGAAACCCACAGGGGCAGGTCAACCCTGCCCTATCGAGTCACTGTAAATCAGAATCTACTGGTGGCAGTAAGAGATTGCCTGTGTTTTAGGTGCCTGTTGTCATTGTGCGGGCTTGGTCATTTTTTGTCTTTTTCTGTAGATATAATTATAGTGCTAGATCCACTTAGAAGGCCCGTTCAGTAACCACCTCCTGATTTCTCCACTGATTCCCATAGTACGCTTAGTAATTGGATGGATAGACAGGGATAGGCTCCTTTTAAGTTTTACTATCTATTCTGTGTTCGAATAGGAGTCATTTTGATGTTTGAAATGTTTTCTCCGAATAAAAAGCATTTGGGGTTTAGATAAATGATATCCACAGCAGTGATAGGATATTTGTATGTGCCGAGAGTAATTTTCAGTGTCCGTTCCTTCAGAAAATAGCAATCCCTCTTTTAAACTAATGTCAGCAGGAACACTTGGGTCAGCCAAGTGTGGTGGCGGTGTTCAGGCTATGAAATCCTTGTATGTATCCAGCCCCGATCCTAACTGGCAGTGCCTGCTCCGTCTCTGAAGCCTAAACAGAGACGTCAACCATGGTGCTATCACCATAAAACCACACGGGAGCCACACATAAAGGTGCGCCTGTGTTGTTTACCAAAAAATGGAACAAACAGTTGGTTATTTGTCATCGATGTAACAAACGGACAAGTCCCTGCAGGTCCGTAAGTGGCCTCCAGTCTCCATCGGCACACGGGCGAAGATGAGGGGAATGTGCATGTTCTTTTCCCACTGAGCTCACCTTGGCGCTTCTCTGCCTGTTCTTCTGCAGAGGTTACTACATAATCATTGTGCCTTTGAAGAAATCGCGTGGGAAATTCATCAAGCCCTGGGAGAGTCCGGATGAAATGGAACTAGATGAGGTAAGCATGCCTTTGATGGCTGCGATTTTCTTTCTTTGATTTGATGGATTCAATCCCTCTCTAGTCCCTGGGATGGGCTCTCAGGATCTAATCCAGAGGTTGGCTTTGCCATGTGGCTGGCTGGTCGGACGGCTCAGTGCCATCGGTGGCATGTTAATTTACCACAGGGTCCCCAAAAGATACTGTTATGTTAATTGCAAGACTTTCAACTGCAATAAACTGTGAATGCTCACTTGACCTGAATCCTCTCCTCTTGGCCCTGGTAAAGCATGATGCAAGAGCATGGAAAGTAACATGGCCCATCAGCAGAGACGCCATCCGTAGGAATTCCAAGGGCCCCTTCGTCAATGGAGGGGCCCCCAAGACCATTCAAGAAGAGTGCTGGTGGTGCAATGGTTAAGTGGCATTAATGGAAAGGTCAGGAGTCATCAGGTAGCAGCATCTGTCTGGGGGAAAGATGGGACAGTCTGTTTCTATAAAGATCTACAGGCTTGGAAACCTTGTGGGGAAATTCAGATGCCATAACTCCGCTAAGGCTTAGTAGTGGTTGTGTTGGGTCTGCAGACACAACTGCAATCTGCCCCAGAGGTTGACCCATGGGTGGCTCTGTCAGATTCTGTGGACGAGCAGACGTTGGCCTTATTCTGTACCTTGTCAAAAAGACACACCTAAGTAGGAAGGATAACCAATCTCAAAATGTTGAGCCCAATAAGAAACAGAGTACTGAGAACAGAGCCTACTCACAATTGTATGATTTGAATTTCCAAAATCTTATGACAGTGTGTGCATTTTAATTTGTACTTTCAATGGATACCTAAGAAGCTGTTTCTCTCCGTGTGTTTTATAGAGTGGGGTGATGTTGTTTTCTCAGAAGTTAAAGCTAGACCTCATTAATACTAGGTGGTGAGGCAGCGGTGGGTGACAGGCATAGTCTGTCCCTGGAGGTTTGTGTATAGCTGGGATGCAGAGCATGTTTCTGCAGAGCTTCCGAGTTCAGACAGAACAGGAAGAAAGGCCTGGAAGTGCACTTCCAAAAATCAGGCCATGGGAACCCTACGGAGCCCACTGGTCTGATGCACAGAGAGGCGGCTTTTATCTGACTGTGCACACAGTCATGTGTGTATGTGTATGGGGGGGAGGGTGGAACTAGACAGTCCCTCATCGAGATGAGACACCTGTGGTCCAGCGATGTTCCAACAGACCTCCAGGGTTGCATGGCTGAGGCTCCTGATGTGAAATACTCGAGAGTCTGCTGTTTCATAAAGCACATAGCTGGGCCCCCTTCTCCACCCCCATTTGGTGGAAATACGAGATTTCACGTATGTTGGGTTAGTTGGCGCAACTCCTAGCCCCGTTTATACTTTCTAGGCGTTTTTATTCTTCTGTCTCTGGCTAGTGCAGTGTGGGCAGGAGACAAAGGTAGGCAGCCCCGAAGTGTGTTAGCGTGAGGCAGCTTGGGTTCCACGCATGTCTGCGTGGAGGCATCTCTGTGACCTGACAGATGAGAGCGTTGGCTTCCCCAGGCAGACAGCTGTCTTCTCCAGGAGTACGATTCATCACCCCCCATTTGACTGAATCAGCTCCCATTTCATCACGTTAAGAAGGAGGGGTGAGTTGAAGGTTAGGCCTATACTTCTCTGCTTTGTGGCATTCCAGCGGGTGGGAGGGGCTGTGTACGATTCCAGGAACACTACTCTCGTGCCAAGGAATTTAGGAACAGCCACAAAACCATTCCCCTGTGATATCGGAGGGGTGGTAGATGGTTACCCACTGCCGTCTGGCTGACTCCAACTGGTAGCACCGCCCAATGGGAGAGCGCAGACCTGCCCTGAGTGGCTTCTGAACCGTGAACCCGGGTGAGAGCAGCCGGTGGGTTTCCAATGTCGGCCTTGCAGCTGGCAGCCCAGCGCTCCACCACTTTGCTACCAGGGCTCCTGACAAGATGATTCGCTAGCCCTTGGTGGGTATTTTGAAGCAAGAACTCATTTCACTTGTGATTAATGGGACACAAGGCCCTTGGGCGGCCTAAGCAGTCTGTGTTTGGCTACTAACCTCAAGATTGGAAGTTTGAGCCCACCTAAGAAACCCCTTTGGAGCCAAGACCATCCTGCCAGTGGTGGTGCCTCCTTCAGGTGGACTAGACTTTTTAGAAAAAGATTGTGCTTGGGTAATTCTTGGGTTCACTCCAGAAATCAGCCTGGTTATTTCCAACAGGTCTCAGCTGACAACAGAATCACCACCATCTCATTTCAATTGCCATGGGATGAGACGCGCCGGGTCCACTTGTACAAAATGATGCAGCTTTGTAAATATTAAAACCTTTGTTAAAAGGCATGGAGAGCCAAGCCAAAAAAGGACATCAAGTGCTTTTAATGACTCACTTTTCCTTAGAGAGAGAGAACCATTCAGTGTCAATAATTGGAAACCGGTTCAATTTTACAGCCCGGTTTTTAGCCTCCAGAATACACTGCACCCCACAGCAATGCTAATGGATAAAAGTACAGGGCTCTTTGACATTGAACCTTCTTGCAATTAAGTGCTACGGGTCAGCCGGCCGATTCCCATAACAGAGGGCCATATTAATCATCCCACAAGTTGTGGTGCATTAATCTGTATAATGGTTTGATAAAGAACCGTTATTAATTTGAAACTTTTGGGTCAGGAAGGGCTGCTTCCCATTTTCCTACTGATAGAGTTGAGACCTCATGGTAGAATTAATGGTGGAAGAAATAAGAGATGCATTGACTGGAAAATGGAAATTATTTCTGATAAAGGACGCAAGCCCTTGATTCCTCTTCTGAAATTACCTCCAGTATATCTTGGGCCCACTGTGGATGGGAACTGATGGAAGCAGGCTCTGGCCTTCATGTATGCTCACTCATCCAGGTTCTGATCCCTCCATACAGGCTCTTTGCTTTTGTGTTTTTGTTATTTTATGCTTCCAGGGCTAACAAAAAGCATTTTCATAAGTGGACCTAGAGTTTAGTAGGGCCGGGTTTGGCACAATCATGCCCCTTTCTTAAAAGCATGTGATCAAATATTTTAAAACAAAGCAAAATAAACGGTCCATAATTCAAATGGTTGGAACCAAATCGTGGAGCCAAATGATGGCCTAAGAGGATTTCCACATGTATGCCTCTCCTCAAGGCCCATAAAAATGGAGGGGGCGGGGGGGCTTCTAAACAGAGTTACTCTCCAAATTATCTTCTGAACTCATTTGTCCTTTGTCTGGGAGCACTCTCTGCATGATAGACTTATTGGCTGAAATGGCTGATGTCAAGGGCAGGTTGGGCAGAGCAGACAGTGATAGAGTGAATTGGGTACAGAGTGACTCCCATGGTGTGAACTATATTTCATCATGGCAGCTCTTGCAGTAGATCCGGAGCTTCTCATGACATTGGACTTCAAAACACCTAACATGTCATTTTATTTTTTAGTAAATTGCATCCTATCATATACTGCGCCTTTTATTGTGTCTCAGTTTCCTCATTCATAAAGTAAGGATAATGATAGTAGCCTAATAAAATATGCGTGGCACCCCCCAAGAGTGCCTGGCACATGCTGAGGGTTACTATCTTTCTTCACTCTCTCACTCACTGCCATCGAGTCAACTCTGATTCACTGCGATCCCATGGACAGTGTAGACCTGCCCCTGTGGGTTTCTGAGACTGTAACTTTCCCATAAGTTGAAAGCCTCATCTTTCTCCCTCAGAGCGGCTGGTGGTTTTGAGCTGGTTAACGGGCCAACCCATAACCACTACGCCACCAGGCCTAGAATTTATATTCATAATGACCATTAGCGCTACAAGGAAACCAAATTTGACAGTAGTATTGCAGGATTCTTACTTGAGCAGTGTTTTGCTCTGTTGTACACGGGCCCTGTGAGGTGGAGTTAACTTGAAGGCATCTTCCAATAACTACACATCATCATCAAACGACAGTGCTCAGCTCTGGGTTTGCTTTATGGCAGGCCATTGGCTGCATAGTAAGTCAGCTTCTCTAAATTGCCCATCATTGGGCCAAGTTAACTCAGCAGGTGATACCAAGGCATATGTCGCCTGCTCAAACCATTCAGCCTCCCTAGAGAAGGTGGAAGGAAAGTCGCTGGCAGAGTGGTTGGCGTTGGGCTGCTAACTGCCAGGTCAGCTGCTCCACCGGAGAAAGAGGCGGCTTCCTACTCCCATAAAGAGTTACAGTCTCAGAAACCCACACGGGTCCTACGGGGTCACGAGGAGTGGGAATTTGAGAGACGATTCCATAAGCAATTCATGTTCACAGTACAATGTGATGAACTCCACTCCAACGAGCTTATTAAGCAGCCAAGCTAAGCAATGCCTGCTTACTATATAGCTATTAAAAATTAGACGTCATTTCTGCTGATGTGTGGGAATCTATATCACATAAATTAGCTCGTTTTAAGAACAACCTAAAATACTAGGACACCTGTCCTAAAGTGCAGCCGTTTTTGAGGTCCAACTGAAATTCAACTCGTTAGCCCATGTCCCCACATGACAGGCTTTTATGATTCAAGCTGACTCTTGCCCTTCAGTGAGTTTTAATGCAGTGTCGCCCTGTGGGGTGATTCCGTTAATGTGGAAAGAGAGTGGGTTACCAACCAAGGATCTAATTGCCCTGTGTTTCTAGCCTGGCCCCTGCAGTATTGGTTCAGTGCCTTGCCTGAACAGGAAGGATCATTGGAATGATCTAGGGGATCATTATGTTGTTGATGTACCACATGAAATGTGGACAGATGATCCCAGGTCTGCGTTAATTTCTCCTGTTAAACTGTCGATAATTTGAGTTCTTGTTTTTACATTTCTCTTTCTGCTTTCCCCTCTTTTGCTTTTCCCTTCAGCTGCTCAAGGAGATATCTAGGAAGCGTAGAAGCATTCGTTATGGGAGAGAAGTTGAATTAAAGCCATATATTGCTGCTCACTTTGATGTCCTTCCGACGGAGTTCACCCTGGGAGATGACAAACATTATGGTGGCTTCACAAATAAGCAGCTCCAGAGTGGTCAAGAATATGTCTTCTTCGTGCTGGCAGTGATGGAGCATGCCGAGTCTGTAAGTCCCTTACGATGACATCTGCTTGTGGCGCTTGCTGACGATGGAGTGCAGACTCTCTATCCTGAGTCTCTCTCCTCAGCTCCCCTTCGTGGAAAGGCCATGATGGGCTGCCTACACGTTGAGCATTGTGGAGTATCTACATTTACTGTCTTTCCTTTGTTTTGAGTATGTCCTTGAGACTGCAGTACCGGCATGATATCTGCAATCATGGCATGTAGGTGATAGCTCATACTTGAACTATCAAATTGAGAGGTCATAGTTCTAGAGCTAGAGGACATGTATCTGGAGCAAGGTGATTGACATCCCTGCCCACAACCTCCTTCCTCCCTTTTTTACTTGGAAGGTTGACTGTTCCGAAAGGAGTCAGGAGGCCTGCCAGGGCAGGGATGGAGAGCGCACTGGCGAACCGAATGGGTTCCGAGAGTGACAAGCTCGGATATCGTAGGAGGGCAGTTCCGCTCTGTCCCGGAGGGCCACGATGAGCAGAAAATCACCTGGGTGCCACCTAGCAGCAAGGCCATCCTCTCGGGTGGTAGCTGATTGAGATCAGCTCATGAGATAACACTGCAAGTCAACACATTTTGGAATTCGACGGAGGATATCTGCAGGAATTTGAACACGCGGACTCTGAGGGTGGTGGGATTTGCCCCCCCCCTTCCCCCCTTCACTGCTGGTGAGCCCTCGTTGGTGCCTCCGCAGCTTCAGGAGGAAGGTCTGTGTAAGAGGCAGCGGGCAGAGCCAGCTTCTGCAATTGTAGCATTTTGAAGAGTGATTTTATCAGTGAGGAGCTCAAAAAGTTGGTAAATAATTCAATAAAGTGGAGAGTTTCTGAGGTACTCTAAATAATGAGTTATCTTCTTTCATGGAATTCGTTTTGCTCTTGTGTCATTTGATGCTCAAGTCACTTTAAATGTTTAAAATAAGAAAGAGCGCGCTCAGAGAGAAACAGAGAATTGTAGATGGGAACAGCGGATTGGATTCTGCTGCTCCATTCACTGTGACATTGAGTATACACAATCCTAACTCTGTCTTTGGCGGTGGGGCCTACAGACACAGCCCAGCCAATCCCGTCTCGTGTCTGAGAAGCCTGTGATTATCAAAGGTTCCTCCAAGTCGGCTATTAGCACATCAAGTGAGGGATTCTCTTCAGATGACTGAAGGATTCCCCTGCGGAAAATGGAAACACAGAGGCAGCCTTGCTGCCTGGTGTGCATGTCTGCACAGGATGTCATTTGAAAGGGAAGTGGCAGGTTTCCTGAAATGTTTAATGCACAATATGGTTTGCGTTCTCTTTCTAGTTGAAGGTTTGAAAAGCAGAACATCAAGGGTATGGAATGCTGGATCTCATCTTTTTTTTTGTGAGAACTTTTAGATGTTTGAAAGGAAATTGTCTTTAAACAGCACTAGAAACATTTTGAAAGCACGTTGAAAGCATTGAGGTAGATCAGAGGATCCGGCAAATAGGAGAAATCATATCTGATTCAGGCTGATGATACCACTCTCAGACACTGGCGCTGAATCTCCCTCCAGTGGAATCTCCCCCCCCCACAGCTGCCGTCCATCGGCCATGATTAAGGGGCCACCCCTCTCCACTGTATGCCATCTCGTTGCTCCACTGACTGTATAATTAGGATGATTTTGCCCCAACCTGGGATCAAAATTGCCCATTGGCTCGTCCATATAGCTCCACGTTGCTCTCACGGCTCAGAACATATGTGTTCTCCTAAGAACTTTCAGTCCAGCTTGTGTGGTATAGAAGGTCTTCATTCCAACCGATAGTCTGTTAAAGAGAGCAGAGTCTTTGCAGAGGCCTCAAAGGGGTAAGCAACAGGCAGAGTGGGATCCAGAAACATACGGATGAAGTGGGAATGCCAGTAAATGACATGACACAAAATGCATATGATTTGTTGAAACAGTAAACTTTTACCCACCAGACAATAAAAAGTTAAAATCTATAATATAAAGTTTATAAAAGTAAAATTTTGCAGAAGATTATCCAGTAATTGTTGCAGTAGGACATAGACAGGGAGCAGCCAGAGGTTCAGGTCAGATTCAGGAGAGGACATGGAATAAAAGATATAAGTGATGATGTTAAATATATCTTGGGTAAAAGCTGAGGATACCAGAAAGATGTTTACTAGTGTTTCATTGACTATCCCAAGGCATTCAATTACCACATAGACTCGAGTATAAACCTACCTGAATATCAGCCGAGGCACCTAATTGAACCACAAAAGCTGCATTTAAAATGTGCTGAAAAACTTGACATATACATGAGTATGTACGTTATATGGATCACAACAAACTATGGGTAGCCTTGAGAAAAATGGGAATTCCAGAACACTTCCTTGTGCTCATAAAGGACCTGTACATAGATCAAGAGGCAGTTGTGTCACAGAACACAGAAAACTGCATGGTTTAAGATAAGGAAAGGTGCGTGACTGGGTTGTATTCTCTCACCTTGTTCAATCTGTATGCTGCGCAAATCGTCAGAGAAGTTGATGTATATGAAGAAGAATGTGGCATGAAGATTGGAGGAAGGCTTATTAACAACCTGCGATATACATGTAACAAACATTGCTTGCTGAAATTGACAAGGGCTTGAAGTACTTGCTGATGAAGATCAAGGATCACAGCCTTTAACATGGTTTACAACTTAATGTCAAGAAGACCAAAACCCTCACAACTGGACCTATCGATAATATGATCTGAGAAAATATTAAAGTGGTCAAGGATGTCATCTTGCTTGGATCCGCAATCAATGGTCATGGAAGCAGCAGATGAGGTCAAAGGATGCATTGTAGTAGCTCAGTCTGCTACCCAAGACCACTTTAAACTGTTGAAAAGCAAGGGGCCGTCTGGAGGACTAAGGGGCGCCTGACCCAAGACCCGGTATTTTTACCTGCCCGATATGCGTGTGAAAGTTGGGCATTGAGAAGGAAGACTGGAGAGGGATGGACACATTGGAATGATGGTGCTGGCGAAGGAGATTGACAGTATCTTGGACTGACAAAAGCACACACAAACACATCTTGTACAGAGTACAGCCAGAATGCTCCTGAGAGGGTAGGAAGGGGAGATGTCCTCTCACGTACTTCGGCGATTTGGTCAGGAGAGACCGGGCCCTGGAGAAGGACTGGTTGCTAAAACAGAAGGGCGGTGAAAGAGAGGAAGTCCCTGGACAACATGGACGGCACGGAGGCTGGACCGCACGGACGTCCAGGGGGCTCGAGCACAAGAAGGGTGGTGAAGACCATGCTGGAACGAGTGGGCACTGGTTCCTTCTGTTGGCCGTGGAGTTGAATTAACTCGTAGACACCGAACAACGTGGCCACAAAACAGAGGGAGCTTTTCTGTTACTGGCCACTGCTGAGCAAACTCCGCTTTTGATTAAGCTGGGCTCATTCATGATTTTCTGATCGTTTCCATGTGCTTCCTGCTGTGGGTGGGAGTGGAAATACGGCTGGTGTTGGGGGAAAGTGTGTTCAGATTGCCATCTCGGTGGACCCGGGTGATTCTCTGTGTCTTGGTAAGGAAGTTCAGAGCAGGAAGTTTTACTTCTGCCTCCTGAACCATTTGTGTGGAACCACCCAACTGCAAAGAGAAAAATGAGCCCAAGCAAAGAATCATATTCTCAGATCCACAGTCAACTCGTCAAGACCTTTGTGTGAAGCCTTATACCATATGCTTGGGTGTGTTTCCCATTCTTTTTTTGTTGTTGAAGGCATTTGGGAGAAGCTTGGGAATAAACCTACATTTTTGTCATCCCTTGAGCCATTTGGAAGCTTCTGGTTCTTTCTGTCCTGGGCCTAATAAATAAAAAAAGAATGCTCAAGTGTTTTCTCTGTGGACACAGCTTCCCTGTCACTGGCTTTACCAGTGGGAGAAAGGATGGTGTGCCAGCTGCCAAGGAAGCCTATAATCTAAAGATTGATTAATCTAAAGATTAATCTAAAAAGTAAGTGTTTGTACTCAACTTCAGAAAATCGGTGCTAATCTAAATTTCTGAAAATCCCAACTGAGGAAAACATTAAATAAGTCCATTGACCATGAAGATATGTCTTGATGGTCTTAGCCATTTACAAAGATAAACTACTTATCATAGTCAATAAATACTTGGCTGAGCACTCTGTAACTGCAAAGGTTTGTTCTAAGCTTAAGAAGCCGTGTGGAATCTAAACCCCCTCCTTCCAGGAATTTATTCTAAACTCATTCAAGCAAATAAAATATATGCATAAGTGAAAGAAATAGAACTGGTGCTTGCTAATTAACAAAGGAATAAAGAGCTATGTGAAAAATGTTGGCTTTGTTCTTTGATGTGTGTATATTTTCTAGAAAGCCATTATTTTAGAACTGAAACAGACTCTCTTTTTCCTCAGAAGATGTATGCTACCAGTCCCTACTCGGACCCTGTAGTGTCCATGGATCTGGATCCACAGCCAATCACGGATGAAGAAGAAGGCTTGATCTGGGTTGTGGGTCCTGTCCTGGCAGTGGTCTTTATCATCTGCATTGTCATAGCTATTCTTCTGTATAAGAGGTAGGCTTGCCCAACATTACTGTTGGGGACTTGATAACTATTCTGTGTTCATGGTATGGGGACTTGATAACCATTCTGTGTTCATGGTATGCTTGAGTAGAGTAGCAATGCTCTAACCCATTTCTATTTCCATTTTGAGCTAGAAACGTAATATCAAGGCGGAGCTACTTAAATTGCACGTGGCATCTCTTTGTTGTCCAGCATGCAGGATGCCACCACCCACCATCTTTAGGCAATGCACATACTTGGCATGTCAATTGAGATATTAATAAGCCCACAAGGAGGTAATTTCTGTTCAAGCTTGCACTTTCTGGTTTCTGGTGTTGTTTCTTCATTTCAGCATGATTTTTGGAAGCAATGACCACTGTGCACATTTGTGTCCATTTCATAAGGTGTACGTGTGCTGAGAATTTCCCCCCTGCGGCTATTTCTCAAAAGTAGCTGTAAAATCAGGATTAAATAAGGAGGAGGAGGAAAATGAGCTCTCTCTTCTGTTCTCTGTACTTCTATCGCTCATCCCATCTCTTCAATGGAGTGAGGGTTCCGTTCTGTCCAAAGAAGGGGAGGCGGGGGGAGCAAGGTACTACTTCCCTTTGTAAGAAAATACAACCTAATCTTCAGAGTGCCAAGTTCCAATATAACGTGGTGTTTGGGACTGCTTTGGGGATGGAAATAATGGGAATCTACCCACATCTCTTCTGCTTTTCTTTTTCTTCATTTTTTTCCAATCGCTGTCAGCCTCCATTATATATAAGCAAGATGTTATTTTCCCGTTTATTTCCTTGTCAGCTGAATAGCGACAATTCATCATTCTTTACCACCCCCACCACTCCCTACGTAGACCCAGGCTTTAAAAATATTAATTGTAAAATTATATCAATGCACACTTAAAAAAACCTTTTAAATCTTTTAAATAACTAAATCCTATAAACCCTAAATAGCCTCCCTCAACATCAACTTTTATCAAATTTTATTGCATAAAACTTTAATCTTTATATTGATTGTTTTCCACTTTTAGGGTGATAGCTCTTAGAAGCTGATGTTAAAACTATCTCTTACATTCACTAAAAGAAGCTTCTCTCAGTATCTCTCTTTCTCTATCTCTTTTGCTCCATAATTTTGAACTTCAAAATCTAATGAAATGTCTTCATGTTGATTCTGCATCAAAGTTTGACCTTATTGTCTCGTTTCTATGATTGCACCACTGGGTTTATATTAATTTTTTCCACCGCATACCTTCTTAAACATGATCTTCTTATATTCCTGAACTAACCTTTTTTATAAACCATCTATAATCGTGTATAAGTTGACTTTTGCAGCACATTTTTAATGCAGTTTTTGTGGTAAAATTAGGTGTCTCAGCTGATATTCAGGTCAGCTTATACTCGAGTATATATGATATATATATCATATATATAAGCTTATACTTATCTATATGTCATATATATAAGCTTATACTCAGCTTATACTTGAGTGTACTCGAGTATATATGATATGTGTGTGTGTGTGTGTGTGTGTGTGTGTGTGTATATATACTCTTGCCTTTATTTATTTTTTAATTACCCTTCAAAGCATGTCTGGTTGAGGAGTTTTCTTCTCTCAGGCTGCATTTCATTTATTCTGGTGTGAAGAGTGCATTGAGGAATAAACGTCATGAGAGAATGTTCATAACCATAGCCCATTAAATTGCCTCTCGCAGAGCTGGAGGGAATAAAGGAAATATCCGTCATGATCGTTTCTTAATTAGTGTCATCATTCAGCTAGCCAGGGCAGGAAAACAACTGAAGAGGCAGGTGGTTGAAGGCCCAAGCCTCCTTGGTCCGATGGTTTCAGTCTTCCTCCCTGGCTCCTTCCTACGCTGCATCTTGCGGGGTCCTTTGTCTTGCCCTCCTCTCTCTTGTGTACCAGGAAAGGACTAGAGACACCAAGTACCTCCCTCCCAGAATAGTGAGAGGTCTTGTTTGTGTCCAGGCGGGAGTTAGTGCCTCTGGCAGCTCTGGTTCTTATTTATCACCGGGCCGTTATATTACTCAATCACAGAGTGCCAAGGTAGAGTTCTCTGTCCAGGTAATCACCACCTCCCAGCAGGAGTCAGGTTTGAACACCAGGACCTATTGACACTTCCTGTCTGACCTCTGACTGGTGACCTTTGATGATTCAAAATGGGCGGAGCTCTGCCTTCCTTTTCAAGCTGTGCTTCCTGTGGACATCTCTGGGTATCACCTAGTGATGCCTCTTAACACAGATGTGCTCCGCATCTCTGAATCTGTTATGCAAACAGGAAGAAGTAGGATGAGAGCATAAATCATATTATCTTTAAGATTTATCATTGTGTCCCCTTTTTTGTTGTTATTTAATCTGCCTGTGCTTGAAAAACAGTTACACCTTTCCCTAAACCCGGCATTGTGTTTGAAGGCTTTGGGAAAAGAGAATCGCCTTTTTCTGTGTGCGTATGGAAGTATTCTGTAAGGCAGTGGCTGAGAAACGCACACACCCTTGCGTGCTCGGTATATTTAGCTAGCCATCTGAGGGCCCGTGAAACGCTGCTGAAATAGAAATGCTGGCTTCAGCATAAAGAACATTCCTGACTTGAAATTCAAGTAGACCCGACAATGTCCTTCTTGATTTCCATGAGCCTGCTCCAGAGCGAGGCTTCAGTACTTGGTGAATAGTGCCTTTTAAAGCCTGATTCTGAACAAAATTAATTATGTAATAAATTCTCCGTCCTTCTTCTCAGGTGCTTCTCAGTTTATACACTGGCCATTAACCCTTAGTTTTATCATCATCAATATGGTTATTGTTATAAAGTATTTTACATCCTATCTGCGAGTAATGTTTTGAGAAGAGAATGGGTTTTCTTAGTAATCCCTTTTGCCTAGCTACCTGTTAGGAAACACTTGAGTTAGGAAAGCAAGCTGAAACCAGAGAGGAATATTGTATCCACGTAAGGAAGCATATCAAGGTATCTAATGAGACTTCGAAACTTACTCTTCATTATATTAATAGGAAAGTGTACTGTGCTCTTTTATCTGTCCTGTTTGTTTGGCTCTGTCTTAACTTAGTCATTTGTACACCCTTCAGACAACAATAATCAGCAATTAAATTATATCACTGAGGCTTTGTAGAACTCTGAAGTACTGTCTGATCAGAGAATTAAATTCTTCTTGGTTGATCTTTGGTGTCCAAAATTACCTGCCGCTCCGATTTCTGCAATCTTGTGCTTGATCTATATAAGGTGCCGAGATTTAAGAATTGATAATGGACAAAGATCAAGTGGGAGCCAGACTTAGAACAACTTTGGATGAGGAGGCCGCACACTTGAATTCCAGTTCCCATTCTGCAGCCAGCAAAATCTGTAGGGCAGTAAGCCAGGGCGGGCCCTAGGCCCTGGAGCCTCAGTCATCCCTCACTTCAGAAATGAGGAAATAGATGATCTGAGTAGATAATAAATATTTTAAGTACTAATACTTGGTATTCTTAGAACCCCAAAGGGCAGTAAATAGATTGGGTAGTGTATGTGTGCCTCCGTGTGATGTGGACTGCTTTGTTTGAAATATGGCCCCAGGCTGCCTTTCATTGATCAGCTCCCATCAAGGATGATAACCCTCATCCCCAAAGCAATTGAATCTTCGATAGCCGTAGACTCAGTCCACTTGGTACAGATGCAAGGCTTTCTAGCAGCGAGTTCTAGAATTGACCAGGAAATATATCCATAGAAAGTTAATAGTTAAGAACAAATCGCTAGCCTGGCTCTATGGAACAACATTGCAAGATGGATGGGAATTGTTGGCTGGATTCGATGGAAATACAGAAAGAGTGGATTGGAATATCAGAGAGGTTTGAGACTCGGCCTAGATGGAGGCAGCATCCATGGGTGGGAGTCCTTTAAAATCAGCATGGACCTGGTGGAAAGACTAAATCCTTCCAGCCCCAACCATGGCTCCCAGAGAAGGGCCATGAGGTCTGTGTGATGAACTCACTGGCTGCCCTGACATCACTTATGTCTGGAGGCATCCCTCCGTAGGGTTTCCAGTGCCTTTCTTTTGGGGGAACTAGATTGCTGGGACTTTCTTCCACGGGGCCTCTGTTTGGAATTGAACTTCCAACCTTTTGGTCAGCAGCGAGCACTTAACTCTTCGCATCGCCCAGGAACTCTGACTCAAATACGGGCTTGTGGCTTTTCCGTGTCCTCAGCTCCAGCACTGGCTCTCTGCAGACTCGGCCTAGGTAGTCTTCTCTCAGGATATCAGCCCAACATGTATGGCCAAGGTACTATCGGATCTCTTGATGATGCTGTGAACCCCTGTGCAGCTTCCCCAGCGACAGTGGGCAAAGCCATCTCTGCCTTCTGCTCTTGATTTTGAACCTCTCAACCTGCAGAGCCTTGCTGGCCCACCTCTACCCCTCACCCTGGTCTGGCTCACGAACTCAAGTAAGGGGAGACACTGCCTGACAAAGAAGGTCTTTGTAGGTGCCTCCTCTTCCCCCACCTGTCTTCTCTATGGGTCTAGACCACCTTGTTGCTATGATTAGCCCCCAACTTATAGCCACCTCATTCAGAAAAGACACCAGCTGTTGTAATCCTTAGGATTTCCATTGGCTGATACTTAGTCGATGGCTAGACATTGCTTCCTAGTTTGTCTTAATCTGGAAATTCTGCTGAGGGGCAAAAAATGTATTCAACATCTTAGCAACATGCAAAACTCCACTGACAGCCTTCTGGTGCCTTAGCATGGGTTGCATTGGCCTAGAATTGAACCCAGATCTCCTGCATGGCAGTCTAGCGTTCTACCCCTGCTTCACCACTGCCCTCCCAGGCTGCCGTGGCCTCCCCTTCAGATGCCCCCAAAGCCCTTGCTTATTTAACAACATCAGAGAATTGTTTCTTCATTTCCTTGCCTTTCTGCCTGCTCAACTGCAGATCAGGAACTGTGTGTATTTCTTACTGGTCCCTGGATGCCTCACAGAGGGACTGGCACAGACGGGTAGTAACTAATTGCGAGAAAACCAGTCTAGCGGCATTAAACAAATATGCACTCTCAGTCGCTCCATTGCCACCTTCAACTTGGGTCAGCAAGACCCTTCATAAACCTCAGTCTCCTCTTTCGTTTCACCAGTAGCCAGAGCCTCCACACTTGGGCTGGAAACGTGCCCCTGTGTCGGATGAGGCTGGCATTTCTGTGGACGAGGGGGTGAGTGGTGACCTAATTATGCACCCCTTCATCCAAATACAGCCCTCCAGTACACACAGTGACAAAGTGGTCCATTTAGTGGCTCTCCCCTCCCTCAGAAGAACAGACTTCATTACCAGTGACTCACTGATCACTTCATTTTTTCTTTTCTTTAAAAGGGAGCAGGTGAGCAGCAGGTAGGTCGTTTTAACCCTAACACACTAGGTAAATCATTCTAAATGTCAGGGTGCAAAGAGTGAAGCGGCGGGCATGGGATCTTTGTTCTCATTCACTGTGCACTTTGTGTGTTTGTGCCTTTACAATGTGGATTTCGCGTTTGGGGATAAGATGTGCTGAATTGTCTTCTGCAGCCAGATACACCAGCCAAGCCTACCTTGTCTACCGCTTTGGCATGACAGAAGACTTAGTACCTGTCTTCTGGAAATTGAGAACTCACGCACGTAATGCTCAGCATGGTGATGGTTTAGCTCAATCCTTCTGGGGGACTGTTAGGCTCTCTGCCCAAGGGGCATGGGTACTTCAGCCCACGTGTTACTCCAGGTGAAAACATCTCTGAGCAGGTGGGAGACGTAGTCACAGGCTGCAGCACCTCTTTGGGGAGCAAAGTTTGTATCGTGGCAGAGGCTGGTCACAAGCTGGTTTTCTGAATCTACCTGGCTCCAGAGACCAGCCAAGCTCTGCAGACTCACAGCGTTGAGGACGCTCTTTTTGGAAAAGCAAAAAGTTTTTAAGCCTCTGTTGGGGGAATTAAAAGAAAAAGAAGGTTCTTGATAACCTTTCTTTTTCAAGAGGGGTTTGAAGAAATCATCTCTGCAACTTTAATGAGTGGTCAGTCATAGATTAGACAATTGTTCATGTGCTGTGTGTGTGTGTGTACAGCTCCACAAAATGTACAGGTTATTAATTCACTTAAAAGAGATCGTGTGTCTCGGCATTGACGACTAGTTATTTTCCATGAATAAGTGCCATGCAAGGAACAATGCGGTGCGCTCATTGAAAGGACATTAGTTGTAGGGTATTTTGTTGTTGTTGTTATTGTTGGGTTTTCCCCCTTCCCATGGCATGTTTTCTAAAAATCAAATTATCCTTAGCATTGAACACCTCCTGGGATGCACTTAGGTAATCCTGGAATTATTCTCTCGATGATGCATAGAAGTGAATGTGACATGAACTCACAAAAAGAAAAAAGAGGGAGAAAGAAAACGAATTCTTTCTTGGGCGCCATGCCCTCACTTCCTGATGAGCTCGTAATTAGAAGCCGTGCACTGTGTGGACAGGCTGTCGTTTCTGAGTGTGTGTCAGTTGTGTGTCCTCGCTTGTGAGCACTGTTTTCTTGCATCTTGGTTGTCATGGTTACTCTCCTTACCATTGGCCAACTAACATGTAGCCTTTCTTTTTCCCTTTTTGCTGCATTAAAATGGAGCAGTAAACCTGACAGGTGAGGAGGAGAGAACGGAGCCCTTAAATGTTCCCTGAGGAAAAGCACCAGCACCTGGGGGACACTGAGCAACTGAGGAGCGGGGGTGGGGGCTGGACACGAACGACGGGGGCTGGCAGAAAGACAGTGGGAGAAAATGTGCATGTTCAGACAGATTAGAGAGACCAATAAGCAGATAGATTCTGGAAGAAATAAATACCTCCTCGTCTCTGTAAGAAGAAGAAACAGGTTTTTTTAGAATTCACATTAGTCACAAGCAGTGTGAGAGTTGTGTTTGGGGTGAGGTCAACATCTGTGTTTCGTGTCTGCGGAACGTCCCTGTCAGGTGTCGTGTGCTCCTTACGTGTTTAGTTTTCTTTTGCTGGAAGATTAGTTTGGTTTCAAGTGTAGCCTTAGGCCACCTCTCTGTAGAGCAGGGTTCTCAACCTGTGGGTCTCTCGCCACCTCTTTGGGGGTCGAACGACCCTTTCACTGGGGTCACCCGATTCATCACAGTAGCAAAATGACACTTAGGAAGTAGCAACAAAAATAATTTTACGGTTGGGGGGGTCACCACAACAGGAGGAACTGTATGGAAGGGTCGCAGCATTAGAAAGACTGAGAACCACTGCTCTGTAGCAACACTATCATTCTTACACCCTGCCAGTGTAAATTTGAAATTATTATCAAATTTAAAAGTCACCTCCCATGTCTCCTAGTGCTGATCATACCAATAACAACAAGTAGAGCCAGAATCAAGTGATTATTGGCTGGTTGGCCCAAACTTACCTTCTTGTGTACACACATACTCATAGATACATGCATTTGCTTCTATGTGTGCATATTTGCGTATATATACTTATATGTTCACACATATAGGTACACACAAAAGGGATTGCAAAAAACATCTAGGGAAAAAATTGAGTAAATATAATGTAATTCTTCCGCTAACCGTTCAAAGCTCTTTTGCGTGTGTCTATATGTGTGTGTGTCCATATATTTTTTTCCTGGATTTAAAAAATTAAACTAAGAAGGAAAAGGTTGATGAAGTTCATCCTGCTCGCCTTCCCCATCCTGCTCAATGGGGTCTTTCTAGACCCCCACCTGCAGCAGCGACTCCTGAGAACTTGCTAGAAATGAAGATCATTAGCTCCCATCCCTGCTTCCCGTTTCCCCACCTTCTCACCTCCAAGTCTCCCGAACTAGAGACGCTGGACCAGGACCCAGCAGTTTGTATGTCAGTCATCTGCCCGTGTGATTCTGAGGCATGCTACCGTGTTAGAACCACTGCTGCCCGCTTTGCCTCAAAACCAGTGAACACCACTCAGCAAGCCTCAGTTTCAGGGAAAGGCCATCTTACCACATGGGGGTGGTTTTCTTGGATGAGGGGTTGGGAGCCATCACTTTGTCATGGTTGCTATTGTTCTTAGGTGTCATCAAGATATTTGTCACGCTCTGCATGACAAAATGAAACGACGCCCCCTCCCAAGCCATGCCTAAAGTCTTTCCTGTGCTTGAGCCCATTGTTAGATCCACTGGGTCAATCCATCTCCTGGAGGGTCTGCCTCCCTTTCACGGATCCTCTACTTTACCACACACCCATTAGGGTTGGCTCTACATTGAGCTGGCAGCTTGTCCCCAGTCGAACTTTGAGTGCTTTCCATCCCAAGGACCCCATTGTTTGGCATCATTTCAAACAATATTCCCCTGCTATGCATAAGGTTTTCAACCGCTACTCTAAGAAATTGGCCACCTCTTCCATCTTCCTCATCTAACTCAGGCTGGAAACTCTGCTGAAAACCTGTCCCCCAGAGGTGACCCTACTGGTATTTGAAATCCTGGTGCCAGATCTCTCAACAGCACACAAACAAGCCACCATAGTAGATAAGCTGATGGGCAAGTGACGATTAACATCACTAGTTCCCGTTTATCTAAGAGAAGAGCATATGCAAAACTAATTTTTCCAGCCCAAAGGCAACAACTATGAACTCACTTCATCTGAGTAGAGATCCACCTTTCACAATAACACTGTCCAGGCTCTACAGCTTCATCACTGCCTTCTTATTAGTAAGTTTGTGGAATCATTGCCATTTAACGATTCCGGCTGATAGACACCTATAGAGTAGGTTTCCAAGACAATAAATCTGCACAGGGGCAGATGGCCTCATCAGGACGAGTCAGGTGTTTGAATCATCCACCAGGACGAGTCAGCTTTGCACTTAGCAGTCCAGTCTGCACCCAGCAGTGCCATCATGGGCCCTAAGATGGCAGGCTTGGGCAAAACTGAAACATCATCTTCTAACGTTCCTCTGCGGACAGAGGTGAAGCATCTGAGACGAGAGTTAGTAGTGGCTTCCTGGAGGAAGTACACGCCCACGATGGCCGAACTGGGTTTCCATTTGACCAGGTTGAATGGTGTCAGAACCCTGACAGGTATGAATGAACATCTTTGAATATTAATAGTCACTCTCACTACCATTGAATAAAGTTCTACCGGTGGAGACCGTGCAGGGCAGGGCAGAACTGGTCCAAGACTGGTCATCTCTACAGGAGTAGAAACGCTCGTTCTTCTCCCTTGGGTCACCATGTTGTTAGCCTGATGTGTAACTCGCTGTGCCACGGATAGTTTCCAGGAAATGAGAACTTTTCATCAGAAGCCGTCCATCCAATGTGACCTCCCATTGTTGCTTCTTCCTCTAGTACTCCGAGAGGAGAGACCAGTTGAGAATAGGCAAAAATAAAATACCCCTGAAGGTAGAGCAGCCTTTGTCGTATGTTAGCCACATCCCGAACACCCGCACATTGTATACTATTAGCAGTTCCTGGCAAGTCTCAAACGCCATAGGACCTACCATTTCCTGCACGTGCACACGCCCTGCACAGATTCCGCTCACCATGGAAAAGGAACTGGCATCGGGGGGTTGCCATTGTGAGAGGGGGAGTGAGGGTAGTAAATGATACAAGCTATGTCAAGTTCACAGTCTGCTTTTAGTCACATTTTTCTAAGTAAAATATTCAAACAGGAGAAATTTTACTCTTTGAAACCAGGTTTGCCTTAATGTAGACGATTAGCTGCCATTTAGTACTGGCAGCAGTTTCGCTCTGTACAAGGTTTACATGTAGTCTCTACATTTAACTTCACTTCGAAACGTTTCTTAGTGATTCGTTCTGGCTCAGGTATCGCTGTTTTAGCCGGTGTGTTCACAAGTCATAGGGTTGGAATGTGAGCATCAGAACTACCCGTATTACGATTATCAGAAGAAACTCTGCAAAATAAGTTAAACAGCTGGAATTACCCACTGATTAGGTGTCGGGTTGGGGAGGTCTTTGGGATCATTCCATTGAGCAAACAGAATGAAGGAGATGGTCGTTCATAAATGTTAAGACACTCCTCCCAAAGTTCGCTCTAAGTGTGAATTACGATTTTAATCTCATGCTCTGGATTGTCTGAGACTCCCATCTGTTGAAGTTCAAGAGATGAGTTCCAATGATGTAGCTATCAGAGAAAGTGACAGGAAAAGAAGGGAGAAAACCCCAGATTTGAGTCACTGGGCTTTGGCTAGGGACAGGGGATGGTGAAAAAGACTAAAACCTGAGCATGGCCTGAGCAGGTTTCTCGAAATGAGAAGACAGTCGATTGACCAGCCCCATGCAATGCTGTCCATTAAACCATTCAGATTTTACATTTTCCGGGAGGTGGGGTGGTGGGTGTCAATGAATATTTAGGGTTATAGTGAGTCAGATTTGATTTAATGGTGGTGGGTTTTTTTGGGGGGCGGGGGGGTGCGCAGGGAGGGTCAGCTGAATCTTTCAGTCTGAGGAGGCCAGTGCCCGCAGCAGGAGTGCCAGGACATGTCTGCTCTGGAGCTGGTCACCCTACCCCTCTTTCTCTCCCTCCTCATGCCTCTCTCACTGGCTCCTCATCTCTTTCCCCTTCCTTTTCCTGTTCTCACCCCACACAACTAGAGCATCCATCCCTGTGGCCTCATCTCCCCTGCACGGTTCACCTCTACTTGGTAGTGTTGGCTTGGTAGGTAGGACCTGGTGTCCTAAGACTGGACTTGAGTCCTTCCGGTAGAAACAGGAAAGCCCGAGATGTGTGAATTCAAGGCCCTGAGAAGGGAAAGCGTCTGATAAGACTCATGCAAGAAATTCCTTTCCTCCAGGTGGTCTGCCTGAAGGTGTTGCACTGGAGTAGGTCACATGTACTCTCCTTCGGCATCAGAGTTCCCTTCATCCCGGCCTTAGTTTTCTTTTCCATGGACGAGGGGAAGTGGAAAGAAAAGCTGCTGAGCAGGAACCCTCTGGCTACCCAGAGAACATCGACCTGGGTGCCGCCGAGTGAGAGCCCTCTGCCACAGCATCACTGATGAACTGGGCCCCGGCGCATTGAAAACAGAAATGGGGGGGGGCGGTTCCCGAACACGTCCCCACATGAGAAGGCCTTCGCATTGAGTTGGGGCGAGCGGCAATGACTCCGACTTCAGCCCGGAGAGTGTAGGAATCAATATTTGGAATGAGTTCACTGCTGGAGAAAGATTGCCATTTGTTAAATAGGATCTTCATCTAGTTCAGCTTAGAGGAAAATAATAAGCTATCACTCTGCCTATTTGTGTTTGGCGGGGAAAGCGATGTTCAAGGATTCCCAGGAACAAATTCTGACATTTCTTGCATAGACATTTGTTAACATTATAATGTGACAGTTTAAACAAGTGTCTTTAATAAAGCTAGATGATGGCTTTTAAAAATAAAGTTAAAATGGATTGTGGGAAGTAGCCATATTTTTAACCGGGTGCTGTGAATAGTTCATGTCTAGAAGGATTATCTGAAGCAATAGGACGGACTTACCTATTAGATTAAATTACTCATTCTCTGATCTTTCTGTGGCTCTCTTTTATTAATAAAGTATGAATCATAGCTAGGTTAACATGACCAATCAACACTACTCCCCCGCCCCCCGACCTCGGAACCTTGAAATTTGGAAAGGACGGTGGGGGTTTGTGTGGTCCTAATTCTTACCTTAAATGTTACGATGACCTGACCGCTCGTGATTTAGCCACCTTCTGAGAAAGTCCAGCCCGTCTCTACTCTTTATCTTTCGGTGACCCACAGAGGGACCAGGGGGGTCTTCTTTCACTCATCAGTTGTAGGTCAAGTACTTTCAGAGATTTTCTGCATGGTATCAGACATCTTAGTATTGACCACTTAGAGAACTGTACCCAGCTTCCCATGATTAGAAAGTGTGACTAAGAGAGAGTGGGTGCAGAAGGTTGTAAGCACAGCTCACAGACACCCTCCTCAAGTGCTAAGGGCAGAGTCACTGAACTGCTAACATGAGACCTTGAAGGAGGACTCCCGTGGCAGTTCCTTAAGCTAAAATCCTCAGCATGAGGAAGCGCTACCGCGATCAAGTCACAAAGCCAGCTTGCTGAAAAGGTTTAAAACTGTGAACCTGGGTGAGGGAGTCTTGCTTCTGAATTTGTTTCTCTTGGTTTTTGTTTTATTCTTTTTTTTTTTTCTTTTCTCCCTATAGGAAGAGGGCCGAGTCCGACTCTAGAAAGAGCAGCATTCCCAACAGTAAGGAGGCCCCTTCCCACCACCCGACAGATCCCGTGGAGCTGAGGCGTCTTAATTTCCAAACACCAGGTAAAGAACATGGCTCGTCTTGCCCATCATAGAGTCTTGACTGATTGTGCCTTTATAGGAAAATATATCACTGTGTTTTGAGCAATTTTGTCTATACTGCTGGTTTATTTTAATATTATTGAGACTTGCCCAGGCAAAGATGGGACAGGAAATTAACTTATTTGTACAAATCTGAGATGAAGTGATGAAATTCTACTTGAGATTTTCAGAAGAAGTATAGTACTCATATTTGTAAGAAAATTTCCCATTTTATGGACTTAAGACAGTTTGTTATATCAGTAACACCAATCTGGAGCGAATTCAAATTTCTTATCTGGTTGGTTAATTGGATGGATGGATGGACAGATGGATGGATAAATCATTTGTCATATTAGTAATAATACATAGATTCATCCCATATTTTTCTGTTTATCACTGGTAGAAGTAGAGAAGCTAGGAAGAAGGGAGGGAGTGAGAAAGAAAGGAGTGGGAGAGGTTAGGAAAATGAGGCAACATTTTTTTAAAATCTATGCTAGATATCACTGAACAATTTACATCTCTTGTTTTTGGAGACACTGAAAGTTAACCAAAGATAGGAAATATATTTGCTTCTTTAAAATAAGTGAACATCTATTTCAACATAGGATAAAATACTATTCCATCTAAGGGGCATTTTGTACAATATTATTCATTCAAACCTAGCATTTTTCTTTTGCTTTCTAGCAAACAACTCTTGTTTAAACCACGTTGTAAATAATGAATGGTAAAAAAAATCTAGAAACATAAAACTTATCAGCACTGGCTTACTACCTAGTGCTAACGAATGAGGTAAAGATGTCATCTGAGAAGCATTGTAGATGAAAACTGTGTTGTAATCATCTACTCCAATGCTTAGGTTCCAAAGGGGCACTTCTCACTCAGATATTGGTATACCCTAGATTCATTAAACAGCACCTTAGCCATGTATTGTTTGGAATGAAAAATACATCTATCCTGTGTTTGCTATGTTTTCTCTTTTACATGTAAGTGTATCCTTATAACCAGTAATTCTTCAACTGCAAGAAATGTCCATCTGTTTCAAAGTGCCTGTACAGACCATGATAGATGGGATCTGTTGTTCTTATTAATTCTACCTCAAAGAGCGTAGGCTTTTTAAAAATTGATTTGGAAGCAGCAAAGACATGCTTCCATCGGCAGAAATTTGGGAAGAAAATGGCCTTACAGCCAAAGGCTCCTGGATGGGTCCACCCCCCCCCAAAAGGCTGATACAGACAGCAAGGATGTGAAGATATACACAAGTATTGAACAGATTTGCATGGTCCTCCAGTATCAGGCCACTTCCTCAAGGCCACATGTACAGCCACTCTCTAGGGGCACCACCTGTGCGCTGTGGCTTGAGTGATGGTGGCTGGAGTTCTGAGTTCATCGCTTTTAGACGCAGGTGACTGACTACCTCTTATGAATGCACTCAGGCCTTATCAAACACCGGTTGTCCTAGAGTTGATGCCAGGTCATGATGGCCCCACGTGTGTCAGAGTCGAATGGTGCCCCCCCCCAGGGTTTTCTTTCTCATTTTCCCATGGTTAAGGGGGTTCCCTACGGAAATTAATAGGTCATCATGGGTCAGGATCAGTAAAAGTAACGATGTTGTTGGTCTGCAGCCACCCCTCTCCTCCGCCAGCAGCCAAGCCTTCCTTGTTCTCCGCCTCCCAGCCACGGGGTCCCCGGCTTCTGCAGAGGCCTGGGATGTGCTCTTCCCCACGGATCTAGCCATCCGGCTTCCAGGAGCTGGGGTTTTCTGAAAGCTTATCTCTAGCCCTTTCTTCCTGAGTCCCTTAGGGCAAACTTGATTTCATAATTACTGACTTACCATCAAGCGGGTTGACTGCTTAAAACCCCTCGGAAGCTCCTGAGATAGTTGTTGTTCATCGATATCGAGTTGACTCCTGTTCATGGTCATGCCGGATGGGAAGAGTAGAACCACTTCTTAGAGTTTCAAGGAGGTGGCACGTTGTCAGTGGGTGGCCATTCCTGCCTCCTGGGGGGCACTCCAGAAAAAGTGAAAATTGGCAGGGTTTTCCCGAAGCATTGTTACCATCCAGGATAGGCTCACTCCAAAGGCGTTGTCTGCTTTGTGACTTCCGGCATCCCTTGCCTTGTTACTGAGAACAGAGTTGCTGGCTCTCCACAGCTTCCTCTTCTTCGCTGGCCTGTCTCCTCTGGCTTGGCTGGCGCACGGTCCGCCAGTGGACCTTTAAGCACAGCCAAGGTGGAGCCAGAAAGGCAAAATAGGCCCAGAGAAGCGAGTCAATGGGAGCTGCTACTCCCTTCTTCCCTAGTGCTGCGGAGAGTTTCCAGGGGGATACATAAATAGGAAGTGTGAATGGGAACAACATGGGAGTAATATTAACAGAGAACCGGTGACAAGTGGGGACTAGGAATGCCTTGCAACCGAGCATTGCCATCTTTCACTACTATCTTGTGTTTTGTTTTGTTTCCTAATTGTGCCCACGTACATAACACATCCATACACATAGCACGCACACATGATGACATTTAGTAACCCAGTTCTGGCACCACATGCCCGTGCAGAAACCATGGACATTATGTACAGAGACCCGGGGGCTTTTCATTCCCACCCATCATTTTGCGGGGATGACCAAACCCAAGAATTCCACAAAGAATCTAATTTTCCGTATATATGTAATAATAATAAATGGTTTTGAGAGGGAAGCTGCTAAGTTTCAGAGAAGTCACTGAACAGATCACTGTATGTAATGCCTGAAGTGGTCATCTCTTGTATCACCCATGACTTTACCAAAGTAAAACAGAGACCTATGTCTATAAGAAGGTTTCCTTTGAGGCTTAGCGTATCATATAGAAAATGGGATAAATTCAAACGGACAATACAATGAAGTGGGCATGAAGCGCAAAGGAGGAGATGGGGAGTGTATGAGACCAGGGTGACTACAGAGACATAGCCAGTGATATTTATAGAGGTGTAAGAAAGGGCTTTAGATCAAGAATTGTATATCAGGACAACATCCCAGCCCACGCCAACTGAAGTCCATAAATCTGATACTAGTCCTAAGTTTCTTCAGACTCCCGCAGTCACGTGCAGTGATCCAGAGTGCAGGAAGATCACTGGCCTGCAGGTGCAATGTCTTGTGGATCCAGTGGTGGCTGATGCATCTCCAGGGCTCGGGCAGCATCTAGCAGGAAGGGGAAGGCGGAGCAGGGTGCAGGGGGTTCCCAGGAATCTCCTTATGAGCAGCCCACACCCAAAAGGAGGCATCATCCAGCTAACTTGATTGACAGGCTAGACTCCACCCCTACACTTTTATATATCTTCAAGTTTACATGAAATTATGTGACGACCACAGGGTGGTATCCTAGAGAAAGAGAGTAGTAAAGGAGAGATCGTCCGAAGACTGGCGCCGACCTGTTCATTCACTCAGGAAGCCACTATCCTGCCCTTAGCTCAGGTGAGAAGCCCATTTATGCTTGATTTGTTGAAATAGTCGATTTGCTTCCCCAGCTCTGTGCTGTGGCCTGCTGGCCAGACAATGTGACAAGTTTTCAAAGGAAGTAGACTCAACTGGGAGGAGAAATGCACAGAAATGTGAGCGTGTGCTTGGACCAGAATAGTCTAGCCACAGCGATGAATCGCCTTAATTCCTTGTCAGTAAACAGAGGCAAAGGTAGGCTTGTTAGGTAACCTCTTGGTACCTTTTCCTCTTCTCTTATTCACACAAGACCAGCATTTTCCTGACTGATGAAAGGAAAAATCACCCTTTCTCAGTTGGTGGACTGCTGTGATATCCCTCTTCTGAATTGGGAGTAGAATGCCCATTTCAGACCCCCAAATCACTTCTTTTCTATACAACATACAGGTAAATATATAATCCCTTATCTTCAAACATAATAGCATTTTAGGATATTTAAGAATGGGATGCAAAAGTAAGTGATTGATCATCAAAACCATTATTTAAACAAAACAAAAAAACAGGACTTCCAGTGAAATAAGAAACCTGTAACTCATTCCCTGCACAGAGCTTGTTCATGAAGGCAAATGGATTTCCACTTCTGATGGGCCCATTGAGGGAGATAAAATGCCAAACAAAGAATCCCATTTGAAATTCAGGAGGCCTTTCACATTGCTTAGTTCACAAAGTCTATACATTTTCCTTCCCTAAGAGAATGGTCTTGTGAATGAAATCTCCATTTATATTTTAAGTTATTTTTTCTTGTTGGATTCTACATTCAAGGAGTCAGATTCTCGCTCCCTACTCCCCACCCCATCCATGTTGGTTCACATACGAAAGGTATTTGGAATACTTATTCATGTAAATCGGTATTTTGACGGTTCAAGTATTGTTAAGCATCCTTATCTCCAATACCACAATCCACCTGTTTCTGAGTCAGGAAAAGGAATCCATCAGGCTTTTTTGTCCACTCTTGCTCAACTGAGACATAGAAGAAAAGACATAGAAGATCGGTGTCTTCGGTGTAACCATCTCAGAGTGGATGTGATTGCCGGAGCTGCTCCTGGCTAATTTCGACATCTCGGAAGAGACTGTTGTTGGGAAAGGCTGATGCTTTCCTAGTTGGGGGTAGGCACCTAGTCTAGTCAGTACAGGCACACCTCATTTTAATTGCATTTCATAGATATGCTGCTTTTTATAGTTTGGAGGGTTTGGGGTTTTATTATTATTCTTTTTTATTTCTTAACAAATTGAAGGTACCCTGGTGGTGTAGTGGTTGTGCGCTGGGCTGCAATCCACAGGGTCAGCAGTTTGAAGCCATCAGCTATTCAAAGACTGAGCTTTCTACTCCTGTGAATACTTGGTCTCGGAAACACAGGGGCAGTTCTACCCCGTGCTCTAGGGTTACTCGCTATGAATCGGCATGGACCCCGTGGCAGGGGGTTGGGTTTAGTTTTAATATTTGGACATTTGTGCAGCCCTGTGTCTGCAAGTCTGTCAGTGGTAACTCTCCAACTGCATGTGCTCCCTTAATAGCTCTGTGTCACCTTTTGGTAATTCTGACACTTTAGCACACACTTTCCATACTGCTATTGCATGCTTAGTGACATGATAGTGTAACCATAACTTTTATAGACACTGGAAAGCCCCCCTAAAAAAATCATGTAGACTCCTTTATTGTGACAGTTACTTTATTTGAGCCCTGCCTGTATTTTCCATGAATAAGTATTACTGTCTTAGTAAGCTTTAGAGCTAAGCGTGTGTTTGAGAGAACCTGACTCACCTAATCCCTTAATTGAATAATGGTTTACAACCCTATGCCATCAGTTACTGCTGTTTCGGATTGGTCAGAATGAAGGTGATATACACCATTATATTTTACTAGAGGCAGCCCTGATGGCATAGTGATTATACATTAGGCTGCTCATGAAAAGTTCAGCAGTTCAAAACCACCAGCTGCTCTGTGGAACTAAGGTGGAGCTTTCTACTCCTAAAGAGTTACAGTCTGAGAAACTCATGGGCGCAGATCTACTTCATCTTATAGGGTCTCTGTGAGTTGGCATTGACTCAATTAATTTTTATTAACCACTGGGTGTCAGAGAAAACCAGCCTCTAACAACGGAAGGGTTCGTAAGTGCAATTGTATGGTTATAATATATAAAGATCATACTAAAGTCATAGAAGATAGGAAAGATAGGAGAGAAAATAAAATAAAGGAGTCAGACACATTTTATAGTAACATACTCACCTCAGCCCCTCTTGATGGTCCACATGGAGGAGGGAAAAGAGAGGGCATAGAGAATCTTTACTGTCTTGGGATATTTATAGGTAGCCATAAGACATGCATATCCGGTAGTTACCTATGTCACAAGGTGAGTGGTAACTACAGTAAGGTCCCTGAGCTCACAGGTGAAGAAACCTAATACCTGCACTGGGGGAAGGTATGAGAGGGGCTGAGTGACAAGGTGGGAGGAGATAATAAAAGGATGTCTGCTTCTCTAGGGAGACAGAATCAACCATGTGCTCACTTTAAGGCAGCATAGCTGTTAGAGGAGAATCTGTGGGAACACTATTTAAAGCGGGATCATGTACTTGGACTTTATCTCTAAGTTACCAAAGTGGTAGCTTTCCTAACGTGGAACACCAGCTTTCCAGATTCCCTCTGTTATGAGTTAAGGAATAGAGTCGTAGTCATATTTCCCTCAGTGTTAGTTTCCCACAAGTGGGTAAATTTTCCAAGTCTTTTAAGATCTGTGGAAGAAGGGATTCAATTGCATATTGACATATAAAAGATGCTTTTACAAAGAAGCGCTACTAAGCCTCACACATTCTGGTGGTGGATACTTGAAATTACTATGTGTCTGGGTAGGGTGATGAAAATATTGCATGCTATCAACTAGATTGGGAGGTAGTCTATTTTTCTTCTTTTGTATTTTTGAAAACTTTCATAATCAGTTAGGAAAACCTTCCCCCACCCAACCCACCCAAAAAAGTATAAAAATAAAAGCAAAACTATTCATTATTCTACTTTTTCTTATTTTTCAAAAAATTATATTTTAGATGAAAAATTAAATAATTTCCTACCATCCAATCCATTTTTACTTTCTGATGTTAAAAATAGCATATCAAGTCCATGTTCCCTGCATATTCTTCTAAATCTCTCTCTCTCTCTCTCTCTCTCTCTCTCTCTCTCTCTCTCTCTCTCTCTCTCTCACACACACACACACACACACACACACACACACACACACACACGGTTCTTTAAATTATAAAATGTACGGAGAATGCATAGTCAGAAGGGTGGGTGGGAGGGTGGGTAGATGGATGTGGATGGGAGTTGAAGGAAGATAGCTATGCATGTACAGTACACAGAATTTGCTTTTTGAGCCTTTAGCCCCAAGAGTAGACGTTCCTATTTCAGTTCATTTGCTGGTCTCTTGTTCAGCAGTTGATAGTCTTGATGGCATTCGGTCCCGCAGTGCCACCGAATGTAGTGAAGGGCGCCCTCATAATGAAGGCTCTCGGTCGCTCGTCTTGAGTTGCACCTGCCTATGATGCCATAGTGAACGTACTGACCTCAGAGCTTCGCACCCCTGTTAGGGCACAATCTAAGTGCTAGGTGCCCAGGACGGGGGTTGCCAGGCCCTAGGGTAGCCATGTTTACTATTTTAAAAGACACTGTCACTTCCAGATTTGTGAAACTGTCATTAAAAAGGGCTTTACCTGCAGGATAAAATCTCTGGCCTCTAGTCTCCAAAATTGGACAAAGGGCCTAAGATAATATATAATTGCCCCAAGACAGAAATGAATAAGAAAGCTTAAAGAAAAGAGGTTACTGGAATGTGTTCATATTTCTAATCTTGTCCAACAAAGCAAAAGTAGAGAAACAAATTTTCTTAAAGAAAAAAAGACAGGCATTTTGAACATGTGGTCACCACCTCTGTCTGCACTCTCAGACTTCCACCCCTGCTCCAATACATTGCCTGCCCCCACGCTACCCCACCAAACCCTTGCAAATAAAATCCTCCTGGTTCTACTTGTACCTTGTAGGAAAATCGAGCTTTTAAGCATTGATGATCAGATGTTACAACTTCAGGCCCTCATTTTCATTCTGTGGGTGACCTTAATATGTTTTGCCCTAAAGCAAGCACGGATGGTGGCTGACTGATGGCCTGCGAAAAACACAAACAAACTCATAAAAACCTAACACATTAGCAATAGTAGTATTAGCAGCTGAACTGTCTTCTTAGCAACAGTTGAACGGGCTTCAGATACTCTTGAGGCATCTCTTTGCATCATCCAGTCCTATTAATTGCATTGATGCTTACAGGATCCACTTTTCTATCGCCTTCCTTTTTTATCTTCAAAACTCAATTTGGATTATAAGAAACTTAGATAGATGATCTGGATATATATATACACACACACACACACACCATGTTTGGTCTTTTGTATCTCATGGAATATACATGACATCTTTCTTATATAAAGGAACGTGGTTTGTTCAAATTCTGCAATCTGAGAAATCTGTCAATAAACTATGCTGTCTCCGTACTTACTGGGGAAAAGGTGACTCTTAATGGTGGAAATTGGGGACAATAGTGTTGTTCTCACCCGCCAAGCCAGGAACTCAGGTTTAATCCCTTGTCAATGCAGCTCATACACACCCTCCACCCATTCATCTGTAGAGACTTGCAGGTTGCTATGATACCAAGCAAGTCTTGGTGAAACTTCTAGACAAAGGCAAGAGAAAAGGCCAGGAGGCCTACTGCCAGAACACCATCTGCTGAAAACCCAATGGGTCTAATCTACTGCACGTGGCATGGAGTCCACATGAATGAAGGGCTGATTTGATAGCAGCTGACAATAGCAATGGGGAGCCCTGTCACGGAGTAAGCCAGTCACCATCCATGTTCTACCAGGAAGGGATGCTTGCTGACAAAGGAGGGTTCTCTTTAGCTCTTAACCCTCCTTGCTCTCCGTGACACATTGTGAACATAGCCACGTGGTTTAGTCTAAAATCGAACAACTGTTTAATAAACTGCTAACTCGGTGATAGGACCCCATTGACAAGGTCATAGTCCTTGGTTTTCTGTTGAAATTAGCTCCCTTTTCCAAGACCACTAACGATTCCCCAGCCTTTCTCACGAAGTGTTAGATAGGAAGCCCATGAGAAGAACAGTGCTGCATCATGACAAACACACGCATGTAGAAGCAGCGAAGACAATTTCAAAAAGTGTCCCACCACATTTGTTCATGTCTTCATAAAAGAGTTAAATTTGTTTTTTGAGTAGCATGTCAACGTTTCATACAAGGTTTTGAAAGTTTATTTTTTTAAGTATTTTAGGAACAAATATTTTCCTGTGGATAATAAAATCATTTCGCACACAATGCAAATAAGGTTACTGACATAGTCTGACAGAGTGCTGAAAAGAACACACTAAATTAGTTGTTTTTCCTCTGCTGAGAATCGTGTTGCATTTAGAATTTGTATCTTTGGTTCATGTTTTCATGAAAACGTGTGATGTTTGGCCAAGAAGTAACTGGGTACACTGTGTCCGGGTGTCCTTCACCTCGCCTCCCCTGACCCACATGTCCCCTCATAAGCTGTGGCGTGATCCACATATTTTCACAAGCCAGGGTTGGGTGGTTTATGACCTATAGAGAGCCCAGCTGATCTTAAAAGTCCCATCTTTGTGACCTTGCTTCTGCTCTTCCAGTACTGGGAGAGGATGTGATAGGCAGGCACCATGGCATAATTAAGCCCACCTGGTGCCATGGTGGTTACACATTGTGCTGCCAACCACAAGGTCAGCAGTTCGAAACCACGAGCTGCTCCTCTGGAGAAAGATGAGGCCTTCTCGTGGTACAATATTACTTGATGTTACTGGAATATGAAATGGTATAATATATTTATTAAATCCCAATTAATTTTTTTAAAGAGTTACAGACTCAAACCCATAGGAAATGATCCTTCTCTGTCTTGTAGGGTGGCTCTGTGTCCAAATCGACTTTGGGGCAGTGAGTTCGGTTTGGGTTTTTAATGGGAAAGGAAGAGATTTGGGGTCGAATCCCCAGATATCCACCATGTTGCTAACAATGGAGGTTTTGATCAAGTGCTTGAATCCCATTGGCCATCCTTATTTCTAGGTGACCTAATTAGCAGAGTGAATAAGTATCGGACAGATAGGCACATGGAGGTCTGACCAGTGCAGGAACTAGCACAAAGCTCAGCATCTGCTACCTGGTCCTTTGCTTTGTGGCTCCAAACTCTTTAGAGATCACGTTTAACCCTCTGATGTAACCGGCCAGGGGAGGTGGAGGATTGTATTCTCTTTAGACAGTGATCAACAATGAGTTGGCCACATGTGACCTGCAGGGACTTTTGCTTTATAGCCAGTGAGTTTCAACCAACATCAAGTCAGCATTGAATGCTAGGGAGCCATAACATGATAAGCTGGATATTTTTGAGTTTCTAATGAGAGGCTAAAAAGTCTAGCCTATTGCTCTCCATTCCCACCAGGAAGATACCCACGTGGTAAAACTGAACAGCCTCACCAGGCTCTGACATCCCCACAATGGCCACAACCTCTGACAAAGATGATCCTGACATTGAGGCCAAGAGGTCGTTTCCATTCATCTCCTGCTTACTGTTACTTTTCCTGTAGTAGAGAAATATTTCTCTTTTCCAAGTCTCCATCGCAAGTAAGAAAATGAAGAGGTAGCCTTCTAGGCAATTTGCTCCAGGAAATGGAGATGCGGTCATTTTTCTGTGAAAGTGTTGACCATCTTCTGTCTTGCTCACCTGGCCCCTGGAGACTGTGCCCAGCTTTAGAATCTCCTAATGCCCGTGCTGGAAAGGAGGCTCATAGAAAGACCCAGAAGGTCCTGGGTATGATTCTGTTATTCCCTAAGTGGGTCAACAAATACCATCATTTAACTCTTCATGACTTCAGAGGCCTGGTGAGCAAAATGAAATGATGGATCGAGTCATCTCGATGACACCTCCGAGATTACAGCGCCCTGGTTTAAAAGTTGTATTTCTTGAAAGGAATTCTAGTCACATTTCTGACACACACATGTACCCCTTTAAAAGTACCATTTATGTTGTTGTTGCTTTTCTTGTCCTCCTAACCTAAGGCATCTAAAACTGCCATCTTCTTTTTAATCATTGACAGTATAGATTGTGAATATCATAGCCCCAAAAGGAAAACCCCACCCAGATGTAATGCTGGTCTTGAAAAGAAGTTGGGCTTCTGGAGCTTTGAGCTGATAAGGGCCTGACACGGGCAAGCCCTCATCATTTCTAAGCTGAGCCTCGGGTCCTTTCCTGCTGCTAATGGTTGCCGGGCTAAAGCTTGCTGAATGAGAAGGCAGAGGGCATTCAAGGGGATCGTCCCACGAATGCTAATCTCATTCTCATACATTCTGATTGGATTTTTGAACAGAAGAAAAAGAAATGGAGCTATAGGCACCTGACAATGAAGTCCCATAGATACTGTCTTAGTTTCTTAGTGCTACGGGAACAGAAAAAAATACCACCAATTGGTGACATCAAAGGACAGAAAACAATTGTCGCTGAGTGCATGGTTTTTGGAGTAGATGTTCAAAGCAAGTCATGGGCTCTAGTCCAGGACAGTCCTCCTGGTTGGTAGCCCTGAGTGTGCCGACCACCCCCACCCCTCATTGGCTTAACAGGTAGTTCTTCACATGGTTTCTTCCCCCTTGAATATGTCTGTCTCGTTTTTATTAATCCCACTCAGAAAGTGATTCGGTTTTGGTCCCATCTTGTATTCTGTAGGGCCTCATGAACAATCCCAAAGGAAAACCCTATTTCCACAGACAATTATACGAAAAGAGACTTCAACATAAATTTTGAAGTAGGGCAAAAGTCAGTCTATTACAGGTACAGACACCTGACTCCCACACTCGGAGGTTCTGCCTTCATTGTTCTGATGGGTGAAGCCTGGAGAGGAAGAATTTTAAGGGGTGTGAAGACAGAGGTGTCTACTGATGCATGCTGGTCCTTTCCAGATTGATAGTAACAGTCGACCCCAACCTTAGTGGGAGCGCTGTGGGAAACAGCCTGGTCACTAGCCTTACGTACTGAAATGATAACTAATGGTCTCCGTTTCCATCCAGGAAGCAGTATTCCTTGATTATAGCATTAATTTTGTGGGGTTTTTTTTTATTTTGTTTTGAGTTTTACCATCAGGCAATGGAGAAAATTTTCTGGAGCAGGACATACGAGTATTTCAAACAGATCCTTGATGATAATTTCCAGATCTGAACTAAAGAAATTCTTCATCTCAGGGTTAATGTGTAGCATAATTTTATGTTAATATTTAATCTTGTCAAAAAGATAACTTGAAAATATGAGTACTTTACTTACCTGTTGACTAACTAATATAATATTAGATCTGAATCCTAAAAGTAGACAATTCAACTGCCTAATAGTTTTCTAGAACAACCAAAGCTCCTGCCCCTCAAAGAAACAGTGCAATGACTTGTGGGGCCCTTGCAGGTAAATCAAGTGATTGTGACTTCAGAATTTATATCACTCTACTGATAAATAATAAGTAGATAGACATTGTAACCCTCATAATGAAGTGATATGTCCCCATTCGTCAATGCTGGAAGTGTAACTCATAGTCAGTGTCTATGGCCTGCGCCATTAAGGTTTCCATAAGATCACCTCCCCTTTCCGGGCAACATCCATTCTGCCATTTTTATTTGTTCTTGACCCTCATTGCCAATATCAAAGAGCTTCGAAAAGTTCATGGAAAATTGTCCTTATCTTTTAATTCCATTTTTCCACAAGCTTTTTGGAGCCCCCTCAGCTGGTACATAGTACCAAGTCCTCAATGATGGTGACTTCATGCTGTAGTATCTGTGTGTGTGCTGTAGGTAAACATATGTTTTCAGACTTAGAATGTAAGGAATCCCTGCAGGTGTGTTGGGATGTCTCTGTAATTTGCTTCCAAAGTAAAACACCCAGATCACATGCCAGTGCATGCAAAAGTGACAATGTTGATTGCGTCTTTGGTTGGTTATTATTGGTCTTCTACTGCTGTTTTACTAATACTTTTCCCATCTCCAACTGGCTTTACTTTTTGCAGCTTTGAGCAGTAATTCAGTCCCCTACGCCTCCCTGATTGGCTCTGTGTCCTCCCTCTCTAGCCAAACCACCACTCAGTCCATATATGATAATAACTCTCTCCCACGATTCGCTCGAAAAGGTCTAAACATCTTTGTCTCTATTATTTTCTCTGTCAAAGCACTGCAATGGATGTCCACATCAGTCCGCTTCCATTCCTCCATAAACGTAGAGTCTCAGTTGACTTTGCATTTCTGTTCCTCACCCTGGGGTGCCTCATCTGGAAAAGATCACTTTAATGACCTGTCGCCCACCCACACTTCCCAAGAATGTACATTAGTTCAATTCGACCATGTATGTGGAAACATTCCAGAAACGAGCTTCCATTTTTTTTGCCAAATGCGTAATTTTAAATAACCACAAAGAGTTTCTACTCCTTGCTGGTGGACCTTCCACTAAGATTTTAACTGACTAGAAGCAGGCCCTCATCGTATGAAGGCTAGAACACAATTCCCAGAAGAAGCCAGGTGGTCTTCTTTACTCTCCAGATCCTAGATAATTTGACTTTGGAGATAAAGGAAATTGCTGGGCGACTTTTAATACTGGGTCAATATCGAAAAGTGCCTCCATTACCCAGTGCCCTCCCAAGAATCAGGCGAACAGATGAATGTCAACTCGGCTTCCAGTGTGAGCCCCTCCCACATTCTTTCTTCTTTCTGTTCTTCGGATGTTTCTCAGGGGACTTGCTTGTTCAGGTTTTGTAGCCAGCTGGACTTTGTGTCTCTAAGTCATGGTGTGTAAGTGATGCTCACTCATGGAACTCTGGCAAAATGAATCCGAGAGAATTCAAATTGTACGCAAAGTGAGCAAAGATGCAGAGAAAGAAAAAAACACACACAAGGATTCACAACCAATTGAACTGTGGGTTGTTATTTTTTTTTAGAATGGGGGGGGGTGTCTCTGAAACCAATGTAGTTCAGCTGGCAGACTGAACTAAAGATGTGTCCCCACCTCATATCACTACTTTCTTTAGTCACCTTATTCCCGCCACCTCCTTGCACCACGTGTTCATCCATCTGCATCCATTTCCCATTAGTGGACAAAGATGTTTACACCTGAAGTAGATTGTAGGCTTGCTGGGGGTTGAATAAAGGGGGACCCGAGGCAAAATCTCACCAAGTTGCTAGCATGGTCGTTTCTCCCGATCCAGGAGAAGACCACCGCCTCAACCGCTACAATCTGCTACACGTGGAAACATTTTTGGAACTCAGTTTGCTGTCGATGGTTGTTGTCCGTGGGTGTCGTTGATGAGCTGTGGTGCATGCCCCTCTTTGTGTCCATACTTGCATGTATGTGTGTGTCGGTCACCTTCCGGTCTCGTGAACAAGTAAAACGATCTTAATCTAGTTTTAATGTGTGTAGTGAATCCTGCCAAACCTTGCAGTATATGTATTAGCCCTTTGAAAAACAAATCTATCAGGCTATCCATTTTCACTTTTTCGTTTCCTTTTGTTTTGTTTTGGTTTTTGGTTTGTTTTTACAAATTCATTCTGTTATCTTTTATTTACGCCATCATTTCCTTTGCAGGTTCAGATGATTCCGGTTACCCTGGTAACCTTCATTTCTCAAGTTAGTTTTCCTTGATTATGCATAAGTCACTTTATGTTTCCTCTCAAACTACTGCTCTTTCCCTTTCAGGCCTTCCTCACTGTCTGTTTCCTTAGTTCACTTTACACCATTTAATTCCACACAGTTTCCATTTCACACAGAGCAGGAGAAGGAGTTTGCAATGGCCTCACTGTCCTTACTCAAAGCAGAAGTTGACATCAAGCCTGGCAGCTTCCGCCCACTAGCTAAGCTCATAGTTCCATGGAGCACAATAACGCTTTCTTTTACACTAGGGGTGTTAGTTTGGGGATGATGCTCGGTGGCTTTTCATTTGGCTACAAAACCCGCCTGCCCGAGCATGCCCTGCTTTGAGTAACCAAACTATCTGCCTGCTTCCTCGCCTACACATCTTTATGACCCATGTTTCAGGCCATTTTCTAATTAGAGTGTTCGCTGTTATTTTGGAAAAGGTGGCATTGTTTGCCTGTGTTTCTTCAAGCATGTCTCTTCTTTCCCTTTGCCAGGCATGGCCAGCCACCCTCCAATACCTATCTTGGAACTTGCAGATCACATTGAAAGGTTGAAAGCAAACGACAACTTGAAGTTTTCCCAGGAGTATGAGGTAATTCGATGTGTTTGCTCGATGGTCATATCAAGTGTCGCCCTGTTTCTTATCGACCATATTGTGGAAGATAAATTTAATCGTTTTTTTTTTAATCTTTGAACATGGCATGGAATCAGTTATCACCAGTAGCTGGAATAGCCAACTTCCCAGTGGCTGTGAAATCAATACAGTAGTTCAGTGTTTGAAAGTTGAGTAGTTTACGTGTGGTCAGGATTACTGTAGCGCTCACAGCGATCCTGCAGGATGGAGGCGAAGGGTCCTGTGGGTTTCTGAGAGTGTAACTCTTCCCTGAGTGCAGAAGGTCTGTCTTCTCCCATTATGGTACTTAGTGAGGTTGATTTAGCCTTTCTGGTATTGGCAATGTTTATAGAATGTACTGAATTAATAAGTAATGAAGTATACTGTATGGGTACCAATTGAGAATCCTCATTGAGGGAGGAAATAAGATTTCAAGACAGAGTAGATTTGTCAGTACTACGGAAAAGTATTTTGAAAGTGCTCCTGGTTAGTTTTCCGTGACCTGAAAACTCTTCATGTTTAATTTTACTCTTCAATCTAAAAACCATGCAAGAATGAATATTCCAATGGCGGCATGCCCGCACTGCAGCCCCGGTGGTGTGGTGATGAGGAGGTCAGCTGTAACTGGCAGGTCAGTGGTTGGAGTCCTCAGCTGTGCTGGGGGGACAGTGGTCTATAGGCGAGCATAAGGATGACAGCTGTAGACACCCTGCCGGGCAGTTCTCCTTTGTCCTCCAAGGTTGCTGAGCTGAGGCTGACCATGATGTGTTTGTGTGTTGTTGGGGTTTTGTTCTGTGTTTAACAAGTTGTCAGAAAGTGGCCTGTTGTTTGGGGAAAAGGATGACTCGGTTGTGGCATAAAAATGCCAGAATCTTTACAGAAATTCAGGGAGAAATCTGGATGGTGAAAATAAGTCGCTGGGTATGACTTCGGATCTTGTGGCCTTTCTCAAGCAGAACATGGTAAACCTAGATTCTTTCTGCTATTCCCTAGCAATGGACCCATCATGAAGCCAGTTCATCAATGACTGGTCGCCAGAGCATCGTTTTTCTTGTGAGCCAGTTGAATTGAGCAGAAGTTAATGCACAGCAAAAAATTGTTGGGTAGTTTACATTACAAAGTGATCAGGTGCCTGAGAAACCCAAAATGTACTGTGAGGGTTTGGGATAGGTTTATTTAGTGGCATTCTGGCGATGGATTCCTTTACCTTTCTTGGTCTCTGTGAGGTCACCATTCAAATGGGACATTGGGCTGAATCATCCCGGCCCCAACCACCTCAACCTCTGCCTTGGAAAGTTCTTCATAACCACCCAGAGGAACCCCAAGTTAAAGTAACTGGAGGGCTGATTCATGTAAGAGGCTCTGAGAACAATAATGTGGAGCCATGGGGCATGCGGCATTCTGGGTAGTTGTGTGGCCTTAAAATCTCCAAATATTCAGATTTAGATCAAATGACTGTCTTGGCAAATCACATTAGCTCTGTAGATCCTGTGCACACCTGCCCTTGGGAGCCAGACACCCCGTTAGTTCAGTGGGAGGCTTCAACCCTTTTGTCAAACATTGGAAAGACCTCAAAGGTTTCTGTTTCTTTGTTCCCTTCTGGGATTGTGAAGTTGTATTTTCCAATATTTGGTTCTAACCATTCGGGGGAACATTTTTTAGGTTTGGGAATTTCACTTTAGATGGTGAATTGGCTTCTTTTTCTGAAATGACCCCCATCTTTATTTCCTCCTTGTTCTTCCTCTTGGTTTAATGGCCCCTCTTAAGTTATAAATTATCTTTTCAACCCATTCCTTTGGGTTCTGGTTAGGGGCTTGTGGTTGCAGGTTGAGTTTCTGAAGCGACAACCAGGCACACGAAGGATGTCGCCTGGGGCAGCGTCAAATAATGCTTTGAGATGTTTGGGCCAACCCGCTGCTTTCCACTTCCTCAAGCCTGTTGTCATGATCACCACAGCCCTTCCTCTTACTACCTGTTACGTGCCCTTCTCCTCTTTTCCTCTCTTCATTTGTGATAGCAAATCATGTCATGAGGCACAAACTCCAAAGTGGATAGCTCGCCCTGCTCCGAAACCACTGGGTGCATTCTCTAGCTGGAGTGCTTGGGACCCGGGTCGCCTCCTTCAAGCAGGCGCAGCATGGAGAAAGCTCAGCTGTATCCATGGAATGCAGGAAATGGCCCCTTTAAACGCTGAAATGTCTTCCGAGATGCTACTTGAAGAGTCTCTAATGCTATTTATTTAGCCATGAGATCATGAGTGCTCATTGAAAGTCGTTCTGAATGGCCTACTGGCGATGCTTGCATTAAGCACTCCCCTAGTAGCTGTTGACATGAGAGCCCACGCCGACTGATTGTTCTTCACAGCCTTGCTCTGTGGTAACAGCTCCCTGGGCATGAATTGACTGGACTGGGCCTTAACAGCCATGAAGGAGATAGTTAATTTTGCATTCATCTGTGTAACAGGATTAAGCCTACTACATAACTATTCCAAACCACAGAACAACATTACTTTTATTATAATTTTTAAGTCTATTTTATTCCTCGGCCATAGAAAAGGTCGGTGATTTGCCTCTGAAAAATCAGCCCTGAAGAACACTTCAGAGGGCGCTGCGCTATTGTCCCCGGCGGTGGCTAATTGGGAAGATGAGAGTGATACCTGCTGCGCAGTGTGATGAATGTAGTCAGTGTCATTGATTTACACAGACATGGCACAGAGCATGTTAGCTATATCTCTAATATGAAAAAGAGCATGCTGTGGGCTCCAGTTCTCCTCACAGTGCACCAAGTTGACCGAAGGCAACTTGTTGTTTTTCACGTGACCTTGAGGCCAACGCCCTTGTTTTCAGAGAAGAAAGTGAAGGAAAGGAGATTGTCGTGACTGTCCAGCATCTAATTGTATTTGAGTAATCACTACAAATTAAGGTTTACTCGCATCTCCCAACATGTGTGATGCTAACATGTCAAGGATAAAACAGGGGTCAAAGGCGTAGAAGCTGCTTGTGCAAACAATGAAGTCAGAATAGGAAGAGAGAGGCTCAGATTGGATCTCAGGCCTGTTAGCGCGTACAAGAGACCGTTATTGTCAAGGAACGTTAACTCGGACAGTGGATTGGATGCCTTCTGGAAACAAGGAAACTGAAAGACGGGTGTAGCCCTTGTACCTGAAGACCTTGAACACACATTGTAGATTTTCATCTTCTGGGAGAATGCCAAGGCTTATTGGACTCAAAATAGTTTGAATTTGAGGATTCCACCTACATTTCAAAGGAAAACACCCACCCTAAAATCGGTATGGCTTCAGAGTCAGCGCATCAGCCTGGGGGATGTGTGCATGAACCAGAACCGTATGTTCAGTGGGCTTCCTTCCTTTGCCTAAACCACGAGTTACCTTTGAGATAATGCTGACGCATCATGACCCCAGCGTTTCTGAGGAGAACTGCACTGCGCGCAGTAGGTCTTTCACTGGATGGTGGTCACGGGTATATTGCCCGGCCTTTCTTCTAAGGTCCCCTGGTTTTGCCAGATAACATCAAAAGATCTTAAGTTTTAAAGTGCCCAAGAGTCCTTTGGAAGTCTACTTGAAGATCCCCAGTCCCAGCCCCCAAAATGCTAGCAGAGGTCAAACATTCCTCCAAGCTCCATCCCTAACCCTTTTCTGTGCACTTCAGTGGGTTCTATCGTTCATTTCACTGAACTCACAGGCGAAGCTTATGATGATGGGGTTTATATGGAAGTCAATAGGTTACAATTCAGGTGAGACATGCTCAGGATACAGTTGTTCACTCAGGACAGTTTCTTCTGTGCTATGCCCACAGGCAGGCTTCTCAATAGCCTTCAGCCCCTTGGCCTGGACTCTACTCTGCTCAGTGTTACCAAGCTTATGGTTATCAATGAATGCCCAAAGGGCATTACCACCCAAAGTCCTTCCGTTTCCCCTCCTTGATCAGCAAACTCAGCTCCTCAATTAAGTGCCTGGAGGCACCCGTCTTCACAAGCTAGCCTCTTGCTCCAAAGCACTCAGTTTTATTTGCTCTGTGGGCTGGTTCTGTCTCATGCTTTGATTCCTGGTTCTGCTGCATCTCTGTCACAAATGTCTCTTCAATCAAGGTGGTTCAGTTCTCGGGATCTCAGGGTCCAAAGGATGTGCTACATTCGTAGGTCTCATCTCTTGCTGAAAGGGAGATTTTCCTTTCCTGCTTCTGAGATGTCTGGTTTTATATCAAGCTAGAGTACAGTCATGGTTACTCTGTTTAACAGTCTCTCACAGTTGAATCATACCATGCAATGAACATCTTTCCTTCCTTCTTACCCAAACCTATCAGGGAAACATGGGTTGTTTGATGGGAGGAACGAAGGCGTTGGTGATTCACTTCATTGCATCACTTCAGTTTATTTGGGTGAAGATCAACTTGATGGCTTTACCTTGAGAAATATCATTGATTTAGAGTGGTGTTTCCCAAAGTGGGCATCATCCCCCCTTGGGGGTTTCTCGAAGGACCAAGAGTAGCTGCAAAATCAGATACCTACACTTTATCCTGAATTATAGACTCTAGAAAAAGTTCTTAATTACCAGGGGGATACTGAGTTTTTGGGGGAGTTTGTTTCTGAAGAGGGGGGCTAGGCCAAATAAATTTGGGAACGTACTGCTTAGAGTATGGCGCAATGGCATGATTGCTTAATCCCCGGTTCACCATTGCTGAGATGGCATAGAAACCAGCAGAGTATCTATCCATGCACACATCGCTCGCTGGCAGCAAGCAAATACTAATGATACCACTTGGCCTCAAGGATTTGAATTGGGAATGGGATGGGTTAGGAGATTTCCAGAATCTCTCTCGGGAGCTCTCACCTTCTCCCTTCATCTGACTGGCTTCTCCCCTGCCACACACATATCATCTTCAGTATCTCCCACCTACATGTGAAACATGACCACTGATCCTGTTTTTGTTGATACTTTGGCCCCTTGGAGACAAGAACAGAAGTGCTCTCCTCAGTCCAGTTCCAAATGAAAGTGAGCAGCCTTTGAACTTAAATGGACTCACTTTGTTGTAGAGACTCTCTAAAAGACCTAGCATCCCACTGGCGTCCGTCTAAGGCCAGTCTGCGCTTGGAAAGAAGGATGATACTATGGGAGAAGGCACCCGTAGCACAGTTGTGATTGAAGAGATGTAAGAAACCCTGCCATTCCTGGACTGCTTACTTAAAGGACCCCTTTTCTTATCTGCTGGTCATTTCTGTGTCAGAGTAGAAGCTTCTGTGGGCCAGGCGCGATTCCTTCTGTCAGCTGTTGGCCACCCTGCCACTGCTCCCTTCCAGGCTTGCAGCAGATGATCAGCCAGTGTGTGTGTCTGGATCCATCTCGAATCCCATGAACAGTTCAGACACTCGTGGTTGTGATCGAATTGCTCACACCAGAAACAGGAGCGAACGGAACAAAGACGGCAGCAAGCAGGGCTGCGTTTGCCAGCCAGCATCCCTACCTAATCTGCCAGCAACAAACCCTTATTGGCAAGGTTCTTTTCTCTGAGAAAATAGACGGTTATTATCTTTCAGCAGGACAGAAGTGGATGCATTTCAATGCAGCCCCCTCCGATTTAACACCAAGGTACCTATTGATTTAACTCCTAGAGCTGTTTGTGCTGCAAGATTGGGTCTTCCTGGTGGCAATCTGAGAAGATGCTTCCTTTGTTCCCTCATGAAGGCCCAGCCTGGCTGTGTAAGATGTAAAGGGGGAGCGAGTCCCTTCTCAGCTGGCTGTCATTCTGCAGCTTGTAAACAAATCTAGCAGGACACAAAGACACAGCCAGCTTGCCTTAGGAGAAAGGCCGCATCCAGCCTCCAGGTGTGTGGCTGTGTGTTTAAAGCCTCTGATCCTGCCTGAATGTCTGAGCTTGCTACAGCGCAAACGGCAGCCGCAGCTTCACATTGCAAAGCCCGTTTTGATTTAGATTTTGTTTCCATGTTTGTTCTTTCGACCCGCTTCATGTAAGTGCAAACATTCCCCTTTCCGAAGCTAAACTCCGAGTCTTTCATCCTCGGATCTTTTATTATCTTGCCTTCTGGGAGCCGAGCTTGACTTGAGGGATCTCGCTTCGGTCTAGTTTGTGGCCTCAATTCTTGCTCTCACACAAACCCACCATAAATAATTGGCCCTTGGCCATCACTGGACATTGCCCAAAGTGTGTTCCCACCTGTTCCCATGTGGAGCTGAAGGCGCTCAGGAAGCAATTATTTCTGATGTTTCCCTGGTTCCTACGCAAGTTTTCAACTTCAAAGGGATCTTAGCAACAACTGAAAACAAGGGGAAAAGAGGCCGCTTCTGGGGCTTGATTTTTGTTTTGAAAAGGAAGTTGGAATCTTCCGGGTGAAGTGCTAAGTGTGCACTCAGAGGGGCATGTGCTTGATGAAGAGGGTGTTAGAAGTCGATGGAAACCAATTTCCTATCTTGACTCTTGCCATTCAGTAGCTATGCAGCTTGACCCCGAACCAGCCATTTCTCCTTTTGTATATAGTCTTTGTTCTCTCTCATTTAAGATGAGAAAATGAATATCTACTTATCATGTCCTTAGGAGCATGACGACACGTGAGGTTCCAGACCTTTCGATTTTCTGTACAAAGCAAACCCTCAGTAAACTGAAGATAGCTAGTCATGGTAAACTTCTGTACTTCTGGCCTACCTGGTCATGACTTAATAACATGCCATTTTGCCACAAGGTAGCTTAGTTCACCTCTTTCAGCATCCCCTCCTTCTTCCCAAAGGAAGCTCTCCTAAGGCCAGTAACAGCAGGTGGTCATGATGAGGGGAGGTTATGAAGTCTGCTGAATTATCTCACATTTTGTACATAGTGGAAATTTGGAGCAAAACAAATTTGCATTGAGTACCCAGCCAAGGTCATTTGTCCTGATGGGCAACAATGGTCCTGGTGTTCCTATTAGGAAGTTTAATGCCCTGAGACCAATGGCTGAGCTCCCTGATCTCCCAGGCATCTATGGGAGAGTAGAGAATCATTAAGCAATAAACTCTACTTTGAATAAGCCCAAAGTCTCCAGGGAAAGACAGAAAAATGGCCAAAAATTATAGGTGATTATAGGGGCCTTGGGTGATCAGAAGAGGGGGTCAGGTCGAGAAGCTTCCCAGGGGAGTATCCACATTGGAGAGTCCTCACAGATGTTTGTTGGAGATGCAAGATCATGGCGAAGTTAGATGCACATGCAAAAGTGTGGGGAGCAGAAGGAGCCGGGTGACCTTAGAGGACCTCCCAAGGGGCGCACTACCTGCATCACACAGTGAGTACACCCTTGGAAAGAGAGCAAGACCCCAGCTGAAGAGCCCTGTTAGGTGATCTCACAGTATTTTCAGCCATGGAAATCACCGCCTGCTTCTACTCCTGATGCTGCCAGTACCCCAGGACCCCTGGATGCATCCCTTGCATTGCTTACAAAAACAGCTTGGTCAGGGGGTGGGGGAGCTGTAGTGCAATAGCAACAAGGAAATAGAGCATCAGAGAGCCTGTTGTTACCTGACATAAAAGCACTCACATAGCTTCCCTTATTTCTGAATTAATTTTTGGATTAAAAAAATACTGATGATGTTAGTACTTGCCGTGGCTTTTCTAATGTAGCTAAAGAGTTAGGAATTCTTGGGAGGGGGGGTGGGTACATTATTGGGCACACTTCCAAGTTTGGGGAGTACAGAGGTGATCCAGGAGAAGGAAATAAGCAGGAAGCCATGTGCATGCATTGGAGGGACTCGGTTGCAACCTGGGAATCATCCTCTCTTACTCATCACAGATCAGCAATTAGAGTCGAGGGCTTTGTGGGCATCCTCCCAGAACTTCGTTATTTCTCCCTTACTGCGTAGGTTTACCACATAGCGGACATCCGTGAGTCACCCAGAAGCTCAGAGGAGTCCTCAATAAACTGTAGTCTCTCTCTCCCTTCCTTTTTTCCTTCCTTCCTTCCTCCCTTCCTTCCTCCCTCCCTTCCTGTCTCTTCTTCCTTTAACTCTGCCTTTCTCCCTCTTCCTCTCCTTATCATACTCATTTCTCCTTTCTTTCCTTTTTCCCCATCTCTTTTTCTCTCTTACTTTCCCTCCTTTTCCTGCGGGTTTTGCAGGGCACGTCCTCAACAGATTTGGGGGATTAAAGTATATACATTCTAACATGTAGCGTAGTAATGTCCAATTTTTTTATAGAATTAATACAGCGCAGAAAATGCTTTGCAAACATAGCCGTGTTAGCAAGCAGCTCTATAGTACTTGTTACGTGGCAGGCACATGGCAGGCTGCGTTCCGTTCTTCCCGGCGGGGACCTGTTGTTTCCCTGTGCTGTGGACGAGACTAGGGAAAGGGAGGAAGATTATGTAACTTGGCCCAGGTCACACATCTCAGGAGCTGGCAGAGCTAGTGTATCCACCTGTGCGGTTTGGTCTAAAGGTTATATTCTGACTTCTACAAAGAGTTGCCCCTCATGGTAGAATTCCTTTCAGAAGAGTTTTCAGTTTGATCTCAAGACAACTTTTAGATCATTGTCATTTTCTACTGAGATCATCACAAATAGTATTCCTGAGTATCCTCTGATCACTAGGTTTACCATTTTGACCTCTATTTCTGATGTATACAATTGTTTTTTATTCCCAATATCAGGTATATTATTTAGAAGAATATTATTTTTTAAAGAGAATTTTGTTGAGGATCTTGAATGTCCGATCTACAACTTCATAACACAGTTTATCTTTAATTTAAAATTAGCAAGACTGGCGATTATGACAAGCTACAATTCATACTTGACATTCACTCTGAACCTTGTCAACTCAGATCTTCAGAGTAGCGAGGCTACGAACGGATTCACCAATCTGCCTTCAGAAGGTTCCCTGTACCGTGTTGACTCCCTGTGACTTCTGATCACTGGGGGAATCGAGTGGCGAGGAAGCAGATGTAGATGCTTGAAGAGACTGGGTATCGAGACCCAGTCCTACCTCTCAGAAAGCATTTGGAATTAGCTGGTTTCTTGTCTTGACCTTTGTGCTTGTGGACAGACAGCATTCCACCTACTTCTGTGGTCTGAAAGGAGTTCTCGCAAGGGGAAGCTGAAACCTGGTGAGATGCTCTCTTCCCTAGCTCCTACCCCTCAGGCTCCAGGTTCACTCCGGTCGAACCTTGATGAACGGGAACGTGGTACGCCACAATCCACTAACCAGGGAGCACTCTAAGAAAGTACCGTACAGTGGCCGTTGACCCTTAAGGTGTGGAAAGCATTCTCTCACGTGTAATCCTCTTTAAAATATTTGCACTCAATTTAGCAAAGGAAGAGACGAACATACAGCTGCTAACTGATGTGAAACGATGGAAAGCCATTTGTTCGCTGCCAGAAGTCATTGATCATAGTTCCAGATGACAGGAGCCTAGAAACCTGCTGTCTCCTTGCCCCTTTCCGTTTCCTCCTGGGTTTCTGCTGCTGAGTTCTCTTTGCTTTCGGCTCTGGCTTTTATGTCCAAGAAGGGAACAGTGTGGAGCGGCGTAGAACCTAGTGCCGTCCACCAGCCCGGGATTGATCCAACACCAGAGGGATGATGGGACTGAGGGACCCATTCAGATTCTCTCCCTCTATCCCGGAATTCCTGGTTCTGTGATTTTTCTGAAGCGGACGTTGACAGTAGACGTGAGGACAGGCAGATTCCCCTGACACACTACCCTGGGTGGTTTTCTTCCTTGGGACTGCACCCTCCCCCAACACTCCCGCAGGCTTGAGTCCAGTCCCATTGACTGGTACTCTCCAGCCAGGATGGGCAGATGTGGCTGGAGAGACTCCGACACCATCAGCAGCACAGGCAGTGAGCAGTGACGAGCCTCTCCCCTGGGCATTCCGAGCAGTTTGGGTGCTGCGTTAGGGAAGGTGGGAGAAGACAGTCCGCAGTCTCCCCAACGCCCACAGCAGAGGACCAATTGACCTCAGACCCACCCATCGCAATGTGAGGGAGTAAAAACCGCCACCGTGTTGGGTGTCCCTGTACACATGGCTGTTGCTTTCCATTTGGGTTCCTTTCCTCTTTCGCCATTGACCCTGGCTGTCACGGCTCAAGGAATTCTCCCATTATCCTAAAACGCAAAACAAAACAAAATCCTGGCGAAAATTCCACAGAGTTGAATCCAGTGCCGGTGGGTTTCCATTGTGGAAGTATATTGAAAGCGTCCTGGCGTGGAGACATTGCCGGGTAGTTGGGTGGCTTGGGTGAAGCCATCCAGTGACTTAATATCGGCCCCTTGCCCTTGGTCAGTTTGGACTCATTGCCCCTCGGAGACTAGAGGGAAGGGCTTCACGGGGTTTCCAGGGCTGTGATCTTTCTAGAAACAGACTCCCACACCCTTCTCCGTCAAAGCTGCGCCCCACACATTGCCAATGAAGTCATTTTGGATACCGCCCCCCATGGTCGGGGGACCACTGCCATGTTGGTTTCTGGGGCAATAAGTACGTATAACAGCAGGACGTCTCATCTGTGTCCCAGCTGGTACTTTGAACTGCTGACCTTATGGGGAGCAGGCCCTCATAGAGCCCCAGCCCCACGGGACTCCTTGTAAAGCAGTGAGTTCTAACTTTGGGGTTAGCAGTCAAGCGCTTAATCTTGGAACTCATAACCACCCTAAGTACAAATAAGATACCAAATGAGATGACTTTGGGGGGAACAGGGGGTGGGGGGAGACTCTAGTAATACACCTCAAAGTCGGGTTATGTTGAAACATGAAAAAGATGCCTTACTCTCTCCATGATTATAACTAAGAAATGTGGTAGCCATGAAAGATTGTGTTAAAAGCGGTAGTAACTTTAAATGGAGTGAAGTACTTTTAGGCTGAATGAAGTGAATTTGTGCGGTACATATGATTTCTTTATCCTTTTTAGATTGACGTGGTTCTCAAGCCTTCACATTCACCCTTTTAAACTATACAATTCAGTACACATATTTCATATATTCACATGAAGCCTATCAGTGTTGTTTTTCTTTTTTCTGCCTCTGGTGATGATGTATATTTGTTTGATTGCATTGTTTTTAAATATTGGGGGGAGGGGGGAGGATGAGCAGGGAAGGTTCGGCTAAGGAGTCCCTGCATAGTACAAAGGGATAAGTTGCAGCTACTGACCAAAAGGTTGGTAGTTCCAACCCACTTGTCAGCTGCTCCAGAGGAAGCCTGACAACGGTGTGCTTCTGAGAGGTCCCTGCCATGGACAGCCCGTGGAGGAAGCTCCGTTCCACAACCCATGGGGTCCCTGAAGGCCACGTGGATGAAGCAAAGCTGGTTGGGTGGGTCTATGTTTGAAGAATGATGTTTGGAAACCCCAAGCAACAATTCTACTGTGCCCTATGGAGGCTGAGTAGACACAGAGGCAATGGCGGCTCTGGGCTAGCTGCTGAATTCATGACTCAGGAAGGGAGTGAAAAGTCTGGATTTTTTTATTTGCGAGTCTTCCACTATAATTGACCCTCCCTGAGGGCAGGGGTTGTGTTTGTTTTATATTTTTCTTTATTTTGTTTGTTGTTCTTTTCAATGTCCTAGTGACAAGCATAAGAGATGTTTCTGAATATCTCCATATGTTTGGCCAATGAACCAGGAGCCTGGCTTGCTCTCTGCATCTCCTTCTTCTCAAGCTTAGTCTCGCGCTACCAGGATGGACAGCATTTATCAAATTACCAATAGAGATGCTTCATTAGGTTAGACTCTCATTGTGCTGCAGCTGAGCTTCCATGGGGACAGAGAAGCAGTAACCTCACCGGCAAGTCTTCCATGGAGGGGGAGCATCGCCTTTGGCTTTCTTGCTGACCTTCACATGGGCCAGATATGTTCAGGACCTTGCAAAAAGCCAAAGGCATGCGGATACTCCCCCTTCATGGAAGACTTCTGACATTGACTCCCACGGATGGAGAAGTTACCCCCTCGTCTGAAATACAGAGACAGAGAATGCTGACTACACGACTCTCTTTCACTCTTTGTCAGCATCTGTGGGAAAAGATGGGAAATGATCTGGGACGCCCATGTCTCAAGGCCAACTCAGGACTGTGGGGATGGGGGTTTGGGGTGAGGTGGGCGTGAGCATCTTTCCCTAGAGTGAAAAATCTGCCAGAGAGTTTGACAGGAACTCAGCAGTCTTGATATTTATCTCACTGCAGTGTGGTCGTAAAAATATTTGCATGAGAAGAACATCTTTGTTTCCTTAAGACTTCATCTGCTCTTGCTACTCATTTGCTCTTGAAAGGGGGAGTTTAATCTTTTGTTTTGGATCTATAATCATTTCTACAGCAGCCAATTGTGATGCCTCAGACCAAGGATTATCATTTTGGAAGAGAATAAACAAATGAGCTTGGAGATGCAAAACTGTTCATTCCTTCCAGATTTCCCAGAAAACATTGGAAGAGCAATACTGAAAATATTAACTACCTCTACAAAAAAATCTCCTGGAGCATTAATACCCTTTACTTCAAAGGGTTGTTGCCCGTGCCAGCTTTCTCTTTGGTTTATCTCATGGAGCAGACATGTACTGAGTGATTACTTTGTGCCAGGTACTTTATTAGACTGGGGGGTGGGAGGTGGTGGTGAACAGATGAATCATGTATATGCCTGGCCCTAGACTTTTAGGAATTCCTCCTGTTTGGAGCCAAATTTATAACCAAAGCCACAATCACTGGTTTTTGTTTCCAGATTCTAACATCATACAGCTTTGATTTTTTTCACTCCAGTGGAATAAACAGGAGGATTTGGATTTCTGTCTTGATGAGTTGAAGCCATCCCGCGAGCCCGACGCAGGAGTGTACGGTTTTCTGACAGTCAGTCCAGCGCTTTCGCATCCAGTCGATTGTTGTCCTGCTAGCAACTATCTAAAGTGCTGGCAAGCTAGCTGGAATCTGTTCCTTACGGTTTGATTCATTTGCTACGTTCTTGGAAAGAAAAATAAATCCTTCAAACTCTCCGGCTTTTGGGCCCATTTTCAGGGAAACCCATATTTCTCCTTTTTAGAAGCTATTGCGCGAATGCATGTTAGATGAGATTAGGGAACAGCGTTTGTGCTTTACGCTGCTTCTCTGAGTGTTCCGTAAGCTGTGGGAGCTGCTGTCAAGCACACACGTGTTGTCACTGTGACCAGCGTTCCTCTAACTGGACGAGGAGTGCGCTTGCAGAAAGAAAGTGGGTGTGAGCGTTCACAAGGATCTCTTCCTCCTCTTCTTCCTCGGCCACTGGAGAAGGGGCGGTCGCTGTGGATTGTCAAGTCGGAGCAACACCCCCAAAGCAGAGCAGAGCTGCCCTTTAAGATGTTCTTGTTTGTAATCTCTGTGGAAGCAGGTGCCTAGGTCTCTCTCCAATGGAACCAGTGAGTGGGCTTGAGCCTAGACCCTCGCTGTTAGCCACGCGTTCTTAACGGATGCACCCTGAGGATCCTCAGTGGTGAGGTGGCCCGTTTTGTGTCAATGTTGGTCAAAGAGGAGCCGTCCTTCAGGACATATTTGGGTTCGACTTTGTGTTGTTTAAGGTTGTTTCGTCTCTTGGCATTGTGTTTGCCTCTGAAGTGATCAGAGCACGCCCTCAATTTGGAATAAAGATGACGCTGGGTAAGGATCAGACTCAGTACCCGGATAATTTTCCTTCATAAAGGATGAATGAACTCACAGGTAATTGTACTCATGCCATTTCCAAGTGTTTTATTTTTCTTACGTATTGAATGGCTTCATAGAGAAGACACTTGATTTTGAAAAAGTGAATCATTTTCCTATCAAATGACCTGTAAATTGACAAGATAATGTCATGTAGATAACGTATATCTACTCAGAGCGCCCTTCGGTGGCTCTATGAAGGAGTGTTTTTGTTCTTCTAGCCTTCCTTGCTCAGTGTGTGCAGCGTTAATGGACTACAGCTTGCCCAATGGGATTTGTTACCGTCCTGATGATACACATCATTGCAAAGGTCATATTTGTACAGCTGTCAGAAGCGAAAGTGAAGCTCATGTGAGGAATGCATCAGCCGCGAACGTGCGTGCTTTTTAAGGCTCACCAGCATCAATTAGCCCATCAAAGTTAGTACCATAGCGATGAGAATCCCAATTTCAAAAGCCTTTCAGGGAAATTGAGTCAAAATTTGAAATGTCCCAAACACATCAATATAAGTAGTTGACAACCTGCTGCTTTTGTGGTTGTTGGAGGCTGTGGGGTTGGTTCCAACTCCTGGGACCCTGTGCACGACCCAGGCACCTACTGCCCTGTCCCGCAGGGACTCCTGCACCAGCCTTGTTCTCTTTCCGGGTGCCACTGTTGGCGCCCCTGTGTCAGTCCATCTCTGTGAAGGCCCTTCTATTTTTCACTGCCACTCCGCTTCCCCAAGTGTCTTTTTCCAGGGTGTAATCTCCCCTAATAACACGTCCAAAGTATGAGACCAAGTCTCACTCCCTCCCCTCCCACCCGCACGAAACTGTTCATTTGATGAAACACTAAGATCTGTAGTATGCATAGAAAGTCAATGTTCTTAACTTTAAACAGTTGAGAAAATAAATAAACAAATGAATGAATACATGATAATTAAACCGTTTTGAAGGAGGAAATGCTAACAAGGCTAATTGTTCAGGTGGGTGGCATGTTGAGAGTGGACTGGAGGAATGAAGGGGCGCTCTGGGCTGGAGTGGACTGGAGGAAAAGGCGTTAAGGCATGAACCTGGAAAGACAGGCTGGGTGCCGTCGTCTCTCTGTAGCCTTGGCAACCCTGTAGTCCAGAGAAGAACTTCCCAGGAGCTGAGCACTAAGTCTCTTCTCCCTCACGGCAGCTCGTTTGCACTGCCAACCTTCAAATGCTTAACCAGTGCGCCACTGGGGTTTCTGGAAAGATAGGCAAGATGTAGTAAAAGAGAAACTGAGAAAGTGCTCTCCAGGCAAGAGATCATTCCAGTCTAAAGAAGTCAGAATGGAGGCTCTCTGAGACAGACGAGGGGCTTTGGTGGTTTGGGGGTAACATTGTCATCGTCTCTGAGGGAGACCCCAGTTTCTTCCCCAGCCAGTGTGGAGCCCCCACTGCCTTGTCCCAGGAGGCCTCGACAGCACTCACAGATGGCAGGGGAGCTTCCAGACAGAGACACACTAGAAAGAGCATCAACCGATGAAAACCCATGGACCGAGCTGGCACAGCACTGAGCAGTAGCACTGCCTTCTGTTGTGTAGGCCATCCCAAGAGTTGAGCCAAGGACCAGCTAAGCAGCAAGTAAGGAACTTGTTTTTAGAACCATTCTCCGTGACTCCTTGATTAAAATCAAGTCAACATTCACAGAGTCTGTGGGCACACTGAGAAGGATTGTGTGGCAAACCCTGACTTGAAAGAACTTGAAAGCCATCCCAGGACACAACGCACCACTAACCACGTCTGAGAGCAGTGGAAACGGTGTTGCCGAGGTTTGACAGTGAATCATCCAAAGCACCACAGCGAGGTGTCTCATGGAGCACTCCCGCTTGGCCGGCACGCTCATTGCTCACTCGCCTGTGTTTTCACCTAACAGGTGATGTTGCTACTCTGGTTGGTGCCCACTTAGCATGACAAAACTTGGGAATAGTTTCCAAATCCCTCTTGCATCTCCTTTCTGACTGGCTCAGCCTGCAGGTTGAGCCCAGAGCCGTCTCTCTCAGAGTACTTAACAGACTTCTTGAACAATCGATGGTAACATGTTTTAGACATCTTCCTTATTTTATGTGTGTGTGTGTGTGTGTGTGTTCAGATTCCGTAAACTATGGTTCTGTAGTGAAGCCGTGCAGTCCTTTGTTAGTGACAGGTTTATTGCAGACAAGCTTTCAGAAGGATTCTACTAGAAATCTTTTTAAATTGCCACCCATTAAACCATTAGAATGGTCATTAAAACTGTTAGCGCAGGCTTGTTATTCATGAGTTATTGGTCACCTCCCTTCTGCGGAGTTTCCGCCAATACTCTTCCACTCTACTCTTGGCTCCATGGTGGCGATTCATTTACAAGGAATGACTGTAGAGCATCAGCTTCCTTTGTCTCTTGGCAGGATATGTGGGTGCGATGGACAAAGAGCGTTGGTGGTGCTGTGGGTTAGCCATTGGTCTGCTAACCACGAGGTTGACAGTTCAAACTCACCAGCCACTTTGCATGGGCCAAAGCCAGGGTGTCTGGTCCTGTGGGGAGTTACAATCATGGAAGCCCTGTATAGGATCACTATGTAGCAGTCATTTGGGGTGGGGGGTGGGGTGTTGGTGTGAATGAAAGCTTGAAAGAAATAATAAGATGTGCTCTTTCCCACCTAAAAGAAGATCCTACATTTTCACTTGATAAGAATTATGTTAACATTTAGCTATATTGAAAGACAAAGCTTTTTTCCCATTATCAAGAACTTGTGAACATTAAAAAGTAATGTGGGAAGAATATATTATGGACCCAAAATTAAGAGCGACATCAGTGTTTAATTTTTTTTCTTAGCATTTGGTTTTGAAAATCAGAATTAACCTTTGTGGTAATTCATGTGAACCAAGGCTTTGTAGCAAAGCATGGTTGTACAAAGAGTTCAGACTTCAGCATCAGAAATCCCAGATTGATGTCCCAGCTCCACTACGTTATAGATTACCACGGTGACTTTTGGCAATGGCCTTAGCTCCTCTAAGCTTCAGTTTCTTTACCTATAAAACGAAGATAATAATATTCGCTTCTAAATTTGTCTTAAGAATTATACAAGCATTACTCCATGGTCAGCCTATATCATTCATTGGAAACCCATATGCAGTAGGACATGTGCTTAGGTACCTACAAGAAGTCATGATAGGGTTTAGGGTATTTGTACTATCCCCAAAAGGCAACAAGGGAGTTGCATGCATTTTAATTAGGTAGGTTTATTACACACTGTTGGGGGTGGAGTGGGTTGGAGGGATTTGCAAGTGATTGTTTGGCATTTTCTATATTCTGTCTCAGATTGAAGAAAACTTCAGGTTTTCCTATCTTGTTTTGGATATCCAATGTCTGAACTAGAAAATGAGATTTGAAAGGCATTGATTAAATGTTAATAAGGGTTTATTCAGATTTCAGTGTGGAAATTCTCCTCTTTGTCCCCTCACCACTCAAGATAACTATGAGAAAGAAAATAAGTTGCTTTAGCAAAGCGACCGATTTTAATAAGCAAATCAAGATAGTGATAAAAAGCTTAAAATACATCTTCCTAGAGGAAGGAAAGAAAAACAGGAGGGGAAAATGTAATAAACCTTAACGCTGGGTTAGCAATCTCTATTTAGTAAAGTAGAATCACTTAAAACACTCAGATCATCATTTTAAAACCCAAACTGACGTATTATTATCCCTATTTGGTTTTGCAGGCTGTCCCTGAGGTTAGGAAGCTTGACTTGTCCACTTCCCGAATATCCCACCCTTATAGAGCCTGTCATATTCACAGCTCCAGGTTCCTGCAGTAATTCCTGTAAGCAAACAAGTGCTACCTTGCGGGTGCATGGGAGCATTATTATGATCACCGTATGATCATATGAAAGTTGCTTGGTGTATCAGGAAGTGGTTCTTTAGTGTGCTTTCCGCGTGCTCTAGAAGGGGTGCTACAAGCATCAGGAAGGGCTTCATCCCCAAGCAGTGGCCTCCAGGAAAGTGCTGGGAATATTGAGACTAGAAGAAGTCTGGACTGGCTTCGGACTTTAACTCCGCGTGTTCTTTTTGTGAATGCTTATTGGAAACAGCGTTCCGGAAAGGAATCATTTCCACAAGTCCCACGCTCAAGGGAGAGAAAGAGCTTATCTGAACTGCATGCAGTTGAAAAACAACCTGACTCTTGGTGGTTGGTTAATTTTATCCTTTGACTCCCATTTTCGCATCTCGTTAGCATGCTTTGGTGAGCCAACCTCCTGGTGGTATTATGTCATGGTTCACATAATGACTGTCGAAGCCTTTGAGAGAATAGAATGACCAGAGAACCAAAGCCTTTTCCCACAGTGGATTCAAAGCATCCCCCTTTTGCTGAGCAGCAGCGTGCTTACCCGTTGCACCATAAACTCCATTCTGCGTGGGCTAAACTGAATTCATCCTCCCACCATGATGCGATGTATAAGCAGCATTTGTCACCTGGCTGCCTCCCGTGGCCATTCCCCTCACACGGCTGACTGGTTTCCCGGGAGGCTAGTTTATCGCTTTCGATTTACCACATATTGATTCTAATCATGGAGATAACGAAATTATGGCTTTAGGTTATCTTCTCCAAGGATTTGTTCTAGAATGTTACCAGAATATCTAACCAAACATTGGCCATCACAGACATTTGTTGCTTACAAAAAAAAAAAAAAAAACTGGGTGAAGGGGGAAAAATACTCCCTCCCAACACATGGAAACCCTCTTTTCTGCCTTTAGTCCCGTGGCACTTTCACAAATTCTGTGATCCCCTTGTTGCCAGGTGTTGCTTAGAGACTTAGTGAGCTAGACCTGCCCCATATAGAGTTTGCCAAGCTGCAGGTTTTTGTTTTTTTAATGGTAGCAGATTGCCAGTGTTTTCTCCTTCGGGACCTTGCAAAGTGGCTTTGAACCAATGACCTTCTCAGCAGCAGCCAACCACCTCAGCAGTGTACCAGCCAGGGTGCATCCTTTTGTGAGTTAGCAAGGAGATTCTCGAAAAGTCTCTACAGCTGGCCTTCAGGGAGCGTAGACCAGAGGTGCTTGCAGAGGATCAGACTCATTAAAATATTGACAACACATCAGGCAAAGGAAAATGAGAGGAAAAAAGGCTCAAACCATGGCACAGGGACATCCTTAATAGAAAAGAGAACCAAACCTGGAGCTAGCAAACAGGAAGCCATGTTGGGCCAGAACTGCCAAAACTAGTCAAGAGCAAAGAGCGCTGGCTCCCTGGTCTTCACCCATCGCCATACATCCCACCCGAAACCGCACAGTCCACTTCCACAGCTGACCCAGGCTCTCCTCTTTGAAGTCAGTACTCATTATGCCAATGACAGGGCTTTGCTAATTGAGCACAACACAGCCTTTTCAGAATATGCAAACATGGGGCTTTTTCAGATGGATATATATTCATTTACCATTTTTTTTAACAAACCAGAAGACATTAAGAATACAAATGAATGAGGAAGAAGAGTTTAAAACAGCAACAAATACCTTGCCTGTAGACATACCAGCAATGGCAGATTGATGTTTGCGACCTCAGAATGTGCTGGACCAACCAGTCAGGACCGCAAGAGCCTACCAGTGGAGAACTCTGTGGAAAAACACAGTTTCTCTGAAAAGGGGGGGGGGGGGGCGTCAGAGTCATTGAAAGTTCAGTTCTCTGCTCAAATGTTGGTTTCCCTGACCCATAGCTGAGCCTGCCAAGTAGCTGGTCTATTGCTTCCATGTAATTAGATTTTTGTTAGATGTTTCAGAAACACACAGAAGAACAGGATGTATCTATCTCTCTTTTCTGTGGTTCTCTTGGATGAGTCTCTCAAGGGAATATTGTGAGGCTTTTCTCTTGGGGGGGTGTGGTGGATTGGAACAGGCCAATTAGTATTGTGTAGTGTTTTGCATATCTAAATTGTCCTTCCCTTCGGGCTGGAAAAGTTGAACTTTGCAGGAACAGAATTAAAGGGCTTAGCTTTAAGATGACGACTTCAGCTTTTTATATAATTACATATGTATATGTCCATCTATAATTTTTTTTCAAAAAGGTCATTCTCGTGTCAGATGTAACTAGGTATGGTCTGTAAAATATGTGAACTCATTGTGAAAATATATAAACCCTTGTTTAGGGTATAGAATTGTAAATGTAGGAGAGCAGTCCACTCAATTGTTATTCCAGGCTTTCCGTACATTGAGAACAAGGGAAGCCTATTCCAGACTAGGTTTGGTGGCGGATGCGCTCCACCTCAGGGGCCAGTACCTGAATCTCAGACCTGGCTTCTTTACTTCCTACTGACAGTTTATTTATTGCAATAAGCCGACCCCTCTTGGGTGGGTCTGGCCCTGCCAGGAAAACCCACCATGTGATACCAGTTCAAGTTCCAGAGTAAGGCAGTAAACTGAAGATTGAATTCAAAGAAGTGGATGACCTTGCTGATTAATTCAACCCTAATGAACACTCGGGACACGGAAGCTCAGATGAGCTTCCTGGTTGGTGGGACCCATCCATGCACAAGGGACCACAGTAGGTCCTTGGCGTCTGAGAACCTCTGCATGGGGGTGCGAGGGGGGTGGCCCTTCCAGACGTCATCCTGTGTGTCGTTCCGTGTCTTGGTTGCTGTAATGAAATTAGAGTGGTCAGGACGTCATAATGTCTCTGAGTTAAGAGTTGGACAGCAGTGGGTGTGGTGTTCGGTCTAGCGGGACCACTAAGTGCAGCTGCACGAGGTCAAGGAAGTGGACAGGCTTTAAGTGGGTGACAGTCTGCCTATCCGTAATAATCGGATAGGCGCGAACTTGAGTTTGGCCCCATGGACCTTGGTTTTTTGGGAAGAGGGTGGCTAGCAGCTTCCATTTGTTCTGAGGGAATAAACTTCTTGACTGCTACGCAAAGGCTGCCTCTGCCTCATTTATGAAATTAACTTCTCCATCACCAGTCTCCCTGCTGCCCATCATGAATCTCGTGGCAAGAGTCACAGCAAGAGAAATCAGAGGGCAAAGAAAGCAGGCAAATCAACTCTGCCACCAGCTCTCAGCCAAGCCATGGGGCTTTGAGAATTGGGGTCACATTCATCCCAGATCCCATTAGCATAGCTGTAGATCACTGAAGTTTTATTTTCCTTGGCCAGTGTTATTTTTCCTAAATATGAAAGATCTTCTGCTACCTCATCTCCTTCTAGTCATTATTCTAATTTACTGAGTCTCCCGTCCTCAGCCTTCTGACAAGCCCCAGAATTAATGGCCAGCGCTGCGTGTTGTGAAAGGTTCAGACCCACAAATACAGATGGATGTGTGCCGTGTGCCACACACACGTCAGCATTCTTTAATCACTGTTGGTTTGACCCGCGTAAAGCGCGTCTGACTGTAAGGCGCTCCCATCTGTTTTATCATCCGTGGGAAGGCAACCTCAGTTTTATAACTTGACTTCTTATGTAATTGCCCTCGAATGACACAGGCTGATACTTTTGGAAGAAGAGAGGGAAATTTTATTCAGACTGGCAAGAGAAAGGGGAGTCCCAGATGGGGGTGGGTCTGCATTGTGCAGCAGCTTGCTGGAGAGTTAAGGAGCACTGCGGGAATTCCTAGCTGGGAATTTGTGGCTCCATTGGTGTGCTTTTCATTCCTGGGGCCTTAAGTCTCCCAAATGCCTTTAGTGCTGTTTGGACGTCTTCCTTCCAAACCATCAGCTCTTGGTCATATGCTACCTCTTGAAGCGGTTGGGCATTGACTCTCTTGTCCTGGTACAGTGGTTCTTTGTCAGTCTGCTGACATCTTCTTTGGATGCTTCATGAATGGCTCGTGATTTTGCTGAGGCTCCTTCGGAATTGCAACCTTCCGCTCCAGTGTCGTTCTTCAGTTCTTGCAGATTGAGAAGTGCTGAGGATGTTCTTTGCTTCCGGCCCACACCGGGTCTTCACAGTTCATTGTAAGACTCTGTCATTTGGAGCTGCCCTTTGAAATCGAGTCGTGCTCTGGAACTTCATCATTTCTTCCAGTCATGTTAGCGATTACATCTTCAAGACCACGTTTCAGAGTGTCTTCTGACATCCACCTTGGTCTTTCCTCCCATTTTTTCACGACCTTTTGGGTTTCATTAGATGTGATATCCTTGCTGTCAGCCCACAACTCTCCTGGTTTTGTTTATTAATTTTCAGTGCATCAAATCTATTTGCAAGATGTTACCTAAATTCAGGTGGGATATACTCATGGTAATACTTTGATGCTCGTGGAATTTTATTTTAATCTCCTACACAAGATGTCCTAATTTTTTTATTAAAGCTATATTTTTTAATCGTGGGCTCTTACAGCTCTTAGAACAATCCATACGTCAATTGTATCAAGTATATTCGTACATAGGTTGCCATCATTTTCGAAGCATTTACTTCCTATTTGAGTTCTTGGTATCAGCTCCTCTTTTTTCACTCCTTCCCCTCCTCCCACCTCGTGACCCCTTGTGAAATTATTATCATTTTCATATCTTGCACGGACCACTGCCACCTCTCATGCAAATGTGACCAATGAATAAGAAAGACTGAGTATAAGTGATACCTTTGATTTGTGGCATTGACAAAAATAGTGCCTGTGCCATGGACAGTCGAATGAAAAAACAAGTGTAACGTAAAGTTCAGTGGAGACAAGAGCTTTCTTAGAAGAGCGAATAGTAAGACCCCATCTCACGTTCTTTGCACTTGTTATCACGAGGAGCCGTTCCCTGGAGAACGACGCCATGCCAGTCAAAAGGAAGGAGGCGGGCTGTTGACACAGCGACCGCAATAGTGGGCGCAGGCAACGCCTTGGTTGTGCGGATGCCTGAGGACTGGGAGTTTTTGTCCTCTGTTACACTGTGAGTGCATGAGTCACGCTTAGCAACACCAACACCTATTAACTGAGGACATTGGTGAATTCGTGATCGAATTCTCCCCTTTTGGGCAAGGTCAATTGGAGGCCAGTGTACACCGCTCATAGCCACCTCTGAACTATTAGGGGAGACACGTTTGTTGATGAACAAACTACAAAAGACTAATCAGAAAGGCCTGGTGACCTACTTCCTAACATCCATCCATGAACACCCTGAGAATCCCAAAGGTCGGGTCCACAAGGGCTGATAAAGGATCCACAGAACTAAGCAGCATTCCCGCATCCTCGGGGGTGGCCATGCATGGGGCCCCCTCGTGTGCAGCTCTCAGCAGCAATTGTCCACTGGCCTTTGGGTTCCCTCGAGCTTCGATTTGAGAACCCTTGTATGTCTCTAGCTGTGTGAGTGAAGCAGAACGACTTAGCCAAGTGCCCGACCCTTAGAAGCCCTTGTTTCAATTTATCAAATTAAGGAACTTAATCTTTATTCCAGTTTCTTGCCCTGCAAAATGGAGAAAGCAGTCATCTCCCTTGTCCCAGCTGTGAGAGAGGGAACCGGCTACTGCATGAAAAGCTTACTGACCTGGCAGCTTTTATTTTAATTATCCTTTTACTTTCCGGTCTTCTGCTCAGGGCCCACACTCTAAGCCTAAGCATGTTAACATAGGCGGCACGCAGCTCAGGTTTCCGTGACTTGTTTTCAACCCTTCAGTGCATGTGGCAGATACAGCGTGCAGAGGCTCGGGCGAGGTGGCGAGAGCGAGACTAGACCTGAGTGAACAGTGCCTCTCGAGTTGAAAGGTGCAAGTCCCTTGCTCTAATTAACGCATTGTCATTTTATGCATCTGTGGCTGATCATGCACTGAGTCACACAGGGCCATCAGGAGGAGGAGTATTTTCCAACCAAACCACCATACATCATTGAACTTAGTCTCTTCGTGGGATATTTTAGAGAATGGTGTGTAAGAAGCTTATGTACCCAGCAGTGCTCAAGTGGAAAGCCAGACTATCAGTGATAATTATAATTTCAGGATTACATACTTCATTACTAAGCTGTATATTAATGAGTGTTAAGTGATAAAGTTTCCGTACATGGTACATTGTCATTTCCATAATTTAGTCTCTGATTCCCATGTTATTTAGGCAAAAGGATGCCTGTTTATTAACTTCTTGCTAGCAATACTTCATCAGTTCACTCACTCATGTATTATGCACATGTTGAACCAGTTGATGAGCTGAGTGTTGTTAGTTCTGTTGGAGTCCAACATGACTTACAGTGACCCTGTGCGCAGTGGGTTAGGGCCGTGGTGATCTGAAGGGGTTTCACAAGCCGATATTTAGGAGATCACCAGGCCTTTCTTCCTTGTCTGCCTTAGTCTGAGAGCACCCCAGAACCTGTTTCATATCATAGCAACACACATGCCTCCCATGTGTATTGGTTGTGCTGAAGTGTTTGAACCAAATCAGGGTCTCCCAAGTGAATGGTCAGACTTGGCCACTGAACCACCATTGCCCATGAGCCAGGGGTTAAAAAGATAACCGAGGCTGGACAGGTAGGCAGTAGCCAAGCGATGGATAGTTTGAACTGTAGAGCCTAGCCTTCCCGTAGTACATTAGAACGAAGATGCCCGCAGCAGTGAGGGAAGACTTCCTAAGGCAGGCCTTGGGCACTGAGGAGCTGCTTTGCATAGAGAAGGCCAAGGTTAACTTGAAGGCTTCCATCTGGAGCATCGACTTGTTCTCTCAGGGAATTCTTGAAGAGGGGAACATTCCTTGGAGTGACGATGAGCCTTCTGAGGAAGAGCAGATGGGGGAGGGACCCTCATTTGATCATTCTTCAGACTTATTTTCTGTGTATTGCTCAATGGCCACACAGTCTTATCTAGCTGGATTAACATAGTTGAAGAAAGGAAAAGGATCTTATAATCCTTAGCCAATCACAGGCAACCATGCCTGCTGCTGAGCCATTTGAGCATGACCCCAGGCTGTGCTGCGGCCTAACGGGCCTCACATGGCACCCTAGGGTGGTTCACCCCAGACCTGAACGCCAGCCCTTTTAAGATAGTGTGTGTGCCTCTTGTCTTGTCATAGCTCATGGATCAGTTTCACTTTCAGGTGTTCCATAGATCCATAAAGCTATCGATGTTATTCCAGGCATCAAAAACAACTGCTAAAAATTCTACTGACAGAATGTAGTAGATCCTCTTCCTTTGTTTTCTTTTTATTTCATTTCACCTGTGCATTTGTCCGTAGTTCGAAAACTTCATTTAGATCATTTAAAACCGTGTTTATGGAATTACTGAACTCATGTTTCCATATGCTGTGAAATTATAATTCCTAAAATGGTGTCAGTATCCTATGATGCTAAAAACATAAAAAAGCCCTTTGATGTTTGTAACATCACTAGGTATTTCAAGGGCCCCCTACAGTTTTATAGTCAAAGCCTGAATCAGTGCTCAAACTAAGGTTCTGCTTAACGCTAAAGCTGAATGGGTTATTTTAGATTCTGAGCCATATCTGTTTTAGATTAGTAAATAATTTTGGGGTGAGCTGAAGTATCAAATGAAGGCATTAAATGTCAGGGAAAAAACTAAATGTAAAATAAGTGAGAAACACAAGCAAAGCCTATAAACATAATAAGGAAACCGTAGTGGCACTGCAGTTAAGCACTCTGGTAGCCAAAAAGTTTTGTTTGAATCCACCAGCCCTCTGATCCCCATAGAGATTACCAAAGCCTTAACTAAGTTCACTGCAATTGACTCAATTCTCATTCATGGCAACCCTATAGGACAGGGAAGAGCTGCCTCTGTGGGTTTCCAAGACGTAACTCTTCCGGAGAGTAGAAAGCCTCACCTTGCACTCACATGGCAGCTGCTGGATTCAAACTGATGGCCTATTGGGTAGCAGCCCAACACACATGCCAACAGGGCTCCTCATAAAGATTACAGACCAGGAAAATCTGCAGGGATTTCTACTCTGGCCTCTGTATAGGTTGGACTTGAGTTAATGGCACACAACAACATAAATACATGGTAACATATGATAATAAATAGAAGTAGCAAACATGAAAAACAGTAAACCAATTCAACCAGATAAGCATCGAATTATTAATTATTGTTAGCTTTGTGGGATCTCTGGTGGCGTAGTAGTTAAGCATTTGGCCGCAATCCAGAAGGTGGGCAGTTTGAAACCACTAGCTGCCCCTTCGGAGAAAGACAAGTCTTTATAATCCTGTAAACAGTTACAGCCTGGGAACCTCACAAGGGCTATTTGACCCTGTCCAATGGAGTTGCTATGAGTCCCTGTACACTGGATGGCATTGAGTGAGAGTTGTTGGATTTGAGGAACCTGGTGGCACAGTGGGCTACCTATTGGACTTCAGACTACAGGAGCAGCTGTGTAAATGCTCTAGGGGAGAAAGACAAACCTTTCTGCTCCGGGACAGATGTACAGGCTCAGACACCCACACGGACAGCTTGACTTTGTACTGTAGGCTCCTTGTAAGTCTGTCGTGCCTTGATGCCAATGGGTTAATGTGTTAGCTATTGCTAGAGTTAACTGACTTTAATGTTAGCATTTTAACTACTTGAAGGATATAAATTGCCTGGTGATGTTTTTTCTGATGTCTTACAGAGAAACAGGTAACACTTTGCCTTGACATCAACTGAAACCTTATCTTGACATCAGTGTATAAACTTGTAGGAGAAGAGAGAAAGGTGAACCTAGTGCCCTGGGAAGTCAGTGAAAGAGCAATCCATTTTAAAGGCTGGGTGAGGGGTTGCGGTAAATCTAGAGAGCAAAGACCAGGAAAGGGGACCATGGAGTCACATTATTTGCAGAACTGGACAGAGTATTGAACTACATTACTTGGAAACACCAGCAAGCAGCAGAGAGGGAAGTGGAAAAGCAAAAAAAAGTAAAGCCTGCCCTTCCAATCTTAGCAGAACAGCCATGTTGATTTGCAATGCCATTTGAGTCAGTGTTGTTGACTACCGCTGCTTCTACTGTGATTAATCATCCCATGTTGTGCCGGTTATACTAATGTTCAGCCTCACGGCTAGGCTCATCATGATGAAGGATGGCTTCGGGATTTTCTTTTTGAATCGTGTTTGTGACTTGAGATAAATGCCTATCACCTAGTGTGACTTGCTATTGATTATGTGTGTGTGTTGTTTTTCTCTTGAAGTCCATTGACCCTGGTCAGCAGTTCACGTGGGAGCATTCAAACTTGGAAGTAAACAAACCAAAGAATAGATATGCAAATGTAATTGCATACGATCATTCCCGGGTTCTCCTCTCAGCAATAGAAGGTAAGTAGATGCAGACATTAGTCATTCCTTTGTTTTCAGGGGTTTGCGGCTATGCGTGAAAATACAGTTTCTTTGTGGTAAGAGTTGTTCTAGCCTGATAAAGTGATTTAAAAAATGAAAATACAGTTTCTGCTAAGGGCTTCAGCCTTCTCAGAAAGTAGTTACTTAAACCATACAACACAGGGCATGTTCCTCTGGCCTTTTGCCTTCTGCCTGAGGTGGAATACTTAATAGTGTAGTTGTTTTTATGCAAACGAGGGTCAGTCGTCTATGTTATTGCTCATGGCTCACATTTACGAGGGGAAATGACAGGGCTTTCTACTCCCATGCAGAGTTGCAGTCTCAGAAATTCACAGGGCAGTTCTATACTCTGTCCCGCAGGGTAGCTTTGAGTCAGAATTGACTCGATGGCAGTGAGCTTGGTTTTGGTTGGGGGGCTATTTATGAATGAGCAAGTGATTATCAGAAGATGCCATCAGCTCATTGGTTCTTTTCTCTTTATGGGATGTGTTGGGGGATAGGAGTGGATGGTGGTTTGTTTGAGGCAAATCTGGGTTTTTCTAGGAACATCTGAAGATTAGGAGTTGGTGATGGAATTATAATCAATTAAGCGCATTAGAAATATTTGGTGCATCTGGTTGGTGGACTATTTCATAATCCTTGCTTTCCAGCAGAGAAAGGGTGCCGCTCTTCAGTGGGAGTTCCCCCACCCTCAATACAAGGGGACATCAAAAAGTTCACCGAATAGAGAGATAATGGATTTTTCCCCATGCTCCTTTGTAATTCGCTGGTAAATATTTATTGTCCTTGTGTAGCATCCTGTGGCTTCTGACTGGAGCCTGTTGGAATTGCTCTGTGGGGTTCCCTAGGAGTCCAGTCTCCCTCACAGGTGCTGCTGGATTTGAACCACTGACCTTTCCACCCTCAGAGGTGCTGCTGGATTTGAACCACTGACCACTTGTCACTGTGCGTTTAACCCTGTACCACCCAGACTCCTTCCCATACTCATGCTTTCCCTTAAAGATTGCTGAGGGTCCTTTCCATGTATTCCTTCCAATAATAAGTACCCTCGCGTGGGATCTGAAAAGCAATTGGGATCTCAGGTGCAGCAGTCAGCCTTGTGGCTATCTGCACAGTGGACTGAAAACACTGTATCACTTCAGCCCTTCCCTGCATATTGACAGCGAACCTGGAAATCACCAACGGCCACATACCAGGGAGACTTCGTCCTTCCAGGTGTTTTAGAAAACCTCAAATGATACTAGCTCCCAGGCAGTTCGTTTTTGAAGCTTCACGGTTCATACATTTTGATCTCTGGTTGTTCGAGTTTCCTTTTCCCGCAGATTCCAAAATCTGGAATGCATATCACTGCATCTTATAGCTCTAGTGCATTCTTACCTGTGTTTTGAGCACCCAAAGTGTATTTAACGTGAAACTCTGTTCTAAAGCTTTCTCAGGAAGCACTTTTCTTTTGGGTGGTTCTCTGGAGATTGAGGAAGAAGGGGAAGAGGATGGATGGATGGATGGATGGATGGATGGATGGATGGATGGATAGATGGATGGATGATGGATGGATGGATGGATACTTTAAGGAACTGGCTTGCACAGCTGTAGAGGTTCTGACTAAGTCAAAATCTGTAGCTCCCAAGACAATCTAGATATTCCTGCAGCCTGTGTCCCAAATGCAGAGATCGGGCGAAGGGGAGAGTGAAAACTTCTGAAAGTCTATTAATGATCTTGACTGTGTCCTAGAAGCCCTCCCTTGTTGCTCGTAAGTCTTTCACCGGCTTGGTTGAGGCCCACCTGCGGTGTGGGAGGCAGGCTGCTCTCCTGGAAGCCAGCAGCAGCTAGGCTCCTATGTGACCTGAGTACCTGAGCCCAGTGTAGTCGACACAGGAAGCGAACCCCATTACAGCACCCAGAGTCCACGAGTCCCTCCTGTATACTGCTTGGGAACACAACTTATCTCGTAGCCTTTGAGCAAGCTTATAGTCAGGCCCCTGCGCCTCAAACTATTCTTGTGTGGCATGGATGGTTTCTGCGCAATTCATCACAAGTCAGCTCACTTTGGGTGCTGGAAATGCCCCTTTTCAAGAAACTGAAAGATGCTTCGCGTGATAAGGTGCCGTTCAAAGTTGCGTCACCGCCAGTCCAGGCAAGAGTGTCGGATCCCTGCTTGCTTCCTCTTACATCCTTTTTACACAATAGATCTGTGGCATATGTGGATAGAAAATACATTTTCCCTTTGTCTCATTATTCTACATTTTTAATTAGAAATGAACATATTTCTGTATAGACACATAGGTAAGTAGATAGATGGGTGGCTGGATGGACAGATCTATGGATGGAGTAACTATGGATGAAAGTAACTAGCGTCTTGCTATCAGACTCATTTCTGTAGTTAATAAAACGCCAAACCAAGTCACAAATAGGGAAGAGAAACCTGGTTCCCGTTAGTGAATCCGTGAAGAAACACTGCCATGATCTGGCTCAGGGAGCGTGTCGGCCTGTCTTTGCTGTCCTTCCCTGGTGTTCGACCTCAGAACTGAGCTGTCCTCTGCCCATTTCGCCATTATTTTTCTTGTCGCCTGTTATTTTCTACCATCTTAGAAGCAAAGTGTGCCCGAGGACAAAGACATGCCTCCCCAGCCCTTTCTGATGAAGGCTGGCAAGGTGGCACATTCCATTACTCTGCTATTTTGACAGTGTAAAAGCCGAAGCACTTGAACCAAACTAAAGCCTCCCTCTTTACAGCGCTGTGCCCACAAAGCCTTCTAAATCTAAAGCTGACCTAGAAACTAAAAATCCGCCCATTTAAGTGTTATGCAAAATGCTGGAAGCACTTAATTGAAGTTTATGGGGGACATAAAGAGCTTTAAGCTAGATTACAACCAGGAATAGCATTTTTATCTTCCAGTGAGCCCTCAGCAGCAGGGGCTGAAGGGAAAATCACTCACTCTCTAGTACAGGGGTCCTCAAACTACCACGGGCCACATGCGGCCCACCAACGACATTTATCCGGCCCGCAGGCTGTTTCTGCCCCGTTTGTTTTTCACTTTAAAATAAGATGTGTGCAATGTGCATAGGAATTTGTTCATAGTTGGTTTTTTTTTCAACTATAGTCCGCCCTCCAAGAGTCTGAGAAACAGTGAACTGGCCCCCTATTTAGAAAGTCTGAGGAGCCCTGCTCTAGCACAAAAGAGAAGATGCTGGCGAATGAAACCACGGCCCACAGAGCACCGTTTCTCCATGAACGGGAGCTTCGGCAACGCAGGGCCACGTGTTGCCCAAACGCTAACATGCTGGCTGACGTCATGAGCAGGTTAAGCAAAATGGTGCGCTGGTTTGGCTCCCACCCGCGGCACTAAGTGAAATGCCTTTGGCTGCAGATTTTACTTTGGGGGCTTCTGTCTTTATTCTGTTTCTCACTGGTGGCAGACGCTCTCTTCATACCAGTTTGCCAAGTGACATGACAGAACATGGGGGCAAAAGCTGGACGTTTCTACAGTGATTCGTGGTACCTGCATCCTTGTCTAGTGGAGCAACGCCAGCACAGGACATCCTTAGCTAGGTCATAGTCGGGACCAAGGAATCAAAACCACTGGGCATTGTGCCTGGCAGGAATGCACCCACCCATCTTGAATTCGCCTATGGTGATTTTCCCTTTCTAACCCAAGTCATTCTGTTTGTGCTGAAAAATCAGCAGACTACATCATTCAAAAGGGACTTCCTTTTACACACGCTTCCAATTGTTGAATTATAGGGCAGGCGGTGCGGAAGACACAATTGGATTTTGACCAACTCACCAGGCAATCCCTTCCCTTGTTGTGGCTGGGAACCCAAACTACCTTGGAGCATTTGGACAAGTTCAAACCCACAGCCAGACAGCAGCCACGCTTCAAACGAGTGTTGTATGACACAGACAGCTTTGAAAGAGTCTCAGAAATAACTTGACGTTGGGAGTGGGAAAAGCCAGGAAGCAATTGTTAATAGAAATCCCTGCAGAAGTGAATGGATTGATGATCCGGACTGAAGATAAAGATCTTAATGCGGAGTGGCTGGATGGCGATTTTTGTGTGTGCATGGCTACCGTGTCGACTAATAGGCTTAACTGTGAAATCTGTGAAACCTGTGAATTCAGGTTGTGAATATCAGTTGCTTGACCTGGATGCTTTTAATTTCACCTGGTGTCTCAGTGGACAAAACATTGGGCCGTTAACCACACGATCAGCAGTTAAAACCCACCAGTTACTGCACAGGAGACCGATGAGGACTTCTGCCCTCATAAAGATTCACAGTCGTCAAAACCATATATGAGGGTCACAGGGAGTCAGAATGGATTCAGTAGCTGTGGGTGAGTGGGTTTACTGCACATAATAGTGGGGCAGTGGGTTTGTTGTCTTGCTAAGGCAGCAGTATAAGTATTTAACTATGTAGACACCTGTCTTCTAGACACGAGAAAACTGCTTCTCGGAGAAGTAATTGGCCTAGAATCCCACACTGCAGATTAGTATACCTCATCTTAGAATCCAGTTGGTCTGCTTCATTGACCAGGGCGTTCAATGGCTCACATCATTTTGACGAATGATGGAGGAACTTTGCATGCGTCCAAAGCCTACCCCAGCCCTTTCTTTTTCTCTAAAGACCCATCTCACCATATGACATCCACCTGTGGATCACATGACATATGAGGTTTGCATTTCCTGTCTTAAGACATCAGTAGTCTCAGGTGGTGGCACAATTTGGAATCCTGTCAGTGATTCCAAGCATCCGAGTCAGAGCAGTGCCGGAACAAGAACGAGCAGATCTGTCCCTCAAGGCTTCCGCATGCGCTCCCCTTCAGGAATGCCCTGATAGTTGCTGATCGCCATGGTAATACCGAGTGACTCCCAAAATGCAATCTGATCATCTCATCCCTGGATGAGAAGGAGCTTTTTCTACAATGTTAGCATCTTCACCTTTGCCAACCCCGACCCGCCTTTAGAAACAAACACAACTGCCATCAAAATAACCCGATTGATGATGACCCCATGCCCTTCACATATTTTAGAAATACGTGACTGCCAGGCCTTTCTTCGAAGGCACCTCTAATGGATATGGACTCAGCCTCACTCACAGCCCATCACTTAGCCATTGGCAAAGGAATGTCGGACTAAAATCCAACCCCACTGCCATCAAGAGGTGGACTCCCACCAGTCCACTAAGACAGCGGAACTCCCCCCCTTGGAGTTCTCAGAACTATAAATCCTTGCAAGGGTAAACAGTCTCATCTTTCTCCTGAGGAGCAGCTGGTGAGTTTGAACTGCTGACCCTGAGGTTAGCCACCCAACTCATAACCTATACCCCCAGGGCTCCTTATCCTTTGGAAAGCAAAACTCAGTGCCATCAACTCAGTTCTTACTCAGTAGCCATTTGAATAGAGTGGAACTGGGCCAGTGGGCAACCGAGGCTCGAAATCTGCACTGGAGCAAATCTTCATAATTCTCAAAACGACAAGTCCTTGAAGAGTGAGCAGTGTGCTCTTTCTCCTTTGGAACTTCAAACAGCTAACCTTCTAGTTAGGAGCCCAGCCTTTGGTTTCATCGTTACCATTTTGCTTAGAGAGCCAACGGCTAGGATTCAGTTTCAGTTGCTGGCCACATGAAAGATGTGACAAAACGCAAATATTAAAATGCACCAAGGACAGGGAGTGAAAACAGATGTTATTACCCGGGTCCCTGCTTATGTATGGGGCACCCTGCCACGGACTTCATATACTTTACATTCAGAACACACCCAGATGCGGCAGCTGGTCTCCCGTTGCACAGACTAGGAGACTGGACCGTTGAAGTAACCAAGTCAGCTAACGAAGACGAGTTTCTCAGGAGTGGCAGAGCCAGAACACCTTGTACGTGAGTCAGCTTGAGACCATGTACTCATGAGCAGACACTGGGGTCTGCGCTGCGGTTGAGAGCTGGATGCCTGTGTGTGCCTTTCTCTCCCAAGTCCAAAGTGGCGCCTCACTTGACTGGGAAACCTGTCGAAGCAGAAGATTGAACTTGAAAGCACACCTTTTGAAGCACTTGCGTTAGAAATCTCAACTGGGACCAAATTGGGTATCAAACAGAATATTGAAGAGATGACGATGGGAGATCAAAATGATAAACCTGACTTGAATGGTTACAACCTTGTCACTTGATGCACCAGCAGATACACTTTGGGGCTGGGCTGGTTTTCAACATTCCCTAAATTATGGTTTTTTTTTCATATTGGGGTTTTTAGTCTGATGCATTTTGTCATTCTGGGTAGCCTTCTTGAATCCTTGTTATGTGTTTTTCTGTTTCTCAGGGTGTGACACCCAGCACGGATGACCCTATGGAGATGGCAAGCAGAATGAGGGTCCCTTGGGGGGGGGACATCAATTGGGGGTGGGCAGATGATATCAAGGAATTCAAGAAGGAAGAAAACATTTTAAACTGATTGTGATAACAATTGTACAGTACTGCTTGATGTTATTGAACTTCGGAATAGTATATCTATATTAGCTCCCAGTAAAATGTTTTGTTTTTTTAAAAGAAATCTAGAACTCCAGGTGGATTCAGTTGTGTTCTTGGACTGTGACCAAAGTGAACTTTGTGGAGAGAAGGGAGGGCTTTATTCAGTCAAGGGATCCAGTGAGGCATTGCACTGGGTGGTTGTGCTGCCCTGGTCTCTTTTAAAGTGTGGAGGAGCAACGATGTTACTCAAGGACTAAGGTGCACCTGACCCAAACCAGGGGATTCTCCGATGCCTCGGATGCATGTGGAAGTTGGGCATTGAATAAGGACAACCGAAGAAGAATCAATGCATTTCCATTGTGGGGCTGGAGAAGAATATTGAAAGCGCCACGGAGTGCTAAAAGGACCAACCGATCTGCCTTGGAAGAAGTGCAGCCAGAATGCTCCTAGGAGGCAAGGATGGGCAGACGTCATCATCTCATGTACTGTGGACGCGTTATCTTGATAACAGTTGTCAGGAGAGACCAGTCCCTGGAGAAGGACATCAAGCGTGGTAGAGGAGCGACAAAGAAGAGGAAGACCTTCGACACGGTGACTGCAAGAATGGGTGCAACGTAAAAACACTTGTGAGGATGGTGCAGGGCTGGGCGGTGTTTTCTTGTGTTGTGTATGGGGTTGTTGAGTCAGAACTCACTGGACGACACCTAACAACAACAGCAGCAACTAGAGAGAGGCTCTTTATCGCCAGGTGAAATGTCCTTGATATGCGATCCACAGGAAAATTCATCTCCAAATGAGAGCGCTGCATGTGCCTGGAGCACTCTGAAAAGCACCGGAAATATCAGTGTTTGATCAATGGAGAGCAGAGCCGTCATAGGAAATGCAAACTATTTCATCAGCTTTTTGGTTTGCATAATAGGAGCAATTGGGGGGTGGGGGCGGGGCACCCAAGGGTGAATAGTGAGATGATGGTATAACAGCTTGATTATCTGTAAGATGCACAATTTAACACCTTTACAATGAGACAGCAGCTGGTGGGAACTGCTGCCCAGACGTAATCTAATTGAAAAAACAAGCAAAACAGAAAAGGCAGGGCAGCACTGTTATTCTCGTGGGAAGTTGAGGCACCCACCACCCTTGCACTTCTGTTTAAGGTGTTCTTGAGCCCCTCCCCAAGTGGTCAGAGGGTAAGACCACACGGACTTACTGACCACAGCTGAAAGCCGAGGCCAGCCTGTGCACCCTCCCTTTCCCAGCTCGCTTAGGCTGCAAAAGACGGTAGCCATCTTCTTTGTAGTTGTAATTTTTAATAGGCCATAACATCTAGTAAGTTGATGTATCTTTAAGTATACTTGAAAGAAATTTAGAAAAAAATTACTTAATATATGAAAGGTCTTAGTGTTCTCTATTTTGCTTCTTCGGGCTTCACTATCTATTGTAATGATTACGCAGAACTCACACAAAATTCACAATGAAAGGGCTAATTAAGGAATTCACAAAGACATAGGGCCAATGAGAGTTGCTCAGGGTTCAGTTGTTTATCAGGACAGTTACAGTTTCAGATCCACTCATGGCGCATTGATGATGAAGTGGTTAAGCATTGGGCTGTGATCTACATGGTTGGCAGTTCAAAAGCACCACTAGCTACGTGGGAGAAAGCCTGAACTCTAGTTTTGTAAACAGTTTCAGAAACCCACAGGGGCTTGCTGGGAGTCAGCGTTGACTCGATGGCAGTGAGAGGCAATGTCCAAAGGGTCAGCGCACTCAGCTCCACTTCAGTGGACCAGCAAGTCCCGACTACTTCGCAAGCCAGTCTCCTGTGCCCAAGCACTCATCCTAACTCGCCCCGGGGTTGGGACGCCCATGGCTCCTGCCTGCTCCCTTGACGCTGTAGCTGTCATCTGGATCCAGGTGCTTCACTGCACAGGCTGCTCAGGTCCAGAGGACACTCTCTTCCTGGCTCTTGCTGGCGATGGGATCCTGCTTCTCAGAGGGCTGGTTTTCTACACAGTAGCATGGCACGCCAGGTACGCATGTTTGCAGCTATTCACAGGTGAATCCTATCGGTATCTTCCCTTACCTTCTTACCGGGCCCATGCGGGGGAAAAGTCACTTGGTAGGAATTAGAGACTTTGACTAGAAGAGCCACTTTAAATAATCCCTGTGCCTGAAATGTAATGTAGCCAAACATTTTCTAGCGGAGTATTTGTTGTTAGATATTGTGAAGTCAATTCTGACTGACATGGACCCCATAGTAGGACAGGATGGAATTGCCCACTAAAGCTTCATAGGCTGGCATCTTTAAGGCAGAGGCCCCAGGTGGGCTCTTCATCTGATTCGTTGGGTGCTAACTGAAAGGTGTGCACTTGGAACCCACCAGCTGCCCCACAAGAGAAAGACGTGGCCGTCAGTCTCCAGGGAGACACTGGGGGGCAATTCTGCCACACAGGCTAGCGCTGCGTCAAAGTGCACGCATTGGCCACGTTATCTTTCTTTTTTTTTAAGTGGTCAACGGAGCAGACCCCTAGGTCAGTTTGCCCAGGGTGCTGCTGGGTGCGTCCTAACTGCCAACCTCGGTTAGCAGCAAGCACGTAAGCCCATCGGGGCTCTGCATGACCGTGAGTGGATACTTCCCAGGAAAGTTCTAACATCAAAGAATTATAATGGTTTTTTTCCCCAGTGAAGAATTCCTATGAGCATTGTCAAGTGCCCTTTCCCCATCACCTCCATAAATAAGAGCCCCTCTTGCATCTCTACCTGCCTTCTCTCTCTCCCCGCCTGCTCCTCTCCAGCTCTGGTACGCTGAGACACTGGCAGATCCTTTGCGACACCTACTGTGTGTGTACTCTCTTTAGCAGTAACGTAGGAGCTGCCTTAGCACATAGAAACCTGAGTCACAGGACCCTGTAGCACAGAGTACAGGTACCCCAGAGGGTCTCCAAGCCCACTGTTAGAACAAGCCCATTCTCAACCTTCCCCATGCTGTGCCCCTTTAATACATACAGTTCCTCATGTGGTGGTGACCCCCCCAGCCATAAAACTATTTTGCATTGCTGCTTCATAACTGTAATTTTGCTACTGTTATGAATTAGGGGATCCCTATGTAGGGGTGGTTCGACCCCCGAAGGGGTCATGACTCACAGGTGGAGAACCGCAGTCTTACAGGGTCAACAGAACAAGAGGAAGACCCTCAACGGGGTGGATTGACATGGTGACCACTGCCGTGGGCCCACACACCACGGTGGTGAGGCGGCGCAGGGCCAGGTGGTGTTTTGTTCTGTTGCACATGGGCGACTGAGGCGGGACCCTCTCGATGGTATTAACAACAGCGGTCATTCCAGAAGCAGACTGCCACACCTTTCTGCTGGAGAAGAACCCGTGGGGTTTGAACCACCAACGCTTGGGTTAGCAGCTGAGTGTTCGCTCATGGCACCACCAGGCCTCCCTGTGATAGGACACACACCCCCTAAAGACCCTTTTTGAACTCAGTGGGATTACCGGCTGCATCGCTTTTGTCAGATTATTCAGAATGCAGGTCACCGATTGAGCCTGGTTTCAGAGTTCCTTCAGTATGTTCAACCTTTCATTCGGCAAGCTTTGTTTACAAGCGTGGCAAGGTTGACTATTCTTGTTTCTGATTATGGATGGAGTATGTAAAAGCATGCCACTCTTGTGAGGTGCTGTGTACAAAGGTTAGTAGCTCCCCAGGAGAAAGCCAAATGGGACAAGGCCTTTGGAAACGGGATGATCCCCCAGGGTCCTGGCCACCTGACTAAACACTACTCAGAGTCGAGTGCTCCAGCGGCGTCTTTGGGCATTCCCTGAGTGACGCGGATGGATAAGGTGGAAGGTTGCGGATTGGACCCACAAAGGAATCCTGGTGGCAAAATGGCTAAACATTGGGCTTCTAGCCACAGGTCAGCAGTTAGAAACCACTAGCCGCTCCTCTGGAGAAAGATGAGGCTTTCCACTCCCATGAAGAGAGACAGTCTCAGAAGCCCACAGGAGCGGCTCTACCCTGTCCTCTGGGGTCGCTAGGAGTGGCTGGCAGAGTTGGGTTTGGGAGTGCCCCCGCTGACAGGCCTGGTATCTGCCCCTGAAAGGCTGCAGCCATGGAAACCCGATGGAGCACACTGAGTTCTCTCTCTGTGTGTCAGAACATGCCCACACAGGCTGCAGTGACCTTTGCCCCAGGCATGGAGATGACCACAGGGGTCCTGCCTGCATTTATTTCCCTGGAAAAGAGGGCACCCTTTGGAAGGGGACCTGGTTGTAGCACTTCCTTTGTGTCTTGTGCTTCTGGGAAGCTTAACAAAGAGCCCAATCAGAGAGCTCTCCCTGCCAGTGAGTTTATTTGGATCTCCATTGTCTTTGGTTTCCTTTCATCTCTTTCTCAAGTGGGCTGCTTGGCAGATCCTCTCCTGAGTCTGTGCACCATCCCCCTGCGACTGTGTGAAAGCCCACGTCATCACCTTGTGAGCCTGCTGACAGAACACAGGCTCCGCCCAGGGAGTGCTGAGAAACTGTATGATCTCACTTCCTGCTTTGATGATTACTATTATTAGTTTTAAAGATGAGCAGGAAGGGGGGCGTTCCGGTTGGGAATCCTATTTCCCAGGAGTGTCTTTGGAAATGGTGGTACATTGCTTTGTCTGTATGACAATGCATCCTAAGAAGAATGTACGTCCCCGGATGTGAAGATGAGGCTATACTTGTAGGAGTGAGGGGGCACAGAGGTGCTGAGAGGTTCTTGAAGATGGAGCTCCATGCTGGAGACCACCCCACTGCTGAGTGGAGCCTACTAAGAATGACATTGGGAGCAACATGAGGCGGAGTGCAGTTGACTGGAGCCAGGTGATTTGACTAAAATAGCCCCTGCAGGGGCCCGCACTGCATGTTGGAAGGAGTGTCCTGCAACTAGAAAGACAGCCCGTTTACCCTCAGAGCTGATAGCCCCCGACAGCTGAAGCTGAGATTGGGCCTCACCACGGCCTCTCTTAGCCTATTCTGGAAGCCTCCCTGCTGACCAGTGGGCAGGTGTGGACAACCCAAAGCCATAGGGGCAGCGAGAAGATGAAGGCGGGGCTCCCAGGACTCTGAGTGCTGGCCACGCCCCTATCACATAGGGTGCTAATGTGCTCCTGGGCTGCCCCAGCAAGATGCGCTGGCAACTAGAATTGTCTTGCCTCCTGCAGCACCATGAACGTCATTTTCCAAAATGTACTTGCACCCAGGGATACGGAGGCAGAGAAGGCACTGCCGTGGCAAGACGTAGTGTCGTCTCTGGAACTTTGCAAGGGGAATCTGTCATCTCCCGGGGCAGATGCAGCTGCTGGTGGGGTGGGAGTGGGTGGTGCTGATGCAACTGGATTGAAAGGAAAGCCAATGCCCTTTGGAATTACATACCGAAGCATTACCGTCTCTTTCCCACCGACCGTGCCATGGCATTGCTGAACGAGCTCTCAAAACAAGCACAGAGTACATAGGAAACTCAGGCTTGTGAGGTGGTATGATTTGTGAAAACCTTTCAACCCACGCCTGTTTTGCATAAAAGTACAATATTGGATTTAGATTTGTTTTCTTTTTTGGATCTTCTAGTTTTGCCAGCGTCAACAACAACAAGCGTGCATCTGTTTTGTTTTATTTTCCCCCTTCAATGTGGGCTGTAAAACTACGTGCTAGGTCTCAGCCAGCAGGCGGTGGTGGTGAATTTGGTGACTTTGCTTGTCAGTATTGCAGCGAAGAAGAAGGGGGAGTATTGACTAAATAGAAAGTTATTTACATTTTCGCTTGAGTCTTCAGGACTTCAGCCTGATGAGAGGGAATTAACTGGTTTTTTTTAAAAAACCACTTCTTTTTAATCTCACCCTCATGAGTGACGGGCAGAACACAGAGGAGATTAAAGGTCTGGTTTGGGAGTCACTTTGAAAGGACCACTGTAAGCTTCTCAGCAAAAGCGCTTGGTTCAACTCGAAGACGGTCTGTTTTGTTCCTTGAAGCCATCAGTGGGATCCAGCTGACCCTTTCATTGCCCCCTCCCCCGCCCCAAGGGGACCTACTTTTCCCGGGCAGGCTATCTTCTGGTCTGATAATGGTGATGGTGGTAGTAGTGGTGGTGGTCATGGTGAAATATTGGTACCCTCCCCCCCCCCAGCCATGGTGACTCTGTGTACTAAAGGATAAAGTATTGCCTGGCCCTGTCAACTTTAGAGTCTCCAACATCCTCACCCTTGTAGCAGTTACACAAGATGGTAGCTCTACTTTACCCTCACCTACCCTCCACTTTAGCAAGGACAATGTCCTTCTCCGGGAACAGATCCCTCCTGATGTCATACCCACAGCAAGCAAGTCCAACACTGTTCCGTTGTGATCCATAAAGTAGCATTGGCTACTTTGGGGAAGTAGATCACCAGTCTGCCTCAGTGTGGAAGCTTCTCTGAATGGTGTCCACCACAGGTGGCCCTCTTGGCATTTGAAATCCTGGTAGCAAAGTCTCCAACCTCACAGAAACATGCACTCCACAGGAGTACAGCATTGACGGGAGTGGAAGCCTACTGATCAAGTTCCACCACATCTTCCCATCCTTTCTCTTTCTCTTCTCTCTTTGTAACCACATCAGAGGCAGAAAAGACAGGAATCCACTGGAAAGAACAGATCCGTACCTAGTCTGAGAGTCACAAAGCTCCCATTTCTCTCTCAATAACTTCCTAAATCTGAATCCAAGGAGGTTAAGAATACCAGAGAGAGAGAGACCTATTTTAACACTCGAAAGGACTCACGGGAATCAATTACTTAGTCCAAGAGATCTTGTTTCATAGCTAGGCAGTCAGAGGTCTGGGCAAGTTGAATTACTGGAGCAGTCAGACCACCAGCAGCCCCAAGCTAGGGGCAGACTCCCTGGGTCCATCTCTCTAAGAGGTACCAAGTGCTTGGCGTTGGTGATCACACCTGCACAGTGTGCTGCAAACGCGGCCTCATTCTCTTTAGGATCATCGGACCCACTTATCAGGGCAGGAAGCGTTTCTCACATGTTTAAATACCCCTCCTACCCGAGAAATTGTTCCAAATCAAATCGTCAGCCGACCAGAGAGTCTCATCTAAAGCAAGGTGGGTGACCTCCCCCAACTATAAAGTCATGTGACCCAATTAATGCTTCTTTAATTAACACAAAGAAGAAAGAACACATATCTTAACCTGGCCCTGGCAAACGAGCTCAGATGGTATGTTCTTTGACATTACAATGTGCTTTTTTTCAGTACTTAAGTCTTTGGTCATTAATTAGTTCTCACACCCAATTTTTCCCCCCACAAATGCAGTACCCTGTTGTTGCCAAGGCTCCCTTTCCTTCTGTTTAACATTCAACCACAGCAAGGAAGGAATGGTGTCACCAGCCCCTGCCTCCTTAATCGCATGTTTCCATAACGAAGGAAGTGTCCTTGCATCTTGAACTGATGATGGTTTGCAAAGGTTCGCAGATAATTAGGAGACATATGTGTCCAAAGTTCATGCCCAGGCTTATTTTTCCACCAAACATTATCACGAGCAGGCAGGGAGTAGAATGAGAGCCTTGGGCGTGCTTGCTTCGCTGTCTTTAACGACTGCTTGCTGGGACTCCCGCAGCCACCCACGCCCCCAAGAGCAGGCCCCAAGATCCTCAAAGGCTTGAGTTTGCATCTTCACACTCGGCCAGAAACACAAAGACAGGTCTAGTCCAATATCTCGAGTATGTTGGAATGCCACCCGGGGAGTAGAGCAGTGTGAACCTGTGGGAGACCCTCCACCGCGTGAATGGGGCAAGTTGATGGAATATGAATTCAGAGATTCCGGCCTCCATTTTCAGACTCACAAATTTAGAATCATAAACGTTTTATATTGTTGGGCCTGTTGACATCCTCTTAACTAACTGGACAGAACACATTAACAAAACGAAACAGGAAAACTGGTAGGAAAAACTTACCCTTAGTAGAAACATAGGCACCTTGGGACTTTTCACATGCAACTGGTCTTGGACCAAGCTACCTTTTTTGGAATAAAGATTGGAAGACCAGCTGACTCCAATGATGGTTGCTCCAGCTAGGCCACTCCGCCGGCTGCCAGGACACCTCTGTGTATTGTTTCCCTAACTTCCCCCTCCACCGAAAAGGAAACATTTCACTTAAACGGGAACAAGCACCTGTGTTGCCACAGCAGTAGAAGAAGATCCCCTTGACTTCCAGACCCAAACCTCCCAGGCTCAGGAATTGTGAGGAATTCTATACTCTCAATGTGTGTTTGTTTGTTTGTTTAATCACTTTATCGGGGCCTCTTATAATGCTTCTTTTTTTTTTAAAACTTTTATTTATTTATTTTTTATTTTAACAATTTATTGGGGCTCATACAATTCTTTTCACAGTTCATACGTATACATACATCAATTGTACAAAGCACACCTGCACAGTCTTTGCCCCAATCATTTTTTTCTCTTTTCTTCTTTTACATTTTATTAGGGACTCATACAACTCTTACCACAATCCATACATATACATACATCAATTGTATAAAGCACATCCATACATTCCCTGCCCCAGTCATTCTCAAGGCATTTGCTCTCCACTTAAGCCCCTTGCATCAGGTCCTCTTTTTTTTTTTTCCCCCTCCCTCCTTATAATGCTTCTTACAATCCATACATACATCCATTGTGTCCAGCACATTTGTTGCCATCATCATTCCCAAAAATTTGCTTTCTACTTGAGCCCTTGGGATCAGCTCCTCATTTTTCCCCTCCCTCCCCGCTCATGAACCCTTGATAATTTATAAATTATTATTATTTTGTCATATCTTACATGTCTGATGAGGAATTCTATACTCCTCCAGGACCAAAGTTTGAGTTGGATTTCTGTCCATCAGAGCCCTGGAGGGAGTCAGTTAATTCTCAGACACTTCTCTCGGATTAGTCGTGCACTCTGATTAGTGTTGCATTAGGAGATGCAAATCATTTTCTGGATAAGGCAGGGGACTGAAAATCCACTAAACAAATAGGCATTCCGTGGAGAAGGTCACCCTACACAGCTCCACCCTCCCAGAAAGAGTCGTCTCAACCAAAAAAAACGGTGCATATGGTGCCCAAATGGGGCAAGAGCCAGTGCCTTGTCTATTTCATGAGGATGGCCAGACAAGTTTTCTATAAATATGAGTCCCTTGGAAAACATGGTGTCATCCGTGTCGGACAGACATCTGTTTAATGTTGGCTTCCAAGTCAGGGTTGCTCTTTTTAAGGTCAAGCCACCCCTTTCGCCTCCATCATTGTATACAGCTCATGGCGCGGGCTGTGGGCCTCACACTAGGACCCGAGCCCTTAGAATCTGAATTTGTGAAGGGAAGAGCCATCTCTCACACCACCGTGGAGCAAAGGACTCTTGAGAGAAAACTGAACTTGAAGTCTCTCTCACCAGAGCGTGCGTGTACAGGGTTTTTATTTTGTTTAATTGTAATCATTTTATTGGGTGTTCAGGTTTTCTTTTTCTTATCACAGCCTCTGCTTCCTCCTACACAAATGCAGAAGTACAAAATGAGCCTCAAGCTTCTTTTTTAGAGTAACCATTGTGGTTATTAGCGATCAACTCCATTCTAACTCGCACCACCAGCAGAGTGGACCTGTTCTCAAAGCCTAGACCTTTTAGAAGCAGGACACCTGACCTGTCTATATGGTGGTGATCTGACCTGACCACCGTCCATACAGGCAGGTCAGGTGATCTGCCGACCCTTCAACAAGTGGAGTATATAACAACTATCTATCAGCACCACCTAGTTGGTCTCATCTGCCTGTGACAGTTGGACATTGAAGGAGGAAGGGGAAGGAAGTGTGACTGCATCTGCATTATGGAGCTAGAGAAGAACTCTGACAGTACCATGGACCGCCAGAAGACCAGATACATCTGTCTTGACAGAAATATAGCCAGAATGCTCCTTAGAAGAAAGGATGCTGAGACTTTGTCTCATGTACTTTGGACATGTCAGGAGAGACCAGTCCCTGGAGAAGGGCCTCATGCTCGGGCAGTGGAAAATGGGAAGGTGTATTGACACAGTGGCTGCCCCAGTAGGCTCCAACATAAGGATGCTTGTGAGGATGGTCCAGGGCCAAGCAGTGGTTTGTTCTGTTGAACATCAGGTTGCTGTGCATCAGAGCCAACTAGATGACGCCTAACAACAACCACAATTGGCCCTAATAAGCATTGACCTTTCGTTTTCACGTCTTTTCCGAACATCAAATCCCCAACCGTTAGCATCCGATGATACCGTATGGATTGCAGGTGCCTAGCCGGTTCGGGCTTGAGCAATACATCAACCCCCAAACAATTCATTAGATGATAACTGACTGAAATGTACACAGGGGAGTTGGAGAGGTCTACATCACGTGCACCCTCACATGCACTGTTCCCACATATCTGTCCCTGGGATGAGGGGTGCAAGGCCTTGTGTCCAATGAATGCATTTTCTTAGCCAGTAACCGCCGTTTCCCCTTCAGAATGCTCTTCAACAGAAGTTTTTTGTATTTTTGACTGTAGCATGAGACCTTAGCTCAAATCCCTTTTTTAACCAGTCCTTTAATGCCATTAACTACCAAGTTAACTTTTTATTTTTTGGCACGTGGACTTTCCCTTGATCAGAAGAGGGACTCATTCTGGACCCCGAACCCAATCCTTTGAAACTGTGGAAGGGCATCCACCCCCCTGCTGGAAACGTGTAGATTTTCTTTAAACTGCTCTCACTGGCTGTCGGGGAGGAACTGGATCTGTGTCAACAAGGGCTTCCAGAACCCTAATAGCTTCTTGAATAGCTGCAGTAGATGGCTCATGTCAAAGTAGGCTTTCCAGCTCACACGGGTCCTGCTCCATAGGCACGTGTCCATCGTGGAGCGCTGTGGTTGCCAACGGACTTGCATTACTGATCTTAAGACGATCTGTTTCACAACCGATATCAAAAACACAGTCAAAGTCATTGCAAGTGGCAATCCGTGAAATCGACCAATTTTGACTGCGCACCAATGTTCCATGATAAGAGATTCCCTTTTCTCCCTTCTCCTAATTCCACAGCTCATGCTTTCTCCGGGTTAGAAGGTGCCGGGAATTTTTTCTGGTGCCTCCTCCCCTGTCACAGGGAATACTGCTGTGAACTGCTTGTCCTCTGTTGCTGTGGCCCCGTAGGACTGAGGGGAACTGCCCAGAGGTTTCCGAGGCTGGGGATCTGCAGAAGCAGACTGCTGCTCTCCAGTGATCAATGGCAACACATGCCATCCCAAGGAAACGGATTTCGTTTTTGATTTTGAGCATTTGAAAATGTCTTCTTACATTGGAGGTGAACTTTAACTCTGCATTGGGAGCCTGCTGGCTTGAAAACTTTATTTCCTTTCCTAATCCACTGGTGAGAAAAAAAAGTTTGGTGTCTTGGACAGAACCAACAACATCCTGGAAGAGAAGGCCCAGCAATCGGTTTCTGTAGCGAGAACCCTTTGGACCAGTTCTGCTTTGTACCACAGGGGTCACTGTGTGTGAGAATTGACTCAGGCACAGAAGACCGTGTCGGCAGCTCCTGAAGTGTTGTTTCCCATAGATTCTCCCAGCCAGCTCGCATCCTCCACCTCTACCTTGTCCGTGTTCAGGCCGCCACAGCTATTCCTTTCCCAAAGGGATGGTGTGATGTCCTGAATCTCTCCAGGCACGCTCCTTGGAGCCTCACCCTGGCCAGCAGTCATCGGGAAGGCTTCGGGTGAAATCGAAACTGGTAATCAGGACAGCTGGGTAGAGTTCTGTCCGGATCTTCACAAGCCAAATTCTCAATGGAATCCTGACTTGTGGAGCCATGGACACTGCAGGAGCCGCAAGACCATCTTGAAGTTTTAAACCTTAACCCAAATGCGCCACCAACGTCTTTGATCCCCTCCTCCCTCTAGACGTGCTAACTTTTGTTGTCCTTGTTAACGGTCCCAAAGAGTGCTTCGTAGATTTTTATTTTGTTTTGTTTTTAAATCATTTTACGGGGGGCTGGTACAATTCTTATCACTACCCATCCATCCATTGTGTCAAACACATTTGTACATTTGTTGCCCTCATCATTCTCAAAGCATTTGCCTTCTACTTGAGCCCTTAATACTTGCGGCTCATTTTCCCACTCCCCCTACCTCATGAACCCTTCATAATTCATAAATTACTATTATTTTGTCATATGTTACACTGTGCGATGTTCCCCTCCCCCTCTTCTCTGCTGTCTATCCCCCGGGGAGGAGGCTGTAGGTAAATTCTTGTAATCCGCTCCCCCTTGCTTCGTCGATTGTTAATCACATGTGTAGTCAATTCCCCTGAGCACAAAACAGAGCACGCAGGCTGCCCTCTGGAACTTCAGATTCGCCAGTTCTTCCTGCAAGTGCCAAGAACACGTTCTGTGTTTGAGGCTGGTGGGTTTCCCTATTACCTCAGTCTGCAAAGACTGTTCGTGATGATGCTCTGCTCTACCTTCCCTCGGAGTGTCAGGTGCAGGCTTTGCTAGATTTCATTTGACCCTTGTCTGTGGATGGAGATGGGCTTGGGGGAGGAACGTGACCACATTGCTGAACTCATTTGCAAGTCGGCGTGATAGAGAAAGCAATATGTCCAAGGAAAGACACCATGTGGATAGTCAGTAATGATCGCCATTCAATGGTCGCCCACCTTGTCATCGGATGATGCCCCCGCACCTGACATTGCGTTTGTTTGCTGTGATGGCCTTCCTAAAACCTGTTTTTAATCTTTTGGGGGCATAGCAAAGGGGGCTGTTCTTTGGAGAAAATCATCATGTAAATTAGAGAGTTGGAAAAGACAGAGACCCTCAACATGATGGGCGGACAAAGTGACCATAACAATGGGCTCAAACCTGGCAGGGATTGGGAGGATGCTGGAGAACCAGGCAGTGTTTTGTTCTGTTGTACACAGGCTCGCTGAGTCATAATGGACTCATGGGCCCCGAGCAATCGCATCACTGCTAACCTAAAGGTTGGCACTTGGCTCCACCCACTGATACCATAGAAGAAAAGCCCAGCCATCTGTTTCCAAAAGATGACAGTTAGCCAAACTTACATAGCAGATGCAATCCGTGCCATATGAACCTGACCTAGATTGCCATTGACTGAACTGCAATGGGATTTCATCTTGTTTCAAGCCTACAGTTTAATTATATTGTGGCTTTGCCCAGCCACAAAATCAGAACAGTAATACAACACTGTCGCTAAACTTGACCGCCTGGTGCTTCCTCTTATATGTTCACCTCATTGAATAACTATAACTGCTCCTTGTTTTCCAGGTATCCCAGGAAGCGACTACGTGAATGCGAACTACATAGACGGCTACAGGAAACAAAACGCCTATATCGCAACCCAAGGATCGCTTCCGGAAACCTTTGGGGACTTCTGGAGGATGATCTGGGAGCAGCGGAGTGCCACAGTTGTCATGATGACCAAACTCGAAGAACGGTCCAGGGTAAGAATGAGCATCTATCTCTTTCCCTCCAAAGTCATCTCACGTGTTGGTCTTTCACCCAGTGCAGAATCCAAGCTTTCCCTGAGCTGTAGCTTTCTAATAGACTTGAGTTATGAATTATTAACTTCAAAAAATCATTCCTTATAAATCTCTGGAGCTTTCCAAGAGAAGACTCTCATGATATGTGTATGGTTGCTACAGGGGAAAAATAGAAGGTAATATAGAGTACTATTCAATAGATACACCTACTGGATTAGAGAAAATGAATATTTGCTTGAACATCTCTATAAAATTCACCTTGAACAAGAACACACGAGTGTTGGGGAAAACACCACCAGCATGGTGCTCTTCCTTCCCGTACCATGTTGGCTCTGACACGTAGCAACAGAACCAAACATGCCACCTTCACTTCAAGTCTTCGCATGTTCAGGTCTGTCACGGTCGCTACCCTACCTGCCTTCCAACCTAGAGAGCTCCCCTTCTATTGTATCTGGCTGTGTTTTCTAACATGGGCTGAGTAGTCAGAGACTCATCTTCAGGCCATTCTTCCTAACCATCTTAGTCTGGAAGTGCTGGTGAAATCTGTCACCCTGGGTGACCCTGCGGGCATTTGAAATAGCAATGGCATGGCTTCCTGTATGACAGCTGTATACAAGCCACCACAGTATGGCGAGGTAAAGAGGGATGATGATACAACCCAGTCAGTGTTTCCAATGTTTCCAACGTTCTCTTTCTCAAAATCTGCCCTGTCAAATCTGAAATTCTGTGAAAGGCCCTCTTATTCAAATTTATGCAAAGAAGCATAAATTAAATCAGGGCAGCCCGGATAAAAAATGATGAGGGTTAATTCACAGCTTAGAAAACACATTAACTATAGAGAGGGCATTTTGCTGGTTTATATTTTTCCAAAATGAATAGATTTGAATAACAGGATCATTGCTTGTATAATATAAAGGAAGTTGTATGATGAGTGTGATTCATCAGAGGAGCCCAATATTATGGAACATGGTCCATGACTTAAGTGCTGTTGATTTGGAAAACAGAAACATAACGGATAAGTAAACGTGCCTTTTCCAAAGTGAATGGGCCAATAGTAGAGCCATCTGATGAAAACCAGTCTTCCACCATAAGAATTTAACCAATGGGCTTCTGCGATAATCACTGAAGATCACATGGGACTCGTGAGTGGGGCGCTTGGGGGAGAGCTTGGAGCCACAGGCAGGAGAGACCTTTCACTGTAGTCCCTGCAGGCCGAGGTAGAAAGGCATGAGAGAAGCACACTGATGCGTCTTTCTCCCAGAGAGCAGCTGCTGGATTCAGACCAGACTTCCAGTTAACTTTCAGTTCCTTTTACCCAAACCAGCTACTCCTCAATTACACAACAGATGAGCGTCTTGAAATGTTCTTCTGAGTTAAACCCAGGGCAGTCGCTCTTATCGCAGGTGTGCCGATGAGGGACTAGTGAGAGGCTGCCCATAAAAGAGAAGCCCGGACACGGGACAGTGGGAACAAGCAATTTCCGTGTCCGTGGGAAGTCCACGGTGACGATTTTCACTGGTTGAGTCAAACTCCAAGTGTTTTCAAGTCATCGGACCTGTGTAGGGAAGTTGAACTATTGTCTGAAACCAATGGAGAGCAAGATCCTTATGACCGTTTCTTACTTGGCAGATCCATCTTCATATACAAGTTGTCGAAGGACCTAGTATTGACTGGTACTCGGGGTAGCCTGTATATGGCCAGCATATTCTTTCAAAGCAGCCAGCCCTCTCCCACATGGCCCTTGAGTGTGTTGCTGCTGCTGTTGACGACCATGGAGTCAGGTCTGACTCACGGCCACCTTATGTCTAAGACACTAGTTCTCAACCTTCCTCATGCCGTAACCCTTTCATACAGTTCCTCGTATGGTGGTGACCCCCAACCATAAAATTCTTTTAATTGCTACTTCAGCACTGTAATTTTGCTACTGTTACGAATCCGATGACCCCTGTGAAAGGGCCGTTTGACCCCCAAAGGGGTCACGGCCCACAGGTTGAGAACCACTAGTCTAAGGGAACACGCTGTTTCCTGGCCCTGCACCTTCTACATGCTCACTGGTTCGCTTGAGTCTGTTAAGTCGACACTGGCTGTCTTGCCAGACCATGTCATTGAGAACTTTCATTGTTTACCCCGCCCCTCTGCCCAGCACAGTGCCCTGTGCTGTGGTTGGAAGCAGCGGACTTTCCAAATAGCAAGCCCAAGGCAACTCTTGAGGAGACCGGTTCATGAGTGACACGAGGTTCCTCGTGGGGCTGCTAACAGCAAGGCCATCAGTTTGAGACCACCAGCCGCTGCACGGGAGAAAGACAGGGCGTCCCCTGCTCCTGTAAACTCACAGGGGCAGTGCTCCCCTGTCCTCTAGGGTCACTATGAGTCACCATTGACCCACAGCAGTGAGTTTGGCTTTTAGGTTATACCAGTTAATAATTAAGAGCTATCCCTAGCATGCCACCACCAGGGTGCCATTAACACATATTAGGAAATTCTCTGTTTCTTAACAGCCCTGAGAGAGACACATGCCACTTTACATGTGAATAAACAATGACCCAGAAATTTATCCAAGGTCATCCAGCTACCAAGGTCAGAAGTGGGTCCAGAAGGCAGGCAGTAGTATATCTTAACTGTCCGGCCTCAGTGCTCGGGAGCACGTCTGGGAGGCTGACACAGCTGAATAACATTCATAGAGCATGCGTGTGAATCAGGCGTGCCCAGGCTGCCCTGCCCACAGAAACCTGCCAGAAACAAGCAGTCGTTTGAAAAAGCTGTTTTCAGAAAAACACACATTTTATCTCGACACTGCAGGCCTTCATTAAGCCAGGCACAGAAACTTGTTTTGAAATAACCAAATGAAATTCTGCCCCTTTTCTTCCTAATTGCTTCTAATAATAAAGTTAGTTCTAGCTGGCCTCGCTGCCACCACGACATCTATTGGTAATACGCCGTCCTTGGTGGAAGGCATTGTGACTTTAATACCTACCATTTATCTTTCTGTTGCAGGCCCTCTTGCCCCCTCCCTCCCTCCCTCCCTCCCTCCCTCCCTCCCTCCCTCCCAGACAGAACTTATTTGGAAGTTTCTAAATGAGCCTCCTCTTGCTCCAGTCATTAATTACTCTTTGCTCTTGCAAGTTGGCTCTCTCCTTTGTTGTGTGGCCTAAGGAGGCCAATTAAAATGCTGTCTCATGCTTTTCATTCCATGGTGGCTCAGCCTGTTCCCAAACTGGCGATGACCTGTATGAGTCTGTAGACATTTCGTGAACCTCAAGTCATCGTCAATCTTGGAACACAATCAGCAGGGGAGTCCTCACCCTGAAGCCCCAGAGCCCTTCCTCCCCCATGGTTGAGCACCTGGGAATAAATGATGTCACACAGCGGAGAGAGTGCAGATGAAGGCAGTCGTGGTTCCATGATATAACTCTGTCCAGGTGTGGGAGATTGTCACTGCATGGACAAGTAACTTGAAAGGTACTCCCCAAAAAGGCAGGGAACCACAAAGAAAGAGGAGGTCAGCTCCAAGGAGGTCTGTGGATTTAGAGAGCAGGGAGATCGTAGGCAGCAACAAGACCAGAAAGATTCGCTTCTACCTGCCTCCTAAGGGGGGCGGCGGGGTATTCTCTACGGCTGTGATGAGCCAAGGCGACAGCATGGAGGACGTGGGACTTGGAAGGCCACCCTATCAGAAGATGTCACAGAAGAATGATTGAGCAAAGAGAAGTGAGCTAGGGGGGAGCAAAGGGTGGCCACGTTTGGCCTCGCAAAGTCGTTTTCCACTTCAGAGACCCAGGTTCGATCCCAGTCAATGCGCTTAATGTACAACCACCACCATCTCTTCATGGGGACTTACGTGTTGTGTCTTGGTGAACTGGATTCCTCGGATCTTCCAGACTAAGATGGACTAAGATTAAAAACATCAGCTACTGCATCCTCAGAAGATCACCATGCTTAGATCCCACTGAGCAAATTGGCCATGGGGCTGGGCCAATGTCATGGCAGCCAGCAACAACCATGGAGAGATTTCACAAATCTCAAAGGATCACCCCTGCTCTTCCACAAGCCCCCCTCAAATGCACACCTCACTCATTCCCTCGTCAGCTGCTCTTTTACCTAAAGTCGGATGGCGATGAGGAGGCCTCCTTGAATTGAATTTCCCCATACACAAATAACATCTTGAGTAGTGGTTAGGTGGCACCAAACTAGCTTCATACTTTGGGAACGTTTGGGGTTTTGTGGGCTGACATGTGAACTAGCCTGGCTCTGTCGGAATGGCCTGTAGTGTCCCTCCCAGCAGGAGGTGGGCCAGATGGTTTAACCAAACTTCCTCTCCAAGACTGGAGGCTGGAATTACATTATTCTCTCTCAGGCTTAGAGACCTGAAATAATATCCATCACCTTGGTATATGGTAAAAAAAAAATGTGTGTGTGTACGCGCATATGCCTACACTTCTGGATATTGAAAGCACGTAAGAGGAGTAGTTATTGGTTGTAGATTGGGGTGGAGAAGAGACAGAGGAAAGGAAAAGAAATAAAGCAGGGTGCTACACTAGACTTTGGGGGGCTCCACTTCAGAGGGAAGGGAAGCTACATGGCATAGTTCCTAGGAGTAATGTTTTACAATCAAGGTGTCTGGATTCTGATCCCAGCTCTGGCATGGACTAGTTATGTGACACATAGCATGTTACACTGCTTTTTTTCTCCTCCCCGTTGAGTAACTTGGAAGGGTGGTCATGGACACTATATGTGCTAAGGGATGTAGCCAGGTGGCTCCATGCGTCTCCAAATAAGTCAGTAATTGTTGTCAGAAGAAATGTGTTTGCTTCTCTGTGCTTTGACAGTGGATCTTGAACAACCACGCACCTGGTTAAGTCTACCGAGCGGGCTCCGTGTAGCATGCCTTTGCGTTCCGGCCGGGGCAGAGGGGTATCGCTGAGCCTGTGGGAGTCTCTTGTTCTTGCTTTCCTAAAGGAGGCCCCGGTGCAGGGAGCATGTTCATCTGTCCCCACGGAGCTCGGCGTAGACATGTTTGGCTGCTGCATTGGAGCCATCCCTGGAAGCACTGCCATGTGGAGAGAGAGTGAGAAGGTGGAGACAGGTTTACGTGTAGTGATAGTTGTTACCCAAAAAGAACATATTCTTGGCCTTACCTTTCACTGAAATGGGGAATTCCCCCCAGGAGCCCCCCTCTGCTGTTCTCAAGTTTGCTCTTGGTGCAGGCCAGCCTCCTGTTGTCACTCAGGCTAGTGGTTTATCAGCAAAGGCTTCTAACCTTTGCCCTCGTACCCAGGTGATGCCAGTGGAGAAAGTGCCCAGGAGGTTCACTTTCACCCAGAATGTCAGGGCTTCAGGAACCCCAAGGAGCACAGTTTGACTCTGGCACAGTAGGGTTGCCATGAGATGGTGTCACCGTGAGTTGAAAACAACACCAGAGCAGCTGGGTAGAGGTTCTCTTTTGATGAATTAGAACTCAAGTTACTTCCCTGAGACAAAAGACTGCTGGGTCCCTAAGCACAAGCCAGAAGTTTCACTGGCCTAGATCTAGGGGAGGGACCACTCTTAACATATAAATAGCTAAAGAGTTCCGACTTCACACTTCTCTTGATCCTTTGAGACAGACCATGTTGCTCTTTGATATCCACAGGCCATCAGGTCCCCTCAAAAGGGCTTTAGAAGAATCTCAAACCCAACTGGAAGACTATTTGCATGGCCCACATTCAGCTCTTCATCCTTGAAGGGGAATGTGTAAGCGTCTGGTTTCATAGGGTTGATTCCCATGCGGTTATATAAAGAAACAAACAAAAAACCAGGCTCCGAGCTGGCGATTTGGAAGGCAGTGGATGGTGGCTGCCTGAAAACACAGAGCTCGATTCAAGGCCCTTGTCCAAGGCGCTGTGTGAGATGAGAGGCTGTTGGTGGGTTTTCTCCCAGTTTCCATCTTGATTGCCAGATCTTCTCAAGTTCTGCATAGTTCATTGATTCTGTAGTGAGGCCTTCTCGTGCCCTCACGTGGTCTCTAATTGTTTCCATGTTTCATAACATGCCAATAAGCACATGAATTGGTTGGAGCAACCACATGAGGGAGGGTAAAGCTAGGAAAAAATGTAGCTCTGCTAAGAGAGGAGAGTGCGCACAGCTGGGATTTCCACTCCAAGGGTGTCATTTGTGGGCAACTGGGACACGTGGTTGGCAGCCTCCCTTGAAGAACTGGAGTGCTACAGGCAGGGTAGGATTTTCCAAGGTGATTCCTGGCCCAGGAAGTACAGTATATGGTGGGTGAGGGTCCACTTGATATATTCCTTTCACCCGTCTGCTTTTGGCATACTGTCTTCTTTGTCTTCCGCCTTGCGATGCATAACTAGGGTATGTGCATGCCGCACGCTTGGCGAACGGTGAGCACCCCTGGCAACTGTTTGAAGCTGAAATGGCATGTGACCTTCGTGAGTCTAGGATTTATCTGGCTTTCATGGTTCGCGACCAACCTGTCTTTAGTCTTAGCAAATGGGCTGTCTTGTCTTACAAGCTATGTTGTGGGGGTTGAGAGGTTGTCTCATTCAAAGGGCTATGATAGTGTCTGGGGAAGCCCTGCGTGGGAACAATAATTAACTTCCGGGTTGTTAACTAAAACTAAAAGGTTGGGGGTTCAAGTCCACCCAGACGTACCTCCAAAGAAAACACTGGAGATTAGCTTCCAAAGAATCAGCCACTGAACACAAGCCCACTCTAACATCCATGGGCTTATCATAAATTGGAATCAACTCAGTGACCACTGCGTTGGAGTTTGTTTGGTAGTTGTCTGTCTGTATTGTTTGAATGCCAGGAAGGAAGTGTGAGATTTTAGCACCCCACAAATGGAACCTTATCTGAAATGTCATCCAATGAGGCCTTATCCTACGTTAATTAATTAGTAGTGCAAAATGAGGACTGCACTTTAAAAAGGAAATTGTAATACTTGGTTTCCAAAACTACCTAACTCCCAAATCGAGAATGAGGCAGGCCAGTGGATGGCATCCATTGCTAGTGGGATCAAAGTTCTGGTGTGTCATGATTTGAGGTGTGTCTTAGGCTAGAGAATTGGAAAATCCCCATTCTGCTAATTGATGGTGTTTGTGCTAATGAATGGGAGGTTAGATGCTATCAGAGCAGAAGGCACTGGCTAGTTCTGGTGGTAATGAACTGTGATGACATTTTAAGGGATTATATTGCAGATGCTCATGTGTAGGAAACAGTGGGTTTCTGTTTATGGTGATTGGAAATGTGGCATCACTTCAGGTTGCACAAGATTAAAATAGCAGATCACTAAATCATATACCTGAAAAAGGTGGAGATACAAATTTTTGCTTTTGCACACATTTACCACATGAGGGGCTTCAAAAAGATTCTTGAAAAAAATAGAATCATTAGGACATAGAATCAAAAGGTAATGGAGTTTCCCCAATAACTTTCTGAAGCCTCCACGGGTATCTATGTACGTGTGTGTGTGCGCGCACGCAGGTATATATTGGAGCCCTCGTCACACAGTGAGTTATGTGTTAGGCTGCTAAGCACAAGATCAGCAGTTCAAAGCCACCAACTTCTCTGCAAGAGAAAATGGGACTTTCCACTCCTGTAAAGATATACTGTCTCCAAAATACATGGGGACAGGTCTACCCTGTCTTAGAGGGTCCCTCTGAGTGGGAATCAACTTGATGGCACTGAATTTCATTTGTTTGTGGGTTTGGTTCTTAGATATAAATAGATATGTCTGTATTTTATAGTAACAAAAATAATAAAAAGTAGGAAGCAACGGGAAAGGAATTGGAGGCCATATGACCACCACCCCTGCCTCCTCCAGTCCTTCCATGCCACCCCATCTTCACAGTTGATTCTGTGACAAGGTGGATAATCTGAGCAAGAAACAGGGAGACCAAAGAGTGCCTGGTCAAGTATCATCTCACATGGCTGTAAAACACATCTTGAGATATGCTCAGATTCTGAGGCCCCTTTGAGCTGAGAGCTGACAGATTCCCCTGGAAGATTATTAATGCAACTGTTATTGTTTTCACCATTGTTATCAGTTTGGGAAGAACCAGCCTTGGCTGGTGGCAGACTAATTCTTGGCCCCTCTGGTTTTTCAGGGTTCAGCGAGTTTAATGGAGAGCAAATGCTTTCCAAATGCTGGGTCTGGGTCCTCTTCCAAATAGAACTGGAAGCGCCAAAGGCCTTGAACATTTAATTTCTCAAACTGTGGCCCAGAGCGCTGCCTATCTAGGACAACAGAAACTGCTTTTTCCTTCAGCAGCTCGAAGGAGCGCCAGCACAAACATTGCCTTTGGAGTCTGCGTGATGTATGGGATTATTATTGCGACGCGATAGATGGCTAATGTAAATGGGACACAGGCAGCAAAGAGAAGGATGTTCCTGTTGGCAGTCTGAAGGATGGGGGGCCCTTATCTAGCAAGGTCCATCCTCCTGGTAGTCTCTCATCAGCAGACACGGTGACATATAACAGAGAAATCGCATCACCAAGGAACCATTTTGGTTCCTTACCAAATGATCTCGTCCCAACTTCTCTCTCCACCCAACTGCCTCTAGTTAGAAGGACAGCCCCCCAAGTCTGGATGAGAGTATTTTGATTAAAGCTGACCAGGGGACCAGGGTCTGAGGATCAGTTGGACCAGTAGGGGATGCAGCGTTGCTCCTGGTGTCTTTATGCCAGGCCCTCCTGATTCTCCACATTCAGAACTGTAGCCCCCGTAATCTGTACTAACAGCAGTAGTACATGGCTTTGCTCCATCCTCTGTTAGCAAGACTGGTGTTCACCTAGGAGGCACCAGCCTAATTGTTTCGTTCCTTGGTGCCATCAAGTTCCAATGCCCAACTCATGACAACCAACTCATACACAAGGAAACAGAGCACTGGCGGGCCCTGCCCTGTTCCCATCATCGGGTGCAGATGAGTCCTTTATGAATCACATGGATTTCAATGAATGGTTTTCACCAGAACTTCCTTCTCTGTCTGTCCTAGTCTAGAAGATGAAGCCTGCTTAACATCACAGTAACATGCTCTCCCCTGCACAGAGAGAGCTAGTTAGCTGTATAGGAGAGGCATTGGCCCAGATTCAAACCAAGGTCTCCAACATGGAGACAGATTCCACCACTGGGCCATCACTGCACCCAGTGCAATTATACTGGTTGTGAAAACATGGAAATACATCTATACTGCCTGATTTAAAGAATTTTCTTCTAGAAACAAAGTCCTCTAATGGTATGAGCCAGTGGCCATGACAGACACTAGGAGGTTGCTGGACTGAGCCAGAAAGAGAAACTGTGTGCATGCTGATTGGGGAGGGGTTGAGACTGTAGCCCTGGCTTTAGAGGTCAGAGCCAAGTGGGAAGAGCTGGTATCCTCGAGCTACCTGGTCATGGCCAAGAGGCCACTCCCTCAGGGCTACAGCAAAGTGCCAGAAACTTGAGGAAGCATGGCTGCCAAAGTGGTTGATGTGGGCTGCAATGGGCTCAGCAACTTCAGGAAGACACATGAATCAAAAGGGTATACCACTAATCATTTCTGTTTAATAGATGCTTTGGAAAATGATAGAATGGTTCAATGAACTGGTGAGCACTTACCTGTCTTTTTTTTTTAAGAACTTGTTTTCTATTTTATGATGATGTGTGAAAAGCTGACACTACCCTGGTGGTTAAGTATGTTCACAGCCTCCTCATTTCAGGTATCCCTTTGCCCTCTGGTGATTACTCCAATAAGTAGTGGCTAGGATCCCTGGGAGCACCGTGCTTAAGCACTTGGCTGCTAACTGAACTGTCAGCGGTTCAAAGCCACCAGCCACTACGCAGGAGGAAGGTGGTGTGGCAGTCAGCTTCCTTAAAGATTTACAAATTCAGCAACCTTGTGGGGGCAGTTCTACCAGGTCTTACATGGCCACCCTGAATTGGAATGGGTTTGGTTTGAGCTTTAAAGATAAGCAAACAAAAAAGATACACAAAAAGAGGAAATAGGAAGGAACTTAAGAAAGTTCATAGAAAAAGTGAATTCAAAGAGAATGGAATTTTTCTGTGAACTTTTTAATGCCCTAACATATGCAAACGAGGCTGTTGGAATCAACTCAATGGAAATGTGTTTGCTTTTTCTTTTTCTCTTTTGGGGTATTGGAGGTTGGGATTTGGTTTGAGTGATACAGTGGGGTTTAGCCTGACGCTGCTAACCACAAAGTTCAAAGCCACCAGCTGCTCCAGGGGAGACAGATGCGGTAGGCAGTCTGCTCGTGTCAAGATGTATACCCTCAAAGACCCTACAAGGAGCCGTTCTACTCTGTGCTAACAGGTCTCTGGGGTCACATTCGACTTCAGGTTTGTGTAATATGCGTAACGTGTGCATGTGTGATATGAGGTTATCAGCTGTTGCAATGATCACACTAGGCTGCTAGCCAGAAGGTTGGAAATTTGAGACCTGGAAAGAAAGGTTGGAAGTCAACTTCTGAAAAATATTAGCTAAAAGTCTAGAAGCTTCACATTCCCTAGACATGCCTGGGAAGACATGCCAGGCCATTTACTTCTACAAAACCAGCCACTGACAACCTGATGGAGTACATCTCTACTCTGACACACTGGGGCTTGGTACATGTCACCATGAATTGGAACCATCTCAAAGGCCACTAGTAAACTGTACACTGTAGATGTAGCCCTGGACACTTAGCTGTGGTGCATTGGGTTACCAACCACCAAGTCAGCAGTTTAAAACTACCAGCAGCTTCACAGGAGACAGATGATGCTTTCTATTCCTGGAAGTAGTTGCGTCTTAGAAACCCACAGGGGCAGTTCTTCCCTGTCCTGTAGGGTTGCTCACAAAGAGTTGGAATTGACTCAGTGGCAGTAAATTGTTTGTTTCGGGAAATATATACAAGTTTGTACACTCGCTAAAGCTTTCTTCTATTTCATCTCCTCTTATGCAGATGAGTATTTATGACCGTTAACGTTTTCTTCATCTCCATTATAGCTTTGCTTTGAGTTCAGAAATGGGGCGCACTGGCTACCCATTCCTTGCAGACACATCCCAGTCATTCGACTTGGACTTCTCGGGCAATGGCTCCCAGGCCTTGTTTGGACTGCTCAGTCCTGGCAGCCGTGCATCGTTTCTGCCTCTCTTCGGGCTTCCTTGCGCTGTGCAGTTTGGTCAAAAGCAAGCTTTTCAAATGCCACGTGGCAAATCATCTTGTATCGGTGATGCCAGGGTGCCTTTGGCCGTGTCACTTTGCTATGGGCGGCAACTGGGACCTGGGCGTTCCTGCCCTGCCCTATAAATATTTGTTCAACATGATGAAGCATTTTTCGTCCCAGAAGAGCTCAGGTCATTGTAGATGCCAGCCTAGACCAGGCAGGGGTCGTTGAATCACAGTGTTGCCTGCACTTGCTGAAGTCCTACGCGGTTGCAGGCACATCCACGATCAGTCACCTGGGACAGAAAAACCGAGACAAGAAGCGTTTCCTCAGAGCTGACTGACTGCATAGACCCCTAGGAGAGTTCCTAATGACTAGATGCTCTTGGGCATGCATTGAAGGGTGTGTGATCCGTCTCTTCATTATCAGCCACAGAAGAGGTAAACTATTTTACAAATTAATTCCGTCACGAGTTTCGCCAGGCCAGGCCATTCTCTCTGTAAGTGTGGAGAAATGAAGGTTACCACTTGCATGCAGTGATTTCATGATGATTATAAGAAATACCGCCCCCAAACACATCCCGAAAGCTCAACTGTCGCATTCGATTTACGTTGTACATGGAGTTCACCAGGCAGCGTTTCTGAACCACAGCACAGAAAACACGTCTGGCTGCTCTTATTTCCTCCCTTGGGGTCACTCAAAGAGACAGGGGCTCTGGTAGATTAAAGGCATTATTTAGAATCTCGCCACTGCTTCTTTGAAGAAGTGGCAGTTCTCAACACACCTGCACAGCCCAACACACCTGCACAGCCCACCGGTGGAGCGATTCCAGAGATCAGAAATGTTGGTTTCACCTCTGTGCTCCTGTAGCAGCTACTTCCCCACGCCCCCCGGGGTTTTCTTGGCTGTGAACTTGAAGGAAGCAGATTGCCATGTCGGCTTCCCTGGCACCCCAGTGGTGGTGGCTTGTTCTTAGGTTCCAACTCATAGCCACTCTGTCTACAGCAAAACAAAACACTGCCCGGCCCTGTGCCAGCCTCTCCATTGTACCTTCTGCCTGAGCCCATTGGTGCAGCCACTGGGCCAATCCATTTTGTGAAGGGGTTTCCTCTTTTTCGCTGCCCCTCCACATTACCAAGCATGATGTCCTTCTCCAGGGACTGGTCTCTCCTGACACCATGTCCAAAGTACCTTAGACAAACTCTTATCACCCTTGCCTCTGCAGAGCACACTCCATGGTTTCAAACAACCAGCCTATGGAGTCATGCCATCTGTGTCCCTCGGGGACCCATTTTCTTACACCCAGAATTCCTAAATAAATATCTTTTTAAAATAATGTCAGGTCCCTCCACACCCCACCCCCAGCCCCGTTCAGAATGCCTGAAGTGATTCCTATGGGGCTTGAGGGCTCGTAAGTCAGAAATGCGCTCAGTGGTACCAACTACAACACCAGTGATGCTGCTCAGTGAACAGCGGAGGGACCGCTCCTTGAAATGCATTGGCAAAAACACACTGGGATCCCACCTACCCATGATCTTGAAAGTGGCACACGAGCAGCCAAGGCTGGGTGCCATGTTTGGAGCTCAGCGTGTGTAGTCCTCATGACAGCCCTATCCTGCTAAAGATCGTGTTCCCAGTTGGGGGCTTTGACCCTGGTAATAGAGGAACAGCCTCCTGGTGATCCAGAAAGGTCTGCCCAACTTCCATGAGGCATGAAGGCCACTTACGAGTCAAATGGGAAAAGGCAAAACACAGTAGCTGTGTGTCGTCACTCTGCCTTCTGGTTCTTAGAGACTGAAAGCAGCTTGTGTTTCTCCGTCCTCACCCTTAGCATTCATCATGAATTCTGACAGAGAGTGAGCCGAACATGAAATCCACTGCTTCTAGTGGATGGACTCCAGCTCATTGCGACCCCGTGGGATGGAGTAGAACTGTCCCATGAAGGCTCAGATGGGATGGAGTAGAACTGCCCCATGAAGGCTCAGATGGGATGGAGTAGAACTGCCCCATAAAGGCTCAGAGGCTCTTCGTCTTCGTAGGAAATTTCTCCCATGGGGCAGCTGGTGGGGTTTCAACTGCCAACCTAGCTGTACCTGTCCAGCCCTCCCCCCTCCCTCCCCAGGGCTCCCGACACACAGTCACCCTCTACGTTCTTTCTGGCTGTCTTCCCAGGATGCGAACAGGAGGAGGGTGAGGACTCTCATCCAAATCAAGCAGTTCCAGAGAGGAGTACGGAGCTCATTCATTTGCATTCACTAATTAGAAAAAAATGTTTAATTTTTGTTGTTCTCTAGTGCTGCTTGTCTACTTATTTTCTCTCACAATACTTCAGACATTCTCGTGTGAAGACCAGGAAGTATGTGCTTGGTGCGTGGCTGTAAGCAAAAGACAGTAGGAGCACATGTCAATAGATCTCAGTCTTTACAGTTAGCCTCAGGAAGCCGATCAGTCCCACGTAGGCTCCTTTGAGACGCGGTGTCAGACTGAGGAGGAGACAGGTCGCTGTAGAGATGAGCTCAGGCAGGGCTGCCTCCACTCCCCAAGCCCAGCATGTGCACCGGTGTTGGAATGGCCCTTCCTCAGAGACGCCTTCTGGGAAATGCCAGCATTTTCCTGAGGGGAAATGGCCGTGTCTAAATTGACGTCTTCCTGTAAATTGCTCCCAGCATTTGCAGTTGACTTTTGAAACCTGCCAGGACAGATTTTTGATTAAACTGCCTTACTTCCATTAGGTCCAAGTGCAATTTCCCCCTTTCCTTTATGTTCATTCATTTAAAAAAATTTTATTGGCATTGAATTCGCATATCATACAATTCAGTAGTTCAATCATATTGAGAAAAGTTTTTCAAACATATGCACATTCAATTTCAGAATGTCTTCTTCTTTCTTGTAGTTACTGTTGTTAGCTCCTCATTCCCCCCACCTCTACCCCCCAAATTCCCCTGCCATGTATGTAGGTAATTATCAATCCAGTTAACTATATAGATTTAACTATCTTGTATTTCCTGTACACACAAAAATAATCAAAACACAGTCAAGCCAAAAATAACAACGATGACAAACTAAAACACAGGAAAACATATGCACAGATGTGTTTAACAAAATGGATATATGTATGGATTATGATAAGACCTGTAAGAGCCACAATAAAATAAAATATTTTTAAAAGCAACAAACAATCACGCAGAGGAAAACTTTAATAGGAAGGAAAGCATAAAATATGGAAAACTGGAATAAATTTAAAATTGGTCAAAAGGGAGATAAAATGATAAGGTGTTGCATCTTAACTTACAGCATCTGCAGTGATTGACTTTCCAGTGTTCTATGTCTGAAAGGAAGGCTGTTCACCTCCCTGGACTCCGGTCAGATGGATTCCCAGCATTGACTCCTCACAGGAACGTTTGTGGTACCCACCAGCCCCTCCCAGAAGGAGTCAGATTATTACTAACACCCTCCTGGCTGCCCTTTCCAAATGTATTTCTAAATGAGAAACGTTGGTACGCATTTGACTGTTAGACGTTGCAGGGATAGAGCAGACCTGGAAGTGAAAAGTCACCAAACTGGGTTTGCTTTTCCAGATGTCCCGGCAGGGTGGACTTCCAATTTGTCCTCCCTTTCCTTTCTCCTGGCTCACCAGAAAGCCTGAAGGAGCCGCTCCAGCTCTGAACTGTCACCGCACGGAGTTTGGTGGGATACATCAGCTGGGACCTAACATTCTTGATGGCCACTTATGGCCTCGATGCCCACTCACAGTGGGATTTGTCCTCTTTGCATTTGATGTGGTTGTTTGGATTTGGAAGACTTGTGGTCCGTTGGAAATGATTAACTAATGGCTGTGTGTTTCTTTCACAACTCCCTAAGTGAGCACATGGCTGGCATCCCCCCAAACATTGCACATGAGACTTCCAAAATCACTTGGTCCTCTACAGCAAGACATTAGCTTGACATCTATTGTGCGGGTGCAGGCAGAGTCTCTGATTTAGTCCTAGTGATTTCTCTTCCTTCAACACCATTGCTGCTTATATCACACTGGCTCCCTGGTGGGGGCAGGTCTTTGCAGAGCATGTCAGCTAGGACCCGGGGGCTAACAGAGGGTCAGAGAACATATGGAGGTGTTCAACGCCTGCCCAGCTATACCAGTATTTCCTGAAAGTGTTGGTTTGCCCATTTGTTGCTTCGCTGTGAACTCTAGCACACGATAGAAGCACCACAGAATATTTGTGTGTCTAGGGAACACTGCAGAGCATTCCCAGAAAATATTATGTGAAGAAACAACATTTTTCTTTCACAGGAAACGCGTTTGTTGGTTCACTTGTTGAGAAGTCGGTGAGGGCCGTCTGTCTGTCTCACTGGTGTTGGACAGGCACCAGAGGCAAACCCTGTGCCTCCGGTGCTGGCTTAGTGGACAGTACGACATTAAGGTGCTTTTTGTCCTTCCTTTTCCTCTTCTTGAAAATGGTGCTGAGGAGAAAAACATGCTTCCTTCTGACAGGGCCCCAAATCTGATTCAAGAGTGAGATCCCTGAGGAACAAGCTCTCTGCCTGTGAAACAGAAAATTAGAATATTATTCACAGGTGTTCCTCATATTTAGAAACCACCTGAAAGCAACTAATTGTCTAGTAATTCCATTCACGGCTCCACAAGTTCCCATGTCGGGCATAAAAGCACCTTAGTATTTTTGTTTGAATCCATACACTGTGACTTGTGTGCCTTTCTCGGCCATGGAGAAGGCACGAGGCCCGGCATTCAATAGTCACTGGAGACTGGGCACCGAGAGAAAGCGTTCTGTTGGTCTGATTGAAGAATTACTCCCATTTTCCTTCTGGTCTGAAATAGAAAGGGCAAATAGATTCGGATCCAGGACCTTCCTCGAGGTGTGTCAATTGTCCTAAGGCTCCCCATTGCCCACGGGACACATGCAGTCTGTCAGAGGCTGACTGCAGACCGGGGACTCTTTTTGGCTGCCTGTGAAACTAGTTGTGTTGAATACCTATTCAGGGCTTTAGCCCCACTCTCTGTAGAAATTGTAGATTGTTCATCTCCACCGATAGTTTTGAAACAGCCTAGTGATAGTGGACGACCTTCTGTGACTATTTATAAAGAGCCAGCAGCCCTTGTTACCTAAGAAGTTACACGTTGCATTTCTTTGGCGATAAAGTATGCCATGTATCTAACATTAAAAAAAAAAAAGAGCCCAATCTGTTTGTGGTTTTCAGTGCTTTGATGGGTTACAAATCATTTCACTTTTTCTGTGAACACACATATGTGGAAAACACTGTGGCCCGAGATGAAGTCCGGGCGGCCCCTCCTCCGTCACTGAAGTTGACCTGTCCCATGCTTTTCAAGTACTCTGAAGTCTCTTCTCTCCCTCTCCCTTGAACTCCCTCCCTTCTGCACTCCGCCCACCCCGCCCTCCGCTCCCCCACTCTCCCTCTCTCCCTTTCTCTCTCTCTTTCCCCCTCTCCTCATTTCACTTAGCCTCAATCTGGAAGTGATTTTTTTTTTCCCCTTCCAAGAAAATTTAATCTGTTCCTGCTTAGGATGCCTACCAGTTTGAAACATGTTGAACTTGGCACATCAGAGCCGTCATTTACATATATTGGAATAGATGTAACAGGAGCCCAAGCCAGAAGATGACCCCAAAACTAATGCAAAAGCTTCTAGAGAAATTGACGGGCATCCGTCCTGTCTCCCTTGTTTCTCGTAGGTGAAGTGCGACCAGTACTGGCCCAGCCGAGGCACAGAGACCCATGGGCTGGTCCAGGTGACGCTGCTGGACACCGTGGAGCTGGCCACCTACTGCGTGCGCACGTTCGCCCTGTACAAGGTTTGCCTGTGCTTGCTTTCCTCCCCCTTCCGGTGCCTGCTGTTTCAGCAAAGTGCCTTTGGAGCTATCAGAGCTCGTGGGGTTTCCTTTACCTCCCCGTCCCACCGGCAGCGGTAAAGGATGCAATCATCCTTCCGCGATCACTCCTCAATTCTCTTCCGGAGCTGCTGATTTGTCAGGAGAGTCGGAACTCTGGCTCACAATGAAAATTTCATCAAATGAAGAATAGATGGGGAAAAGCTAGTTTTTCCCGTGACATAGGACAGGAGCACGCCTGATAGCTATGCCTGACAAATGGACTGCTTCTCACAGAAGGAAGTCAACCTGTGGAGCAAGTATTTGTCATTTCCCAATGGCTCCAGGATCTTATGTCCCCAAGAGTATTGTCTTCCCAAGGGATAGAGGGCAGGGTGGTGGGCGTGGGTGAGTGGGATTAAGACAGCACATTTTAGTGTTACCACATCCACACACAGTATCTTATTGGCTCTTCAGTGAAAGTTTACCCAGCAAAGTGGGTTCCCATTTGATAACTTCTACAGTGATGCTGAGTGACATTTGTCACCCCCCCCCCATTGACACCCTCTTGAGTTGCAGTCTAGTTTTTCCACTCCAGGCTCTGCTTCCCCTCCCCCTTATCTTTGTTTTAGACTCATTGTTAACCTCTTGGTATCCTACGACTTCTTTTTATAATGGAGTGTGGCCCAATTAGTTTGTGAAAAGGTGAACTCACAGAGAGATGTGCTTCTAGGTTTAAAGAGGTGAGTTTTATGGGCAATGGCTTCAAGGAAACCTCCAGTCTCAGCTGATCCAGTAGGTTCGGATGTGTTAAAGAATCTTGAGTCCCATCCTGTTGTTCCTCCCATTGTATCAGGGCCTGTTTAGCCCAGCTCTTATCAGAATGACCCGCTGTGCTTGCTGGGCACCATCTAGTTCTTCTGGTGCACACGTTGTTACTCTTCAGAACCTAAGTCTGGGAGACTGGCAGTTCAGCTTCTCTTCTTTCTTTCCAGAACGGTTCCAGCGAGAAGAGAGAAGTGAGGCAATTCCAGTTCACTGCTTGGCCTGATCACGGGGTTCCAGAGCACCCAACCCCTTTCCTAGCTTTCCTGCGGAGAGTCAAAACCTGTAACCCGCCCGACGCAGGCCCCATGGTTGTGCACTGCAGGTAAGGCCAACTGAGGGTGTTTGTCTTACTGGTGGCAGAAGACTGGCTGGGGAAGCGCCCAGAAAGCTCATCTGTTTCTCATTGGATGTTTGCTGGCAACGTCTCGTTACTCTGGGGCTGTAAATGCCTTTGTAAGGCATGCTGGTCACTCCTTTGGGCCGACCAGGCTTTCCGATGTCACTAGGAAGGACTGATGCAGATCCATTGTCCTTAGGTTCATTGTTATTAGCTCTTTGTGGAAGCGCATACAAGTAGACGGACATGTGGTTCATTAATTGCGTATATGACCACAAGATATATAAATTAGAAGAAATTGGTGATTGGCATTAGAAGTGATAACTCTTCTGTGGGACAAGAGTCTTAAACACATGCATATTGACAACTACTGGGCCAAAATAACCTTTTGACTATTTTTAGAGAAGAATTTTCCGTACAGAATCATCTTGTAAACATGAAAGTTTTCAAAGAGAATACCGTACTGCTTCAAGGTTGTGTGTGTGTGTGTGCGTGCGTGCGTGTATGTGTGTTTGTATGTGTGTGCGCGCACGCGCGCACGTTTTGGTACTATTAAGTCTCTTAGAATATTTAAGAAGATAAATACAAAGATCTCTAGTTTATTTTTTTAAAGTTATGTATTTCAAAACTATGACCCATTTTCCCTAGCAGTGTGCCATTTGTATGTGTGTCTGTTTCTGTGTATGCATAGATATGTATACATACATATATATTTTCACTGATTTCTGAATACCTCTCTCTACTAATACCATTAAATCCTACCATATATAAGTAGATTTCTAATATTAAACTGATTCCTTTCAGTTGCCAGACTTACTCTCGAGTCTCCTTAGAAAAGGACAAGTGAAGATATGTAGTAAGATTCTATTACAATGAAGTAATTATATAGTTCTCGTGAATTCACAATAGTTCCTTATAACCTGAGTGATTTGAATGGGAGAGAAGATGGCTTCTGGCACAGATAAGTGAAATGGGAGCCTGGGAGTATGTGACAAAGGAAAGAAAAGGCCTATCACAACCCACTTCTAGCATAGCCCAGTAGCCTGGCTCTTTTCACATCTTACACTGTGCTCTGCCACAATCCCAGAGACCTCCAATCGTTGCAAAGAAGAAGGAATCAACAAAGCATTGGTGTTTTTCCAAGCAAATCAATATAGGTTTTCTGAGACTGCAAATCCCTTTGAGAGCAGACAGTTTCATATCCTGAGGAGAATTTGGTGGGTTTGAACCGTCACCTTGGGCTTAGCAGCCCAGTGCCTAATCCACAGTACCACCAAGCCTTCTTAATAAAACACCTTACCCTCTGTGAATAGCATGGGGCATGGATTTCAAAGCATTCGTCCATGGTTTGTTTTGTTTGTCCTCTCTAACACCACATCAGGACAAGAGAAGGATGTGGGAGTCGGCTGTATGGTCTAGTTCATGTAAAGTAGTGGTTCTCAACCTTCCTAATGCTGCGACCCTTTCATACAGTTCCTCATGTTGTGGTGACTCCCCCCCCCCCGACCATAAAATTATTTTTTGTTGATACTTCATTTGCTACTGTTATGAATTGGATGACCCTGTGAAAGGGTCATTCGACCACCGAAAGGGTCAAGACCCACAGGTTGAGAATCACTGATGGAAAGAAAGCAAACCACAAACCGCTGCTGTCGTCTCAGTTCTGCCTTGTGGAGACCCCGAAGTGCCAGGGTGCAGACTGTCTCTTCCCCATTGGGTGTTCATGGCTGTGGCCTTTCAGAAGGAGATTGCCAGACTACTCTTACAAAGCACGTCCTCTGGGTGGACTTGAAACTACCGCCTTTCTGCTAGGAGCCTAGCACTGCTTGAATCACAGGTTGTTGTTGTTGCTGTTGCTGAATGGCTCTTAGATCAGAGCCCATCCTTGCCGCCATTGGGTCCATCCACCTTGTGGAACATCGTGCTCTTCTCTCACCACTCCCCTCGCTGACTGAGCGACGTCCTTCTCCAAGGGCTGATCTCCCCTGACAGCATGTCCAAAGTGTGAGAGCAGAGGTCTCATCATTCTGTCTCTGCGTCTTCCGAGTCAGATGCGCTTGCTGTGTTCTTAGGCCATGGGACTGTCAGTATGCTTCACCAGCACTGTGATGTAAATTCATTGATTCTTCCGTCTTCCTTACTCAAGGTCACGTGCATAGGACACGATTGAACATACCCTGGCTTGGGTCAGGCTTCAGATTAACATCCTTGCTTTTCAACCCTTCACAAAGATCTCCTGAAACAGATTTACCTGATGCTGTGTGATGTTTGATCTCTTGCCTGCTGCTTCCGTGAGCGTTGATTGTGGATCCAAGCAAGACTAGGTTCGCACACAAACAGCTGAATTGAGAGTGATCCATCATCCTTCTGTTTCGTGATTCATATCGTGTGTCCCTGAAGGCAGACAGGGCCACTGAAGGGCCAATCACCAACTGCAGTTTTCTGAGTGACTCGGAGGTACCCCATTGTTTGCTCTCACTGTGTCAGCCAGTGCTTTGCATTAGTAGACGCAGCATCCTACTCTGCTGCCTGTTTGGTTGTGGTTCGGGCACAAGTCATCCCTCTGGGGACTCTGCTACACACGCTTCTTTCTCAGCCTCCAAGAGCAGGACCTGCAGGGTGTGCGCTGCATGCGTTTGATGAGAAAGATCACAGCGCAGTGCTCTTAGGAGCAGTTTAACCGTGCGATAAAGGTGCCAGAAGTTGAGGTTTGGGGACAAAATGAGGCCACAACATAGCCAGTGGCAAACAGGTAGTTCACTCCGCTGGTCACAAGCAGCACACAAGGCTTTCTAGTGGGTTCTTTGCGGGATCCATAGAAGCCTGCAAGCAAGTGGGAGAGAGAAAGTGATGCTATCTGTTTGGCCTCGCCCCCTCCCTGTGGCATGAAAGGAACCCCCCAGCCTGGTCCTGCTTCACCTCCACCGTCAATGCAGATGTAGCCATGGTGCAGCGTAAGCGTTTTCATTGGTTGATTTGGGGAAGTAGATCACTAGGGTCCTGTTATAACCGGGATGCTTGGCTGAAGCCTGATCAGCATCAGAGAAGCAGAAAAGCCTCCACTGGCAGAAGGGGTGACTATGCCTGGCTTGAAAACCACACACACACACAAACACACACCGCCACTGGGTCCACCTCTGAAAGACTAGATAATTCAGGAGAAATAAGGGAACCAAGAGGAACGTGCAAAGCTGGTAGATGCTGACACTTGAAAATGCTGAGCCCGAGGCGCTGGAGAAGTTGTAAGGAGATTGTGGATTGAAACAAACAACTGAAGACTAGGTAGATTGGTAGGAGAGCTTTGTTATCCATGTGGAAGCAGCCCGGGAAAGACGCAGCATCAACTGGGCTCTGTGCAGTAACCATGATCACCTGTAGATCACAGTCTGCATCCATGAAAAAATCAGAAAATCAGCTCCTCTTCAGGTACGACTGTGACCAGGGGTCAGTTTTCAAACCGTTGGGGACCCTTGACATTTGAGAGCAGAAATGTCCCTCTGGAGAGGCAGATACAAGTCAATCCAGATCACAGTTAAACACTGGTGGTACTGCAGACGTGCTGGGATAGAAGCCACCCCAAGCAGGACGGAGCCACACAAAGACCCAGGATCACCAAGCCCCCAAGGGCTCACCACACGCTCTGGCATATAAATAGTATAATCAAGTCCAGGGGGTGTTTTTCTTAGGACGCGCTGGGAGGTTTTCTCTGCATTGAAGTGGAGACACACTGGCAGGCAGTAGTGACACGGTGGTTGAATTTCTGGCTTCCCTGCAGCAGACCAGAGTTCATTGTCTAGCCAGTATGCCTCAGAGAAAGTGAGTCCCCATCTGTCTTTAAAGGCCTGCAAGTCGCTCTGATACTGCATATATTTCAAGGGAGCTTCCAGGCTAAGAGGGGCTAGAAAGAAAGAGCTGATGATCCACTTCCCCAAACTCAGCCAATGAAAGCTCTGTGTGTCACCTTGGTTCCATCTGCATTGATTCAGGGACGAGTGCAGGGCCAGGCAGGGTCTTTCAGAGGACAGTGGTTGTGATGTCCTCCCCCTTCTGGCTATGGGAGACTGTGATTGTCTGATTGGACATGGCTAATAGCAGTCCATCTTAGCTCACTGGAAGCTACGATACTGATTTTCAAGTGTTTGCTTTGACTTTTTAAAACTTTCTATTTTTCTTGATTCCGTACGCCAGTGTTCCGATTATTCACAGGTGGTGGCAGCTGTTGCTTCTCGTTGTGAGTCACGTCCCCACTGGCAGATGAAGGTCCTGAAAGCTCTTGCTCCATCCCATCATCTCAGGGGACTCCACCTTGAGGGGTCGGCTCCTCCCTAGCCGTGTTCGGGGAGCCTTCCAACCTGCGGGGCTCTTCTGTTGGCCGTTTCCCTGGCAATGTTTCTCTGGTGTCCACTCGTTTGTCACCGGCCAGTGGTTTCTGGAGTCGGTCACCAGATCCTTCTTCCCAGCCGCGTTCACCTGGAAGATCCACTCTTCACTGTGGGTGAGCCTGTTGGTGTTTGCAATGATGGCGACAACGCTTCCAGCATCGGGCATCATTGATTTCAGACCAGCTCCGTACAACAGAGCAGTGGTGGAGTCACTAATGTCTCGGGCTTGAAGAACTAGCTAAGGAATGGAAGAGCAACTCTCAGTAATTAGCGCTTGGGAGGCAGCCTAGGACAATAGGCATTGACAGCCCCTTGGCAGGATGCGAAGCACATCATGCTCCTCAAAGAGGGAATGTCAGGTGTGGCAGGTGGACGAATGGGGTGACAGGAAGCCTGGGTAACACTCTGGCTTCATCTTTTCCTGGGTGAAGTTAACTAGTCTCCTCTAGCCTGTTTCCTTACCTGAGAAATGGAATCACGCTACTTACCAATAACAATAGGCACGCTATGGTTATGAAATGACAGCATGAGCATAAAGTGCTTAGGAGTGGGTACGTATCTCATTTTTTATATCAGCGCATATTCACTAACAAGTAGGTTTTATTCACTGTGTTTAGTTTCGACAACTTTAGAGCGAGAAATTCAGCATGAACTTGTATGTCTTTTCTGCAATTTGAGCGTTTCTGTTCTGTTAAATAACCAGACGCTCCTAGGTATCGAGTGCCTCGCTGAGAAGTACTCTAGATAGATTCTGTTCTCAGTGACAAGAGATGTTTTAAGGCTCTAAGTTGGCATCATTTATAATCTGTCATCAAAAAGATCTGAGCCCTTAAAACTTTGTTGTGAAGGACACATAGAAATGAATAGTGATTGTTAATGCCTTTGAGAAAAAGCCTGAGCTTAACCTTGGGTTCCGAGTTGGGCCGATCCCCAAGTTCACCCTTTCAGGGCACCCACCAGTGTGCTTCCACATCTTAGTCTCAAGGAAGGGCGGTTGCCTGGTCTCCACGGTCTCCCATCCTCTTCTCTCCCCGGGGATGCTTAATGCCACCCCACAATGCAATTCATTGCACTTCCTCTTTACAGACGATGCGGACAAGCCTCAGGTGGCTTTGTTGATGTCAACATGGTACATTTCTCTGACAGTTTGAACATGAATGCTTTTAAACAAGAATGCACAGTGCGCTTTTTCAAACCCTCCCCGCTCTCTATTGTACACACACTTATTTCATCCATTTAGGCTACCAGCTTCACCTTGTAGACATGGGAGCCGTACCCTGAGGAAGCCTTTAAGCTCCGTCTCAATTCTGCCTCCCACAGGAGAATCCAGTGCTCTTTGTTCTGAGCTCCCACCAAACATGTGCATATTTAGTAGACTTAGCTCTCAGATATGTGCAGAGCATATATTCCAGGAGGTCCCAGCGGACATAGACAAGTATATCCTCACTCCTACACCACAGCCCAACAGCCAACACACTGCTATTGAATCCATTCTGAGTCAAGGTAACACGGGAGTGGCAGAGAACTGCTCCATTGGATTTTCTGGAAAGGGCCATTCCAGAAGCAGAGCAGTGGCCAGTCTTCCAAGGAGTCTCTGGAGAGATCCAAACCACCAACCTTTCAATGAAGAGCCTTCTGCTTATTGGCCACCATGAACTCTTCCTTCACCAAGTAAATGTCAGCATGATATCACAGCACACATCCTGTTAGCACACAACAGCCAGGACTGTTAGTATTGCAAGTAGTCCCTTTTGTGAAGTAAGTGAAACCCCAGTGGTGTAGTTGTTATACAAGAGACTGCCATCTGCAAGGTCAGTAGTTCAAAGCCACCAACCAGCTCCATAGGAATAAGGCTAAACTTTCTACTCTCATAAAGAGTTGCAGTGTCAGAAATCCACAGCAGCAGTTTTACCCTGTCCTATAGGGTTGCTCAGCATCGAGTGGATGGCAGGGAGTTTTTGAGGGAGTAGAAGCCAGATGAATATTGGCCAAGATCCCACTGGGGACGTCTGGGCTGTGCCTGTATAGGTGCAAGCACTCCTGATTCATAAAATTTCACTTAAAAATCATATTACTGGGGGCTCTTACAACATTCCATACATCAATTTTATCTAGCATACCTGTACGTATGTTGCCATCATCATTTTCTATTTGAGCCCTTGGTATCAGCTCTTCTTTTTTACCTCCCATCCTTGTGACCCCTTGATAAATTATGCTATTATTGTTTTCACCTTACACCAACTGCTATCTCCCTTCGCCCACTTTTCTGTTGTTCGTCCCCCTGGTGAGGTGGGATTATGCATCAATCATTTCAATCACTACCCCCTTTTTCCCTTCTCTCTCCCCGCCTTACTCCTACCCCGCCTGGTATTGCTATTCCCATTACTGTTCCTGAGGGGTTTATCTGTCCTGGATTCCATGTGTCGTGAGCTCTTATCTGTACCAGTGTCCACACTCCAGTCCAGCCAGAACTGAAAGGCAGGACTGGGGTCGTGGTAGTGGGCACAGTAAGGGGTGAGGAAGCCCTCAAGGAACCAAAAGAATGTTGCGTGTTTCATCGGTGATACTGTGTCCTGGTTGACTCACCCCTTCCTTGTGACCCTTCTGTGAAGGGATGTCCTATTATTGTCCGATGGGTCTCTGCTCTGACTCCCCTTGTTCTCAACAATATGTTTCTTGTTTGTTTGTTTGTGGTATTTTGGTGCCTGTTACCTGATTCCATGGACACCTCGTGATTGCACAGGCTGGTGTGCTTCTTCCATGTAGGCTTGTTGCTTCTCTGCTAGATGGCTGCTTATTAAACTCCAAGCCTTTAAGACGCCATACCTTTTGATAGCCATCAGTTCGTTCTTCCACAGTAGACAATAAAGAACTTGAGTCTCTTTTCTCTCCTTTCTCAGCCCTGCTCTTATGTCATTTGAAGGAAGAGCTTATAGCTTATATTCCACCAGGACCAATGAGATCTGACTAGTTTTTTGTTCCCCAAAATGTGTTTCTTGTAAAGAACGGATGAAATGGAATAAATCTATAATTGTTGGAAGCATTTATTAAAATCTTGATCTCTGACACTAACTCTGGAGTCATATTAATCTTTTGAAGACCAAAGGAATCCATTCTTTCATAGGATACATTTACAAATAATTTTGAAAGGGGGTAGCTCTGGTGCACCATCCCCCCACCACCCTTGAATGTGTCTTGTAAATAAATCCATCTGTGGAGACTAAAGTAGACCTCCTGCGGATCATTTAATTCTTTTACATCATAATCCAAACCCAAACTCACTGTCATTGACTTGATACCAACTCAGAGCGACTCTATAAGACCAGGTAGGACTGCCCTTCTCTTGGCTTCCAAGACTGTAACTCTTTACAAGAGTAGGATGCCTCATCTTTCTCCCACAGAGTGGCTGGTGGTTTAGAACTGCTGGCCTTGCAATTAGCAGCCCAACACGTAACCACTGCACCACCAGGGCTCCTCTTTCTAGGACAGAATCACGCTCATGTTCAAGAAGACACTGTAGCCCAATGTAGGCCACTCACGTCTCAGAGATATCAAGGTCACGCTAAGGGTGATCCAGTACAGCTCAGATGAAAATGGGGCATTGAAGATTCCCGAGGTCCAGTCTTCAGAATCCATTTTGACTTTGGATATGAAAACACAGCTTAAGAATTCCTTATATCCTCTTCAGCGCATGACCACGGGCGCCTAAGAAGCCACTCCAAGTTTTGGGAAATAGTCTTCCCAAGAACAGAAATTTTTTGGAAAGAATTGCACATGAGCACAAAAATCAAAGACTGTGATACATAGAGACGCCAGTCATGCTTTGGAGAATCCTTAATGCATTTCTCTCCGTCACCCTGCTTTCCGCTCTCTGTCCTCCCCAGTGTGCCATGCAAAAGCCTCCTCCGACACGAAACTCCAGACTAGCTCCGCGGCATGCAAAAGCTCCGAGATGCTGACAAGTGTGGGCCGTAGCTCAGTTTTTACTTAAAGCTTGGCTTCATTTTCACGTGTAAATTAAGTAATAGGAGAAGCTAGCTCTCTGTAGATGAAAGATGAGATTGTTAAAAAAAAAATACCAGCATCGTTGGATCAGACCATGGGTGGAATATCCAAACGACATCCTCATTTATGGAAATATTTTAAGGTAAGGAGACATAATTAGGCCATATGGAAGCTATTCTGCCAGGTTCCGCTGGTATATGCCAATATTCTGTACGAAACCCGCTCTCCATCATGAAACAGCAAAGTGATACAAGACAGAAGGCGGAGGGCTTGATATTTTGAATAGTGCAGCCCCATAGAGAAAAAGATTCTTTCTCCATTGAAATAGCTGAAAGGAAATCAAATCAATAAGAAGACGTGAACAGGGATCTCCCTATGAGCCCTGTAGGTGGAAGACGTCAAAGTGAAGACGGCACTTGGCAGGCAGTGAGGAGTGCTCCGGCTGCCCTGTGAAAACAGGAAGTCCATTTTCAAAGAAGCTTTGTGGATGCACACGCAGCCAAGGGGGAAGGGGCCATTGTAAGAAACGGTGACTCTGGAGGCCCCGGGTGCTGCAGACAGTTAAGCACCCAGTTGCTAACGGAAAGTTTGGGGGTTCTGATCCACTCAGAGGTACCCCCAGAAGAAAGGCATTAAGACTGCGATCTTCTACTGACCAAAACATCCATTGAAAACCTTGGGTTGCCCAGGCTTCCTCTGATACAGCGGGGATCTCTCTGAGCTGGAATTGACGCAACGGCCCTTTGTTGGTTTCATAGGACTTTAAAGTAGTAGGGCTATAGGCATGAGATGCCCACCCCCACTCCATGACCAAGGGGTCATAGCAACCAGCCTATACGTGTGTAGACATGTGATCGTGTACACACAGATCTCTGTCTTTGAACCTTTACAGCAAGACCTGGGAAATGGGTAGGATTAATGTCCTCGCATGAGGAAAATGAGTATTGGGAAAGTGACACGCATAGCTTGCTCAAGCCCGCCTCCCAGGTAGGAAGTGAAAAGCCTGCTGGAGGACTCCGGCTTTCCTGTTCCAGGTCTTCTTGGCATTTATCACATTCCTATTTGCCCAGTTCATTTCATTCAGAAGAAAGCCGGCTCCTCCCCAGCCAGCAAGGGTGGCTGATGACAGACCGAGCTGCTCCTTGGTGCAGGGCAGCATTGCTTGGTAGTGTAATCGATCCGACAGCTATAGTCTAGACCACAGTTAGACCTTGTCATACATCTTTGACGTCACAGTTATACCTTGTCATACATCTTTGACGTCATAGTTATACCTTGTCATACATCTTTGACGTTGGGCAAGTCACTTAACCCTTCTAAGCTTGAATTTCTTGATCAGGAACACAGGGATAATAGTATTATTTCCTTCAAAGTGGTATTTGTAAAGATTAAACAAAATGATGCGCATTACAGTAATGAGCCAGAATACCACTGAAGTCAGCCAAAGTTTTGGCTTATTGCTGTTTTTTTTTTTTTTTTTACTGTTTGGCCCTCATAATGACAGAGAGAACAGCATGGTGGGAGGGGATGCACATCAGACTTCCTCTAGTGCCCAAGACTGATGGCCACAGGCAGGTGTCAGGCATGCCTCCCCCTTCTTTCCCTCATAAGCTTATTCTGATACCAAGGCTTCCTCCTAGGCCACTTTACTTCTCTGGCTGCGTTTGATAACTCATAGCAGTGGTCCCACCGAGCCCCCAGACGATGCTCCTTATGATGGGATTCATTAGGGAAACCAACAGGTTACAACTCAGGTGAGAAATGCCCCAGAATGCAGTTGTTCAATCAGGACAGTGTCTTCTCTGCTGTGTCTGTAGGCAGGCCTCTCTGTGGCCCTCAATCTCTTGACCCGGACTCTGTCCTGCTCAGACTGTTACAAAACTCTTTTAGGGCTGCCAGTAAACACCCAAAGGGCATGCTACTCAACTGTAAGCCTCAACCCGAAGACGCTCAGCTCTAGTTCCTTGGTCAGCAAATGCAGCTTCCCTAATTAAGTTCCTAGAAGTATCCAATCTGCAAGCCACATACCCTGCCCCAAAGCACTCAGCTTACCTTTCTCTGGGGGCTGGCAAGTCCACTGCTCTATCTTCTTGCCCTGGTTCCTGATTCAGCTATTGCTGCTCCTCTGCTACTTCTGTGGTGTCCCAGCTGTCTCCTGGATCAAAGAGGTTCAGTGTGTAGGCATCTGAGGGTGCAAAGGACATGCCTCACTCCTGGCTCTTCCCTCGTGCTGGTAGGAGTATCTCCTCTGAATGTGAAATGGCTAATTTTATACCCAGTAGGATGGCAGTCACAGTGAACCCTGTGAACCATCCCACAGAGTTGAAACATATGATCCAATCAATAACTTCTGCCATCTTCTGATCTAGACCATCTGTAACTATCCTGATAATAAAGCTGACTGTGAGGGAGTAACAAAGGCTTTGGCTCAAGATCTACATTCAATAATTCACCGCATTGAAGTAGTTATTTCAATTGGTTCTATTAATATAAGACCAGAAACCACACTGTCACATTTTGAGACATGAGCTTGAGTTCTTTGTCATTTATGATTTAGCAGAGTAATAGTTACTGGGATCCCAATGTCTACCACCTCCTACTTGCCCTTAAATCCATGACTTTGAGCAGATTTTGTCACAGCCAGAGAAGCAAACAGGAACAGATTGGAATTTGTATAATTTGGGTGATTCCTTATAGTAACCAGAACAGGAAAAAATATGGATTAAAGCCATGGAAAGGGACACTTGGAAGAGGCATAGTAAGGCATTTCCAGAGCCAGATGTGGGAGGCTGGATGATTGGCAGACAGTGGAGATAAAGGTACACATTGTATTAGTCTGGGTGGACCAGAGAAACAAATTCATAGACACTCATGTGTATAAGAAAGAGCTTTGTGTCTAAGGGTGATTATACATTAAGAAAACATCCCAGCCCAGTCCAGCCGAAGTCCTTAAGTCCAATATTAGCCCATATGTCCAATACTAGAGTCTGTAACTTCCTCTTTAGACTCACAGAACACATGCAATGATGCTGACTGCAGGAAGATCACAGGCCAGTGGGTGGGAAGTCTTGTGGCTCCAGCGGCAGTGGAAGCCTCTGTGCTGGCGTGGGTCTCCGTGTGGCTCCTCCAGCTCCAAGGCTCTGGCTGCCATCAGCGCAGCTCCGTGTGGCTTGTCAGCAGGAAAATGAAGCAGAGCGAGTGTGTCAGCCCTCTCGTGAGCTATTTATCTCTGTAGCGCCTCCAGATGAGGTCATCAAGCTGCAACCTGATTGACAGGCTAAACCCCACCCCTTCACAAGTTGACAGGAGATTCTGTAACTGCCACACACATATTCCAAACAGCACAGGGCAGCCATAGTTCAGCAGGGAGCCACTCTATCGGAAGACCTGCTGGACTGTTAGGGAAGTTTGCCCTCATTTTGCAATGGTTGACCCACCAACCCCTGCTTGTATAGTGCATTCATAGAACTGGCCTCCACAAAGTGCTGGAACAGTTTTTAGATGACTGAAAGCCATCAACTGTTTTCTTCACATTGACACCAAAACCAAACCCTGCCATCGAGTCACTTCTGACCGACAGCCACCCTCTAGGACAGAGCAGAACTGCCACTGAGGGGTTCTGAGTTTGTGACTCGACAGGATTAGAAGGCCTCATCCTTCTCCAGAGGAGTGGCTGGTGGTTTTGAACTGCTTACCTCGTGCTTAGGAGCCCCACGTGTTGCCTAACACAGCTCCATTGTAGTACATGAGTGGGTGCTGTGAGTCAGTGGTGGGTACCATGTAGATTCAATCAAGAAAAACATATTAAATATGGTACTGGTTTTTAATTGTACTAGAAATCATGAAATTTGTTCCTGTCTGTATTAATTCCATAGGTCAGTTGGGGCAGGTGAACACAGTTCATATCCTTGATAAATGTTTCCAGTCCATCTGGTTGAGGGACTTCCTTTTTTTTTTTACTGACCTTGAACTTTGCCAATCTGGATGTCCTTCTCCAGGGACTGGTTTCTCCTGTTGAAATTCCACACTTCTAACAAGCATTCTGGCTGTCCTTCGTCCATGACTGGTTTGTCTGTTCTCATAGAAGTCCATGATACAGGCAAAGCTAAGAGGCTTAAAACTAGCCTTCAGTCCCATGATTCTGTGGGTTGACTAGAAGGTGTTCTGCTGAGTGGATTCTGTCAAGGTCAACTGGGAGGGCTGAGAAGGCTCCCTTCTCCTCCTCCTCCTCCTCCTCCTCCTCCTCCGCCTCCTCCTCCGCCTCCTCCTCCTCCTCCTCCCCCTCCTCTGCCTCCTCTCGCCTCCTCTCGCCTCCTCTCACCTCCTCTCACCTCCTCTTTCTGGATTTCATCCTGCAATGGTGTCTAGGAGTTCTGAGGGAACAGTAAGTTTAAGGAACAACACAAACCACTTCCAGGCTTGGAAGTCACCCAATGTGACAACAGGTCAGCAAGCCAACATTCAAGAGTTGGGAAAGCAGGAGCCCTGGTGGTGGAATAGTTATGACTCGGGCTGTGATCTGCAGGGCCAAGCAGTTCAAAACCATCAGCAGCTCCTCAGGAGAGAGACTGGGCTTTCTACTCCCTCAACAGTTACGGCCTCCGAAATCACAGGGGGGTGCTATGAGTCAGCATTGACTCGATGGTACACTCTGTTTCTGTTTTTTTAATGAGCGGATACCCAAGTACCGAGTGATCTCATGAATCCCGCACAAAGTATTGCATTGCTAAATCTCATCTCTTGGCCTAAAGACCACCCTGTTTACGCTCATCACTCTGGGAAAATACAATGTGAGGTTCCCTGAAAAGGCTGGACGGGAGGATTAAAAACACTAGGGTTACTGGCCAGATAAGAGACCGGTGCAATTTCCAAGGCCATCATGAACTTACCCTCTCATGACTCAATTTCCACCCAACCAGTAGTCTAGTCCGCAAGGGGAACAATTCCACTAGTCAGGCCCGCACACCTTAGCAGAACCAGCTGTGTGAGATCGCAAAGGCCGCATTTGCCCAGGGACGGAAAGAGGCCAGAAAGGGAAGGAGGAAGGGCAACAGCAAGTGGGATACGGGATGTTACACGAAAGGGACGTAGCGATGGTCATCACTGAGGTGGAACAAAGTGAGTATGAACTGCTGGATGGAAAACGGATCAGCTCTGTAAGCCTTGGTGTGATTCGCAATCATAATAAGAGAAAGGACTGAGTGAGGAAGAAAATCCCCTTAAATTCACCTCAAAATAGCTGGTTGTTTTGTCAATTTATAAAACAGTTCAGAAAGCAAAGAGGAGGTCTATTTAATTCTTTCCCAGCTGCTTCCTGACGTCTCTCTCCCTACCCCATTTTATATTATTTGTTTGTCTGGGTTTTGTTTCTGGTTTCTTATGCTGCCATATCAGTGAAACAGAGAGACTCTTATACGTTTTTCCCCACTTCCTGGCTCAAAAGTATTTCCTCGACATCCTCCTGATTCAAGGTACATTGGGTTTGGTGGGCTTCTTTTTCTAGAAGATATCATTCATTCTTGGTGAATCATCATCTCAGAAGATGCACCAAGCCTCCCATACCTCCTGCCTCTCTCTTTCTCTGTTAATTCCAATTTAAAAGACAAGAAAACAAATGAGGGCCAACCAGGTGGAGGACTTCTCCATAGACCAGGTTTCAGGCTACTGGTCTCTTCTATTTGCCCCACTGCCTGGTGGTCTTCATAGTGTGTTTCTCTTCATTTGACTGAATTCCCATTTTGCAGGGCATTTAGGAAAGTCCCCTGAGAGCATTTGTAGAGCCATGAAGGCCTGGTGCTGACAGGCAGGCGGGGTAGCTGGTCTACAGGTGTCCCTGATACTGGCTGTGCCGTGAGCTTTGTCTTGCACCACGTCCATGCTCGCCGACCCCTACAAGTCCCTTGTTGTCACTGTTGACTCACTGCACCTCACCGAGGGTTTTCTGGGTCTCTCTGGACCTCTCCTTTATCCCGACCTGATTAGAATGTGGACAAAGCAGGCCAGTTAAAGGCTCACCCTTTTCAAGTTTTCAGAGCCAACTAAGTGCCTCTGATCTTTAGGCCCACATTGGAAGAAGGCTAGTGAGTGACCAGCAAGCCCAGAGCAGCAGCAGGCCGGGGAGAGGGCGTCCCCGTGTCTATGAGGCAGGGCCATGCTCTGCTGTGGCGTCTGTGGCTGGTATGGCAGAAACCACTTCCCTCAAACTCCAGCTCACTGCCCTCGAGTCCATGCTGAGTCTTAGCAACCCTACAGGGCAGGGTGCCATGGACCCCGTGAGCGTCTGAGACTCTTTTCGGGAGTAGAAAGCCTTGTCTTGCTGCCGTGGAGAGCTGGTGCTTGTGAACTGTTGACCTATCAGTTAGCAGCCCAACCTGTAAGTACTGATGACTCCACCCGACCAAGATTTGCAGGGGGTCTTAGTGGCCCAACTCTGGTTTCCCATGGTCACCCCTGATACTTGGCCATTCCAGCGGGATCCCGAGCTCGAGCCCAGCTGTGGCAGACTCACTTTCCAGGATCCATCTGCCCAGAGGCGCGTCTTCTGTGCCATTTCCTTTTGGTGGGCACCCGGCAAGAGCAGAAGATGCTGTGGCTGTGGGTTCTTCCTTCCGAATGGCGTAGGGAGCGATGGGAGAAGTTTGTCCGTTTGACTTCTGGGGAAACAACAACAAAAACCCACCATATGTGGGACATTGTCCAGGAGGTGCCCAGGGGCCAACCCCCTATTTGTGTAGCACTATGAGGATAAGAATTGGCTCCTCTAGCTTTCAGCCTCTAATGCAAATACCCTTCTTAATTCTGAGGTAGATGTGTAACAAGTACAGCCATAGAGACTTCACAGTTGGGAGTTGTGCTAGATCTCGCGCCCGCAAACCCGTTGCTTCTGACCATGCCATCTGCTGGCCCCATTCGCATTCCTTTCACGTACGCCCAGGGTCTGCTTGCTCCCTAAGGCTGGCTGTGCGAAACTCAGAAGGCTTCAGATAAATAAGCAAATATTTTGCCAGCATCTTTCAACCTGTTGCCTCAGTAAGTAACAGACATAAGGTGCATCTGAGGTTCTGAGGTCCGGACAGCTGCTGAGAGCATCACTCACTGCTCACGTGTGGGATGTACCACCAGACTGCGGAGAGCCCCTTTGGAAAGCCAAGCCTGTGTACAGATGCAGCCTCCCTGCTGATCGGTTAATCAAAGGAAAGGAAGGCCCTTTGCAGACATGGGACCTTCCTGGGAAAAATAAATGATAGCACCGGACCTCCCCAAGGACCCTGTCCGATCTGTCTCAGCCCGAAGTCTGTGTTGATCTCCTTGTCCAAGCTGGCTAGTGCTGCAGGGATCCACAGGCCACAAGGGGGTGACTTTAAAGGACAGATATCTTTTTCCTCACAGTTCTGGCGGCTAGAAATGTGACTGGGGCCTCAGCCTTCCGTGGTTTAGACCATCCTCATGTGGTATCTGACTTCCCGGTTGTATGCATCTCAGTGTCTAGTCTTTGTAACACTCAGGGTTTTTAGGGTTTAGATGCACCCTACCTTGGTCTGCCCTCAACCGATTAATGGGTTATATGGTAGGAGATCCCTGGTGGCGTCATGCTAACATACTGGCCTGCTAACCGCAAGATCTGCGGTTCCAAACCACCAGCCTCTCTGCAGGAAGAAGACAAGGGTTTCTTCTCCCATCAAGAGTAACTGTCTCGGGAACCCACAGGGCCTGTTCTGCCCTGCCATATAGGCTTCCTGTGAGCATTGACTTCATGCCAGTGAGCTTTGAGAGGTTTGTTATGGAAGGATATTCAGTTAGGTCCCATTACATTCTGTCCTGTCCCATCCCAGCCCCTTCTGGAAGGATGTCGGCTCTACCCAAAGCCCGCTGGCTTACTCCCATGTAACTACTCCATTGCAACAACTAGAGCCGCGTTTGGCCAAACCACGGGAAGCCACAGCCGGTCAGGCTGACACACAAAGGTCTCCGTCACATGCTCTGTGTCTCTCATCAACCCAACAAACAGCACGCTCGGTAACCCTCACAGGATTGAATGAGAAGAACAAAAAATGAGGTTCACCCCAAATCAAGGGGGTTTGGGTCAATCTTTGACATGGATTAAAAATAAGAGGACAAATTCCATTTCTTTCAGAGCTGCTCCCTGATTGGTTGCCGTTATTCCCTGGGCATCTGTCTCCTGGCTACTCCCAAAACCTCCCCCCAGGTTTGTAGGCAGCATAGGGGTACGATTGACTTTTTCTGGATTTTCAGCTTATGGCCGGAGAGAGGCGGCCTCCTTGGGATATCGTGCAACCAGAATGTACACAGAGTTGTCCTCCCTGTTGCCTGATTTCAGATTGTCTGAGGCTGCTGAGTTTTTAAGGTTGCTGCCCTTTAAAACTTGGCTCGTGTAGAGTACAAAAAATGAATATAGAAGATAACTATACAAACAGCATGACCTCACAGGGTCACAATTGTCAGCGTCTACATTGTATCAAGATCCAGCATTTACAGATCTTAATGAGATGGAGTGGGACCAAGGATGTTCTCAAAATGTGAGCTGTGTTTGACACAAATCCTTGCCCCACAGGAAAAAAGCAAACTGTGACTAAATCAATTTGTACTTGGTGATGAATCATGAACTTTAAAAATGTGAAGCATTAAATAACATCCCAGGAACTTTAAAACATTTATGTTAGGCTAGGAGATTGTGTGTGTGTGTGTGTGTGTGTGTGTGTGTGTGTGTGTGTGTGTGTGTGTGTGTGTGAGAGAGAGAGAGAGAGACAGAGACAGAGACAGAGACATCACTGGGAGGAGCTCTGGTGGTGTAGTGGGGACGAGTTGGGCTACCAGCTGTCGGGTGAGCATGTGGAAGCCACCAGCCCCTCTGGGGGACCAAGAAGGAGCTTTCAGCTCCTGTGCAGAGTCTCAGAAACCCACAGGAGGAGGCAGTTCTCGCCTGCCCTCCAGGGTCGCTGAGAGTGAGAAGTAGCTCAGTGGCTGCGAGGATGGCTGTTTCGCTTCCACGGCCCTCACACCACGGAAGCGCGCACCGGCTGTTTGGGAGTGGGGGTGGATGTCACCTGTATTATGCACATGATGATATGCCTGCCACATAGAATTCAAAGACCATGCATTTTTCCACAATATTGTGAAGCCCCACATGCATACCATTTTATACAAATCATTTATTCTTGGTTATCTCCCTCCACCCCCAACCGAGCATTTGTTTCTGTCTCAGTGAAGGGACAATTTATGTTGTGGGGACTTCTAGACATTAGCCAAAGACGTTTCTCTCCCAGAGAAATTGGGAGCGTTAGGGTAGATTTGTTATTATAACAGGTAATGATAACATTATCCGCATGCAGTTCTGGTTGTATGGGAGCCACAATATGGGCATTCCCCTTGATGCCTGCAGAACTTCAGTGCCAACGTGGGCCACGGTGGTCCTTTACGCTGTATATCTGAGAAGACTCACCTCGTCAACCCGAATCCAATTCCAATTCCAATCAGTTGGGCAGAAAACTTGTTCCATCTGGGCTACTGCTATTACTTGCATTTGAAAAACCTTACCCAATCATGTTACAAGCCACAAAGTCCTTTATAACCTCTGGTTAACAGTTCATCCCTCTTCTTGTGTGTCTGAAAATGATTGACCTGGTTTCAGACTATTTTCTCTGATGTATGGCAGCCTGAAATTCACTTGTTATCTCAGTTCAATTAAACTCAAACTTATTGGTTTGCAGGCCACAATAGTCAAGCCACAGCTTAGCAAAACCTTTTCCAGATGCCGGTAAACAGCTCTGTGAATGTAGTCCAGTGAGAAGGGAGATGTGTGTGCACCTTTGTTACACTGTTTATATTTTCTTAAAGGCTTAGGAATAAACGTGTTTTACAAACCTAGATCATCATTCTGCACAGAGCGTGTGTGTATGGGTCTCTGTGGCATATATAATATACACAGGTACAACAATGCCAAACATGGTCATCAGACCTCTTGCTTCGCTCTCTGCTTACCCCTGCATAGGAGTCGTCTCATTAAGCAGTGCTTCTGAAATGCCCCTGAACCTCTTCAGTGTCAACACCCCACAGTTTGCTAATGATCCCTGAGACCAAGGGCCAACCCTAACTATTGCAACTAGGTCATGGTTCTAATCAAGATCCCCCTTGGTCCTATCTCCCCCAGGGACTCTCCAGGATCTTGGGTGGCACAGGGTGCCCTCATATGCTATGCTGAACGTTGGCAGTTCACACCCACCCAATGGCAACACGGAAGAAAGACCTGAGAATCTACTTCCGTAAAGATTGTTGTTGTATGGGGCCATCAAGTCACTTTCCCACTGGGAATGACACTAAGTGGTAAATTAAAACTGCCCCACAGGGTTGTCTGCACTATTAACCTCGACTCTTTCCCATGTACAACCAATGGGTGGGTTTAAACCACTAACCTTGGGTGAGCAGTCAAGTTGTTAACCTCTGTGCCATCAAGACAACCATATACAATGCCACAGAGAGCCTTTCCACTATATGTATGCTAGAATCGCCTGGAGGTTTGGCTTCTGACTTTGGGGGACCCCGTGACCTGCTAAACTTTGATCTTAAGTGACAGGACGGGGCATGGGGTAGGGAGGAAGAGGCTGGTATGGCTGAACTACCAAAAAAATCATGTCTGTGTATTTATGAACATGCTCAAGCATAGAGAGATGATGAAGAAACACCCAACTCCCGTCACCCCCTTCAAATATCAACATTTCAAACTGTGTTTGTTAAATGGCAACTCATTGTTCTGTTGTTTTTTTTAAGAAATTCATGACACAACTGCCATTCACCATTTGACATTTTAATAGCCTGGCCAGCCTTATCTCAGGGAAGCGTTCCAGGTCCACGACGTATTTAGCATAAAGGCCACTCACCATGCCACTCTCAGCCCCACGTTGAGTACCCCACGACTCGCGCTGAGCCCACTGCCATCTGCTACCCATATGACCTCCTCGGCCTCCGCCCGGAGCAACCAGCTCCACCCTTTTGCCACTGGCAGAGATCAGGCCCCACCCCCATGATTCTTTACCCCTCTTCTGTCACCAAAGGCTCCACCAAAGGGTGGGTTCAATGACTCGCTGAATGGCCACAGCGAACCCACAGACAGTATTCACCGTGGTTGAATCCCTCAACTGGTTACAGGTGAAGAGCCTACAGACCTGAGAAGTGCATCTCCCCACTGCAGGTGTTTTGCTTTGCTGTGTCCCACTCTCTCTTCTTTCGGGGGAAGATGAGGGACGTGAGCAGGGTACCAGGAGCCGGGATCAGTAAATGTAAGAATGCACTCAGAGAACCTGGCAGCACCTATCCTCAGCCAGCAGCCACGTCTCTCTCCAGGCTGCAACCTCTCAGCCTTGCGGTCCCTCAGCCTTTGCCTCAGCGAGTCAGAAAGTCAGCCCTCTGCCGGCCTCACAGTCTCAAGCTCCGCGCTGCACTTCAGTTCTGTTTCATGGTCTCCTTGCCTCGGCCTCTGATCTCAACCTGGCTCCTTTGCTCTGTCCCCTGGTCCCCATGCCACCACCTCTGGTACCTGTGTTCCTCATCTCTTGCACGTAAGACTGAGATCGCAAACATGCCCCTCTGATGGTCCCAGGATTTCTTTTTCTTCTCTCGCTGCTGAGGAGTGGCGTAGCTGGAAGGGTGGTGTTTATCCTGAAGCTGCCCATACCCCCAAGGAGACGAAACAAAGCGTGGTGACTTGGTTCAGGCGCTTCTAACGAAGTGGACACGCAGAACACACGCCACCGTAACCGTCTCAGCCTCACGGAGAACTCCCTCCACAATGGGACTCTAAGCACACGCACGGACACTAGAATGGACTGTCCATCACATAGGGGGGATTGGCTAGACTAGTTGTTCTCAACCTGGGGGTCCCAACCCCTTTGAGGGTCACCCAATTTATAACAGTAGCAAAATTATGGTTATGAAGTAGTAACGAAAATAATTTTATGCTTGTGGGGGGGTGGTCACCACAACATGAGGAACTATATGTGAGGGTCACAGCATTAGGAAGGTTGAGAACCACTGGGCTAGAGGGACCGTGGTAATTGACTACATCTCAGATATGTAGGGTTCTCTACAGATTGGGCAGATTTGGAGAAGACCTTTCTTCACGGTGAAATCGATCCACCCAGAGTGACCCTGATGGCGTTTGAAAGATCAACAGCCTAGCCTCCAGCAGCAGCATAGAGACATGCAAGCCACCACGGTAAACTAATTGACAGGCTGTGTTAGTGTGGGTACATTAGGAAAACAAATCACAGAAACTCATATGTAGAAGAGAGCGTTTTATATAAAGGAAAAGTGTGCATTTAGAAAGCATCCAACACAGTGCTGTCCAAGCCCATAAGTCTAACATTAGCCTTTATGTCTGACGCCCATCTACAGAGTCTTCCTCAATCTCACAAAGCACACGCAATGACACCAACTGCAGGAGGAAAGCTAAATCAGTGAGCGTGTAAGCATCTCAGTGCTGGCAGGGGTCTCCATGCGGCTGCCCCAGCACCCAGGGCTGCATCGGGGTAGGTCCATGTGGCTTCTCCTCAGGGTTGTCTTGCAGGAAGTGAGCCTTGCCAGCTGAAGCAGGGAACTGGCTAAGGCAGCTGCAACCTGGTCTGACCATCAGAAAACAAGAGACCCGTGAACTAGAAAGGCGAGGCTCACCGAGCCATTTATCTCGCCACCCTTCAATTAGCCCCACATGTGTTCATCAACCAGGTTGGCACAATACACCTTAACTATCTCACAGGCAAATGATGGCAGCTACCCAGGTGCATATGGATAGCAATGTGTGGTTCAGCAAACAGCAGGAGAGTTACTTGAGATACGGGGAAGAAAAGAGCTGAACACGACAAAGCCAAACACCTGCCGTTGGGAGCTGCATGTCTCAGGTCCCTGGGCTCTTCACCTGTAAACGGTTAAAGGGATTCACTTGGATAACTGGCTCCTAAACTCCAGCATGCTTTAGGATCATCTGGGATGTGGTAAGAACTCAAGTAGCCTGACTCAGCTGCCCGTATTTGGGATCCTGTCATTTAAGGGTGGGGCCCCCAAAGTTGCATTTCTAACAAACTCCCCCCAGACTTTACTGCCGGCCTAGGTCCTTGCTTTGACAACCCCGTGATGAGATCCCCTTTAAGATCCTTCCCAAATCTAAGACCTGGCGACACTGGAGAAGATAGAAACCAAGAAGACAACGGGACGATGAGATTTTGAAACTCATTCGTGGAAGTCTTTAATAGAAAGAATAGAAATATTGCCTATCTATACTTCACCGTGAAAGGAATGGGGTCTCTTATTCAGCTTTAAATCCTCAATTCATAGGAAAAGAGGAGGAAAGAAATTAACATGCCCTGTATGAAGCCATTCTTTAAAAGGCATTGTACATACGGTTTCCTGCCAGTCACCTGCAATGTTCAGGACCCGAGGCTCCAAGAGGAAATGGAGTCACCTGCCCTCACACCGCTTGCAGGGGCAAGAGCCCTTGCAGCTCTCTGAAGTCACACTCTTCCCATCGGCCCCAGTGACTCTCATGAAGAGAACATATTACATCCAGACCACCTTCCTGCTGGGCTGCCTGAGGGACAAACAAGACCGGCTTTCCCCAATGCCGTCAGTGCTTCCATTTGAGTGTTGTAATCAGTTCAAGGTGAGCCTTCAAAGGGGGAAAGGGAAGGGAGGTGTGTTCGCTGTGGCAGGTGTTGAATCCCATGGGCAGAAACCGAGTTTCTTCCCTGGACGAAAATGCCCCAGCTAGTAGAGATAGGAAGTCCTGGAGGATGTTTACAAGATAGCATTTTGTTTTTAGTGTTATCTACTTAACAATAAAAGTAAAACAATATCTTTTGAAAAGCTGTATGGCTCCAACCGACTTGTTTGGTATAGTGCTGGAAGAGGAGACCCCTCCGCCCTGCTAACGCTCTGTGGCCACTGTGGGCTCAGACCTGAGATAGCGCAGGACTGGCCGGCCTTCTGCTCTGTGGATCACGGGCACAACATGTGTTGGACAAGTGACTGCTGGGATGCGAACGTCACAGTCCCAGGAGCACCAGGCATAGCACCACGGAAGAATTCTCAAGGACAGAATGATCTGAGCTAGGTAGGGTTTTGTTTTTTATAAAGGAGGGGGGATGATAATTTCTAAAGGACAAATACAGGGTATTGGTAGAAGGTTTGGTGGTGGACTCTTGAGCAGGTTTTGGGGTGGCAGGTGCCAAAGCCCCGGAGCTACTGGGCATTCACTCTATCAGCCTTCGGAAGGGTTGAGTTGGGGCTGGCATTTTAACTTGCTTTGGGCCTGGTGTTAATGGAAATGTGTGCTGCGTCGCTGAGAATTGCCAGCGTAATCAGCATCTCCTTCCCCACATTCCCCGCCCTCTGTGAGGTAGATTAAGTTTGCAAAGAGAAGCACTTCGTGCCCTCGGAGTGGAAAGACCCAGAGAGGGTCCCTGGTGTTCAGGGACAAGTTCTATTTCCTTGAATGGGTTCCTGACTGAGGAACATCTATCTCTCTCCTGCCCTCCATTGCCGGCGCAGACCGAGGACAGATTAAAGCAGCCCTCCTCTTCCTCGCTGAACTGTGTGTGCTGAGATGATGGCCTCCAGTGAATCCAGCCCACGGCTCACCCCTCTTTGGGGGGTTCCAGTCCACTAAGGAAGGCAGCTTGGGGTCCTCAAATTGGCGCAGACTCCACCAGCAAGGCTGCGGAGGCATCTGATGGAAAGAACATTGCCAAGCTGTTCCACCTCTCTCGGGGAGCGGCATGATGGAGGCCTCGCCTCTGAAGTGCGCCTTCCAGGGAGAAAAACAAAACAAACAAAAGAAACCCTTCTCCAAAGTTGCATTTCTCTTCCAGGAAAGTTAGAGAGCCGTTCATCCTCACCAGCGATTGGCAGGGGAGGAACAGAATCAGGAAATGGCCAGAAGTCCTCAGTCTGTGACAGACTTGACTGCTACCTGGAAGGTTGGGGGTTCGGGCTCCCCCAAAGGACTTCCAAAGAAAGAGCTGTTCCCCAGAAAGAGTAGCCACTGAAAGCTACAGAACCCCATGGGTTCACCCTGCTGTATGGGGGATGCAGTGAATCAGAGCCAACACAGGAGCAACCAGGATGTCCCCCAAAGCTCGGTCATCCCAGAAAGCGTTACTGGCCAGCAGAATGGCTCCAGGTTGTTCCAAAGTCCTGCTAATGTCAGTCCCCGTGGACATCTCAACACTGCTAAATAAACAAACATCTGTTGTCTCTGAGTCCGTTCCAGCTCAAAGACCTTGTCAAGTGCTACCAAGCAGAGCTGCCTTGCTGGGATTCCTTGCTTGTGATCTTTATAGACGCTAATAGCTGGCTCTGCTTTCCCAGCTGCTGGATGGGGTTGAACTGCTAATCCTGAGGCTGATACCCAGACTCACCACCCACTGCCCCCTGCCCCCTGGTCCACTCTGACTCCCAGCAAGCCTGCATCAGGTTTCTATGGCTGTAAATTTTTAAGGGAACAGAAAGCCTCGTGATACACCTGACTGGTTTGAACCGCTGACCTTGTGGTTAGCAGCCCCATGTGAGTCCAACAGTGCCACCAGGGCTCCTAGGTGAGTGTAGACATTTTGCTCCACTCAAAGCCGATTAAATGCTCAGCTGGTGACACAATTATAATAGTTTATTCATTTCTTAAATAAAAGGTTAAATTTGCAGCTACCACCACTCGTCATCTGTATATGTTATTCTTACTTATAGGTCTTTTCATATAATTATATTTAACACTGGAAACACTCAGTGCGGTGATTCTTTTGACCTGTGTTGCTGTTCAAATCCATCACTTGATCGGAGTGTTCGGTGAATCCTTTCCGGCACACATATTTAGTTTATTGGCCCTGTGTTTCCTCCCTGCCTTTAGCTCTAACGTACTTGAGACACGGGAAAGGAAACATCCGCTTGCTTGCAGCTGAGCCCGGCAAAGGAGCAACTAGGTTACATCAGAATAAACAGCTGTCAGTAATGAGTGCTGAAGGGAGATCCCGAGCAGAGACGGGCATCCAGACATCTGTAGGAAATGTGAGGATCTTTCTATAAGCTCATAGCTGAGGTCTGGACAGGAGTGTCATAGAATTTTTCCAGTTGTACCTGCTCAGTAATGGAAAATATGCCCAGACTGCACGTACAGTGAGACTGTACTTTTTGCATAAACCGGGCTCTATTGTGGTTGTTTTGTTTTTTAAAGCAAAACCATAGGCTCCCTTTGAAAACCTGTACTTTGATTTTGTGTACTCAACACGGCAACTGTCTGATGCAGGTGATTTGCCTGGGCCTGGTCGTAGAAGGGCGGGTCATAGTCATTCCGTTACCTGTGTGCCACGTCTTTCTGATCAGGGTTCTTTGGCTTGCTTTTCTATTATTATTTTTTTCTGTCTTGGGAGAGGAACTCTGGTGTTGTCTTATGGGGCATCTGTTTTACTTGCATCTGAGTCGTTTGGTGCAAAAAATGAAAAAAAGGCAAGATGGGCGATTGGCATCTAGGCAGTATTACAGGATGATTTCAGGTAGTCATACGTCTCTGGAGAGAATAGTGTTTGGTCTTGTTGGGTTATTTTTGTTTTGATTTTGTATGTTCTGTATATGAAATCCTGGATTGGGAAATTGATTGGGGCAATGGTTTCCTAGGGCATCGCAGGGGAGGTTGGTGGGTAAAGGTAATGAGTCTGAGGAAGAAATGTCCTAAAATTGAGTGTGGTACTTTTGAATATGATTGAACTACTGAAATGTATGAGATAGGAATTATGTGTCAGGGCAACTGGTGAAATTGGAGAGAAAACAACAATGCTGGCAAGGCTGTTGGGGAATTGACCTCTTAGATACTGCTGGCTGGTCTACGAAAGGATGCAGCCTCTACAGAAAACTGTACCGCGCTTCCTTTCAAAGCTAGACATGCAAACCCCATAAGATCTAGCAATCCCATTTCTAGTTATCTGTCATTTGCTTTCTTGATGGCTGCTTCCTTGGGAACTGATTGCGGATTTGAATGAAATGAAACCCTTGACAACTTCAACCACGATGGGCCAACCTCACATCTTTAAAAGCAGCATCTGTAGCCTCCCTTTGTTTTATCTTACTGAGTCTGCTTCAGCCGTAGTGGATTGCCGAGGTCAATCTGACTCCTAGCAACCCCGTAGGACAAAGTCTAGCTGTCCCGTGGAGTTCCCAAGCCTGGAATCTTTATGGGAGCAGGTAACTCATCTTTCCCCCCTCAGAGCAGCTGGTGAAATTGAACCCCGACCTTTGGATTATTAGCTGAGCACTGAACAAGTGCATCACCAAAGGCTCCTAATCTTTTTTTTAATTAATAAATCTTTTTATTGGGGCTCATGCAGCTCTTATCACAATCCGTACATACATCAATTGAGCAAAGCACCCGTATACATTCGTTGCAACTCGTCATTCTTAAAATTCACCTTCCACTTGGGTTCTTGGAATCAGCTCGGTTTCCCTTTTTTTTCCTCCCTCCCTCTCCCTCCCCACTGTCCCCTTCCCCCTGGTCCCTTGATAGTTTATAAATAATTATTATATCTTATCTTACCCTCCCCAGCATCTCCCCTCACCCGCCTCCCCATTGCCCATCTCCCAGAGAGGAGGTTACACATAGATCTCCAAGATTGGTTCTCCCTTTCTACACTCCCTTCCCTCCTGGTGTCACCACTCCCACCGCTGGTCCTGAGGGGTTCGTCTGTCCTAGATTCCCTGTGTTTCCAGATCCCTACTGCACCGCTGTACATCCTCTGGTCTAACCAGGTCCGCAAGGTAGAATTGGGGTCATGATAATTGGGAGGGGAGGAAGCGTTCAGGAACTAGAGGAAGATTTTGAGTTTCACTGTTGCTACACTGAATCCTGAATGACTCATCTCCTCCCCACTACCCCTCTGGAAGGGATGTCCAGCTGTCTACAGATGGGCATTGGGTCCCAAAGGCTCCTAATCTTAGAGGTGACAGATCGGTACCATCTTTACAATAGTTAATATATCTGAGCTCATGGGTATATGCATCTAGACAAGAAGATTTCAAAAAGCTTGTGGAAAAATTCCATTATCTTTTCGTTCCATTTTCCCCATGATTTTTGAAGTCTCCTCATATGTATGTTGTGGTTGCTAGGTGCAATCGAGGCTGTTACAACTCATAGAGACCCTGGACACAGCAGAATGAAGCACTGCCAGGTCTGTGGCAGTCGCACAATTGTTCTTAAGTGTGAGTCTGTCGGCGCAGCCACTGTCACTTCATCTTGTCCAGGGCCTTTCTCACTGTTGTTGCCCTTCTACTTCACCAAGCAGGAGGTCATTCTCCGGGGACTGGTCTCTCCTGCCAATGGGGATGTATGTATCTTCCTGCCGCGAGTCAATGGTGATACACAGGACGGAGTAGAACTGCCCCCTGGATGTTTAAGGGAGTAGAAAGCCCTGTGTTCAAACTTCTGCCCTTTGGGATCACAGCTAAACATGTAAGCACTATGGCACCAAGGCTTCTTCTATATATATAGCATATTGGCCCATTCTTTTGCTCCCATGTACTTATCAAACCCCAGGCATGCCCAATGTCATCCCAAGGTCGCAGCTCAGTAGGTGGCAGGGTTGGGTGGGAGACCCAGAGGTTTGTGAGTCGAGGGCGCCTGTAGGCACTGCTTCCCTCTTCCTGTCTATGGCACAGCAGCCTAAGCCGGTAGACTCTTGGACTGGTGTCCGTCTAGGGAGCTTTGAGGAAAATGCTACTATTTTCAGTAAAACTCCTATTCCTGGGACCAGGGAACCAGGAGATGTGGATACGGGCTTAATATTACTCCTGTAAAAAGTGGTCAAAGAGTTGGAAGTGACAGTGGCCCTGGCAGTTGACTGCACTGATTCATAGATTCAGAGACTAGTCAGATCAGGTTCCTGAAGCCACTGACACAGTTCAGCAGGGTCAGCTGCCAGTAAATTGAGGGACGGAGATTTTTGCTGTCTTCCAACGGCTTATGGGAAAGCACAGGACTGCCTCTCAGGAGCCCCTGATGAAGCCAGCTGCCATGGGTAGAGTTGATGCCCATCCAGTCATGGTGGCCCTGTGTGCAGGGGAGCAGATCTGTGCCCCAGAATTGTCAGTGTGTGTCACCATGTCTTTCTTTTGAGACGCCCTTAGGTGGAATGGGAGCCCCGGTGGCGTCTTAGTTATGCATTGGGTTACTAACCTAAAGGTCAGCAGTTTGAGCCTACCAGTCACGCCATGGATGAAAGAAGAGGCTTTCTATTCCCTTAAAGAATGACTGCCTTAGAAACCCACAGGTACAGATCTACCTTCGCCTATAGGTTCACTATCAGTCAGCATCAACTTAGTGGTATTTTGTGGGGGGGGGGGCGGGAGTGGAGTGAACCCCGACCCATCCAGCCAGTGAAACGTTAGTAGGAACCATCCAGGCACTGCACCCCCAGGTGACCCTGAAAACTAGCTGCCTGCCATCTCGTTAACTGTGCCTTGTGGGACAAGGGAGACTGGGTTCCTGTGGGGTTCCAGGCCTGCGACTAAACTAAACCGGTGCTTGAAGGAGGCAGCCCCTCCTCCAGCTGTATTTTGAGTGCCTTCCAACCAGGGGCTCGCCTTGGAGCACGGTATCAGATCGGGTTCTGCTGCAGCTTACGAGGTCATCGTGACGACGACACTTTGTGGAAGTGTCCTTTCTTCCTAGTCTTTCCTCATCTGGAAGAGCTGCTGAAACGCACCCCCCAAGGGTGACCCTGCTGGAATTCGCACTCCGGGTGGCAGTTTCGAGCTTCATAGTGACACACACGGCCACCACAGTACAGCACTGACAGGTGGGTGGGGGATTCCGTGGCAGGCCTGGGTACTGATTGTCTCTTCTTTCAAAGTACGGATAATTTTATCTCGTTCTAAGCAGAGGTCATACTATGGATTTAACTAGTGTTTGGCATGAAGAAACTGTGCATAAACAGTATAATAGCACCATCTACTCCCTCAGCATCTTTCTGTGGACATCTCTGAAGGGTCAGTCACATGTCAATGACAAGGCCCGCTGAGACCGTTTCTGCCTTCGCCTGATCAGTTCCTCCGTTCATCTCGACAATAGGGCCTTTAGTGGCGTATTCGGGTGTTCTTGGTGGGAACACGTTAGCCTTCTAATCTATCTGGAGCTTCGTATTTTAGGAATTATAGGGATGGCTTTGGGCAGATCCTGCTGAAACAGAGCCAAGACAGGCCATTTTGGAGGATTTTTTTTTTTAATTTAGCTATTGGTAAAGAACAATCAGATGTGGCCAGTGTGCCTTTTGGGAGACTCCTCTGGTAGAGTGTCATCTGGAGAATCACCCTCGACGCCCCCCCTTCCCCTCCCCCACAATTCTAAACCTGGAGCCACATCAGGTCAGGAGCGCCGCGTAGGTGACTCTGTGGCTCGTCTGTTGCTCATCAAGGACGTCCCCCCCCCACACAGTTTCTTAGCCACTCTCTGGAGGTGCCAGGGTTCTCGGTTGTCTCAGCCTAGCCTTTGCTTGCTTCATCTGTCTCTTTGCCAAGCACGTTCCTCTCCCCAAGAGTTACTGCCTCCCCCTTCTCAGCTGCCACTAGCACCTGATAGCAGGCCTTGGTCTATGCATTCTTTACGGCACATGGCATGGAAGTCATGTCTGGGTCGGGCATCTCTCCCGTGTGACAGTGGATGGTGGTCCCACCTTCCTTCTCTGCTTCCCTGAGGACCTCTCTATGTAAGCAGCCTATAGAGAGTGAACATCTATTGATGTTTAATTATGAGTTTTCTGATATTAACATGCATTTGTATATTTTTAATTTCTATTATTACATGATTATCTTGTCCCTGTTTAATAAAAAAGTCTTCACCTCAAGTGACTGTGGTCCCCCTACCCCCTCCCCCCCCGACACCATTCCATTCTCTGCTCGGAGTTAACTGTTATCATGGTTTCCATATCTTTCTAGATCACTCTGTGCAGGAACGTGTGCACCTGCAGAGAGGCATAATCTTGCTGTGCAGAGATGGTTTGTTTCTCTGTCTCAGCGGTGCCATGAGTGGAACTGCCCCCCAGGCTTGCCAAGGCAGTCACTCCTTACAGGAGCCACGGCCTCATCTTTCTTCCCCTGAGAGACTGCTGGGTTTGAACTGTTAACCTGGAGGTTAGCAGCCCAACACGTAACCTACTACGCCCTAAGGTGCTCCTTAGAGAGCCTTATTTTCAACATGTAAAATTGCCTCATTCTTTCAACTGCAACAAAGCAGTCCTCTACTGACAAACCATGGGTTCGTTAGCTAACGGTGAAAGTTGCTGTGCCATTCTTTTGCTCTTTCCAGTACGGCTTTAATGTAAGATTCTCTGGGCTGATGTGTAAACATAGCTGCTACTAGATGGCTGGAAATACTGTGGGACAGAATATATGTGTTTGAAATTTAATAAATACTTGGGGCAGTGCAAGGGGCACATCTGCGCTCCTTGAGTTCACAGCGCAGGAGAGTCTGACTTCACTCTGTTTCAAGGGCAACTGCAGCAAGGCAAAGAGGTCAGACAGGTCGCCTTCCATCCTTCATGTCTCCCTTTCTGATGCCAACTGTCCCTCCGACAGCGCTCTGCTTCCCTCCTGGACTCAACCACCCTGTACAGATCTCACAGCCAGTCCTCACAATTGTGGAGCTTCATTAGGGAAGCTAGCAAGTTACTACAAGCCAAGATCAGAACATTGAAGAATGCAGTCACTGATCCATGGCGGCGGCGCCTTTCTTCAGCCAGGAGACAAGTTGTCTCTCTCCGGCCTCAGCCTCTCCTCCCTGTGGTGTCTTGGCCTCTGACCCAGGAAGCCTTCCTGTCGCATGACATAACTGCCTCATAGTCTTGGCATGGCTCCTTTGTTCTGTCTCCGGGTCTGCGTGCCACAGCCTCTGCTGTGTCCACCCTTTTCGAGGGGGATCTTGCCAGCACAGACAGTTCCAGGATGTTCTCTTGGCTCGTTTCTGAGCTGGTTCTCTCGTACACAGAAGACTGGTGGAACTGACCAATGCTCACACTTGAGTCCTCTGCGTCTTGATTGCATGGTTGCAGAGAACTGGATAGAAGAGCCATATTTAAGCAATTGCACTTCACCACAATACTGTAAGATGGATCTCCAAAACAACTCCGATATGTAAATATATAGTCTATACTCTATAGACGAGGTGAAATGTATTGCAATAGAGCGAGGATTTGTTCAACAAGTTCATACATTTTTAAATGTTACTTCATGCTAAAATCTAAAATGATTTTTTCAGATGAATATTCATTTTAAAGAAGCCCATTTAACTTCTACAAGAATTCTAGGTAAAGGGGATTCTAGAGTGAGCAACTTCTGTGTCGGTCGGTGTATTACAGAGCAAAGGAATCTGGCAACCAAGCGGGTTGCAAGGTGGGCTGCTAACCCCAGTCCACCCTGCAAGGCACTGGGCAGAGTGGACCTGATGGCTGTGGGTCTGATTAGGGTGACCTTCCAGCACACTGGTTCTCAACCTTCCTCATGCCGCAACCCTTTCATACAGGTCCTCATGTGGTGGTGAGCCCCCAACCATAACATTAGTTCCATTGCCAATTCATCACTGTCATTTTGCTACTGTGATGAATCGTCATGTAAATATCTGATAGGCAGGAGGTATTTTCATTGTTACACATTGAACATAACGAAAGCATCGTGAGGAATCACGAAAACAATATGTAATTCTATATTGCGAAATATTTATTTCGAATGACAAATCAATGAAATTTTGTCTTGAAGCATGGTTTAGCATGGGGTAACAGTGTTCACGCCAGGACCTCGGGTACTCGTAGGTGGGTGTATCTGCATGTGGGCGGGCCTGCCCGGAGACGGATAGAGGAGCGGTGTCTCAGTTCCTAAGAGCTTCAGAAATATGTGTTTTCCGATGGTCTTAAGAGACCCATGTGAAAGGGTTGTTCAACCCCCCCCAAAGGGGTCATGAGCCCTAGGTTGAGAACCGTGGTTCTAAAAAAAGGTGCCCTGGTGGCTCTGTCAGATTGGCATTGAGCTGGTAGCCACAGTGTGGACGGATCAAACCTACCAGTTGCTCCTCGGGAGAAAGGTGAGGCTGTGGTCTCCTCTCATAGAGACTTGCACCCTCAGCAGATACAGGGCCCCGTGAGGCAGTGGGGGATCTTGGGTGGATAAAGAACTTTGTTGGTGCGATATTGACCTGTTTGCTGCCCACTAGAAGGTTAGTGTTTTCAGATCCACCAGCCAACCTTTGTAGAAAAGACCCAATGATTTGTTCCCATAAAGCTTGCAGGGTAGGAATCCCTATGGGCCATTCTACCTTTACCTGTGCAGACCCTGTGCGTCTGATTGGTAAAAAGGCAACACGGTAGAGCCTGGAATGTACTAGGAATCCCCAGTAGTGGCAGTGTATTCTGTTAAAATATTGTCTTCTTTGAAGACTTCAGGCCAGTTTTAAAACGGTAACTTTGTCACAGTCACATGGCGGCTTCCCAGGAGGGTCGCCCGATTCGTCGAACATCCTCCTCAATGTCCTTGTCACGCTCCATGATTATGGACCTTCAGTTCATACACACCGGTCTGGGCCTAGCTGAACCAGAGCGTCCAATCAAATTGCAGGCTGATCTGTGTACGAGAGGCTCACAGTGGTTTGTGGTCCATATTTTATTACCTTCGTACCCAAGGAAATGATCTCGCCTGATTATATTTTCTCCTCTGCCCGGCCATAGACGTATAGTAAAGGGTCAACATGCCAGCTCCCCCAGATTAATCAGAAAAGCACACTCTCAAACACATTCCCCAGGATGCTTTTAGCACAAAAGAGTCCCCCTCTGCCTCTTAATTTTTCTTTCTGCACATTACAATCGTATCGCATCACGGGACATTAAGCATATTTCAACTCTTGGGACTAACTCAATCATGTTTTTGGAAATTGAAAACAAATGTCGTAACTGGATGAATGGTAATATTGAAGTAATAACAATTTCCTACTAGGCAGAGTTGTTTAATGGATTGCATAGTCTCTCGGCTTATAAACACACTCTCACTCACTGAAATTGAGCTTGTGTGTGCCGTCGGTATCGTTGTTGTTGTGATCGTTGTCGTTTAAAAGGCTAAACGTCTGGCAAGAATTCCATTTGCCGCAGAAATCACGGCACACGGGTAGAGTTCGTTTGGGTTCTGGTTGATAATTGCCCCTAAGGGAAAATAATCTAATGTGTGCGTTTTAAGTTCACGGGATAATCGGACCCAACACTGCGTGCGACTTGACTGCAAAGCGCCGTCCTCTTGCCTTTGTGCTGGAATTTTCTGTAACATAATAAATGTACTGAATTGCGCTGGCCTCAGCTTGGAGCTCAGAGCTGGAGACTCCTGCTTTTTAAAGATAGTTAGAAAAATCTGTCTCTGCGCCTGGCAACGACGCCAACCGAAAACAGATAAGGGCGTTGTATCCGTTTTGCTGTTCTTATCGTGTTGCAGGTTGAAGGCTGTAGAAATGATGAAAATAAACAGCCCTAAATAGGCTTCTGTCATTACCACTGCTCCGGGGAGCAAGATTCCCGGGGATCAAAGAAAAATGTGTTTGCTTTCAGCGCGACCATCCTTCTTTGTGAGAGCGCACTGGGCTCGGCGACTGAGGGACGGGGCGGGAACCACCAGGAGGAACGCACTGGCGAAGGAATAAATTCTACACTGCCGTGGGCGCTCGGGCATTCGGACGCACGGGAGCCGGTGCACTTGCAAAGGCTCTGAATTTCAAAGTTGAAATTGCTTCAGGGAAAAATGAAAAATCCTGTCTGTGGTTTGTTATGTTGGAACGACTGGAGTCAAGCAAGTGGGTGTCTTTCCGTCGCTGCAGAGTATGAGAACATCCCCTTCTCGGGATAAACATTTCTCCGAGGTTTATTTCCATGCTGACGGCTTACAAAAAAACCATCCTTCCACAAGCCATGGATCGCAGAGAGTGTTTCATCTTTTCCAGCTCGTATTGTGGGTGTCGATGTATGACTCCAGTCGACCACCTATAGTTTCCCTGACCTGGAAATTCTGGGAACTTGGCAAACACAGTGGAGGCCAGGAAGCTAGCACCCCTCACAAGGATAGAGATGGAGGTGGTAAGATGGGGGGAGTCCATTCATTTGTACATGGCAGCCTTGGAGTTCAGTCGTAGACTTTGCACCAGACACTCAGGCAGCCTGGATTCAATCCCTGCTCCGGGCCCCTCATGGGCTTGTGCGTTCATTGCTGTGGTGTTGACCAGGCTTCGGTGGCGCGTCAGACAGAGACAGAGAAGAAAGGTTTATCAAGTGGCTTTCCCCAAATCAGCCAAAGAAAACCCTCTATGAGTCACAGCAGACTGCTCCACTACTGCCCCCGGGGGTGGTGCGGGGCACGATCGGGTTATGTCCCATTGTGCACAGGTTGCCGTGAGCGGGAGGGTGACTTGACAGTAGCTGATGGCAACACCAAGTGGGTAGAGAGCCCTGGTTCTGCTCCTCGGTAAAGGTCAGAAAAAGATGCCCTCACATCTACTGCACAAGAATACCATCCACGGACATCCCACATGGAACCTTCTTCGAAAACCTCTGCCAGCCCACTTTGAGAGAACTATCACGGGAAAGAGCCCAAGAGTCATTCGAAATGATTGAGGTGATTGTGGTTGTATATTTCATAGGAGTGCTAAAATGCAACCTGTGGAAACAGTCTCTTAGAGAAGAATTAATACCAGACTAGTCCCAAGGAGTTGGGGATTAATTATGCCCCAGATAGCCAACTGGTCCATCATGCTATTCAGCTCCACACCCCCCCCCCCCCACTGCATCCTTAAGTATGTTACTTCACATTCCTGGGAGCTGTAAATCGTTGCACCAAAACTTAAAAAACATTGAGGGATTGTCTCGCATAGTGGCGGGTGCTCCTCAGTCCCAAAACCCAAAGGTCAGGCCCACCAGGAGGTAGCCAAATGCAGGGTCCAGAGCCGGAAGCCAAAACACGCCCCAAAGTCACAGCGGGTCCTCTTGCTTCCACTAGGGCTCGGTCAGGGAGTAGAGGTCTGGCTTCCCAGGTGAGGCGATGAGTGAATGGAATCCTACAGCGGCACAACTAGATGTCCGAGGAACACAGAGGGTGTGTCCTGGTTCGAACCTGGTGCTAACGTAGGATCTTACAGATGTCATTAAAGGAACAGAGTGTGTGGCCCGATTCACACTCTTACCTGTCAGGTCTTCCATCTCATTTCATTCCTGTTGGGAATGCCCTCCACAATGGAGGGATAACCAAAGGAGCAGGAAGTCCACAATTATAGTAGGGAATTGTGGCTAGAAGGCCTATATGAAGTGACTAACTCCCAATCCCTGAAATAGAAAATACGCATGCGCAATATCCCCTCTTTGCTCCACTGGCATCCAGTCCCCGGCTTTCTTTTAGTTCCTGAAATATGCTGAGCTCTTTTTCAGCCCAGGGCCTCCTTTTGGGGGAATGTCTGTCTTTAAAAGATTCCCTGGCCCCTCCTCACTCAGCTGACCTTGTTAGGTATCAAATGAAAGGACACTTAATTCACAGATGCTCTGCCAGCATCTTCTGCCTTATCACCACACAGGAATGATGGAAATTTGTCATTGCGTGTTTATCCTGTGACTGCTTGTTTCACATCTAATTCCACGCCCACCCTCAAAGAAACGCTAATCCCCCTGAGAAAAGGTTCTCCACCGCTCTCACATATGGTAGAAACTCGGGGAATATTTGAGAACCTCGGCCTACCACGTCTTACGGAAAACCATGCAGTGAATGTGGATGGAGCAGGAAGTCATGAATGCCTTCCTATGTCCTGGGTGATAAGAGCGGATGACCGGAATCATTAGTGTGTGCTGGCAAACGTTTAACACCAATTCATCTGAAAAGCAAACAAACACAAAACTATCGTGTTTACCAATTTCCGTGGTGTAAATATTCCCACAGAGTAAATACTCATCTTTTCAACTGTAGACGTGAGGTCAGCGAATCTAAAACAGAGAAGTGGTGCGTAGCAGCAGTCCATCCTGGACTGCTTCGCTGCAAGGGCACAGAAAGTGGTGGCGCGCTCCAGTAATTAGGAAGTGGTGAGCTCTGCAAATGCACTGCCTTGGTGCACTGTCCTGATCTACGTGTTAGTGGCTATCACTTTAGCTCAATGATGACTAACCTACGGCACCATGAGCTGCAGCACACTTGGCCACTCTAACCGAGGATGATCTCTTAGGCGGTGTTTGCTGATGGACGTGGTAGCAAGCATTGTGAAGCGGGCAGGACAGTAGAATGTGGCTGTAAATGTTAGCATCTGAGCATCTGCTCTCCGATGCCCGCTCGGCCACTTCCCATTAGCTATATGACTTGGGAGCCCCTCTCCACAATGAGCTAGGAGCCCTGGTGGCACCACGGCTGAGAGTGTGGCTGCTGAAAGAAAGGGGAGTGGTTCAGAAATCCCGCCCCCAGCAGCCTGCAGGAGAAAATGTGGCCATGATCCGAAAGGATTAACTCACTGCCGCCCAGTCGATTCCAACTGTTTAGGGAGGTAGAAAGCCTCCTCTTTCTCCTGCGAAGCACCTGGTGGTATCAAACTGCCAACCTGGCTGTTAGCTGACTGACTCATAACCCATGACACCAGCAGGTCTCCTGGGTCGTTCTGTGTTACATGGGGTCAAAGGCGCAACAAGACAATATCATTATCACTATCACAATTTAAGAACAACAGGGAAGAGGTTCAGTGACCTCCTAAGGTCACGCCATCTCTCCGCCTCGGTAAATTATGTCTCCAACCGGGGCTTTGAACTGCTGTAAGTTATGTCAATGGCCCTACAGAAACAAGGGCAGCGTACGCGTTGCATAGCAACCTAGTCTCTTGCTCAAAGATGGCAACTAGTCACACTGACACATCCTGAAAATGGTACAAGTAGCCAGCATCTTTGAATGGTTCCAACTTGGGTCGAAATCCTACACCATGAGATTAGGCCGCTGGGCAGTGTATAGGTTGTACTGGGGTTCGTTGTCCAAGACTGAACCTGATCCGTTTGAAATCTTATTCTTTTGCTTCAAATAAAGCGACGCAGACAATATGTAAAGCCCCTCGAGCTCTTCATCCAGAGAAAGGGAAATGCATAGGATGCATACAGGACTGTGCATATAGAATATGGAATGCATATCGAATATAAAAAACCATGCATCGTCTGAGGACCAGCTCCTTCAGTATCTTCCATAAAAACATAAGAAAAGGAAACAGCAAGATTGGGCAAGCTGATACTATTTCTCCTTTTGAATGGGGGGGAAATTTACTTTGGTTTAAGTCATAGACTCTTCTTTTAACATCCCCCACCCAACACACACACGCACACACGCACGCGCGCACTCTGATCTAGACTCTGCCAGGTATGGGATTCTCTGCCTTCTTCATTCCTGTGCAGCGCCCCTCTCATAAAGAGGTTGATATTGTTGGAGCTGCAGTTGTTCCCATCAGCTTTGCAAGATCCTGGGGTATCTTTCCGCCGGAATACATCATCCAGACATGTGAATGGTCCCTGATGCATATTTTGAGAAAATATCCCTGCCATTTTCTAGAATTGATGAGCAATGTGGGGCTCCCCTGGAAGACATGCAGTGTGGTTTCCGCTAGGAAGAATTGCATCAAGTTGTGTCCAATTAGAAGCAGCGCACAATTACAATGAAGACAATTTAGGGAAACAATTAACACAGGAGGGAACAATGAGAAAGACAGAGATGTTCGTCATCATCCTAGAATCTGCCAGACATAGGAGCTGCTTCGCTGGCCCAGGTTAAGTCTGACGGTCTTTTCATTCCAATGCAAAGGGACTGTCAGGAGACTCAAGACACCAAGATAAATCAAAGTATTTCCCCATCTCCCTACTCCCTAACAAACACTATGCAAGCTGGCTTTATAGATTGCCAGAATTCTTCCAACCCTTTGGGAACTGTGCAACTTCTGGAACCAACCAGAGTCTCGGTTCTATTTTCGCTACCTGGATGAGCATCTCATTCTATTTGCCCTCCCATACCAGTCACCCATCCACTCACTTGTCACCACAAAAGTGTTGACCAATTATTGGCATGCTATTAAAGGGCACATAAAGATGACTCCACTGCCCCCCCCACAAAAAATTGAAATTCTTATTCTCAAAAGCCCCCATACTAGACCCCCAGACCCACTGCCATTGAGTTGATTCTTGATTTGGAGCCTTGTGAGGCAGAGCAGACCTGCTTCTCAGGGTTTCCGGAGTTGTAAGTCCTTTTATAGAATCAGACTGCCTCATCTTCATGCCACAGAGGACCTGGCGGTCTCAAACCCCCAACTCTGTTTAACCCACCATACCACTGCTGCCCCCTTTCACATTCTAGTAGCTGGCAATTGTTACCACCTGCAGAGTCTGCCCTCCTCCCCATTGTATTTGTGCATCTTGGCCTTTGCTACCCTCACACCTCTAGAAGTAATTAGCCTTGGGTATGGCCTCATTAGCATAACCAAGAGAGCCTTCTTCCCATCCACAGGATTGCATCCAAGGGTGGGGGTTTAAGATTCTGTCACACGGTGGGATCCCAGCCCTTTTGTTGTTGTCTGCCTCATTCCACTTAGCAAAGAGCTTCCCTGTTCAATGCAGGAAGCGATGAGCAGAAGGAAGGACAGACAGATGAGCACATAGATGCGCACATGACAGCAAGCTGCGCCCTGCCTCGGATGAAGGAGGTCCTCCGCTGTGTGGCCTCTCGGGTGGTAATAGATACCGAGTCCCATTGATTGCATGTTGACCAGCCAGGTGGACACTCACTACCAGGAGCAGACAAGCACTGTGAATGGAACCGTACTTGACACGCGAATGGACTCAGCCAGAAGTGTTGGATAAGTAGTGAGCACGCGGCGGTCTTCTCTGGAGATCGAAAGGACCCAGATGTGTTTTCTTAGTATTCGTTCCAACACTCAAGGAAATTCCAATGTTTCAACCACCTGCCTGAGTAATGCAGTTCAGTAAATTAGATTGGCTCCTTGGGACTGCAGATGGGGTCCAGCCATTGTGTGCTCCGGGCTCCCCCACCTCCTCCTCTCCTTCCCATCCATTTCCACCAACTGGAAAATAGCCCTTAAGTCCCCAAGTAATGGGGTTTAAATAACACCTCACTGCTTTCTCCGTAACAAAGATTGAGGCTTTGTGTTTCCCTCACGGAGGACTTGAATTTCACCTGGAATTGTAAAACACATTCAACCCCAAAAGGAGGAGTAAAAAAATCGCGAGAATCCACCCACACTGCGAGTGACAGGCTTTGTCTGAAGTCTTTCTTTCCATTGGGAACACCCGGCATGGTTTTTAGCAGGCAGCAACATTTTAATATTTTAATGACACGCTTCCCACTAGGTTGAGGTTATAGCTTCCTTGCTGAGTTTCGTAATAGGAAAAGTTTCAAGGTGAGCGATTTGCACGATTTGTTCTTTGGAAATCGAACGGAAGGAGATGGAGTACATTAGCAAAACGCACCGTCTGGTTAGATGTTGACCTATAATGTTTATAGACTTTCTAATTGTCAATCAGCAAACGTGTGTGAGTGCTGTTGTTGTTTTGTGTTTTTTTTTTTCCATATCGTCTTCACAAGCGACATCCATGTTGTATTGCCTGACCAAAGACCTTAGGGGATAATACTTGATTATTAGAAACCAAACTCATTTTATTTGGTGTTTTGTTTCTCACCCCCTGGTCCTGGGGTCTTGATAATATTGTGACTTCGGCATCTCCAGCAGCATTTCAAGAACTACTGGGACAGCATGACATTGTTCTTGGCAAACGGGAGGGTCACCCCCCAAAAAGAGACACTCATCTAGGTACAGTGGCTACCGCAGGGGGCTCACACATCGCTGGGCCAGAACCAGACAGAAGTTCACTTCATTGACACGTAAAGTGTCTGTGAGTCACGGCAAACACTGCTGCACTGAGGGGCCACAGCAATTAGCATGAATGAGAGCAATAAAAATAACAGGACTGTGGGCTGGCTTCCTGGTTGGCTGAACCCTATTTCCCTCCTCTTCCGTTTCCCTTCTAGTGCGGGAGTTGGCCGGACCGGTTGTTTCATCGTCATAGATGCCATGCTGGAAAGAATAAAGCATGAAAAAACTGTAGATATTTATGGCCATGTAACTTTAATGAGATCCCAGAGGAATTACATGGTTCAGACAGAAGACCAATACATCTTTATCCACGATGCACTGTTGGAAGCAGTGACTTGTGGAAATACCGAAGTGCCGGCAAGAAACTTGTATGCCTACATTCAGAAGCTGACACAAATAGAAACCGGAGAGAATGTCACAGGAATGGAGCTTGAATTTAAGGTATGGCATCGGCCCAAACTGCCTTCCTACGGAGCAAGTCTCTGTGGGCTTGCAGTGACTTCCTCCTGGTTTTTTGGTCCTTGTGAACGGCAGGGCCAGAGAGAGTCTCTTGACCAGGTGTTTGCCCATCCGGCTTGTCTTTCCGTGTTCCCTCCGGTGCCCTTCACTTTCTAGCCACCCTCCTGGGCTCTCGGGTGCCAAGCGAAAGTGGAGCGAGCGCATTCTCGCGCATGATGCTGAACAGTTCGCTGGGCGCCCGGAGTCGTTTGGAAGAAGTGACGAGCAGGCCATTGGAATAGCATTCAGTTAGACGTAAACAAAGCTGCCTGTCAGAAAGGGGAACTCGAGGGCCTGGCTTTGAAACCAAACTGAATTTCTCTTTTCTCCTCCTCCGTTCCACAGCGTCTGGCCAGTTCCAAAGCTCACACCTCAAGATTCATCAGTGCCAATCTTCCATGTAATAAATTCAAAAACCGCCTTGTTAATATTATGCCATACGAATCCACAAGGGTGTGCCTGCAGCCGATCCGCGGTGTAGAAGGATCCGATTACATCAACGCCAGCTTTATTGATGGATACAGGTAGGTGCTCTGCCTCCGCTGGCACCCTGCAACTCTGCTAGTCACGCATGCCCTGGTTTGATAACCCAAATGCGTTCCATCTCCATTCAGAGCCACTTTCTTTGCACACCGGTCAGCTTTTCATCTCTCGGGCACATGCGGGCGGAAGGGGGGGGGGGGAGGGTGCGGTGCTGACATGGGATAAGAGTAGGAAGCTGTGCTCCCAGGAATTTTGGACACCACTTTCTGAAACCATTTGGCAGTGGGAAAACTCAGAAACATGGAATCCGTGCAGCAGATTCCAGGAGTGGAGAAGTTTGCAGCAGAGTCGTTTGTGGAACGTGAAGCCCACACAACTAAGTTTCTTAAGTGATTTTGACCTACCAGCCTCTCGCCAAAATGTCGTGATAGGCTATGCATCTCAATCGTAATGAAGCAATTTCTTCTGCAAAGCCCCCCCCCAAAAAAAATGTTGTAAACGCTATGGCTTGATCAACAATCTAAGAGGGATTGGCTTACAATTGGATGAATACTCTATTAAAATACCTTTTTGTGTGATTGGGTTGAAGTTTACGTCTCAAGCATGAGCCTCTGCGTGGTCTCTGAGTGGCTTTACCTGCTCTCTGCCCTCTCTGTAACTAGGCAACAGAAAGCCTACATTGCAACCCAGGGGCCGCTGGCTGAGACCACGGAGGACTTCTGGCGGATGCTGTGGGAGCACAACTCCACAATCGTCGTGATGCTCACCAAGCTGCGCGAGATGGGCAGAGTAAGTGTGTGGCCCTGAAGTGTGTGTGTCGCCAGGCTTCCGTCCTTGGAGCTGTGGAGAGTGCACCGCACGAGCCCCCTGCCAGCGTCACTTCCTCCCAGTGCTTGCAGGATGGCTGGGGCAGAACCCAGGCCGTTGCTCTTTGTCGATTTCTGACTTTTATATCCACCTCGTGTGTGTTGTTTAGTCGCCGATTTTGTTGTTAATGGTGTTGTGACACAAACGACACAATGTATGTGTGTATGGATTGTGACAAGAGCAGAAAGAGCCCCCAGTAAAATGATCTTTAAAATATCAGAACGGCACACCAATTCTAGTTTCTGCATGTGCCCTTCAGGGACCTGGATTACATTCTTCAAGCAGCACACCCATTCTCACCCAACATATTCCAAATTACTCTTCCCCGTTATCGACGAAACTCCAGGTTCATGCAGATGAACTCAAACGCAATGCATATATTCAGTGTCCCCTAATCTTCTTATCTAACCGTTCGCGTTGCTGTTATCAGTGCGATCCCATGTAGTTGGGTTCTTCAAAAGATCACAGCGGCCAAGGCAGACATTCTTTATTCGTTGGACATTAAGCTACATTCGCTTTGGGTATACAGACTTCAGGGAGCAGTTTGGGTTTGAGATTTCAAGATTACCTCAGGACAGAACTTTGGGGGATTCTTTTAACCTCAGTGGTTCTGAGAAAGTCTGGATTTTACTAAAGTTTCCGATTTGGTTCCTCATTTCCCCCATTTTGATCAGGATTTTTCTGCAGACCCTTTGATCAAGACGTTCAGTAATAGTAAGGAGACACCAACCATACTGGGCTCATGGCAACGGAGGTAGTTGTCTGTGGAGGCGATTACACATTCATTCCATGCTGGACACACCATTTTAAATATATATAGTTTGTAAATCATTTTATTGGGGCTTTTACAACTCTTATCACAATCCATAGATCCATCCATTATGTCAAGCACATTTGTACTTAAATTGCCACCATCATTCTCAAAACATTTGCTTTCTACTTGGGCCCTTGGTATCAGCTCCTCATTTTGTTTTCCCCTCCCTGCCCACTCCCCCATATACCCTTGATAATTTATAAATTATTATTATTTTGTCATATCTTACACCATCCACCACCGCCCTTCACCCACTTCTCTACTGTCCGTCCCCCAGGGAGGAGGCTATATGTAGAGCCTTGTAATCGGTTCCCCCCTTTCTCCCTCACCTTCGCACCACCCTCCCAGTATCGCCCCTCTCACCACTGGTCCTGAAGGGATCATCCTGGATTCCCTGTGTTTCCCGTTCCTATCTGTGCCAGTGTACAAAGACCAACTACTTTGTTTTCACTGAAGCACAATCTTTGAGACAAAGGAATAGGCAGGCGCCCCCACTTGACTGACGTTCCAACCTTCAGTGTCTCCTTCCTCCTTTCACTGAGGTCCATTTGAGGAACACAGGCATCCTCCTCCTCTGTGTAAAGGAGCTTCCTTTCGTTCCCAAGGCAAATTCTTCCTCACCCGCCTTTCTCCCCCAGTTCGATGAAAGGTTTGAAAGTTGGCTAATGCTTCTAAGGACATAATCTGACTGTATTCAGATTCATTTTTAAAAAGACATTTATTCTGAAATTATACAGGAACCAGGATAGCTTCATCTAAAAGCGACTCTCTGCATTAAGTGGTGGCAGCATGTCTCCACCTGTGCCTGAAGTGCTTGAGCTCTCCGTTCTTCACGTAAACGAAACGCTCAAGGTGCAATCAAGTCAAACCCCATCTTTCAGACCCCACAGAGAGAGCAAGAGGAATCCCACACTAAGACAGTAGCCTGCTCTTCTGATTTGGTTGTTGACTCCTGTGGGGTTTCGGCAAGTCACGGAACGGCCTGGGCTCCAGTCTGAGTCATTGAATGAGACTGAACCAGATCAGAGAAGATGTTTCTCTTTATGTTCACCTTGGATGGTTCCCTTTGCTCCAGACCACAGTGGCCTAAGTTTAGTGTGACAGTCACTGCCTGACGGATAGGACCGGCCGTGTGTATAAAGATTGATGTAATTGGATCACTTATAGGTATAAGGCCACTTACCCTCCAAAAGAATTCATTTAAATTGATCTGCATTAAGTATCTCTGGTGACCAGCTGAAGTCCCTGGGCAGTGTAAATGATAAAACACCGAGTTACTAACCACAAAAAGGAAGGGCCAAGACCACATCCACAGACTAGCCTGGCTGGCACCCTCTTCCCCTGAAATCCAGCTGTTGGAATCCCTATGGGCACAATCCTCCTCTGCCACATATGAGGTCACCATTGATCAGAAGTGGCTTTGAGGCAGTGAGTTGGCATGAATAGCAACTTCTGCACTCCATACCACGGGCAAGTATTGCACCGGATGGTTTCCCTGTTCTCAGGGAGCTGGCCCTCTGGGAGAGAAATGAGTCCCCGTTGATCGAAATTGGCTTGATTTTTGAAATGATCTTATGGCGTGCGAGGAGGAAAATTGATGGCTGATTACGTTCTGTGGGGTGTAGGCAAGTCACTAGAACTGCCTGGGCTCTGTTCTCTTTGGCCAAAAGAATCAGTCAGCTGAAGGAGGATTTATCGAGCTCACTGACACTTTGTCTAGTTTTACATGAATCTTCTCTCCTTTTAGGAAAAATGCCACCAGTACTGGCCAGCAGAACGGTCCGCCAGATACCAGTACTTTGTTGTGGACCCAATGGCTGAGTATAACATGCCCCAGTATATCCTAAGGGAATTCAAGGTCACGGATGCCAGGGTAAGTTGGTGTTGCCTTATGTATTCTTAGGCATTTGCTGAAGGTAGCCCACAATGCACCCCAGGGAGAAACATTTGCCAAATGACCATGCTCCCATAGAGAAAAAAAAGCCAGCCATCCTAGGGGACGCTTCTTTCTCTTCTTTTTTTAATAGGAGACTAACTTCACCTCTGTCTGGCAAGTAGGTCCTCCCAAGCCCAGGGCTGGCTTCCATTCAAGCTTCACATCTGGCAGCCTCACTTTGGGGATGCTCTTGGTGAGCACTTGTACTGGGAAGCTTTGCCTGTGGTTCACCTTCTCAGCTCATTCTCTTGGACCCTTTGTGAGGTCTTTATTCCCTGGGGCTGCAAACATGTTGTTGTTCTGCTGAGCCCTTCAGGTCAGGGCGGCTGGAAGGTTAATTCGTATGATTTTTAAAAGTGCCGAGCAAATGGGATTCTTTGGAAAAATCTGACAAGCGGTGCACATTCTAATTTGATTGCTGGCATGGTTTAATCCTCCGTGTGCGCATCTGTCTGTCCACGAGAGCTGTGTGCACCCATGACCCTCGTTGGCTGATTTTCATTCTGCATTTCTTAGCTCCATCGCTGAATCCAAGGTTCAGCCCTAATGTAAGAGGCTCGAGACATAAACTTTAATATCCTTGCCTTGGGCCACTTCCACACCGTGATTATAAACACATCTTAGAGGGGAGCACGGTCAGTCCAAAGCCACCTTTGTTTTGGGATGTGTCACAGTGGGAGGCTTGAGAAAAACTAGAGGGTAGGGCTATTGACTAGTTCCCTGGTTTTTCCAGGAAAGCAGGTTTTCTCAACCCAAACCCATGCTTGGAGCCTAATTTCGTATCCCCAAAGTCTGGCCCAGGCTGGTGACCTCATGTGAAAGAGAAGTTGGTTACCCCTCTGCCTGGTCCAGGTGACAGGCTGCCGATCTGCTCATGCCAGAGCGTCTGAAGTCTTACCTGCTCTGAAGGTGACTGTCCTCAAGGCTCCAGTTCCATCACAAGGTCTCACTTCGGAGTTGCTAAAGCCAGCATACCTTGGTGTCCCACCCCATTCAGTGTTTAAAAAGAAAGAAAATGACGTCAATCGTGGCCCTTTCCAAATTTGGGGCTGAGTCTGGTGAAGGACAATCCCACCTGCCAGTAAGGGAAACTCACAAACCATCGAGAAAGACTGGCAGCCTGCCTCGGTGAATGTCAAGGACACCTGCTTTACAACACCCCACTTAGCCAAAAGTGTAGTCTCTTAGCAGAACAGAGAAGCTGAAAGGTTGATGGTTCAAACCTCCCTCAGAGCAGCTCACAAGACAGAATTAGCCATCTGCACCAGAAGGTCACCGCCCTGGAAGCCCATTGGAGCCCCTCCCCTCCACACACACGGCGTCATCATGAACTAAACTCAGCTCCACCCCAACCAACAGCAACAGTGTGCCCACACAATAAACCAAAGAAAGATGGAAATGGGACCTGGCTCCTATGTTTTGTTTTATTTTTTGATGATATCATTTTCATAGCTGGCATGGCCCTTGCTCTTGGTGTGTGGTGTGTTTCTAATATCAACACAGCTTCCAAAGCAAGCCGGTGCTCACAAATACCAGAACACAGCCGTGTTTAACCGGTGTAATCTTCCCATGGCGTCAGGTGGCCTCTCCCCCAAATAGCAAGTGCTGTCACACATCAACCCTGCCTGCTGTGACAAGCCACGGTGGTCAGGCATGAAATCCACAGGACATCGAGAAGGCAGCAAATAGGCACTGCCCAGCTTCTGGCCTCCCTTCCCATGCTTCCCAGCCCCTTATTCCAAAAACAGGGGGAAGTAAAGCGCGCTCCCATGGTAACCAGCCATATGTTACTTATGGGCCAAGCAGTACTTTCTGCACTTCTCTGTGTCCCTGCTGAGTCTGTGTCGTCTTCCGGTTTGACTGCCCTCCACCGGGAAGGCCAGTCAGGGCTGCTCCTTGTTCCTCTGGAAACTGCTCAGCTAGTTGATGTGTGACCACTTTTCTCTAATCCACTCCCTCTGGTCAACACATCTGAGGATGATTGAATTCCACAGACATCCAGAATCCTGGAGCATGCATCCCTGAACCAAAAGAGCTTTGGGAGGGGAAGAGCCATGAAAAGAAATGAAGGGTGCCCAGACAGAAGCCTGCAGGGCAAGCAGAGCTAACAATGGGATCCTGGCCCCCCTCAGCATGTCATTTAGAAACCTCTCTCTTTGATGTGGTACCATTGTTTAACTGGTTTACACTCGGGCCCCAATGAAAAACAATACAGTTAAAATGCATCAAATTTTCTACCATGTTCTTTCTTCAACCAACCTTTTTGTCTTTTGAGCCAATTAAAAAATGCTTTGAGCCAATTGAAAATTCTATGGCAGGTCCGGAGTACCTTAGATGTTAAAGTAGCATGCTTGCTTTTCAGCACTTCAAAGACATCTTGTGCACCAGATTTGCCCAATACACTGCTTTCTTTTATCTCTTGACTGCTGCTTCTATGAGCATTGATTGTGGATCCAAACAGGATGAAATAATTGACTTCAGTACTATCACTGTTTATTGTAATGCTTCTTATTGGTCCAGTTTTGAGAATTTTGGGTTTGTTGTTTTTTACATTGGTGCATTTGAACTATGGTGTTGACAAAGAATATCAAAAGTCCCATGGAGTGCCAAAAGAAAAAACAGATGTCTTGGAAGAAGTGCAGCCAGAATGGTCCTTAAAGACAAGGATGGTGAGATTTCTTCTCAGATACTTTGTGCACATTATCAGGAGAGACCAGCCGTGCTTGGGAAAGTGGACAGGCCGTGAAAACAGAGGAAGACCCTTGATGAGTCGGATGGAGATAGCAGCTGCAACAGTGGCTCAGAATAAGAACATCGTGAGGATCGGCAGTGTTCTGCTCTGTTGTAACAGTGTCGCTGTGACTCAGAGCCGACTGGACAGCATTTAACAATGACAACTGAAAAGGTTGGCAATTCAGGCTCACCCATTGACACTGCAGACAACCGGCCTGGCCACCGACATCTGGAAAGATTAGGGCCAACAAAATTCCCCCTGGAACCAGTACCAAATGGGATCACCATGTGCTGGAATCATCTGGATGGCTATGGGGGGTAAGGGGGGGTGGTGGTGGTGGTGGTGGTGTGTGGTTTGTTTCTGATGAACCCGGAGAAAATCAGTAGGTACAATTGTGACTTTTGTATCTATCACCAAAGGGTCTCTTCTTCCTTTTGTTTGCTTTAGAAAAAAAGATGCTATAAAAGCTAAGAAGAATAAGCAACAGCCTTACCAACATCCTTTCAAATTCTTAATACACGCATTCATCTGAAGTCAAAGCCGTTTTAAATCATTTTCAGAGAGAGAGAGAGAGACCCCTCCGGCACCTGGCTTACTTGCTTCCTCTCTTTTGATTTGTCCGCATGATGAGCCTCACGCCATTCCTAATTCCTGGAGTCAGCCAGGAAAGGCCTCTTTCAGAGCAGGGCATTTTAACCCTGATGATCTCCTTGGTGACCGTGAAGGATGCTTCACTTCCTGCTTTAAAGCACCGTCACATGGCGCCCACCGTGGCCCGTACCTTGGCTAGAAACCTTGGGCTTTTGAGCTATGCAGGGCATCCGGGTTAACAGCAACTACCCGATTTGTGTCAGATCCGTTGAATATCACCATTTGTCACTTAACGGGATGGCAATCCGCAAGCCCCGCAGATCCGAAGTTATCGTAACAAAAGCAAATTCTCCAGGCCGCATGACCTGGCAGGATCTTCCTGTCTGTGTTCTGAAGTCATTTGATCCTGAAATTTGGGAGATACGGTGCACATGTTCCACTTTGGGGGAAATGTGCGCATCGTCACTGGTTTGAAACCCAAGCTTTGGGTCACGAGAGCAGGCGCTACCATGGGAACGCAGTTGGGAATCCTGGTGTTTAACTGGACAGGGCCAACAGATACTGCTTTGCTCTGAGTGTGTGCGCGCATGTGTGTGTATTAATGAATCCAATTGCCTTCCAGGTGATTCTGGCTTCATGGGATGCCCGTGTGTGTCAGAACCGCTGTGCTCTATCGGGTTTTCAGTGGCACATTTTTCAGAAGTGCGCTACCAGATATTTTCTTTAGAGGCCTCTCTGGGTAGATGAAAAAATGCCTCCTGTTACAGTGAGCATGTTAGCTCTTTGTGTCACCGAGGAAATTCATAGTCGAGCTTGTTAATAGCAAACATAAACCTAACAGTAGGATGATGATGATGCGTTTCAAGTTCCAGCCGCATGTATCTAACTCTTCTATGGCTTCTTAAAAAATATCTGTTTGAAATCACATCGTGACCTCGACTGTGTTCTCCACGGCGGCGGAATCCTCCTGACTGGGTACGTGCCCTTCCCCTGAAAGGACGGACAGTCCCGGACAGTCCGGCAGTTCCAGTTCACCGACTGGCCAGAGCAAGGAGTGCCCAAGTCCGGAGAAGGCTTCATCGACTTCATCGGCCAGGTCCACAAAACCAAGGAGCAGTTTGGCCAAGATGGACCCATCTCTGTCCACTGCAGGTAAGCCAAGGATCAGGAACGGGGAGAGTTTCCATTGGGGGGCAATGTCATGATAACTCTGAAAACACCCACGCTGTCTAGTCATCAGTACAACCCACATAACACTCGCTTGCTGTAGCAAGCATTCATAAATGGAATTCTAGCTTCAGAAATAGTTAAAGCAGGTTCATTTCTCTTCTGAAAATGAAAATAAGCAGAAGATATTTATTCCTAACATCACTGTCTGTCAATGTGGTTTTCCATGCCCGTTTTATCTTATCACAAGGTGTTAGTGCATCCTTGTTGATCATTTCTCTGTTAATCACCTCTCACCTGCTTTGCTTCCACAGCACGGCACCGATAACTATCTTTCTGTTTTCCCCCCTGCATTTGTCTTCTTGGGAAAACCATAAATAGCTATCAAGCCTTAATGACAATACTTATTCTTGCCAGTCAATAAGCGATTACAATGGTTACCTTGGTTAAAACGGCAATTTGCCTGAAAATTGTTGCTCTATCAGAAAATGAAGCACCTTCAAGTTAATTATTTCCAATAGTTTCCAAAGCATTTTATAATTCAAGTCATTGAAGTTAATAGAAATAGCAAGTAGACGGTTCAAAAAGGACATTCACCATAAATTCAGTGGTTGGGGGAATTTTTAGACAAAAACTGTCCAGCAAAAAGAATTCATCTCCATTTACCATATATACTTGTGTATAAGCCAAGTTTTTCAGCACATTTTTAATGCAGTTTTTGTGGTAAAATTAGGTGCCTCCGCTGATAGTCGGGTCGGCTTATACTCGAGTATATACTGTACTTAACCTAATATATTTTAGGATTCTAGCAACTTAGGGGGTTTGTTTTTAATCTTATGATCCTAAATCTTGAGAGAGCTTATTAAACACTTTATTTTGCTTCAAAACACCACTGTAGTTCTAAATGACATATGGAACAGGGAAAATCTTTGTGTTGCATTGTAAACTATCTTAGGCCTATCTCATTTTTTCCATTCTGGAACTATGTCACTAGGGGAAATCTCTGTGATCATCAGTTTTTCTCAGATCATTAAGATTCTTCCTAACACCTGCCCTTTCCTAGCCATAGTGTATCAGAAAATAAACAGACCTTACTTAGATGCATTTGTTTTGTTCTAAGTTCACCACAGTCCTCTGCACTATAGAATCAAACAGCATGTGGGGAATGACATTGTAGACGCTACTGCTTTGACATAAGGGACTCATGTAGAGAGTTCCCTGAATTTCCCACAGAACTTACTCAAAGGCTGTCTACCACATGCTTGGTATAAGGAAAGAGGGGGAGGGTTTCTAATTGAATCCAAATTCTTCCTGCTAGGCTTCAAATATGAAGTTTTCCTGTGTGTGAGACCCTTTAATGTCTTTTTCATCGCAAAATGATTTCAACACTTCTTAATGTAATTATTATACTATGTGGCCTGTCCATTATATATGTATCTTCAAGTTTTCAAGTAGCTTCTCCTATCCAGAAGCATCTGTGTTAAAAATGTTTACCTTATTAACTTATTTTGATGACGTCCATGCATTCAGAAGTTCTACAAGGCAAGTGCCTGCTCTTTCAAGGAAAGTACTTAGGGAAGAGGTGGAAAATGCTATACTTCTTGGACGTTTGATCAATGAAATCCAAATAAGATAGACCCTGAAGTCCCTAGACCGTGCAATAAGATCCTAAATCACAACCTTGCTGGATTAAGTGAGGCTTTCAAGGTTGAAAGAGACCTTCAAGGTCATCCCCTCCATCTTCACAGAGAGCCTTCTCGGCGGCGGGATCATTTTTAGAAACGACCAGTGGATTTGAAAGCTGCACTTGCCACTTCAGGTTTGACTCTATAGAAATCTCATTTTATAAGGGGATGCCACACTTTCTATCTTCCTGTCAGCTACATTCCCAACGAGATGAATCCATCCATTTTCTACAGCCGGTGCCCAAGCATTCAACGTGCCATTTAATTAGGTCCAAAAGTGTAGAGATTGTTGCTATGATTCACTGTTTTCGTCATTACCTAAACCTGCAGATGCTTTCCGACTTCTTGAAAGCACAAGGACCATGAATTAATGTCCCGCTCCTTCTGCTGTGACGGTTCTGGAATTATCTTAAGACAATAAAGGAAACAACGGGAGAAATTCTTGCTAATGTGGTGGAAAGAATCCTGACGTTTTACCTCCGGAGCATCTAAAATAGTAGATAAGCTCAGTGATTCTTAACTGCCTCTTTTCTTTCTCTTTTTTTAATGGTAGGGACCCTTTTGAGAATCTGTTGGAATGTCCATTGTCTTGGGAAAAAATACTTTTGAAAACTCCGAACCTGTCCTTTTAGGGACATGATGAAACGGGGAAGCCGGTAGGCGTGTGGCCACCTCCGTGTGAGGGTGACCAGCGCTGCGAGCGCCTCGTCCAATCCCATTGTCTCTGATGTTTTGACAGTGCGGGCGTCGGAAGAACCGGAGTGTTCATCACGTTGAGCATTGTTTTAGAAAGAATGAGATATGAAGGCGTCGTGGACATCTTCCAGACCGTCAAAATGTTACGGACCCAGCGACCAGCCATGGTACAGACAGAGGTGAGCAAAATGCCCGAGTCTGCGTGTAGCTCAGCTCCAGAGCCAAAGACGAGGTGTGTCTGCTCAGCACCTGCTAGACAGCCAGGGCTTCTCGAGACCAGAAGCCAAAATACTATGCAAGAAACTTCAAGTTGCTTCACCCTCTTGAAGCTTGTTTTCCCTCCTTTTCAAGAGCACGGCTGTATCGGTGTCTCAGGGTTATTGGAGAAACTGCCTGAGATGAGCGACTAGGTGGAGCCGTGGTAAATGTTTCGCATTACATCCTGTTGAGGTGTCCGACTGGTCCTTTCCTACAGCTAGCCTGCGGGAAAAACACGGTGTGCCCAACCCGCCATTGAGCCTTGGCTCACTTTAATTCCTTATTCCCTTTGTGTATGCTCAATGTTAGATTTCAACTGTTCTATGTTTTATGTAACATGGCATCAGCCGTTTTACATATTTGGATCCTGGATGAGCTCTAGATAATCCCGGCACCCCTTTTAATTCTCCAGTGATGGATGTGAAATTCCAATATTTCTTAGAAAACTGTGAGTTCATGATTTAGCCAATCTGACCCATTGGCCATCCCTTTCAAAGGCTGGCGTGAGTGAGAGGAGGTAGTATTTATGTTCCTCCAAAGGTTGACAGAGGGCAACATGCAGGTGTGTACCTAATTCACGGCCCACCATGTCTTTGAGACTCCGACTTCAATATAATACAGGCATTTGCCTGGCAATACCCAAAACATTATGTCAGCCTGCCAAACCGAATGGGGATAGGAGGTGACAGAGGGAAATTGGACATTTGAAAAGCCTTAACACTTAGCCAAGCAATGTACTGTGACAAGATAAGAAAGTAAACTCTATTTATTTTGCATTACCATTTTTATTGTAGAAAAATGCACATTTAAGCAAAATAGAAACTATCGACTTTCAGCCCCACTGACTACTGAAAATAAGTTTCTTTTATGGGGAAATCCTGCGTTTCCTCATCTCTGCAGTCCTCTGTAAATTGTGATTCACCCCACCCCCACCCCGACCTCGCCAACCCCGCGCTGGCTGCTTATGCTAGTGACAGAATCCTTCCCTGTCTTAAAAAAAAAGACTCATGCTGTTTTCATTTCAGTGTGGGTTTTCCTGGAACAGACAGCTAGTAATCACCCTCTGTCAGGCTCCTGAAATGGCCAGAACATTGTTGATGTGGACAGGCAATCGTAGTTTAATATTCAGGGGTCGAAACGTATGCAGATCCAGTACCTGCTGGTCGCCTCATCTTGTGCCTTCTCGTGTCTCCCGCAGGACCAGTATCAGTTCTGCTACCGGGCCGCACTAGAGTACCTGGGTAGCTTTGATCACTATGCAACGTAGAAACCCTCGACCCATTCTGGATGTGAACTGCAGGCCCTTCAATATCCACGGAGTCTCTTCTGAGCCATAACGGGGCACTTGAGAAGTCCTTTTCACGTCTAGCTAACAAACCATGTAGGGGGACAGTTACACACAAAACCAACAGAACAATTCCAGGTGGACCAAGAATCCCCAGTTTCATAATCTAACCTGACAACAATAAATCTAACCCGAAAACTCTAGAGAATCCTGACTGCTGAGGCATCTGAGAGGGGATTGATGGGCAGACGCCTCAAGGATTCACAAATCACAGGAAGAGGAAATCACAGCAAAGAGCCGCCATGCCATCTTGTTCCGGTTTGCCGGAAGGTCCCAGAGTGCGGCAGTTCAGGGCGAGATGTTTGCTGGAGTAGCTTCTCACGAGCAAGTGGACCCTGCTTCAACATCACCCCTTCCCACCATACTGCTCATAACAACATTTGGGGGGCGGGGGAGGGGGCAACAAGGGAGGGGTGTTTAAAAAAGAAGTCCTTGATTTAGTTTTTTAGTATTGTAAAAATACTGCTGACCTGTGCTTCATTTGTAACTGTGTAAACTTTTTTTTAAAAAAAACAAATGTATCATTCGATAAAGTGAATTGAAACAAGAAGTTACATAACTCTTCTTTTATTTTAAAATTCCAAATTGTAGGGTTTTTTTTTTCATTGTTAAGCTGTAGAACTGTTTCCTGTAATCGCTCACTGTAGAAATACCCAATAATTTGACCACTTGCACATGTTTACTCTGAATCTACAGTATCTGTCTTGTCTGATATTTGCTTTTTTCTTTTCCACTTCCATTTGGTTTTGATTTGTAAGAACGCACCCAATCTCTTCAAAGATTCAAAGAGAATTGTCTTTTCCTTTGGTTTGGTTTTGGAATCAACAGGGAGGCGCAAAGTATAAAGTTGCTGCTAACATGTATACATAGATATCCATCTTTGATCAGGATGTGTATGTATATAGAGACCGTGTGATGTATCTATCCATACAGAGATAGAGTTAGTGCTCATTTTGTTTTGTCCATGATTTTAATTTTTTTTAAGCTAGAAAAGCAATTGTCCACATCTCTTTCAGTCAATGGTTAATTTGATGGCATATTGGTATTTCTTATGATCACCAAACTTTGCTTTTTTCGCAAAATAGGGAAATGAATGCACATCAGTGATTATCAAACCTTACCCCCTAATTTTCTACCCAGTCCCCACCTGCCCTGTCAAATTCACCAATCATATTTTGTTAGTCAGGCTTCCAACAAAGTTCAATGTTTGTAACACTCTAGTGCAATAACCAAGTATCCAATATCCAGAGGTGTGCATGTGGGAGAGGGCAGTGCATATCCCTTCAGGAGGGAGAATGTTGTAATATATCAACTCTCAAGTTGTTGTTGTTTTGTTTTTAGAGTGTACTCAACCATATATTGTCTATAGTATGTGCTATGAAACTCACATTTATGATATGTAACAGGGGCAAAGCCAAATCATGTTACTCTGTTCAGCCAGAAACGTTTGGTTGTGGCAGGCAGCACTCCTGGGAGATGCTGCACACTTTGCTTTTGTTTGGGTTTTAGTTTTGCATTTAGAGTGCCTTATAATTGATGCCTAATTTTAAGAGCATTTTTTTCAAACTCTCAGTTTATTGTTTCATTAGTTCCTATCTGTTACTCTTCCCAATTAAAGCATTATTCTGTTTACCACATGGACAAAAACTCTCTGAATAATACGCACTCCTGCTTCGCAACCAAGTGGGGGAATGGCTGTGATCGCACCAGCTCGAAGCACTTGGATGATCAGGGCCTGCCTTTCATCGCCGTCCACATCAGGAAAAGGCACGTGTAGTTGCTAGCCTATCCAAATTGGCTGTGATGCGCAGCGGCACTGCACCAAGCTTCTTGTAATAGCAGACATCGTTGTCAACGTTGGCACGATTTTTTATATTCCATGAGGATTTTCCTAAAAGGGGAAGTAAACAAACCCAGTATCTATCAATCTCTATCTAGTTCCCCTAAATTTGCCAACATAATTTCTCTAGGAAGCCATGGGTGATGGCATGAGTTTTCCGTTTCTTATCCGAGTGAGAGGTTAAACAACCCTTCCAGTTTCCAAGGGACTCTGAAAGGATTTGGGTCTAGGTAGACTACTTTGGTTTAATTTTAATTACATTAATGTTCTGCATGGAAGGACGTTTGTTTTCCCAATTTTCCCCAATGCTAGCAGAATGAAATCCAAGAGACCAAACACTTGCAAGCATCATATTTGAGCACTTTTGTAAAAAAAATTTAAAAAGGAAAAAAAAAGAATCTATATAATACTTTACAATAAAATTATCTAGAAGGCTACCTCAGAATGAGACTCTCTAACCTACATCGGAACCAGAGGAGAATGTGCATTACGTGGGTCTTGTTTGCTTTCAGTTCGTAAGTGTTGGAGACTTATCCAAGTGCCGGAGTACTCACTCAGCGCTGTCATTTGCTTTTAGCCAACCCAAGGGGTGTGGGGGGTTGACCCCGCACGCAGACACACCACGTGGACACAGAGCCAGATGGAAGTGTTGCACACCTGAACGGTTGGCCAGTGAGCCATCTCTCTCCCTCTGAAACAATACAAAACAAACAAACAAACAAAACCTGCCCGTGCGGCCAAGGGAGCGGTGAGAGCGATCGCCAGGAGAACACGCGTGGAATGCAAACCGTAGACAGACAAGACGGAGACGAGTCCAGAAATCCTAGTGCTCCCGGAGCTGCTCCCAGAGCTCACCTCCCTCGTGTCAGTGATGTGCATTCCTCCCTCGTGCTTTGCTGCCCCACCCTTCTCGGTTTCGTTCCCCAGGTAACCATCGCTTCTCTCCCGTGACCCCGAATGCCTCACGTTTCCGGCTATTTCATCGTCCTAACCAGTACGGTGCTATTATTTACCTATGTACGTGCAGTTATGTATAATTTTGTAATTAGTTACAATGGTAAGAAAAATTCAAAATATATAAAAAGTGATTTGTACAGAACTTTATTTTAGCTCTTTTTTAACAATGATTTGCATGGTTCGACAAGGGCAAGGACAGCCAGGGGAGGGAAGGCCCTCTAGGGAATTTTGCACTTTCTAAACCTTTGTACTATGCACTGCCCCATTGATTCTACACCCAATACTGTTATTACTTGAACCCATCTGTAAGAAACTCCTGCAGACAGTCGTTTGTGTGTCTGTAAATAACACAGCATCGAAACAGGGAGGGGGGAAATCCTGCAGTCGTGTACAGATTTTTTTTTCCTTTCCTGGTTATTTTATTTGGTTTGGTTTGGCTTTAGGTTGGCATTCCCCACCCCCCCATTTTCTTTTGAAGTCCCCCCCTTTTCGGTTTCTGGTTTTGCGTTTCTTTGGGTTTGTGGGTGCCCTGATACTCCAGCAGAGGTCAGCCGGCTACAGATCATCCCATCCATCGTCACGTGGCTTTGCCATCGAGCTTGGAGCGTCTTCGCAAAGATGACAACAGTTGTGTTCTTTGCTCTCGTTTTTGGATGCATCGACTGAAAAAAAATTTAAAAATAACTTGTAAAATGGCTTGTTAAAAAAAATACAATTACCTCTAATCAGTAGTACGCGTACATGTTTTACAGAATGAAAGGCGTGCTTTTTATTTTCCTACTTCGTTACATTGGTGGCGAAAGAAGTCTGTATGAAAGTCAGTTCTTTGCTGACACGAGTTCCATTTGTTACAAATGAATTCTAATAAAAATGTCAGTGTCATGCAGCCCTGGCCTCGGCTTTTGTCTCATCCAAGACTTTAGAGTGGGACAGACGCGGGCATGGTCCCTCTTATCCAGTGATCTGGTCCGTCCCCTTTGCTCTGAGTGGTCCCGTGTACTGAGAGTCAGCTGCACACCCACACCTCTACCCGTTTCATAGATTAGCAAACTGAGACTCCAAGAAATAATTTGCCCACGTGTGCACAGTGAGAGATTGGCTTCATGCAGATTATAGGGTACGCATTTCCTTTAATTCCACAGAATATGACTACTAGGTCTATTTAAAGAATAAAATAGGTATATATTATTATGAGATATTAATGATCAAAACCTGCCTATAGAGCAAAAGCCATGCTTAGAGAGAGTGTAAGTCTTAAAATTGAAAGGAAAAGGCTGAAAGAAGGAATGATTGAAATCCAATTACATTACATTCACCTCAAGAAATTGGAAAAAAGGAACCGTTCACTCAGCCTCAAGAAAATAGAAGTAAGGCAAATAAAAGTAAAATAACAAAAGTAAGTGCAAGATAGAGATTTCAACGAAAGCTGGTTCTTTGAAAAGCTCTCGGGAAATGGCCTGAGCAAAAGTCCAGAAGAGCAAACATTTTAAAAGGAGCCTGCTACCTCAGGTCTTTGTTGACTGATACAACCAAAGTTTCGTATCTGAAAGGCAACCTAATTAAGAACAAAGTTTTAGGATTGATAACTAGGATCGAACAGGTAAAAAGAATGAGGTTTAAATTTCTCAACCAGGAAAAACTCAATCCTAGTGGGAACCAGGGAAATGCGTTTGAAAGCTGCAGTGGAATAACAATGTATGAGGGCCCGCAGAGCGAACATTAAAGTCTACCCATACAAAGCGTTGTGGAGAAGAGCGTACCATCGGAATGGAGTGCTTCAAAGCACTTTGAAGGCGGTTTAAGATGCTGCTGCCAGGTGGGACACGCACCCAGTCCTTGAGTCGTTGGCAGTGGGTGCTGGCAGATTGGTTGCGACTCCTGGCCAGCTCGTGAATCACAGAAAGAAGTGTTGCCTGATCCTTTGTCAGCAGGATCATTCTTATTCTCAAGTTAATCGTGCAGCGACTGTGTACTTGGAGTATCTTCCTACCCAGTGGATGTTTCCTCCAGTTCTGTATTGAACAATAGAGGGTTTGTGTGTGCTACAGAACATCCATAAAAAAAATTCCATTATCTTTTAATTCCACTGTCTCCTACTAACTTCCCTACTAACTTCATGAACATCCACCCTCTTGCACTCTATTATGATCCATAGTGCTTTTACTGATAAAGTTTTGGAAGTAGATCACCTACTTTCCTCTTAGTCTGTCATGAGTCTGGAAACATCGCTGAAATGTCCCATTGTGAGTGACCTGCTGGTACTTTAAGCAGTTCTACCTTTAGAACTCTTCCATACAGCTTTCTTGGCTGTCATTTTTACAGAGGTAATCACCAGCCCTTTCTCTTCCAAAGCCCTGAAGTGGACAGGAACCACCAACTTTAGCAGTGCTCACAAACCACCTGAGCTCCCCAGACTCCTGACGGGAGTGGTGGTCGGTAATGCGGACCGTAGTTGTGTAACAAATGGAAATGCACACACGAGTAAGCAAGGCACCAGCCACACTGGCCAAGCCAACCAAATCACTCTCACAACGGTTCTCAACCCGTGGGTCACAACCCTTTAGGGGGGAGGGGTGTCAAATGACCCTTTCACAGGCGTCGCCCGACTCATAGCAGTAGCAAAATGACCGTGATGAAGTAGCAGTGAAAATAATTTTACGGTTGTAGGGGTGACCACAACGTGAGGAACTGTATAAAGGGTCACAGCATTAGGAAGGTTGAGAACCACGGCTCAAATGCAAATATCCTTCAATGGTAGGGGGTAAATACCGCATCATTGTGCACTGAAAGGTGACACGGCAATGAATGAGTTGCAGATATAACGTTGCACAAGATGACACACACAAAATCCAAAGTGCTTCCCTTAACGAAGAGAATGAAGTAAATGATGATTCAGAGAGCCAAGAGCAACAGCACATCCCTGAAGGTCTGCAAGGTCATGTTCAACTCTTCCACCCGGATAGGGTTCCATAGGTGCTTGGTTTGTGACACGTCACTGAGAATTTGTTGCTGTTTTTTATATTAAAGAAAGTATTCCTAACGACTCCATGTACAGAGAGCTTGGAGCCCCCTGTCAGGCAGAGCAGAACTGTGCTCCGTGGGTTTGAACCTCCCACCTTTTGGTTAGTAGCTGAGGCTTAGCTCTTTGTGCCACGCAGGGCCTCCTATATGTACGCATCCATATGTGGAATATAAACCAGTCTCCGAAGTGCAAACGACTGCCCTGCTCGAGATGGTCAGCACCTGCGTTGCAGCCCTACTGAGATCAAGTCTCAACTGGACAATGTGAGCATTGAAATGGGGACGCATGTGGGGGTGATCCTATCATGGAGTGGGTTACTATGGAAGAAGGTCATTGCTGTGTGCCACCAAGTCCGTTTTAACTCATGGCAAGGCTATATAGCACTGTGGGACTGCTTCGCAGGGTCTGCTAGACTGTCATCTCCATGGGAGTGGATCTCCAGGAATTTCCTCACATGAAGTGGCTAGTGGGTTCAAACTGTCAACCTTTGGCTTAACAGGGGAGCACTTAACCATGACACCTCTGTGGTTCCTTGAGGAAGATACAGACACATTACCCTTTGGGGCCATTGCAAAGGACATAGTCGTGGATTAGAGGGAAAATAATTGATGCGAAAAATAGAGACCCTAGTGATTAGTGATTCACCTGCTTAGAGCACTATTTGTCAATGTTCAGGACTGAGTCCACTGACCCTGAACATGCTCTGCAACCATGTAGACAGTTTGTGTGTGCTAGGCTCCTGTGTCAGTGAAATTTGACGCCAGACTCTATATCTCTATCTATATATACCCCTACCTCTACATCTGTCTCTTCAAAAAACCCAAGCTCCCTGCCATCAGGTCCATGCTAACTCATAGCGCCCCCCGGTTTGTTTCCAAGACTGTAACTGTTTATGGGAGTAGAAAGCCCAGTCTTTCTCCCAAGGAGCTGCTGGTGGTTTAGAATGAGTGACCGTGTGGATTGCAGCCCAACGTGGAACCACTACCCCACCAGGGCTCCCTCCTCTCCATCTAGATATCTTTCACCCTACTGCGGTTTGGGTGATGGTCTCTAGGGTTGTTTGGCTTCTGGTTCGATAATTTCCACAGACGTGTTCAAGGTGCCATTGGACGCATCCTTCCCAGTGTGTAGGCATCCATCCTCATTCTGTCTGCTGTGGTGTTCTCTTTTCATGCATCTAATGCCCTGCGCTGCACAAAATACTTTATGTGTGGCCCCCAACATTACATGGACCTCTTTAATTCTTTTCTCCTACAGAGAACGGAATGTTAAACAGGTATCGGGGGCCTAGGACATAAGGACTCCTTCTACGTTCAGCTGCTGAAGTTAATAACATCTTGAGTTTGGCTTGTTTGTAGACTAAAGGGATTTAGGTGTGTTTCGTGGTATTCAATTGTGTGGCTCACCTCTCCAGTAAATTGAAAGCTAGGCGTCATTGGTTACCCAGGTAGACCAAATGGGAGGGTCTCAATGGATCAGTCCTAGGTTTATGTCATTTCTGGCAAGTTGATTGGAAGTGCAAAGCCAATTGACAGTGGCCACACCCATGGCTGGCGGGGGGGGGGGGGGACCACCAACACCTTGTAGTCAATCAGATTTGGATGCAAATCCTACTTCCACCTTCATTCGCTGGGGAGTCCTAATTACCTTGCTTAGTCTTCAGCCCAGATATTCTCATCTGTAGAATCAGAAGGGAAGCGCTTCTCCTTTTCATGGTGGTGACTCTTTGCCTTTGTCTCATTCCCTGGATTATCCAGAAGGTTCTTGGTGGGCAGCCAACCTTATCGGGGTCTCCACAGGTGGCTGCACACAGTGGCTGTGCCAATGGGCTCGATGGCGAGGATGGCGCAGGGCCTGGGAGGGCTTCGTTCTGTTGTGCATCAGGGGTGGCTGTGGGTTGGAACCGACTAGACAACTCGACCCAACAGCAGCAAGGGAATGCACGTTCCTCTCCGGTGGGCTTATTTTATGCATTCGAAATCACTGAAATCGTCTGCTTCCTTAACTGCCGTTGTTGATAAAACTCAGCATTTCCCCTTGCCCCTCGGAAAGCGCGCATCTTTAAAGTCCCCGTTAAAGAAAGAAACGCCATGTTTATCTACAAACTGCCCTGGAGTAAAAGCATGTGCATTGTGTGACTCTCCCTTGTTTGGCTGTGGGGCGCTTCTCGAAGATCCAGAGAAAATTGCCATTTCTGCAAAGTTGTATCGGAATTGTTCTACTGATTTCTCCCTCATTAGATGCCAAGTTAATTACTGTGAAATAGACCTGGATGTGCCATGTTAGTGTTTGTATAGTGCGGTGTATTTCAGTGTTTTGTGGCTATTGATTATCAGCCTCACAGTATCCCTGGGTAGTGGACCACCATGTCCTTCCTGGTGCACTAATTGGAATTCCGGCACAGGAAGATCACATAACTTGCTGAAGGTCATTCCCTGCAGAGAGCTATGGAGTTTGCAGGGGCCATAAGACACCCAGTTTGCTGAATTGAAGTGAGTCACAAATGGAAAATCAGAGGTATGGGACTTAATCTCAGATCTGCCACTCATAGTGCCAGCTGGGCAAGTCAGCTAATCTCAGAGAACTTCATTTGGAAACTAATCAGGATTTGTCAAGATTATTGAGGTATAGAATCCAGGACTCTAATTGTCTAAAGTGTCAACAAATAGTTTTATCACTGAAAGTAGACATCTCTGTCGCGAAAACAATGAGTCAGTAACCCCGTCAAAACTGAGTGGAAACATGGAGGCAGAACACTTTAGCACAGTAGCCCAACGGAATTGCATTTAACCTCGAAGAGATGTGGTGGAGTTTAGCGGACATGGACTTTAGCCCAGAGCACCAGGCTCTTCCACATAATAGATGCATGACTCGGACAATGGATACAACCTCCCAGAACCTGTTAGCTCCTCTATGACTTAGATATAGCACCTCCTAAAGTGGCTAAACCAGAGCAAACCCAGACGACAAATTAATTCTGAGTCCTGGTAACCCCATACGTTACAGAGCAGAGCAGAGCTCAATGGCATATGTCAGTGCAATATTTTACAGAGGCAGGTTGCCAGGCGCCACTGGGTGGATTTGAACTGCCAAGCTTTCGGTTGACATTGTTGCTGTTAGGTTTCCTCCAGTTGGTTCTGGCCCATAGGGAACTTCTGCACAGCAGAGCAAAACACAATCAGGTCCTGCACCACCCCTACTCACAATCATTTTCACGTTGGAGCCCCACCGTTGCAGCCACTGGGTCAATGCTGCCTATTTAGCACCTTCCAATTTCTCACTGCCCCTCCACTCTACCAAGTATGGTGTCCTTCTGCAGGGAATCACCTTTCCTGATAACATGCCCGAAGTACACACCTCTCACCATTTTTTGCCTCCAAGGAGGATTCTGGCTGTACTTCTGCCAAAACATGTGTTTGTTCTTTTGGCAGTCCATGGTATTTTCAATAATCTTCACCAACACTGTATTTCAAATGCATCAATATGTCTTCGGTCTTCCTTATTCGGTGTCTAACTTTCACACGGATATGAAGTGACTAAAAATACCATGGCTTAAGTCAGGCACCGCGTAGTCCTCAAAGTAATATGTGGCTGATAGCCCAATGCAAACCGAAGCCCAAGGGCCCGTTAGGATGAGAGGTGAGGCGTAAAAGGCGTGGTAAGGAACCTGGACAGTCAGTATATTGGAGCCCCTTGTTGTAGCCACTGGGTAGCTAGAGCAACTGACAGGGTAGATCGAGGATTTTTCTGGTCCCGAGTACACTATCCTCTGATACCATCCTTAGCTTCTGCCTCAGGATCTCAGAGAAATCCTCACCACGTCCTGCAGCCTGCACTGTGGCATAGCCCCTGCTCATTTTCACGTCTAATTTTTGCAGAGTAGAGAATAAGAAATTTAATAGTTCCTTGGATAATCGCATCCTGGGAGGTAGACATTTTCACATTTAAATCACTCATGTTATTAGTGATAAAAAGCACCTTGCACAAATCTCTCAAAAGTTCCAGCCAATTTGATCATTGGTATCCCCTGAGCAGGTCCTGTTTGCCAGATGGATTTGCTTGGCCCTGAGGGTGAAAAGATGAACTAGACACAGTGCTTGTCCTAAAGGATATGTTTGTGTAACATTGTTGTTGTTATTGTTAGGTGCCGTGAACTTGGTTCCAACCGACAGTGACCCTATTTACAACAAAACCAACCACTGTCCTGTCCTGTGCCGTCCTCACCACTGTGGTTATGTCTGGCCCATATTGGCAGTTGTGTGTGTAATAGAACCAAAATAGCTGCACTACTCTGAAAACATTAGATTCGGTAGTAATTATTTTAGGTTCCCTCTGTACAATAGGGAAATTAATTATGACAGAGCCTAATGTCTCAAACTTTTAAGAGGAGAGCAAACAATATGATATGGCATAAGGTATAGATGATTGATACATAGGCATGTAGGTAAATAGATGGAAAGAAAGAGAAAAGAAGATGATTGATAGATGATAGGAAGGCAGGCAGGTGAGAGCCAAGATAGAGATAATAGAGAAAGATGGTAGCTAGCTAGCTAATAGGTCAGTTGGTCAAAACCCCCAAACTCGCTGTCATGGAATCAATATTGACTCATAGTGACCCCTTTGGGTTTCCAAGACTGTAACTATTTACTGGAGTAGAAAGCCCGGTCTTTTCCCCTAGGAGACGTGGGTGGGTTTGAATCGCTGACCCTGGAGCTAGCAGCCCAGCATATAGTCGTTACATCACCACCACGGCTTCTTAGGTAGGTAGGTATGTGTAGGCAGGTAGGTTGGTAAATGTAGAGTAATAAGGGGATGATATATTTGGCAATTCCCAATATCCAACACAGATTTGATCCTCCACCACTGCACCACTATACAACCCCCCCTCCTCACTCAGGAATCTTTATTCTGCTTGCTGTTCCTATAGGTTGATCAATCCTGGTTTCATATACTGGAAAACAAAAAGTACATATATAACTCAAATCCAAGAGGGTTACCCTCAAATGACCATAATACATCTGAGATAAACCGCAAGATGACAAACAAAAAGTAAAGAAGTACAGAAAATGTTGAAAACCAAATCAGGACTACCATGCATCAGAGTGGGGAAACAACTGACAAGCTTTTAACCATCCAAGCATTCAAGTTAACTGTCCTTTTGGTCTTCCACATTCGTCTCTTCAGTGCACTCTGTTCAGTGACCACTTTCCTCCCACCCCTCTATTGTGGACAGAGGGGGATCACCAGAGGCTTGTTTCCTGTGTATGTTGGGCTCCCATGGCCATCCATAGCCCTCTATAAACTGGAGTTTCACAGTTTAGGCTCTGATACTGATCCCTCCTTTGACTTCGGATTACATGATTCCACAATTCTTCGGTGACTACTGTTGGTGTGCTTCTTCGACGTGGACATAGTTGGCATCTCACTTAGATGGCTGCTTGTTTGGAGACAATCCTTTAAGACCCCAGACACTATTTTATCTGATAGCCAAGCACCCTCTAATTTCTTCACCATATTTTGCTATTGCCCCATATCTTCTGAACTTCCTTCCTGAGGGCAAGTATCAAGCAGGACCATGATGTAAGAATGAATTGTTCTTCAGGTGGAGGTAGGATTTAGAACCTCTTAAGTTTTACCGATTTTCTTGTACGCACACCCCCTCTATCTCCACATGACTGTGATCCTGGAAGAATCCACAGCTTCCTAGTAGATTCATCTCTTGTGTTAGCTGCCATCAAGTTGGCCCCAACCTCTGGGGACTTTATGTTCAACGGAACCAAACTTTGCCTAGTTCTGCATTGTCTTCACGATCTTTGGCAAGCTTGAATTCATTAGTGTGGCTCCTATTTATTTTGAGTGCCTGCAAACCTAGAGGGGTGGGTCATCTTTGTGTCAGGCTAGGTTTTCTAGAGAAACAAAAATAAATGATGCTCATATATGTATAAAAAGGAAGGTTACATCGAGAAGTAAGTTTATATTGAGAAAGCATCCCAGACCGATCCAATTCAAGCCCCCGGGTTCAATGGTAGTTGGAGCCCCTTCAGACTCAAGTAGCTGAAGGCCAATGCCACCAAAAAGTGAAATGGGAGGCAGGAAGATTACAGGGTGATGGGTGCACAGTCTCATGAGTCCATGGTTGGTGGAAACATGGCTGGTCTCCAATAGCTTCCAGATTTGTCTTCAGGGTCAACGGCCCACGTGGAGCCAGTCCTGGAGGCAGGCACAGAGTCTCAGCAAGCAGAGAAGGCGAAGAAAGGACAGAGAGTCGGAGAAGTCCTTGTTTCTCTCTTATTAAAAGACCACACCCACAAGAATGCAACACCAGGCAACTCCCTGATTGACAGGTCAGATGCAACCCTTACTTCCCTGTGGGTACCATCAAATTGACTCATCTAAGTGACACTCCTTCCAGCATTTTACTAGACTGCATCCTGCTGTGATTCGTGGAGGCTCCTTGTAAATTATTAGAGAAGCTAAATTTATTATGAACTAGATGACCAGGCCTTTCTTTCTAGTGTGTCTTAAACTGGAAGCTCCGCTGAAACCCAGCCACTGTGATCGGAAGAACTCGTAACATGACTTCCAGCCTCACAAAACGCACAAGCCACCCACAATGTGACAAACTAGCGGATGAGTGGTAGAACAAGATGTCTCAAAAGCCAAACTCACTGGCTGACATGGAGTTGATTCCACTGTTGAAGCGGGTTATTCAAGGGTCTGCTAACGAACTGCCAGGCCAGCAATTCAAACTCACCAGGTGGGACACAAGAGAAAGTTGAGGCTTTCTACTCCCATGAAGACTTGGTGTCTCAGAAACGCACAGGACTACATCTTCTCTGTCCTATAGAGTGGCTGTGGGACACAGTGGAGGGGGAGTGCATTCCACTAGAGGAAGGACTGAAGGCAAAGGCTTGAGGCAGGAAAACGGGACCGAGCACACATAACAGATACCTCGTCAACCTGCCACCACCCACTGCACCCGCACTTTCCCACCAGACTCTTGAGATGGACCGAGTCTGTCTGTCAAATACACGTGTGTGTGTGCGTGTGTGTGTGCGTGCGTGTGTGTTGAAATTCCTAACCCTTATGCTTGTGTAAATGTGTTTACATGTGTTTTCTTGACTAGGGAAAAGCATTTGACTATGTGGATCATTGCAAACGGTGGACAGCCTGGAGAAAAATGGGAATTCCTGAACACTTCATTGTTGTGTGAACAGAACAAGGAATTCCTGCATGGTTTAAAATCAAGAAAGAGGTGCATTCAGGTTGTATCCTTTCACCATACTTGTTCAATGCTGAGCCAATTATCAGAGAAGCTAAATTGCATGAAGAAAGATACAGCCCCAGGATGGGAGGAAGGGCTATGAACAACCGGCAATACGCACTTGACACACCTTGCTGGCTGGAAGTGAGGAGGACCTGAAGCACTTGCTGGTGAAGATCAAGGAGTGCAGCCTTCGGCATGGATGACAACTTGGAAAGAAAACCCAAACCCTCCCAATTGGACCAAAAGGTAATATGATAAAGGAAGGAAAGATTGAAGTTGTCAATAATTTCACCTTGCTCGCATCCACAATCAATGCTAATGGAAGCAGCAGCCAATAAATGAAGAGACGCATTTACATTGGGTGAAGCTGCTACACAAGACCTCCTTAAAGTGTTGAAAATCAAGAAAGTTACTTTGGGCAATAAGGTGCGCCTGACCCAAGCCATGGTATTTTCAATGACCTCATATACATGTGGAAGTTGGACACTGAATACGGATGTAAAGATGCCTGAAGAAGAATCAAGGGGTTTTAATTATGGTGGTCATGAACGGTATTGAAAGTACCATAGACTGCTGGATGGACAAACAGATCTACATTGAAGGAAGTACAGCTAGAATGCTCTTTGTGAGATTTCATCGCCTGTACTTTGGCCGTGTTATCTGGTGAGACCAGTCTCTGGTAAAGGGCATCCTGCTGGGTAAAGTGGCGGGGCACCAAAAAGGAGACACATCCTCAGGAAGATGACTGGACTTAGTGGTTGTAACCAGGGGCTGCCACACAAGCACAATTCTCAGGAGGGTTTGGGACTGGGCAGTGCTTCATTCTGTTATGCACACGTTAGGCATGGGTCAGAACCGCCTGGGCGGCATCTAACAACCAAAACACACCTGTGGATGAAATCAGTCCCCTTTGTAAATAGTGTTAGTGAAGCCATATACTGCTGAACTATAAAAAGAGCAGACAAATTGGGCACAGAGATAAGGAATCACTCATGGGAGAACATAGATGCCATGTCACCAGGCAACCACCAAGAAATCGCAAAGATGCAAGGACCTTTCCCCAGAACAGACAGGGAGAGAAAGTCTTCCCCCAGAGACTGGATTGGGCAAATCATTGTGAATGAGGGGGAGTGCGGAATGGGGACTCAAGACCCATCTGTAGGTAACTGGACAGCCCCTTACAGAAGGGTTGTGGGGAGGAGACGAGCCAGTCAGGGTTCAGTGTAGCAATGATGAAACATACAGCTTTCCTCTAGTTCCTAAATGCTTCCTCCACTTCCCCAATCTCCCCCACCACACACACACACTATCATGATCCCAATTCTGCCTTACAAATCCGGCTATACCAGAGGATGTACACTGGTACATATAGGAATTGGAAATACAGGGAATCCAGGACAGATGATCCCTTAAGAACCAGTAGTGAGAGGGGCAATACTGGGAGGGTGGAGGGAAGGTGGGGAAGAAAAGGGGAACCAATTACAAGGATCTACATATAACCCCCCTTCCTGGGGAACAGACAACAGAAAAGTGGGTGAAGGGAGACGTTGGTCAGTGTAAGACAGGACAAAGTAATAATTTATAAATTAGCAAGGGTTCATGAGGGAGCGGGGAGCAGGAAGGGAGGGAAAAAACTACCAAGGGCTCAAGTAGAAAGCAAATGTTTTGAGAATGATGATGGCAACAAGTGTACACATGTGCTTGACACAACGGATGGATGCATGGGTTGTGATAAGAGTTGTACAAGCCCCAAATTAAATGATTTTTTTTAAGAGCCAGGATTTGGACGCCTGGGCCCATCTGTGCGAGAATCCACGGCTGTTCCTTAGAGCCGCCCACCCACTTGCGCTGCTTCTGTTACCACCGCACTAAGAAGTGCAGAGAGATCTTTCTCTTTCCTGTTCCTCAGCACATCGCTGAACGGGTCAGCGTATCCTCTGGCTCTTCACTCTGCATCCAGATGACAGTCTGCTGTCTGTTTCCTGTGCTTCTTACCTCGGTGGTGTGTCAGAAACAGACTCCCAAGTCAGCAGGCTCTTTCTGAGGTCTTTGCTCGCAAGCTCTGCGTCTCTCTCACCAGATCACTGGAAGGCCCACGCAGCGAGAGCTTCCTGCAGGAGGAATTTTCTATGGCCTAACCGAATAATGTATCCTCTGAGAAATCAAAGAAAGGCAAGGCAATAACAAAAAGGGGCTTGTTCTCAAAATATTTTATCCGGGCAGCACACCTGCGATGGCTATCAAGTTCAAGTTCTGAGTTTAAGGCAGCGCCTATAATAAAATGAGAAACCTTGGACCCGAGAGGATGCTTCTGAGTGAACCCTCAGCCTACTGGGTCCCTGTGGTCCATTCAATGCCAGCTGTGTGCTTTAGGTAAGAGAAAGAACTTTTGTCTCACGTCCCAAGGTTTTCCCCAAACTACCCTCAGATTGAATGCAGGGTCCCAGTGGCCCCAAGATGGACTCTCCTGCCTTAGCCCAGAGAGCCTCTTGCATCCGTCTGTGCCTGTCTTAAGAGACACAGAATGATGGCCTGAAAATAAAGCCTCATAATAAATAAAGATCATTCGGCAGCAGGCTGTACATAGGATGCTCTAGAACCCAAGGCACCTTCAGCCTGCCTCTGACAGCAGAGATTAAGAAAAGAGGCTCAATTGTTATAGAAGGAGCGAGTCTTCAGGCTTACCTTGCCAAGAAAAGCCTCAGACGATCTACTCAGCATGCCTGTTGGGTGTGGGGCCTAAATCACATGGCTGGTGCTCCTTCCTCGCTGTCGTTGAAGCTAACGAGCACACGTGGGCAGCTCATTATTGTGGAACAGAGCTCGCCACTTGGTCTTCTTGGCTTTCTTGGGTGCGCTCCGTCCTTGGGTGGGATGCGCAGATTGTTTCCTGTGGCTCCCACTTGATGTTTTTGGGTGAGTGAGAGGACATGGGGAGCACATCGGGTCTGGAAGATGTCTCAGACTGTCCAGATATAAGGAGGAGCTCAAAGTGGAGCAACAGATGGAAAGATTTTTCTGTAAGTCAGATGTCTTCAGAGAAGGAGAATTTCCAGTGAAGGTATTCCAGCGCACATTGCTTAGCCACGTGGTCAAAGAATCTCATAGGGGCAAGAATGTGTAACTAGATGTTCACTCATTTAAAGCTTCTTCCATCTTGACAAGCTCTCCCCACTGTCCCCGGAATACAAGCTCACAGGGAACCAGGGATGCCTCTTCATTTGGGGAAACAAGCCTGCAATACCAGCAGGGGCCAGACCTAGCTCACCTCTCTGGCTTCCCAAGGCCATGAGGCAGGGGTCAGACTTCTTCACCTATGCTGTCAACAATCATGTCTCCCCCGCCACTCTACATCTATGCGAGTTCTGTAATTCCTTGCAATGGTCACACAAAACTCACTGACAAGAATCATGATTAAGGGGACTTATTAGGGGGGGGTGTTAATAGGTTAACACAAGTCAAGTGTAGTCAACAGTAAGATTATACTTGTTGGTCCACAGCAACACCTTGCCTCAGAGCAGCCAAGTCTCTGCCTCTGTGGGCCAGGCAGCTTGCCCCCTATCGCTTTGTCTTTCAGTTCCACGGTCTTGACCAGAGGAGGAGAAGGTACCCCACAGTAGCTCAGTGCTGCTTCCCGGACTATCTGTCACAATCTCTGGGGTATCTGATTTCAGCCACCTCCACCACTTTGGACGGAGATCTTGCATGTGCCCTTCCTAGGGGCTTGGGAATTTCTTTCTGTGTCCCAGATGGCTCTGGGACACTGAGGAAGGGTCATGATGGAGGTGTGGTTTTTGTCTTTTAGCCAACCTATCCCCAAGGAAAACAAAGATGATGCCTAAACCACCCCCTGGAGTAAGTGGCCTTAAGGATGCCTCCATGGGAACAAAGGGTGTGACTTGGTTCATACCCTCCGCCAGACCTTGACCTTACCTGACTCCTGTAGCAGAAAACCCTCCAGTATGAAATCAGAGCCACGGGGATAGAGTCCAGAGTTCTAACACATCACTTAAGGGATTGTGGCGAGAAGGGCCACAATTAAGGTGTATTAATTGACTATATCTCAGTGCCCACTCTTTGACATAATCCCTATTAGGGCCTCAACCAAGCCATGATATTTTCAATGCTTTCATATGCACATTTGGACATTGAATAAGGAAGACCCAAGATCAAAGACGAATTGATGCATTTAAAATATGGTGCTGAAAACAAAGTTTGAACGTATCACATGGATTGCCAAAGGATGAACCCATCTGTCTTGAAAGAAGTAAGACCAACGTGGTCCTTGGAGGCAAGGATGCCAAGACTTTGTCTTACATCCTTGGTACATGCTGTCAGGAGAGACCAGTCCCTGGAGAGGGACATCATGCTTGGTAAAGTGGAGGGGCAGTGAGAAAGAGGAAGGTCCTCAAAAGATGAACGGACAGAGTGACTGTCACAATGGGCTCAACCACTGGAGCCGCCGTGAAGGTGGAGCAGAACCCGGCAGTGCTTCTTTCTGCTGCACGTAGAGTCGCTGTCGGTTGGGAATGACGCGATGACACCTAGCTGCAGCAATGACAGCATTGGGTGCTAAGCTCCCTCATCTATCTGGGTATCAATGCACGAATCTTGCATGAACGACTTGCATCTTCCCAAGAAGGACGGGGAAGCTGCGCAGTTGGCAGACACGTCAAAGGCGAGAGGAGAATCTGTTGGGGGAGAAGACAATGGTTAGTGTGAAAACAATAAAGGATCAAGTGCATGTCCCATCTGCCAGGTTTATCATGAAAAATGCATGAGTTTGAAAAATAGATAAGTCTGCTATCTCAACTGAATTAGTTCCATGATTGTGGAATCTGGTGGGGAGGGTTTATTGGACCCTTTCTGCCATATGGCTTCTCCGGACATCCAATCCATTTGATAGGTGGGATGCCGGTTTCTAAGATGAAAAACCTGAGCAACCTTCACCCCACCAACATACACACACCCCTGAAAGCTGCCCTTCAGAGAAACCCAAGAATGCTTAAATTCCAGGACGCCAGCACTATCTCAGCATCTCTCACTGACCTGAGTCAGAAGAACGTCAAGCATAGAAACAGGAGGGGACTCTGAAAGGTTCACATAAAATGGGCGTTAGAGATAATGCAGTTCTTACGCACACATTCGGAAGCCCCTTCCGGGAGCTTTCTGTCCTATGAAGGACTTTTGCTGAGTCTTCCCTGGTCTCTGTCTGCACACTCACAGAGGACAAGCAGCTCAGCACCCTCTCCGGATAACGGGCTGGTCAGAGATGTAGGCAGCCCACAGCACCATTTCTTCCCACGCCCCCCACCCCAACTCTTCGGAGGACTACCTTGTGCAATTTTAGCTCTATGTGGCTGCCACTATCTAAAGCCCTCATCGCTCATGCTCAAGAGAATCAACGGCCAATTGAGAAGTGTACTTTGTTCTCTCTTGACCTCTGTAGTGTGCATATGACTTTGAATGTTGACACAGTCAACCACTTCCTCATCATTTCTGATGCCCTGGGCAGTGTCCATGGAGTAATTTCAAGCAGAATTGGACAGGGCATGCTGAGAGATTCACATTCACAAAACGTGTCTGATGCCTCTTGGTTCATCTCCGGCCACCATACTAAGTGGGATGGATGTGGGAATAGGCACAGAATGGGATCTTAATTAAAAATTTGCACAGCATCTCTTAGCTAACAGGGGCAATTATATAGTCTCCACAACTGACTGTGGTTTGAGAAAGGCAGAGTTGTTCCCAGGGAGCTTGACTGCGCCTATGAAAGCAAGGGACGGGGGCAGTATCGACCATCCCCTGACATAATCAGGAAGGAGAACCACACAGAACTCAGGGACCATTTAATGATTATGGGATTTGTTGGGGGAAGTTAAATATCACAAATCAGGATCCGAGCTGATTAATCATAATTCTAATCTAATCTTTAGTCAGGACAGCCTCTTCTCCACCACGCCCACAGGCTTCTCTCTCTCTCTCTCTATCTCTCTCTCTCTTTCTGTCACTCTCTCTCATCCTTGGACTCTGGGCCACAAGGTCCCTTGGTCCCTGCTCTACCTGGTTAAAGTTACAAAGTTCCTTTAGGACTGTCAATTCATGCCCAAAGGGCCCTCTACAAGCGAATCTCAAGCCCCAAGGCCCTCTGTATTACTTGCTCCCTGGGCTGGGAGCCAGGTCACTCACTGTCTTGTGCTCTGGCTTTTTGTTAAGCTGCTGCCACTCATGTCACTTTTAGGATTTCATAGCTTTCCATCTCTGGGATAAGGAGGCTCCATGCCCAGGAATCTTGGGGTTCACCGGATTCAGCCCATGCCCGGCTCTTCTTTCTCAATAGTAAGTATTGTGGTGCCCCTTTCCTGCTTCTCATGTGACCCACTTTATACTCGCTCGGTGGCAAAAGGGACTAATGCCCACATTAGCATGCTAAGATGGCACAGTCACAATCCTGCACTCACAGCTGAGTCCTATCATCCTACTAGCACCTTGCCCCAGCTCTTCTTTCTCAGACCCCACAGAAAAGAGAAAACAAAACCTGGGTGTGTGGTCCCACCAGGAAATCATGTGCTGGGATTTAGAAGGACCATGGCTAGAAGAACCCATCAAATAAATCACTGCGACCTCAGCTGTGACTGTCCTGTGAATGAACCCCCAGTAAGAGGGAGCAGGGGCTTCCCTTTTAAAACATTAATGATGGGTACCATATCTTTACCACTGCTAGCCATTCCATTCCAGCCCACAGTGACCCCAGTAGAACTGTGCCTGTTGGGTTTCTGAGATTTAAAATCATTTCAAGAAGAAACAACCTCATTTTCCTCCCACGAGCAATTGGTGTGGTTTGAACCACTGACCTCATGATAAGCTACCCAATATGTAACTCACTATACCACTCCACAGACCAAATTCACTGCCATCGAGTTGATGCTGATTCCTAGTGACCCCAGATGGTTTTTTTGAGACTGTGACTGTTTACAGGAGTAGAAAGCCCATTCTTTCTCCCATGGAGCTGCTGGCGGTTTCAAACTGCTGATATACAGATGGTAGCTCCACTTACAACTACTCCACCATTTCTTTACAGCAGTGGTTCTCGACCTTCCTCATGCCGCGACACTTTAACACAGTTCCTCATGTGGTGGTGACCCCCAACCATAACATTATTTTCGTTGCTGCTTCATCGTTGCTGCTTCACTGTCATTTTGCTACTGTGATGAATTGGGCGACCCCAGTGAAAGGGTCATTTTTAACCCCAAAGGGTCGCGACCCACAGTTGAGAACCACTGCTTTACAGTCATTAGCATTTCTGCTTGTGAGCCCTGAGTCCATTCTTTTCCGCTTCAAATCTAATGAATGATAATGATGCCTTTTTGACTGCCTGCTTGATGATGACTTCAGGGGCGGCCAGTCCTTCAATTAATCTTCAAGAAATCTTTGACCAAAAAAATCCCCCCACAAAAAACCCTTATAGAGAATGTTTTGCTTTTAGCTAAGACCTTTTTCTGTTTGGTACACAAATGGTCCAAATTTAAATAGAAAAATATGAAATATTTCATGAATCATAAACACAAATTAATTATATTTAATAGGGAAAATCACATTTCAAATATTTGGAATGGCTATGGTTATTCTCTTTGGGTTTTATGTTTTATATTTATGTCCTTGTAACTATATCTGGGACTTCCCGATACATTTCCAAATGTTTTCCTTTTTCCTTTCTGTAAGATTAACTGCATTTGTTATGGAGTTTATGAACTAAGTACATACTTGGAAATATGAAAAGAGAAATTGTCTCTGCCTCTGTTTGCATTTTTACACAGGGGTAAATTCCAGGAAAGCGGTTTGCTTTGGAAATCACGTTTGGGTTTTGAGTGCAAGCATCCTTATGACATAAAGCGATCCTGTGAAAAATTCCGCAGGATTCCAGGAGGATTACCATAAAACATTCCCATTTTGTGAATCCATTATGGTGGACATTGGTTGCTTTGTGATTGCTTAGTTCACAGTTGGACTTCTTCCTACATCTGGAGGATCCATCAAGATGTGAGTCTTGTACAACCTTCAAGCCCAAGGAGACCCAAAGCCTAATGGTTGACTCTGAAGCCCAGAAGGTTGGGTGTAGGTAGCATATCTGGATTAAACTGAGCAGGGCACAGAATTCACTCTGGCCGAATCAGAGGTAATGGTTACCATCCAGTGCTGGCTGGCTCAGGCTTCCCAGTAGTGGCGTCCAGGTTGTTGACCGGCAGTGGGTGGGGCAGTCTAAATCGACTTGTGCTGTGTCTTTGACTAATATCCTAACATCCTGCCTCACTTGGTCCCAACTATTTGTAAGTTTGGATCTCTGAGTTTGCCACTTGTCTGTGAGCCACAGGCATAGTCCCACAAATTATATGTCTGCTCAAGTCACCCGAATTCCGTTTCCATGCAGAGTCCTAACCACTTTACAAGTTCTTTCTCTCCCTCTCAGGAGTTACTATCTTTATAGAATAAATATAAGACTATTAAGAAAATAAATATTTGAACATGGACTTTTCAGCCACCCTCTGATGCGTTATTCAAAAATTGGAGTGTCAACAATTATGGCATGTCAAAAAATATTGAAAATCACCTGGACTGCTGAAAAAATAAACAAATCTGTCTTGGAAGAAAAACTGCTAGAAGGTTTCTTAGAGGTAAGGATGGCAAACCTGGGTCTCAGTACTTTGGACTTGTTATCAGAAGAGACGAGCCCTGGAGATCCCAAGGACAGCATGCTTGGTAAAGTGATGGGCAGTGAAAGAGAGGAAGCCCCTCAACAAGATGGATGGACCCAGTGGCTGCATCTATGGGCTCAGGCATAAAAATGATTGTGAGGCTGGTGCAGGGATGGGTGGCGTTCTGTTCTGTTGTACATTGGGTCACTATGAGTCAGACAAACTGGACAGAACATAGCAACAGCAACATCTTAGCACATTTTTTTCTAGCAGAAAAATGTGGGAAAAGAAAAAAAAAAGCCCCCAGTTTTGTATTCTGTGTTAGTCCGGGTGGACTAGAGAAACAAATGCATGGACACACATATGTGCATAAGAAAGAGATTTATATACAAGAGCATTTGAACACTGAGGAAGCATCCCAACCCAGTCCAGCCCAAGGCCATAAGTCCGATACTAGCCCATATGTCCGATACCAATCTATAAAGTCCCCTTCAGACTCACAAAACACATGTAGTGATGCCGAATGTAGACGATCACAGGCCAGTGGGTAGAAAGTCTTTGGATCCAGTGGCATTGGAAACATCTCAGCACTGACATGGCTTCTCCAGCACCCAGGGCTGCATCAGGGTGGGTCCAGGTGTGTACTGTCAGTTGCTGTGTCTCCCAGGGTGTGAGCAGAGAGTCTACTACCTCCAAGGAGGAAATTTCAGCAATCCCAGAATCCTTAGGAGAAGACCATGCCCATAAACAGAGATCTCATTGGTCATATCCTGATTAACAGCCTATTCTCCACCCCTACACTCTTAATCCTCAAATTGACAAACGAGTATATAACCACCACGTAATCCACAAGAAAAAACAAAGATTCTGCATTGGAACCATTTGTTGTGTAATTGTAGTTAGTGCCTGGTAGCTTATAATCTATAAAGAGCTCTTTAGAGCATAAGAAGATAGAGGATGGCAGCAACCATTGGAAATGCAAGGCATGGGTGTGTGAACATCCTGACGGACGGAGGTGCATCCACACGTGTTCCGTAATTTAACAATATGAAATCCAGCCGTGTGGGGTATGTGTGCTTTGAGTGACCAGATCCTCTCTGGTGATATTTTGCTCTTTAAGCACAATGTCTTATTGTCATTTCTTATAGAATGTAACCCTTAACCTTGAGGCTACAGCTGCTGCAGAAATGCTTTCTATATTTGTTATTGGAGATTTTATTTACTTTCTATATATTGTTATAGGAAATTGTATTTGTTCGAATATGTCTGTTGAAGCAAATTCAATTTAATCATCTGCGTTGTAATGTACATTCCAGTTCTGTGATGATTTTCAAATTATAAATGATTGCACTAGCTTTATGTTCTACGAGCACAGAAATGCCTTAAACTTACTCCCTAATCAAAGAGCATTACGGTCCTTGTGTTGGCTTTATTCTTGTATCCCAGTTTCAGAAATCTAAGCTTGTAATTCTAAAACAGTTATTTGTAAAGGAAATGTGAGACTTTTTTTATCCGCTAAAGAAAATAGACAGCATTGCCCTATTATTATGAACAGTGAAAGGTTAAATGTATCTACAATGTAGATAGAATGGTGGTGGAATTATCTGAGATGGCATGCTAATATATATGAAAGCTGGCGATATATTTATTTTAAAGAAAGGGGGAGATTCACCATCGAGGGCAGATTGACTGATTGAACCAGTGCTCGATTATGGGTTAAAGTGATCAACTAGAAAGCCAAGCTCCTTTTCTGGAGGGGTTGTTGAGTGTAATCACATAAAAGTTGGACCTTTCTCATGAAGAAATAGTGACAATCTCTATAGTTGATTCTGACGTCTGATAGGTTGATTGTTTTTCCTTGAAAACTGTTAGTTGTACACTGAGTCTGTATTCTCAACTTCCTTGACATGTCCTTAAGCTATATTTCTTTTTTTTCTGGGATTTTTCTTTTTAAAATCATTTTATTGGGGCTCATACAACTCTTATCACAATCCATACATACATCAACTGTGTAAAGCACACTTATACATTCATTGCCCTCATCATTCTCAAAGTTCGTTTTCTGCTTGGGTTCCTGGAATCAGCTCCGCATTTTCCTTTTTTCCCTCCCACTTCCACCCGGCTCCTCTCTCCCTCATGAGCCCTTAATAATTTTTTTTTGTCTTTTTTTTTTTTATTTTAAGATAAATAATTTTATTCAGGGCTCTTACAGCTCTTATAATAATCTATATATCAATTCTAACAAGCATATTTGTACATATGTTGCCATCATCATTTTCTTTTTTTTTTTTCTTCTTTTACATTTTATTAGGGACTCCAATAACTCTTACCACAATCCATACATATACATACATCAATTGTACAAAGCACACCCATACACTCCCTGTCCCAATCACTCTCAAGGCATTTGCTCTTCACCTAAGCCCCTTGCATCAGGTCCTCCTTTTTTTCCCCCCCTCCCTCCCTTTTCCCCCCTCCCTCATATGCCCTTGGTAATTTATACCTCGTTATTTTGTCATATCTTGCCCTATTCGGGGTCTCCCTTCCCCCCTTCTCTGCTGTCCCTCTCCCAGGGAAGAGGTCACATGTGGCTCCTTGTAATCAGTTCCCCCTTTCCAACCCACTCACCCTCCACTCTCCCAGCATCGTCCCTCACCCCCTTGGTCCTGGAGGTATCATCCACCCTGGATTCCCTGTATCTCCAACCCTCCTATGTACCAGTGTACAGCCTCTGTCCTATCCAGCCCTGCAAGGTAGAATTCGGATCATGGTAGTTGGGGGGAGGAAGCATCCAGGATCTGGGGGAAAGCTGTGTTCTTCATCGATACTACCTCACACCCTAATTAACCCATCTCCTCTCCTAAGCCCCTCTATGAGGGGATCTTAATAATTTATAAATTATGATTTTATCTTATCTTACACTGCCGGGCATCTCCCTTCACCCACCTTTCTGTTGCCCGTCCCCCAGAAAGGAGGTTGTATGCAGATCCTTGTGATCGGTTCCCCCCTTTCTAACCCTCCTTCCTTCCTGGTGTCTCCACTCTCACTGCTGGCCCTGAGGGGTTCATCTGTCCTAGATTCCCTGTGTTTCTAGTTCCCATCTGTACTGCTGTGCATCCTCTGGTCTAACCAGGTTTGCAAGGTAGAATTAGGATCATGATAGTTGGGGGGAGGAAGCGTTTAAGAACTAGAGGTAGGTTGTAAGTTTCATTGTTGCTACACTGAACCCTGAGTGACTCATCTCCTCCCCACTGCCCCTCTGCAAGGGATGTCCAGTTGTCTACAGATGGGTGTTGGGTCCCTATCACGTGCTTTCCTCATTCACGATATGATTCCCTCACCACCTTTAGTGCTTGAAAGCTTGTCCCCTTGGCCCTTCATGATCACACATGTTGGTGTGCTGCTTCCATGTGGGCTTTGTTGCTTCTGGGCTAGATGGCCGCTTGTTTACTTTCAAGCCTTTAAGACCCCAGACACTATATCTCTCGATAGCCGGGCACCACCAGCCTTCTTCACCATACTTACTTATGCACACATTCGTCGTCAGCATTTATGTGGGGAAGGTGATCACACAATGATGGTTTTTGTTCTTTAGTGTCTGCTACCTGATCCCGTCAACATCTCGTGTTCACACAGGCTTGTGTGCTTCTTCTCTGTGAGCTTTGTTGCTTCAGAACTAGATTGCCGTTTGTTTGCCTTCAAGTCTTTAAGATCCCAGATGCTATATCTTTTGATAGCAGGGCACCATCAGCTTTCTTCACCACATTTACTTATGCACACATCTGTCTTCAGCAATCATGTCCGGAAGGTGGGTATCATGAAATGGCCGTTTAGCTGAGCAAGGTGCTCTTGTATTGAGGGAATGTGCGTGAGGAGGCCCAATGTCCACCTGCTACCCTACTACACCTATAAATATATGCACATAGGTCTATTTCCCCCATAATCATATATATACATATGTACATGTCTATATTTAGGCTTCTATGTATGCTCTACTCATTTCCTCTATTTCCTATGCTTTCCACATGTCCCACTGAAATGTTCAACCTTCATTCTGATTTCAGTAATTCCTCTCAGTTACCTTGCCCTTGGTCACTCCGTACCAGTCCTCTGATCCCCTCCCTGGCACTGGTTTTGAACCACTCATTGTTCCCTTGTCCCTGTGTTGGGCAACACCTCCTCCCTTCCCCTACCTCCCACTCTCATGTCCCTCCAGTACCGTTGGTCCCGTTATTTTCTTCTCACATTCTCCAGCCTATCTTATCTAGGTGGACCTGCAGATATAGGAATATGTGCATAAATTTGGGGGTGGTTTTGACAGCACCCAAGTGAGACATAAGAACATGGCGATGACGGCAGCAACACCGACAAGCTAACAACCAAGCCACTGATACAAAATGTAAAAGAAGAGAAAAAAGAAAAAAAAAAAGAGAAGAAAGAAAGAAAAGCCTGTTAGTAGTTCAAGGTCTGTTTTTTTTCTTTTAGGAATGTTTTCCAGACGAGTCTGATGGGGTGCCACGTCCTGGCCCCAAAGTCCATCCTTTATACTCCCTCAGGACCTCCTTGTTCTGCTCCCCCTGCCGCTCCATTGCACGCCCCATCTGCAGATAACTGTTTTGCCTCAGTGTGGTGGGGACAGCTAAGTCGCGCATCCCACATTGTGTCTCCGGTGCTGTCCCATGTAGGGCCGTGGATCAGTGCAGGATGTTGCATCTCACCATGGGGCCGGCTATGTGGTCCTCTCTGTACATTGGGCCCTCCGAGCCAGGCTATCGTCCTCTGAGCTTGGTGGGCCCAGGTGTGCTCCGCTCCATTCTTCCTCCTTCCTTTGCTTCAGCTTCCTCTGGGTGCGGTGTGGTAGGTCAGTCCCTTTCCCACACCAGACGATCTATTTTCATTTCTTTGGTGCTCCCTTCAATAGTGGGGGTTAGGCTAATTCTGGTTAGGGCTGGCGTATGGTCCAGTCTCTTTGTGGATTCCTCCGTGCATTACGTTGCCCTCTTGGTTTGGCGTGTCATGGTGGGGTCCATATGCATGTTCCAGTTCTGTGGTGACACAACCAGTACTCTCCCCCTGGGTGGGTTAGTGCCCTGTTTCCCCATGCCATCGACTCAGTCTCTCCCCACCCCACTTCTCCCTCCTCCTGCCCCCTTTCCCTTCTTTATGTTGGGCTCTCATGTACCTCCCTAGGTGTGGCCTGCCCTCCCTCCAACTATCTATGCTTCACCATTTATTGCGAGATAGGTGTTTATTCTTCTATTCCTGGCATGCTGATTGTACTTACCTCAGGGGACTCATGTTATACCTATCCTTTTGAGTTTGGCTTACCTCGCTTAACATGGTTCCTTCCAGCTCTTCCCACGAAACAACATGTTTCATGTGATCGTCCGTGATTTTCATTGCTGCATAGTACTCTATTGTATGTATGTGCCAGAGTTTACTAATCCACTCATCTATCGATGGAAACTTTGGCTGTTTCCAAGTCTTTGAGATTGTGAATTGTGCCGCAATAAATATTGGAGCACAGATGACTGGTTGTGTTTTATTTTTTGCTTCCACCGGGTATATGCCCAGTAGAGGGATGACTGGGTCATAGGGTAGATCGATTTCCATTTTCTTTAAGTATCGCCAGATTGCTTTCCACAGTGGCTGTGCAAATCTACACAACCACCAGCAGTGGAAGAGGGTTCCTACTTCACTACAGCCCCTCCAACACTTGTTGCTCTCTGATTTGCTGATTTGGGTTAGCCTCAGGGGTGTTAGGTGGTCTCTCATGGTTGTTTTGATTTGCATTTCTCTTATGGCCAATGACCTGGAACACTTTCTCATATGCTTATTGGCCATATGGGTCTCCTCCCTAGTGAAAGTTATTTTCAGTTCTTTTGCCCACTTCCTTAAGGGGTTAACTGTTTTCCTCTTTTTGCAGGTCATGATGGTGTTGTAGATTTTAGTAACGAGCCCTTTGTCCGATGTGTCATTACTAAAAATCCTCTCCCAGTCTGTGGGTTGCGTTGTCACCCTCTTAGTGAAGTCTTTCGAGGTGCACAGGTGCTTTATTCTTATTAAATCCCATTTGTCAATTTCCAGTTCCCCTGTGTGTATACCCTTCCCTATTGCAGTGAGCCTATAAGTTCCCTGGACCAGTGCTCTGAGGTTTGTCCGAATTCCCTTTTTGATGGGCCTGATGGTTTGGGGTTTAACTTCTAGGTTTGTGATCCACCTTGAGTTTATTCTTGTGCATGGGGGGAGGTAAACATCTCATTTCCTCTTTCTACATGTGGATATCAATTGTTTCCAGCACCACTTGTTAAAAAGGGCATCCACTTCCCACTTGATGGTTTGGGGACCCTTGTCGAAGATCAGTTGTCTATAAGCTGATGGTTTTATTCGTGGGCTTTCTATTCTTTCCTACTGGTCTGAGTGTCTGTCGTTGTGCCAGTACCACGCTGTTTGGACCCCTGTAGCTGTGTAATAGGCATTAAAATCGGGTAAGGCAAGTCCTCCAACTGTATCCTTCTTCTTGAGGAGTTCTCTGCTAATTCTGGGTTTACTCCCTCTCCATATGAAATTGGTGGTCAGTTTTTCCAATTCTTTGAAGAAGGTTGATGGTATTTGAATTGGTATAGCATTGAACTTGTAGAGTGCTTTAGGTAGGGTTGTCATCTTTACTATGTTAAGCCTTCCAATCCACGAGCAGGGGATGTTCTTCCATTTGTGGAGGTCGCTTTTGGTTTCCTGTATTAGGGTCTTATAGTTTTCCTCATATAGGTCTTTAGTATTTTTTGTCAAATATATTCCTAGGTATTTCAGTTTGTTCTTAGCTACTGTGAATGGCACTTCCTTCTTAATCCCCTCTTCCATGGTCCTGTCCGATGTGTATAGAAAACATACCGACTTCTGTTTGTTGATCTTGTATCCTGCCACTCTTCCATATTCCTCTATTGCAGTAAGTACTCCAGATGTGGAGCTTTTGGAGTTTTCAACGTACAGGATCATGTCATCTGCAAATAGCGACAGTTTCACCTCCTCCGCTTCCATTTGGATCCCTTTGATGTCCTTCCGCTGTCTTATGTTGTTAGTCAGAACCTCCAAAATGATATTGAATTGAAGTGGGGACAGGGGCATGCTTGTCTTGTACCCTTTTTTAGTTGGATTGTTTTGTCTTTTCTTCATTGACTATGATGTTGGCCATTGGTCTTTCATAGATAGCTTGTATCAGCTTGAGGAATTTACCTTCCAATCCTATCTTCATGAGTGTCTTGATTAGGAATGGGTGTTGGATGTTGTGAAATGCTTTTTCTGCACCTATGAATATTATCATATGGTTTTATCCTTTTTCTTCTCTATGTGATGTATAATGTTGATGGATTCCGGTTGTTAAACCATCCCTGTATCCCTGGGATGGATCCTACCTGGTCGTGGTGGATGATATGTTTTATATATTTTGTATTCTATTGGCCAATATTTTGTTAAGGATTTTTGCATCTATGTTCATTAGAGATATTTGGTCTGTAATTCTCTAGACCTGTGGGGTCTTTGCCCTGTTTGGGTATCAAAGAAATGCTGGCCTCGTACAATGAGTTTGGGAGTTTGCCATCCTCTTCTATGTTATGGAATACTTTCTGGAGGATCGGTGTCAACTCTTTCCTGAATGCTTGATAGAATTCTTCTGTGAAGCCATCTGGCCCTTGGGCTTTTTTTGTTAGTAGGTTTTTGATGACCCTCTCTATTTCTTCCTTCACATGGGTTTGTTGAGGTTCTTGATCTCTTGTCTGAGATAATCTAGGGAGAGACTGTTTTTATCCATGTCTTCCATGTTTCTAAATTCACTAGAATACAGACCTTCATAGTACTGTGTGATTACCCTTTTAATCTCATTGGGGTCTTTTGTTATTGCCCCTGTTTCATCCCTCATCCTGGCTAATGATATTTGCTCCTTTCTATCCTTGGTAAGCTTTGCCAGAGGACTGTCAATTTTTTTAATCCTTTTGTAGAACCAGCTTTTAGCTGCATTTATCTTTTGCTTTGTTCTCTTGTCTTCCCACTGGTTTAACGCTGTCCTGATTTTTATTATTTCTTTTCTCTTGCTATTGGAGGGGTTGTTCTGCTGGTTCTGTTCTCGTTGTTGGAGGTTTTATGTTAACGTATGTGTCATACACCTCTCATTTTTTCCATATATGCATTTAATGATATCAAGCGACCTCTGATGACTGCCTTCACAGTGTCCCATAAGTTTTGATACATTGTATTCTCGTTCTCATTAGTTTCTAGAAACTTCCTAATATCCTCTCTAATCTGGGCCTGTACACATTCATGTCGCAGGAGATTGTTGTCCGTCCTCCAATTGGTTGTCCTTGCTTTTCTGGGCATCCTCTTATTAATCTCCAGCTTTATGGCATGGTGATCTGAGAAAGATGTCTGGATAATATCTATGTGTTTGAATTTACTCAGGCTGGACTTGTGTCCTAGCATGTGGTCTATTCTTGGAAAATATCCATGTGGACTTGAGAAGAATGTAAAATCCTTTGCATTTGTATGGAAAGCTCTATAAATGTCTATCAGGCCCTGTTGCATGATTAAATTGTTTACCTCTATGGCCTCTTTGCTGAGTTTCTTTCCCAGTGATCTGTCTTTCTCTGATAGTGGAGTGTTAAAGTCACCTACTATGATTGTTGACTCTGTGATTTCTTTTTTATCTTTTTAATAGTTTCTTTGACGAAATTCGCCGCACCATTATCAGGAGCGTAAATATTCAATATGCTAAGTGCTTCTTGGTTTACTGAATCTTTGAGCATTATATAGTGTCCTCTTTGTCTCATTTTCTGGTTTGGATCTTGAGGTTCATTTTGTCAGAGATTAAGAGAGCCACCCCTGCCTTCTTTGAGTTACAATTCGATTTGTAAACTTTCTGCCAACCATTTATTCTTAGCATATTTTTGTCTGGGCGCTTAAGATGTGTCTCTTGCAGGCAACAGATTGATGGATTATGTTTTCTGAGCCAGTCCTCAAGCCTTTTTCTCTTAGTGTAAGAATCGTGTTCATTGGTATGCAGAGTTATGATCACTATCTGTGAATTCATATTTGCCATACCCTGGTTTGTGTTTTGGGTCTTTATCTAACTCACTTCGTATCAATGTGCTGTGTTTGAGTGGAGAGTTTCTATCTTGTCTTCTTTTCCATCTGAGACCCTGTTGTCCTGGTAATTGTTGCTGGCATGTTCGCTTCTCGATGGAGATGGATTATATGGTGGTCTCCTATTTAGTGGAGGTTGAACCTCTGACCATAGGGATTCAGCCAGTATCTTCCACAGGGTTAGGTGACTTGCATCATATTCTTTGAGTCTTTCCTTGTCCTGGAAGACCTTTATCTCACCATCTATCTTAATGGATAATTTGGCAGGGCACAGGATTCTGGGGGAGGCCTTTTTTTCTTGATGTGGTCCATTCTCTCCTCCTCTTCATGGCATCTGCTGATAGATCTGAGCATATTCTCCCTTTACTCCTTTGTATGTGACTGTCTTCCTTTCTCTTGCTGCTCATAATTTTATCTTATTCCTCTAAGTTGGATATTTTTACTATTATATGTCTTGGCGTGTTCTTCTTGGGGTCTAGTCTAGCTGGTGTCCGTTCTGCTTCCTGTATGCGTGTCTGGTTCACCCTTGAATAGCCTTTGCTATCTTGACTATTGACTTATGTGTTGTGTTGTGCACTGGTAGACAAATTATTTGAATATTATTCCTCCTCATAGCTTTTGTTATTGATCTCAGGCTATCTTCTGTTTCTTTAATTTTCCTATCTGACTGTCTTTCTTGCTTGCTTAGGTCTGTTTGAATATCCTCCAGATCGCTGATATGGTTCTCTGCCTCCTCAAGCCTAATCTTAAATTCTGTGACCTTGTGTGTGGCTTCTGCTACCTCCTCTGTTAGCTCCTGCAGTTCCCTTTGGTGGGTGGACTTCATCCCCTCTATTCTGGACTTCATCTCATCTGTCATTGCATCCTTATTCTGGGTTGCTTCCCTTAGCTCCTGTATCACTGTGAGCAGACTTCTGAAGATTTCCTTCTGTGGCAAATCTGTATCTGTTTCTTCTATGAGAGATGCTAGCTCTGCCACTATGTTTCGTTTCTCTGGGTTTTTTTTGTTGGGAGTGATGTGGTCTGTTGATTTTTCCTAGATTCTTTCATAGGCCCCATGTTTCTAGGAGGCCAGGGGAACTTTATCTGTGTAACTGTTAAGGATTCTTTCAGGCATCTGCCTGACACACGATAAGGATAGGTAAGACTGCTGTATAGACAGAGTTCCCTGAAGGCTTAGTGCCCCGCAGTGGTGAGATGTTTCAGCGAATGGAGTCGGGGACAGGAGCTTCAGTGAGTGCTCCAGGCTGCTTTGACCTGGTTTGCCAGGGTGCCCTTAGCAGCCCTTTTGTTTGTTTAGTAATAAAAAAAAATTTTAAAGTTTAAAATTAAAAAATATATTTTTTTACAAAAAGATAAAATGGAGAGAGAGAAAGAAGGTGAAGCTATAAAAGATGAGAGAAAAGAAGTGATAGGAGTGAAAGTGGAAGGAGAAAAAAGTAGGAGAACCTAATGAAAGGGGGCAGGAAAAAAAGAAAGGGGGCAGAAGAGAAGTAATAGCAATAATGAAAAGAAGTAAGAAAGAAGAGAAAACACAGAAAGTAAAAAAAGAAAAGCCAGCATGAGATTATTTGTTTATTTATTTATCTCTCTCTATATTTATTTATTTATTTATTTAAATTTCCCCCCTTCTTTTCCCTCCAAGTTCTAGTGATGCCTCATAGAAGGCAGAGGTGGGCAGGCCTTCCTGCCACTGGACGTCGTGCTGATCTGGGCTCCGGAGCCGGCTATGTGGTGGGAAGATGCTCTTCAGGTCAGCAAGCCCTCCCATGTCCCTGCAGGCCTGTAGAGTTGAGCCTGTGGGGGGAGGCTACACAGGTGGGAGCAGCACCACTGGGGCGGGCTCCTGCACCGGCTGGAAAAGGTTGGGGCCGTAAGGGGTGTTGAGGGAGGCACAGGCCGCAGCTCCTGCCTCCTATGCCGGCTGGGAAGGGCTGGGGAAGGCTGAGAAGCTGGCGCTGGGGAGCCCCCAGGGCATCGCCGTGGTGAGATCCGGCCGGGACACACAGACGGCTCTGGCGGGGACTGCAAAGCTGTGTCCTAGGCGCCCTTAGCAGGCGGGCATTTATTGCTTGAGTCGCCGGCCCTGTGAGCGGGGCAGGCTCCTCAGCCACCTGGTCTGAGCCGGTTCTGAGAGCAGCGGTTCTGGCGGGTAACAGGGGTAATGGCGCTTGCCCCCACCCTGGGAGGAAAGTGACCGACGTTGAGAATATTTGTTGTCGATTGACATTTCACCGTTTTAGAAAGGTCCACTTTGTTTTTTCCCATAACTCTGTCCTTGTAAGCTGTGTTCAACGTCACAGCAGTTTCTGCGGCATTTTTTCCCAAGCAGGAAACAAAATTTCACAGCATTACACGGTTCTCTTAAATTGGCCATTACACAAAGGAGGTTTGAGTGAAACTGCTTTTAAGAAAAAATTCACTGAAAAATTCATTCCCAGGCAATGCCACTGGGTGCACTAACTCAAAGAGAGTTGCTTGATGCTTGTCTAGCTGGAAAAATACACACCATGAAAGCGCCACCTAGCGGAGCTTTTTTCCATTTGGAGGGGGCACCCCCTTGTACACGAGGCAATTGAAGATACTATGGCTTGGGTCAGATACACTTAGCTCTCCAAGTCATATCCTCGCTTTTCCGTAGTCTGGAGAACCCTCGGGCAGCAACTTTACCAAAAGCGATGCGTTGCTTGCTCTCTTGACTGCGGCTTTTGAAATACCACAGCACAGCAGCACACAAGCCCCCACAGTGCAACAAAGTGACAGACAGGTGGTGGTCTTGCAGATTGATGAGATTATATCACTGAGTGCCATCCAGTAGTGGAAGATGTAAAGAAATGGTGACTCTACTTATAGGGTTAGCCTAAAATGAACTCTCAATTTTTATCCCCTATGGTCCTTCCCTTTTCTCAGAAATAATCTTGGAAGCTGTTTAAGAAAATAAGAATAGTCAGAAGAGGGTTCCCTGAAACACTGCTTTCCAGCAATACACCCTCACTTGGACTTCTCTGAGTGAGGAAATAAGAACTCTCCGTCGTGTTTGAGGGACAATACATATTTGACTCAATTTGTAGCCACGTTGGAGGACTGGGAAGGCAGTGGTCAGTGGAAAGGGACAGAGTCGCTGATGTAGCATGGCCTGTTGGACGCTACGTAGAGGGCAAGCCCTATTTAGTTAAAACTCATCTTCTCAGACAAACCTTGGACACATTATACTAAGTGAAATAAGTTAGACATAAAAGGACAAATATAGGTATTATATAATTCCACATATATGAAGTATATACAGTAGGAAAATTCATAGAGACAAAATGCAGATTATAAGTTACTATGGCTTGGAGGAAGAAGGAAATGGAAATTATTGTTCCAAGGGCACAAAATTTTTGTTAGTGGTGATGAAAAAGTTTTGAAAAATCAATGATGCTGATGGTGATATAATGTTGGAATATAGTTAATAATGCTACTTCAATGTACACTCAAAATAGTTACATTGGTAAGTTTTGTGTTCTATATAACAAGGAGTCCTGATGGCATAGGAGGTCACGGGTTGGGCTGTTAACCACAAGGTAATTGGTTCGAAACCACTAGTTGCTCCACAAGAGAAGGATGAGGATTTCTGCTCCTGTCAAGGTAGTCCCAGAAACCCATGTTGGCAGTTCTAGCCTGTATACATCACAGTTATGTATCAAACTTGACTTGATGAAAGCCCATTTGTTTTGGACATATATATGTATTTTAAAAATTACAATTAATTGGGAGTTAATGCATATATCATTCCATAGTTCAATCATGTCAAGCAGAATTGTACAATTGCTACCACAGTCAGTTCCCAAACATTCTTTTTCTTCCTGGACTCCTTGACATCACCCCCCTTCCTTTTGGACATCATCTCCCTTTTATGCTCTCCCCCATTTCTCCCCACTGTTATCCACCCCACAAAGAACAACCCTTATTCTGCTTGCTGTCATCAGTCCTGAGTTTCATTTACCAAAAACACAGAAAAACATGTAATGCAACTTTAAGGGGGTGACCTCCAATGACATAAGACCTTTGAGATACACCCTAATATGAACAAACAAAACAAAAATACAGAAAATATTGAAAACCAGATCAGGTCCAGCACACATTAGCGGGGGGAATCAACGGACAAAGTCTTAACTATTCAAGTCAGATTTATGCCTTTAATCTTCTATACTCATTTCTACAATGCATTCTGTTTAGTAACCACTTTCCTCCAATCCCTCAATTGTGGATAAAAGGAGCTCATTAGGAGCCTTTTTCCTGTGTAGTTCCCACAAATGAATCTCGGGCTCACACTGTCATCCACGGCCTTCCACAAACCAGGTTCTCACAATTTAGCTGCTGATACTATTCCCTCCTTCAACTTCAGATTATATCATTGTGATAGGTAGGTTTATTGTGGCAACCTGGCCAATGGGAACACGTGGGATTAATAAAGCTGCAATTTGATTGGAGGGCAAAGAGATAAATGGCTTGGCAAGCCCCACCCTCTCGTTCTTATTCTCTGGTGATCAGATGAGTGTGTATGGCTGCCTTAGCATGTTCTCTGCCTCAACCTGTGAGCTATTCTACCTGTGGGACAGCAAAGCAAGCTGTGGATCATGTTGCTAAAACTTGAGGTTCCTTTGAGATCTACTTTGCCACATTGCTGGTGTATATATATCTTGAACTTGAGACTGGCGGATCCTGTTGTCTTACATTGCTTGAGTTCGATATCCCATCTGGGCCTGCTTCGCTAAGCAACTGAGCTGCTGATTGTTGGTGACCTGCCCTGCTGTTTGCTGCCTGTGGCCAGACTGCATGCATTGCCTGAGGTAAGACTCAGTTGTCTGTTTCCTTGACCTTGGACCCAGGAGCCCTTGTGAGTTGAAGGACTTCCAGTTTATTAACTATTCCAAGGAAGTGAGTGGAACTGAGCCCTCTGCTCTGCTGTGTGGACTCATTAGCTATTATATTCATTTGCGCTCTGTGTGTATATATATGTGTGTGTATGTATATATGTATATGTATATATATGAATATTCCTAAGCGTCCTAGTTTTGTTTCTCTAGAGAACCCTGCCTAACACAATTGGTAGCGGGAGTGGTTCTAGAGAAACAATATCATAAATCTGGGCTTCTCAAATTGGCTCTCCAGCCTGATTAGGCTTAACAGCACTGATATGCTATCCTACCCCTAAAAGCATAGATAAGTCGGCCACTCTTAGTAGAGTGGGTGGTGTTCATCCATGGTGTGACGTCGCAATGCTAACATCCACAGTATTACCACCAATGGATGAAGTGCTGGTGAGAGAGGCTCTGGATGATCGTGTGTTTGATATTTTCTAGCAGTTTGTCAGGATGAGGAATATAGGGAAGCTGGTTGGCTGGTCCTCCTTACAATAGAAAATGATCATGGAAATGGATAATCTCAGAACCTCAGAAGCACATCACAAGTGTTCAAAAACAGCCCTAAAAGTTTGTGCATGTGCTACAAAAGAGGATCTTCTCTCCTCTAGTAATAGAGCTGACATTACCAAAACCACATCTAGATTTTCATTATATGAGTAGCTGAATTACAGTGTCAGCTGAATTGCGGGTCTAGAACAGTGCCTGATTTTAGATTAAGGGCATGAATTAGAAAGAATTGGAATCCTGAAACATGGGATGGGAACATATGGGCTGATGATCCAGCAATGGAGGACTTTGAGTCCCTAGAGTCGATTGAGACACCCCAGTCAATAGATCCACGACTCCCACCTGAGGGGATTAATCTCCTATCACTAAAACAACTCACACTTGAGCAGATTAACCAAACTGTTCAAGCTGAAATGCCAGGTGGGGCTGCATCTGTAGCATTGCCTGGGGGAGATGCCTTATGAAATATTGCTGAGAGCCCCCAGGAAACACCCCCCCACCAATTATTACCTGTAGACCTATAACTAGAATTAAATCTCAGAAAGTTTCGGAAGGTGAGGTTCAGATGATGACACAGGAAGATGTGTGCTATCCTCATAAAGATCTGCTCAAGTATTGTAATACATAAAAGCAAAAGTCTGGAGAATATCCCTGGGAATGGTTACCAAGGGTGTGGGGTCCTGGTGCAAGGTATGTAACATTAGACCAGTCTGGGTTTCTTGATATGGGGCCCCTGGGCACAGATTCTTCCTTCAATGTCTCAGCAAGAGAGGTTAAGAGGGGATCTAATTGCTTATTTGGTTGGTTTACTGAAGCATGGACTGCCAGATGGCCTAGATTAGACGAACTTGAGGTACCTGACCTACCTTGGTACACAGTAGGGAAATTGCTATGTTGGAATGGATCTATCGGAATAATCCCATAGACCCAAAAAGGGAGTGCCCTGAGGACATACATTTCACTGCAACCATAAGGAACAGGTTTGTGAAATTGGCCCCCACATCTCTGAAGACTCCTGTGATTGCTCTTTTATGTACACCAGGATTAACAGTGGGCACTGCCCTAAGTGAACCCCGACATTTGCCTACTGTGGGGCTGATTGGCTCCCATGGTGTTAGAGGGCAGGTGTCAGCACTGAAGCAACAGAGACAGGTGGACGTGGTTATCGTAAAGGACAGCAAGGTTTCTGTAGTAATCAGAGCAACCTTTCTTGTGTGGACTTATGGCATTGGCTACTTAGCCACGGTGTCCCTAGGAGTGAAATACATGGGAAACCTACTAAATATTTACGTGATCTATACAGACAGAAGAGTGCTAGATCAGGTGAACAGCAGAATAGAGAGTCATGACTAGTTACTCAATTCCCAGACCTGAGCCAGTTTACAGACCCATAACCCCTTGAATGAGGGGAAGGCAAGGTCCCCTTGAAGAGGGACCCTCCTACATCACCGAAGATTTACACTGTTAAGTCTTTCTTCTAGCCTTCCCCAAAGGTACTGGTGACCTTTCACAAGAGTGGGGAAAGGAAATAATCAAACTTAGGGAGTGATTACTGGACACTGGCTCTGAACTGACACTAATTCCAGGAGACCCAAAATGTTTTGAAGGTCCACCAGTGGGGCATATGAAGATCAAGTTATCGAAGGAGTTTTAGCTCAGGTACTTCTCACCGTGGGCCCCAAACCCATCCTGTGGTTATTTCCTCATGTCCAGAATGCATCATTGGAATAGACATACTGTGTAACTGGCAGAACCCCCATATTGGATTCCTGAAATGTGGAATGAGGCTATCATGGTTGGAAAGGCCAAGTGGACACTATTAGAACTGCCATTGTCTATGAAAATAGTAAACCAAAAGCAGTCCCGCATTCCTGGAAGGATTGCAGAGATCAGTACCACCATCAAAGACTTGAAAGATGCAGGGGTTGTGATTCCTACCACATCCCTGTTTAACTCACTGATTTGTCTTATAAAGAAAACAGATGATCCTAGAGAATGACAGTGGGTTATCATAACTTAACCAGGTGGTGACTCTAATTGAAGCTGCCTTTCCAGATGTGATTTCAAATTAATATTTCTCCTGGTACTTGGTATGCAGCGTTGATCTGGCCAATGCCTTCTTCTCAGTACCGGTCTTAGACCACCAGAAGCAGCTTGCCTTCAGTTGGAAGGGATAGCAATACACTTTCACAACTCTCTCCCAAGGGTACATCAACTCCTCTACCCTGTGCCATAATATAGTCCTAAGGGGCCTTGTTTGGCTGTCTCTTCTGCAAAATGTCATACTAGTCCCTTATATAGATGGAATTATGCTGATTGAACCCACTAAGGAGGAGGTATCAAAGCTTCTAGATTCATTGGTACAACATCTGCATGCAAAAGGTTGGGAAATCAACCCAATTAAGATTCAGGCACCCTCCCCATCATCAAAATGTCTGGGGGTCCAGTGATGTGGGGCATGTCCAGACATTCCTACAAAAGTGAAAAATAAGCTATTGCATCTGCCCCCCCCCCCAACAACTAAACAGGAGACTGTATGTGCTCTAAACAAGTGGCCAATAATTGGTGCTGTGTCTCCAATAGCCAGGATTCATGGGTCCAGGAACCAAGGGGGAGAAGCTGGAGTGGCACCACTCACTATTACTCCTAGTGATCCACGTGCAGCATTTCTGCTTCTTGTCCCAGCAACCCTATGTACTTCAGGCCGGGAGGTCCTAGTCCCAAAGGAAGGAACTCTCTCACCTGGAAACACAGCACTGATTCCACTGAACTGGCAGCTGAGAATGCCCTGTGACCACTTTGAGTTTCTTATGCCTTTGAGTCAAGAGGTCAGGAAGGGCGCCACTGTACTGAGTGGTATGATTGATCCTGATTACCAAGGAGAAATTAGACTGGTACTACATAATAGAGGTGAAGAAGAATATGTCTGGAATCCAGGAGATCCCCTAGGCCATCTCTTTTACCATGCCTTGTGATTAAAGTAAATGGTAAGTTACAGCAACCCAAACCTGACAGGTTGTGTAATGACCCAGACCCCACAGGAATGAAGGTTTGGGGCTGAGGGCAAAGGTAATACAGAGTGGGTATGTGTTCGACAGAGTTCTCTAAAGCTAATATTATAGATATAGATGATATAGAAATAGATATAGATATATAACCTAAGAAATAAACAGTTAATTAAATTATAAAGCAGTACAAATGGCTCAGTGCAACTCACTCGAGTGAGACACTGGCAGTTCTTCAAGTCTTGAGGGTCACCGGGAAGTCCTCTGTAGAGCAATTTAGGTTATCTTGACACAGGCAGCAAAGAGCAAGGCAGGTCACCAACAGTCAGCCAGATGACAGTGTTCAACAGTCCCCAGCTCAAGAGATGTAAATTACAATGGTGTGGTGAAGCAGGTCTTGAAGGAACCTCAAATTACAGTGACACAGTCCATGGGTTAGGTGTCCCACAGGCAGTGTAGCTTGCATATTGAAGCAAAGAACAAGCAAGGTAGCCTCACACTAGTCCAATGATCAAAGAGTGAGAGACCTGAGAACTCTGTCTAACACAGGGTAGTAGAAGAAGGTAGTGCTACCTATCATTTATGACCATGTGATCAATTGCAAAAGTGAAATTTGTGATTATCAGTTTATCTTCTTTATATGTGCTTATTGAATATCTTTTCTTTGTTCATGTATGATGTTAGGTATAAGTGTGATTTCATTAATGTCTGGAAATTATATATGGCTAAAGAATTGTAGACATGTGCCCAGTTGGCATGGGGTGGTCTGTGATAGGTAGGTTTATTGTGCCAACCTGGCCAATAGGAACATGTAGGATTAATAAGGTAGTAATTTGATTGGAGGGCAAAGAGATAAATGGCTTGGCAAGTCGCACTCCTCTCTCTCTTGCTCTTTGGTGAGGTTGCTTTATCTAGCTCTCTGCCTCAACTTGTGAGCTATACTACCTGTGGGACAGCCAAGCGATGGATTGTGTTGCTAGAACTTGAGACTGGCAGATCTTGTCATCTTGCATTGCTTGAGTTCGATGTTCCATCTGGGCCTGCTTCGATAAATTCCTGTGCTGCTGACTGTTGGTTACTTACCCTGCTGTTTGCTGCCTGTGGCTGGACTGCCTGTATTGCTCAAGGGAAGACTCAGCTGTCTGCTTCCTTGACCTTGGACCCAGCAGCACTCGGGAGTTGAAGGACTGCCAGTAAACGGTTAACTGTACCAGGGAAGTGAGTTGAATGGAGCTCTCTATGCTGGATCTATCTATCTATCTATCTATCTATCTATCTATCTATCTATCTATCTATCTATCTATCTATAATCATAAATGTCCTGGTTTTGTTTCTATAGAGAACCCTGTCTAACACAATCATTTACAATCCTTTGGTGACTGATGATGGTGTGCTTCTTCCATGTAGACTTAGTTGACATCGCACTTAGATGACTGCTTGTTTGGAGACAAGCCTTTAAAGCCCCAGACACTATTTTATGTAATAACCAGGCACCATCTAAATTCTTGTCATATTTTGCTATAGCACCCATATTTTCTGTATTCCCTTCCTGAGGGCAAATATTGAGCAGGGCCCTGATGTAAGAACTAGTTTTTCTTAAGCTGGTGCTAGGATTTAGTGAGAACCCAAAACCCATTTCTGGATCTATCTTTTTAAAGTTTATTATTAATCGGGAGTTAATGCCTATGTAATTCCATTGTTCAGTCACATCAAGCATATATTTTAAACATAATTTTCTATTTAAAATTATTTAAATATGAAAAAAATATCTTTTCTGCTGTATAAATTGCCTTCTGTGTTATAGAATACTGTGGACTGGACATAGAACTGTTTGGGGCATATGAGAGGTGGGGGAGGTCACTTTCACTGTCTCAACGTTTGGGGTGGATGATAAGAGGAGCCTTTAGGAAAAGATACAGAGTGCCTGGTTGTCGATAGAGGTAAAATAAAAATAAAATTAGGCTGTGAAAACAAAAGACAGCAACTCAAGTGCCTAGGGAAGGACTCATGATAAAAGCTGCAGCCACATGACTCGGCCTTTGCTATCCGGCATTAAAAAGAAGATGGTCCATGAAGACCGAAAAATTGGGTTTCTGTATTGGATAAGCCTGGGGCTGCTAACTGCAAGGTCAGTAGTTTGAATCCACCAGTCACTTCATGGAAGAAAGACGAGGCAGTTGGCTTTGGGAGTGTTCTATTCTGTCTCATATCTTGCCCTGTTGTGGTGGTGATCAGGGGCCTTCAAAGGCAGCTCTGACTGACTCAGGGACTCTGTGCACAACAGAGCAAAACACTGCTCAGTCCTGCACCATCCTCACAATGGTTGTGTTTGGGCCTGTTTGTTACAGCCACTGTGTCCATTTTTCCCTTGAGGGTCTTCCTTTTTCACAGTGGCCTTCTACTTTACCGGCTTGGCATCTTCTTCCAGGGAGTGCTTCCTCCTGACAGCATGTCCAGAGGATGCCGGGTGGAGTCTCATCATCCTACTTTCTAAGAAGCAGTCCAGCTGTACTTCTTCCAAGACAGATTTTTCTTTTCTTCTGATTGCAGTGAAGGGCATCAATTCTTCTTTGATCATCTTAATTCATTTCCTACCTTCCTCATCAGTAACCTCAGAAACCCAAGGGGGCAGTTCTACCCTGGCCTGTAGGGTCACTGTGAGTCTGAATCGGGTCAGCAGCAGGAAGCTTTCGCAGACGCACGAAGTGAAGTGATTGGGGCAGTGTGGATATTAGTTCCAAAGGACTTACAGGCCAAAATAGCCTATAAGTTGCTGTAAGTGAAAAATGCCTTGGCATAGAGGATAAAATAGTATTTATGGTACATGGGAAAATAGCGTTTCATTCTGCACTGTCATGCTAATTTGTCCTGACTCTGCACAGCTGTTGTTCACTGCTTGCTGGGAAGATAAGGGATCCTGTAACAGAAATGCCACGAGTGGGCAGCTGCAAGGAGCAGAGAGGAGGCTCTCACGGTGTAGGAGGCAAGAAGACTGACTTCAGGCTTCCCACTCTCGGGGAGAGGGGCTGCGGTGGGGTAGTGGCCTGGCTGCACTGTGGGCTGCTAATCACAAGTCAGCAGCTCAGAGCCACCAGACACTCCAGTGGAGAGAGATGGGGCCTTCTCCTGTCAAGAGTACAGTCTCAGAAACCTGCATGGACAGTTCTTCTCTGTCCATGTCGCCATAGGTTGTGATCGACTTGATGGCAGTGAGTTTGGCTTTTCAGTTTGAAAAATGGAGTCAGAATTGATTTTGTGGCCACGGGGTTGGGTGTTTGGGTTAATGAGAGACTCGGCGAGCCCTGGTGATACAGCAGTTAAGTGCTCAATCACTTGATTTGAGTCCCTGGCTACTCTGCTGAAGAAAGATATGGTGGTCTACTTTCATGCTAATTACAGCCTTATAAATCCTATGGCGTGGTTCAAATCTGACCTATAGGATTTCTCTGAATCAGAATGGATTACAATGGGTCTTTGCTTTGTTTTGTTTAAGGAGAGACTCAAAGGACAGTCTATGATATGCAGAAGGACAGGAAGTTTTGAGAGCGAGAACCCAAGTCTGTGAGGATGGACTTAGACGGGCCAGGGAGGACTCCATACTAGAACACATACATCGGGAAGGAGAGGGAAGAAAGGGAAAAAGACGACAACAGGAGACCCCAAGCTGGAGACTGAAGGGGGTCCTGGCTGTAGTTTACTGACCGTTGCCAATGCCAAATAATTGGATGGATATTAAATAAGCACCTCAGCCTGGCCACCATCTGGAGCACCATCTGGAGCATAGGTGTCTCCAAGGCGCAAACAGGTGCTCAGACGAAATAGCAACAAGTATTGAGAATAGACAGGACCACAAAGTGGACCCCACCCACCCCCAGCATCCTCACTAAGTCATTGTCAAGGCCCTTTGGGAAGCCGAGTGGAGGTTAGAGGGAACCAACGAGAAGGAGAAACTGATTGGAATCAAATTACAAAGTGGAAATAACTGAATTGTTATTGACTTCTCTTGGAATAAAATCCTAAATGGGATTTAATGATTATGCAGGGGGGCAGTTGCATGTGTGTCGGTTATTTCTGGAGGCTGGATTTGGGCGAAGGGTTCATGTGAAATCAGAGCTCATGTGAGAAGGTAAAGGACTGAATTGGATGACAAAAGGGTGGTCTATTTAGAAAACTGCAGATGTGGAATTCTCTAGAAGTTCAGCTTAAAGTCAGACTATAAGTAAGGTGTGTGTGTAATGTGTTTGAGCATGGCGATGGATCAGAGAGCGAAGGTATTCTGAGTAAATGGATGGAGAGGAGAGCGGCATTTCCAACTAAGTAATATTGTCTTGGAATGGATAGGCAAGCGGGCTAGGTGAGAGAGCATGTTGAATTTTAATTTTCTTTCCCTGCCACTCTCCTACCATCTCTCTCGCTCTGTTTCCCCACGAGAAAGACCACTCCATACGGGCGTGCCAATAGTGGAGCTGGAAGATTTCTTCTCTTTCACCTTCTCTGCTAGAAGGTGCCCTGCAGAGTCTCTGATTGCTTGCAGTCTTCTTTGCCATCTTCGTCTTTAAAAACACTACTAGTGATCTCATTCACCCTGCGGTGAATCTGAAAAAGTGGTACAAGATCCACCTGGGGGGAGCTTTTCACTCAGGCACTCCCCCCGGTCAAGGTGGCATCCCTGGCCTCAGTGGGCCCCTTACTGTGCAAGCCTGCCAGGCTGCAACTTAGCTACACCGTTGTCCAAATGAAGCACTAAAGAGTCCTACGCACTGACACCCCAGAATCTGGGAGTCATTTCAGAAAGACTGCGAACGGAAATGGTCTCCTTCTCCTTAAGCCCCTCCCCCAAAGAACGCACCAGGAAAGATGCGGAAGCCAACTCTGTTCAGAAAAGAATCCCAAGGGACAGAGAGCCGGGAGGGGAAGGAGAGGCTGCCCAAGGAGCCGCCCGTGTCCTCCCTCAGATACTTCCTGCGCCTGAGGGCTCCTCTTAGGTGGCCTCGGGAAGCCCGCGCGACTCTGAATCCTGTCCTGCTGGACATGCAGGCCTTCTGTGCTGTTACCATCTTCAAAACGCTGAAATACCTACAATGGAGTCTCAATCTCTGGTGGCAGGGCTGGGGGAGGAGGAAGCAAGTACGGTGTTTTCCTCAACCCCAGATTAATTTGGCCTGGAAATTCATGCTTCCCTAGGATTTCATAACCTCATAAAACTCGAGTGCTACAAGGCACATAGTTTGGAAAGGACTGATAAATCTCCCAAGGGAACGAGTCAACCCGAAAGCGTGATTGTAGCATTTTCCACAGAATGTCTCTTGGAATGTTACTCGTGCGTGAACTTCCCATGCAAAAGGATTCCATGCTTAAAGAGATTTGGAAACGTGCCGCAGTGGAAGCTCTTTAGCTGTTTAACTCCCCTGAATGCGTATGGAGGAATCGGCATCCCTTTATCGTATCACTTTTGTGGCAATACAATCGCTTATCTTTCTTCTGGATACTGAAGAGTTTGTTTGCTTTTCAACAGACCCTTCCCTGGAACTTCCCACCCCGCAACAGCACCTTGAAGGCAGGAGGTGCTCAATCACCAGTGTTGACGTGGGAGTCACCATTTGAAGCAGGACATGGACGCGTGGAGAGAAGCTTGCCCTCCGAGCCCATCTTGATGTTGGACACAGTCACCAACAGAACCTTGGCTTTCAGGGCTGTGCCCCAGCCCCTTGAACAGCCGCAGCCTGCTCAGTCACGTGCGCTGCGTCTTCCTGCGGAAGGAGAGCAGAGCCTTTGACTGAGATGGAATGATGGCAGAGGCTAACATCAAGCTTCTGGGCTGTTGTCCCAGGCTGGTCTCGCATGCAGGCTTTTCGCCTTGAGGACTGGCAGCAATATCCCCACCGTGGAGATAATTGATCCCTAGCCCAGTGAGCAGATGTTACTAGAAGGATGAGGTGGGGAGTAAAGGAGAGCCCCGGGCCCGTGATAGCGTCCATGGCGCTTTCATCAGCGAGCTAAAGAAAGCGGCACTAGTTGGCAGCCTTTACTATCTGCTTGCCGGCACCTCCCTCTGCTCAGAAAACTACCCCACTTAACATGATGAAACTTGGAGAAGTAAAACTTGATGGCTCGCCCTCGGCATAATCGTGTTATTCCGCTGTTGAAATGATGGCTGTGAGAAGAAGAAACAGCCGTGTGACTGATTGGTGATTGCTTTGCGCAGGAGTCACAGTTGTCCCCGGGCACATCAGTGACTAGCATCATAGCTGGCAAGTGGTTCTCAACCGGTGGGTCGCGACCCCTTTGGGGGCTCTAATGACCCTTTCACAGGGGTCGCCTGATTCATAACAGTAGCAAAATGACACTTATGAAGTAGCAACAAAAATAATATTAAAGGGTCACGGCATGAGTCAGGTTGAGAACCACTGCTCTAGAGGGAAGAGAAGGCAAGTATGGATGAATCTGTGAATGTATTCATTCATCCATTTGCTATACCACAAGATTTGTTGAATGCCTGCTTACTCTGTCTGTCCCAAGAACTGAGTTGATGCGTTAAAATGAAGCTGACCGACTTGACAAGCATCAGGCCACATACCAAGTCTCAACAGGTGCTTGCTTGATTTCCCCTCTGAAAGGAACATACGTTTTCTGACACTTTCTTTGTTAGTCCTTGCCCCTTTGCGTCCTGATTTCTTAACCCTACCATGACCCCATACCTCAACTTCTCCTTTCCATCCCGTGAGTCGGCTTGCTCTCCTAGCTTGGTCTAACTTCCCTGCACAATAATTTAGGACATGCTATCCAGTTCCTGGGCTCAAGCATGGAAACAACTGCGAGGCTGGCCCAAGACTGGGCAGTGGGTCCTTCGGTTGTACAGAGGGTCGCTGTGGCTTGGGGCCAAGTTGATGGCACCCAACAATATCCGTTTCCTGATACTGGCTCCCATTCTGGAGTGCCCATCCTGCAGCAAGTGTGGGTATGGGAAGGATATCCAGACTTGGAATTGGATCTTGACAAAGGATTTGGACGCCACCCCAAAGCAATTTCATTATCTTTATTTAATTCCAAATCCCTATTCTGGGTATGTATATATGCAAAATGCTTAAGTGGCCTCGTAGAGGAAGTATTAGTTGCATCTGTTAATGGGAGGATTAAAGGAGAGGCATACATGCCCTTGGAATTATGCAATGTCTTGAAGATGCATACAATAATCTTAAGTGGAGACATGCAGATAAAACATTCTGGCTAACAGGAAATTGCTAGAATCAAGGCACAGGTGGAACATTACAAACTCCACTCATTTGTATGGAGAGAAGGGTGAAAGCTATGATGGTCAGAGAGGAGGTGGGGAAGAGGTTGGGGAGCACTCTCTTTGTGAAGCGCTTCAAGTAGGTAGCGACAGATAGCCTCTGACAAGTGCACTCTGACCCCTGGTGACCTTGAGTCCTGGTGAGGTGCTCTCCATCAGACTCCTCATCACCGCCAGCATGTTTTGAGTCCATTGTGCCAATCCATCTGACCTAGTGTCTCCTATCACTTGCTGGTCCTCTACTTGATGAAAAATAATGTCCTTCTCCAGGACCCCTGGTGACATAGTGAGTTACATACTGAGCTGCGAACCATAAGGCCAGCAGTTTGAAACCACCGGCTGCTCCATGGGAGACAAATGAGGTTTTTTACTCCCATAAAGAGTTACAGTCTCAACAGTCCACCGGGCACTTCTACCCTGCCTCATAGGGTCCCTATGGGTGGCAGTGGGCTTGATGGCAATGAGATGAATCAGTCCCTTCTACTGATGTGTCCAAAGTGAGCTGGATGAGAAGAACCGGGCAGTGCTATGTTGTGAAACACCAGGTGTTCCAGGACTCATTTTTGGAGGTAGACCCCCAGGTCTTTTCCCCTAGCCTTATGGGTGTTCTACGTGGTATTTGAAATACTGCTACCAGCATCAGAGACACTAACAAGCCCGCACATCATAAAAACATTACAGATGGGCAGGGGAGAAAGACTCTAGATGGCATAATTAGTGGCTATCACGGCAACCTGCAGGCAAGAAGAAGGCAGAACATTCATATGAGAACCAAAATACAAGGCCTTGCAAATGCAGGACTTTCATGACAGTCTCAGAAAGGAGATGCTGCAAAGAGAAAAGATGCAGCCAGAGGGCCTGCTCCTTCTGACTTCCCTGGGCTGAGCTTCCTGCCGCTTTATCACACTCAAACAGAGGGATTGCTTAGCACCTTCTCCCTGGAACCCTGTCCTCCTTCCTCAGGAGGCTGAAGGGAGCTCACCCAATTTGTAGCTTGTCCTCTGGTGGGATGTGGCAGCTTCACTGCCTCGTTAACATACTGCACAAATGCCTTGGGGCTTAAAGGGCGCTCCAATCTTTGCAATTGTCCAGGTGAGGACCTGGACTTTGTGAGTTGCCCCTCACTCCTCCATTCTCCAACACACCCTTGAGCTAGTCAACCGCTTGCTTAAGAAAAATGACTTTATCCTTTCAATTAAAAAAATAATCATATTAATAATAGGTCTCGCTTTACCATCTGACTTGGCGCTGATGCCTCTGAGATGGAAATTAACTGTAACTTCCTCAGATGTATGAGGTTATATAATTCAAGCAAAGATAAATATTTTAAAATTCTGAGATGAAGTCATGGCTGGAAGCAAGAAGGCAGGCTCATACCAAGTGCTGAGGAGGTTGCCTTCTTAAGGTGTCCCCCCCAGGGGCCAAGTATCCAGGAGCAGAGTATTTGGGGAAGGGGACTACTCTGTTAATTTTCTCAGCCTGGACAGTAGACAAAGCACCTTCTTCATGAACGTGGAAGTTGACGATGAGTCATGGAGGTACTTCAAGGGTCTCACGTCATGTCTCAACTGGCTTCAAAAGACTCCGTAATGCAGACTCTCCTCCCACGCAATACACAACCACTCTCATTTCCTCTCTCTTTCCTATTACCTGAAAGCATGATTTCGATGGCCTTGGGCAGTAGCAAAGGAAAGGATTTTTTAACCCTAAAGATGAGCTCGTCTCGTTCAAATCTCCAGATTCCTCTGTTGGACCACCGCCATGTTGGTGAGGGTTAGGGTACACAACCGGAGATTTCGTGTCTTTAATACAGGGAGAAAAGAGCGGCGACAGAATCACGATGCCATCATCTATGTTGCCTGACTGCTTAGCATGTGTGTTTCGAGGAGAATGCACATGGTGGGCAGTATGAAACCACCAGCCGCAATGCGGGAGAAACACTGGGCTTTCCACTCCCGCAAACAGCTGCGGTCCTGGAAGCCCGCAGGGGATCGCTGTGAGTCAGCAGTGACTCATGGCAGTGCGTTTGGTTTTCATGTGTTTTTCCCCCAAAGGGTTACTTTTCTCAGGGGCGGGGACAATTGGGGTTACTTCAAACAACGCTGCCCTTTCAGCAGTTCTTCTGAGTGCAATGAATGACATGGATACACTTCTTGTCATTTGAAGTCCAGCCAGCTCAACAAATGGCAGCAGAGTTTTGCCCTGTCCTGCACCATCTTCAGGGTCATTGGTATGCTCAAGGTCATGGTTGTGGCCCCTGTGAATCTGGTTTATCTTCCAACCCAGGGAACTTGTCTCCCAGTGATCCTAGGGGTTTACATAGATGGTGTATTTTCAGAAGTAGGTTATCAAGCATTTCTTCCTAGTCTGTCTTAATCCAGAAGCTCTATTGAATCCAGTCCACTATGCGTGTTGATAGCCAGTTCTCCACAACACAGTCACCTCTAGGTGGTGGGTAAGCCACTACGGTTCAACCAGCTGACAGCTGGGAAATGGGATGGTGGTAACACTGCTTTAAAAAGATGAAGAAGAAGCAGTGTGAGACCAAGATTAAGTCACTCTGAGAGAAAATGTCCTATCAAACCGAAGTACAGAACTCTCTGGACTTTCCAATGTAGGAACATGCCTGCGCTGCTGCCCATGTTCTCTCTGTGACGATCTGCTTCCCAACATCAGTCTTGAAAGCTTGACAAGGCAGTTCTACTCTCCACACCTAGGGTCACCTCCACAGCAATCTGAGTTTGTCTTTGTCTACACTATGCTTTTTTGAGGCTTCCTAGTGGTGCTCTGGGTTAGGTCTTGGACTCCTAAACTCAAGGTTGGCAGTTCAAACTCACCAGTCTCTCCCTTGAAGAAAGATGAGGCTGTCTGCTCCCATAAAAATTTAGTCTCAGAAACTGTATATAGGGTGGATATAAGGAAAAATCAGCTCAATATGAATGGTTTTTAAAATGTTTTATTTATGAGACTGTTGTTATGTGATGTGTTATGTGATGTGTTCTAACACGTAGTGTCTGTAGAGCAGAATGAAACAGCACCGGAGTATGGTGATATGGTAGTGTAAGCACTCAGTTCAAACCCACCTGGTGCTCTTGGGGAGAGAGAGGTGACAGTCTGCTCCAGTAAAGATTTATTACCTTGGAAATTCAGGGAACAGTTCTCTGTCCTATAAGCTATGAATCAGAATCAGCCCCACAGAAATTAGGTTATGCTTAGAGGAGGGTAAAATAAGTTAATATATTTAAGGAGCTTAGAAAGAGCTGGCATAAAGGAATGAATGCTCAATGCATGGAGCTGGAATTACGCTACTATTATTATTTAGTTCCTCACCAGTCACCCTTCTATGTCCTTTATAATCACACATGGTTTCCTGGATGTTATATAGTGCCTTGCCCAGTACGTCAGTCTCCCAGTGACTGCTGGGCAGCTGAATGGAATCTACCTTCTAAGCATCTGAAACGCCGGCTCTGCTGCATACTTCACCAATGTGTGATCTTTTTGTCATGCAGGCAGATCTTAATGAACCATGTGTAAAATCTCTACTTCTTGGATTAACCACAGCGCATGTTTAAATCCCCTGTCACCAAAATGCTTCTGGGATTCTGTCCTGAATTGAGCTCATTTGGGAAAGGAACCGTAATGGTAGTAATTAGCCCATGTAGAACATGATCAAAAAGGTTAATTTTCTAGTCCCCATAGTGCACACTGCAGACAGAAATGATTTTTTGATTCTCCACTTCATTCTTTCCATCAGGATGAACAATTGGGGTTTCCCTATAAAAATCACCACTGTCCCGTCAGGGAAATTCTGGGAAAGAGCGATCGTCTCTAGGTTTTGGTTTAGAGGCAATCCTTATGTTATATTGTGTTGGATTTTAGTTATGTGTATGTTCCCTTTTTAAAGAGCAAATATGTTCTTTTAGGAAAATGAAAACCTTCTCTCCTTCCCACCTAATCAATGTAATTGCATTAGAACACATTTCACAGTCCTTATAAAAATTCCAGAACAATGAAATAAAACGGCATAAGTTACGGTGTGATCTGGGTCAAGGTATTTACTACTTCGGCATGTCTGTTTTCTCATCTGTTAAGTGGGAATCCACATAAGTACTACCAGGGTTGGTGTGGGGTTGGCGTCACTGAGACTGGACGGCCACCTCTGCCCCCACCTTGCGCCCTAAGAGGCCTGAGCTCGTCCGTAAGCCAGGAACCCTAATGGCATACTGGTTCCCCGCACTGTGGCAGACAGATAGGGCTGCCTACTCCCATAGTTACAGTCTCAGAAACCCACAGGGACAGTTCTACCCTTTCCCATGGGGTCACCATGAGTCAGCTTCAACTCAATGGCAGTGAGTTTGGTTTTGTTTTTTGAGTCTTTAAAGCTTAAGCTGAAACGATCCCCTGATGCCGTCCATAAGGTAGGATTCTGAACCAGTTCGATTCTGTTTGATCCCATGCTGAGAATTTGCCTTTCCACTCTGGATGGACTGAATTGGAATTTATATTTTAACAAAATTTTCTGGTGGTTTTTATAGATTCCAAAGTGGTCCATGTAGATTAAAAGTGATTCTTTAAAATAAGTTTTATTGGCATGTAATTCACACTTTATATAATTCAATATTTCAACCATATTAACGAGAGTTGTGTAATCATCACCACAATCAATTTTAGAATATTTTCTTTCTTGTACTCGTTGTTAGCTCCCTATTTTCCTCAACCTCCCCTGTCAGACCCCTGAGAATTATGAATCCAATTATTGTATCTATAGATTCACCTATCCTGGATCTTCTATACAGAAAAAAACATACAAAACAAAAATGACAAACAAACAGAAAACCAACAACAATGACAAGATAAAGTAGTAAAAGCTCAAACGACAGCAGAAAAGATTTAAAACTGGAATAAATTTAAAATAGGTTAAAAGGAAGATTAGATGATAAAGTGCTGTGTTTTAACCCAAGTACATTTGCCCTAATCTGCTTCACCGTGTTCTCTCTCTGAGAGCGAGGCTAGCCATGTCCCTGCTCTAGGGTCAGAGGGGATTGACCGAAAGCTTCATCACACGGTGAGAGTGCCGGTGGATTGTGGGTGTCCACTGCCATCCATAGCCTTCTGCAAACCATCTAGGACAGTGGTTCTCAACCTTCTTAATGCCATGACCCTTTAATACAGTTACTCATGTTGTGGTGAACCCCCAACCATAAAATTATTTTCATTGCTACTTCATAACTGTCATTTTGCTACTGTTATGAATTGGACGACCCCCGTGAAAAGGGCGTTCAACCCCAAAGGGGTCACAACTCACAGGTTGAGAACTGCTGATCTAGGAGAATCTTTTTTTAAAAAATCATTTTATTGGGGGCTTGTACAATTCTTATCACAATCCATCCATCCATCCATTGTGTCAAGCACTTTTGTACATTTGTTGCCATCATCATTCTCAAAGCATTTGCTTTCTACTTCAGCCCTTGGTATCAGCTCCTCATTTCCCCCCTCCCTCTCCTTTCCCCTCTCCCTCATGAACCCTTCATAATTCATAAATTATTATTATTTTATCATATCTTACACTGTCCGACATGTCCCCTTGTCCACTTCTCTGTTGTTCATCCCCCAGGAGGTTATACGTAGATTCTTGTAATCGGTTCCCCCTTTCCACCCCACATTCCCTCCTCCCTCCAGGTATCACCACTCTCACCACTGGTCCTGAAGGGGTCATCTGTCCTGGATTCCCTGTGTTTCCAATTCCTATCTGTACCAATGTACACCCTCTGGTCTAGCCAGATTTGTAAGATAGAATTGGGATCATGAGAGTGGGGGGGGGAGCATTTAAGAACTAGAGGAAAGTTATATGTTTCATCATTACTACCCTGTACCCTGACTGGCTCATTTCCTCCCCACAACCCTTCAGTAAGGGGATATCCAGTTGCCTACCAATGGGATTTGAATCTCCACTCTGAACTCCCACTCATTTACAATGATATGATTTTTTGTTCTTTGATACCTGATACCTGATCCCTTTGACACCTCGTGGCCACCCAGGCTGGTGTGCTTCTTCCATGTGGACTTTGATGCTTCTCAGCTAGATGGCCACTTGTTTATCTTCAAGACTTTAAGACCCCAGACGTTATATCTTTTGATAGCCGGCCACCATTAGCTTTCTTCACCACATTTGCATATGTACACATTTGTCTTCAGTGATCCTTTCAGGAAAGTGGGCACCCACTGATACGATTTTTAGTTTTTTGATGTCTGATAACTGGTCCCTTCTACACCTCGTGGTCAGCCAGGCTGGTGTGCTTCTTCCATGTGGGCTTTGATGCTTCTGAACTAGATGGCCGCTTGTTTATCTGCAAGCCTTTAAGACCCCAGAGGCTATATCTTTTGACAGCTGGGCACTGTCAGCTTCTTCACCACATTTGCTTATGCATACATTTGTCTTCAGCGATCGTGTCGGGAAGGTGTGCATCATGGAATGCCAATTTCATAGAGAAACTTGTTCTTGAATTGAGTAAGTACTTGAGTGGAGGTCCAATGTCCATTTGCTGCCTTAATACTAAACCTATAAATATATGCATGTAGATCTACTTCCCCACCATCCTATATAAATATATTTACATATGTGCATGCCTGTATTTAGACCTCTATAAATACCCTTTGTCACCTAGTTCGTTCCTCTATTTCCTTTTACTTTCCTCTTGCTCCACTATCATGCTCAGCCTTCATTTGGGTTTCAGTAATTTCTCTCAGTTACATTGCCCTTGCTGAATCCCTACCAGGCCTCTCACATCCTCCTTTACACTAATTTTGTATCACTTGTTGCTCCTCTGTCCCTGGGTTGGTCAACACCACCTCCTTACCCTTGCCTCCCCATCTCCCATGTCCCCCAGAACCATTTGTCCCATTGTTTTCTCCACCAGACAGTTCATCCAGACTATCTTATCTAGATAGATCTGTAGAGATAATAACGTGCACCAGAAAACAAGCCATAGCAAGACAGGTGATGAATGAGAACACATTGATCACAACAAAAAAGAAACCAATGACCCAAAGAAGAATAAATTAATTAAGAGAAAAAAAGGAAGAAATTTTAAAAAGAAAGAAAAACCAGTAAATAGGTCAAGATCTGATGTTTGAACTCTGGGCGTGTCCTCCATTCAGGTCCGATGGGGTGCCACGCTCTGGCCCCAGAGTCTGACCTTTGTACTCCCTCAGGAGCTCCCCCGTTGCTCTGCCGCATGCCTTTACTGTTTTGCCTCGGTGTGGTGGGGTCAGCCCGGGCCAGTTCTGACACAGAGTCTGAGTGTTGCCCCTCATGGGGCCCTGGGCCAGCGAGGAATGGTGTGTCTCATAGTGGGATCAGTCATATGGTCCACTCTGTGAATTGGCTGTTCAGAGCAGGGATATTGTCCTCCAGGCCTGCTGGGCTAGGTTGTGCTCCACTTTCTCTTCCTCCCCATTCATTTGCTCCCATGTGCTCTGATCAGACACGCCCCTCTTCCCTAGCTGCAGCTTCAGTGCCATCCTCTCAAGTAAATTCTTCTGGGTGAGGGACAGTTGTCCATGTAGCTGGTATGGGGGCCGTCCATGTAGCTGGTATGGGGGCCGAGCCCTGAGGCCCCTCCACTGGATCCCCACCCCATACTGGCACGCTGCATTCATATCCCAGAACACTGGTCCCTATTTCCCTGTGGAGACACAAATGATACCCTCCCCTTGGGTGGGTCAGTGCCCTGTTACCCCGCCACACATCTCTTTTTTGCCCCCCTTTCCTCCCTGACCCCACCCCTCCTTTATAGTTGGCTACCATATGTACCCCTGGATTTGGTCTGGCCCCTGCCATACTACCTGGATCTCACCCCTGGAGGGTTTGTATACAGTAACTTTCCCCCTGTGCCTCTTTTGCATTTTTCTTTTCTTTCTTTCTTTTTCTTTTTAATAAATTTACCTCACCTGACTCATGTTGTACTTGTTCTTTTGTGTTTGGCTTACTTCACTTAGCATAATTTCCTCCGGGTCTTCCCATATGGCGATATGCTTCATGCATTCATCACTGCTTTTTAGCGATGCATGGTACTCCATTGTATGTATGTACCACAGTTTTTTAATCCATTCGTCTGTTGATGGAAATTTGGGTTGTTTCCAACTTCTTGTGACTGTGAACTGTGCCGCAATGAACATGGGGGCACAGATGTCTGGCTGTGGTTTGTTTCTTGCCTCTTCCCCAATAGGGGGATTGCTGGGGCATATGGTTGCTCAATTTCCATCTGTTTTAGAAATCAGAAAATTGATTTCCATAGTGACTGTACATACCTACAGGTCCACCAGCAGTGGATGAGAGTTCCTGTCTCCCCACAGCCCGTCCAACACTTGTTGCTTTCTGATTTTTTGAATTGGGCTATCTTTGAGGGTGTTAGGTGGTATCTCATTGTTGTTTCATTTGCATTTCTCCTGTGGCTAATGATCAGGAACATTTTCTCATATGTTTATTAGCCATTTGGATTTCAGACTCTGTGAAACTTCTGTTCAGGTTCTTTGCCCACCTTCTCGGTGGGCAATTAATTTTTGTCTTATTGTAAGCTTGCAAAGTATTGTAGCTTTTAGTAATAAGGCCTTTGTCTGATGTGTCATTGCAAAAAATGTTGTCCTACTCGGTGGGCTCTCTTATTACTCTGTTGGTGAATTCTTTCAATGTACACAGGTGTCTTTTCTCCAGTATATCCCACTTGTCTATTTGTGACTCCTCTGTATTTATATCCTTCCCCATTTCTAATAGCCTATGTATTCCCTGTGCCAAGTTCTCAGGTTTGTCCCAATTCCCTCATTAATGGCCCTAATTGTTTGGGGTTTCATCTCAAGGTCTATGATCCACCTTGAGTTTATTCTTGTGCATGGAGTGAGATAAGGGTCTTGCTTCATTTTTCTGCAGGTAGATATCTATTTTTTCCAGCACCATTTATTGAAGAGGTCCTCTGTTTCCCATTTGATATTTTTTTGGCCCTTATCAAAGATCAGTTGCCTGTATTCTGATGTTTTTATTTCTGGGTCTTCAGCTCTTTTCTATTGATCTGAATATCTGCTGTTACACCAGTACCACACTGTTTTGACTACTATGACCGTATAGTATGTGCTAAAGTCAGGTAGAGGAAGCCCTCCCATTTTGTCCTTCTTCTTGGGGAGTTCTCTACTAATTCTGAGCTTCCCCCTCCATATGAAGTTGGTAATCAGTTTTTCCAATTCTTTGAAGAAGGATGGTGGTATTCATATTGGGATAGCATTGAACTTATATAGTGCCTTGGGCAGAACTGACATCTTTACTATATTGAGTCTGCCAATCAACGAGCGTGGGATATTCTTCCATTTGTTGAGGTCACTCTTGATTTCTTGTAGTAGTGTTTTATAATTTTCCTCATACAAATCATTCATTTTTTTAGTAGAATATTTTTTATTCAGAACCCCGCCCCAAACAAAGTTTTCCCACCACACACAGGAGGAGGGATGGGGATGGGGAGGTGCCTGTCCATCCAGCCCCAACCCCCCACCCCATATGGTTTTGGCAGCAATAAGGGGTATGGGGTAATGGCCCCCAAAATAAAAATGGCGTGTGTGTATGGGGGGGTTGCAAAAGCAGTGGGAAGTGGTGGTGGGGGGGCAAGGGGCAGACGATGTCAGTACTGGGAACACCGCAGGTGAGAAGCCATTTCATAACATTTCTTGTTGATCAAACCACCGCGGACCCCTTCTTTGCCCATCAGCAGGACTAGCGTCTTGGCAGTCATGGTGACAGTGAGGTTGAAGGAGGCTCCATCAGTACTCTTGGTGCGAAGATCCATGGTGTATTCCCCGTCTGTCAGCAGTGAGTCCCGGATCACAGAACATTTCTGGCCCCCAAGTGGCAGCCCATTCACGAAAAAATTTGACCGGTCTTTGCCAACAAGGGCTCCAACCTCAGCTGGCGTGATGTTGATGAAGGTTTTCCCGGGTACAGCGGCCCAGACAGAGGGCGAGTCCTTACAGCCTACGATGGCCGCGTCCTGACAGGTCCCGTCCGCTATGAGGTTGTCGATGTAGGCGTTCCACCCGGCCATGGCGTTGCTACTGGGACAGCTTCTCCGTGCTTCTGCTGGGGCCGCGGACTGAGCTTGGGCTGCCTCGGGCTGGCAGGGGGAAGGCGGAGAGCTCGGGGCACGTGCTGCTGTCCGGACCGCGGCTCTGCTAGCTGTCTCTTTCATTTTTTTAAGTCAGGTATATCCCTAGGTATTACCATTTGTGCTTGGCTATTGTAAAGGTACTACCTTTTCATTGTCTCTTCTGTGATCTTGTCTGATGTGTAGAGCAGTCCAAAAGACTTCTGTTTGTTGACTTCGTGTCCTGCCACTCTGCTATATTCCTCTATTGCTTCCAACCCTCCACTTGTGGAGTTTAGGCAATCTTCGATGTATAGACTCATATCGTCTGTGAATAATGATAATTTCTCCTCTTCCTTCCCCAGATGAATACCTTTAATATCTTTCCTTTGTCTTCTGTTGTTCGCTAGGACTTCCAGTACGATGTTAAATAGGAGTGGGGACAAGGGGCATCCTTATCTGGTCCCCTTTTTCAGTAGGATTGTTTTCATCTTTTCTCCATTAACTACCACGTTGGCTGTTGGTTTTTCATATCTGGCTTGTATATTATTGAGGAATTTCCCTTCTCTTCCTTTCTTCTTGAGTGTCTTAAACAGGAATGTGTGTTGAATGCTTTTTCTGCATCTATCGATATTATCATGTGGTTCTTAACATTTTTCCTGCCAATGTGGCGAATAATGCTGATGGCCTTTCGTTGTTGAACTATCCCAGCATCCCTGGTATGAATCCCACTTGGTCATGATGAATTTTTTTAATATGCTCTTATATTCTATCGGCCAGTATCTTGTTAAGGATTTTTGCATCAATGTTCATTAGGGATATTGGTCTGTAGTTCTTGATTCTTGTGGTATCTTTGCCCGCTTTAGGTATCAGGGTTATACTAGCTTCATAGAACAAGTCTGGGAGTTTTCTGTCATTTTCTATGTTCTGGAAGAGTTTGTGTAGGATTGGTGTTAGTTCTTCCCCGACTGCTTGGTAGAATTCTCCTGTGAAGCCATTTGGCCCCAGGGAATTTTTTGTTGGTAATTCCTTGATTACCTTGTCTATTTCTTCCATTGCTATGGGTCTGTTGAGGTTCTTGACATCCATCTGGGATAGTCTGGGGAGGGATTGTGCTTCCAAATATTTGTCCATGTCTTCCAAATTGTTGAATTCATTAGCGTATAGACCTTCATAGTACTGTGTAATTATCCTTTTGATTTCATTCGGGTTTTTTGTAATGTCCCCTGTTTCATCCCTCATCCTTGTAAATGTCGTTTGTTCCTTCCTTCCTTTGGTTAGGTTTGCCAGTGGTCTATCAATTCTGTTAATTCTTTCAAAGAACCAACATTTAGCAGCATTAAAATTTCCATAGTTTTCTTGTTTCCCATTTCCTGTTTGCCAGCTCTGATTTTCATTATTTCTATCCTCTTGCTATTAGTAGGGCTGTTCTCTTGACTCTTCTCTAATGTGTATAAGTTTTGTGGCAGCATATCATCCACGAGTCTCTCTTCCTTTTTCATGTGCGCATTTATTGCTATCAGCCTTCCTCTGATAAATGCCTTTGCTGATCTAGGAAAACATATGTAGCCATTATGTACACAAAAGAATCACCTAAGGATATCATAAAAATGTAGGTCTGACAGTATATCTTGATTGGAAAGGTTGATTCTCAGCAGAAAAGGTTAAATCTGATTGAACTGATTTGAAACTCAGCTTTAAACTAAACACTAAACCAACAAACTGCCATTGACTTGGTTCTATCTCAGAACCAGCCTTTGTAGGGATTTTGAGACTAATTCCAAACAAGAGCAAACAGCCTCATCTTTCCTCTTCGGGAGTTGCTGGTAGGTTGGAACCATGGCTTGTGTGCTCACTGATGAACGTTCCACTGGTGAGTCAGATCTGTTTCACAGTGACCCTGTGTTGTGCAGCGTAATCCACTCCGCCTTCGGGGCTCCTTACTGTGCCCCCAGGACTCCTTAAATCAAACAAGGTCTTAGCAGAATTACAGAGGAATGTCTGCCTTGAGCATCCTGTTCTTCAAAGTATCATCTATATGAGATCAAATTGACAATAGCAACTGGAAAGGTTAGATGAAAATTTAGGGTACAGTGAGTTTATGCTGATGATGGTGAAGCCATTCCAAAAAGGCTGTGAAGGACGATGCCACCACTTGAAGGCTGTAGCCAGTGCCCACTGAATTGTACATGTTGAAATTGCTGAATTGATGTATGTTTTTCTGTGTATATCTTGTACAACAAAAAAATTTAAATGGCACATAGCACAATTTCATGCTCTTTGAATGGTTTAATATTCTTTTATTAAGAACCTGGCTTTTTGTTAATGCCAAGAGCACATACGACCAAGTGGAAAATCCATGCATGCCAGCCATGAAATGGATAAGAAAACTCACCATATGCTACTTTTAAACTGTCAGGTGGCGCATAGCTTTATTTGAGGGTGTCTTTGATCATGCAATGTTTCCAGTTGCGATAAATCTGTCCCGTGGAGAGTGTTGAAGACTCGCTTCTTTAGCTAGATAAAATCCCTAATCTTGTGAAATTGCTGGGAGGAAAGACGCTTGTCCAGAATTCTCTCTACCCCATCTTGTACATTCTTGAGAGTACAAAGTAGCTGTGGCCTGCAAGGCTCCAAACCAACACACTGCCATTGAGGCGACTCTGACTCTTTATGACCTTATAGGACAGGGTAGAGTGTGAGTTTCTGAGATGGTTACTGATTATGGGAGTAGAAAATATAATCTTTCTCCTGTGGGGCTGGCTGGTGGTCTCAAACTGTGGACCTCGCGGTTAGCAGTCCAACATGTAACCACTATGCCACCTGGATAGAGACCAATCATAAAATAGAGACTGCTGAGCAAACCCCCCTGGATCTCTGTGCTACTGTAACGATGCTGAGGCATGCAACAGAAGTCAAGCAGACATTTCGGAGGAGAAAGAACAGCAACTTCCAACACTACTACCAGGAATGGTGACCACAATCCCTTGTGAGCGCTTGTTGAGTGATCACCATGTGTTTTACATGAGTTCTTTTAAGGCAGCCCAGTGAAGTACTTACCTATCATTGTGCCCTTTTGCTAATGAGAAAGTGCATGTTTTAAAAGGTTAGGTGGCTTCCCTAAGTTTAGGCAGCCAGTAAATGTCAAGGCCAGGGACTCCTCTGGTTTTGAGATCCTGAGCAAACCCATTGCCATCACATTGATTCCAATTGCCAACCATTCTAGAGGACAGAGAAGAACGTGAGCCATAGGCTTTTCAAGGAGGTACATCTTTGCCACCTCTTTCTCCTGCTGAGGGGCTGGTAAGTTCAAACCGTTGACCTTTTAATTGGCAACAGAGCACTTAAACTGCTGTGCCCCGGGGCCTGCTTGGGAACCTGAGCACACGACCACAGTGCGGGGTAGGATTACTGCATTGTCCTGGGCCGGTAACCAGCAGCACTCACTGAGAGTGGACATAAGATGAGCCCACGGGCAAGAGGAGGAGAGGCCCAAGGAAAAGAGGAACAGCTATTCCACACACACCCCACCAACCCGAGTTACATAAAACATTTCGTGATTAGGTATCACCTCCTGGGCTGGCATTTCTGGAGGCCATTTAACATACTCCAAAAAGAGAAAAAGTGTGGCAGGCAGGTGTGAGGTTGAGAACAAGCTAGTTGGACCTGAGATCTGAGGAATGCACCCCGGTAGCTACGCTTTTGAAATCTGTTTAGCTTAGTGTGTTTATCAGGAAGGATTCCGGTGGCGCAGTCAGTTAAACACTGGGTGCTCACTCTATGGTTGGTGGTTCAAACCCATCAATTGCTCCACGGGAGGAAGACGAGGCTGCTGGCTCCTATAAAGCATTTACACCTTGGAAACCCCCAGGAGCAGTTCAACTTTGTCCCAAGGGGTCACTATGAGTAGGAATTGATTCTACTGAAGTAGAGTTTTCTTTGTTTATTTGGGCTCTCATGAAGATGTCTGATAGCAGAAATTAGGGGCGGGGCTCCAGACCCGTGCGAAGTGTGTCCTGTATGTTCCACATGTGGAACTTAGGGGCCACCACCCTTTGGGGCTGGCTCCAACTGTGGTTCTTTCAGCTGCCATATGTGTGCTGGATTTCCTGTGAGTGGGGGCTCTCTGCTACAGGATACTCCTCCTGAAGCCTTATGGGAAGGTCACTTTCCAGGACCATACGGCCCACAAGGACTACTGTGTTTTCTGAAAATAGTGGGGCTACATAAACAATCTCCACGCATAGAGTACATAGGAAACAAATTGTAGAGGAGGTTCCTGGTTGGCCCAAAGCCCTATTATTTTATATATATATCCAGCAGACAAAAATGGTACTGTCAACAGCAGACGCTGGCAGGGGTTCAGACGAGGCTCCTGTGATAACGTTGTCAGCTAGACAATCCTGGCTAGGGACAGAGTACAACCTGTCAATGACTTGATGAGGCCATTTTGGCGATGTGGCCTTTTAATAAGAGAGAGAAGTTGAGAGTCAATCTCTCTCTCTCTCTCTCTCTCCCCTCATACCCCCCCCCCCCCGCCTTCTTGCCTGCTGGATCTCTGACCCTAGGGGTAGCCCCATGTGGGGCCCCTATCTCTGGCAGCTGTCTGTTCCCTGCCATGTTTCCACCCACTTGATCCCCGAGGCTGCACCCGCAGGCCTGTGATGGCCCTTCACCTTTCTGCATTGCCAGCCTGCAGCTACATGAGTCTGAGTAGGGGCCTGGCTTGCAGCAGATTTGTGGACTCGAGGCTTGGATGCCTTCTTTTGATATAAGCTGACTTGGGGATATAAAGCACTTCCGTATACATATATGTATGTCACTGGATTGGTTTTTGTTTTTTTAAATCTGGCCTAACCCAACATCCTTCCTGGCCCATCTCCTCCTAAATCAGCTTGACCCTTGGCCCCAGGGCAACAGTGTCGGTGTTCAGGAAGCGTAATGATCCACCTAAAGCAGTGGTTCTCAACCTGTGGGTCGCAACCCCTTTGGGGGTCCAACAAAACTTTCACAGGGGTCGCCCAATCCATAACAGTAGCAAAATTACAGTGATGAAGTAGCAATGAAAATAATGTTATGGTTGGGGGTCAGCACAACATGAGGAGCTGTATTAAAGGGTCATGGCATGAGGAAGGTTGTGAACCACTGACCTAAAGAGAACCTCCTTCCCACAGAGAGACGGGCTGGAATACACCGCTCCAGAGCAGTACAGGCCACAGGGAACCCCGGCTGCCCGCAGGCTCTCTTCATTCCCAGAGCGGGTGGCTGTGCAGTTGGAGCCCCCGTGTTCCCTCCCTCAGTCTATCCGCGAGGCCCTGGGCTGCCTTGGACTGGAACCCCAATTGGTAGGTGGAGTTATGCATGGCCCACACCACCTCTTCTATTTCTCTTTGCATCTCAGGGCTAGTGACCTTCCAGGGAGGAGAAGGAGACCCAAAGTTTGCTTCTCCACTCAAGTTCAGACCTGTAGACACACAGACAGAATCTTGGGCAAGGATGCAAGCTGTATCAGAAGCTAAATGTAGCTTCTTTCCTCCCTCCCTCCCTCCCTCCCTCCCTCCCTCCCTCCCTTCCTTCCTTCCTTCCTTCCTTCCTTCCTTCCTTCCTTCCTTCCTTCCTTCCTTCCATTTTTCTTTTTTCCTGGAGTCTCCTAAAAGCCCACAGAGAATCATCTTAAAGAAAGAAGGCTGGTGTGTTGAGGTTACTCCGTTACCAGGAGGGAAATGAGACCGGTGGTTGCTGGAGCGAGCTATGGCTGCTGTAAACTGACATTTCATCCGCCCCAGCTCACGCTCCCAGGCACAATGGGGCAAAATGCCGCCCAGTGTTGTGCTGCGCCTATGACCAGCCACAGATGAGACTGTTGACATGGTGCTCTGTTCACTGGCTGGTTTTTGGAGGCGGCTCACTTGCCCTATCTTCCCAGTTCATGCAGGGCTGGAAGCTCCGCTCATCATCCGAGCTCTGGGTCGTCCATCCTCTGTTGGCCAAAGCCGATGGCTGTGGATGAGCTGCGTTGGTTGGGAATCAAACTGAAGTCACCCGTGGGGAGGCAAGCATTCGAGCACCGCCCCAGGGTGCTGCTCTCAGTCAGAATCTACTGCACTGTGGTGGAAAGTCCGTGTGGTAGTTACATCACCTGGGGTCAATTTGAGAGGACTATGAGTGAATGGGGTGGAGTCTGGCCTGTCAATCAAGATATAACCAGTGAGGCCTCTATATGGGCCTGGCCTTCTGAGGATTCTGGGAACTCTGGCAGATATCCTCCTTGGAGGCAGGTAACACTTTCTCTGCTCATTCCCTGGGAGACATTGCAGAAGATAAGACACATGGAACTACACTAGTGCCCTGAGCTGGAGAAGCCACATGGACCTACCCTGATGCACCCAGACCTCTGAAGCCAGAGAAGCCACATGGAAACCCCTGTCAGTGCTGAGATGCTTACAACACCCTTAGATCCAGAAGACTTCCAACCCACAGGCCTGCGTTCGGCATCAATGCATGTATTTTGTGAGTCTGAAGAGGACTTTATAGATCGGCATCCGACATATGGGCTAATATCAGATGCTTTCTTAATGTACAATTACTCATTATATAAAACTCTTATATGCATATGAGTTTCTCTGGATTTGTTTCTCTTGTAAGACTAACACAGCACCTAAGTTTGGCACTGAAGTTTACACGATTAACTACCATCTTATGAAAATGGAGCTATCGGCCTCATCACCTAGCTCCTTGACGTCAACTTTCCCCTTTCAAGCTGCTTAGTTGTCTCTGCCTGGTGGCGTCGTGCTTCCACACTGGACTGCTGACTGCAAGGCCTGCAGTTTGAAACCACCGCTGTTCTGTGGGAGAGAGATGGGGCTTTCTACTCCCGTAAAGAGTCACAGTCTCCAGAACTGACGGGTCTTTCTTCACTGTGAGTCAGCATCGACTCCATGGCAGCGAGTTGTTCTGCTTTTAGAGGGGAGTGAACGTGTATGAGTCCCCATTCTCCTGGAACGCAGGAGCTCAAGGGGTATTGTGTGAAATGACAAGCAAACGGTCCAGACGAGGTCCTCCAAGAAAGAAGGAGATGCTCTTCCAAGGGCCACTGTTGTGTCTTCTTTGGTTCTGCTGGCTGCAGGGATTCAAAAATGAGGTCTCGCTGCCACCAAGAGATTTCTTTCATTTTGGAACTTCTGATTTGCAATGTATGTTCTCTGTAGATGGTCACAGAACAGGAACCTCGCCTAACCAGACGTAGTGGAGGCACCGGGCCCTGGCTGCCGTGCCTGGGCTGCGTCACTGCCTCCCTGGAGCCAGACAGCCATGGGAAAAGAAGAAAATAACCTACAAGTCAGGCTCGCGGGCACACGGGGAACTGGCTTGAATAACAGTCCTATGAAGGTTTCCTCCCCACTTCTTCCTGTGCTTGTCTCGGTAGAGGACCTCTGGTGGCACAGTGGTTAAGCATGTGGCTGCTACCCAAAAGGTCATTGGTTCAAATCCACCAGCTTCTCTGAAGGAGAAAGACAGGGCAGCCGGCTTTTATAATGATGGCAGTCTTGGAAAGCCTCCCGGGCGGTTCTCTTCTGTCCTGTAGGATTGCTACGAGTCAGAACCAATGGGCTTTATGGCTTTTCTTCATGGCCTGTGTACACGACAGGTCCTGGAAGATAAGAAGTGTTAGCTAGCCATACACGACAGGTCCTGGAAGATAAGAAGTGTTAGCTAGCCAGAAAACCGCCAGGGAAAAGAGGTGATAAGTGGAAGGAATCTTAAACACAAAGGAGGGGGAGACAGCTTTCCCACACCCCTCTAGCACAAAGGAAGGTGAGAGGCAGAATAGAAAGGAAAATGTTTTGAAAAGGATGGTGGCAACGTATGTACAACTGCGCTTACCATAATGGATGCATGAATTTGTTATAAGAGTTATATGAGTCCCCAATAAAATGATTTCAAAAAACAACAGCTCCTGTCAACAGAGGAGATCAGAGATACCCGAGATAATGACATGACCAAGGGAAGAAAGACACACAACATGCACACAACATCCACAACGATGGAGTGGATGCTTCAGTTTTGGGTCTGAGACAAGAACACAGCATGAAGCCTGGGGTATTGGGCAGCAGGGTGCTAAAATAAGCATACTGGAAAGGAGGAGGGACACTACAGAGGACTCACCAATAACAGAACACGCACCAGGAAGCCAACCTTTGGTGGGAAGTTCACCATGACCCAACACAAGGGGCAGCACTCTGTTTCCAGGCCTTTTAGACTAGACAAAGGGCCCCTGGAGCTTCTTTCCCAAAGTATCCCCCTTCAAGAAACGTCTTCTTTCTGTTCAACCCTCTTCTCTGACTCTGGTCTGAATTTTGTCTCTAGCTTGAAATCTTTCTCGGGAGCAGGACAAAAACTAAGGAACGGAACTCCAAGCCTCCTCCAGGTCACAGACGCAGCGCCTTCCATGCAGTGTTGGAAGGAAGGGGTTGGATTCTCAGCCTGTTCTATTGATCAATTTACCTGGTAGCTGCATTTGCAACGTCGGTTTGTGCTTCATGTGTTTATTCAGAAGAGGCATCCTAGGGACTGTGAGCAGGACCCGGGCCTTCCTTGTCTCTCAATTGGAAGTGGTCACGTCGGCTAAGCAGAGCCAGACAGAGGTGGCTGGAGGGGCAGCTCAGAGTCGGAGGCCTGAGAAAGCGATGGAACCTTGCTCCCGTCTTTCCCCGGGGTCTAAAGTGAACTCAGGAGCACGGGTTGTTCTTGATTCTCACAGGGGAAGTGCATATTTTCAATTTACAAACATAAAAGTAGGGGCCATGGAAGAGAGTGATTGAAAGCCTCCACAAAGATACCGGCAGGCACCACTGCCTCGTCCGTCTCAACAGACATTTTGAAGGCATTTCTGAGGCGTCTGGTCCTCAGATTCCCAACAACACAACCACAGGAGGAAGACCATTTCAAGTCACACCTAGTGTAATGTCTCCTTGACCTTGGGCAAGTTGCTTAGCCTCCCTAATTCTCCTCTCACTACTTTTAATAGTAATTCTAGCCAGTACCCTGCCCCCAGATTCACATAGTATCTATCTTGAGGGGGTGGCTTAAGGACTATAAGATTACATTAATAAGTATAGAGGAGAAAGTAGCCTACAGGAAGTGCAGAAGGTTAATGTTTCTCGTTACTAACCAAGCGGTGGGAGGTTCTAGTCCAGCCAAGGGAATACCTAGGAAGAAAGACCAGGCAATCTTCTGTAGAAGCATTTGCCACTGAAAACCCTCTGGTACACAATCCCGCTCTGCTATATCTGGGGTCACCACGAAGGTTTGCTGGTTGAAAGATGAGGAAAGGGCAGTAAGATTCAATGACTGGGTTGATCTTGGCGGGGCGGGGCGGGGCGGTGGGGAGGGCAGGCCCTTTCTAGAGAGTCTATGTGTACACACAGAGCAAAATAGACAAACAAAAACCTCAATGTCATGCACTTGATTCCAGCTCATAGCCACCTGATAGGACAGGGTAGAACGGGACCTGTGGGTTTCCCTGATTATACCTTAATTCTTAATGAGAGTAGAAAGCAGCCTCTTTCTCCCTTGGAGTGGCTGGGGATTTTGAACTGCTAATCTTCTGGCTAGCAGCCCAATGCTTAACCACCCTGCCAGGCACCAGGCTCCTCGTGGGTACATAAAGGATTTGACATACCCAATGAGGTAGTTAGTTTATTGTGCCAACCTGGCTGATAAACACATGTGGGATTCATTGAAGGGTGGAGAGAGATATGGCTCAGCGACCCTCGCCTTTCTGATCTCTTGCTTTTTGATCATCGGACCAGTGTGCGGCTGCCATGCTTGTTCTGTGCTTCAATTTGCAAGCTACACCACCTGTGGGACACCTAACCCCATGGACTGTGTCGCTGTAATTTGAGGTTCCTTCAAGACCTGCTTTTCCATACCATTGGAGTTTACATCTTTTGAGCTGGGGACTGTCAGACCCTGTCATCTGGCTGACTGTTGGTGACCTGCCTTGCTGTTTGCTGCCTGTGCCCAGATAGCCTGAATTTCTCTACAGAGGATTACCAAGCAGCCTTCAAGACTTGAAGGACTGCCAGTGTTTTAAAACTGTCTCACGGTAGTGAATTGCACTGAGCCATTTGTACTGCTTTATAATTTAATTAACTGTTTGTTTCTTATATATATATATCTGTATCAATATATATATAATTATTAGCATTCTGATTTTATTTCTCTAGAGAACCCTGTCTAACACACCCAAACTCAAACCCACTGCCGTCTAGTCTGATTCTGATTTCTAGCAGCCTTACAAGATGGAGAAGAACTGCTTCCTAGGCTTTTCAAGGCTGTAAATCTTCACCGGAGCAGATAGTCTCGTTTTCCTTGATTGCAGTGACTGGTAGGCTCGAACTGGAACCTTGTGGTTATCAGCCCAACTCATAACCCATTGTGTCAGCAGGGCTTCTTCAAGACTGAGTCTTTACGGGAACAGACAAACAGCACAGCTGCTCAGCATAGGGCTAGCCAAAATGCCTGAAATAATATAATATATGGATAGGTATCTTTTTATTATTGTTAAATACCTTATTGGGGGCTCTTACAACTCTTTCACAATCCATACATTCATCCAGTGTGTCAAGCACATTTGCACATACGCTGCCATCAACATTTTCAAAGAATTATCTTCCCACTTGAGGCCCTGATATCAGCTCCCCATTTCCTATATAGCATTTAAAATTTTTTCTTAATTTAGAAATCAATTGAGAAATTACTGATGGGTTACCAACAAACAGACTATTGGCAGACTTCTAACTTAAAAAATCATTTTATTAGGGGCTCATACAACTCTTATCACAATCAATCTGTACATAAATTGTGTAAAGCACATTTGTATATTCATTGCCCTCATCATTCTCAAAGCATTTGCTCTCCACTTAAGCTCCTGGCATCAGCTCCTCATTTTCCCCTCCCTCCCCCTTCTCTTTCCACCTCCCCCTCCCCATCCCTCATGAACCTTTGATAATTTATGTTATTATTTTGTCTTATCTTACACTGTCCAATGTCTCCCTTTACGCACTTTTCTGTTGTCCGTCCCCCAGGGAGGAAGTTATATGTAGATACCTGTAATTGGTTCCCCCTTTCCAACCCACCCTCCCTCTACTCACACCACTGGTCCTGAAGGGATCATCTGTCCTGGATTCCCTGTGTTTCCAATTCCTGTCTGTACCAGTGTACATCCTCTGGTCGAGCCAGATTTGTAAGGTAGAATTGGGATCATGATAGTGGGGTGGGGAGTGGGGGTAAGGAGAAAGCATTTAGGAACTAGAGGAAAGTTTTCTGTTTCATCATTGCTATACTTCATCCTGACTGGCTCGTCTCCTCCACGAGACCCTTCTGTAAAGGATGCCCAGTGGCCTACAAATGGACTTTGGGTCTCCACTCCACACTTCCCACCTCATTCACAATGATATGATATTTTGTTCTTTGATGCCTGATAAGTGATCCCTTCAGCAATTCATGATCACACAGGCTGGTGTGCTTCTTCCATGTGGGCTTTGATGCTTCTGAGCTAGATGGCCACTTGTTTACTGTCAAGCCTTTAAGACCCTAGACCCTATATCTTTTGATAGCCGGGCACCATCAGCTTTCTTCACCACATTTGCTTATTCACCCTCTTTGTCTTCAGCAATGGTGTTGGGAAGGTGAGCATCATAGAATGCCAGTTTAATAGAACAAAGTATTCTTGTATTGAGGGAGCACTTGAGTGGAGGCCCAATGTCCATCTCCTACCCTAATGTTAAACCTATAAATATATGCACATAGATCTATTTCCCCATCCTCATATATAAATATATTTACATATGTACATGCCTTTATTTAGACCTCTATAAATGCCCTTTGCCTCCTAGCTCTTTCCTCTATTTCCTTTGACTTTTTTCTTGTCCCACGATCATACTCAGTCTTTATTTGGGTTTCAGTAATTCCTCCTAGTTACATTACCCTTGATCATGCCCTACCAGGCCTCTTACACCCTCCTCACCGATTTGGACCACTTGTTCCCTTGTCCCTGGGTTTGTTAACACCACTACCTTCCCCCACTCCCACCTCCTCCTCTCCCATGTACCCCTGGAACTGTAAGTCCCATTGTTTTCTCCTCCAGATTGTTCACCCAGCCTATCTTATTTAGGAAGACCTGCAGAGATAATAACATGCACAAAAACAAGACAGAGTAAAACCAAGCAACAAAATAAAATCAATAACAACAAACCAATGACAAAAAACAAAGCAAAACGCAACAAGAAAGAAAAAGCTTGTAGTTGGTTCAAGAACTGTTTGTTGGCCTTTGGGAGTGTTTTCCAGTCCAGTCTGTTGGGGCACCAAGCCCTGGCCCCAAAGTCTATTTTTGGTATTCCTTAGGGACTTTGCTGCTCTATTTCCTTGCTGTTCTATTGCACCCCTTAATGTTTTGCCTCGGTGTGGTGGGATCAGATCAGGTGGAAATCCCACACCGTGTCTCCAGTGTTGTCCCCTGTAGGGCTATGGGTCAGTGAGGGATGTCGTGTCTCATAGTTGGGCCAGCTGTGTGGTCTTCTCTCTGCATTGGCTGCTCTGAGAGGGAATATCATCCTCAAGGCTTGGTGGCCCAGGATGTGCTCCACTCTCTCTTCCGCCCCCCTTCATTTGTTCCCGTGTGCCCTGATCAGACATGTCCCTCTCCCAGAGCTGCAGATTCAGTGCTGTCCTCTGAAATAAATTCTTCTGGTGGGGGGGTTGGTATCTATAGTTATGATATATACACATGTTACAAATGCACACATATGTGTGCATACAAGGATGCTTCGAGGAGTATTATCCTATGGCTGTAGTTCACGTCTGGGTTGATTCCAAATAAAACATATTGAAACATGTCTCTGTGATCAATGGGTGATTGCACATGAATTCTCTCATTAATATACTTGTCCTCATTTCTTTAAGGTGCCTTCAAAAATGGGGCACCCAAACCGTAGCTTTGGTGATCATTAGCATCTATATCAATTAGATACCCCTGGCAAAGATGGGTGTGCAGCCCATCCTATCAATTGGGTCAGCTGTTAGACCTCATTGGGGGTGTGGCCTCTTGTATAATAAGAGCAAGGTCCTAGGCAGAGCCACATTCTCTTTGACCCTTTGGCTTCTGCTGGACTTGGGTCCTATGTCTGGTTCCTGTCTCCACTGGCAGTGCCTGGTAGTCCCAGGAGCCATCAGCAGACTACCAACAGTGGATTCATTTGGCCAACCTTGGATTGATTTACTTCTATATCCACCAGCCTGTACTCCTACCCCCTGCTTCGTCATCCTACTTGCTGTTCATCTGCTGCCACAGCTCCACACGTTAAGAGAACCCTGACTTGAATTGTATAAGACTTAACCTACTTCTACAATTGTGTAAGCCATTTCTCAATATAAATTTCTTTCTAAATACAGACACAAGTGTCACTGGCTTTGTTTCTCTAAGAACTCAACCTAACACAGCTTCTGATAGGGATCAGTTAGACCAGTGAAGCTCAAGGCGTAGGGGTCAGCTCAGAAGGTTATGAGGACAACTTTTGGGGATACTAGAGGAGTCATCTGGATAGAATTTATCCAAGGACCCAAGATTAGTATGGAGCCTTGTTAGGCAGAAGTATTTAAGAAATCTGAAAACTGCATTGATGAGAAAAAGACCAGGAAAATGGCACCAATGCTTTTTTTTTTCTGTCCCAGCAATGTACCTGCACATTTCACCCTCAAAGGGCATCTTAACTCCAAGATGCGATTCATGGTGATACTGCTGATGGCAAGATCTACATTATTTGTTTAGAATCTTGTGCTTGGTGCTGCCTTAAGCACTTTGCATACATTACCATGTGCTATCCTTTAAAAATTCTATGAAGTATATATGATTATTATTGATAGCTTGCAGATGAAAATTTGCATTGGCTAAACCTGCTGCACAAGACCTCCTTAAAGGATCGGAGAACAAGGATGCCACTTTGAGGACCAAGGTGTGAAAAACCCACTCCATGATGTCTTCAATCGCCTCATAGGCAGGTGAAATAAGGAAACATTGAATAAAGAAGAGCTGAGAAGAATCTATGCATTTGAATTATGGTGTTGGTAGGGAATACTGAAAATACCGTGGGCTACCTAAAGAACAAACAGATCTGTCTTGGAAAAAGTACAGCCACAATGCTCCTTAGCAGCAAGGATGGTGAGACATTGTCTCACATTAAACATGTTATCAGGAGAGACTAATTCTTGGGAAAGCACATCCTACTTGGAAAGTGAAAGGGCATTGAAGGAAGAAATGAAGCCCCTTGATAAGATGGACATACACGGTGGCTGCAACAATGGGCTTCAGCATGATAGCAAATGTGGGATGGCGCTGGACTCAGCAGTGTTTTGTCCTGTTGTTTGTGGGGTCGCTATGAGTGGAACCCATTGGACAGCACCTCAACAGCAGCACTGGAGAAAACGAACATTTAGAAAGTTAAACACCTTCCCAAAAGCCATCCAGAAGAATCGGGAGTGAAGTGGGTGGTCTCTATGGAGCATACATTTTTAACCACTGTACAAGCCCAAACTAAAATCTCCTGTGAGCCTTCTGCTCCCCATGCCCTGGATTATCCTGTCTCTGGCCAGAAAAATGATCATGTTTGATCATGTCCTGGGATAGAATTATCCAGACTTCTAAGCTCAGTCTCTTATGCTGGACTTGAGTTACTCATAAGGTGGTTTAAGGCTCCGTCTCAAGTGCCATCACCAAGAAGAGAATGTTGTCAAGTCCCAGGGGCAGAGCAGAGAGAGGCAGGGGCTGGAGAAAGCACTGTGGCAAGGGGAAGAGGTGTCTTCCCATTGGATGTAGTTCTTAGGACCGAGTGAGGAGAGGTGGTGGGGTTGTTCATTATTCAGCAGTACAGCTGGGCCCTCCAGGGCAGAGACATTCCAGTGGTAGGGTCTTAACAAAAGATCTTTCAGGTGTTGAAGATCGGAATACTCTAATTCTTCAAGGTGGCTACTGCTCAGGGAAAGCGACCTGTCTCTCCTGGGGAGATAGATCAAAGCTCAGTCCAAAAGAGTGATTACATTTAGAACGCACTAAGAGACATAGAGTCAAGAAGCCGGAACCAACATGAGATTTAAGGAGAAAAGGGGTATGTGTAACTGGTCGAGACAGGAAGTAAGGAAGCAGGAACTCCCCGCGTAGCCTGCATCTTTGTTGGATATATTGGCTACTCCTCTGCATCCTCCAGGCTCAACTTGGGGCTTTTCGATCTGGTTAAATATGCAGGAGAGAGAGCACCTTCCAAACTCACTGCCATCAAGTCAACTCTAACTCACAGTGACTCTGTAGGACATAAGAGAACTACTCACTAGGATTTCTGAGACTGTAAATCTTTACTGGGGTTGAAAGCCTCATTGTTCTCCACCAGAGCTGCTGCTGGGTTTGAACAACCAACCTTTCAGTCAGTAGCCCAAACATTCAACCCACTGAGCCACCAAGATTGCTCAAGGGGCACCTTAAAACCCAGGCTGTCCACTGAGCAGCTCAGCAACTCCAATCAACTGGCTCACACTCAGGAAACACCCTTGTTCAATCTCCTCTCTTTCCAAATTTTGAGTCCCTTGAATTTAAAATAGATAAAATGCACAGTAAGCTAGTAACAATGATGAACAATAGCAGCTGGCATTTGATAGTAGAGTGGCCATGTCATTTATGGCCCAAGCTACCATGAATAGGCATATCACAGTAGGCATCAGCCAGGACAGTGCCTTGCAACGCGATCATGGGCACATTCCTCAAAGTCTCAGAAATTCAGTTTCCCCCTTCCACGCCTTCAGGTCGATTTCAGCTCATCGTGGTTTTCTAGGACAGACTAGAATGAGCCTGCAGCTTCCAAAGCTGTCCGAGTATCCCTTTCCAGAAGCAGACTGGTTCATCTTTCTCCTGCAGAGGGGCTGGGGGCACCAACTGTCCACCTTCCGGTTTGCTTTGAGTGCTTTAACCACTGCAACAGCAGGGCTCCTTTCCTTCCACATATAAGGGTCAAGGAGGGGTGGTCTGGTTCATGTGCTTAAGGACAGGGTCTACATAAGTACCACAGCTATCAGTACATACAAAGGGAGGAAGAGGTTCTCCCACGTGTTAGGGTGAGAACCTGTCTTTGCTTCCGAGTGCTGCTATATCAGACACACTGGTGTGGGTGGTTTTAAAGACAGGGATCTATTTTCTTGAATTCCCGAAGCCTAGTGGTCCTTTGCTGTTCTTCGGTGCCCTTAAGTTGACTCAGAGTGACTCAGATGACATGTTAGAGCTGTTCCACTGGATTTTCCAGGCTGTCATCTCTAGGGGACCAGGTTTTCGGGTCTTTTGTCCACAGAGCCTTTGAGTGGGCTTGAACCACCAACCTTAATATTAGCAGCCTCTGTTGAACTGCTGTGTTACAAGGGCCCAGGAATCCTGAAGTTCCTGGACATGTTGAAGGCCTAGGTGTAAGTAATCAAGATGGCCTGCTACCATCAGAACATCTGAGATGAGGGCGCCTCTAGTTTGACCCTCTGCCTAACAGAGTAGCCAAGAATGAGGTTCTTACCAAATGAACCTTCCGACCATGACCAACGACTCTAAAAGGATCACATTAGAAGATCCTGACTAGAGGGCAGGACAAGGATGGAACATAACTCAGAATCATAAATGAAGCTAGGCTTCCCTGAAGGTCAGAGACAGGTGTAACCCCCAAACTTAGTCACCCTTTGGGTGTGGAAGTCAACCCACCCCTTTGTTAGAATGATCAACCATTTAAGATCCAAAGGGCATCATTTGGCCAAGGCCAAAGAACAGAGGGTTAGGGAAGTGTGAGGGAGGGAAACAGGAAACACACGGAGGAAGTGGGGGAGGGATGCTCCATCCAGGGGATTGCAAAGATGACTTACAATCACGGTTGTGAACTGTTGGCAGTAAAGCTGATGATCTGTTCTGTAAATCTTCACCTGCTTCACATGTCACCCAATACAAACTGATGTTCTGACATGTAAACCCCCTCCTAACTCACACTGAAAAGTGCCACGCCCACATTGAAATGACCTCATTACCATTATCAAGAAAACCCTACGCCCAACCAGTAGAAGGGCTCCCTTTACTACCTGTATTTGTGGTGGGACATAATTCAGAGCCCTGGTGGCATGGTGTGTGTGTGTGTTAGGCGTTTTGCTGTTAATTTAATGCTTCCAGTCCATAACCTGTGCTGTGGGAGGAAGACGAGAAAGATGAGGCTATCTACTCTCCTGAAGGCTCACAGTCTCAGGAACCTAGATGTGGTCACTATGCGGAGGAATGGCAGTGAGTAATGAGTGAATGAGTGACGTGAATAGCAGTCGATTGTTCTGTTTGTACTATAATCTGTATCAAGATGTAAATAATGCCTCTTTGAGATTACTGTATCTCTTACCCCACCCACTCTGGAAGCATGTGTATGTCCACGTGTTCTCTCACTCGTACACACATGTAGACACAGCACATGTGTACGTGCTCATGGGCCCGAAATCCTGTGGGGCTCCCTCCTGCAGTGTCCTGGGAGGCCAGAGAGCTCACTCCTGTGGAAAGCCAACAGCTGCATTTCATGGTTTGGCCCAATTTTGCTCAGCCAGCTTAGTCCATCATGGTTGATTATGTCCTCATTTCCACCCTCAGCCTGCAAAAGGAGAAAGGTCAGCTAGTCTGGAATTGTTATACAGCTGTTCCAGATGTTTATGGAAGAATTCGATATCCCGGCTCTTTCCCAGAAGTTAGAAAAGAAGGAAAGACTTGTGAATGGGATATTGAAAGCTCGAAATTAGTGGCAGGGAGTGAACAGATTTCTCTGTTAACTGACCCAGAACATCAAATCGATTATGTCATTTAGCGTCACTGCTCCATTGGCTAGCTATTAGTACTGCACCCTCCTACCTTATAGTCAATTGCACACTCTAGAGATGGGAGAACATATTTATTTTGCCTGCGACTTGCAATTTTCTGCCATATAAACTATTCGTAATTTGTAATTTCTTTCTCCAAGGGGAGCCTATTACCCCAGGAGAAATGATGATCACCGTATTTGAAACATGCCGTCTCTGGCCTTCATCTCTTCTTGTCTTATTTCCTGCCAAAAGGGAGCTTGTCATTCAAGGACCCAGAGAATTCATCCATATTTTAGAAAGGCGATGCTTTCTAGCTTTGAGCAAGATTACTCCCTACATATCTATCTATCTATCTATCTATCTATCTATCTATCTATCTATCATCTATCTATCATCTATCTATCTATCTCCACTCTCTATCTCCACCCTCTATCTCAGTGAAAGTCAGAAGGCAAGAGAAGAGGCAATTACACGCAGCCTCCATCAGTTGCCCAGTAGAGAGGAAATGAATTGCAAAGGGGGTGACTATCTGCCAAGGGAACCTGTGAAGTATTGAGATCTACAGGTTTAAATGGACTCCCCAGATTCTTCTTGCTGTCGCTGTTGGCTGCCATTCGATCAGCAATCTCCCTCCCTCGCGGAGACCGTGTGCACAGCAGACCAAAGTGCTGCCCTCTCCTGCTGCATCTTCATCATTAGTTTTGCCTCGGTCTTGCAAAAAAAAAAAAAAAAAGTCTTATTCTTGATGGCAGTATGCAAAACTCAACAGCCATCTGACCACAATTCCCTAGTAACAGTTTGATAACAATAGTTACACACTTGGCATGGTGTCACTGTCGAAGCGCTACTCATATTGCTTCATCACCATTAAATCAGGTGTCTGAACGTTCTCATGATTGACTGTTCTTGGTTTATATCTATGTAGAGAATCATTTACAAGAGTGCTATGCTTTAGGTAGATGTTGTGCAAAACACGTTGTGACATTGAAATTCTAAACCACAAGGTCAGTGGTTCAAACTCACCAGTTTCTCTGATGGACAAAGATGAGGCTATTGCTTCTGTAAAGAGTAACAGCCATGGCGACCCTCTGTAGGGTTGCTAGGAGTCATAATGGACTCTATGTTTGGGGTTTGGTTTGGGGTTGATTGTTTTGATTTACTTGGCTTCATTTTACACTTTTGATTCAAGGTTCGAATTATTTCTGGGCATTTGTTTCCAGAGGTTCCCTACATCTCAGTGGACATAGTAAGTCTGTATATGAATTCTATATGAGTTTGATGTTGCATTTCATGCTTTTCATCTTTTTGAATTCTCCCTTTATGGGATTCTTGATCAAAACTTTAGTAGTGGTAGCCAGCTACCACCTCTCTTCTAGTCTTAAGGTACTTTATGGAGGCAATTAAAGCTCAGTCCATTCCCTTCTCTGATTCTCTGATTGATTCTCTGATTCTCTGATTCTCTGATTCTCTGATTGATTCTCTGATTCTCTGATTCTCTGATTCTCGGGTCAACTTTTCCCTCTGCTCTTCCAGGTGAATAGAGATCAATTGTTATGTCTTTGGTGGCTGCTCATGACTCTCTAAGACCCCAGGTGCTACTTATCCAATTAAGAAGTAGAATGAGTAGAACTAACTAGTAGAATTAAGAGGAATTAACAGGTAGAATTAAGAAGTGCCATAGACAGTTTGCTGAATAGTAATGGGACCATTTTGACCCTAGGGTTTTGATTATGCACATTACATTTCAGAAAGATATTCACCAATGGATTTGAGGCCTTAGAGAAGGGCATGGCAGGGGACAAGAATAACTTTCCTCAATGAGAATTTTCAAGTAAACAAAAACCTATCACCTGCTCTGTCACGAGCTACAGACCTGTCCTCCTGACAATCGTAGACCCATGATGGTGTCTGATTCAGAGAAACAAGATGATGTGTGATTTGCATCTTGACTCACTTGCCTCTCTCTAAAGATCCTTCTAAATGAAGTCCTAACTTCCAATCACTTCCTAGCCTTCCCGGGAAGACCTCTCCCTAACTGATTGTGTCCTACAGGGGCTGAGCCCATGAAGATATTATTTCCTGTTTTGCTCATTCTTCAAAGGAAAAAGAAAAAGCTGCACACTGCCATGAAAATTCTGTTGGTATTTTCCACTGTGCGTATTATCTGTCCACATTCCATTTCAGCCCGTGATGACGGCTGGGACCTGACCTCAGGCAGAGCTCTCCAAAGAACATACCAGCCAAATCATGCTTCCAAAAATCCCCAATAACAGTTGAAAAGAGCCAAGGAGGCCAGGTGCTGGGCAGGAGGATATTTTAGGCTTGGATGATGGTCCAAATTGGATACTTCCTCTGCCCACCAGACCCATCCATTAAGAAAGAGAGCCACACACAGTCCTCTCTGACTTCCCCTCTCCCTTTGCCTTATGAAAGCCCTCCCATTTCTCCATGTGTCGTGGGGCATTCTTTTTGTTATGTGGAAAGCTCTGTCTATCATTGGCAATGTAAAGAATTGGAATGGCTTGGTGGCATGGTGGTTATGCGTTGGGTTGTTAACTGCAAGGTAAGCAACTTGAAACCACCAGCCTCTGTGGGAGAAGGACCAGGCTTTCTACTCCGATAGAGTTACGGTCTCAGAAACCCACCTACACCGTTGTTAGGGGTCTCTGCGCACAGGAATTGATTTGATGAGAGTGAGTTTGAGTTTTGAAGGCAACAGCTTAAGCATTGGATTGCAAGCTGCCAGGCCAGCGATTCAAATCCACCAGCTGTTCATTGAAAGAAAGATGGGGCTGTCACCTCCTGTAAAGGTTTAGTCCCAGAAGCCCTAGGGAGCAGTTCTACTTTGTTCTATAGGGTTGCTCTTAGATTGATGTGAAGGCAGTAGGTTTGGGTTTTATTTGACATAGTTGACTTTTTCTCCTGGTTGAAACATCGAATGAATGAAATCGCTTCCAAACTAGTTTCTCTCCCCACTGCTATACCTCCCTCCAGGTCACCCTGCTGCTGTCTGGTTTCTGGTAAGACTGCTCTTCTCAGTGTCAGCCTAATCACCTTGCTGGCTCTGGCAATCCTCAAAGGAGAATGTTTACACTCCTTCGAAACCAAACCAAACCTGCTGCCATAGAATCAATGCCGGCTCGTGGTGACTGGCTCTGGCCTTTGAAGACTACTTGCTTATGAGAGTAGGAAGTCCAGGCCTTTTCCCTTGGAGCTGCTGGTGGTTTCAAACTCCTGACCATACAGATCACAGCCCCAAGGGTGACCACTACACCACCAGGGCTTAGACCACCTCCAAGTTCTCAAATACTTGCCCAAAGATTCTCTTCTGAGTCCCTGCTGCTCATCCTGTGTTCCTGCATATCCAACCTTTGTATTTGCTCTTAGGTGCCCCGAGTCAGCGCCATGTCACCATGACTCTGAACAACAGAAAGAAACCCTTCAGGGTCCGGCACCAGCCTCACAATTGCTGTCATGCGTGAGCTCGTGGCTGTAGCTACTGTTCCAATTCACCTCATTTGGGGCAGTCCCTCTTTCTCAAAGACCATCTACTGTACCAAGTGTGGCTTTTTTTCCAGGAGCTGGCCTCTCTTGGTAGCGTGTCCAAAGTACACGAGCTAAATTCTCACCATCCTCAATTTGAAGGAGCATCCTGCTGTATGCTCTCCGACCCTTCAGACCTCCTCGATGTGCTGCTGGCTTCTTTCATACTTCAACAGTTCCCTCTCTTTTGAATGTCCTTTCCACTCACATACGCGTTTTGAAGCATTCTTATGGTCCACTGGAAAAACTCTTCTCTTATTAAGTTTTCCCAATGTCCTTAATCGTAACTAATTACTCTCTGTGATGAACCTCTACAACATCTATTTGGTATCCACTTGTGTAAGGCTGTGTTCTCCAGAGAAGCAAAGCTAGTGACACTTGTATGTGTTGATGTATAGAAAGAGATTTATGTCAAGAAGTTGCTAAATCCAGTCTGGTTCAAGTCCATGGGCCAGATGTAAGCTAGATGCTTCTCTTTGCTCCTGTAGCTTCAGCAGCTGATGATGAGTAAATAGGAAGATGAAGCAAGAAGACCACACGCTGGTAGATACAAAGCTGAGTGAATCTGAGAGAGTGTGGCAAGTCTGCTGCTGGGATGGCAGGCAATTTAAGAAGAGGTCTACGAACCAGATGTAGGAACCAGATCCAGCAGTGGAAGTGAGCTAGCTTCACTTGTGATAAGAATTATACGAGCCCCAATAAAATGATTAAAAAAAAAACCTCGCTCAATTGTGCCAAGACTGTGATCACATTAAGAAGTAGGTACTCTAACCCTTTTTTCCTACAACTGCTTGGCTACTTTATAGAAGATGCCACCATGGCCTTGACAATACTGTGTTAGATCATGTGTGGGAGAATCCTGGTCCGCCCAAGCTGACGTAAAACCCGTCACACTACTTCAATATACCATAGATGAGTTGACTGTGTGCTAGACTATGACCTCCTAGGGCCTATGGCCCCTAGACTATGACCTCCTAGGGCCTATGACCCCTAAATTATGACCTCCTAGGGGTTGCTGCTTTCTGCTCACTGCCCTCAAATTGGCTCTGACTCAAGGTTTCTGTGTTAGTCTGGGTAGACTAGAGAAACAAATTCATAGACACTCATACATAAATAAGAAAGATATTTATATACAAGAGTAATTGAATATTGAGAAAACATCCCAGCCCCATTCAGATCAAGTCCATAAGTCCAATAATAGCCCTTATGTCCGATACTAATCTATAAAGTCTTCTTCAGACTCAACACAACACATGCAATGACACCAAATGGAGGAAAATCACAAGCCAGTGGGCTGTAAGTTTTGTGGATCGAGTAGCGTTCTAAGCATCTCAGCACTGACAGGGGTCTCTGTGTGGCTTCTCTGGCTCCAGACGTCTTGTTGCATCAGGGTAAGTCCATGTGGCTTCTCCAGCTCCCAGGATGTAGCACCATGTGTCTTGTCAGTAGAGCGTCTCTCAGGGAGTGAGCAGAGAGAGAGAAGTATCCCCTGCCTCCAAGGAGGAAATACCCGAGTTCCCAGAATCCTCAGGAGGAGGCCAGGCCCACACACAGGCCTCATTGGCTATGACACGATTGAAAGACTAGACTCCACACCTTCACTCTTAATCCTTTGAAGTCCCAAATTGATAGCAGATTATATAACTACTACAGTTAACCCAAATACCACATAGAACAAAACATCCCCCAGTTCTGTGCCATCTTCACGATGACTGCCAGGCTGGAGTACATTGTTATGGCAACCGGGTACTGCCTTCTGACCCTGCGGCTCCTCAGCCAGTGCTGTCTTGAATGGTATTCTGTGTGATCCACATGATCTCCATGGGCTATTTTTCAGAAGGAGACCAGCAGGTCTTTCTTCCTAGTCTGCTCTATTCTGGAAGCTCTGCTGAAACCTGGCCACCATGGGTAAGCCTGCTGGTATGTGAGATACCCATAGTGTTGCTTCTGGCATCCTGGCAACAAACTCCCAAAGCATCACATAGCATGGCAAGCGGTGATGTTCCTCCAGGGTGGGTGAGGCTGGGCTTCTTTATCCTAGTAAAATAATGGTGCCCAGGCCAGACCTTGTCCCATGCACGGCTCCCTACGCATTGGTGTGTAATAAGTGAGTGACAGGCTCAAAGGCGGCAGTGACTCTGCACTGCCTGCATAATTGAGTTGTCATTTGCACATCTGCAGTAAGCCTGCAGGACAGAGAGGGAGAAGGAAACCTGGGCTGGAAGGCAGAGGAAATTTTTGAAAGACATCTGCCCTTCAGAACTAACTTCATTACTCCCCACACGACCTTCACAAAGACCCCGTTCTGCTCTCTCGCTCACCTCCTTCCAGCTTCTGGGCGTCTTTCATATTCTTATCTCTGTTGCACATGGCTTTTTGGAAGTGGTTTTATTAAAATGTATTTGAGGCAGTAGCTGGCCCATTAACTCTTTCTTGCATCCAGCTGCGTCAGATAAGCACCGAGAGGCTTTATTTTTCTCAATTAAGAAAAGTTGCATCTCCAATGACAACCAAGAAGCCACTGGGTGTACCCAGGATACAGTAGCACCACAGTATACATGTCACACTTTCTACTTCCTGGCAGCCGATATTCACGTAGTTATTGTGAAAGCCTGAGCCCAAGGCAGAAGTTTCCTCCGGCAGAAAACCACCTTCAGGACGCACATTCAAAGCGGAAGAGACAGAGAATGCGGAATGATCCGAGAATGAAATTCCTGTGATGGACGCTAACAGAGCCCTCATGGCCCTGGCGGGCAGCCTTTCCATATTTCATTGTGATTACTCTGCCCGAGCCACCTTTAGCAATCTTCTGTTCAGCACGTTCTTACTTCATGAATCCTCCCATTCACTTTAGCTGCTCGATGTTCAAGAGCAAGTTGCAGTTTCTTCTGAGATCCATTTTGGTCTTTTTCTGTCTTGTCTTCCTTTGAAGTTTTAAAAAAATTATTAATTGGGAATTAATACACTTATCTTCCCATAGTTCACATCCATCAGAATTGTACATCTACCACCACAATCAGTTTCCAAACATTTTGTTTCTATATGAACTCCTTAACATCGCCTCCCCTTTCCCCTTCCATCACCACTGTACCCACCCCTGAATCCCTTATTCTACTTGCTATTTCTATAGGTTCATCAATTCTGTGTTTCATATACTGATAAACGAGAAAACATAACACTTCATGAAGGGGACCCCCAATGACCTAACTGCTTGGAGAGACTCTTCTCCATGATCTTTTGCTTTCTTCAGATGTGTGGTCATTGCTGTCATCTCAAAACGTGGCTGGTGTTCCATCATGGATGCAGCAAACCTGCTCTTGAGATGGCCTCGAGAGCCTAGCAGAATATACAAATCCGGGTTTTGACCCTTGCGTAGTTGTTCTCGTTTCCTCCAGCTTCAATCTGAATGCGCACCTGAGCACCTGATACTTTATTTTATACCTGGTCCTTTTCCTCTTTTCCCCGATGATATTGAGCTTCTCCATGATCTCTTTATGAATGTGTTTGCTTTGTTGCCCGTGCATCCCACTCTGGTGGTCATTCCGTATGTCACCAGGGCAGGTCTCGTCTGAGCAACAGGGTGGCTTTGAGTGAGAACTGACTCTTTGGCAGTGAGTGAGCTGCCGTAGCGGAACTTCTCTGCAGCGAAGTTGTTGGTCTTACAAAATCCTACCATGGGATCTCCGTCATAGTTTCAATCACCAAGGCTCAACTTTACAGCTGCTGGGCCTTCTTCATTTCCAACTTTTGCATTACAAGCATAAGTAAGTATCCATGCGTACTAATTTCTTGTTTGATCATTTCAGACTGTGGAATTCTCTCAAAATCTTAATCTTTGGCCTTAGTATTTGAGTAATAGAGCAAATGGTCTTCCTTATTAAAAACAAATAAACAAAACCAACCCATTGTCATCAAGTCAATTCTGACCCAGAAGGATCCTATATAGGATTTCCAAGAGTGTAAGTCCTTTATGGGAGCAGACAGCCTTACCATTCTCCTGAAGGACCGGTGGTGGGTTTGTAGCATTGACCTTGCAGTGACCCGCCCCCAAACAAACTCAGAGTGCCACTAGCACTCCTTCAACTCCACAATCAAACTCACTGCCATGGAGCTGATCCCAACGCAGAGCTAGAGGAGAGAGACTCTATATGTCCCTGTTGGTTTCTGACACTCTTTAAAAAAAATCATTTTATTGGGGACTCATACAACTGCTATCACAATCCATACATACCTCCATTGTGGGCTTCTGCCACTCTTTATGGGAGTGGAAAGCCTCATTTTTCTCCTGTGGAGTGGCCGGTGGTTTCAACTGCCGACCTTGTGGTTAGCAGCATAACTCATGACCTACTATGACACCAGGGATCTTTAGGGTGCCTTCCACGTGAGAACATTTCTTGTGGCCATTGGGGCAAGGACTAACAATGGAATGAAAGCGGTCATGTACAGATCCCAGTGTCAAAGGCAGAGCTGTCTGGAACCTGGCACAAGATTGCTTCAAATCCCAAGAACCGTACATCTCAGTAATATTCAAACAGAGGAACCTGAAACTCCATGTGGAGTCCTGGGGTCATGGCGTCCCAGAGCAGAACCCAGTTCCACTGGCTTTCAGTGACTACCATCATCCAGAAGCAGATCACCAGCCTTTCTTTGGAGACACCTCCAGTGTCTTTTTTGAGACGGCTCTGAAAGCACGGAAAGAACCCCAGTAGCATAGTGGGTTACATGCTCGGCTTTGATCCTTAAGGGCAGCAGTTCAAAACCATCACATGCTTCTAGCGAGAAAGATGGGTCTTTCTACTCTCCTAAACAATTGCAGTTAAGGAAACTCACAGGGGCAGTTCTACTCTGTCCTACAAGATCACTGTGAGGTGGCATCGACTCAATAGCAGAGCAGTGAGTTTGTTTTGTTTTTTTTTTAATTTGGTGGCATAGTGAGTTACACTCATTGCAAGGTTGGAAATTCAAAATCACCAACCCTACTCCATGGGAGAAAGATGAAACTTTCTATTTCCATAAAGGGTTACAGTCTCAGGAACTCAAAGGGGGAAGTTTCTACTCTCTTATAGGGTCACTGTGTGTCAACATCAACTCATTGGTTGTGGGTTGGTTTTCTGGTTGAATGAATCGAGGGGCTTGTTGGTTTGCCTTAGACACTCCCTCACAGGGCCACAGGGTGGTTAGTGCTGCAACTTGAGGCTGAGTGGAGCAGGCCCATGCACCCAGAGGAGAGGGGGCCACACTGGATCTCCGTTTCTTGAAGAATAAGGGAACACACAAGAGAGGCAATCATGATGGAAGAGGAGAAAGGGGGGCCAATTGCCACTCTTAACCAGCAGCACAGACAACTGAATGTGATGGAGAATGTGATAGATAGGAGGCGTTTGGGAGGCAGAAGCTAATGCGATTTGGGAAGGGATTTGAAGGTCAAGAGAAGATTTTGACATGTGTTTCCTGTCTCTCAGACTCCTGTGGCCTTTGGGACATCTGAGTAATTGTGTGTCAAACCAGCTCTCCATTCGGCTCTTGGAAGTCTGCGCACGGAGGCTACCGCTTCCCCGGCCAGCTTTAGAGCTAGAGGCTGGCTAAGGTTGCGGTGGCCACGCTTCCGCCCGAGGAGAATGGGGACCTTCTGATAAGCTTGCATAGCACGGGCTTTTTCGAAACTGTCGCAGCTCAGGGCCCCCTGCTAGCTGAGCACTGAGGGGAAGACCCCGGGGGAGAAGTCTGCTGACTGGGCTGTCATTCTGTGCAGCCAGGGAGGGGTTCCCTCCAGCCTGCTGGCTTCCCTCTGCCTCACTCTGCCACGGACAGCAGATGTCCTTCCCTCCAGCCTCCACTTACTGGCAGAGTCCTGAACAGCTGGACCATACTTCTCTTTTTGGTTGAAGCCCGAAGTCGCATGACTAGGGCTCACCCCCACCCTAGACTTGTGCCTCTAGGTTGGCACATGTGTCTGGCGAACACATCTCATGTACAGTCTGTGACCCACCCATTGACTTGTGGAGGAGGAGTCTACACTTGTCTCCATACGGTCATTCTTCCGGACCCCTTGCCACCCCATGTGATTGTTGGCTGGCCCATGGGGACCAGCTGGACAACCCGTAGAAGTGCTGCGCTTTCCCTTTTCCTCCCTGTGACCTTTGACCCCATCGTTGTGGCGATTGTGTCAGATCATCTCCTTGACGATCTCACCAATTTTCCTTGGCCTCTGCTTTATGGTCCATGATGTCCTTTCCTAATGATTTCTCTTTCCTGAGGACGTGTCCAAAGTAATTGTATTCAAGACTGATTTGCTTATTCTCTGGGAAGTCTGGGGTGTATTCCATGTTTTTTTTCCAACAACATAGTTGGTTGTGATCCACACGGTTTTCCATGGCTAAGCAAGGTTTTTAAAAATAGAGTGCCAGGTCTTTCTACCTATTCTTAATCTATAATCCCTATATATTGTTCTATACCACCATCTAACAGTGGTTCTCAACTTGTGGGTTGTGACCCCTTTGGGAGTTGAATGACCCTTTCCCCGGGGTCGCCTGATTCATAACAGTAACAAAATTACAGTGATGAAGCAGCAACGAAAATAATGTTATGGTTGGGGGGTCACCACCACATGAGGAGCTGTATTAAAGGGTCGTGGCAGTAGGAAGGTTGAGAACCGCTGCTCTAACACGTTCTTTTCTTGTATCTTCTCCTTCTGGACATTCCCAGTTACCTCTCTTTCCTTCTGGATTGAAAGACTGATTAGTGAATGTCTGGGGTGGGAGTGAGTCCTCAGCCTTCTCTCTTGGACACTTAGGTCTTTCCTCCCAAGCTCGTCACACTCTTGTCACCCCAATGAGCCTTCTGACCAAACCTCAGTATAGACCACTGGCCAACACTGCTGCCCGGGTACTCTGAGTTAGACAGACTAGACAGACCAGACTTGGTTTATTTACTACTGTGAATAAACCAAGGGATACCATCTGAAAACTTTTCCCAAATGGAATCACAAGACAAGGGGTTGGGGGAAGAGAGAACATTCAAGCATGCTGTCCATTCTAGATGGCACACTGGCAGTTACTTGTGACCAAGCCTGGGGGATGCTTTTGTAAGATGTTTTTAGGGGACACTTGATTCTTTGTGAATCTCTCTTTTCAAACCAAGAATGTCACTTCAGAACCACTTCAGGAGCCACCACCATGGAGGGGGACACCCCTTTGTTAGCTGAGTTCCAGTAACAGGAGCCATGTGGGGACAAAGACATCAAGAGTGAAGGTGACAGAGCATATGAGGTCTTCTGAGCAGACATTGGGGCCATAAACAGAACACAGATGCCTTGACATGCAGGGTTCCTTGGTCCCAGGAAACTCACCCATCAAGAGTGGCCGGACCATGAGGCCCGGGAGAGCGCATCACTCAGAGGCGGGGTTCTGCTTTCAGAGAACAGCTATGTGGCCTGGGCAAGTGGCTCGGCCCTTTTGTACCTCAATCCCCCCCCCTGCAAAATGGGGATAATAATATTAATTATTATGGTAGCTCTAAGGGTTACCTCAATGGGTTGAGATGACAATTGAGTGAAGTCATGACTATTGAATGGTTGGTACACTGCTTGGCACAGCTCCTTGGTAGAGACGATAGTTAGGTTTTATGCTCGTGTATCAAAATAGAACTGCCTTATGGAAGCAGATTGCTAAGCCTCTTTGGAGGCAATGATGAGTAGATTTAAACAGTGACCTTTAGGCTATCCCTACTGTCATCCAATTGATTCTGACTGATAGATATCCTGTTAGAGTAGAACAGTATAGTTTCGGAGACTATAACTCTTTACAAGATCAGAGGGTCCCATTTTGCTCTCATGGGGGGGCTGGTGGGTTTGAACCGCCAACCTTGTAGTTAGAATCCCAACACTTTACTCACAGCACCACTTGGATTCCTTGTTTAGTCTGTAATTGTCATTAGCAATGATGACAATTAGTGAGGTTGATCAGACAAGTGAGGCTGGGGTTGAGAGAGGGTGACTGATGGAAAACAGGAAATGACCCATCATCTCAAGAGTTCTGTTTCCTCTTTCTCCTGCCCAACTCCCTCTTTTCCAGTTCCAACCACCACCACCACCACCACCACCATCACCACCACCACCACCACCACCATCACCACCACCACCACCACGGCCACAACCATGGCCATGTGTAAGTAGTTACACTCTCAGAAACTCCAGAGGAAGGTCTTCCCTGTCCTACAGAACAGCCATGAGGGACATCAACTCGATGGCAGTGAGAAGAGACCATAACGACCACTCCCTCTTTCATCTCCAACACCACCATCACCTACATTATAGTCCCACCTCCACCTCTATCTCCTGTGTAATCACCACCCCAACTCTACCCTTATCTTCACCTCCACCATCACCACCACATCCACCACGATCCTCACCTCCACCTCCGCCATCACCACCACCTCCACCACGATCCTCACCTCCACCTCCACCATTGCCACCACCTCCACCACAATCCTCACCTCCACCTCCGCCATCACCACCACCTCCACCACGATCCTCACCTCCACCTCCGCCATCACCACCACCTCCTCCACGATCCTCACCTCCACCTCCACCATCACCACCACCTCCACCTCCACCACGATCCTCACCTCCACCTCCACCACCTCCACCACGATCCTCACCTCCACCTCCGCCATCACCACTGCTACCACCACGATCCTCACCTCCACCTCCGCTATCACCACCGCTACCACCACCACCACCTCCACCTCCTCCACCTCCACCATCACCACCATCTCCACCACGATCCTCACCTCCACCTCCACCATCACCACCGCCTCTACCACGATCCTTACCTCCACCTCCACCATCACCACCACCTCCACCACGATCCTCACCTCCACCTCCGCCATCACCACTGCTACCACCACCACCTCCACCTCCTCCACCTCCACCATCACCACCACCTCCACCATGATCCTCACCTCCACCTCCGCCATCACCACCGCTACCACCACGATCCTCACCTCCACCTCCGCCATCACCACCGCCTCCACCACGATCCTCACCTCCAGCTCCGTCATCACCATCACTACCACCATGATCCTCACCTCCACCTCCACCATCACCACCACCTCCACCACGATCCTCACCTCCACCATCACCACCACCTCCTCCACGATCCTCACCTCCACCTCTGCCATCACCACCACCTCCACCACGATCCTCACCTCCACCATCACCACCACCTCCACCACGATCCTCACCTCCACCTCCGCCATCACCACCGCTACCACCACGATCCTCACCTCCACCTCCGCCATCACCACCGCTACCACCACCACCACCTTCACATCACCACCACCTCCACCACGATCCTCACCTCCACCTCCGCCATCACCACCGCTACCACCACCACCACCTTCACATCACCACTGCCGGTGCCACCGTCACTACCATCACAGACAGGGTCAGTGACCAGAAACAGGACTAAAACAACTTAGCGCTGTTACTTGAGAAATTCCTGAAAACCTGTCTTGTCCTCTCCAATCCCTCCCCGCTATTACATCCTCACTTAGACTTCTTCTCCCAGAGGAACTGCCTCTTTCACACAGAATAAGGGAATACTGACTCTGCCAGCAGCCCCGGTCACATAGTGGGTTTACCTGCTGAGCTGCTAACCACAGAGTCAGCAGTTCAAAACCAATCACCACTGCCCAGGAGAAAGATGAGATCGTCGTAGAAGCCCGCAGAACAGTTCTCTTGACTATGTCCTCACAGAGTCGCTATGAGACGGAATTAGCTCCAAGGTGGTGCGCTTTTTGTTCTTGTTTTTCACCCTGCTAGTTCCTTCCGCAGAAGAAATGACTGCCAACCTCTTACCGCGGAGCAGATGATGAATAGCGAGCTCATTCCAGGCAGCAGCTTCGGATGGGCATGATGGCCCTAGGTCATTGAGACAGGGAGGCAAAGAGAACCGTGGGCTTCAGAAAGTTGAAGTGGGGCAGGCACACCTGCAGAGGCGCAGCAGCCAGCTCCCATGAACCCTTGAGGCTGCCTTGGCCAGATCCAGCCAGGCCACACATGGCACACACGGACCTGCTTGGGGGTCCCGCGCTGCCCCTCAGCGTCCTCCTGGTGGTGGTGTCAGCTGCTGTGGGGTCAGCTGCCACTCATGATCCCCCCTGGCACAACAGAGAAAACACTGTCCGCTCCTGCACTGTTCTCGCCATCCCTGATTGGCTCCCAGTTCCTTGCTGCAGCCACTGGCCCTTTTGAGCTCGCGTTCCAGCCCGATGCTGGGATCTGGAGGGTTTTCAGTGACTCCTTTTGGGAAGTCAATCCCCAGGTCCTGCTTCCTACGCCATCTTCATCTGGAAACTCTGCTGAAAGAGGTGGTTTAGCATCGCCACAGCACCCAGGCTGCAAGGTTGTCACAAAGTAACCAACGAGTGGTGAGGTTTCCCTATCAGATAATCTGCTGTTCCTCTCCCATGCAGACCAAATGTAAAGATTAGGGGAGATCGTGTCACAAAACTCTCCCGTGCAATGCCAGCCACGGAGAGTTGCTGGGGAAATGGCCATGGGGCCATTGGGGGGCCCTGTGCACCCCCAATTGTTCTTTGAGCCCCCGACTGCAGCCATGTGTCAACCCACGTCATTGAGCGTCTTCCTCTGTTTTGATGACCTTGTACTGTAACAGGCATGATGTCCTGGTAACATGATGTCCATGTAACAGGCATGATGTCCTGGTGTCCTCAAATATTTGGCACTGCTGCCTCCAGCCCTGCACCCACCCGTCCCAGCGCCTCCATCCCTCACGCTCCCCTGCCCCCTCGGCACTACCCCGACTCCGCACAGACTCCGCCTCTGCCAGGCCAATGCTGTGGAGTCTGGCTTTTAGGAAGCTGCTGTAGATCATACATGTTAATAGAGACTGTACAAGCCCTGGAGAACCCGAGGAAGGCGGCATTTAGCGACTTGTCCCTGTGCGCTGCCCCAGCCGGGGTGGTGAGGTGGTTGCCTGGCCCTCCACGACAGCCTTTGTGGCTGCCATTGGCTTGGTGAAGTGGGCCCATTCCTTTTTTTGCTGTTTTAAATACCCCCAGGCAATCATCCTCATTATGGGCCAATGGCTTGGAAAACGTTAGTATTAAATCACCGCCATTTGCAATAAGCGGAAAAATTCATGTGCAGCTATAAATGCCGTTGCATATAGCTCGGCATTCAGGAAATAGTCGCCAAGTCCTTTCAAGGCCAGCACTTCCAAGTGGCATGGCAAGACAGGTCCTCCTGGGCTGTGCCGGAAGAAGGGGGACTCTGGCTCGGGAAGAGCTTTCTGGGCTCTGGACACTTCTTGTGGGAGATGGGGGCTGAGGGGGCAGGGGAGGAGCAATGCATTACCAGCAAACTATGGTGTCCTCACTGGGCATCAGACGCACGGTCTTTCTAACAGGATGTTGTGGTGTGCCATTGAGTCCGCTCCAACTCAGTTGCTCCACAGGACAGAAGCACACTGCCCCAGTGAGTTTCCACGACAGTAATCCTGCAGGAGTAAATGACCAGGCCTCTTCTCCCATGGAGCCGATGGTGGGTTACGCCTCCAACCATTTGGTCCACATCAGGGTCTGACCATTGTGCCACCCAATGGGACAGAGTAGGAATGTCCTACTGAGAGTTTGCAACCTCTCCAGGAGCAGACAGTCTTCCTTGTCCTGAGGAATGGCTGGTGGGTTTGAACAACTGACCTTGTGGTTAGCAGCCCAACCCCTTACCACAAGGGGTGGCTAGGATTCAGAACCAACACAATGGCCCCCACCACCACCACCCTATCGAGCTTACACGATCCAGTGTTCTTCAACAAGCTCCTCCCTGTCCCTCTTGATTGATAAGCAAGCTGGTTCTTTCCTTCCCAAAGAAATGTCTGGCTGTAATCCCGGCGTATCAGTATCCCCCAAACCTGCCCGGCAGACCCCATTTGGATGTTAGCCCAGGGTCTGGCCATTTCTGAGACTGTTCTTTGCCTTGAGACCCCACAGACAGATAGAATCTCTGGCTCAGGGCCAAGTTGAAGCATCTTCCTGCTTTTGATTGATTGATAGAGAAATGAAAGGATACATAGTGGGGTCTCGAGCAATGGCTTGTAAAATGCACAGTGAAGAATGTGGAACATCCAATTGGCAACCCCCAAGAGGCCATTGCTATCTGCTCCAATTCCCCTCTTCTCCAAAGGCACTCACCGTGGCTCACAGAAGTTAGGAAAGTGGCGTCCCACTGTTGTAGCAACCTGTCTAGCAGTCTAGTATTCTTCCCACTACAGTAACAATCCTGCTGGACATAAAAGCTCAGTTCCCGCTTTCCAGAACAATGCTAGCCCTGGGCAAAATGAAACCTCTATTAGGGCAATAGTCGATGCATTTGAAGTGTGGTGTTGGTGAAGTACTGAAAGTACCACGGACTGCCAAAAAAATCAAGCAACTATGTCTTAGAAGAAGTACAGCCAGACCGCTCCTTAGAGGCAAGGGGTGCAAAATGTTGCTCCTGTGCTTTGGACGCGTTATCAGGGGAGACGTCTTATCAGCGGAGAAGGACATCAGGCTTGGTAGAGGGCAGGGGGCAGTCAAAAAAGAGAGAGGCCTTCAACAAACTGAATCGACCCAGTGGCTGCAACAAGGGGCTCAGATGCAACAAGTGTGAGGGCGGTGCTGGGCCAGGCTGTGTTTCGCTCTGTTGTCTGTTGGTTCACTAGGGGTCACAAGTGACTCGATGGCACCTAAGAACAACGACAAACCAATCATAGAACCCTAACATAGTTTGATATGTGATTCAAACGTTGGAGTGATTTTTTTTTCAGGTGAGTCAACAATTTTCTAAGAAAAATGTTCAAAACTCTTCTCTGTCATTGTAGGGTAAGGCCATGCCAACAGGGCCCAAGCGACTGTTGGCATCATCACCATTTATCTGGAAGCACAGCTTCCAGGCAGGACCTGGAACTCTTGCTTCTCAAAATGGTTGTTGTTAGATGCCAGTAAGTCCATCCCAACAATAGATTTCCCAAAACGCGGAAGACTGCCAGGTCTTGTGCCATGCGCATGCTCATTGCTACGTGAGGCCTATGACTGCAACCTCTGTGTCCATCCACCTGGTCTGCCTCCTCTTCCCTGTCCCTCTGCTTCACCTAGTATGATTGCCTTCGCCACGGGGTGGTCCCTCCTTACAACGTGCCCAGAGAACATGAGGTCCAGTCTCGCCACACTAGCTTCTACGGCACTTTCTGGCTGTAGTTCTGCAGAGACAGCTTTACTTATTCTTGCAGTTGATGGCATATTTATTACTCTTCATCAGTGCTAGAATTCCATAAGAAACAATTCCACTTTGGTCTTCTTTACTCTGAAAAGCCAAAGTCTCAGAGCTCCCGGGGAAGTTCTACCCTGTCCTACGGAGCCTGCATGACTGCGAAGATAGATTTCTTGCTTTGGAGTTTTCATGTGCATATGACGTGATTGAAAAGAAAACATGCCTGAGTCAGGCACATGCTTGTCTTAAAAATAATGTATATTTGTTGGTTTTGTTTTGTTGGTCTTGAAAAAAATAATGTATTTGCTTTTTAACACTTTATTTTCTATTTATTCTTAACTTTTCTATTGTAAACTGAGTGAAAAACTGACATCAGTTTTCTATTTAAAACCCATATACATTTTGTTTCCTCTCATTGATTAGAATTCCCTTAAGGTAACATCACTTATTCCACATCTTCCCCGTGTTCCCTGACTCATCTTTCTGTTTTTAAATCTCTGACCTTGTGGTTAGCAGTCTGTTCCGTGGTACACTGCACCACCAGAGATCCTTTGTTGCCATTGGAGAATTCTCTGCTGTGGGCTAGTCATTGAGCCAATGGTGCATTCCATTTCAGAGCTGGAGGGTGACCAAGAGCTATAGTCTGTCTAACGCCAGTCTTCAAAACCCTGAGACCAAACGACTCCATGGTGCCAGGCAGCCATTCCCAGTTGCTTTGAAATGGATTGCTTTGGAAGGTCCTGGATGTTGTGGAAGGAAAATGGGGAACGAAACACAAAATCCCTAAGGATTTTTTTTTTTACACTTTTAAGAGGGTTTTCCCAGCACATGTACCCAATGAAAAGTGTCATTCGATTTTATTTGACTGCTGAATCTATGACTGACAATTGTGGATCCAAGCGTAATGAAATCTTTGACATCTTCAATCTTTTTCTCGGTTTTTCATGGTGTTATGCTGTGGTCCCGTCGGGAGGATTCAGTAATATATCCTAAATGCACATGGGTCTTGTGTGGATCCTGTTTCACTCTTTTACAGATGGAAATCCAATTTTGTGACCACCATTTGCCTGTCCTATTTAATGTGCTTTTTGGTTCATTTGTCAAAGCTCAGTTGTCTGTAGGTAGATGAGCTTTCCCTGGGTTCTGGGTTCTGTCCCATTGGTCCGTGCGTCTATCCCAGCACCAGTAGCGGGCTGTCTTGACTACTGTGGCTGTGCAGTAGGTTTGGAGACCAGGAAGTGAGAGGCTTCCTGCTTTGTTCTTTTTGAGAAGTTCTTCGCTTATCCTGGGTCTGTTCCCCCTCTTTATCAAATTAATTATTATTTTACCATTCTGTAATCTTGATCTTCATCAATAAATATTTCAACTCTTTTTCATTCGCAGCAACAAAGGTTATGTCATTTGCGTAAGGCAAGTTAACGAGTCTCTCTCCAATCCTGATGCCACATCCTTCATACAATCCAGCTCTCCGATCATTTGCTCACTATGCAAATTGAATAAGTACGGTGAGAGGGGACAACCCTGATGCATACCTTTCCTGATTTTAAACCATGCAGTATCCCTTGTTCTGTTTAAACTGCTGCCACTTGATCCATGTGCAGGTGTGGAAAATGACGTGTTCTGGAATTCCCTCACAGTCAAATGCATTTGCATAGACAAGAAAACGTCTTTCCTGTGTTCTCTGTTTTCAACCAAGGGCACCTGGTATCAGTAATGACATCACTTGTTCCACATCCTTTGTGGAACGGGGCTGGAATTTCTGTTGATGTCTGGCTGCAACAGATTTTCAACTGCCTTCAGCAAAATGTTACACGTGGGACTGCTAACAGTGAGGTCAATAGTTCTTAAACCACCAGTCACTCCACCAGAGAAAGGTGAGGCTTTCTACACCTGGGAAGAGCTACAGTGTCAGAAATACAAGTGGCAGGTCTTCCCTGCCAATTATGTTGTGCTGAGGTGGAATCAACTCGATGGCAGAGGGCGTGACTTGGGTTTGGTTTTGTTCGTGAGATTGTGAGATAACTTCTGTATTCTTTCTGTTCACCTTGCCTTTGGTTGTGATATCTGTCTTGCAATTTTCTTGGCATGGACAAGTGGGGGCTTCCAGAGGTGCCTCCATTTATTAAAGCATCTCAATTTGTATTCTGTCCATTCATGGAGACATATTGTTGGAAAATGCCCAGAGATGATTCTCCCAAAGAGCCCAATACCTATAGAAATATGTCTCCCCTAAGCTGCGTACTAGGCCATTGTTTTGCATAAAGTTGACTTGGTGAAACCAATTTCTTTAAGGCTCAAGATTCTAAAGACTATCTTAAGGCAAATGACCTATGTGGATCACCCTGACTCCATGGGCCCTGGAAATATGGATCCTAGAAGAATTAGTGTGGTTTTTCACCCCTACGCCTGACAAGGTGGCACCTAGGGTCCCCAAGTCTGTAATACTTTAGGGAAGCAGAGAGCTCCATCTTTCTCCAATGGAAGGCTGGTGACTTTGAACTCTAGACCTTGTGCTTAGCAGTCCCCATGCATGTCCTACCACACCAGCTGGGCTGTACAAGCACAGATCCCTGAGGGGTGTGTGCTCAGTTACTAATGGAAAGGTTGGTGAAAACCTACGGAGGATAGTCTGCCCACGGGGACCCATAAGTGAAACTGGGATGGCTGAAAGTGGAGTCGTGCATGTTTTACCACGGGAACGGCACAGCACACAGCCCCTTCTTAGATGTATCAGGACTGAAGGCTCTCCTGGTACTCCTTCCTTCCTACCTTTCTGTTTTTGGTTGGATTTTGGTGATATCACCCATCATTGGCGTCTGCTCCTCAGATTCCTACTCAGAAACAGATCCCTTGGCTTAGGAATTCTGACCTATGCTAAATTACTTAACTGGGTCTCAAATGCATAAATTATAATGTCATATTAAAATACATACTGCCATTAATGGAGTATCCAATCGTTACCTCGGTCCCTTGTATAGTAAGAGGAATTAAGCCTGGAGAACACACCTTGCTGAATTAAGATATTTACAGGCTATAAACACTTACAGAACATAAAACCATTTGTTTTAAAAATTCAAAAATTGGATTATGGCCCCCAAAAGAGAAGATACTCTTTTCCCATGAGTAATTCAAAATAAAACAATGGCAAACTTACCTACTCAGTGAATGTCTTATTTCCCCCACAAAGAGCGACGAGGCTGATGGATAGTTAAGTACTGAAATCTTTGAAACACTTTTTAAAGTCTTATTCATACTTTACTGGTTTTTATAGTCTGACAGCTTAGAAGTGAAGGGTGAATGCTTCTTAAAACATACCTTGAGCTCGACTAATGCTATTTCTCAGTCTTGATAGCAGGCTTTTATAAAGGAAAAATAAAGCTTGCATATTTGTGTTCAGTGAGTGAGAAGGGGGAGCTCCACGGTGCCGTGTCCCCTCAATTCCCTGCCTTTGTCTAGTGCATCATCACCTACTAGAGAGCCAGGTGACTTGCCTCAAGAAAGAGGTGGTTGAAACACCCTGTCTCCTGTTCAGTGGCATCATTAAGTTGAATCTTCTTTCTTAGTGACCTTGTGTGACTAACATAAAACAGCCTCGTGGGATTTCCTAGGCTTCGATCTTTATGAAAGCACCATAGACTACCAGAAAAGCATAAAAACAAACAAACAAAAATACCCCAACACTCTTTTTGGGAAAGTGCTCCTTGGAAGGAAGGCTAGTAAGACTTGCTTTCACACACAGACCTTCAGCACGTTATCAGGAGGCCTCCGTCCTCTGTTCTACTTGAAGAAGTCGAGGGTGGGTAGGAAAAAGAGGAAGGCCTTCAAAGACGTGAATTGACACCTGGCTCACACCTGACAACAGTTGTGTGGCTGACTCAGGAGCTGGCAATGTTTCCTTTGGGGCACATAAGGTCACTGTGAGTCAGAGCCATCCAGATGGCACTTAACAACAATGGCCATCCTTATGGGACCCTGTCACAAGATTGTTCTCATGTGGAACCACTGAATGGGTATAAAAACCAACTATCAGTCAAGCGTGTACCCGTTGCCCCTTCTATTTCTCGTTTCGTTGCCTATCCAAGAGGAAACAGAGGGCCACATTGAGTCCCCTTCTCATCCTCTGGGACACGGTATAGACCAGCTTGTCATCCTCTGGGACATGGTGTAGACCACAGCAGTGCCACTTCTTTTTCTTTTTTTAAAACTTTTTATTAGGGGCTCATACAACGCTTATCACAATCCATACATATACATACATCAATTGTATAAAGCACATCTGTACATTCCCTGCCCCAATCATTTTCAAAGCATTTGCTCTCCACTTAAGCCCTCTATCAGGTCCTCTTTTTTTTCCCCCCTCCCTCCCCGCTCCCCCCTCCCTCATGTGCCCTTGGTAATTTATACATCGTTATTTTGTCATATCTTGCCCTATCCGGAGTCTCCCTTCCCCCTCTTCTCTGCCGTCCATCTCCCAGGGAGGAGGTCACATGTGGATCCTTGTAATCAGTTTCCCCTTTCCAACCCACTCACCCTGCACTCTCCCAGCCTCGCCCCTCACACCCCTGGTCCCGAAGGTGTCATCCACCCTGGATTCCCTGTGCCTCCAGCTCCTATCTGCACACTAGTGCCACTTCTTAACCAGGGCTCTGCCTCTGGTGGTGTCTCTCTCTGGATCCTGTTACCAGGAGCAAGATTATTCCTCAGCAGTGCCTTCTGCCAATCTTGTTTTAGTACGTCTTTGGTCTTCTCAGGTCTTATGTCTTATTTAACTGTCTACTTTGGGGTTTGATACATGCAATAAAGAATAATCTTTCTAGGATATAAATGGTGGAGGGAGATCAAAGTGACATTTTTTACTATGAATAAATGGTTAGGAGAATAGGATGTTAAGTGGGGAGCCACAAGAGCTGGTGAACATGCCCTGCCCCAATCTCCACCATCCAGTCAAGCCACAGGACAGTTTGCCTGCAGGGAAGCTTGGCTGTGCAAAGCAGTGCTTTCAAAGATGGATGGATCACACTGGTCCAGGGTGGCTAGGAGTCTCAGCTTCTTCATGGGGCTATCTTTCAGAGGGATGTGCTCTCTGTCGAATAATGAATGATGCTTTATGTTTCTTATAGTTCCCTTATGTTTGTGTGTGTTCAGATAGAGAAAAGATTATACCTGGTATTGGGGCTGAAGTGTGTGTGTGTGTGTGTGTGTGTGTGTGTGTGTGTTGCCGTTCCTGAAGCAGCAACTTGCAGACGTTGTAGAAGTACAGAGAAAGCTTGCTAGGTTAGCAATCCAAGAACGCACAGGCTTCCAGAGCTCAGGGATCACCAACGTGGTCGGATTCCCTCCTATATAGTTCTCTCCGTGTTATTCCAAGGGCCCTGGTGGTATAGCGGTTATGTGCGAGACTGTATTCCCTGTGGTCAGCAGTTGGAAGCCACCAGCTGCTCTGAGAGACAAATAGTGGCCTTTCTACTCCTGTGAATGGGTACAGTCTCAGAAACCAGCATGGACACAATGGCCGTGGGTGAGTTGTGTTATTCCTGTTGGCCTTGCCTCTGCTTCTCCAAAAATAGCACAATGGTTTGAAGAAGGCACTTTCCAGTCTGCCTCACTCACCCCAGCCTCCAGGCTCTCTAGAAGTCGCGAACATAGTGTTGGTCCTCAGTAACTTTATTCCCACTAGGAAGTGGGTTTTTGTGGGCAGTTTCAAAGATCTGTTTTGTCAGGCTCTCTTTCTACTGAAATGTCTCCTCTGTTTCTTTTACCGTGTGAGAGAAGATGAGGTTTCTTCCATAAAGAACTACAATCTTCGGAAACCCACAGGGGCAGTTCCATCCTGTCCTGGGGCTCGCTCTGAGTAGGAAACAACGGGATGGCAGTAAGTTTGCTTTTGGGATTTTCTTTCAATTTACCCTTGTGGGCCCCACTGCAAGCTCAGGTGTTTGGGGCTCCCTTGAATAAGATTTCCAGGGCTATCTTCTCATCTCACTGACAACAGCGACGTTTTCATTATGTTTCATGTTTTGGTTATTTTAGATATCTTCTAGGAGACATAAACAACGTCAGGCTCGGTTTCTCTGAATCCGAGCAAATGGCCAAGGATCACCAGGTGGTTGAAGAAAATGGTTAATACTGAAGAGCAAGAGGAAACTCACAACCTCAGAGTCCGTGCTGACTCATCGCGACCCCCTGGGGATTTCGGAGACTCTGTTGGCAGGAGGACAAAGCCCAGTCATCTGGAGGCACTGAAGGTGGTTTTGAATTGCCAACAGTGTGCTTCCCAGCCCAACACACAAGCACTATGCCACCCAGAAAGCACTGTGAAAGCAGAAGTGACCTCAAGTCATCAAGACCGAGAGTAGGACAAAACAGAAGGAAAAGTATCTATCTTAAATAAGAGAAAGTGCCACAACCCAGAAAGAGCACCTGGGTACTGTTTGTAGAACTATTCAGAAAATGATTTAAAAAATGACGCCGGGGGTTTTGCAATGGTCATCGTTGTGAGGTGCCATTGAGTTAGTTCTGAGTCCTAGCACCCCCATGTGCAAAAGAAGGACCCTGCCTGGTCCGTGCTAGCTCGCAATTGTTGTCGAACCCATTGTCGGGGCCACCGTGCCGATCCATCTCCTGGGGGGCCTTCTTCATTTTCACTGCCCCTCTACTCTCAGCTTAATTTTTTCTTAAAGAAAAAAAACCCCAAACCAGACCCAAGAGCTGAAATATAAAGTTGGGTAAATTCCCCATAAAGTAGAGGGAACAGAAAGGGGATGGGGAAAGATGAGAAAGGATTTGGAGACCAGCCAGGAGGGCCCGTGGCCAGCTGATAGACATTCTAGAAGGTGAAACAGAGAAGAGGGATGTGATTATAAAATGGCACAGGAAAATACCACAAAACCAAGGGATGGGAACGTGCACCTGTGGGGAAGCCATAGCTTACACCAAGGCACCAGTCACAGCATTGCAGAGCCAGCGATAAGGAAATCATCTTAAAAGTCTGCATAAAGCAAGAAAGGATTAAAAATTCAAAATGACATTTGACTTCTCAAGCACAACACTGGAAGCTGGAAGATAACAGAGCAATGTTTCCCGAATGCTAAGGTAAAATATTTGTTTCAGTGGCAGCTACTCCGCCCACACTCAATTAACAGTCAAGGTGGCATAAGGATATTGAGAAATAAACAAAACCCTACCTCCCATGCACACTTTCCTAGGAGATTGCATCTGGAGGCGATCAAAGGGAAACCTAAACTAAGAAAGAGGAACACTTGGGATCTAAAGACACATGGTCTGACCTGGAAGAGAGGCAAGGAATGGTATCTCGGGGTGATGAGGAAGAAGTAGGGCCCAAAGAGCACTGAGGAGCAAACAGGAGCAGGAGATGCTGGGCAGAACAGGATGCTGGATGGCTCCATCTTCATCAACTACTGTAAGAGAGGTCTTATAACCTTGGAGAGACCTCCACCACCGCCTTAGAGATGAAGTACTTGGTTGGGGCAAACACTTAAGGGATTGACCACTAGCTGAAAGGTTGGTGGTTGGAATCCACCCCGGGGCTTCTCAGGAAAGGTGTGCTTCAGCATGGTGTGCTTTCTCAACCAGTATGCTGAGCACCTCATCAGAGAAGCAGGAGGGTTGAAAGAAGGCTTATTAATAATATGCGATACACAGATGATACAACCAAGCTTGGTGAACGTGAGGAGAACTTGAAAGATTTGGTGAGGAAGATCAAGGACCGTGGCCTTCCGTACGGATTACAACTCAATGTCAAGACGAGCAAAATCCTCACAACTGGACCAATAGGTCACATCATGACAAATGGGGTAAAGATGGAAGCGGTGAAGGATTTTCTCTTGCTCAGATCCATAATCAATGCACATGGAAGCAGCAGTCAAGAGGTCAAACGATGCATTGCATTCGGTAAATCTGCCGCACAAGACTCCTTTAGATTGCTGAAAATCAAGGATGTTACTTTGAGCATTCAGGTGTATCTGACCCAAGCCATGTTATGTTCAATTGCTTCATATGCATGTGAAAGTCAGACATCAGACAAAAAAGATTAATAAAGAATTGACATGATGTGGTATTGGCAAAGAATATTGAAAGATTGACTGTCAAAAGGACAAACCAATCTGTCTTGGCACAAGTGTGGCCAGAGTGCTCATTAGAGGCAAGGATGGTGAGACTGCATCTTAGGTACGTTGGACATGTTGTACAGGGACTGATACAGTGGCTGTAACAATGAGCGCAGGCCTGGGAGACATTGTGAGGCTGGCTCAGGACCAGGCAGTATTTCAGTCTGTCATGCACAGCGTAGCTATGGGTTGGAACTGACTCCCTGGCACCTGTGTCAGTCTGGGTGAACTAGAGAAGTCAATCCAGGGACACTCTTCCCTGTAAGAGAGCGCTTTATATCAAAGAGCAATTGGATATTAAGAGAACATCCCTGCCCAGTCCAGATCAAGTCCATAAATCTGCTTTTAGCCCATATGTCCGATATCAGTCTCTAAATTCTTCTTCAGACACCATGGCACATGCAATGATGTCGGATGCAGCAAGATCATAGGCTGGTGGGTGGAAAGTCCTGTGGGTCCAGTAGTGGTGGAAGCATCTTAACACTAGTGTGGGTCTCCATGTGGCTCCTTTAGCTCCAGGGCTCTGGCTGTATCAGCGTAGCTCCATGTGGCTTGTCAACATGAATGTGTAGGAGAGAGAGAGAGAGAGAGAGAGAGAAAGAGAGAGAGAGAGAGAATGTCCCACCTCCAGGGAGGAAGTCCCAGAATCCTCATGTGAAGTCCACGCCCACAAGGAGGGATCAATCAGGCTGTGACCTGATTGACAGGCTAGACTCCTTCCCTTCATTTTTCAGTCAAGTTGACATGAAATTGTGTGACTCCCACAGCACTGAACAATAACAACATTTGTTTATATATTTCTGTTAAGGTAAAAGAGAAATCGCATGCCCTGATGCTCATGAGAGTTGTCTGAGAGATGCGGTAGTCCCCGACTTTCCTTTGGGACAGTGCTGTTCTTCAGGAAATGAGACAGAGTGGGACATGGTTCATAACGAGAAGAATTGGCTTGATGTGGAAGTGCGGAGAGTTCCTTCCTAGTTTGGATAAATTAATTGGCTAATTAAATTGACAGCTATTATATATCACACGTCTGAATGCATTTGTAGCAGTCATTCATCATCCTTATTCACTCACTGACTCACTCACTCGCTCACTGCCATTAGTCAATTCCAACTCATAGCAACCCTATAGGACAGGGTAGAACTGGCCCTCTGGGCTTATGAGACTTTCAGCCTTTATAGGAGCAGACTACTCATCTTTCTCTTGTGACATGGCTGATGGGTTCGCACAAGGCTAACAGTTCCGGGTGTCACACACTCTGACACCAGAGCCCCTCTCACCATGGGAACCTCTTTAACCCCCTATATTTTATTTTTGTTTTATTTTGTAAAGTAACTCCTACTTCGTGCTTGTAAAATCCAGAAATAATAATTTTGCAGCCACAGGGGTTTGAACCGGTCCATTCCAGTTTGATCTCCTGCTGAAAATGTGCATTTACACACATCCCAGATATATGGGATGAGAATCAACATTTTAACAGGATCCTTGGGAATACGGTAGCATCTTCTGGAAATCTGGCGGCATTGCTGGGATGGACTCGTTGGAAGCCCTGTTCAGTATGATGCCCCAACTCTTCTAATTAGACACATTCACAGGAAACCGCAAACTAGAAGTGATCAACATGATGGGCAGAATATGGTCTCTGGCCAAGGTGGACTCACCCAGGGCCAGCCTGGTTAGAAAACTGGTTGTGTCCGGCTGAATTCTGGGACTGAATTTGGAGACAATACACTGAGGTCTGGTTCCTGGTGCTCACAGGGTCGAAGGACCAGCTGGAGCACTTAGAACTTGGGGAAGGCATTGTTTTTGTTGCTGATGTTTGTTTATTCCACAAAATACTTATTTACAAGTTATTTCATTTTTGATGTTGAAAGTAGATATAGAAGAGCATCCACCAATGCAATAATGTTTGTATGTGCGAATCAGGGATGCTGGTTGGACCGTTCAACTTCAGGAGGCATTCTTACCTTCTTCCTTGGAGCCCTTCCTGTTCCTTCACACTCACTCGCTGCCTCCATGCATCCTCTCTGATCTTTCCAGTGACTGTGGCCAATTTTATTTCACATGGATGAAAACCCAAAACCAAACTCATTGCCACGGAGTCGATTCTGGCTCACAGTGAACCTCTAGGGCAGGGTGAAACTGCCCCTTTAGGGTTGGGAGTCTTTATCAGAGTAGAAAGCTTCATCTTTCTCCCATAGAATTGCAGGTGGTTTTGAACTGCTGACTTTGCAGTTAAAGGGTAATGCACTGTACCACTAGAGTGTTTGGGTGGTTGTTTTTTTTTAATTCACTGTCATTTAGTTGATGCCAACTCATAGATATCATCCTATAAGACTGGGTAGAGCTGCCTCCATGAGCTCCCCAGGCTGTGACTCTCTGGGAGTAGAAAACCCTTGTGGCATGATGGGCTTTGAACAACTGACCCTGAAGTTAGCAGCCCATTGCACAACCACTACACTACCAGGGATCCTCTGATACACACACACACATTATAGTCATGGCAATGTATGCTATCTCCTTTGTGATACATATGTATAAAATGTGATACAGATACATACATGCACATATGATACATATACACATATATAAAACCGTACCTTGGAAGAGAAAATCATGATAAACAATGCAACACCGAGAGAGGGATTGATTGGGACAGAATGTTTAAAATCGGTGCTTTACCAGGACAGCTAGGCTCCAGTTCACAAAGGTGTGAGCATGCATATGCAGAAGTGCATCATGTGCGCAGGCAGAGTCTAAAAACAAAGAAAACTTGTAAACAACTAGTCCATACCCTAGCGGTAACCATAGCAACCGAAGCTAGTCATTTTCCGTCTCAAATAATGTGTGCAAGTCTGTCTCACTAACAATTCAGAAGGGGACATTGACAAATGATCACTATATTCACCCAGCTATTTTAAATTGGAAGGCATTTGGCTGAATTCTAATTTGACCAATGAATATTTAACTGATAATGCTGCCAGATAAGTTACTGGCCAACAGAGAGAGAGGGAAAATGAAGTTGGAGTTGCTCTCATGCACAGAAGAGACATCTTTTAATGAAGGACATGAAAGCCATGTTGTGTGCATCTTGGGCCAGAAATCTGCTCTGGGTGGGGGGCTGGGAGGGCAGCTGGTGCATGGATTAGAGCGTTTGAAGGTTCTGTGACCTCTACAGCGTGGAAGGCACTGAGGATGCTTCGTGCTTTTGTTTAGAGCTTTGGATTTTTCAAAGAGGAAGAAAATCCCTACCTTAACCTGCTTCTACTTCAGAGCAACGGAAACAAAACAGACTATTGGAATAATTCAAAGGTTCTGCCCAAATTCTAAATTCATCGATTTTCCTTCCGGTAGGGCATGATCAAAGGTAATGTAACCAAGAGGAGTTGCTGAAACCCTGAAGGGGACTGAGCATGACAGTGGGACAGGAGGGAAGACAAAGGAAACAGAGGAAAGAGCTGGGAGGCAAAGGGAATTTATAGAGGTCTAGATAAAGGCATGTACATATGTAAATATATTTATACATGAGGATGGGGCAATAGATCTATGTGCATATAATTAGAGGTTTAGTATTAAGGTAGCAGATGGACATTGGGCCTCCACTCAAGTACTCCCTCAATGCAAGATTACTGTCTTCTATTAAATTAGCATTCTATGATATGCTCACCTTCCTGACACAACCGCTGAAGACAAAGTGGGTGAATAAGTAAATGTGATGAAGAAAGCTAATGGCGCCAGGCTATCCAAAGATACAGCATCTGGGGTCTTAAAGGCTTGAAGGTAAACAAGCAGCCATCTATCTCAGACGCAATAAAGCCCACATGGAAGAAGCACACCAGCCTGTGTGATCACGAGGTGCCACTGGGACCAGTTATCAGGCATCAAAGAACAAGAAATCATACTGTGTGCTTACCTCCATGATACGATCACTGAAGGCAGATGGGTGCATAAGCAAAGCTGATGGTGCCCAGTATCAAAAGATATAGCGTCTGGGGTCTTAAAGGCTTGAGGGTAAACAAGCAGCCATCTAGCTCAGAAGCAACAAAGCCCACATGGAAGAAGCACACCAGTCTGTGTAATCATGAGGTGTCAAGGGGATCAGGCATCAGGCATCAAAGAACAAAAAAATCTTATAGTGAATGAGTCGGGGGAGTGCAGAGTGGAGACCCAAAGCCCATTTGTAGGCCACTGGACACTCCCTTACAGAAGGGTCTTGGGGGAGATGAGCCAGTCAGGGTGCAATATAGCAACGATGAAAAATATAACTTTCCTGTAGTTCCTAAATGCTTCCTCCCCCTCCGCCCCCTCACCCCCCACTATCATGATCCGAATTCTACCTTGCAAGTCTGGCGAGACCAGAGGATGTACACTGGTACAGATAGAAACTGGAAACACAGAGAATCCAGGGTGGATGATCCCTTCATGACCAGTGGTGTGAGTGGCGATACTGGGAGTGTAGAGCGAGGGTGGGTTGGAAAAGGGGAACTGGTTACAAGGATCTGCGTGTGACCTCCTCCCTGGGGGATGGACAACAGAAAGTGGGTGAAGGGAGAAGTCGGGCAGGGCAAGATATGACAATAATACTTTATAAATGATGAAGGGCTCATGAGGGAGGGCGAACAGGGAGGGAGGTGAAAATGAGGAGCTGATGCCAGAGACTTAGATGGAGAGCAAATGCTTTGAAAATGATGAGAGCAATGAATGTACAAATGTGCTTTACACAATTGACGTATGTATGGATTGTGATAAGAGTTGCATGAGCCCCTAATAAAATGATTTTTAAAAAAAATGATGTCATACTAGACACCAAAAAACCAAGCCAAATTCTTTGCCAGAGTCAAAGCCCACTCACAGTGACCCTAGGGGACAGGGCACAGCTGTCCCCTGTGCGTCTTTGAGAGTGTGACCCTGGACAGAGTTCACAGCATTGTCTTTCTCAGTGGAGCCCGTGGTTTCTCTGACCTTGGGGATTGCGATCCATCTCTTAACCACTGAGCCCCCCGGTCGCCTTGTCTCGCTAGACACACTTAGAGAAAATGTTTTGAACCTCCGCTGATTGGCACATGTCCCTCACGGTAACCTTCCAAGTCCCAAAGAGATCCCAAACTCAGTTTACGTTTCCAAGCAGATTTCATAACACTAAGTAGTAGACATTGAGTACTTATGATTGGATAGACCCTGTTCTAAGTATATTGGGCCCTTTGAATTAAAAACAACTCTCAAAATAAAGTCTCTCAAGTGAATATTAGTTTCGTCTTTGTAGGGATGTTGAAGTGGACCCAGAGACCGTAAACATTTGCCCAAGATTGTACAGCGTGCTGGGGCTTCCATTCTGAGTCGTGGTTTGTGGAAGGCGAAGGTTCGCTGTGGGAGCCTGAAAACCCAGTTTGAGTCTCCACACGGATTCAGCTTCTGTTGAGGTCTTCTTAATCATTAACAGCAATGTGAATAGCTTTGCCCTCAGGCAGAGTGTGTTTGAAAGTAGATTGCTACCACCACTTCCCAGTGCAGCTCAGGGAGGGGTAGCCTTGCCCTCAGAGACTTGCCTGGGTGTGTCCTGGATGCAGGATGCTTGTGTCCTGGATGCAGGGGTCCTGAGTCAGACCGTGACAGTTATGACCATAGTGCCTGGAACTGACCTTGTAAACGCTTTTCAAATCTACATCAGTGTACAAAGTCAACCGTGGTCCCTCTCCTGCTACTGTAGTCCCTCCTGAAAGTGTGATGAATTGATCTGCCACCAGGCTTGATGTTTTGACAATTTCCTTTGTTCTCCATGTCCTATTTAGTGGCCCTGTGGGATTGAGACTCTTTCCACACCATTATGGCCTCCTGAGGATGGTTTCCCTCATCCCTATGACTTGTTTATCTCTCTGTCCGGTTTGAGACTTGATAGATGTGTCTCTAGAAATTATAGGCTCCCTATGAGTCACAATCAACTTGAAGGCAGTGGATTAAAAAAATATATATTTGAATTTAGGGTCTCCTTTTTCCCAAGCTTGGAGTTGAATCACTATACTATCTTTTTAATTTCTCTAATCTTCATTTCGTCTGTCCTTATCTTCCACCCCTTACTTATTTGTCATCATAAAGTACAATGGCATAAATATTAGACAGAAAAAATAATATAATGTGTAGCTGTCCATGTATAGTAGTGCCTGACACAGTAAAATCATTAAATACATTGAATGCAAGGTAATTAGTTATATTCACACGTGTGGTTTGCAAAATTGGACTTGGTTGCTTAGTGTATCTTCTTTGTATAGGAAAATCACTGTGTTGTTATGGTCAGAAGATGGAAAAACATAAACTAGGATTGAGATGATTTGGCCAAAAATCATAAGGGTGAGAGACATAAAACTCTTGTCGTAAAGAACTGGTTTCCCCAGACAGAGCCATTCCATCCACGCATCTTCTAGAGCTAAGGCCCAGGACGTGCCCCTTGACAAGGTCTTCCTAACCTAAAACATGAAACGCTGAAGCAAACAAACAAAACTCAATTAGCTCCAAATGCAAAAAAAAAAATTGCAAAATCGAAATTCTCATTTGTTTACGTGTACACTTGCAAAATGAAACACTAAATCAACATCATTCATTATTATGCTTTGTTGTGCTTGAAAACAATTTAGCAAGCCTTCCAGAGAATGTATGATGATTTCTGAGAAATTATAGTCAATGGCAAATTAAACAAGAGACCTGTAGCCACATATTTCTGGAAGGCAAGATTATAGATTTCTCCTCCAAAATCGTCCCTTCAAAGTACAGATTTAATGAAGGTGTGGGGGCGTGTAAATGTGGGTGATAGGATGTGTTGGGAGGATCTGAAGCCTAAAATGGCCCCGTCCTTGTTCCCTATTCCGCGACACTCCTACTGCAGAACAGAAGAGGATTCTGGAATCATTTGGCCAGAAATATTTTCTCTTTGTACAGCTAAGGAGAATGTGCTGACCGCATCATTTCACCGAAGAAGAGTTAATTCCCCTACAGCTTTGGTAGGCAACTACTGAGCTCACAGGCTGCATTCTGCCATGCCACACCCCGCTCCCCCCTCAAAGGCTGTCATCCACCATTCATCTTTCCTTAGTCTACACCACGCTTAAGGTGGGTTAGTTGCCAAATAGATTGATGGTTTCTACACTCCAGGAAATATTATTAATTGGCTTACAGAACGCGCTCCCACACACTTGGCATTCTATGAAGTCATCTCAGTATTAACAGAGGCTGCATTAACATAACAATAACAGAACCTATTAAACCACCCAAGAAAGAAATTGCCAGATTAGTTTCAGAGGCAGACATTTTCGTTGTTAAAAGAATCTATAGGCAGTCTTGTTGTGAGACATTTGGGCAAAACGTTGCTTAGTCTGCCTCACTGACAAGCAATTAATGGGCAACCAAGACCTCCCAGTTTCTAAAAGCAGGGATCAAAACAGGGGCTTTGTTGCCTTTGCATTATTCAGGGCTCTCAGTGCACGTGGTCCACTCTGGGGTCCTTCAATCTCCTTCTGAAATGGCTCTCTTACAGAGTCCCTGTGTCTGGGGTTCAGACCTGCCCACCATTCATCAGCCAGGGGTCTGGGGCTCTGAGGGGAAGTGCCCACTTGGATTGGAGATCAGGGTCGAGCTGGGGTTGACAGACGTGGCCTGAAATAGGCTCATACGTATGGGAGGTGTTACGCCCTCCCATAGCAACCGTCATGAGCGTGGCTCAGAACCTGGCGGTGCTTCCGCGTGCTGTGTGTAGGTTTGAAGGAAAAGACCCTGGGTACCACAGGGTATGGACATTGGGCTGTGCACACCAGCCTTTTCCCGAGAGAACGACGAGGCTGGCTACACCCAGAAAGATGTGCAGTCTCAGGATCCCTGCAGAGCTGTTCTGTTCACAGCTTGCTCTGACTTGGCACGTACTCAACTGGGCAGTGGGTTTATCCAGGAAGAAAAGGAGTCTAGGTTGTGCAGTGATTAAACACTCAGCCTGCTGATTATTTGCACCCCAGACATCATGGATCAGGACACACTTTTTAACCTGATCCTTAGGCAGATTCTCATTTGGTATATTTAGACTCTAAATACAAATTCTCAGCAGGACGGAGAGCTGGACCTGGATGGAAGCCCTGGCTTTGAACCCACCTCTACTCCTTACAAGGAAGATGTGGTGGTCTGTTTCCATGAAGGCTACAGCCTAGGGAGCCCTCGGGGTCAGTCTACCCCCTCCTGCAGGGTGGCTATGAGTTGGAATTCAAAGTGAATGGGTTTGATTTTGGTATAGTTGATCAAAGAGCAATAGTTACGTGCTCTGTTGCTAATAAAAAGAATGGTGGTTCTTCTATTTCCGTCATCCGTCCCGGTCATCTATTTCCGTAATGAATACAACCAAGAACACCCAATACATTGTCACACGGAGATGCTATGAGTCAGAACTGCACCCAACAGTAGCACTAATTCCTGGGCAATGCACAACTACCACCTTTCCATCAGAAGAGGTTTGAATATTGCTATGAGTCCCTATCGGTGCTCATGGAAGCAGCAGTCGAGATCAAATGCCTCGCACTGGGTACATCTGCACGAGACCTCTTTCACAGTGTTGAAAAGCACGGACGTTACTCTGAGGATATAGGGTGAACCTGACTCAAGCCTTGGTATTTTCAATCACCTCACATGTAAGTGAGAGTTGCACATTGAACAAGGAAGACCTAAAAAGAATTCACGCATTAGAATTATGATGCTGGTGAAGAATAGTGAAAATGTCACAGACTGCCAAAAGAACAAGTGCACTTGTCTTGAAAGAAGTGCTGACAGAATGCTCCTTAGGGCCATGGTTGGTGAGACTTGCCTCACAGGCTTTGGACACGTTCTGAGGAGAGACCAGTCCCTGGAGAAGGATATCATGCTCGGTAACGTAGAAGAACAGTGAACTAGAGAGAGCTCCTCAACGAGAAGGATGGACACAGGGGCTGCAGCAATGGACTCACATATATGACCAATTGTGACGATGGTGCGGGGCAAGGAAGTACATTCCGTTCTGTTGTATGATCAATGGACTCTATGGCAGCAAACAACAACAACAACAACAATTTTGTGTGAATGGAATACACAGACATTAAATTAACTACATATATGGATAAAGACAATGGAACAACTCAATAGTACCAGTAAGAATAAGGCAGACTGCAGAACAGACCATCAATTAATAGCTCATATTCAAGTTCAAGTTGAGGCTGAAGAAAATTTAAAGAGCCCATGAGAGCCAAAATACAGCCTTCAGTATATACCACCTGAATTTAGAGACTATCTCAAACAGATTTTGACTCCGTAAACACTAATGACCTACGACCAGATGAATTGTCAAGTAACACCTGGAGCATTACACGTGAAGAAAGCAAATGATCATTAAAACAAGTAAAGAAGGAAAGGACCCAAATGGATGTCAGAAAAGACCCCGCAGCTTTCTCTCACACATGCAGCAATGAAAGCAAGCAGAAGGAATGAAACGAGCGGAACAGAAGACTTCAAAGGGCAGCGTGAGAAGACAAAGTATTACAATGAATTGTGCAAATCCGTGGAGTTCAGACACCCAAAGGGAAGAACACACTCCATGTCTCTCAAGTTGAAAGAACTCAAGAGAGAGAGAGAGAGACAAGCCATAGGTTGCCATATTAAAAGATTCGGGCAAAATATCGAACAACTGAAGACCCATCAAGGAAGATGGAAAGACTACAGTCATTGGACTGAAAACAATCGGTTGGCATTCCATCATCTCAAGGGTTAGTATATGATTAAGAACTGATGGTACTGAGGGAAGAAGAGCAGCTTCACTGAAGACGCTGTAAAAACAAACACCAAAAAATCCAAGGCTCCATGAATTGATGGGATACCCAAGAAATGTCTCAAAGAATGTGTCAATGCTGGGTAGTGCTCATTTGTCTGTGGGAAGAAATGTCCAAGATAGAGACCAGGCTAATAGATAGGAAGCGATACCTATCGGTGCTCATTACAGAGAAAGCTGGCCCAAGAGACTTCAGAAATCATCGAGCAATGCCCATAAGATCACACACAAATAAACATTTGCTGCAGATCATTCAACACGGTTATAGCAACACATCTGCTGGGGACCATGAGTCATCCGAGGCCAAGGCGGAAAAGGATGTAGACTGAGCGAGAGGAGTGCTGTCACTGCTGACGGCAGGGAGCTCCTGGCTGAAGGAAGCCTGAACAAAGGCATTCAATGTTGCGGATCACAGCAAATTCTGAACTCTGTTATGAAGAACAGAATGTCAGCACGCTTAATTGTGCTCGTGTGGGACCCATATAGAGGCCCAAAGGCAGTTGTTTGGACAGAATAAGGGGGTTTATAACACCAGGAAAGATGTGTGTCAGGCTTAAATCCTGTGAGTATCATTATTCAGTCCTGGGCTAATTATCTAAGAAGTTGGCCCATACGAAGGAGAATGTGGCATCCAGATTGGAGAAAGGCCCATTGAAAACCTCAGATGTGCAGATAACAGCCTTGCTTGCCCCAAGTGAAGAGAATCTGAAGCACTTATTGATGAAGATCAACGATGACGGCCTTCAGTACAGATTACACAATAGAAAACCAACCAACCAACACTTCTCACAGTTGGGTCAGTTTGCAACACCATGATAAATGGAATAAACACTGAAATTGTCAAATATTTTACTTATACCCACAATCAATTCCAATGGAAAGTAGCAGTTAAGAAATTAAACGATGTATTGTCTTGGGCAAATCTGCTGCAAAAATCTCTTTAAAATAATCAAAAGCAAAGATGTCACTTTGTGGACTGAGGTGTGCCTCACCCAAGACCTGGTATTTTCAGTATATATATATATATATACACACACAGTGACTATATATACAGTGACTATATATATATATATATATATATATATACTGGACAATAAATAAGGGGGGCCAGGGAAGAATTGATGGTCTTAAGTTCTGGTGTTGGTGAAGACTATGGGAGATCTATGAGCAGTTTCCTGGGAGAATATCCTATGACTAGCCTACCGGAGAAATGATCATCTATTGTGGGAGAAGTACATCCAGAATGCTCTCTAGAAGCACAGATGCAGGTGCTTCATCTCATTTACTTTGGCCATGATATCAGAAGGGCCCAGTCCCTGGAGAAGGACAGCATGCTTACTAATGTAAAGGCTGAGCAAAACCCAAGCAAATCCTCCAAGAGACTGATTGACACAGTGGCTGCCGCCATGGGCTCAATCACAGCAACACTTGCGAGGATGGTGGAGGCCTGGGGAGAATTTCTTTCTGTGGCACATAGGAGCTGGACTCACGTGAGGGTACCTAACAGCAATAACAACAACAGTTTTGTATAAAGCACTATTCTACCTTTCACAGTCCAAGAAGGGCTAGCCTTAAATTGGATAAAATGCATAAGCTTTCCAATTACCTTAAGTAGGATCTTACTAAAGCCCAGCTGCTGGCTTGAAAACTACTGATCTGGAAAGCCGTGAACTTGGCGGCAGTAGCAGGCAAGCTTTCAGAACGGCTGCTCAGCACCAGACACATGGCGGAACGTGTCTGCCATGTCCCAGTGACTCTACTGGAATTTCCAGGGCTGGTGATGGATCACTGCAGGGAAGAAGCAAGCCCCAGCCCTCCCCAGAATCCACTCCCTCCTGCCCCCTCCTGCCCAGACTCACCTGTCAGCACCTCGTCTTTCTCCAAACATGACCACAGCTACGTTGCACAACAGGGCAGTACAGCATCATGTGCACGCTGCTTCTTGTTTGATTCGAACAGCGCTGGGGCATTGCCCCAAGGAGACTGACTGCCAGCCTTCTGTAGGCAGGTCTTCCGTGGCATTTTTTCTGTCTGGTCATTTCAGTCCTGAAATAATACTTTGAAAATGAGTGTGGATTCGTGCTGCCTCTCACTGCATTGCACCCCTGTCGCCCAGCCCCTTCAGCGTGGAACATGTGGGCTCCCTTGTGCAATTGCTAAGGAGCCCCGGTGATGCCGACATGAAGTGTGTGGCTGTTAAGGGAAAGGTTCGACTCCACCCACTGCCCTGTGGGAGAACAATGTATTAGACACCCTACTGGGTGATCCTGCTCTGTCTTGTCGGGTCACTATGAGTAGAAATTGGCTCAGTGGCCATGGAGTTGGTGTGTTAGCTTGGCGGGATTACTTGATTCAAGTCTAGCGCCTCACTTGGACTATAAACTTTAGCAGAGCAGGGACCGGTTCTGGTTTTGAGCATCATTTGTAATGAAGAGAAGTTTCTTCCCTCCCCTTAAAACTGTGCACCCCCACCCTGCCCACAGGAACCTGGTGCTGTGACCTGATTCTGGAAGCAGCGTCTTTGTAATAACACCCCGGTAAAGTTTGAGAGACAATCGTACTATTTTGGAGCACACTCCGGGCTCCCTGAAGGGTGTCCTCATAAAAGAAACAGGGAAGGAGCAGTGGAGATGGTGACAGAAGCCAGAGGCCAGAGGCCAGAGATGGCTGGCAAGCCGCCGAAGCCAGCAGACAGGCGGGGTGTTTCCCTCACTCAGGACGTCACAAGAAATCGAACCCACTGTGGGCTTCCTGGCCTCCTGGACGGGAATCGAGCACATTTCTGTTGGGAGGATGTAGCCTGGGGAGCGGGGACATTCGTTCTAACAGCTGCAGGGCAGTGCTGGGCACTTGGCAAGGCCACAGAGCTGTTCTGTGGCAAAAGGACAGCTGCTCTAGCCTTCTTCTGGACACCAGCTCCTACTGAGTGTTTGCCTAAGAGCAGTCTTGGAGCGCCGTCTATCGGTGTCCCTAGGACATTTACTGGGAGGGCAGCTTCTCAGCAGTAACCCACGGCAGCTGAGTCAAAACTTCTGGGGTTGAGAAAAAAAATTTTTCTTTTAAATAAGTTTCCCTGGTGGATCACATGCTCGGGGAACTGTTTGAACAGGTGCTCTTTTAAAAATGATAATGTGCAGGGCTCTCTGAATTTTATCAAAGGTAATTCTCCCACCAGGAGGACAATGCACCTGATGGGAGGATGCTGGCCCCTTGCAGCAGGTGTGATGCTGACCTCTCATTAACGATGCTGGCAGTTTCCCAAGCAGGATGTGCCAGCTGCCAGTGCCTATTTTCTTGAGGACACAGCTGGCTTCTTGATACGATCCCCGAGCCTGCCTGGAGGTGAGGCATTCATTTTCATTGGCATTTCCTCCAGGAAAGTACCAAAGGCAGAGAGAGATTAACCGAAGACCTCTGTCCTCTTTAGGATCATTTCCACCCACCCCCACCCCCCAATAGTCATGTTCCAAGCATGTCGTGTGCAAACTTTTGCAGATTTCTACCACATTTGGGCCCGGAAGCGTGGCCCTGGAGAGAGAGCTGCCAGGTTAAGACACATACATGCGGGTCGTGTGTTTCATAAGCATGATCCATGTGTATGCCTCCCCGCTCCATACTGAGTCTTCAAATTGAAGCACACGCCAGACCTCAAAGTTCCAATTGGCATTTGCGAGGCCAGCCATGAGCAATCCGCTGAGTGCCCTACCCCCAGCCATGTTCAAAGCCCCGAGGTTGTCTCTGATGTGATTATCAGCAGCTGGCTCTCTGGACTTGGTGGCCAGGCAGGCTCTCCTGACAAGCATCCTTCTCTGGAAGTTTTTCATCCCGTTCCTCCAGGAACCGTCTTCCTGGACACCCGACAGAGTAACCCACCAGCTGTCACAAAGACAGGGGAGGTTCGTTCAGCTCCGTGACTCTGCACTGAGTCTGGGAGGATGTGTGCACTCGTCAGCAGGGATTTGTCGCAAAACCCAAGTGACACATGCAAGGGAGGTGGCTGTGAAGCCCAAGAGACAGAGAGAATGAAAGGGAGGTGGTTCAGAACGCGGATAAGCGTGCTGAGCGAGCTGGGGTGTCCAGGCATGAAATAATTAACTGTTGTCCATCTTAAACCTCTAGCTTTGAATAATAAACAGCGTGCAAACTCCTTTTATAGCCGAGTGAACTGGAAACACTCGAGTTTGAAGTGGACTTGGAATTCTATCGCAACCACAAGGAAACAACGTTGCACCAACACCTAGTCATTTGTCGCCCCTCTGCAAATCTAACGCCGTCTCTTCTTGTCACGCTGCCTTGGGCTCTCAAGGTTACCTTGTGCTAGCCCTTACTTCTTCCCACCCCAGACCATGAAGCGACTCTCTGGAATTCTTGGCAATCTTTTCCATGAACGCCTGGTCCCGTATGGTCCTCTCCTAAGGCCAGGTCCAGGCTGTGGCCTGCCACATGCGCTGCACAGTCACTCTTGACCTTCTGTGACTTGTGCTGCCTGTCCTCTTCCTGCGAAAACCGAATTGTCTGCTGCTTGCCCCTCAGCCAGGCTCCAGGTCTGGGGGCTTGCCATCACCACCTTCCTTGTCCCCAGGGCCCTGTTTCTCTGCAGCGGATGCCTTGACTTTGCCTGTGGAGTTTAGGGAAAGGTCTGCATCCATTTCCTCTTGGCGTTTTTCCTTCCTTTTTTTTTTTTTCAAAAGCATAATATATTGAGAAGTTGTTGTTCTTTCTCCTAATATTAGCAGTATGGGGACAGCAGTGCTACCGTGATAGTATTCTTGGCTTTCTGTGTGGAGACCGGGGTTCAATCCCCAACCAAGGACACTGTGACTCATTTCTCAGTGGACGCTTGCAGGTTGAGATGCTGCTGCTCAGTCTACGATGGACTAGGAGAACAGGTCTGGCGATCTACTTCCCAATGAAATCTCTGTGGATCACAACAGTCTGATCTGCCACAGGTCCTGGGGATGGCAAAAGCCATCCGGTATTTTGTTCCACTCTTCCCAGAGTCACCAGGAATCAAGCACCATTTTTGATGGCAGCTTGCAATGTTTAAAAAATATTTTAGCTTTATACAACTGTGCTGCTGCTCTCTGCCATTCATCCTCTATGCACTGTTACCTAAAAGCCAGATTGGGGTCGAACAGTCATTCTGGAGGTGGCTGATCAGGTACAACTCCTTACCTGGCAACTCTTGGCTCCAAAAATATGTGACTCAGGATGAGGCACAACCATGCATGGTCCATGTCCCAGTACCTTCTCAGGAGTATTTTCTTGGGTGTGTACAAGCCAAAAGCCCCCTTGGACTCCAGGGATAAGACCACGCCAGCTGCTGGAGGAGTGACAAGGTTCTAGAAGAGCAGGGATGAGGGGTGGTGCTGTGGCCATCTAGTGGGAAAACAACCTGCACAGGACAATGCTGAGGAGGAAGACGCCTTAGGAACAACGTGGTTGCAGAAAATAAATACATAAATAAATTCTAAGTAGCAACTTCTCTGTGTCCAAATACAAAATGAAAGACAAACCAGGCTTCACGAAACAGGAAAGCCGAGAGACTCAGACAAGAGATGAAGACTCAAAAGGCATTGCATTAGAAATTAAATAAAGGGCTATCACTAAGAATGCTGCAGCAGCATGGGAGCTTTACTTCGACCATGACTTTGCTGTGATGGAGACTAACGTGGACAGAGCTTCCAGATAAGGAGGAGATCACCGGAGAGAATGAAGATAAACCGACAAAGGGCAGAGAATTTAAGATGTTGCCATTGGGTGATCCTGAACTAAGAAACAAATCCAACTAAATTGAAGACATCATGAAAGAAAATTTCTACCAAGCCTGGATTAACTGCCTTCAACATGCATTCTCTCAGTAGCCTGTGCATCAGAGCCACAGGATTATCACATGATATTGAACTTGCCTACTCCATGGACTGCAGCAGTCCTCAGGCCGCATAGAGGTTACTCGTTGGGCTACTACCTGCAAGGTCAGGGTTAAAGCCACCAGCCACTCTATGGGACAAAGATGGAGCTTTCTACTCCTGTCAAGAGTTACTGTCTTGGAAATCCACAGGGGAGGTTCTACCCTGCCCTCTAGGGTAGCTAAGAGACGGCATCCACTCAATGGCAGTGAGGGTTGTTTTTTTTAATGTCCTAGGAGGTCTGGGAGCATAGTGAGTGATGCATTGGGTTGCCGATCACAAGGTCATTGGTTCAAGGCCACCAGGAGTTCAAACCCACTGGTGCTCTGTGGGAGGAAGAAGAAGCTGGCTGTGCCTGTCAAGTTTATCATCTCAGAATGGGGACGTTCCACTCCATCCTACGGGGGCGCTGCAGTGGGACAGTCATGGGTCTGTATCCCCAAGTGAACGCTCCCTTGCTTGAAGACAGACTCTCAGTCTGCTAATGGTTTCATTTCAAGAAGGAAGGCAAAGCAAATGCTCACATACTTCTTTAATGGAAGGAAACGAAAGTGCTCTCGTCAATGGGCCAAGCTCTCGCATTTCTCTTCTGTGTATCTAAAGCATACAGCCCTCAGGTGAGGGTTTTCATCGAAAACTTTGATTTCCGTTAACCGTTCGGTAATGGAAAAAGCAACACACACATTTTTATACATGCAATGGCTTAGAAATTAAGCTGCTTTTTTATTGTTCTGTTCTGAATAGGACACCATCTAATCTTAAAGTCCCACACCTTGCATCTCTGTCGGATAGTCACCGTGCCTTTGGCATGGCGAGGGTACAGAGGGGCGTCAGGCCTGCTTGGTGACCATCTGCTTGTGGCCCTCCCTCATGGGCACATTGCAGAATTGAACCTAAGTATGTTAAAAATTTTAAAAAAAGATTTGCTTTAGCCGATGAAAGGGAGGCAGAAGAAACATTTGCCACCTTTGGTTAGAAGCTTCCAGTGTCACTGTGTTATTCCCCATGTCCTATTTTCCATGGAATCATGGAAGCTTGTGTCATCATGGAGCCTCCATTCACCTGGATCCCAGCATGCCTGGAAGGAGCCGTCATCTTCTGAAGTTTAATGTTTAAGCCACTGGAATTGGGAGGGGGCTACTATAGGAAACTCAGGGTCTGTCCCAACCCACATACTGCTCTTCCCCTGGTCTTCAAAGTGGGCGCATCCACTGATAGTAATGACGAGGGAAACTGAGCCCTGGTAGCGTAGTGATACCTGTTGGGCTGCTACCGCCACAGTCAGCACTGGACAGCATGCATAGACTTGACCCGAGTTCAAGTACATCTATTCAGCCAAGGGCAGAAAAAGAGAGGAGCAGTGAGTTCAATGTGCTGCCGCACTCACCAGGCCCAGGCCCAGGCCCAGGCCCAGGCCCAAGCGGGAGATGAGATTAAGAGCTGGCTCCGCCAGGTCTGGGGAGTGGTGGTTGTGCACGGGGCTACCATCCACGCGGATCACCTGCCACTCCGAGGGAGAAAGACAAGGCTTTCTACTGCTGGGAAACTCACAGGAGCACTTCTATCCTCTCCTCTCGGCTCACTGTGAGTCGTCGGTATTGACTGGGTGGCCGAGAGTTTTGATTTTAATGATGAGAGCAGTGCAGGGCCATGCAAATTATTGAAGCACTTGGCTATTCATTGAGAGGCTGGAGGTTTGAATCCACCCAGAAGTGCCTGGGAAATGCCTGACAATCTCCTTCTGAGAAATCACCCATTAAAACCCTCGTCTGTGCAGTTCTCCTGGGACACCTGGGGGATTGCCTTGCGTTGTCAACTCCATGGAGACTGGTGACTGTCATGTGATGAATATCAGCAGCCGCAGATAATATCTGCTGGTTTCCCATGTTCCAACCATGCACCAAGTACTTCACAGGCTTCAATGTGATTTTGTCTTTTTAGCACCAATAATAAAAACAAAGCAAACACCGGCCGGGGACTCCATCTGACCCCTAGCAGCCCTGTAGGACACCGTCCAACGGTTGTCTCGGGAGATTGCCCACACTGTACGGTCTTGAGGGAGGCTGTCCGCCACGTCTTTCTCCTGCAGAGATGCTGGTGGGCAGAGATGCTGTGGGCTGTTGGGTTAGTCGTGGAGTGCTTAACCGCTGCACCACCAGGGCTCCTCTTGTATCAGCTCTTTTACGTAAATATCACCATAAGTCCCATCCTATTAGATACAATGACTGAGGACAGAATATTCACACAAGGTCATGTCGGGATTAAAGTTGAGAGCAGAGTCAAGGTTAAGTAGTTGGCGTCCAGAGCTTGCCTGCCTAAGGATTAAATTGCTTCAGCAAGTTCATCCATCAAAAATGGTACCTCTCCAAAGTGTGCTACAAAATACTAGTTTTAATGGAAGATGAACTGATGTCAAATGTGTTTATAGCTCATGGGCTGGAGCAAAGGATAGCAGATTTAAGAAACGATCTCTAACTCTGATCTTTTTTCAGAGGCGATAGACATCTCTCTTTAGAGCCCCGTCTCGTTTTCCTGACCACAGATTCTTGGCCACGTTTTCATACCCTCTCTGGTCCTGAAGGGCTTCCGGGACCTCTCCCTGATTTCCCTGATGTTGGTTGGGACCTCAACGTCCCCAAATGATTTCCGATTTTGCCGGCTCCTTGGACATTGGCATCTCTTCAGGTTCTCCTCAACTACTTTCAGGTTGCTAATTTCTAGGTGCCTTTGTTTTGGCCAAGCCCCACCCACCAGTTGACAGATAGCTCATGTGGTAAAAATTTTTCCTGACCTGTTTTCCAACGATTTTCCTTGATACATTCCCAGAAGCTTCTCTCATTGCTATTCTTTCCATGGTCTAATTGACACCCGTCAGAGTTTCCAAGTTTTTATCACTTCCTTCTCAGCGTTGAATCTGAAACTCTCTAAAGCCTCCCAGCTTAGTCTCCCATTGATTCTGGTCTTCCCTATTTCAGGAATTAAAACTGCTGCAAGATTCTGATGGTGGTAATTGGAATTTTAGGAATGGGCTCCATCAGTGATTTTCCAGACAGACTCAGGCTTTCTTTGTTCTTTAGCAACTGCTTTGTCTTTTAGAAAGACCCACGGGGTCACTTCAGGAACAATGGAATGGCACAGTCCAGGAGAGTGACACAACTTTTAAAGAGCAAAATGGAAGACTCAGAGAGGTAGATGGAATCTGACTGCAGAAAATTATTAGTCAGGTTAGCAAACTATGGGACATGGTTCTCCTAGTTTGTATATCGCATGCAGGCTATCAAATCTTTCTAACACTGCTCTTATCTCCACTGAGGCTCCATGTTACTCTCTTCACTTCTCTGAGGTCTCTTTAGGTCAAAGTGCCTGATAATGGAGGTAGGAATCCAACTAATTGCCTTCTGATGGAATTTGACAAACTAAGGTCATGGTCATCTTGAAAGGGAGAACTGAGGCTACACTTGTCTGCCCTCTATTGGAGGGGGCTGGAATCTTGGCCTTGTCCCAGGCTGTGTCACTTACGTTCAGTATGTGTCCAGTCAAGAGGGGAAAGTTGGAACAGCGAAGGCCACCACGGAGGACCATCTTATTAAAAATCACATTTTCTAAAGCAGTTTTGCAAAACTAGGAAAACAGTACTGATACATACACCACCCCACAGTCTGAATTAAATGCTTAACTAATCTCCAGTATTAAATCCCACCCTTGTTCACTTCCATCCTACCGAAATCTTGTTCCTGATAAATACCATCAAACGAGACTAAATCTGGGTTACATGTAAGCATAACAATGCTTTGCTAGTAGTTGCAATTTGTGAGAGCCACTTCTCTGCCATTGAAAATCACTGATTATTCAGAGTTAGTGATAGAGAGCAAAACATCATGTGATTGCATGGTTTTGATTCCCATCATCATAATGCATTTATACAAAGACTGATTGCCTTCCATTTTGCCCGTCTTGTGAAAACAGGGTTAATAAGAGACTTCACAATGGTAGTTTCCTCCTCACATGAAATTGTTCATAGAATGCAATCATTATAATAATTTTATTGTTAAAAGAAGAATTGGCCTATTGTCTAATTCTTGTGGTGATTGACAATGTCTCATCATCAATGAATTTATTGAAGAAAATGCATGCTTTGCATGAAGTGAATGTTAGTTTCTTAAATATAGATTGAAGGACATTCTCAGTGAGCTCTAATCCAATGATTTAGGGCTGTATCCAACCTCATGTTGATTGACTTGTGGTTGTTATTTTTGCTCTACATATTCTATTAGTATCAAATTAGAAATATTTTCAAGTAAGTTTGTGGGAAACATGAATCATTTCGGGTGGCTTTTTCAGGGGGGGGGGGCGAGATTTAGTTCCTACACACACACATAAACACAGAGGTATTATTTTCAATCACCTCATATGCCTGTGAAAGCTAGACAATGCAGAAAGAAGAATGAAGAAGTCATCAAGCCTTTGAATTATGACTTGACAAAGAATATTGAAAGGACCATGGATTGCCAGAAGAACAAACAAATCTGAGTTGGAAGAAGTACAGCCAGAAAGCCACTTAGAAATGAGATCGGCAAGACTTCATCTCTCATACTTTGGACTATTTATCAGGAGAGATCAATCCCTAGAAATGATATCATGTTTGGAAAAGTAGAAGGGCCACAGTAAAGTTAAAGGCTTTCAATAGGGTGAATTGACACTGTGGTGGCAGCAATGAACTCAAATATAGCCATTATTAGGGTGGCCCAGGACCAGGAAGTATTTTGAACTGTGGTGAACACAGGCTGACTCTGAGCCAGACTGGCTTGACAGCTACTGACAACAATCTCTAGATGCATGTGTGTACACGTGCACACAGATGTATACTTTTCATAAGCCTTCAACAAGCAGGAAACACTTCTTGATGGACAGAGACATGTGCAGGGATGGGCTATGTACCAGAGATGAATCCTTCTGTTTCTCATGTTTAATCCAGTGATTCCCTTTCTTTAGCCAGGACCCAGTCTCCCTGGAGGTACAGGGAAGACTTGATGTTGGTTCTATCAATCAATTCTAGATGTGGGAAGACCCCCAGAATAGAAGACATAGAGAAATGGGCAGGGAAAGAGAGACATATTTAATGGACTGTAATGTATATATGTAACAATCCAAATCACAATAAAAACTAAGCATGGACAGGCTTACTATATAACATTAAGTCCAAACAATCGAATCCCAAAATTGTATAGGTAGCGTCAGGTGTCAATGGTGATACAGAAGACAAAGACAAGGGCATGTACTTCAACACTGACAAGGTTGGGGACTCACTGAAGGCTCCCCTTTCCTCCTGCTACATTTCTACATTTTCTATAATCAGCAGTCATTTTGATTATGTTGGAAAATATAAGGCTTTCATTTAGACTTCTTCTGGTTCTCAGACAGGCTGGGAAGCCACTCTTAGGCTCCAGGCTCGAATGATTCCCAGCAGCCTCTATAAGCCACTTAACCCCAAAGCTGGCTCTCTGCTCCCATCCATTAGTGGACTCTGCCTTCCCTCCAACTCCGAGGGCTCCCTTCTCCCTGAATCTCTGCCCTCCTTCACAGAGGCCTGGCCTTGCCATTCTTTCTCCTTTCTTGATTTCCCTCCTGATTCTTCTCAGTAGTCTCCTGCCAAGGCCAGATGGCTGATTTTCTGAAACATTAGCGCTTCTCCTCTGCTGAATGACAACTGGGAAAGCCTGTCTCCCACAAGCCCCCCCAGAACCAGCTTTCCACCATAGCACAGCCGCCGGCCTGGCGGGTTTTGGCTACTGCAGCCAGGGTGGGATAGAGAAGCTGTCCCCCAAAGAAATCGCCCAATGCCCTTGCTTGCTCTCTGTTTTCCTTCGCTCATGTGGAACCATTGTAAAGCATGCAGCGGCCTAATGAGGGCTCATTAGAGGGAAAGCTGGGTGTTTAAAGAGCCATCGACTGTGTTAAGCTTGCACTGGCCGTTCCAGTAGATTTGCAGTTTTTTCTCAAAGATAGACATGACCACTGTTAATGTCAGAATAACCTCTCCATGATCCAGAGTGGATTGCCATTGCTAGTTTGCTTTCCCTTGTAGTGAACTACACGCGTGGAAATAGACATCACATTCTTGGACACAGAGGGCAAAGGACAGTGGGCTTGCAAGGTTCGAGGTGGCTTCAAAATGTCCATGGCTCAGAAATTTCAATCTAAGAAATTGGTTATCAAGCTGTAGGATGGGTCAGAGATGCAGAGGGGGTACGCCTCCCTGCCCATAGGGGAGGATATGGGATACTTCTGCTCCCTGGGCACTCTGATGCAGTCAGACTCGTTGGTCTCATTGCTGCTGCCCATGAGCCATGGGGCAGGAGCTTGAAGACCCAGCGATGCTGCTGGAGCTCCAGTCACCGCATAACCCTGCGCTTGCTGCCACAGGTGCCCACCGCCGACTGTGGCATTGTGCTTCTCTTGCTGCTGGGACAGACGCAACAAATGACTCTTCCCTCCATCCAGCCTTGTGCACGTGCCTTGCACTGACAGAATTTCCCAACCAAACTCACTGCCATTGAGTCCTTTCTGCCTGAGAGAGAACCTATGTGTTGGCAGAAGTTCCCAGGAACCAGCTTGCAAGGGAATCTGGGAGATACTCTTTCAGGGTTTACACTGCTTGATTTAAAGATCCCAGCACAGGAAGATTGTAAAGAGCCCAGTGTTAACTGAAAGTTACCCAGTGGTTCAGTAACTCACCAAAGACCAAAGTCCTCGTGTCTTTCCTTTCTGCTACACGAGGCCTCTGTAAAGTGTTGAAAAGCAAGGATGTACGTGACTTTGAGAACAAAGGTGCGTCTGGCCCCAAACATGACATGCATGTGAAAGTTGGACACTGGATAAAGCAGACCAAAGAAGAATCTGAAGTGTGGTGTTGGTGAGAAATACCGGAAGTACCATGGAGTGGCAAAAGAACAAACACCTGTCTTGGGAGAAGTACAGCCAGGATGCTCCTTACTAAAGGCAAAGCTTTTGAGACGGTGTCTCACGTACTTGGGGTATGTTATCAGGAGAGACCAGGCCCTGGAGAAGGACATCAGGTTTGCTAATGTAGAGGGAGGGGCGGCGAAACAAAGAGGAACACTCTCAACAAGGTGGACTGGCACAGCAACTGCAGCAAGGGGCTCACACATCAGAACAATTGTGGAGAGGGTGCAGGACCACGCGGGGTTCCCTTCTGTCCTACGTCAGGTTATTGTGAGTCTGAAGTGACGCAACAGCGTCTAACAACACCACCCACAGCACTGGATGGCTTTTCCTTTTAGCCGGGTGCCTTGCATACCTGAAGGTAGACAAAGGAAATGTGTGTTCCCAGGCCTCCCTTTGAAAGAATGAGATGCGCGTCTAGTAGTCTTTTCCTCCTGTGTCATCGGCTAGACATAAAACACACATCACTTTAGGCAATTACTGACGAGAGTTTTAAAAAACCTCATAATCATTTAATGACTAGCAGTTAGGTGCAGCACCACACTGGACTTTACCATACCAAAGGGCATGGAGATGGCGGCACAGGCCAGGGCAGCCTTTCAATTGGGAGGTCCACGAGGTTGCCATCTGTAAGAACCTATTCCAGGGCAAATATCACCAAATCATCTGAGTGTGAAAAGGTGAATTTATGAAATCTAAACTTTGGAAATATACTGAAATCTTTGCTATCATGATTGTCTTCCTTTATATATATATATTTACTCATTGTTCATATATTCAGAAAGTATAAGTGACCTCAAACAGTTTCTAAGGGGTCCTATGGGGCAGCTTTGGCCAGCCAAGGAAGACTTCTTGGAAAAGTAGGACAAGTGGGGATATTCCCAAAAGACTATAATTTCACCAGGAGGAAACAGAATCAATGTGAAGAGAATCAGATTGGCTGGAACCAGGCCAATCTGAGTCTCTGGAAATTCTGAAACGCCTTTCAGTGATTCAGTTGCTCCCCCGAGTGCTGGTGTCATTCTGGCCAAATGACTGAGAAGAAATCGCACCCGAGTTCTTTTATGCCAATAATGAAGCAATGGAAACTGACTTCTTTCCATTCCAGCTGTTGCAGCAGGAGGCGGAATTGCTGCCAACACAAAGCTCCATCGTGGTTGGGAGTAGACCCACTGGTCAGATGGGAGGGCACGGGGACAGCATGTAGCGCAGAAACTAAATGTCACATTGCCAACCTCATGCCCAACACCTCCTTTGAGAACACCTGTGCTTCCCCTCCGAGCCAGCCGGCTAAGGAACGACCCACAACAAGCCAGACAGGAAGAGCTCTCTCGGTTGGCAAGAAGAACAGTCCTCGTACGTGTCCATTTTAAAAGGGCTTCTCCTCCTAGCAGGAGGCTGGTGGCTCAGGAGGGAAGCCCTCCAGTGCTAACTGAAAGACCCGCGGTTTGAACCCACCAACTTCTCTTCTGGGGAAAGATACGGCAGCCTGCTTCTGTAAAGATTTAGACCCTTCGCCTCCCGCGGAACCACTCTGCCTTATCGCACAGGCTCCTTAGGCGTAGGACTCAGCAGGTCTGGTTTGCTTTGGCCATTCCTTAAAGATATCTTACTGGTGAGCTAGCTGGTTGCTGTTTTCCCCTCCGTTTCCCTGAAAGCAAGTGTAGAGCTATACCTTGGTTGATGTAACACATAGAAGAAGCCGTGAAAGTGACAGATGACCCTCTTAAAAACCCAGCATTGGACTGAGTTGTGTAAGGCGCAGTTCTGGCTGTGGGGAAACCGATTCTCTAGCTGGACAAATGAGGAGGACACAAAAATAGCACCAGCCAGCAGTTTGATAGATGTGCTAAATTAACAGTACCCATGAAGGGTGCAATGCAGGTGAGAGAAAGAAGCTCTGTTATTTACTGGAGTGGCCAAGACTATGCGTTTGTCTCCTTTCAAGGTGGGAGCAAATTAAATAATATTTTAGATACCTTTCAGTGCAGATATGTTGGGTTTAAGTAGTTAAATAATATTTTAGATACCATTCAGTGCAGATATGTTGGGTTTAAGTAGTTCTTAGACTCTACATTACCCCATAAGGTCACTCTTTGTGGCATGTGCCCAGGACAGCCATTGAGGGACAGGTGCAACAGCTAATTCATCCATCAGTATAAATGCTGTGTCCTAAAATCAGCCTGAACACCTTCAATAACTAATTCAAAAATTTTTTCAGTGATTGCTATGAGACAGAACATAAGTTTATAGGTAGGAAGTCATAAATAATAATTTAATAAGGTAGAGGGGAAATAAAAATAGCCAGGTGACAAGTATCACCGAAACACATGGATTTCAGAATCCAGCTTTCCTCACCAGAACTGGGAGGAGCATCTAGATGCATGTCGACCACAGAATATGGTATTTCTCTTCACAGAACTAAAGGATCGCCGATGGCATCGTGGTTAAAGCACTTGTCCTGCTAAGTGAGAGGCCAGTGTTTCAAAACCCACCAGCAACTCCGTGGGAGGAGGTTGTGCAGTCTGATTCGGTAAAGATTTACAGTGTTGGAAATACTATGGGGAAGTTCTACTCTGTCCGATAGGGTCACTAGGAGTCAGAACCAACTCTAGGGAAGTGAGTTGGGCTTGGTTTACTAATAGAAACTGACCACTTGACCACCTGAAGGAGCGGTTTATCGACTTTCCACTCCCACCAGTATCAGCCTCGAGTTCATCACTGAGAATAAAAGTCTTCCTTTTGTGAGACTAGCACCCATATAATCTCTTCCTTCTGCTATCAACTTCTAGATCCTCGGTCTTATTTTTGAAACTATCTGTATACAATTGAAGATCGCACTGATTACTAGAGATAATTTTATTCCACTAGCAATCAGATAATGAACAGACATGAGCCCCTCATCATAGGAAAATTTGTTAATAGCCTTGGCAGGAACACGAGAATTTTAGTAGTTACCTGAACTCAAATTTACCACAAGTATCCAACTCTTTGAGGGGAAATCCTGAGCCTTTCTAGAAGTGTTGCTCCTTGAAGTGCACCCATAACTCTCAAGGGGCCGAAACCCCAGCCGCCACACTGTGCTCTGCTCCCAAGCTGCCTGTCTGCCACTCGGCGCATAGCCAGCACTGCTGTTGTCAGTCCTCTACCAACCCAACTCCACAAGGACCTGTCTCTTTTTCACTGACCTTCTGCTTTGAAAAGCACCATATCCTCTTCCAGGGGCTGCTCTTTCCTAAGAACATGTCCAAAGTACTCAGCATATGTAAGACTTTAAGACGAAGTAAGACCCTACCTGTAGTTCTAAAGGAGTAGTGAGTAATTAACAAAGTTTCAACAGAGCTGCCAGGCACAACAGTCTTCAGCAATGTCTACACAGCCTACAGAAGTACTCCACAGGAGGCCACCCCCCAATTGCAAAGGCCACCTAAATGATGAAGCAGGACTAAAGACGGAAATAGATCACATGATGGTACCCTTCTAAATCTGGGGTTGTGTCATCAAATTTCTATGCTGTGTCAATGCTATGCGATGGCACTTCCAACTCTCGGGAAATATTGTGGATCTGTACTGGAAGTCATAAATTCGGGAATGATAAAAGGAGAATAAAATGGTTGAGATAATGGTTTACAAACCAAATAAGACATTAAAAGGTCCACATGAAAACTCACTTGAGCTAAATTTATCCCCGGAAGACTCCTTTCAGGAACCTTAGGTAAATAAATAGACACTAGGATTTTCTGATATTTAGATAAGTAAACCTTGAGATATATTTTATTCTAGATATGCTAGCCTAGGAGGATAAGACCAACAGATGTCTTGTGATTTATTTCAAAAATTTCTCTTCCAACTCTGGTGAAGCAGAAAAAGCACACAACAATTGCTTAAACCTATAGATTACTCACCATTACCTGTCTCTATTACTTACTGAGATGACTTGTACATTCTTGTGAGGAGTATGTCCTGCTGGGAGCTATACTATCAGCATTTCAAATACCAGCAGGGGACTCCTAGGTGGATAGGATTTAGCAGAATCTCTATACTAAGACAAGGAAGAAAAGCCTTCCGAACATGTTTAAACAATTAGTCATTGGAAACTGTAAGGTTCACAACAGCAGGGGCCATTCATTGGTAAAGAAGGATCCTGTACTTGGTGAAGTGGATGGCCATTAATGAGGCTGCAACGATGGATTTGACCATGCTGGTCATGATGAGGTTAATACAGCCATTTTCTTTTCCCATTGGACATGTTTTTCAGGATTTGGAGTTGACTCAGTAGCAACTAATGACAGCAATAGAGACTGCACTATCCATGTAGCCTGTTCACACTTTAGTGTTTAAAAATGATTCAAGAGTGAGGGAAAAGTGGGAGCAGATCTAATGCAGGACCCCATCACACTCCACACTGGGTCCGGGATGACAAAGTTTCTTCTTTCCCACTGGGAGCCCAGGGGGCAGGCAGTGGGCAGTCTTACAGAGAGACAGAGAGCAGACAAGAACAAGAACAAAGGGGGGAATGGGCAGCTGGGAAAAAGAGCCCAAGACTGTCAGAATATTCCATCACCCAAATGGAGCCCCCTTCTCCTTGAAGGTGCATTTAACCCACCGGTTATGTGCAGACCAATAGCTTCAGGGAGTCCACAGGTGCTTGTTGTAAGTGCCAATGAGTTGGTTCTGACCCATAGTGACCCTAGGCACAACAGAACAATACCCTGCCTGGTCTTATTCCATGCTCAGATTTGCCATTTGCCTTAACTCATTGTTGCAACCACTGTGTCAATCTGTCTTTTTGATGCTGTTCCTCTACTTTACCGAGCATGATGTCCTTCTCCAGAGCTTGGTCCTCCTGACAACATGTCGGTGAGACCAAGTCTTGCCATCTATGCCTCTAAGGAGCCCTCTGGCTGTACTTCTTCCAAGACAGATGTGTTTGTCCTTTGGGCAGTCCGTGGGGTTCCTAATCCATGGTGATAATCTGTGCCTGCGGAGTCAGTTGTGTCTTCCCTTCATAGTGAAGTTATCTAGAATCAGGACTGAAAGTCAGCCAGGAATCGTGAGAGTAATGCACGTACTTCCATTGAAAACAAGACCATCTCTATCTCTTATGTTTAACTAGGACCTCAAGTAGAAGGAAAACCTGGAAGAATTTCTGACTCATCCTGAAGTTCTTCAAGATCTTTTCCTCCTCATATTGTAGGGTGTTCACATTTATAGGCAGGAAAAGTATTCTCCTACCAGCTTGCCCCTCTGCTCATTTATTGTCTAAATGCAATTTGGGGACAACAATACATGACAGTGAAATGTGGTTGCAATAAAATAATCACTAAACTCGCTGACTATGACTTTTTTTTAAAGTACCAAATTCATACCAAATGTTGTTTTATACTTACAGGTGTCAAATAAAATGTAAATGCTATCTTTTGTAATAAAAGGCAGCAGGGAAGGAAATTTTAGACAAACTGTCAAGAAAGGTGCTGTGTAAACTGTAAGACACAGTGATAGGGTAATGGCACGCACACGAACACTCTGCACGCAGGGTCGCCGGATGGTCTAATTTGGTCTTCTGATGCATGGTCTCCTCTGCCATGACTGCAGTGATAGAAGAGCCAATGGCACAAGCCAACAATCAATACGTACTCATTCAATGAATCTGTACACTTACAAGTCAGAGACTACACACATACGCAAACACCACACACACGCGCACACATGCAAGATCCTATTTAGTGGGTCACATCAGACAAATAATAACTCTTTGAGTTAGTTCATATGCAGAGAGGTCAATATCTAGCATGATGAGGTGCTCTCTGAGTCCAACCTCAGAAATGTGCATGACAACTTGTGTACCCAGAAGTCCATATTGACTTGTTAGGGAAACCATATTGCAATCTATTGTTGCATTATGTCATCAGGCTGACAGTTGTGGTGGACTGAAGTGAACACGGAGGGTGTGGGAGTCCCCATTTAATCTGCTCTTGGCACAATGGCAATGGCTCATTTTGAGGGTGATTTCATGACATGTTTTAGGCAGTAGAATTCATAATTCTAGCATCTTTTTGGTGGGAGTTTTCTATCTGATAAGACACTTTGACACATCACCAATTCAATAAATTTATAGTCTCCACCAAATTCCACATCCCTTTCCATGATCTTTCTGCCGCCCCAAAAGCTGTTAGACTCAAATACCCAAAGAGCTTCAAAGAAACCTAGAGTGAAGGAAATGAAGTCACAGTAACCTCTGAAAACAATCAGTCACCCCTGCACACATTAGCATAAACATATTAAGTTGAGAGAGTGAGGACACATTATATAGTTTAAATTAAAGTAACTGGCTATGTAAAACGAATCTCTTACCCACCGTCAATCCCACAGTGGCGTTCTGAAGGGTTTCTGATGACCAAATTGAGAATAGAGATGACGGAGAAAAGAAGAAGGGATGGGTCTCTAGAAGCTAGCTCTGAACCAGTCATCCTTCCTCAAACCCCTTGATATATGTGTCCAGGGAGCCCAAGTAATACAATGGTAAAGCTCTTGGTTGCTAACCAAAAGATTGGTAGTTTGAACGCACCTCGGAACTCTGATGGCGTACAGAGAGCTGGTGGCCTAGTGGGCTATGCATTGGGCTGCTACCACAGGGTCTGCTGTTCAAATCTACCAGTTGTTTACAAGCGAGAAAGATAAGGTTTTCCACTCCTTTAACACTTTACACTCTTGGAACCCCCAGTCACAGTTTCACTCTACCCTATAGAATCTCCGGGAGTCAATCAACGTGATGGAGTGGCTTCACTGGAAAAAGACCGGGCTCTCTGCTCCCATGAAAATTACCACCCGGACACCCTTATATGGCAGCTCCATTCTCTTCTAGAGGATCGATTCATTGATGAGAGCTGGAACCAACTCAACGGAGCCCAATAATAAAAGCATACCTAGTGAGTGGGATTTCAGAAAATTCCATTTCATTTCCATGGTTTGAGAAGTTTTACCACTTTATCGACTACATCTTCTTCAGTCAACAAATATTTATGGAGTGGCTCTGGGGCCAGACACTGTGCTAAGTTCAGGATATTAGATGCTATGGCATTAGAACTATGTTTGCAGAGATTCGTCTCAGGGAGGTGGGGGTGATTCAGATTATTTATCTGAATAGGGAAGAGTTTATTTCCTCTGAAGAAGGAAAATCCATAGCTAGCCAGGGATTTCCCTCAACCAAATTTCCCCAGAGTTTGGGAATCAGAAATAGTCTGGGGACAATGCTTTGCAGTCAGTTTATTTTGCCAACATTAATATAATTTTGGATAGAGTGAACTGGGATATACTGAAAAATGAGCTCATTCTCAAACCCTGGTGGTACAGTGGTTAAGTACTTCTTCGAATGCTGCCTAACCAGAAGGTGGGTGGTCCAAACCCGGTAGTTACTCTGTAGGAGAAAGATGTGACAGGCTACGTCAATGAAGAGGTCATGAGGACTCAGAGAAGAGGTGCTGTCATGGTCCCACTGGGTCCCTATCTCTTCCATGACCCAGTGTCCAACGTCCAATTCTACCTCTAACCAACAAGCCCCAGTCCTCCAGTATATCACCACAGGCTGAGACCACAGTTCTCAACACCCCTCTCTGTGCTTGGGACCACACTGGCTACACATAGAGCCACAGCTCACAAAAATGGATTGAAACAGCCTTCTCCATCGTCACACATCTCCTTTCCAGTTCCTGAATGGAATTCTTTTCTAGTTAATTTCACATTCGCTGGGACTCCTTTAACTGTTGTGCACTTGGCTAGACCGCATTGCATGGAGCGTGTCTTGCTTGGCGAGTGCCTGGAAGACCGAGCCCCCTCGTGTGGGCCGGTGAGTGGAAAGGCGCTCTGGTGGAACAGTGGGGAGAGTGCTCAGCACGCACTTAAGGGCTTGAAACCAGCAGCCCTTCCAAGAAGGGAAGATGTGGCTGTCAGTTTTCATAAAGAGTATGACCTGGAAACCCCACGAGGCAGTCTCTGTCCTGCACACTTGCTGTGCGTTGCAATCAGCCTGACGCCATGGATGATACAAACCAAGTGTATTTTCCAAGCCCTGTTCCTGACGGTGTTCCAGCAGATGAATTTGCTGCATGCATAGCCAACCCGTGTTTGGCATCCAGACTGCTAACACCAACAGGAAACAATGGCTTGGCTTCGAGGTGTTGAGTAAGTTTTGCCATGTCGCCAGGGGAGGACATGACATCAAAGGTCCATAGATTGAGGAGTGGCCGTTCACTCACACTAAATCCAGTCCAGGAAAATAAAGCCAAGCCCCTGTCTGCTTTTTATTTCTTGTGCTGGAGAAATTGATGTGGCAGGCAAGACTTGGAGTTGATATACATTTAAGGGTGGAGGAGAAATTCTATGAACAAAAAGAACAAAAAAAAGCCAACTCAAAAAAATAAAAGAGAGAGAGAGAGAGGAAGAAACATCCAAACAAGTTTGACAATGATTGGAAAGAGAAACTCGATGAGCCCGCTAGAAATGCAGGCTCTGAGGGGCAGACCACATCCATATTCAACATTCGGATAAGCACATTTGACCCTCAGGCGCCCTTTAAAGACCCATATGCTTGGTGCAATTGCACTAAACACAGACAAACTTCCAAGACCCGAGAATATTTAATTTCTTTTATCCCAGGAAGAAGTCTGCTCAACCACAGCACCTCTTCAGAAACCTTTTCTGGCCAAGCAGGGCCTGGAGCCCCTGCAGCTCACCCGTAGCGAATGGGGAACACATGGGTGAAGGTTATTACACTATAGAAAATAATAAAAATTGTTTATCCCTAAAGGGGATCCAACATCTCCTCCATGCAGGGATGGTGGGAGAGACTGATGCTCTGCTCATCTGCCTTCACACAAGTACGCCAAACTGTGGCTATCCGACCACGGATTCACTCAGCTGTGAGGGTGCAGTGGGAACCCCACGGTATATGTCACCACATCCTAAATGTGCTCATCCAAAGGCCTTTCTGAACCCAGGGGCTGCTAGCAAGCTTCTTTGGAAAGGGGGAAAAAGTCATGATGTGTGGTGATGTGTTAGACACATTTTTGCCAAGATCCCTCTCCCTCCTCCATTCCTCAAAGCAAGCCCACAACCCTTTCAACAGATTCCGACCCATAGCCACCTCATCGCACAGGGCAAACCCACTGCTTCTTGGAGTGTCCAAGACTGTCATCTGATGGAAGCATACCGGAGCTCCAGTTGATGGCCTTTGGATTAGCCGCGGAGCATGTCCACCACGGCACCACCAGGGCTCCTTTGCATGCACACTCACACACTACATGTAAATGATTTTTCAAGCCACTGGCCTAGCAAGACTCTGCAATGCTTCCTACGTAAGTGAACTCTAGTTAACGGAGTCATGGTAAATGTTACCCAAGACAGGAAAGAATTCCATTCAGGAACTTGAAAGGCGGTGTGTGACGATGGAGAAGGCTGCTTCCACCCACGTTTGTCGTCCGTGGTTTTATGTGGAGCCAGGGTAGTCACGGGCACAGAGAAGGGGGGTTGAGAAGTGTGGTCTCAGCCTGTGTTGATTTACTGGACGACTGGGGCCTGTTAGTTGGAGGAAGGTGGAATTGGAGGTTCAACACCGGGTCATGGAAGAGAAAGGGACCCAATGGGGCATGACTGCACCTCTTCTCTCAGATCTCATGGGTCCTGGAGTTTTCCTTCAAGTTAAGTCTAGGCCCAGAGGTGAATGATTTGTCAGCAAAGCTGAGGGAGAGGGGCACAGGACCACTGATGGTAGGTCTACGTCGGTCCTCCACTCTTCCCTCTCGCATGCACAATGAGAAGACACGTGGATGGATTTCACTGCCCCGATCCCTATAGTTTTCACTGGCTGGACTTGGGAAAGGAGCCACCGGGTCTACACAATGTGACTGTCTGCCTCTGCAAAGGTTTACAGCCTCAGAAACCCCCACGGGGCAGTTCTCCCCTGTCCTTCGGAGTCTCTGTGAGTTGTGATCCATGCACAGGGGTTAGGTGGGGTTGGTGTTTTTACCCTAATGAAGGTTAAGTTCTCACTTCAATGTGGTAAGAACTTTATTCCTGGCCAGCCTTACTACCTGCACAGGCACACATGGGGTACCAACTACACAAGCAAAAGAGGAACATCCAGGGAATCCCTCAGCTTTCTGGAACTCGGAGTGGAAGAAGGACGGGTTTCTTCCCAGGTCCTTTGACCCTTTTGCAAATGAGATTCCTTTGAGGATGATTCCTTAAAACATGCAGGCCCCTCCCAAGCCCCAAGCCTAGAGATGCTCATCCTGTAGCCTGGGGGTGTTGAACCCACAGACTTCTTTGAAGGAAGAAAAGACTTGGTAAGTTGCTCCAGGAAAGACTGCAGCCTGGCCCACGGTCAGACCAGAGTCCTGCCAGCCTGGTCAGAAGCAGACTGCAGTGGAAAGCGAATTGTTGCAGATGCAATTAGGTGAAAAGGTAGCACCCTATCATGTGATCTCCCTTATGATCCATTTAAATTTGTTCGAGTTTTTACTATGTAGTGTTTTCTTTTCAATTGAGGTTCTTACCTGTTTTACTTTGCTACTGTTGTTAGTGTTCTCTGAAACCCAGGATTGGTAAATCTACAGAGATAGTAACTGGATGAATGGCTCCTTGTGGGTACGTGTGCAGGGGAAGGTGCGGGGGACATGGAGAGCTAATGATGATGAGTACAAGGATGTAGAAAAATGTTCTAAACCAGATTGTGGTCATGTTTGAACTACTGCATTGTATGATGTCTTAAATATGTACCAATAACACTGTTGTGGAGAGAAAGACTGCAGCATAAAAATGTCCACTGAGGCCGTTCTTCTCCATCTTGTTCTGGACAGCTTCTAAGAGCCAGCATCCACCCATTAACACCCACCAACTAGAAGGCTGGGGTGGCACTTGAGGATCTGAATCCTTTAGCAAAGATCCCCAGCCTTTCTGATGACCAGCCTCATTGGGAATGTCCTGGCTAACTAACCTGTCACCTTTTATGTTTTTTAACCACACTAGCTTGATCATCAATTTTACCCAACTAGTTAGATAATCAACTGGCCAAGTGGGTTGCTCTGTTAATCTGGAACTTCATCTTTCCTTCCTTCTTCTCTTCTCTCTCTCTCTCTTTCTTTTTTTCCACGTCCACCTACCAAACCTTGAATTCAAGGCTACAGAGAATCCCTAGCAATGCTCAGTCCATGTAGATAAAGTGACATTCTTGGTTATCTGTCTCATATAAAAGGATACCTCCTCCCAGAATAATCTTAGAAGCACACACAAAATGTAAATAAATAAAAGAAAGCAGCCACTTCCTGTGGCTTCTCCTGCTGTCCTGTTTAAACAGAGAGATGCAGCAAGGTGAACACTTACACCCACGTTTCTTTCTCCTTCCTCCCTATCTGGTCCTCCGCCTCTTTCGTTTCTTCCGCCACCCCAAACACGGACCTACTGCAACGCTCGTGTCTAGTGGCTTCTGACCACCAGTTCATTTCTTTAGCCTCTGAGATGTGCCAGAAACAATCACCAGGATGGAAGGCACCAAATGGGGTGGGGAAGTAGATTATGCATTAGGCTGGTAACCGCAAGAGCAGCACTTCAAAACTACCAATCCACCAGCTGCTCCAAGGCAGAAAGATGAACCTTCTTTTCCTGTAAAGTGGTATAGTCTCCGAACCCCACAGGAAATCCCTGCCCCATAGAGTCACCGTGCATCAGAATTGACTCAATGGCTTTGGTTTGGATGAAGAAGTTAAATAGAGACACATTTCAAGCTATCCTTAAAACTAACTGGGAGCTTATACTTTGTTGGGAGGGAATACAAGGAGAAAGACACATCTCAAGCCTACAGTGTGTTAGTTTGTTGTTGTTGTTGTTGTTGTTATCCTAGACTCGTTCATGCTCTGGTGGCATTTGCTGGTCTAATTTACAAGTCCTGGGTGATTTGGCTCTCACAGTGCATTTGACAAGTGAACCTGAGGGGCGAGCAGACAGCCAGATACAGTGCCAGGGACACCAGTCAGTCCATTTCCAGTCTTTAAAGCTCAAGTTTTCTGAGCTATGGGTTGGCACAGCGCACAAAGATTTGGGTTTTATGAGGTTGGCGGAAAACTTTATATAACTATAAAATGGAATGGAATAAGGATTTTTCTTAAATTACCTAGACATTTTATTTGAAGTCAGATTATTTCCAGTTCTAAAGCTGCCTCCATAAATCCAGACCATTACCAGGAGTCTAGGTGCAATGGGGCCGGGGTGGGGCTAGGGGCACTAAGTCCTCCTGGACAACATATGAATTTCCAAAGTCACGGGCAATCAGTGCCCAGTTGAAATAGTCAGTATTGGGCTGCTCATGAAGCTGAGCCCGGGACCCTCACCAGGCAGCCTGCTTCTCTGTGAATTCACTTGTGTTTGCAGAAGCACTGAGACCCGGGAAGCGTTCCTCTAATGAATGCAAATACTTTGAAATTTGTTCATTTGTTCAGAAGGCAGCTCATGCCAACCACTCCTGTGACCCCTCACAGGAGTCCTACAGTGGGAAGGGGGACTGCTTTTCCTCCAGGTCCTCTGTTCTTCTTTGATATTCCAACACTCACTTTCCAAGGGTCTTAGGGCCACACAGAGCAGCCTTCCAAGGAAACCCAGCCTGGCTCTGTCCCACAGTGACTGTTGATAGGTCAAATCATGAGGCACATTTGCATGCTAGTGGATAATTAATAAAAGCAACAGCAGAAGAACTCACAGATAGTATGAATAAATACATGAAAAACACATCACTTTATAACTGTCAATACAGTGATTGGAGATGAAGGCCTACCGGTAACTACATATCGTTTAGTACTGTGGAGTCAGACCCTGGCTCGTGGAGATGCCACACCTCCCCCAAACAAGAAAGAGCCTTGTCTTGTGTGACCCTCATGACTGATTGTGGATCAGGCTATTGTTACCAGGAAGAAGTCTTTGAAAGCTCATGGGAAAATTCCATAAACTTTGGGTTCTTATTTTCCACAAACTATTTGAAGCCTCCTAACATAGACTCTGCACTGACTGATTTTCAAAAGTAGACACAGGCGTAAAATGAGGAAGATGGAGAATATGGGTGAAGAATCATCAATGAGCCCTGGTCATGTAGTGGGCTAAACATTGACCTGCTAACCACACTGTCAACCAGGTAAACTCACCAGCGGCTCCGAGGGAGACTACTGAGGCTGTCTGCTCCCATAGAGACACACAGCCACAGAAATCCAGCAGGGCAGTTCTCTGTTCTCTAAAGTGGCTATGAGTCCAAATGGACTCCATGGCAGTGAACTTGGTGTTTGGGTTTGCTGTCAAACCTTCTGCCTCTAAAATATCGAGGAGTTGCTGTGCTTAATTATTCATGGGAACCTTGTGCCTGGAACTGCTAACACTCTAACTTCCCCATCTGAAGCAGCAGACACCAATGTCCTACTCCAGCACCGTGTTGGAAAGAGCCTGCCAGTTTAAGATAACACTAATTCTGTTTGAAGAGCTAAGCCAGAACTTGGATCAATGGTTTTTAAAAAATATTCCTTATATTACAACTTCTCCATACAAAGATATTTCTCAGAAATAGATAGACACTACATGCAAAAAATAAAAATAAAACTAATAGGTAAAACAAAGCTCTCAGACCCAAACCCAAACCAAATACACAAAGAACACCCCCTGGGGCCTGGCTCCTGATGGCCTTCTGGGTGACCAGATAAGCTTGGTCAACCCTCTGCTGTTGTATCTGTTTCTTCAACTAGAACGGAGGCATAGCTCAGCCTATAGTTCTTTAACCCTCCTTTCAGTCCTTCAGTATCTCTGAGTCTCAGCCAAATGCGAGGCAGGGAACATTTTCGTAGTTTAACGGGTGGCCCTAGAATCCTCCAAGAGAATGAACTGTCTACTGAAGAAACAATTTTGATAGGCGTGGGAGGGAAGGCTCTGAGGACGTGCACCTGTGGAAGCCGGGGAGAGAGGCAAATGCTTTTGTGCATCAGTAATAATAAAGGTAATATGAAATAAGAAGAGAAAGGGGAGAGTCAAGAAGATCAAGAAATGTCGGAAGGCAGAGCCAGGGAAAAGGTGGAAGTACTCTTACCACAAACCACTGGAAGCCCTGGATTTAGGTAGCGTAGGCGTGGGATTTTCTAACCATGTAATCTTGTGGCCACGGTCTCGGTGGCAGAGCTCAAGGACAGAGCTCTAAATTATGGAACATTGGAAGCGAATTAATTCAGGAGACGATGGAGCTGAGATGTAAGCATCAAAGACGTGTGTGAGGAGTTGAGGGCCCTGGACTCTCCCCAAAGGAGGCCTGTGCTATTGTGAGCAAGTACTCACTGGTAACCATGGAATTGATGGTTAGACTCAACAGCTCTTCCATGGCAGAAAGAGGAGGCTGTCTGCTCTTATCTTGGAACCCCTACCAGAGTGGTCATGAGTCTGAATGGACTCTTTTGCAGTGATTTCTGGTTTGGACTCTCCTACCATCAGGAACACGTGACTTTTGTTGACATTTGAAACATATCATTGCAATTTATGCACAATATTTTTCTTTATGACACATTTTGAAACACAATTAAAAACTTTGGAAATGTAAGCCCCCAAACCAAAAGTCCATTTAGTGGATTTCAATTCATAGCAACCCCATAGGACAGAGCAGAATAGTTCCTTAGGTTTGGGAAAGTTTAAATCATTAAGGGAGAAGATTGCCTCATCTTTATCCTGCAGAACCGTTGGTAAGCTTGAACCATGGACCTTAGGGTTAGCAGCCCAATGCTTAAACCACTGAGACAGTAGGGATCATAAAGAATATCTAGGATAAAGTATTTCAAAATGAGTTCTGCAATTAATCTTCAAACGGCTTGGCCAATGAGAGTGCTGAGAGCACAGGATGGGGGTGTTGTTAGCTGCCCCTCGAGTGGGCTGTACACCAGAATTAAATGCTGCCTGGTTCTTACCTTCATCCTTGTTGAGATGCCCTCATCCATTGTTGAGGCTCCGTGTACTTCCATCTGTTTGAGGATTTCTCAATGACCTTCAGATGTCCTTCTCTAGAAATTGGTATTTCCTGATGGCATGCCCACACACTTGGCTCGCCATACTGACTTCTAAGGTTCAAGCTGGTTGTGCTGCTTCTAAAACTAATTTGTTCAACCTTTGGTCATCCATGATTGATTCAATATAGAGCAAAGCGTTCCAAAGGCTGACAAGTCCTCTTGGAAAGAAATCTGCTTACTTTTGTTTTACGCTGTGCTTCCTAAACCTAGTTGACCATGACACTCAGCTGTCATATCCCTCAGACACAGCAGGTGCATCACTAGCAACACAATGCTCATAGCCATCATACAATGGAGCACGGCGCGGTCCTGCACTGTCTCCACAATAGTTGTGATATTCTGGTCTACCGTTGTAGCCATAGTGTGAATTCATCTCTATGAGGGTCTTCCTCTTTTTTTAATTGACCCTCTACTTTATCAAGAAGATGTCTTATTCCAGGGATTAGTCTCTTCTGATAACTCGTACAAAGCCCATGAAATGAAGTCTGTCATTCTCTCTTCTAAGCACCATTCTGGTTCTTCTTCCTCCAGGACTGACTTGTTTGTTCCTTGTTTGCTGATTTGTTTGCTCTTTGGGTTGTTTATGGTACTTTCCATCTTTGTTGCCAACACTGCAATTCAAATGCATCGATTCTTCTGCAGCCTTCCTAATTCATTGTCTCGCTTTCACACGAAAATACCATGGCTTGGGTCAGGTGCACATTGAGGGCGAAGGCTCAGCTGATTGGCATAGTACAGCTCCCTTTATTGAATGCTGAGAAGGGGACAGTGCAAAGAGGCCCAGGTTGCTAAGGGTTTCAGAAGCTAGTGAATGGCAGGGGCAGGAATCAAAAGTAGGGATCCTAATTCTTAGCCCAGTGTCTACTTTCTCCCTCTCTCTTCAGCCTTATCTCCATAAAGCAAAAATCACAGGTCAACTTAGGGTTAATATGCTCCAAATGCCAGCTCCATCTCTTACTAGTTTTGTGAATTCTAGGGGTCATTCATCTCTATGTCTAATTCTTCATAAAGTTGTGCTGTGAACTAAATGAGCTTTTAAAGGGCATAGTGCATGTGCGAGCATACACAATTCTGTTATATCATGTCTAGAATGCGTCCTTACTTCGTGTAAATATTGTCTTCTCTGCAGTTGACACTAGGGACTGCTTCAGATACTTCACCTATCCACCCCTTACCCATAATAGCTAGTCAAGTGGTTGATGCACGGTCCCCACACCGAAAACCAAACCCACTGCCACGGACTTGATGCCAAGTTCTCGTGACCCTGTTTCATCGGCTGCAAATCTTCATGAGAACAGATAGCTTTACCTTTTCCCCACAAAGCGACTGGTGCGCTTGGACCACCACCTTTGTGGTTAGCGGTCTCACCGTTACCCTAGAGACCACCAGGACTCCTTCAGACACATTGCAGGTATTGATGTTGTGGAAAGCCACTCAAAAGTTCACCCAGAAGAATAGCAAAGTGAGTGTGCCCAATGGCATCTACTCTATTCCGATTCTCTTGACAGAGGCTGGTGAGTTTGAACCTCGGACCTTTAGGCTGACAGTCCAACGCTCACTAGACTCCTCGAAGAGTCTGCAACCCAAGAAAAATTGAAGAGACCAACAAGAGACATTTTTCCTACAAAATGTATTTTACACCTACCTAACAATTTGACAGGCATACTGTAATAGAGCAAAATCAAACATATTCAAACAGCAGAATAGAAATATAACATATTTTCAAATCAGTCGAAGGAAGAATAAAATATGCAAAAGAGAACTGTAGATCAACTGATACATGATTTAAAATAAATCAAAATCATTATAGTACCATAATACTTTAAAATCAATTCCAGATGTTGTTTCAGTCTTTAAAGCCCCCAGCTGTTCTATAGGAGAACAATGAGACTATCTATTCCTGTAAATGTTCGATCTTTGGAAATCCTATATAAGGTCGCTTTGAATTGGAATCAACTTGATGGCATTGGATTGGGTAGAAGAAAAATGAGTGTCTATTTATATATTTAAGTTTAGGGAAGATCTTATTAAAAACAATATCAAAGAAAGAATCCACAAAGGAAAAAAAAGTATAGATTGTACTTTATCAAAGACAAACTTTTTATACATCAAATTAACCATAAACAAAATTGACAGGCAAACAAAAAGTTTTGAAATATAGGTGAATTATATATGACAGGCTAATATCTTTAATTTTTCTAAGTGCTTTTATGAATCATTGTGACAACATAAAGAGCAGAATATAACTATTGACATGGAAATGAGCAATTGATTCCCAAAAGAATACAAATGGCCTTCATAAGTAATAATCTAAATTAAAACCCAAACAAGAGCGCAATCCCACTCTACATCTATCTAATTTGTAACAGTAAAAGGAAAGCTACAATAGTTGCAGTGTTGGCAATGATGCAAAGGACTCGCATTTCCATTTCTGCATACCTTGCTACGGGTTAGACTGCAAAGTGTCTTAATCTTTAAAGAAAGCAATTGCGCAAGCTGTTTAAAAGCTTTAGAAAAGTGCATCCATACTTTTAGTTCAGCGATTCTGCTTCTAGAAAATTTTAGCCAGGAAATAATCACCATAGTCACAAGGATAAAACTACAGATGTCTTCCCAAGCATTACTTATATTAAAAAAATACTAGAAAAAGGCTAAATGATCCACAAAGGATGGTGGGTTATGACTATTATTGCACATGTATTAAGAAAATTCTATTTAGTTCTGAAACGTGACATTGAACATTTTAACAGACTAACAGTTATATGCATATTTAATATGAAATGTTATCATATTTAAAAGTTAATTACAAAAGCTACTCACTAAAGTATTCTCTTTCTTCTTTCAGCTTATTTTCTATCTATTGAAAAAGCCTAGATACAATTTATGTACCATGTAAATATACCCATTTAAAATATACAGTCTGATCACTTTAGTATGTTTTCCAAGTTGTGCAAACACCCCAACATTCAATGTTGGAACATTTTCAACATCCCCCCAAAGAAACCCACCCTCAGTAACAGTCACTCCTATTTCCTCTGTACCACCAACAGCCCTGTTGTTAGGTGCCATCTAGTGGGTACTGGCCCATAGCAACCCTAAACACAACAGAATAAAGCAGTCCATGGTCCTGCTCAATCCACAGAATTGTTCCTGTGTCTGAGCCCATTGTTACAGCCACTGAGTCAGTCCACCTCGCTGAGGGCCTTTTTCTTTTTCAGTCCTCCACTTTACAGAGCATGAGCTCTTTCTTCAGTCTTTCCTAGCAATATGTCCAAAGTATGTAACATGAAATCTTGCCATCCTTGCCCTTAAAAAGCACTCTGGCCATACTTCTTTCAAGACAGATCCGTTTGTCCTTTGAGCAGTCCATGGTACTTCCAATATTTTCCTCCAGCACAATTCAAATGTGCCCATTCTTCCTTGGTCTTCCTTCAAATTTCACATGCATATGAGTCCACGGAAAATGGACTTGGGTCAGGCACACCTTAGTTCTCAAAGTAACCTCTTTGCTTTTCAATTCATCTCTAGAGGTCCTGTACAGCAGATTTACTTAATGCCGTAGGCAATCACTAATCTACTTAGAGTCTCTATACATTTCCCTCTCCTGTCCATTTAGTATGTGCAAAGTCATTTATAACTACTTATCATAATGCTTTCAAAGATTTTCTGTGTTGTCGCATATATCAGTATTTCATTCTTTTGTTTGTCCTCGGTGACACTGTCTGGTGGCTTTGGATTGCTAACCTGAAGACGGGTCGCTCCAATCCATCAAGTGCTCCAAGGGAGAAAGATGAGGCTGTCTGCTCCTGTAAAGATTTCCAAGGCTTTCACAACCCCGAAAAGAGAAACTATGAGGCAGAATCGACGTGACAGTAGTAGTTTTGCTTTGTTTTTAATTTGACTTAATGGTATCCACATCTTATTTACTCTTTCTTCGGTTGACAGACATCTGGGTAATTTTCATTGGGCTGTTTTGAACAATGGTCTATGAACATTCATGTACAAGTTTTTGGGTGGGCCTAAGTTTTCACTTCTAGAAGTAGACTTGCTTGATCATATGGCAATTCTATTTTTAACATTTGGAGAAAGCACCAGACCATCTTCCAAAGCAGCTGCACCATTTCATGTTCCCAGCAGCAATGTTAGAAGGTTCCAATTTTTCCCTATTCTTGCCAACACTTGTTATTTTCTGTCTCTTTGTTTTTTTTCCTGTTTCAATTATGTCCATTCTAGTGTGTGAAGTGGTATTTCATTGTGGTTTTGATTTTTATGTCCCCAATGACTAATAGGAGGATCTTTTCCTGTGCTTAGTGACCATTTGTATATATTCTTTGGAAAATCGTCTATTCACATCGTGTGCCCATATTTCAATTGGATTATTTATCATCCTTTTATTGTGTTTTAAGAGTTCTTTATGTATTCTGGACACAAGTCCCTTATCGGATGTAAGATCTACAAAACCTTTCCCTTCCTTTATGGGTTGTCTTTTAATTTCTTTGGTGGTGTTCATTGAAGTAAAAACATTTTCAATTTTGATGAAGTCCAATGTATCGATGTTTCTTTTGCCTTGTGCTTTTGGTGTTGTCCCTAAGAAGTTTTTGCCTTGCCCAACATTATCCATTTACTATTTTATTTTCTTCAAAGAGCTTTATATCTCTAGGTCTTCTATTAGGTCTGTGGTTCATTCTGAATTAGTTATTGGTATGGTGTAAGGGATCCAACTTCACTGTTTTTTGTGAAGACATTTAGTTGTTTGTTTGTTTGTTTGTTTTAAGACACTTGTTGACAAGACTTTTCCCCCCAATGAATTGTCTTGCCACTGCTTTTGAAATGAAAGGACTATAAACACTATCACCTCCTTGTTTCAATCTGGATGTTTTTATTTATTTTTCACATCCACTGCTGTGACTAGACACTTCTATACAATGGCCAGTAAAAGAGTGTCAACAGGCTCGGACAACATGAGCATCTTCTTCCAGAGCTGAAGGAGAACGTTTTCAGCTTTTCATTAAGTAGGATTCTAACTGTGGGCTTTTCACAACCAATAAGTCTTCAAGTTGATTCTAACTCATAGTGATTCCAAGTGAATCAGAGTAGGATTTTACTGCAAAAGGCTTTAAAAGGCTGAGTTCTTTGAAATAAGATCTTCAAACTTCTACTCCAAGGCATCTCTAGGTGGACTTGAACCTCCACCCATTTTAAGTACTGTTTGCACCACTTGTTCTGTATGCAATTGAGGAAGTTACACTATATATTATTTTATAAAAAGAATATTTTTAAAATAAGGGTACACATGAAAAAATGCTTGATGAATTAAATTAAATGTCATGGATTTATACTCAAAGAAGATGTGAGTATAACATCACCCTTAATCTCAGGGGAACAAATAAAAAACAAATCAATATATTTAGATTCTTTTGAGAAAGTTAGTTGAAAATATTTGGGTCTTTGTTTCACCCAATCATATTTGTTTCCTTTCTAATCAGGCCGGTTGCCTATTTTATTCTGGGCTAATGTGGATCTTCATTCCGTCTCTAATAATTTTGAGTGCTGTAATCTCTGTTGGGAATGATAGCTCTAAAGCTAAGACCTAGCTATTTCATTCATGTTGTTCATCACCCAGACGTGACATACTCTATGTGAACATCCAGGGCAGTTTGTATAGAAAGGAGAAGTAGTGACCATTCATGAAGCTCAGACATTTTAGATAATGAAAACTTGATCAAATAGAAACCCTGAGGAGTTTGTCTTCCAGCATTTTTTTTTCCATTTCCAACAATTCAAAACCCAAATCAAACTCCTTGACATTGAGTTGATTCTGACTCATAGTTGACTCTGGAGGGCAGTGCAGAATGGCCCCATAGGTTTCAAGTCTTCATGGAAGCAGACTTATACATCTTATTTTAACAGAGCAACTGGTAAATTTGAACTTCTGATTTTTGGATTAGCAGTCAAACACTCTACTGTACCCTCAGCTCTTTTTCTACCCCATAAGGGCTACAAATCAAGATGCCCTGGTGAAAAACCCTAGTTACCTGCCCTAGACACTTGCATGGAATTATTCAGTAAGAACCCAGTGACATGAAAAGCAACATTATCCAAGTTCCCATTCAAAATGCATCCTTAAATCCATCAGGCTATTAATATGCGGCTAGCATGATGAGCAAGCTTCAGTATTAAATATCATTATGATTTGTATTCATTCTAAGGTCATTGGTACCAATCTCTCAATAAATCAAGCCAGATTCAATACATATCAAAGAGCATGATTAATAGTAAGAAGCTATTTTCAGCCAATAAGGGGCCCAAGTTTGGGGCTGAGAGAATTTACAGCAAAGAAAATCCAATGGGAAGAAAATTACTATGGAAAAGAAAGCCAACTAAAATGACACAACCTATTACCTTATTTCAAACTAGAATATCTGAGTTCCATTTGAAGGACAGGACTGGAGATGCCAGTGTTTCCTTAAAGAGTAGAAAGAAAAGAAAGCACTCTGATGAGTCTTTACTCAAACATGATTAGAAGACAGACTGGCCAGCCAGTAGGAACTGCTGTGGTGGCTTGAGAGAAGGGGGGGGGGGCATAGGGTTTTGGTGTGAGTAGTTAGCATCCATTTGAAGCAATATTTGTGACTTCCCAGAGAAATGCTAAGGGGCAAGGGCTGAGCTCAGGCAAGGCCCAGATGGCCGATGCTCCTCAACACATGACCTTTGTATAATCATGCAAAATATTAAAATCTTTTATACATTTTTGTCTGAAAACCGGGAAGGGGAGACCACGCCAAGGATCTTGGAAACAATCGCCACATCTTGGGCTGTGGCCCCTTTTAATCCATATACCTAAGACCATCAAGCTAATTGGACCTGGTGGAACAAATTCATGAAGGTAGTATAGCGGTGGAAACATTTAGCTGTATGAAGAGACATGTTAATTTTGAACCATACATTTCAGTATTTTCTTAATCCAAGGATATGATTAATGGTGGGAACACGCTAGAAAGGTAGAAAAACAAAACAAAACAAAAAAACCACTGCCAATGAGTAGCTTCTGACTCAGCAACTCCATATAGCCTTTCTGCAACGGTAACTATGTATAGGCATTGGCAACCTCCTTTTTCTCCCAATAGTACCTGATGGATTTGAACTGCTGACTTTGTGGTTAGTGGTCCAACATATAACCCACATTCCCCACAAGGGCTCCTAGAAAGCCAGATAGGTTACACACCACTAAGTGTGTTCACATTGTAGGGACAAATGCTGGTCATGGTGTTCTACTGGGAAGGAAACATATGTATTTCTGTTTACATTTTTATCTAGACTTTCCCTTTGAACTTGTTGGATAGTACATTATTATATCATAGGGAATATTTTAAGTTTTCTGTAACTAATTGTATTTACATAATTTTTTCTAGGTTGTAAAGGAGATGATCTCTACCTGTGATATTTATGTATAGGAATTCTAAGTCCTGTAAAATCTATGGAAATAGGCTTTTCCTTGTTAATAGATGGCATTCCAGAAAGGTGGATTCTTGGATCAACACAGTTGAGACCCTGATTTGAACTCGAACTTCTAGAACTGTGAGAAGATAGAATTTTTTCTTTAAAGCCACACACTTGAGGCATTTGTGTGATGGCAACACTGGGCCACAGATAGCCATTGTTCCAGACTCAGGGGTGTCAACCTGGTCGCCTACGGGCTGCCAGTTTGACACCCCTCGGAGTAAGCCATGCCATGTGGGTGATACCTGTTTGTCTCAGGCCGAAGAACACCTTTCCAGTGTCCCAACTCAACTGATCTAGAAGCCCTGCACCTAGGATTTTCTGCTCCATTTCAGTCAATATTTACGGTACCGGGTGCCTGGTTCCAAGAGCTGTTCCCTCATAGAAAACATTCATTGTTGATTGAGCACAGATAGTCCTGTGATCTGAGAGTTATTTTGATCTGTCTAAAAATGCAGCACCAAATTCCAGATGGAGGATCGTTGAAGAGGTGTTATTATTTAAAGGATGCATTGCTCACATGATATTGGGGAATTTCCACCTTCATGATTATTATATCACTTCTATTTACTTAAAGCCGTCAATTTGAAATGATAAACTTCTTCCCTTGGTAAAGAATTCCTACCTTGTCTCAGTCTGCCTAGGGAACACAGTTGAAACCATTCAAAACAGAACTTCAATCTTATACAAACACATTTAAATTTTGGGGGGGAAATCCTCCTATTGAATTACAAAAGTACAGCACAGAGATGAATGGAATCTGATTTCTGAGGGGCACAAATGCTCCCTGAAAAAGCAAGAGGAAAGCCCCAGGACTATTCAGAACAGATTACACAGGGATGCTGAAATAGTTCTCAAATTCAAGTCCTAGTGCCGCCAGTATTTTATAAAATAGATTCTCTAAAATGCATTACCAGTTCCTTGAACTGTTTGTTTTTCAGTAGCTTTGGTTTGATGGGAGGGTTAGCAGAGCTTCAGAAGGAAAAGGACTCTTCCCGCTCACAGATTAAACATCAAGGTGAGCATGAAGGCAACGAAGAAGCATGCACATCTAGCCTAGGTTTCTTCTTCTTTTACTTACTCGGTCAGCAACAAAGACTGTGTACATATTGCCCAGAGCGAAAAACAAACAAAATCCAAGCACACTGTGTGTTAGTCTGGGTACATTGGAGAAACAAATCCACAAAAATTCATATGTATAAGAGAGAGTTTTATATAAAGGGTAAGTGTACTTCAAGAAAACATCCCAACCCAGTGATGCCCAAGCCCACAAGTCCAACATTAACGCATATGTCCGACACTGATCCACAAAGTCCTCCTCCATCTCACAAAACACACACAATGATGCCGACTGCAGGAGGAAAGCCAAATCATTGAGTGTGTACGCATCTCAGCACTGGCAGGGGTCTCCACATGGCTGCTTTAGCACCCAGGGCTGCATCAGGGTAGGTCCATGTGGCTTCTCCTCAGGGATGTCTTGCAGGAAGTGAGCCTTGCCAGCTGAAGCAGGGAGCTGGCTAAGGTAGCTGCGCCCTGGTTCGACCATCAGAAAGCAAGATACCCGAGAACTAGAAAGGCAAGACTCACCGAGCCATTTATCTCTCCGTCCTTCAATTAATTCCACACATGTTTATCGGCCAGGTTGGCACAATAAACTTTAACTATCTCACACTGCCATTGAGGCAATGCTGACTCACCGTGACCTCATAGGACATGTAGAACTGCCCCTGTGGGTTTCCAAGATTCTAACAGTCTACAAGAGGCTAAAGCCTCATCTTTCTCCCAAGGAGCAGCGAGTGATTTTTAACTACTGAGCTCAACATTAGCAGTCCCATGTGTAACCACTGCACCCCCAGGACTCCATTGTTAAGAGAGAGAGGAGACATTAAATATTTGTCCTTCTATTTAAGGATGGCTACCTTGAGAGATCTCTTTTTCTGGGCCCCTTTTTTATCTTGGGAATCTAGAAGACTTCAGCTGAGGTGTTTTTCTATATCCAGCTTAAAGAAAAAGTGTTATGGGTAGTTGCCTGCAAGCCAATCTAGACTCGAGAAAGTACCATGTAGAGCTACTGCACAGGGCTTTCAAGACTGTGACCTTTTGGAAGAAGATCACCAAGTCTGACCGCTCAGGCACCTCTAGGTTTCTTGGAAACACCAACTTTTCCCCATGTAATGCTTACCAGTGTGTGCCAGTCATGTTGTTATCGGTTTCCATGTAGTTCCAATGCACAGAGCCTTTATGTACAGACAGTTCCTGGGTTAGAAACACCCCAACTTACACACAGTCTGTAATTATGAAGCATTCCCCATAAAGACTATCCTATTGAAAACCCAAAGGCGCATGTCATGGATCTATAATACAAATGGCACGACTTTGCATTGTGCATCAAAACATTAATATTATTACTATATCATTGTGCTAAAGAGCTTTTAGTGTATCTGAAAGGCTTCCTTAATGTGTTTATACGTAGAAAGGTACAAAAACAAAACAAAACAAAAAAACTGCCATCAGGTTGATTCTGAATCATAGTAGGCTTCTGGGACAGGGTAGAACTGACCCTGAGAGTTTCCAAGACTATAACTTAAAAACAATCATTTTATTGGGGGCTCATACAACTCATCACAATCCATACATCCATCCATTGTGTCAAGCACATTTGTTCATTTGTTGCCATCATCATTCTCAGAACATTTTCTTTCTACTTGAGCTCTTGGTATCAGCTCCTCATTTTTCTCTTCCTGGCCCCCTCTCTTAAGAACCCTTGATAATTTATGTCATTATTATTTTGTCATGTCTTATACTGTTCAACATCTCCCTTCACCCACTCTTCTGTTGTCTGTCCTCTAGGGAGGGGGTTATATGTAGATCCTTGTAATTGATTCCACCTTTCTACCTCTCCTTCCTTCAACCTTCCAGTTATCGCCACTCTCACTATTGGTCCTGAAGGGTTCATCTGTCCTGGATTCCCTGTGTTTCCAGTTCCTATTTGTATGAGTGTACATCCTCTGGTCTAGCCAGATTTGTAAGGTAGAATTGGGATCACGATAGTGGGTAGGGAGGAAACAATTAAGAACTAGAGGAAAATTGTATGTTTCATCAGAGCTATATTGCCCCCTTACTGGCTCATCTCCTCTCGCAACCCTTCTCTAAGGGGATGTCCAGTTGCCTACAGATTGACTTTGGGTCCCTACTCCGCACTCTCCCTCATTCACAATGATACAATTTTTTTGTTCTTTGCTGCCTGGTACCTGATCCCTTCGACACCTCATGATCACACAGATAGGTGTACTTCTTCCACGTGGGCTTTGTTGCTTCTCAGCTAGATGGCCACTTGTTTATTTTCAAGCCTTTAAGACCCTAGATGCTATATCTTTTGATAGCTGGGGACCAATAGCTTTCTTCACCACATTTGCTTATGCACCTGCTTTGTCTTCTGCAGTTGTGTCAGGAAGGTGAGCATGATGGAATCCCAGTTTAATAGAACAAAGTGTTCTTGCATTAAGGGATTACTTGAGTGGAGGCCCAATGTCTTTCTGCTACCTTAATTCTAAACCTATAAATATATGCACATAGATCTATTTTCCCATCATCATATATAAATATATTTACGTATGTATATGCCTTTATTTAGACCTCTATAAATGCCCTTTGCCTTCTAGTTCTTTCCTCTATTTCCTTTTACTTTCTGCTGTCTCACTATCATGCTTAACCTTCATTCAGGTTTCAGTTATTCCTCTGAGTTACACTGCCCTTGATCAAGCCCTACCTGGACTCCTACACCCTTCTCACCACCAATTTTAGATCACGCATTCCCTTGTCCCTGGGTTTGTTAACACCCACTTCCTTTCTTCCACCCCCCCCTCTCCTGTGTCCCCCTAAAACTGTTGGTCCCGTTGTTTTCTCCTACAGATGATTTATCCACCTATCTTATCTAGCTAGACCTGCAGAGGTAATAATATGCACAAAAAATAAGGCAGAGAAAAACAAAGCAACAAAAGAAAAGAAAGCAACAACAACAAAAACAATGACCAAAAAAGAGGAAAACCTGTAAATAATTCAAGGTCTGTTTGTTGACCTTTAGGAGTGTTTTCCTGTGGAGTTTGATGGGTGACACACCTTGGCCCCAAAGTCTATTTTAGGTATTCCCTCGGGATGTCCTTGCTCGGCTGCCCTTGCGGTTCTGTTTCATACCTCTTTGCCTCACTGTGATGGGGTCAGATTGGGCATAATTCCCATAGTGTGTCTCCAGTGGTGTTCCCCATAGGGCTATAGGTCAGTGAGGATGTCATGTCTTGTAGTCGGAACAGCCTTATAAGACTGTACCTGATGGTTTGGGATTCCTGACCTTTCAGTTTGCAGCCACTAGGCCTCTTTATGGAAAGGTACATGCTATACTAAGACAAACTGACTCCAATATACAAATGGCTACTAGCTATCCCTGCTTACATACAAATTTGATTTAAAAGCAGATTTAGCAACTGAACTGATTCATAATCTTGAAATTGCCTGCATAATAACATAAGGAAACACTTCTGGGTCCTGCACCATCTACACAACCATCGCTATATTTCAGTCCATTGTAGCAGTCTATTGTAAATGCAACCTTCAACCTAGGGGGCTCATTTTCTACCACTCTATTAGACAATATTCTGTTGGATTTTCACTGGTTAATTTTTTAAAATAGTCACCAGGCTAGTGGGTCTTAATCTGGATGCTCTGCTGAAACCTTTTTACCATGAATGAGCCTGCTGGTACTGAAATACTGGTAGCGTAGCTTCCAGCACCATAGCAACAAAAAAGAATGGTAAATGCCAGGGTCACTTTGGCCAACTATTATCTTCAGAAAAACTATTAGCTGTGTTATGGACAATCCACCATTTCAGGAGGTAGCATGTGAGCAAGAACCAGTGGTGCTGAAGAAAGAAGTTCAAACTGCACTGAATGCACTAGCCAAAAACAAGGCTCAAGAAATTGGTGGGATATCCATTGAAGTGTTTCAGAAAGCTGAAAAAAAAAAAACAACAACACTGAAGCCACTCAGTCATTTATGTCAGGAAACTTGGAAGACTGAAAAGACACGTGTGCGCCCAGTTCAAAGAAAAGTGACCCAAAAGACTGCTGAAACCATAGAACAAGATCACTTATAGCACACACAAGTGAAATTTTGCTTATGATCATCCAACAATGATTGGAGTAGTACATTGAGACCAGGGAGCTGCCAGAAGCTCAGGCCAGATTCAGAAGCGGACATGGAATAAAGGATATCATTGCGGATGTCACATAGATCTTGGCTCAAATCAGAGAATACCAGGAAGATATTTACTTGTGTTTCATTGATTATGCAAAAACATTCAGCTGTGTGGACCATAATAAATGGTGGATCACCTTGAGAAGAATGGGAATTCGAGAACTCTTTATTGTGCTCCTTCACAACTTATACATGGATCAAGATTCAGCTGTGTAAAATAATGCCTGGTTTAAAATCAGGAAAGATGTGCATCAAGGTTGGATCCTCTCACTGCACTTGTTCAAGCTGTATGCTGAGCAAATCGCCAGAGAAGCTGGAGGAAGAAGAGTGCAGCATCAGGATTGGAGGAAGGTTTATTAACAAGTGGAGACCTGGGGGTGACAAAACCTTATATGCTGGCAGTGAGGAGGACTTGAAGCACTTGCTGATGAAGATCAAGGACTGCAGCCCTCAGTATGGATTACAACTCAATGTAAGGAAGACCAGCATCCTCACAAGGGAACCAACAACAGCATGATCAATGGACACAGGGTTGAAGTTGTCAAGGATTTTGTCTTCCTCGAATCAACAGTCAATACTCATGGAAGCAGCAGTCAAGAGATGAAAAGGCTTGTTGCATTAGGTAAATCTGCTCCACAAGACCTCTTCAGTGTGCTCAGGAGAAAGGGTGTTACTTTGAGGACGAAGATGCACCTGATCCAAGCCTTGGTATTTCCAGTGGCCTCGTGGGCATGTCAAAGCTGGGCATTGAATAGGGTTGACTTATGAAGAATGGAAGCATTTGAATTGTGATGCTGGAGAAGACTATTGCTAGTACCATGGACTGCTAAAAGGACAGACAGATGTAAGACCAGCATGCTCCTCGAGCCAAGGATGGGAAGCCTTTGTCTTACATATTTTGGACATACCAGCAGGAGAGACCAGTCCCTAGAGAAGGACATGTTTGGTAAAGTAGAGGGTAGCAAAGAAGCAGAAGGCTCTGATGAGATAGATTGACGAGGTGGCTGTGTCAATGACCTTAGGGATACAAACAATTATGAGGATGGTGCAGGACAGTGCAGGTTTTTTTTCTGTTTTGCATAGATTGCTGATGGGTCAGAGAACTAGATAGGACCTAACAACAACAACAACAAAGACAATATCAGTGGGTTTGGTTCCTGCCTGCCTTCAAAGTAGAAGAATTTCCTTACATAAAGAGAAAGTCTAGGATTCTACGAGATCTGTTTTTGTACAACACAAACTACACGAGAGTCAACTTCCTTGTTAATATGCTCAAGTGAAGACCTGCCAATTAATCCCAACCCTCAAGATAATGTGTGCTCCTGCCTATAACCTGGAGGCAACAGGAACCTTTATCAGCAATCGAGAGAAGCCTCGCCTCCAAAAGGGCCATGTCCTAAGTGATTTTCAAGGTCAATTTCACTCAATGTGAATTTTGACTTGACAACCCATAATCTCTTGCAGCAGTTCCCCACCCCACCCCCACTGTCCAATACGAGTTAGCGTTAATATTTCCCAAAGGCCAAAGAAGTCAGGAGTCCTATCAATCTCAATAATTGACCTGGCCTCGATCTCAGTGGTTGATCTGGCCTCATATTTCACTGCCATGTCACCACTGAAAATGCGTGCTGTGCCACGTAATGTGTGCCGTTGTGCCCAGGTCATGAGGGACTGACAGTCTCCTTTTCTTGCATGTCAGGTCATATATTTTCCTCAAAGACTACCCCCCCAAACCCCCATCTAACTGACCAGTTTTAACCACTGATAATACTTTCCAGCCTGTCTCAGTTACTGATGACTATGGAATCGACTTCGCGGCAACTGGCTTGGCAAAGAAGGGAGAGCGACGGAAGGGTGGGAGAACGCTAGCGGTGTGGCTTTATGGTTTTCAGATTCTGGAAACAATTTCTCGTTTCTTTCTTGGAGCAAGGCCCTGGGCCTGAGATAATGAACGCTGCTCATTCGGGGTTCATTTGAATTAAGAGTAAACAAAATTATTCTCTAATCTCTGCAGTGAACTGAACCATTTCAAACCCAAATTGGCTGCAACTATTAAGAGGGGACAAATGAAACAAGAGACCGCGCGAAGCAAAGGCTTGGGGTCAGCTAATGTAGCTCCCCGAGGATGCAGCCTATGAGGCTTCTGGGTGGCAGAACGGCTTGTCCTGAAAATCCCTGCTTGCAATAGCAAGATCTTTCCACAAATGGTGCATGCTAATGCAGTGTGAGACACCCTTTCCTAGAGTGCCTAACAGAGGCAAAGGAGGACAGGAGGAACTGACCTAGCTTTGGAATGGGACTGGATTGTGAATAGTGAGGCAACATCCCAGGTAGCCCGTTCAGTGTGCTTCCATGGGCTTCTCCCTTTTAACTCATCTAACCATGGAGTTACCTTGGGTTGATTCATATCAGGAACCACTTTAGAACAAGTTTTCACATGGTTGGGATTGTGTGTTGGTGTGTTTTCTTCTAGAAAGACCTATGTTCAAACTTTACTAGCTGTCATCTTAATTACTTTATTGTTGTTGATGCTACTGAATCACCCCAACTCATGGCAGCCCCATGAACGTCAGAGGGAAACATGGCCACTTTCCTACATGCTTCTGTGTCTTTGGTATGGTTCAGGCCATTGTTACGACCATCCTATAGTGCATTCTATTCTGGCGGGGTGGGGATGGGGGCTCATATTTCAGCACAGGATCAGACAATGTTCTGGTACAATCCATAGGGTTTTCACTGCCTAATTTTTAAAATGAGATCACCAGGCCTTTCTTCCTAGTACATCCTACTCTGGAAGTTTCACTCAAGCCTGGCCACCCTGGTAATATGGCTTCTAACAATAACCGGACATACTGCTAACACAACATCCAGCTTGGTGTAACAATTTGACAGGCAATTAAGGAGCTCCTCCCTCTTCCCTCTTATTTTTGAGATCAATACCAAGAAAATATAACCGAGAATGTATTGTGTGAGGGCTAATTTAAAGTACATTTGTAAAGTTATTTAAACAATACCATACATCCAGCCAATCTTTGTTCATCCCCATTTTAATATTTAACACTTTAATTCAGAAGACATCATAATTAGCCCTAACGCCTCACCTCTCATCCCATTTTCCACAATTCTTTGAAACGTAAATTTGAAAACTGAACAGACTCTCAACAGAAGAATTCCATTGTTTGTAGGAAAAAATGGCTCAAAGAAATCTAAAGGAGTCGAAGAAAATGAAGCAGTGAAGCCAAAGGAAACATGGGCCCCAGGTGATTGGATCGATTTTGCCACACATGAAATCAAGTCAATAAAACAACCACCAGCCTAGCCGTTTGGTGAATAAGTGACTGACCGAATGAGGGGATATCATCAATAAGTCCAACCATCTTATATTCAGCAGAGTTATTCCTGAAACGCGAGAGAAAAATTTCCTGACAAGGACAAACAAAAAGAAGTGAAAACCAGCGTTACAAAAATATTAACCATATCCCTATGGAAAGAGAATCAGCAACAGCAGAGAAGCCCAAGAGCCTCACAAAGCACACCACCCCCTGAAAACAGTACAATGAAAGCAGCAGTCAAAACAACACATGAAAATAGGAGGAACAGAGACATCAATGAAATAAACAAAGGGGGTAGGTTGGGACAGAAAGAAACCAAACAAAACAGCAAAATGACAGCAACAAACCCATATAGGAGTATATCAATAATGACATTGAATTTCAATGCATTAAATTCACCAATCAAAAGACAGAGAGTAGCAGACTTGGTTAGAAAATAAGACCCATCTATATGCCACCTACAAGTGACATAGCTTAAAAATCAAAGACAAAAAACAAACAAAGGACTAAAAAAGAGAAAGAAAAATCTACCAAGTCAATGGCAACCATAAAATTTCAGGAGTGGTGATGTTAATCTCTGATGAAGTAGACTGCAAGGTGCATATCATGATGAGAGACATGAAGGGGCACCATATAATTATTAAAAGAGCAATAAACCATGAACACATAATATTAATACACATATACAAACCCAATGAAGACCCTAGAAATGCATTAACCAAATGGGCACAGAGTTGAAAGAGAACGAAGCAGCTTGATGATATTAGCAGGAGAGTTAAACATACTGCTCTCAAAGACAGATCGCCAGGAAAGAAACTGAATAAAGACACAGGAGAGCTAAACAGCACCATGAACCAACTCAACCTCCTACACATGTATAAAACACGCCACTCGAAAATAGCACACACACCTTCTTCTCCAGTGCACACAGTATATCTTCTAGAATAGATCACAACGTAGGCCACAAAACAAGCCTCAAAAAATTAAAACACATTGAGATCCTATAATCCATTTTGCAGATAACAATGCTATAAAACTGAAAATCAACAATAGAAATCAGCAACATAAAGACAAGCACATGGCAACAGAGCAACATAGTACTCAAAAACCAATGGGTAGCAGACCAAATAAGGGATGAAATTAAGAAATTACTCGAGACAAATGATAACGATAACACATTATAGCTAAACCTCTGGGACAACAAAAGTAGGCATCAGATGACAATGTATAGCAATCAATGCACAGATGACAACAAGAAGAGATACCAAAATCAACACTATATCATAACTCTTCCAAAAACTAGAACCAGGGCAACAACATAAACCCTCCAGTAACAGAAGAAAATCAATCCTAAAGATCAGAGCCGAAATAAGTGAAATGGGAAATGGAAAAACAATAGAAAAAAATCAACAAGACAAGACATTGGTTGTTGGCAAGGGTGAACAAAATTGACATTTGCAAGATCCCCTCATGCATTGCGTCCAGTGAATCCCATCTGAACACAGCCCAGGGATGCGCCCAGCCTTGTAATTGACAGAGAACCTTATAAAGTTGACTATGGCAGCTATCTCCCACCAAACTAAACTTACCGCCATCGAGTCAATGGTGACTTATAGCAACCCTCTATGACAAGGTCGAGCAGCCCTTATGGATTTCTAAGACGAGCTATTTATGGGCAAAGAGGGCCCAGCTTTCTCCTGTGGAGTAGCTGGTTGTTTCGAACAGCTGACCTTGCAGTTAGCAGTTCAATGTGTAGCCACCATTCCACCAGGGCTTCTATGACAGATGTAATTAGGTTCCCATGTAAAGCATTATTATTTGATTTTGACCTTTTAAAAATGGTTTCAATTTTTAATATTTTCTGCTTTTCAATTGCACTTTTTCTATGTTTTATCCAATGTTAGTTGTTATTTGCTTCCTGTTTGTATATATATAATTTTATGTATATGAAATCTAGGCTATGTAAATCTATATAGACAGAGACTGGATTAATAATTATCTAGGGGCATGGCAGGAGAAAGTGGAGGGATATGGTGAATTAACAACAGTGAGTTCAGGAAGAAAATGTCCTGAAATTGATAGCAATGGCGATGGTACAACTCTTCTTAATATGACTGAACAATTTAGGTGAAGGATGTGCCAAGAAGACTATTGAAATAAAGAATCCCAACCGAGGGCATTTGCGAACATCTTTCCATTGCCTTTACTGTATCTTGTTTCTGTTCCGTTGGTTTTGTTGTATATTTCTGATGGAGCTCTCGTGCTGTAGTGGGTCGAGCCTTGGGTTGTTAACCCAAACATCTATGGTCAAACTCAACAGGTGCTCCAAGGAAGAGAGATGAGGCTGTGTGCTTACATCAAGCTTTGCAGCTTTGGAAGCTTTCTACTGTCCTGCAGGTTTGCCAAGAGTTGTAATTGATTAGATGGCAGTGGGTTTAAGGTTTTAGTTGTTGAAATTGGGTGCTTGTGAATGGTAAAATCATAGTAGCTCACTGTAAACCGAAATGAAAAGCGAACCAAAGGACATAAAGTAAAAATGGATGGAATGTAAGCCAGTATACTCCTTAGACATCCACGTAATAATATATTTGTGCATACCCTACTTCCGTCTACCTTTTCACTTAAAACCACGCATTTATCATTTCTCCAAACCCTTGCATGAAGGGCTACCTCATTCATTTGAACAAAAGTGAATATTTCTTTTTGAAATGTTTCCCAGTATGCTTAACCAATCGATGGCCATCCCCTGGTCTTCTTTGACCAATTCCTGCTGAATTTCCTGGATTTCTTTGTCAGAGGAAAATTTGGAAATGTCTGCCAAGGATACATCACAGGTCCTTGAGAACGAGGCGACCACAGGGGCACATGCAACCACTTGGAAAGGCAGGAAGTCTCAGCGGGCACCATGACATTAGCCAAGGTACATTTTTGTGGGCTTACCAGCATTTCTGTGTGCTTGATAATTTTTTGGAAGCCCCTCAAAATCCTGCTAAAGTTACTATATATTATCTTTAGCTCCCCAAATGTTGTTGTTCGTGATCTGGCTCCTGTCCCACTCCTTCCCCACATACTCTCCAAGCTGAATGCACACTGAAGTCCTGGCTGCCGGGCACAGGCGCCGCACTTCCCTACCATATCTTACATAGGGTTTGTTCTGTGCCAGAATGACCCCTTCCTCTGGTCCCTGGGTAGCCAAATAATTAAATATTCTGCAAGCGGTTGAAAATTTGGCATTTGACATCCACTGGGGTGCTGCCGAATACAAACTTCTCTTGCTGCTTCTGATAGGGAATAGCTTTGAAAACCATAATCTGCATATGTGGGGGTGGAGTGAGCTGGAATTGACCCGACAGGAACTACCAATCACAGCAGAACTCTTCTCTCCTGTGAGGTAGTCCAGGTTTCAAATCTTTGACTAGTGCTGTTTCTGCGATTGGCGCTTCCTTTTCTTCTATCATCCCCTCTCCCCTGCTGTGGATTGAATGGTGACTTCCTACACAATGGGTCAGCATGGCTGGGCCACGGTTTTCAGTATTATGCAATCATCCTCTGTTTTGTGATCTGACAGAGTTATCCTCTTTGCTGTGGACCCTAACCTTGATGATGGAAATGAAGCAGGATTCGTGGGAGTTAGGATAAGCAAGCAGGACACAACGTACAGGATTAGTTTGCACTTTCTTCCTCTCTTCGGATGTATGCTAACTGCCACTGAGTCAATTCCAACTCATGGCAACTCTATAGAACAGGGTAAAATTGCTCCCTAGGGTTTCTGGGGCTGTAAACTTTATGGGAACAGAAAGCTTCATCTTTCTCCTGAGAAGCATGCTGGATTGGGACTAATGACCTTTAAGTTAGCAGCCCAAAATGTAAACCCACTTCACCACCAGGGCTAAGGGAACAGAAATCAAGGGGGCCTGTTTGGCACCAAGAAAGAAAAGCCAGGAAAAAAGCAAACCCTTTGAACCCGAGGGCCCTGTGCTGAGAATGTTCTAGACCCGGGGCAAGACTGATGTCAAGATCCAGGGAGCTCTCTAAGGTACTTCAGGTCCATACATGTTGACAGGACACATGAACCTTCTCCCAATGACAACAGAGATTCCTCCCCCAGGGCTGGTGCTCTGAATGTGAACTTATGACTGTCTAAATGATTAGAGAATCAATTGTTATTTTGTCTATTTGCGGTATTTCTTTGATCTCCACACCAGAGCACACATGCTGTTTTCTCTCCCTTCTTGCACTTTCATGGATATGCTCCATATCCTATTTATTCATGAAGTCTCTAGGTGGTGTAAATGGTTAATGTGCTCAGCTACTAATCAAAAGATCGACGATTTGAGTCCGCCCAAAGGCACCTTGTAGGAAGGAGTTGCCTACTTGCAAAACTCTACTTTCGAAAAGTCAGTCAAATGAAATACTTATGAAGCAGACATACTTTGACACACATTGGACATCACAGGTTGAATCACCTCAACAGCAGTCAGGGTAGGATCGTCCTAAGGTGTTTAAAGGGTTGCTATCTCCCGAGGAGGGTAGCGGAGGGCAGGGATTGCATTGCTAGAGTTTGGTCGAACGCCTGACCCCAAACAGGCACCGGTGAGATGCCAGGTGATGCATGCAAACCCATCCGACACAGAAAAGAACCTCGTCTCCATCCAGGATAGGCATTCAATGAGAGAACCTGACAGGGTCTTATTATGGGCTGGACGTGCTTGCGGAAAATTTTATGATTGTTATTTCTAAACTTGCCTTTTCTGCCCCAGCTGCCATCACACTGGGAATTATGTCATCCCTCCCTTACTGTACACATTCCCTACTGCTAAGTAATGCTCAACGAGGTACTCTAGCATCCAGCACAATAGCACATGCCACATGGCTCCTCACACATTTACTTTTACATTCATTGGCAATTTAGAATGGCATTGTTCATTATATTTCAGATGTCAGCCCGGCTGGAGTCTATCCAAGGACGTGTACTTAAACTGTCAGAAAATGAAAGGCTGACATTGGGTATGACTCATTACCGTGCAATAGATGAGAGAGAGCATTTCATGGGGAAAAATCAGCTTCAATCAGTGTCAGTTGATGTCCTGTGATTTTCCCAGTGCTGAAAATGATGCATCAATTCAGAGATGACAGCCAATGGTCACAGGTCCTTGTTGTGTCATGGATGCTTCTCAGAACCATCAGCTTCCAAACTCTAGTCATTGATCTGATTTGCTGCTGGTTCTGGAGGACCAACATCAGTAATAAATACACGAATATCCTTTCAATAGAAATGAAATATGTAACCAGATGACTCTCAAGAATAACTCTATAGTATTCTTTGTTTGCATAGGAAAAGCTCTCTGCTTATGTAATGCTTGCTTGGAAAACTAACATTCCCTTCTTTGTGAAGATATCCCTAAAGGCAAAGTAAGGATATTCCTAATGCCAGATATGACTGAAAATATACCATCTGATTTAAGTTTCATAAAAGTCCTGTGAGGTTCAGAGATATGACTACTTCAATTTTGCAGAGGGAAAACTGAGGTTCATTTAACTTAATAATCAAGTGGTGTGTTCCACCAGGAATCTGTGGGAAACCTAGGAGGGCTCAAGATAAGGTTTGCTGCCTCCATGGCTTTTCAGATGACTAGATATAATAGATGGTTTCTGGAACTAATCATTCTAGAAACCAAATAGCAAATACCCAGAAAAGCTCTTGGAGTAGAAATCTGAGTAAGGAAGCTGAAAGAACACAACTTTCTCCATGTGTTTTCCATTTTCATGGAAAATATGTTTCCAATATCATGTTTTCCCATATTATGTTCTCCAATATCATCTCTACACCCCTGACTTCTTAAATTGAATGTAAGAAATGGAAGGCATCTCTAGCTTCTTTCAAATTGCCATAGACACAACTTGAAAAGGTAGCAAGGAATATGTATTTGCCAATCTGGTTAAGCTAGAAATATGAGCTACGGTATCTAATTTGATCATGTTGCTTCCGTTAGTAGTTTCCAAGAAGGAAAACTTCATGGATAGATCACTCTAATGTTGTCCTTAGCGAATGCTGAGTGAGTTCCCATTCCTAGCGCCCCTAGGTGCAACAGAACAAAACACCACCATCCTCACAATTGTTATGTTTGAGCCTGTTGCTGCACCACTGGGTCAGTCCATCTTGTCAACGACCTTCCTCTTTTTTACAGCCCTTCCACTTCACCCAACATGATGTCCAGAGACGAGTCTCTCCTGATCATGTGTACACAGCAGGTGAGATGGAGTTTAACCAGCCTTGCCTTTAAAGAGCATTCTGGCCACACTCCTTCTAAGGCAGATTTGGTGTTCTTTGGTCGCCCATGGCACTTGCAATGTTCTTCACCAACACCATAGTTCACATGTGTCCATTTTTCTTTCAGTCTTCCTTCATCCATGTCCAACTTTCACATGTATATGAAGCAATTAAAATATGGTTTGGGTCAGGTGCACCTTAGTCTTCGATGTAACATCCTTGCAATTCAACTCTTTAAAGAGGTCTTGTGCAGCAGACTTACCCGATGGAATGTGTCTTTTGATCTCTTGATTGCTACGTCCATGAGCATTGATTGTGGATACTTCAGTTTTTTCTCCATTTATTGTGATGCTACCTATTGGTCCAGTTGTGAGATTTTTGGTCTTCATTACGTTGAGTGTAATCCATAATGAAGCCTGAAATCCTTGATCCTTTTGTTATTGGAAATAGTCCACAATCTTTCATTTCATGTACATTTTCATTTGTTTTTTAAACAGTTATTGGCACATCATACACATATTATTCAAGTCAACAGTTCACTCATATCAAGAAACGTTGTAAAATCATCACCACAGTCAATTTTACAACACTTTCCTCTTTTTTTGTACTCATTGTTATTCGTGTAATCATTACTTTGAATTGTGCCCAAAACACACAACAAAACATTCTCCAATCAGTCCTTGCTCTTCATCAGCAAGAGCTTCAAGTCCTCCTCACTTTCAGCAAGCAAGGTTGCGTCATCTGCATATTTCCTCCAATCCTGATATTGAATTCTTGTTCATATGATCCAGCTTCTCTGTTTCGTTGCTCAGCCCACAGATTGAATAAGTATGGTGAGAAGATACAAGGCTGACACCTGTCGTTCCTGGTGTCAGGGTTGTATCTTTAAGCCATACAGGATTTCAGTTTCCTGGAATTCCTGTTCTTCTTAGGGTTACACATAGTTTGTTATGATGCGGCGTCCAATGCCTTGGCATAGCCAACGAAGCACAAGCAAACCTCTGATGTCAGCAATGACAGCCCTTGTTTTACTTTATCTTCTGAATCTGGCTTGAACCTCTGGCAGCTCCCTGTCAATGTACTACTGCAACTGCTATTAGATGATCTTCAGCAACAATTTGCTTGCATGTCATAGTAATGATATTATTCTATAATTTGAGCCTTCACTTGGGTCACCTTTCTTTGGAGGTATAATATGGAACACTTCCAGTCATAGAGAATTAATTGTCTTCCAATTGTCCTGGCATAACAAGTGCATGTTTCCGGTGCTTCATCAGCTTGGTGAAACATTTCCATTGGCGTTCCAACAATTCCTGGAGCCTGGTTGCAACATATTGAGAGGAGCTGTGCAATTAGCCCTGCGATGCACTTTAGAACAGTTTCTCCTTTCTTTTAGTTGTTGTTTGCCCCCCTCTTACCCCCAACCTCAGCTGCCATGGCCCTAAGTAGTCACGAATCCAGCCACTGTCCTGATCCTGCATTTCACATCCAGAAGAACATACAAAATAGAAACAACAAATAAACTAAACCAACAACAATGACAGGATTAAATTGAAAAGAGAGTAGAAAATATTTAATACTGGAAGAAATTGAAAATGAGTCAGAAGGAATATTAAATGATAAGGTGCTACATTTAACCTCACTGCATCTGCCAAAATTGATGTTACAATGGTCCCTGTCTGATACGGGTGCACACCTTCATGGAAGCAGAAGGCCCCATATCTCTCCCTGTGAGCAGCCAGTACTAAACTCACGGCACCACTAAGGGTCTGTTGACAGAACCAGGACATCTAATGGAAATTATTTTCTTTCTCTCTTGTATACAACTTCTTAATTTTCCTCTCGCCACACCCTAACAACTCAGGGGGGAGGGAGGAAGGGAAATTGTGATCTCTGGCTCATCCCATGTTCTTCTTTTTTTAGAAGACAATTTCCAAAGGCCCCACAAGATCTTTAGTAGCTCTGTTGTCTTTGTTCGGTGCTGTGTCACCCTCCTCTGCCTGAGACCATTTTTTCAGCCACGGTGTGAATCCTTTTTCTCACTGGCACTTGTGACCAAGTGCGTTGTCCCTCTCCAGCACCTCACAGGGTTGCTATGAGTCAGCACCGACTCGATGACAGCAAGATGGCTTTTGATTATAGAGTGCATGTTTGTTTCAAATGTGTGACAAGGGACAATGATGAAAGGAAGGGCCAATGCAAGAGATGGGAGGCTATGTCATTTGTTTCCATGTGGAACCATGGCCTCTGTCATTTCTGTGGCCAGCAACTCCTTTCCTTTCATTGACCTAACTCCTACTCATTATCAAAATGCATCCCAATTGTCACCTCCTCCAGGAAGCCTTCCACCTGCAGCTGACCTACACGGTTTTGCTCTGGGCTTTCTGAGGAGCGGTGCATCCTCCCATCCTGGCACTCAAACAGCCTGGTGATCACTGACTACTTGAGGAAACAGCAGCCAAGAGATCAAATGATGCAGTGATGCAGTGAGTAGGGCAATTCTGCTGTGTAAGACCTTTTTAGAGTGTTACTCAGGTGTGCCTGACCCTTGGAAACCCTAGTATTTTCAGTCACCTCATTTGCACCTGAAAGTTAGATACTGAATACGGAAGACCACAGGAGAATCAATGCATTTGAATTGCTGCACTGGAGAAGAATATTGAAAATACCATGGACTGCCAAGAGAACAAATAGATCTGTTTTGGGAGAAGTACAGCCAGAAGGTTCCTTAGAGGCAAAGTTTCACATACTTTGGACGTGTTGTCAGGAGAGACCAGTCCCTGGAGAAGGACATCATACTTGGTAAAGTTGAGGGGCAGAAAAAAAGGGGAAGACCCTCGATGTGTTAGTCTGGGTACTTTAGAGAAACAAATTCACAGAAACTCATGTATAAAAGAGGGTTTTATATAAAGGTTAAATGTGCATCAAGAAAACATCCCAACCCCGTGCTGTCCAGGCCCACAAGTCCAACATTAACCCATTAACCCATATGTCCAACACCAATGCACAAAGTCCTCCTCCATCTCACAAAACAGACACAATGATGCTGACTTCAGGAGAAAGCTGAGTGAGTGAATGTGTAAACATCTCAGCGCTGGCAGGGGTCTCCTCACAGGTGCTCCAGCACCCAGGGCTGCATCAGGGTAGGTCCATGTGGCTTCTCCTTGGGGATGTCTTGCAGGAAGTGAGCCTTGCCAGCTGAAGCAGGGACCTGTTAAGGAATCTGCACCCTGGTGCGACCACCACAAAGCAAGAGACCCGAGGTGAGGCTCACTGAGCCATTTATCCCTCTGTCCTTGAATTAACGCCACATGTGTTTATCGGCCAGGTTGGCACAATAAACTAACTACGTCACTTGACAAGATGGATGGACACAGTGCCTGCAACAATAGTCTCAAACATTACAACAGTGTGAGGACAGTGCAGGACTGCTGTTTGGTCTGTTGCACTTTGGGGTCACTATTGGTTGGAACCAGCTCAACAGCACCTCACAACAATCACGAATTTTATGTACGTTAATTTTCTGGTAGACTAATTTTCCTTTCAGCAGTCCCTCTGTTTACATCTTCCAAGTCTACTCCAGAGCCTGGCATTTTGATGGGTTCATTTATATATTCTGTTTTATTCCAAGAACTATTTGATTTCACTTGGAAGCCTGGATGAATGAAAACCCACCTGAAATTGTATGCTCAATAATCAAGATAAAATGAGAATGAATTCAAGACAAAATTTCCAAAATCGAACTGCCAAACAAACACAAAACAAGCAGCTCTACTGGACCAAAAGAATATAGCATTCACAGTTTCATAGAGCACATGAAAGCGGAGCTCTTGAGGATCACAGCTCAGAGAGGTCCCAAAAGGAGATATCAGCACAGAGACCTGTTCCATGTGCTCCCTTGGGAAAAGGCACATCTAGAATAGTCTTCACGATGAGAAATGCCATTAGTCACAATCAACCAGGGGCTGGCCAAAGAACAATGACCAGGGTCAAAAACCAGACAAGCCTAATATTATTTAAAGAAAGATCTTCCACATGTCTGAGGGCTGCCAGGTGTGAAAAAGAATCCATTTACTCTGCTGGGAATCCGAGGGTACAAAGGGGCAGATGCATTAAAGTGGCAGAGGCTGTCTGTATGCATTGCTGTTGAGCCTAATCCCAACTCCCAGTGACCCGTGAGGAGAGAGCCAAAGAGCTCCACAGAGTTTGCAAGGAGGTGATTCTTTACAGAAGCAGACATTCAAGGAAAGGCTAGTGGGTTCAAACCACTGAATTTTTTATTAGCAAGCAAGGTCAGCAGTTGGGAACTGCCAGATAGCTCCACAGGAGAAAGACAAGGCTTTCTACTTCCACAAAGAAGTACCGTCTCTACTGGTTCGCTGCTTCATGCCGGTATGTTGCATTCATGTCTTGGTGCACCAGGGTTGGTGTAAGATATAAAAAGAATAATTTAGAAATTATCAAGGGTTCGTGGGGGGAGGGAAAAACTGATGAGCTGATACCAAGGCCTCAAGTAGAAAGAAAATGTTTTGAAAAGGATAATGGCAACATATGTACAAATGTACTGGACACAATGGGTGTATTGGTTGTTATAAGAGCTGTAAGAGCCCCTATTAAAATGATTTAAAAATATGTAATACAATAGGTAAATCTATAGGTTGTTTCTGAAAGTAATGGCAAGGAGGTTGGAGGACTAGTAATGAGTGCAAGGATGAAGAAAATGTTCTAAAATGGACTATGGTGATGAGTGTACCATTCTACATCAATTTAAGCCACAAAACTGTATGCTATGTGAATGATACGTCAATAAAAGCATTAAAATAAAATTTTAAAAGCATTAAAATAAATTTTAGAGTCACAGGCTTAGAAACTCATGGGGACAGTTCTACGATGCCCTGTGTGGTCGCTATGCGTCAGTATCAACTGGATGGCAATGAGTTGCATTCGACACTCTGATGCCAGGGCGTCTCTGTGGAGAATAGCATGTGTCGATTCTGTGCCAGAAAAAGGTAATCATTAAAGCTTTCAATGCTGAGGGCTACATGTTGGGCTGGCGATCCTCACAGTCAGCTGTTCGAAACCACCAGCAGCTCCATGGGAGAAAGACTGGACTTTCTGCTCCCGGAAACAGTCCCAGTCTAGGAAACCCAGAGAGTGTCGCTGTGAGTCAGCATCAACTCAATGGCACTGAGCAGGGTGTGAATTTTGCACAAGTCACATGACTTGGGGGGAGCCTAGATGACCTTCCATCAGCATTGTGATTAGGATAAAAGTGAGCCAGCATAGTTCAATTTTGTCTTTAGAATTGGGATATCCTAGCTGGGCTGCCGTGGATTCAGACTAGTCCAACCCTAATCCAGTCTGTGCATAAACCCTTCGGCCTTTCCTGCTTCGCTTCACATTTCTCGTCACCTCTGCCCTTCCTCCCTCCATCCCTTCCATCTTTCCTTTTCCTTCCTGCTCCCCAATGCTTACCTACTAGTGCTTTAGCTCGAGCAACGTGGTAGCATTGTGAGTCCAACATGACCAAGGTAAACGTGATGGCCACTCGCCTCCCAGAGTTCACAGTCTACTGAAAGACGCACAAGCAAACGGAGAAACACAACTGACATTGTAAAGCGTTATGGCAGGGGACCAGGAGAGTGCTGGGGACTGGGGTGGAGAGGGCCCCAGGCAGTATCCAAAAGGAAGTCAAGTCCATAGGCCTTTTAGAGGCAGGGTCTGTTCTGCCAGTGGACCTTTAAAAGGCTGCACTGCCTTCCCTGGATCTTTGTATTGACTTCCTTCCAAGATGCTGAACACTTTGCAAATTTAATTCTTTTGTCATCAAGTGATAGAGATATATATTATATCCTATACTTTTATCTGACAGATGCCCGGCAGGTGTTCTGTTCTGGGCAAAGGAGAGGGAGATAGGGAGAGAGAGAATCAGAGAGGGAGGGAGGGAGGAGAGAGAATCAGAGAGGGAGGGAGGGAGGAGAGAGAGGAAGAGAGAGAGAGAGAGAGAGAGAGAGAGAGAGAGAGAGAGAGAGAGAGAGAGAGAGAGAGAGAGCGCCAGAGAGAGAATTACCTAAGTTTCCCAGGCGACATTGCCTGTTGCGAGTAGATGGAGTTTAATTTCAGGGCTGGGTGTATGCTAGTGTTGAATACGTAATGGCTAACATGATTGCCTCCAGAGCCACCGTCAATCCAGATTTGAAACTCATTACTGTAAATTGCTTGGGGATACCTTGAGCATGAAAAATGCAATAAAAAACAAAATCTATTTTGCAAAGAGGTAGTACCATCCAAAGGACGAATGTTAGAGCTTGCCTCACAGAAGTGAGGAGACGCAGAGCATATGAGGGACCCCAAGTTGGCCCCCAGAGAGCAGTGGACTCTCGAAGAGAAGAGACACAAAAGAACAAAGAAAACAACAGCCAAAGCAAGACGGACATTGTTTACTTTGCTTCTCAAAAACCGACAAGGATCTAATTAGCAGGGTTGGTCTCAATACACTGACCTTTCTTATTTGCTCTCCTCTATTAAGATGTTGCTACCAGAAGCCAGTGGTGACACATGCTAATTGCATCCTATTTGTGTTAACTATCATGCCCTCTATAATGATCATTTGTTTCTCCAAAATTGCCACATGTCAACACTTCCACCAGAGTCCAGTTAAGCCACGTGTGACCCCCAGGAGGCATCATTTGAGTTGCCTTTCATTCTTCGTCAGTCTGTCATGGAACAGCAAGGAGCCCGGCCAGCACCCCTGGAAATGACATTCATTTGGTCCCGAAAATTTATCACAGATGTTTTTCTTTTCCCACCCCCAGCCCCAACCAGAACTGTTCTTTTGTGGCTACAGAATGCCTTGTTGTGGTTGGTGGGCACTTCCCACTTACTGCAAAAAGAAGGCGACCAAAATAAAAATGTTGAATTGTTGATTTCCATGGATGAGGGGAGATGGATGCTATGTCATCTGGAAACACAATCTTTCCTGGGATCTCTGATGGCCTAGGATGGAGATCACTTCAAACTGCACGAGATAGCGGTGGCAGTGAGCAGGAGCTTTGGTAGCATGAAGGAAGGCATAGGTCAGGGGTCAAGAGGGGTCAACTAGCAGCTGGATTCAGTTGGATCCCTAACTAGCTAAGGTCTTGGGAAACCATTTTGTTTGATATGAAATTCTCTCACTTATGAAATATGGATAGGAGCACTGATCTTTCCTTTATATGTACTCTTGGAGCTCTGTGGACTTTTTTGGTATGACAGTCAATAGAGTTGAATTAGTAGTTTTAATTTTCCGATTCTTTGATTAGTGCCTTTCCTCTTGACGTTCCGTGAGGGCCAGGATTATATCTAATTGGATTCCACATTGCATTCTTTGCTTCTAGCTCTAGGTCAGGTACAAAGTAGGTACGCAATAAACACTTCCCAGATTCGTGACTAGATGCACGACGATTAGAAAAGGTTCTTTCTATTGTTTCATGGGTCTGAAGAACAGCATTCCTTTAAGAAGATGTAGGGAATATCCTTAGCTACACATGACGTGTTCGAATGGCCCCAGTAATGTGTTTATGCCCGTCTAAGAGAAGTTATACCTTTATCTTGTATTATAATTATTTATGTGAATGTTGAATCTTTCCACCTAAATTTCTGAAAACACATGCCTCGGATGATTACACATTGCCTTGGTAGCATAGTGGTTAAGCTTTGGGCTGAGGGCCTCGTGGTCTGCAGTGTGAAACCACCAGCAGCTCCCCCCAGAGAAAGACAGGGAGTTCTACTCACCTAAAGAGTTACCATCTCAGAGACCCTCAGGGGTCGCTATGAGTCAGCTTCGACTCCATGGTAGTTAGTTTTCTAGTTTACACACAATAGGAACTCAGTAAGTATGTGTTGAACGGGAACTCTTTACTCTTTAATAGTATTGCTATGATTCAGGTGTTTTTTTTTAAAGTACTTCAGAAGTATTGTCTCATATAACACTCAAAACAAACCCCATGAGTAGGAATTATTAATAGGTTTGCTTAATTGACCACCTTACTGAGCATCAGAGAGCACATTACTTAGTGAAGGGTCTATAAGCAGTGTCCAAGCCTTGACCAAACTCCTGGATATTGGGTGTGATCTTTTTTTTTGTCATTGAAAACCACATAATTTAGTATAATAATAATTTAATTTATTATAATAATCTATAATAAAATTAGTAATTGGATATAATCCCATGCATTGTATATCAGGTGGCAGAGGGAAGGAAAAAAATAAAATGTATTTTGGGATTATAATTATTTATGTAAATGTTGAATCTCTCCACCTAAATTTCTGAAAACACATGCTGCGCATGATTACACATTACTTTGGTGGCGCAGTGGTTAAGCGTCGGACGGAGAGCCTAGTGGTCCACAATGTGGAACCTTGAAGAATTAGAGGATAGTTATGTAGTTCATCAGTGCTTTACTGCACCCTGGATTTTTCATCCCTTCTGCGTGGCCCTTCTGAGAGAGACTGTCCAATTAGCTTACAGGTGGATTTTGGGTCTCCCCTACATCCACGCACCTTCACATCGATTTTGTTGCTTGTGTTTGAACTTCTGATATCTCTTGCTGTTGACACCTGTGATAACACGGGCTGTTGTGCTTTTTCCATGTGGGCCTGTTTGCTTCCCTGCTAGATGGCCGCTTGTTCAATCCCGATGGAAGCCGACGACCACATCTTTCCCCTGCAGAGTGAAGCTGGCAGGTTTGCACCACAGACCTTCAGGTTAGCTACTGAGTGCTTAACTGCAGCTTCACTGGGTTTCCTTGCAAGTTGCCAGGGTTTTAAGGCAGGTAGTTGCCTTTCCCACCACCTGTCTTTCAGTTTGTCATTCTGAGGTACTAGACCTCTGCTATTGACATTTCAACACCAGCAAGGTTAGCTCCTGGTGGACATGTTTCAGGGGACCTTCCTGACTCAGACAGACTAGGAAGACAGGTCTGGTGATCGACTTCTGAGAAGTAGCTGGTGAAACCCAGTGGATCTTAATAGGGTATTGTCCGATAAAGAGCTGCAAGGTGACACCTGTCGGTGGAAAGACTGTCTGAAAATAAAACGAGGCTGACACAGTGGACTCACACATACCAAGGGCTATAAAGATGGAGCAGGCTGGGAAACAATTTCTCTGGTTGTACCTGTGGCCATCATGGGTCGAACGCCGTTTGACAACATGTGTTTGTCTGCAGAGGGCAGTGTCCCTTCTAACTACATGGATTTCATGTTCAGTCCAACAGAGAGCAAGCGCCTGTCTTGTTAATTTCCAAGAAATAAAGATATTTCCACGGAAAGATCCTTTCCCAAAGATCAAAGAGAATCGCATTGCATTCCATGGACCTGATTGTGATCAACACCCATCCCAGTCACCACTTGTAGCCAATAACTGGAACGTGAGGACTGAAACCCATTTTGGGGGCTCATGGCCATAATAAGGCAGAGTAGGCACCAAAGCAATCTCACCGATCCTGTCACTAGGATTATGGGGGTGGATGTAACTGGGCGCACAAGAAAAGAACAAAAAAGAGCAAATGTCCACTCAGACTGGTAGAACCCCAAAGACATTTTAATAAGAGTTAGATGGAAATTCTTTTGGGTCCTCGAGAAAGAAATGGAAACTGTGGTATGTGCATTGAGAAATAAGAATTTACATTTGTGTTTAATTGCTGATGAATAATTTAGTAATCCCTGTCAAAGCGTGTCTCTGAATAGTAGCCAAACATAACTGATCACCTGGTGCAGATCAAGGGATTCGTTTGTCTCAGCATTGAAGTTGCACTCTGTCTCTAAGTGATGTTGGGGAAATAGGCAGCTTCTGGGTTAAGAGAAGGGTATGTAGATTGAACTCCATCTGCATAAAAAAGAAAAGAAAGAAAGGACTGGTGAACTTTGTTCAGCCAACACCAGCTGCTGCCTATTTGTAGTTTGGGGAAAAGAACAGGGAGCAGGCTATTGGGCAAGTAGTCCACATAAATCACTTTTCTGAAGAAGCAAGACAAAAAATCACGGTGGGCTTCCAAGCAGTGTATGGATGTAGGCCTGTACATGTGCTCTTCTGCACCGAATCTAGAATGCCTCTGAACTTTCAATGTACTTCACTGAAAAGATAAGGGATCTGGATATTAGGAAACAGCTGACTGGAGCTAAAAACCAGATGCTGGCAACTCAGCTGAAATTTCTTGGGTAAATAAATTCCGGGCAAAAACAACCTTTGAGAAACTCTGGTGTCAGTGAGTTAGTGGGCAGCTCCAGACAAAAGCTAGAGAAGAAAAGCATTGTTATTTGAGGGTGGTAATAGAAGTAATTATCTCTGAATAAAAAAAATAGCACTAAAAGGCTATGATGAGTCCATAGAATCTGTCAACAAAAGACATTTTCTAGAATTAGTTGACCTAATTACAACAGAGGATTTGCAGGCTGTTTGTGTAAATATCTTAAGGATGGAGCACACACCACAAAATGAGCTGGTATCATTAATAGGTCATGCCATGTGGAATTAGAAGCAAAAGGCTCCCAAAGAAGATGGACAAATTGTTAATGAAACCCTAGGAATAAAATAAGCAAATCAGGCATACAAATGAAGATGTATTAACCTCAGGCGCTGAGTGCAAAACTGAAATGAGTGTTGCTAGGCGTTGTCCAGTTAGTTTCAAATCCCAGAGGCCCCAAGTGCAAGAGGACAGGACTGTGTCTCATCCCAACCAAGTTCACAAGCATTGAGATGTTGCAGCAACCGCTTGGTCAGTTCATCTCCTTGAGAGCCTTCCTCTTTTCCACTCACTTCACCAAACACGATGTCCTTCTCGAGTGACTGATCGCTCCCGAGAGCATGTCCAAAATCCCTCTAAGTCTTGCTCGCCTTCCTTCGCAGGAGAATTCTGGAAGACAGATTTGTTCGTTATTCTAGCAGTCCACGGCACACTCAATACTCTGCCACCACCATCATTTCAAGGCAGGATAATTGATCTCTATCTGTGTTTTCCTTAACTGCCCAGCTCTCCCTCATCCATGTGGCTGTGGAAAACCCCACGGCTTGGGTCAGACGCACTTTCATCCTCAAGAAAGTATCCTTGCTTTTTAACACTTTAAAAAGCATAATGCAATCAAACAAATGCAGAAACAAGATGAGTAAACAGATCGAAGAAAATAATTCTAGCTGAATTTAGTTCAGATAGATTTACCTCCATTGTCCCATCACCTCTGATTTATTTAAAATCTATGTAGATACCAAAAGCAAAGGTGATGAAAAACTATTGCTAACAATAATTACCAGGAGATCTTACCCCTGGCCCCCAAAGATGGTTTAAAACCAGTCACTAGTTATCTGCTAGGAGGCTAACAGAGGCATCAGGGAGTCCACAGCTACATTTTAGACATGGCTTACAGCAGAGACAACCATTTCACACATATTTTAACCACACATCAAGCAGATTCTCCCTCCAGCCAGTGCACCTCTCCGGGAATTCCCCTATCCCAGCAACCCAGAACATCTGTTTTCTCTGATACTATTCTCTGGTTGCTGAGTGTTGCTTTAAAAAAATCATATTACCATGTTAGTTGATTTCCTTATAAATCTATAATTTCAAAACTCAACTCATTCAATTTTTGTTGTTAGGTGCCATCCTGTCAGTTCTAACCCATAGTGACCTTATGCATCACAGAACGAAACACTGCCTGGTCCTGGGCCATCCTCTCAATTGTTCCTGTGCCCCGTAGAGTGTCCTTTAACAATTACATACCCGTCTCTATTTTGTAATCCCAACCTTGGACAACATGATAGTTTCTGACTGACCTCCAACCCAATGTCATTGAATTGTTTTCAAATAACAGCAAGCCTACATGGTGAAATAGAACTGTCTCTTAATGCTTCTAAGGCTGTATGTCTTTAGAGAAACGAACTGTCCTTTTCCTCATGCCGTGGCTTGTGGGTTTGAACAGCTGACCTCTTGGTTGGCAGTTGAGCCTGAAACCATGGTGACATCAGAGTTCATTGATTATCCTCAAGGTCTGGTCCATTTCTCATTTTTAACCTTCTTCTCCTGCACTATGACTTTAAATGCCCCTAAAGTTTCTCTTGACTCCCTCCTATCTCTATCCCCACCGCCCACTTTCAGCCTTCTTTCCCATCTTAGTAGTGGAGGGAGGCGTGGTGAAAATCCTTTCTGGTGTCAAGTTTTAACCCATAAGAAAAGTCCAAGGTCCTGAGTAGGTTGCAAAGGTATTTCAGAAGCTGCCCCACCTTCTCTGTCATGGCTTCTCCCACAATTCCCTTTCTCCCAGAACTCACTTTCTGCCCCCCTACAAAGAACTACTTCCTGTGCGTGAACATGGTAAGTGACTTCCTGGCTGTGTTCCTGCTCTTTCCTCTGGGTGGCAGCTTCATTTCCCACCTTCATTCCCAATATATTCCAACTTCTTTCTAATCCATCTCCTGGGTGGCAAAGCCAGAACATTTCAAGCCAGCCTCTTTTGCAGCTGGAGTTCTGAATGTGGTTTAGGGCCAACCATCAAAGGACACACATGGGGTTTAGAATAACACCTTTGAGGTTGACTTTCTGTGCTTCTGCCAACAAGCCCAGTTGTGCAGATGTCTGGTTTGCTGCAGAAGATGTAGGAGACGGATCGGTTACTTGGCTGTAGGGTAGCCGTCAGGAATTTGTGGTAGGCCAAACATTCCCAACAGTGAGAGATACCACAGGGATTGCAGACTCCGTAGATTCGAGATAAGAAGCCTGTGTTAGTCCAGGTAGACTAGAGGAACAAAGTCATAGGCACTCATGTGTATAGGAAGAGCTTAATATACAAGAACAATTGAATATTGAGGAAACATCCCAGCCCAGTCCAGATCAAGTTCATAAGATGGATATTAGCCCATATATCTGATACCAATCTATAAAGTCCTCTTCCAACTCACGAAATGCATGCAATGGTGCCAAATAAAGGAAGATCAGAGGCCAGTGGGTGGGAAGTCTTGTGGATCCAGTGGAGGTGTAAGCAGCTCAGCGCTGGCAGGGGTCTCCACATGGCCCCTCCAGCTCCGAGGGCATGGGCTACATCAATGTAGCACTATGTGTCTTGTCTGTAGAGGATCTCTCAGGGAGTGAGCAAAGAGAAAGTCTCCCACCTACAAGGAGGAACTATAGGAGTTCCCAAAATCCTCAGGAGAAGGCCATGCCCACACAGAGGCCTCCTTGGCTATCCCGATTGACAGGCTAGACTCCCTCCCTTCACTCTTAATCCTCTCAACAATTGACAAACAATTATATAACCACCACCGAGCCCAGGTGGTGTAATGGGTAATGTGTTGGGTCGTTACCCACAAGATCCACAGTGCAAACCCACCAGCTGTTGCCCGGGCGAGAGATGAGACTTTCTTCTCTCATAAAGAAGTCCAGACTCAGGAACCCACAGGAACAATTCTACTTTGTCCGACAGGGCCTCTGTGAGTCAGACTAGAACCTATGGCGTGGAGTTCGTTATTTTCATTTTTAGAAATTCTAGATGTCACTTTGAAGACTAAGGAGTACCGGACCCAAGTCATGGTGTTCAAATGGCCTCACATGCATGTGGAAATTGGACAAGGAATAAGGGAGATGAAATAATCGATGCCTTTGGATTATGGTGCCGGCAAAGAATATGGAATAAACCACTGGTTTTCAGAAGAATGTTCTGCCAAGGAAGACGTCAGCTAGAATGTTGCTTAGAAATGAAGATGGTGAGACTTCATCTCACTGACTTTGGGCGTGTTATCAGGAGGGACCAGCTTCTGGAGAAAGACATCACGATTGGTCAATAGAGGGGCAAGGGAAACTCGTAAGCCTTTCAGCAAGACCTATTAACAGGGCAGCTGCAGCCCTGGGTTCTCCCCCAGCCATGTCTGTGGAGATGGCACAGGACTGGGAGTATTTCCCTCTCTTCCACAGAGGTCAGATACAGTAGCTATGAATTGAAACCAGCACCACGACAATGACCAGATTCTCAAGTTCCTCCTGATGACAGAAGTGTTTGCTCCTGTCGTGGCCAATTCCATCCTGTTGCCCTGGGCATTCTTTGACATTCAGCCTCATGTCTATTCCTCCCAACTCTGCAAGGCTCCTGGAAGCACAGAATTCCCTGTGGGACAATGTTTCTCTGCTTACGCTGGTCGGAGCACTTTTTGTCACCTGACATTGAGTGCTGACCAGTAGAAATCTTCTCTTCTAGACGTTCTCCCTATTTTGATTTTTTGCCCCACTTCTCTGCATTTCTTAGATAAATATTTATTAGTTTAATAAAGGCAAAATAATAAGGTTTATTTATAGAGACATTATGGAACTATTCCCACATGTAGGTGAGCAAATATAAACATGGCAGTCTATATGGTCCTAGGGGAAGTCAAAATTATTGCTACAAAATCTTAGAAACCTTTATAAAACAAAAATATCAAAACACACAGTTATTATCTCTTGAGAGATCCTTCTTCTAAGTCTACAAACTTCTGAAGGTGGGGTTCCACCTCTCTAGCCCTTCCCCCAAGATGGCTGAACTCTTGGACAGGAGTTTGGGCTCCCTTGAGGAACCCCCACTGTGCTCCTTTGAAATGATCTTTGAGTTTGGCAGGGCACAAGGGAAGTCTGAAGTAGCAAGATCAGGCCTGTAGGGTGGATGACATCAGGTCTCTCAATGGATTTCTTCAGGATGGTCCTTGCTCCCTTGCAGAATGATCAGGTGCATTATCCTGATTGGAGGGAAAAAATCCCTTAGAGCAACTTTCCTGGCCTTTTTTTTTCCCCCAAGGAAGTTTTTCAATTTTCTTAAAACTTCTCCTTAATAAACTGCTGGGATTGGTTTGTGTCCTGGAAAAATCTATCCAGGTGATCCCTATGGAATATTTTAAAACAATAGACATAACCTTCTGAGCCAACCTCTCGATCTTGAATTTCATTTCCCCAGAAAAGCGACTGCTTTTTTGATTGAACTTGTCTTTGAAGGTTGAGATTAAGACAAGGCACCACTGAGAGAAGTTGTCTTTGGTCATCTTCTAACGGCAGAGGCATGTTTACACCCATCTTGTTTGGAATTGTCTTGAGCATGTGTAAACTGGTACCCCTAGCAGCAGCACCCTCCAAGATGCTTTCTGAAGAGATATGCTGCCTGCCTGCACAAGGACCTGAAAAATCCATGCAGGAAAACGTGTGACGTGTCTGCCTTTTCATTGCCATGTCTTGTCCCAGATTACAGCTTGCGTTGGGATCCCAGCTGCAATGCTAGCCATTTCCTTGGTTATTTTAAATCCATAATTCATCGAGTCTGTGGATGGCCTGCTCTTTCCTGCACATATCACACGGTTGCTCATGAAGACCACCCACTCAAAAACAAGAACGAAAGAAAACAGGAGTTGTATCAGAAGCCAAAACGCCCAGGTGAAAGCTTCCTCCCCATCCATGCTAGTTCCAGATTTCAACCAGAGCCTGCTCTGCCACGGTGACATTAGATCTGTATCCTGCCCGAGTGGAGAACACATTTCTATCTGTGCTGGCATATTGTGCTGGCTATTTCAGTGTCTTTAAAAGGAGCTGTTTTTATTTATTTAAGTCAGGTCTTCAGCTCAGTTCCACCAGGCACTGCCTGCTTGGATTCTGCATCTCGCTTGATGTTTTAATTCTCTGCGAGCAGGGATGCCGTTCTGGGCAGGATGCAGGTTGAAAGACTGACCCCAGACTGAATGCTGCTGCTAATCAGACTCCCGGGGTTGGTCCGGCATCTTAATTTCTCTTCCTTTATTTATTTATATGTCTGCTCGGTCTTCTCCTCTGCCTAGACAGTAAGGATGGCAGTGACCACATGGCACCACAGCTTACGTATGACTACCCACTTCATGCCAACCCCTAGTGACCCCGTAAGACGGAGCAGAGCTACAAACTCCACAGAAGAAAAGGGCCTCTTCTTCCTCTTGTGGAGCAGCTGGTGCTCAAATTCAACCTCTCAGTCACTGGCCGGATCCTTAACATACTGCACCACCAGGGGGTTATGTATCTCCACAGTGTCGGAGGAGAAAATTCAAGCCACTGACATTTCTCCATAAGTACCAAACAGGTATATCTTTCAAGGGCATTCGACCCCTAGAACCCCTGTAACTGTTTGAGATTCATGTGTAATTATTGCTACAGGCCCCTAAGTCAACCTTGAGTCCTATTGACTCCGAATAATAGTGTGAAACTGCTCTGTAGGATTATTTTTAGACACAGTCTGTTAAGCATCCTACTGCTAACTATAAAGTCAGTGGTTCAAACCCACCAGCTTCTCCAAGGGAAAAAGATGAGACTGCTTGCTCTCATCAAGGTTTACAGAGCCCTGGAAACTCTATGCAGGATTGCTATGAGTTGGAATAGACTCGATATGTTTGAGGGGTGTTTTGTTTTTGTTGTTAATGATGTTTTTGATTTTTAATCTTCAAAGGAGTAGATTGATCATTCAAGTCTTTCTTCCACGAATCTTCTGGGTGGGTTTGAACCGCCAACCTTTCAGTGATCAGCCAAACCCTTAACTTCTATGCTGTCGTGATCCCTTGGGATTCATTCAGATATCCTGTTACTCTGAGAAAAGAACTTAGGTGACTTAGTGGGTTGAGGTTGGGGCTGCTAACCGCCTGGTAGATGGCTCAGCTCTACCACACACTCCCAGGAGAGAGACGAGGCTGCGTGCGCCCTTATAGATTTCTCGTCTTGGAAACCCTACGGGGCAGTTCTGCTCTGTCATAGCGCGTCACCGTGCGCTGGACTCCGCTCAACAGCAGCTGGTTGGCTTTGATTTGGGGTATTACTCTAAGCTGAATACAATATATTTTGGTTGTGGATAGCAATGGAAATTAGATGTGATCTAAATGAACCACAGGCTCTTTCCCCCAAAGGAATCAAAACCTCAAATTAATTCTCACAGAAGTAATAATAATTAGATGGCAATTTCATAGTTAAAGAGACGGAGGCTTAGAAAAATTGAAAGCAAGATTTCAAGTGGAATGTTGGACTGTCATGTGCACCTCCACAGTCAACACGGTCAGTCTCAAGTCACCTCACCCTGTGGCTCATCGGTTGGCCCACAGCCTCAGATGCTAACAATGCACATAGACTTGTGCATACTTTTGACTCTTAGGAAACCCTAACAGCTAGTCCTATGACTGTTGTGAGGGTCTTTTGTGGTTCCTGTGCTTTGGGGTAAGAGTTGGCCCATCCATTCCCTTCATCTCTTGCTCCTGTGTCTAGTAGGCTTGCTGCTACTTCTCCTGCATCTCGGTTCCAGAGGTGTGGGTGCTGAATCTAGCTGTGTCTCTTCAGCTAGCAGGAATCCCTGCTAGAAGTACAGAGCTGAGAAGTCAACTTCTGAACTGACAAGAGAACCAATGGTGTGAAGCAAGGCAACTCGGGTGGAAGACCTAGGCAAATCTAGAAGACAGGCTCCCAATTGATGTGTGCCTGGCAAGGCCAAGGAGATGGTGAAATTAGCTGAAGGATCTAGGTCAAGGACAAGGGATTCAAAGCTTGGTCATTGAATGACACACACACACCCCCACACACCTCAAATGTTGTTTATAATCAGAAGCAAAAGTGCTTGAAAATCGAGGCTTCCTGCTAACAACCAGCGCTGAGCAGAAACATATTCTTTATTTCCCCCCCTTTTAAAAACATAGAGTCATGCCCGGCACATCGTGGACAGCAGGAAATACTAGCTGGAAGACAGTTGCATTCGTTCTGAGATGGAAATTCCCATCAATTAAATGCAAAGACGGTTAAGCCAGACGGCAGGAAGGTGGATCGGTTGGGACAGGCTCTCTCACTTTTCAACCCATTGGCATTCAGAGCTGTGTCCATCCTTCAGCACATCATTGCTATTCGTGGCAGACTGGCCAAGGTTTACTGGTTCGGAAAGACAGGCTATGCGCACTTCACACAGAGAGGCACGCAAGACTTCCCAAGACGCCTAGCAGCTCTAATGACGGCTTGATGAGTTTAGGGTAAGTGAGTCAGAAATTTATTGATTCAATTTCCTTTGTAATGCACAAGGGTTTACAAATTTAGGGAAGAGCTCCTTTGGAAGATATCAAGTTTGAAAAATAGACAGCAAAACGTTGCCCCATTGTCCTGCGATCATTTTCTCCACACCGAGAAGATCTGTGATATAAATGGCTAATTCAATTCTGTTAAGTTTGATTTAATATAAAAATAGTTAGACTGGGTTATTTCCCTGGGTTACCGTTGCCTCTACTACAGGACAAAGTGCTAAAAATATCAAGAGATAATATTTATTGAGGACCCTGGAGTCACAGGAGCTCTGGTAGCACAGTGGTTAAAGCGCTCAGCTGCTGACTGAGTGGTCAGCAGTTTGAAAGCAAGTCACTCAGCAGAAGAAAGCTGGGGGGCAGTCCCTTTCTATGACGACTCGGGCCCTGTACACCCTCCGGGCGGTTTTCTTATGGTCTAGAGGGTCTCTCTTTAGGATGGACTTGATGGCAGCATTTTTGGTTTGCAGGGACCAGGACTTGCTCAAGGTGGTTGGCCATCTTTATTTTATTAAAAAAAATTTTATTGGGGGTTCTTACAAATCTTATCACAATCCATCCATCCTTCCATCCATTGTGTCAAGCACATTTGTACATCATGGTCATCATCATTCACAAAACATTTTCTTTCTACTTGAGCCCTTGGTATCAGCTCCTCATTTTTTCCTCTCCCTCCCTCATAAGCCCTCGATAATTTATAAATTATGATCATTTTTTCATGGCTTATAGACATCCTACAGGGTCATCTTTAATTGACCATCTTATAGATGAAACTACTGATGAACAGAGAGATTAAGGAACTTCCCCAGGGTCACACAGCTAACAACGAGAAACCCTAGAATTCACACTGAAGCCATCTAATTCCAGAGTGACATGTCCCTTCAATTCCTCAAATTTGGCCAACATTCTTTCAGTCTAATGTTCATTGACTATTCATTGATTCTCTTCCACGGCTGTTCCAAACACCTTGTATCTACTGTTAGAGGACTCAGAAGAGGACTCAAAGGAGGAAGTCCGCTACTCCTCAGATAACCCATTATCTCGTTACCCGACAGTTCACATGTACAGCAAGAGTGAAACGTTTATTGCTGACTATTTTGTGCACGGAGAACGTCCATGTGGCAGTCACGAAGGCTCAGGTGTGAGGCAGCACAAACGCTGACTGTGAGGGTTAAGGTTGTACGTCAACTTGACTGGGCCTTGAGTCTCCATAGTTTAGCAGTCATGTAGTGATGTCATATGGAAGTTATGGAATGACGTAGTCATGCCCCATTTGCACATCATGTTGAACTTTGCATAACAACCAATCCTGGGAACCTGACCATGCTGAGAAGTGAGGAATGAGCAGTGTTTGTCATCAGCTAGTAATTTATACTCTATGTCTTATTTCTTTTATTGACACTCTATCCCCAAATTTCTTATAATGAGATGTATTCATTATGATCATGAAAAACGTGCAAACATTGGGAAAGAGGCTCACTAAAATGTTTACCTGAATCTTTCTAACACATGCAATTCTTGTGAAGACCTTAATGATAGAATCGTATCATCCAGGGAGAGGAATATATAAATTTCAGGGACAAAAATATATAAATGGAAATTTATATATTTTAAAGGTGGGGGGAAAGAGGGGGAATCAATCACAATGCTCTACATATAATTCCTTCCTAGGGGGATGGACAAAAGAAAAGTGGGGGAAGGGGGACAGTGGTTAGTGTAAGACATTGGAGGGGTGGGTTATAAACTTATAAATGATCAAAGGTTCGTGAGGGAGGGAGGTAGGGAGGGGAAAATGAGGAGCTGATATCAAGGGCTCAAGTAGGAAGAAAATGGTTTGAAAATGATGATGGCAACATATGTACAAATGTGCTTGACACAATGGGTGAATATATAAGGATTGTGATAAAAGATGTAAGAGCCCCCATTAAAATGATTTTTTTTAATGTGTAAAGAATAGCATAAGAAATCCAATGGTGTGGCTTTTTGGATTTGCCAGTCACTAACCCTGTAACCTTGAACAAAATCATTTAACCTCTCTGAACTTCTATTTCTTCATCAGTCTAGAATGGATAGTATTATTCACCCTGTGGACCACTGAGAGTTGTGAATAAAATCAAATATGTATCTAAATGATTTGGAAAGTTTCAGGTAGCATCCAGGAAATCCTATTATATAATAAAATGCTCACATGGCAAAATGGGCTATATACTCATGGGGTTGTCATGAGTTTGCATTGACTTAAGGGCAATTGCTTTGGTTCTAAATTTATGTTGTGTTTCTAGATCCCCATGACCATTTCTTTTTAGTTTTGTTCTTGAGTTGAATAAATAACACTAGAATTGACCAAATGATGATATGAATGGGGAGATAGATGCATTGGGAAGTAGCGTTCGTATGAAAAAAATGATGGAAGAAACAGTATTTCAACCAACATCCTCATTGGAATCCAGGTAGAACCATGGGGGTCTGGGTACATCTATTGTGAGAAATAGACACAGAAGATCCTCAGAGACAGAACAAGTTTTATGAAGCAAGATATCAGGGAAAGGGGGCTCTTAAACAAGAGAACAAATGCTTCTGGTCTGGGCTTCCACAAACTTGCCTTGACAGCCACTTTGCAAACAGACCACCCCAAGGGACCGTGCTTCATACTAGTGACCCGGGCACGTGCAGAAGGCTTTGAGAACCTGGGGAAGGCTGTTCCTTCCTAAGGGAACCAAAGGTGGCTTCACAAAGGAGGGGACAATAGAGCTGGGTGTGGAGAAAGGAAAGAGAGAAAGGATATTTATTGACAGGGAAGCACAAAGAAGCCTAGCCATCCATGGGAAGCCCGAGATTGTCTGCACCAGGCACGTAAAGAGCCCACTGGGCCACGGTCGGGCTGCGGTGGGGGATTAGGAAGGGTGAGGCCAGGAAAGAGCCTGGGCCAAGGCCATTGAGAAGTGCTCGATGGGCTTTTAGGAAAAGCTTGAACTTCAGTATAAAGGTACTAGTAAGAAATGTCGTGTTTGAAAGCTGGGGGACTATATGGTCCGATTGGGCTTTTTTAAAAGATACTCTTGGCAGGAGGGTAGTAAGTAAAGGAGATGGAATTTTCGTGATGGTCAGAAGACTGGCCAGAACGCATTTCTCCTAGTTTTGGTGAACATGATAAAGCCTGAAGGCTGGGGGAGACAGATTTCAAAGGTAATTTGGAGGTAAGTAGAGGAACCTCACATTTGTGAATCACTGGTGTGCTCCCGCGATTGTGTGATGCACATTAGCTGGAGTGTCTTCTTTCACTCCTTAAGCCCAAACATAAGTGTAATGATGACGGTTGCTTACAGAGGAGGTGAGTGTTAAGGATTTCACTTAACGTGTAAGAGGCCAGTGGTGTGGACCAGGTCTAATTCTCGATGTTTGACACAGAGCAGATTATGGGTGGATGATTGATGAGAAAATGAGAACGAGCTAGGTGGCCTTCCAGGCTACCAGGTTGGGAGAGTGGGTGGACAGAGAACAAATGTCATTGGATACAAAGGGGGGCATTTGTGAGGAGACTGCTCACATAACCAGTATAGAAATTTAGAGCTTGTTAAAGATGAGCCATCTAGGTAGAAGTCTCAAGAAACAAGTGGGAATACTGGTTTGGCATCCAAGAGAGAAGGTAGATGCATGTTTAATAGAGTCATTGAGAATTAAAAATATTGCTAGGAGAAATTTCCCATTAAAAACTCCACTATTTTAATTACGAGAAGTGGAGAGAGAATGAATAAGGATGGAAGGGAGAAAGGGAAGACAGGAAGGAAGGCAGAAAAAATGGGGAGAAAGAGAGAAAAGGGGGAAGAGGAAGAGAGAGAGAGAGAGAGAGAGAGAGAGAGAGAGAGAGAGAGAGAGAGAGAGAGAGAGAGAGAGAGAAGGAAATGGAAGACAGTAGACCACTAACTTGGGAGAAGCAGGCTCAGACATTCTCATTAAGCTACAGGCTGCTGCCCTACAGGCACACATTTTATTTTCTTGAGTCAGAAAAGAGCCCTAGTGAAATGCAGGCGCCCTGGTGAGCGGGCCAAGGTTGATTTGAAGTTGACAAAGAAAATAGCTTGCTGACCGCTTCACTTAGGGTGGCCTCCAAGCCCTGGGATGTTTGTTGCCATCCATTCTTTTTCTGCACACAGAAAGAACACTGCAGTTCCACTTGACCTCTGTATTTGATCAGTTAATGAAGAAATCCAGTGTTTATTGTGAGACGTAGCTAAAGCCACATCTTGACTTATTGACTCTTCTGGCTTTGACGGAGCAAATTACAGACCGGCAGGGACGCAGTCAGACGCTGCTACGCCGAGAAGCAGCCCTCCCTGTTCCTGTCTATTGATTCTGTAAAACAAAACCAAACAAAATCCCCAGCAAAACCTCAGTACCCGAAACAAAACAACCAAAACCAGGGCTCATTTACATGGCTAAAGTATCTTCAACCCAGTGCACTCTCGCTGAGTAATATTCTCCAACAGGAAAGCTATTAATACTTGCTGAATTTTAACGAGCCCAAAAGAGCCTCTCCATCAATTTCATGGGAGAAGAGCTAGCGAGCGGAGCTTTCCACAAACTTGAATTTTATAACAGCGTTCTTTAGTTCAAAAGGGCTTTGGACCTAGCTAATTTAATTGTCTTTGTTATTGATAGCCTCAGAGCAGTAAATAAACTTCATCTGAGAATGTGCTTGTGAGGTTGACTTTCCAAACAGCCTTCTGGATGACCCTTCCAAGACAAAAAACAAACAAAACCCCAACAAAAATCCCCAAACAAACCCGAGCAGGACTGTGTACTGCTGGGAGATGTTTCTGGTCATGGAATGTGAGCATCAAAGTGCTTTCCACCCCTCAAAATGTGATTCCAGCAGGATCCTCTTAGGCCGGCTCCGCAACCACTTTGCCAGAAGAAGACAAACAGAGTCACACAAATGAAAACATCTAGTTTATTGGATCCTCTTGCTCGGGTTGCCTCTTCCTTTCCATTTCCTGAAGGCTGGGTGGATGAAAAGCAGCCAGCAGGGGAATGGTCTTGCCACCAAGGTCGTAGCCGTCGCACGAATCTGCAGCAAGTAGATTCGGACTCCTGGTGAGTTGGTTGTCAGAGTGGAACTTCGATCCAAGGGCTTTCGGTGGTTTACAACTGACTAGGGTTTCCTATAAAGGGACCTCTGGGTGCTCTGGAACCTGGAACCTTTTGACCAGCAGCTGAACACAGGAATGGGCCGCACCACCCTTGCAAAAGCAGAGTTAAAGGAAGCTTCTGGGGAGGGTCCGTTTACTTCCACCCTCTACCCCCTTGGAGGATGGCTGAGACCTTGGACCACGAATTTGCGTCCCAGTTTCTGAAATGAGAGCGACTTGAATAGGAGGAACTAGTTAAGCGGCCCAGACTAGTTGCTGATTCGTTCTTGGCATCCTCCGAGTGTTTTTATGTTTTGCCTTGTTATAAATAACCACCACTGCCATCGTGGATCCTCGCAATATCCGCTTTTATCTGTTTACTATGTATTTGCCTTTTAATTAAACTCCAGCTTCCTCACGCCTGGGGGGGCGGACGGGGCTTTCTGCACCCCTACACAGCTACAGTCTCAGAATCCCAAAGGGTAGTTCTACTCCGTCTTATAAGGATCGACAGGAGTCAGCATCAACTGGGTGGTAGTAAGTGGAATCCCCAATTCTAAAAGCACCCTAGGGGTTCAGTGGTGAAAGAACTTCAGTGCTAACCACAAGGTCAGTTCAGGGGAGCAAATGTTTCTGTAATGTGTTCAGCCTTACATCAGAAGGTAAGATAACACTGGTAAATACTATTACATATGTAAGCAGGCTTCAAAGTTCAGGGAAGAATTCCATTACCTTTTCTTTTTTTTAAAACAATTTATTAGGGGCTCATACAACTCTTATCACAGTCCATACATATACATACATCAATTGTATAAAGCACATCCATACATTCCCTGCCCCAATCAGTCTCAAAGCATTTGCTCTCCACTTAAGCCCTTTGCATCAGGTCCTCTTTTTTTCCCCCTCCCTCCCCGCTCCCCCCTTCCTCATGTGCCCTTGGTAATTTATACATCGTTATTTTGTCATATCTTGCCCTATCCGGAGTCTCCCTTCCCCCCCTTCTCCGCCATCCCTCCCCCAGGGAGGAGGTCACTTGTGGATCCTTGTAATCAGTTCCCCCTTTCCAACCCACTCACCCTCCACTCTCCCAGCATCGCCCCTCACACCCTTGGTCCTGAAGGTATCATCCACCCTGGATTCCCTGTGCCTCCAGCCCTCATATGCACCAGTGTGCAACCTCTGCCCTATCCAGCCCTGCAAGGTAGAATTCGGATCATGGTAGTTGGGGGGAGGAAGCATCCAGGATCTGGGGGAAAGCTGTATTCTTTTAACCCATCTCCTCTCCTAAACCCCTCTATGAGAGGATCTCCATTGGCTGACACTTGGGCCTTGGGTCTCCACTCTGCACTTACCCCTTCATTCAATATGGTATACACACACACACACACACACACACACATACATACATACATACACACACACACATACACACATATATCTTTTTTTTTTTTTTGCATGATGCCTTATACCTGGTCCCTTTGGCACCTCGTGATCGCACTGGCCGGTGTGCTTCTTCCATGTGGGTGTAAGGAAGTGGTGTTGACAAACACAGGGACAAGGGAACAACATGGGACCCAAAATGGTAGAGAGGGGGGAGTGGCAGGCCTTGTGGGAAATGATCAAGAGTAAGGTTTCTTAGAGAAGAGGTATACTCTAGCCCAGGTGGGGACAGAGCATGGTAGTAGGGCAGGAGGAAAGGCAAGGGAGATGGAGAAAAGAGCTAGGAGTCAAAGGGCATTTATGGAGGTCTAGACAAAGACATGTACATGCAAATATATATATAGGAGGATGGGGAAATAGATCTATGTGTCTATATTTATAGGTTAAGTATTAAGGTGGCGGAAGGACCTTGGGCCTCTACTCAAACACTCCCTCAATGCATGAGTACTTTCTTTTATTAAATTGGAACTCTATGATGCTTGCTCTCCCGACACAACTGCTGGAGCCAAAGTGGGTGAACAAGTAAATGTGGTAAAGAAAGCTGATGGTGCCCGGCTATCAAAAGAGATAGTGACTGGGGTCTTAAAGGCTTGAAGATAAACAAGCGGCCATCTAGCTCAGAAGCAACAAAGTCCACATGGAAGAACACACCAGCCTGTGTGACGAGTGGTCCCGAAGGAATCAGTTATCAGGCATCAAAGAATAAAAAATCATATCATTGACTGCACACCTCCATGATAGGATCGCTGAAGACAAATGGATATATAAGCAAATGTGGTGAAGAAAGCTGATGGTGCCTGGCTATCAAAAGAGATAGTGTCTGGGGTCTTAAAGGCTTGAAGGTGAACAAGCGGCCATCTAGCTCCATTACCTTTTCATTACATTTTCCCACCAGCTTTTGAAGCTCCATCATTTAATACAATAGTAATACAAACAATTAATGTATGAGTGAATATATCGGTAATACAACAATAGTAATACAAACAATTAATGTATGAGTGGATATATTGGTAGTTATGTGAGCTGAACAGGGGTGGGCAGGCACATGGTACACCCACATGCATAGGTAGGGTTGGCAGTAGAGAGTCCCACTTATATTTTTGTACAAATACATCATGTCTATAATGGAGCACACATCACACAATTAATGAAAATCTGAATTGTCATCAAACACCTCCTGGACCTGACGTACTGGACTTGAGGGCTAAGGACCTATGGACATGCAGATCAACTGGCATAAGACAATCTATAAAGACATCCAACATTGGTGAGGATCAACTGGGGTCTTAGAACCTTGCACGTGGCCATCTAAGGGACAATTACTGGTCTCTTTCCATGAAACTAAAGAAAATCAAAGATTCAAGTAAACAATCCAGAGAACTGATGAAGCATAAGAACCACAGCTGCCAGTAGCCAGAGATCAGAAGAACTAGACCGTACCCAGCTACCACCACCAGGCTGTCTGAGCAAAACGTAGAACAAAATGCACATCCATTAACAAGACCAGATTCACTTCTTGGATGGAGACTGGTGGATCCCTTGATACTGTTGCCCTTGGATATCCATCTATCTTTGAACTAAATCCACTCCTGAGGTTCCATCAATGCTTGGCACTAACCAGAATGGTTCGTGTAGTACATCCAGTTACTAACGAATTCAATGATCTCGTCATAGCCTTGCTGGCCTCATTTTTGCCCTCTTGTCATACACCAGTTTGTAGCTCTGGCACATTTTTCTATTGGGGTTCTTATTTAGGTTTTACTGATTTTCAGGAGTGTATATAGGTATTAGTTCCTTATTAAATTTTGACATGAAATTCAGCGCCTGCAAACCAGTTACCTGAGTATCGTGTCCCTGCTGTCTTTCATTGAACATAATTCTTTCAATAGCATGTGATAGACTAATCATTTCCTTTTAGAGGGCTTTTCACATTATCTTACATTACTTTCCATAATCTTTATAATGCCAACTTTCACATCTAGTTCTTAATCTACTGGAAACCCTGCATTTGTTTGGGGACCAGTTAAATCTAAAGACTCTAAACCTGCACCCAGACGCACTGGATGGTCCAGATTTAACATGTTTGACTGCAAACCCCAAAGTGGGAGATTTTAGCCTACCCATATCAACAGAAAGGGCTGGCAATATATTTACAATACATCAACCATTAACAATTGTACAGAGCTTAGTTCTACCGTGACACACATGAGCCAGAATGGACTCAAGGACAGCAGCTATCTACACCGACATGTCATTGTTGCTGGGTGTTGTTGAGACATGCCCTAAAGCATTTTCTTGGCTGTAATCATCATGAAACCAGATTGCCTGGTCTTTTTCCTGTGCAGCAGCTAGGTTGATTTTAGGCTAACAGCTGAACATTTAACCATTGGTACCACCAGGGGTCCTTTGAATCTCTATATGTACAGTATCTCAAAAGAGCCAGTTTTCTGAGCAGTCTATCTTTCCTATGTATTTTTGATGGCACTCAATCACATATTGTGCTTTTACAGATGTTTTATTGTTAGGAGTCATGGAGTCAGTGATAACTCATAGTCAACCTATGTGTAATAGAACAGAAGAGTGCCTGGTCCCTCACCATACCCTAACTCATTACTCTGTTTGAGTCCATTGTTGGAATTGCTATGTTAAAAATCCATCTCATTGATGGTCTTCCTCGTTTTCACGGACCCTCTACTTTACCAAGAATTATTTCATTCTCCAGAGACTGGTCTCTCCTAATAACACAATGTTTCCCAAAGAGGGTGATACCACCCCTTGGAGACACAGGAATGATCCAGAGGGCCTCCAAAACCAAATACCTACATTTCATCCGGAGTGGTGGGGTATATATAATACAAAGGTTTTAGTGTTTATGGGGCACTGAGTGATATTTTTTTTTCCTGAAAAGGGGAGGGCAGACTAAATATATTTGCAAACTTGGTTCTTGCCAACCTGGCTTCTAAGGAGCATTCTGGTCATGTTCTTCCCAGGGAGATTGGTTCATTTGAACTTCAGGCAGTCCGTGGCACAGTCAGTATAAACCACCACCACCACCATCCAAAGACAACTCTTCTTTATTCTTCACCCAGATTTCAAGTGCACACGAAGTGATTGAAAACGCCTTTGCTTGGTTCAGGGGCATCTTACTTCCAAAATATAGCTTTTCTTCTGAACACTTTAAAGATAGCGTTTGCAGCAGATTTGTTCAATGCTTTATGTCATTTGATTTCTTGACTGTTACCTTGATTGTGCGCACATATAAAATGAAATCCCTGACAACTTCCATCTTTTCTCCATTTATCACGATGTTGTTCACTACTGCTTATTAGCCCAGATGTGAACACATTTGTTTTCTCTATGGGGAGGTATAATCTATACTAAATAATCCACAGTCTTTGATTTTTTTTAACCAGTAAATGTCTCAAGTCCCCTTCACTGTTTCAGCTACGAAATGTAGATGGTCTGTGAATATTCCTCTAATTCTGATGTTTTCATCTTCATATAACCTAGTTTACTTGATAATCGATCAGCATACAGATTCAATAAGTGTAGTGGAAAGATACAACAGTGATGCACACCTTTTGCCAATTTTAAACCCTGCAGTATCTTTTCGTTCTGTTTGTACAACTGCTTTGGGTTTATGTACAAGTTCCCCATGAGCACCAGTAAGTGTTCTGGGATTCCTTTGTTTGCAATGTAATCCATAATTTGTTTTTGACAATAGTGGTTGACTTAAAAAATATTTTAATTTTTTTATTGGTATTTAATATACACATCATATCATTCCATAGTTCAATCATGTCAAGCCGACTTGCACAATTGCTACCACAATCAGTTTCCAAACCACAATTTGCTATTAGCCACATAATTCCATGCCTTTGTGTAGTCAATAAAACACAGGCAGACATATTCCTCTTATTCTCTGCTGTCAACTACGAGCCATCTGATGTCAGCTCTAATATTCCTCATTCAGTCTTCTCTTCTGAATCTTGCTTGAATTTCTGGCGACCTGCTGCAGCCATATTTGAATAGTCTTCAACAAACTTCTACTTGCGTGTGATGTTAACAAAATTGTTTAGTAATTTCTACAGTCTGTTAGGTCACCTTTCTTTGGAATAGACACACATATAGATCTCTTCCATCTGGCGGTCTAGGCCTTCCAATTATTTTGACACTGATAAGTGAGCAATTCCAGAGTTAAACGTGCTTGTTTGTTGAAACATTACAATGGATATTCTGTTAATTCCCAGAGTCTCGTTCCCCCTGTTGTCTTCAGTGAAGCTTGGCTTTCTTCCTTCAGTACCATTGGTTCTTGTTCATATGATGTCTCTTGAAATGCGTGAACATCGGCCGGTTATTTTTGGCATAGTGTCTCTCTACTTTCCTCTGTCTTCTTTGATTTTTCCTGCATTGTTTAATATTGTGTCATTGAATCCATCAGCATCACAACTTGAGGCTTGAATTTCTCTTCAGTTCAAGAAATGCTGATTTCGTTCTTCCCTTTGCTGCTGCAACGTCAAGTGGTGCATATGGCAAGATAATATGGCGGTCTTTTCAAAGCTCCTGCTCAGCTCTTTCACTGCAGCACTTCTTGCATTTGTTTTTGCTATTCTGCATTCCAAAGCAAACTGCAGTGTCTGTTCTGATATCCATTTTTATATTTCATTTTTTCCCTGTCTTTTAAATTACCTTTTGCTTTCCTCAGGTATGATGTCTTTCATGTTATCCCACATCTCTCTGGTCTTTGGTCATTCATATTCAAGGTATTATTTCTATTCTTAAGATGAGCTCTAAATTCACATGGGATATATTCAGCTTTGTACTTTGGTTCTCATGGACTTGCTCTCATTTTCTTTAGTATCAACTTGAACTTGCAAAGGAGCAATTGATGGTCTGTTTCATTGTCAGTTCCTAGACTTATTCCTTTTCCATACATGTAGTTGATTCGATTCATCTGCATTCTATCAGGTTTTGTCCATGTGTATACTCACTATTTATGTTATTGAAAATGTTCTTAGCAATGAAAAAGCCAACAGTCTTGGGAAATTCTAATATGTGGTCTCTGTCATTGTTTTTAACTACTGATCCTTAATCCTTATTTCCAACATCTACATTTTATTCACCAGCGAGGATCAGTCTTCACATATTAATGAGTTTATTTGTGAATCCTCTATCCAGTTCTAGGAAATTATTTTCCTTCATTTATATCAGTGCATGGACAATTGTTATTAGTTTGTTACGAGCTTTAGTAATTGGTAAGACAAGTCTCTTCTCATTAGCTTTTCAAAGTTGGCTTATCCCTTTCATACACTGTTACAATAAGTATATAAGTAACAATAAGTTACAGTAATATGATGTATTAAGTAATAGAAAATCAAGCTGAAATTCATTTAGAAGTACATGTAATACATGTTGTGATGTTCTGTTGAGTCAGTGTACACTCATAGTGATCATATATGCAACCCAACATGTAATAGAAAGGAATTACTATATATCATATCAAGTTATCCCAGTCAAGTGTCCACAACACCTACAGTCAATCATTTAAGTTCTTTAATAGACATAACGCCCCTTCCTAAAAGTGCTTGTGTACTGTTTGTTAAAATAATTCCTAAAATCTGTAAGTTTTGTTGATCTTTTAGATGGTAGTTTTTTCCCTTTTTGGTTGTTTTTTTCCTTGAGTTTGACTCTAGTTGTTCTTCCATTCCTTCATACCTCTCCTTTCCCGAGACTTTAGTTTTTCTGTTGGGGAAAAAAATACTCCTTACTTTGTAAGGAGTATTACTTACTCTGTAAGGAGTATTACTTACTCTGTAAGGAGTATTACTTACTCTGTAAGGAGTATTACTTACTCTGTAAGGAGTATTACTTACTCTGTAAGGAGTATTACTTACTCTGTAAGGAGTATTACTTACTCTGTAAGGAGGGCTAGTATTTCCTTTATCTGGTGGATGCAAAATACACTGAAATCCAAAGTCTGACTGAGCTTGAAACCATTATACCTCTGCTCCATTACAGATTTATAAAATAGCATTTTTAGTACTAGAAGAGATTACTCAGAGTTGCAAATGTCCCCTCCTAAAATTACCACAGTATTTCTAAGAGATAGGGACATGTGATGCATGGGTAAGATAGTGCTCTACCTCAGTGACCCAAGACCAAATGTTATGTCATGATTGATGAGAATCGCGCTTCACTCTTCAGCAGTGAAGTCGACACCCTGACAGTGAACCTCTGCATACCCAATACCCATCATGCCCTTCTTCATGACGGTTCAGGACACAGAAACCAGTGACGGCAGTCAGCTCTAAGTCTCTGTGAGGAGCTATTTGCTTGGTCTGCATTTGTTTCAACTTTTCCTCCCACTCTCCTTCCATCAACCCCTTTCTCTTTATCCCCCTAAAATCAGATCTAGAAAAAAGTAGTTAAAGTTAATCCAAAGCAAACTGCCAAATATATTTTATAAGTTTCAATGTAGTGCTTTAAATGCCAGACTATTAAACACCAGAGATGGAGTGCATTCACACGTGGAATGTTCTCATTAGTCTTCAGCCAACAATTTATTTTTTCAGTGCCTGCAAGTGTTCTGTTACTCTGGGGAGTAAAATGGAAGCCTCCCATTTCTCCTCCTTCTTTACATTCTTCTTTACTTTCTTCTCCTCCACCATCTCTTTATTCCTTCTCTTTTTTGTTTTCCTCTGTCTCCTCTGTCCTTTTATTCTTCTACCTTACCCTGTCCATCCTGTTCATACAAAATCTTGTTAAAATGAAGCCATCCAGGCAAGCACATTTTGTGGAAGCACAAACATTATGACCATTTACTTTATCTGTCATACCAAATGGGATATTTATAAGAAATAATAAGAAAATGCCATCAAAGCCTGTCCAAGTGAAATGGATAATAAATTCCAATAATACATAAACTAGAATATATCATTATTTTTATGAGTTCAATCAAGATGCAGACTTGGGGTATCATTGTAATATATAATTCTGGCAAATGTTTTTGTGACCGGTTCTCTGTAAGATGAAAACAAATGAATTTTGATTGCTTAAAGAAAATACATGCTTATCTACTATGTCTCAGAATTCCAAATAAAATGGCAATGACTACTCTTTCCCAATCAGGACTGGTAGTGCTATTGCCTTCTAGTATAGTAATATTTGTACTGCTTTCCAAGAATCAAAAGGAATTAGCTTTGGGTGTCCTCTAGTCTTGAACCACTGGACTTGGGTACCCTTAAAGGTACAGAGCATGTCCAAGTAAGAGGTGAGGTTTCTCCAGTACAGATTTAGAAGATATGAAGACATTGAGAATGATTTTGAAGTTAGAACTCATTCCAGCTCCTTTCTTACAAAGTAAAAGCTGAACCACATGGAGGTTCTAATAGGCAATCCATTCAGTTCTGCCAAGATTCAGTATGTTGTGTCTGAAGTTAAGGTGCAAACAGAACTTGTGAAGGCAAAATGAAGTTCCATCTGAGACATACAACTTACTCTCTGCTATAGAAGAGTCAACAGTTTTAAGTTATAAATCCAAAAGTAACAACAGAGAAACAAAATCACATAAATACATTTATAAATCAAGGATTGATAACCAAAAGGGAATGAATTGCTTGAAAAATTCAGGAGGGCTTGACTCTAATACAACACTGCCAAGCTTCTGAAAGGGCTGCTCCCTCTGCCACAATATGGAAGGTGGAAGGAAATCAGGAAGTTCAATGGCCCAGAAGCTACTGTCTCTATTGTGGACTCTGGACCTCACACTGGCTGCCACCATCTGAGGACCAAAAAGGGTTAGCTCCAAGACTGTAACATCATGTCCACAAACCAACAAAACTTACCCCACCAGGGCCTTAGCACCCACAATGCTATCAACCAGATCCTTAGATCCCTGCTTTTATTGTTGCTAAAAAGCCAAACACTTGTACATTGAAGCCCACTGACTTCTATCTACAGGGCTTTGCAGTGAGGCATCTGCTTGAAAGAAGCAAACTTCCTGCAGAACCCAAGCTCTGAGGGAGTTGTGCTGTAAAGCATAACCCAGGGAACTGAATAGAGTTGAATGAGTCAATAGCTACCATATGCTGAAACTCATGCATATCATCTGCAACAAAGCAAAACAAATTTATAAGCATCTTATACAAATGATGTGAAAGGAAGATCCTATGAAAATTACTAGCGGAAGGAAGATCCTATAAAATTCTCCAAATCAAAAACCAAATTCACTGCCATCGAGCCAACTCTGACATATAGCAGTCATATAGGACAAGGTAGAATTGCCCTGTGGGTTCTTGAGGCTGTACCTCATTATGGCACTAGACAGCCTCATCTTGTCCTCCAGGGCTGTTTGTATTTCGAATTCCTAACCTTGGGAGCAGCCCAGGGGTTATCCTACTATGCCACCAAGGCTCCCAGTGGACAAAACTGTCAGTAAGAAATTAAGCGTGGTTCTCTTATGTATCATTTTACATTCTTTAAAAAAAGTCATTTTATTGGGGGCTCACTCAACTCTTATCACAATCCACCTTACATTCGTAAGACCGCACTGAAGTCTTCTTCATTTACTGTGCACTATTTTAATAGAGATAAACATACTTTAAAAGGCTTCCACTGGAATGTTCCATAGACGTCAGGTTGGTGAAACTTCGGGTCCCTGGGAACCAATCACTAGAAAAGGATATTAATTGGGAGAAAGCAGAAGATCAGTAAAAATGAGGAGAATCCTCAATGGGATGCATTGACCCAATAGCCCTAGCAAGAAATCTAAACATACCTACCATCATGAAAATGGCTTTTGCTTCTGCTATACGTAAGTTTGCCCCAACAACCATGCATGAGACCCCTCCAACCTCACAGTCCTTTACCTCGCGCTTCTTATTCAGTCACCTGCTTCTCACCTGGAATTTCCCTAGCACAAGAGTTTCTGAAATCTGTCAGCACCTGAGGACATATTCATGAAGAGCTAGTTTTAAAGTAGCTTTTTATTAAAAATAGCACTTACATTTTAATTTGCTCAGCATATGATCTAAAATAGCACGTATTTTTTATCTTAAAATAGAAATATTTAAAATTGTGTTTGAGCAGTTATTTAAAGGTTGATTTTAAATATCTCAACATAATTTTAATTTTCCTTACCCACTACATAGTACCATATATTTTAATTCAAATTCACATGAGAATGTAGGTAGGTGGTGCCTGACTATTAGAAAGAATAGCATCTGGGGTGTTAAAACTTGCTTTAAAGCACGCAGCCAGCTAAGTGAGGTGTTAACTAAGTCCACATGGAAGGAGCCAACCAGCCTATATCACTCAATGATTGTAAATAACGGCCAACTCTAAAGGAGGGAATGGTATCGGAGCTTAAATTGTGCACACCTCGCTTGCAGAAGGCTGTGGGTGCCAGTGGAAGCCCAAATTCCATTTGCGGGGTGCACCTGTGGATTAAGTCTCTGGTGAATTACCTCCAATCAGAGTGGAGGGATGTGACTAGCCTGTTATCACACAGAAAACATTGTAAAGTTGATTTTGACAGACGAAGTTAGGTAAAAATATAGTACCATTTTATTTCTATTTTGAGCCATTTGAAAGCTGCTTCAGTTAAAAAACAAGTGAAGGGGGATACACATGGATTAAAGCCCTGGTGAATTTCCTCAGACCATGGACCAGAAATGTGCGTAGCTCTGCTGCCATGCAGAATGCATTGGAAAGTGGATTGTTGCAGATGCATTTAGATTGAAATTCAGCACGCTATCACTTGATCATCCTTATGATCCATTTACATTTGTTGTTCATATTTTCTGTTTCCTTTTGCTTTGGGTTTTTATCTGTTTTATTTTGTTATTCTGGTTAGTTTTTTTTTTTAATGTTTTTCTGTATATGAAATTCAAGGTAGGTGAGTCCATGGAGACAGTAACTGGATTAATGGTTCCTTGGTTTGTGCCTTGGGGGCTTGGTAGGGGAGGTTGGGGGAAATGGGGAGCTAATAACGATGAGGACAAGAATGCAGAAAATGTTCTAAAAAGGATTACGGTGATGATTTTATAACGTTTCTTTGTGTGATTGAATGATTGAATTGTATGATATGTGAATTACATGCTGATGAAACTGTTGGGGGAAAATGTTATTTTGATCAGTATAGAGCAGCGGTTCTCAACCTGTAGGTCATGACCCTTTTGGGGGTTGAATGACCCTTTCACAGGAGTTGCCCAATTCATAACAGCAGCAAAATGGCAGTTATGAAGTAGCAATGAAAGTAATTGTGTGGTTGCGGTGTCACCACAACATGAGGAACTGTGTTAAAGAGTCGCGGCACTAGGAAGGGTGAGCTTTAATTTTTAATAAGATAATGTCTTAAACCATCAGTTTTAAGCCTTTGCCTTTCCTACATTATATGAGACATTTCCTCCTAATTGGTTCAAGGTATCCATATAGCTTCAGAACATCTTTTTGAAAAAGAAGTCCTAATCATGGAAAGACACAGAGGCCAATCATCTCTAGTTTCATTGAAGCTAGAGCAGGTTAGCCTGGGATGGAGAGAGACAAGAATAAGCTGTGATTTTAGAGGGGGCCTGGATGGACCAGAGAAGGGATGGAGTGTTTGGTGAAGAGCAGGGTGGGTGAAGTTGTGAACTACTAACCACAAAGTTGATAGTTGAAATCCATCAGCAGCTTCTTGGTGAAAAGTTACAGACTCAGAAACCCTGAGGAGTCTACTGTTCTCTAGGGCCTCTACGAATAGACATGAACTCAGTGAGAGTAGGTTTTAGTTCAGGATCATTGTCCTGTCCCTAGTGTGGCCCATGCAACAAACTGAGTAGGGACTGAATTAACCAACCATGAGTCCTAGTATTGCCCTCCCCATCTCTGGGGTCCCACTCATCACCTGGGCGGCAGTCCGTACAATCCCTCAGGAACAGCCTTCCTGCATGGCATGGGAAGGTAACTTCTCCATTTTGAATAGGAAGGTCTGACCCATGGCAGCCTCGTGTATGTCAGAGTAGAATTGAGTTCTGTAAGGTTTAAATGGCCATTTGGGGGGAGGAATAGATAGCCAGGCCTTTCTTCCCAAGCACTTCTGGTTGGACTCACACTTTTAACCTTGCAGGTAGCAGCTAAGCATGTTGACTGCTTACATCAGTGGGTGTAACCCTAGAAGTCCTGGGGCTAGAGTGAGGGTGGGCTTGCTTGGTCCAGGTCAGAGAAGCAATCCTGTATGAAGCCATCCAAGGTCAAGTGCTCCACAGAGCTGTACATTGGGGAAATGCACATGTAGTCCATGGAAGACAAGAGCCACCCTTTCAACCTTGAAAATCTTCCAGGGCAAAGGGCACAGGAGTTATGACCATCATCTCACAGAGAAAGCAACAGAGTGCCAAGAGGTTTTCAAACTTCCCCCAGAATTACATACCTAGTAAATGATAGAATACAGACTAGACCCAGGTTTCCTGACTCTCAGTCCTGTGCTTTGTCAGTGCCTTGCCTCTGTTGATAGACATCCTTGTAGAGGAGAAAATAAGGAAAGAAAATTGCATCACAAAGTTGAATTTAGTCAAATGTATTATTCTAACGGTGATGGATTGAATTCAGTAAATTAATTGCCTCATTAAAAGGGAAAGAGGATTTTTTAAACCTGAACTCAACTTGTTTTGTGTAGATATATCCTGGAGCTATGTTATCATAAGCAAACAAATTTTCAGAAAAACATCAGTGTCAAGGGAATGGCTGATTTGGTCAATTCAATTAAATTGCCAGTTAATTACATGACAAAATGTTTAGGAATGAGAAAAGATACAGCCAAGGTACTTATTTGATGTTGTGAAATCACATATAATCTTTTTTTCCCTCTCCCATAATTGAGTTGGTGCAGGGTGTTAAAATAAACTATGGTCTTCCAGAAGTTTCTATTAATGTGTCTCCATATAGTATGCATCATTTGCTAAAGACCTCATATTTCTCCACAAAAGGTGAATTACCAACCCTGCCTTCACTAACCTCTCCCCTACCTCCTGTTCCAGCACATTGATGTCCATCATTTATTTGGTAGTCCTTTGCTGCTGCTGCCGCCTCCTCCTCCTCCTCCTCCTCCTCCTCCTCCTCCTCCTCCTCCTCCTCCTTTGCTTCTTTCCCATTTGTTCTATCCAGTTTGAAGGGCAGGCTCACTATGATTGTTATAATGATGACTTGATGGCATTCCTTCAAGGAAGACAGGCTACTCTTATGGAACTCCGCTACTGCCAGAGAAGCTCCGGCCTTCCTCCCTGTTGTGGTTGTTGGTAGGTGTTCTCCAGTGGATTCCCATTCAGAGCGACCCCACGTACAACAGAACAAAGCACTGGCCAGCCTGACGCCAGCCTCACACTTGTCTTCATCCTTGAGTCTACTGCTGCAGTTACTGTGTCAATCCACTCTGCTCAGGTGCTCTTCTCTACCAGGGACTGGCCGCTCCTCATCACTGGGCCAAAGTACACAAGATAAAGTCATGCCATCCTAATGTCTAAGGAGCTGCCTGGCTCTATTTCCTCCAAGAGTGATACGTTTGTTCTGGCAGTCCATATTGCCACAGTGGTGCATATTAAAACATCGCACCATAATTCAAGCGCACCAATTCTTCTCTGGTATTCTTCACTGTGCTACTTTCACATGCGTCTGAGGTGACTGGAAATACCATGGCCTCGGTCAGGCACACTTTACTCCGGTGTTGGGAAAAAGATCCCAAAGCCATCTTTAAAATGAGCAAAGATGTGACCTCGAAGACTAAGGTATACAAGCTAGCCATGGTATGCACAATCACCTCATAAGCATGATTCTTTCTAGCTGCAGGCAAAAGTTGTTTGGAATGTAAAAAATGATATGTAAGTCGATATTCCATGGGATTCATTGACTATGATCATCAGGACAAATTTCTGATTGAGGGGAGGTAATCTTTCATCCTTGTTCAGTTACTGAGATCTGAACAACCAGACATAGCTCCAATGTCCCGTAGCGAGCTAATGCAAGACCATACCGGTGCACATCCGTAGGATGAAATAACGCTCAGCAATACAAAGGAGTGGGCTTTTGCTACGCACAGTCGCCCGTGGGAAAGTCAGGTGCTTTATGTTAAGGGAAAGAAGCTGGACTCCAAAGGGGACATCTTGTATGATTTCATGTACATGCCATTCTGGACAAGGGAAAACTATAGGGAAAGACACAGAGAGGAGAGACACTGGTGGACTGAAAAAGAGATTTGGGGAGGCAATAACATTTCCTCAACCCCCTCCCCCTCCAATCAGGGTGTGGTTCCATGACTGCACATGTGTCACCATTCATAGAATTGGACAACCCCCACCCCACCACCATCCCCGCAAATGACTGTTACGGTGAATTGGTCTTCAGTGCTCGAGTTTGTTCTCATAGGACTAACTCAAAGTCCATCTCGGTAATCAATAACATTATACCCTGGGAAGTTTATTTAGCTTATGTGGACACATTCACAGAGTCATCACGTGTCACATAAGTGCCTTCCCGGTGTTTACCTCATTGAGTTGCCATGAGCCCTACGTGAAGTGATCCATGCATACTTCCCAGCACTCTGCGTCACATGGAATTTACTTGCAGTCAAGGCACACTTTCAACAACAAGTTGGCACAAATCCCAGGACTACATTTTATTAATCTGCCTCTGTGGCTTCACCAGTGATCCCTTAAGATTCCTGCACATGCATGTGAGTTCCCCAAACACCACTGCATGCGTACTGAGCTTGCCCAGGTACCAGTAAGCTAACGATGGCTCCCCCGAATCAGCCTCAACCCCATCCTCTGTGTTCACCATCTACAGGTGCTCAGAATAAGTGGCTCCATGATACATGATCTGTTCATGGCAGCCACACACTGTGCCTGTCAAGGCCAGAAAGAAAGATGACAGAAGACAATTCAATCATCTCCTACTGCTGATTTATTCATGATGCTTAGTTTTTCTATTTTTTCCCCAGCGTCCAAAATATCAAAGAATGTCATTTACACACACACACACACAAATAAGAAATGCTTGGGATAATATATGCAACTCCTTCCTTGTAGTTCATTTCAAAGGAATACATTATTAAGTTCTGAAAACTTCCTCTAAGCTGCATTGTTGGGTACCGCAGAGTTCAGTTAGTTTGGAGGTCAGGAAAAATTGAAATTACTTTCTTCCAATATCAGGGCTAATGGTGAGGAACCATGGCGTGGATCCTCGAACACAATGGATAGTACCCAAGTTCTCTACATGGTACACGACTTCATTTTGGAAAGCATTATCATTTCTTTTTCCAACACACTGCTTTTCTAATTATATTTTGTTTATGCGCTTGCCATTACTTTTCATTCTCTGGGAACACAACAAATGGAAGTAGGGGTTAGAGGTATGAAAATGACCTAGAAAAATACTACGTTCACCTTCTGGAAGTTAGAAATTCTAATTCATGCTTTTATTCCTTCAACTGGCCTAGAGATGTCCAAAACACAGAAGACAGTCACCTGCGGTATCAGCCTGGGTTTTATGCTCAAGATCAATGGCACCACGGAGGTGGTGTGCTCAGTATCAGTCGTCAGTTATGCCATTGAGGGAACGAGCTGATATAATGAGTTTTTGATGGCAGTGGGATGGGGAAGAGGGGTGAATGAGGGGTTTAGACGGCAGGATGGAGTTGGGACATGTATGTCTGAGAGTTAAAATGATGTATAAAGAAGCTGCAAGGGTACCTCTAGCCTAACTTTCCCTACTTAACAGCTGTCAACCCTCACAACTCTTAGATTATAAAGTGGTTCATTTTAAAGATTTTTGTAGGGATCTGGCTGCGTGTTGGAATGTTTTTGATGATTTAATTTTTCCCTGTGAAGAGATAATACTCCTTCTGGTCCTGGCTGCAAAAAAAAGAAAAGTTGGCTTCCAACTAGTCATACAGCCACATTTGATACAATATGGCCTTACTTAAGTCTTCCTGGAGAGAAACTATGTTCATCTATCAAAAGCGCTATCCAGTTACACTAACTTGTAAATCTCTTTTTATAAAGAGATGAACGTGTCCTTCCACTCATTATCAGCACTTTGTGGATGCAGTAGCACTGAATTGGTCATAAGAGAGAACTACACAACGATAGCAGTGCGCTTTGGTGCATAAATGCAAATTACTGAGGGGCACACCCACCTACAAACCCAGAATGATAGCCTCTCTTTGCTATTCTCCAAAGATGGTCAGCATCACTTTTGCTCCTTTCCTGTATAAGCACTCCCCACTAGCTATTAAGAAATGAAATATTTCTTCTTTTAAATTTGGAGGGGAACAGTGACTTGCTGTGACAAAGAGACTATGGTGAAAATCACATTTGGGGCCTTGGGACCCAGACCTTAGAATATGGACCATCCTTGTTTCCTTCTTAGAAGGCAGCTGCCATGTAACAAGTCCAGGGAACCAATGAAAGGGACAGCTGGTCTGTGAGCATCTGGTCACAAGGGCCACATGGAGGAAAAGCAAGGGCGATATGTGTGTGTGAGTGAACCCTAAGCAGTGGCACCAGTCAATTTGACATGGAACAACACCATGAGGGAGGAGGGAGAGGGGAGGGAGGGGGGAAAATGAGGACCTGATGCCAAGGGCTTAAGTGGAGAGCAAATGTTTTGAGAATGATGAGGGCAATGAATGTACAGATGTGCTTTACACAATTGATGCATGTATGGATTGTGATAAGAGTTGTATGAGCCCCTAATAAAACGATTAAAAATAACAACACCTAAACAAAATGAAACAAAACCAGCCGAGTAAGTCGATTTAGTTCACAGAACCAATAAAAATAAACAAATTATTATGGTTTGGGGCCACTCTGTTTTAGAGTGGTTTGTTATGCAGCAGTATGTAACTAAAACATTTCCCTTCCACATCATTCACACATGTCACCCCCAGTGGAGATAAAAAGGAAGAAGTCCAATAAACATGTATGCCAATAGTTAATTAAGAATGTACGCAAGTGGTACTTTTCATTGTCAGTCTTCACAAACGAGAAGCAACCAAAATCTTTCCATTTAAATTAAGCCATCATGATCAATATTTTTTATATTAAGCAATCAGTCTTCACATCAGCTCAGATCAGAATCTCTGCTTTCCATGTTATCTCATTCCTCTACTGTAAGTCCAAGGCAGCGATAAACGCTGAAATGTATGTCATTGAGAAGTACATCCATCTAGTCACTCACGTTGTTTTCTCTGATCCACATTTGAAAAAAATTTATGAGCTCGTTTGGAAAATGTGAAAGAGGAAAAAAATCAATGGAGCCACCATGATTTATGAAGGCAAAACTCTCACGTCATGAATATTTCATAAGGAAAATGTGGAAGCCATCAGATTTCATCTGAATATATGCCTCAATCGGATATGATTAACTTACAAGTGGACCAATACCCAATATTAACGGAGAAGATCCCTGGGCACGTAGGCACAGTATCAGAGCTGCCCCACCAACGTCAGCTTCAACAGGCTTTGGAGGTTGTATAGACAATAAATAGCCTGGGAAAGGGGCATTTATGTCCACTGATGGGAAACAGACAACAAGGAAAGGCCATGTCTTGAAGAGGCACCGTACACTGAGTCAACCTCCACTGTTTGTGGGAAACCCAAATCTTTCCCTGTTTTCTAGGACTGATCCGGTGTCTTGCATTGAAGCAATTTCTATGGGTGTAAAGGATTGTGTTGTATCCACCTCCACAAAAATATATGTAATTAAACTCCTAACCTTTGTGCAGTCCATATGCAGGAATTTTCTTACGATGTGTTATTGAGATCAGTCCAGTGTAAGTGGAGACCTAGACCTCATGACTTCTTACATCAAGAAGAGAAGAATAGATACAGATGTAAATAAATGTATCATGTACTGAAATATAATATATATTAAAATCCTAACTTGTGTATATGATTAAATTTGGAAACAGGGGTTTTCTTACAGGGTGCTAAGAAGGTCAGAGGAGTGTAAGTTGGGTCCTCGACCTAATGCCCTCTTATAATCAAGTGGAGCAGAATAGATATAAATGTATTATGCATTGAAATATAATATGTATCGAAATCCTCACCGTAGTGCAAATGAAGTCAGATCAGTCTAAGTTGGGTCCTAAATCTAATGACTTCTTATGCTCAAGAGCAGTATAGATTCAGATGTAAATGGAGGCAGGATAGTGGTGGTGATGCGTAAGAAGACAGACTCACAGGGCAGATGCATCTACAAGCCCAGAAACTCTAATGATTGTTGGCAATGACTAGAGTTTGGCACAGACAAGAAAGAACCTTCCCACGGGGTCACATCTTGAATTCAGGCAGACAGAATAGTCAGTCAGCTGAACAGCTAGTCTCCTGAACCGGGAGACAATACATTTCTGTTTGTTCAATTCACCCCCTTGTGCTATTTCTGTGAACGCAGCACTAGGCAATGGAAACACAGGGAATCTGGTTGCCAAAATCTGTCATGATGGTAGCTAAGGCTTCTCCAAGAATCCTTTTGCCTAGAAACAATGACCCATGACTCTGAGCGCCCTGGGAAAGCGGGCAAATGAAATGAAGAAAGGGAAAGAGATTCTGTGAAGAAATAAGGCCACACATTGAAGAGACTCATCATCCAGCAATGAGTGATACAAGCAGTGGTATACCGAGTGCTCATCGATCCTCAGAAGGACAGGGCAGCCCAAAGCACAAGGCAAATTAGACACCGAGCAAAAGAGAGACATCTTCAATAAAGATCTCAGGCAGAATGTGGCTGAGGCAGCGCAACACCCAGGGTTCAAACTGCCAGGTCATGGGGGCTGGGGTGGGGTGGGGGGTGGATTCCTGAAGCTGAGTCCCGCTCTCAATCCAGTTTGCAAATGTGGTCCCCACAGACGGGATTTCATCCTCCAGTTACTGATTCCTTTGAAGGAAACCCAACCTTGCTAAGTCATTGGAAGGGCGTAGAAAGGGTCAGAAGTTAAGTCAGCAGCAGAAGCCTTCACTGAGGCTCACATGCTTCCTGGCAGAGGAAATGAATCATGGATTTGAAGGCAGTCTTTCCATGGCTCTGGAAAAACAAGGTTTGCACAGGTGTGGGCGCCTCCATTCGTGAACTCCTCAACCTGCTGCGGGAAGCAGCCTCTTTGGATTGACATCAGATCTGCACAATGCTGTGCAGAAGATGAGGGAGTTGCTCTGTGATGTGGAAGGAGCGGGGGACTTGGGAGGCGCATCGGACGGAGGGAAACACAGGGATGTTGTGCACAGCCTACTTGACTCGAGTTAGAAGGGTTTCCTTGTCGAAGAGCCCCAAGCACCCCAAGCCCAAACCGGTTGCCCACAAGTTGATTCTGATGTACCATGACCCCATGTGTATCAGAACAGAACTGCCTCCCTAGGGTTTCCATGGCTGTAACCTTTCAGAAAGTCCCTGAGTGATGAAACAATTTAGACCCCATCAGCTACTAACTTAAAGATTGATGGTTCAAGGCAATCTAGTGTCACAATGGAAGAAAGGCCTGGTGATCTACTTCTGGAAAGATAATGGCCAGGAAACTCCAGTGCAGCCTTAAACTATAACCTTTGGGGTTGCCTTGAGTCTGAATCAATGCAAGGGCAACTGCTTTCTTTTCCTCCTGATTTAAAAAAACAACAACAACAAACAGATCACCAAGTCTTTCTTCCGATGTACCTCTGAGTACAGTATAACTGCCAAACACTTGGGCTGGTAGCCAAGTGGCCAAATGCTGTTGGGCCACCCAGGGATTCCACAACCCCAGGATAGATTATGCACATTCAAGGGTCAGGTGAGCATTTTGGAGATATTCAAAAGTCGTTCAGCATGTAAGCATGTTGCTTAGCCTTTTCCTCAATTACTAAAATGTCAGATTATATTCATTTGTTTGTGAGCTCTCTGTGGGGAAACTGGAATCTGTTTTGTCCAGTCGCTCGTTAAGTAGGAGTCCTGCTGCTGCTGTAGGCTATGTATTGACTAGCTGACTGCAAGCTTGGAGGTTCAGACCCACCAGCTGCTCTGCAGGAGGAAGATGAGGCTGTCTGCTCCTGTAGACTTCTACGGTCTTGAAACCCTTAAGGAGCAATTACAGTCTGTCCTATCAGATTGATACTAGTTAGGACCAATGGCATGGCAGTGGGCTAGGGGTCAGCCCTCGTGGTGCAGGGGTTCTGCGTTGGGCTCTGATCAACTTGCTTGGCAGTTCACAACCAGCAGCTCCTCGGGAGAAAGACAGGGCTTTCTACTCCTGTCAATCGTTACAGTCTCTGAAACTCACAGGGAGCCACTGTGAGCTAGCCTTGACTCCATGACGGTGAGATCTAGCGAGTAGGTACTCAGTCAACCTGAACTAATGAAGGCGATGAGCTGAACGAGCAAAAGTTCTTGGAAGGCTTCCAGAAATACAAGGCACACTCATTGTCCTTTAAATATTTACTTCAATGTTTAGATTTCCTGCCTTGATTGTAGCAACCAAGATAAGATTGTGTCCTAGAAGGAATTGATTCAGAGCTAGGGTGGTGGGTGCCAGGGAGAACACACAAACAAATAAGCTCAGCCAAACATTTCAGAAACCAATGAGCGAACTGATCAAGATTTAGAGTCTCATGCCTGGGGATGCAAGAACTTTCTGAGACCTTGGGAATTTCACTGTTCTAGCTTTTAGACTCTTGCGCATGACGAGCAGGAAGAGGAGAAATGCTCTTATGTTCAATGAGCAATACCAAGAATGTGCTTCTTCAGAGAATACAGGACTCGTCTGCATTTGCATTGTGGGATGACAAAGAATATTGAAAGTACCAGGGACTGCTACAAGAACAAGCCAACCTGTGTTGACAGAAGTAGGGTCAGCGTGCTCGTTAGAGGCAAGAATGGCAAGACTCCACCTTCCATACTTGGTCATGTTGTCAGGAGAGTCCAGTCCTTGGAGAAGACCCTCGAGGAGAGAGACGGGCACCGGGGTCGCAACAATGGGCTCAGGCATAGGAACAATTGCGAGATTGGTGCAGGACTGGGTAGTGTTTTGTTCTGTTTTTGCATAAAGTCACTATGGGTTGGGACCAACGTGATGGTACCTAACTTGGGACTTACAGGTGGCTTCGTGTGATGAAAGGGGCTCTGGTGGTGCAGTGAGTAATGCGTTTGCCTAAGGTAAGAAGCTAGAGAGCCACCAGTTCTTGTGCAGAAGAAAGATGAGGCTTTCTACTCCAGCAGAAGAGTGGCAATTTCACTCACTGCCATGAGTCCATGCTGAGTCATAGCCACCCTACAGGGCAGGGTAGAAGGGTCCCTGTGATTTTCTGAGACTGCAACTGTTTACAGGAGTAGAAAACACCTGCTTTCTCCCATGGAGTGGCTGGTGGTTTCGAACTGTGGACATTTCAGATTTCATCCCAATGCATAGGCACTAGCCATAGGTCACCTGTATTTTCTTCTATTCATGAAGGCATTTGTGAATAAAAATGCTCTCTTATCATGATGAGTCCCCTATTTTCGTCTTTTGTTTGTTCTCCTTGTACCATTCTGCACACTTCCACACGGCGATCGACTTATGGGGTGGTTGCTTCTACCCAAGCTAAAATGAACTACATGGAAGCAAAGCATCCTTCTTTCCCTTTCTCTTATTCACCACCCCCATCCATCCATCCATCTCTTAATTGGCTGCTTGAATTGCCAAAGCCGTAAACCTGGATAAAAAGAGTGCAAAATGTCCTTTAAGGAGAGATGTTGGCAGTTTGGAATATGTCATTTTAGACTTACGGGCTGCTATAACATTTGATTCACCTATCAAACAGGAAAGATCCATGCTAGCTCCTTTCCCTTCATTAGTGAAATTCATTTTAAGGTCTCCAGGGGGTAAATTATTTTTAGAATTAGTTTTTATTTTATTAGTCAGGTTGCAGAGTGTCAAGATTGGAGTGAAGCCAGAAGCACTTCACTGAGCTTATTAATATTGATACGATCGCTCAGGGTTCTGTGCTGAGCGACACTGCCAACCTCCTGAGATGGTGTGGAATTTTTTAAAAAAGAAGCCATGCTATTTAAAAATACATAGATCTTCAGTTTGTTTCTTCTGGTGTTTGTGTCCAGGGCAAGCAGAATACCCACTCCCATGTTCTAGGATTTAACTCATTTTGAGGGCCAACATGGGACTAATTCTCTTTGCTCGATGTTGAGATGGCAAAAGGACTCTTCACTGTGAGCCTCCCTTTCCAGGAGCTTGGAATATATCCCTCAAGACTTCTGTAGCACCTGTTCTGTTCCAGGCACTGTGCTGGAAGCTGCGGAGCACTAAGAATGACAACACAGCCTTGTTAGGGGCTTCCAGGGGTGGGAGGAAGGAGCTAACGAAGATGTTACTGTTTCAGAAGCCATCGATTTCTGTTCATGATGCCGGAAACTTGACCTACAATGTGATTACTGTAACCAATGCTACAGAATCGCACATGTGGAAAATGTTGAATTAGCAAATACTGATCATCACAACAACAAAAATTTAAAGGATTTAGAAGGGCTAAAGTATGGTCTCTATTTCAAGGGACTTGTGAATTAGGGGAAGGGATGAGAGTATGGTCTCCTTGGAAGCGCTCCATGGGATCAGTGAAGGTCAAGTCCATGGGGAGGAAGTCTGAGAAAGTAAGTGGCTTTGGGAAGGGATTGGCAAATTAAGTGGACTCTGAGAGATGGGCATTTAGGGTTCAAACAAGGAGAAAGGACTAAGAGATGTTTCAAGGGGTTCGTATGAACAAAGAGAAGCAAACCTAATAGGGATACATTTAGAAAACAAGCCGATCAGCTGCCATACAAAGAACAAGCCTGGAGGTCCCGTAGGTCACGGAGAACATCAGGCTGTGACCGCAGTGCTGAAGGTCTGGAGGGCCAGCTTGACAGCCCTGAACAAGACTCCTATGGGGACTGGCATTTAGCAAGAGCTCCAATCAAAGAAAGCTTTTTTATTAACAAAGAAAGATTAGATTCATCCTTTTATAGGAAGGCAACATATTTAAGAAGGTGTTTACTTAAGGAATTTCCCAATTTTTTTGAGGAATAAGTAGACCCACGCTTGTTATAGCTGGTTAATCAAGGCAGTGCCTATAAATTACTGACGAGAGTAACCCTTCTGTTTAATGCAGAGCAGCGGTTCTCAACCTGTGGGCCGTGACCCCCTGGGGGTCAAATGACCCTTTCACAGGGGTTGCCCAATTCACAACAGTGGCAAAATTATAGTTATGAAGTAGCAACGAAAGTAATTTTGTGGTTAGGAGTCACCACAACATGAACTGTATTAAAGGATCACAGCATTAGGAAGGTTGAGAACCACTGGTATAGAGGGTAAGAATGCCTTTTGAAAAAATGTATACTAAATATACAAATAGGACTTCTTAAGTTCATCACCACTTATTGTTGGGTGCTATCTAGTCAGTTTTGACTCAAAATTTCCCGATGTAAAGCAGAGTGAAAGAACACCTGGTCCTGTACCATCCTCACAATTGTTCTCCCCCCCCCCCCATTACCATGCAGGGACTGGTCTCTTCTACACGACTGGTCACTGTTTATAACATGTCTAAAGCATGTGACATGGAGTCTTGCCATCCACATATTGAAGTAGCACACAGTTGCTCTTCTTCCAAGACAGATCTGTTTATTCTTTTGGCAGTACGTGGCACTTTCCATATCCTTCTCCAGCACAGTTCAAATTTTCTTCAGTCTTCCTTAGTCAATGTCCAACTTTCACATGTATTTAGGTAATAAAAAATAGTAGAGCTTGGGCCACCTTAGTCTTCAAAGTAATCTCTTTGATTCTCAGTATGTTAGAGAGATCTTATTCAGAGATTTACCTCGTGCAGTGTGTTCTGTGATCTCCTGACTGCTGCTTCCAGGAGCATTGATGGTGGATCGAAGCAAGATGAAATCCTTGACAACTTTAATCTTTTCTCTGTTCATCATGATGTTACCTATTGGTTCATTTGTGAGGATTTTGATTTTCTTTACCTTGAGCTGAAACCCATATTGGAGACTGCAATCCTTGATCTTCGTTAGCAAGTATTTCAAGGTCTTTTCACATTCAACAAGCAAGATTGTGTCATCTGCGTACTGCAGGTTGTTAATAAGCCTTCCTCCAATCCTGATGCTGCATTCTTCTTCATATAATGCAGCTTTTCTAATGATTTGTTCAATTATTATTTATAGCACACTGTAAATCTCCAAATGAGATGTCAGAATAAAGATTCTGAAATCTGCTTTTAGAAGCTGAAAGAAGAAATTCAGAGGTTAGCATGTCTTCAGTTGCTCACCAATGCAGTGTGGGACTTGGGAAAACTAGTCTTTAATTATAGCTCTCTCAGTTCCTGCGTTTACTAAAAAATGCATGCAAGGATAATCGATGGTTAGTTATGGGTTATATTATGAACCCCTACCCCTAAATAATACGTATTGTTAATCTTGATCTGTGATTATAGACTAATTTGCGAAGGGGCTCTCTTTGTTACGTTAATGAGGCAAGAGTTGTGGAGGGTGCCTCTGGAGTAGATCCCTGTTCAGATATAAAAAGATTCAATAAGTGAGCAAAGAGAGAGGTGGGTGGGGAGGAAGGATACCAAGCTATATGGGGATCTCCAAGGAACTGCCAGCCCACAGAGAGTTGACTGCAAGGATACCTTCCCTGGAGCTGGTTCTCTGAATTTAGACATCTAGTCACCTAAACTGTGAGAACACACATTTCTGTTTGCTAAACCACCCACTTGTGGCATGTCTGTGACAGCAGTGGTAGATAACTAAGGCATTATTTACTAAAAACAACTTACAAGACAATGGAAAAACACACTAAACAGATATTATTGAAATGAATGACCTTCACACAATGTAACAAAACAATATTGCCAAGAGAATTGCTTATCTTGTGAAGTATAATACTGTGAGAGAGATAGTTGACTCTTCTCATTCTCTCTTTAAATACTAGGCAATTCTACATTTTTACATAAGTGATATACATATTACACATTTTTTGCAGGCTGTACACCCCTGTGTGTTATTTGTGCTATCCTAATATTGCTTTATGTGCTGCTGGGTTTAATTTCTTTCCTTTTTTTATGTCCAATGTCCAACATCACCAGGTTAAAGCTATTTTTATGTCCAGTGGATACTTTATATAAGGTAGGTATTTTCCTAAACCAAGTGCAACCACTAGTGAATCTAATGAGCCCATAATGGAAATGAGGTATTAGTTTGAACTCAAAAAGCACGAGTGCACAAAAAGCCCAAAATGAGCTCATCAGTAATTACCCTAGGCCTGAAATAGCAGGATAAATTGCTGTTCATATTGTATTGCTTTCATAGAGTTTAAACTGCAGCGTAATTTTTGGTAATCAATATCTTTTAAATCAAGAAATAAAAGTCATCAGAAGAAATTGTGTTTTCATCTACTTACTTTATTCGTTCATTGGGGTTGTTACATAATCTGGTGTCAACTTGAGATTATTAAGGGTGAAGGAGTGGAGTTTAGCTTGCCAGTCAAGTTGCAGCTTGATGAATATATTTGGAGGCACCATGGTGATAAATAGCTTAATGGAGGCAGGACACCCAATCTCTGCTTGATTTCCCTGTTGACAAGCCATATTGAGCTATGCTGATGGAACCAGAGCCCTGGAGGTGGAGGAGACACGTGGAGAAGCCAGCACTGAGATGCTTCCACTGTCACTGGATCCACAAGACTTTCCACCCACTGCTCTGTGATCTTCCATTGCATGTGTTTTGTGAGTCTGAAGAGCAATTTATAGACTGGTATTGGACATATGTGCTAATATCAGACTTGATCTGAACTGGCCTGCGATGTTTTCTCAATATTCAAGTGCTCTTGTATCTAAAGCTCTCTCATACACATATGAATGTCTATGAATTTGTTTATCTAGTCAACCCCAGACAAACACATTCATCATCCTCACCTGCCTTGTGAAACCATTCAAAGCACCACCCTTCTTCCCCATCATTGAATATATCAGAGCTGCCTGCTGATGATTTTCCGTGAATATTGAACTGACAGCTTTCAGTGTTTTCATCTCCATTGTCTACAATCTGCTGACACCCAACCCTGGGCTTTTCAAAGAAATTGCGGATCGTTTCTGGTTATTTTCTGTCACGCAGAAGCCATCAACGTATAGATTTCTGAAAATGGCACTCACCGCAGTCATCCTGATGGAATGAGCTCATGAATGCCAGTCTGCATCCATTTCTCCCACTCTCTTCTCATGGAAGTCTCGAGCGGGTGGGTAACTGCTATTTCTAGAGGTAGCAGTTTGCAAGTGAGGATCGGGAATGACTGCTATGCAGGTACTATTTGAGTCAATATATAATTTTCAAAGTTCTTACAATTGTGGCATTGACAATTAGAAAAGACGTCTTTGAAAAGAATCTTGCCCCCGCCGGCCCTGGAACATTCATTTAGTCATGCTTTAGTGGCACCACGGCCCATCTGCCTCTTCCTACAAGTTATAACCACACGGTTGGGCTGTTCTTCGTGGAGTCTGGTATCAATCTTGGAAACCACCATTTGCTTTCATTTTACCCCACTCTCCATGCAACCAAAGCCTAAACTGAAGCAGGCCTTCTTTGTGTCCAATGATGAAAGACGACAAATGTCCACATGAATCATGTCCAGTGAAGAAATACCTACTAAGTTCAGAGATTTCTTTGGTGATGAATTCCTAACAGTTGAGGATCTTTTGCTCTGGTCAAGAGGAAATGGCTGGCCTGAAGTGGTCCTCATTCTCATGGGAGAGCAAGTAACTTGAAAGTAAAGACTTATATTTTTTCAAATGAATTAAGATGTACAGGTATGACCCAGGTAGAAATCTGAGGTTCCCTTTTCCCTGGCCAGAAGCCTCACTTTGAGCCGAGTTGTGACAGTTGAGACACCTTCATTTGTTCCCTGGGAGAAATAGTCCATTCTTTGAAGTTGCTCTCCAACACCAGCCTTTGTGCCTTAGGCAACATTTCTATTCATGTATTTTCTCCTACTCATTTTCTGCTTTCTCCATTCATGAATGGATGATTCATTCACCATGAACTCTTTCACTGTTGCTCTATTGCTTGTTATTCTGGCCCTCACAATGACTTGTAGTTTGAATTCGGTGATTTAGCATTTGTGTTTAATTCCTGACAAGATCCTAAAGGAGTTGAAGATTAGATTTATAGTTTGAAAAAACATATATATATGTCTAATATAATAGATAACTGACTGAGTCCAGGGACCAACCTACTGCCACCAAGTCCATTGGACTCAAACTGGCCTACACAGGGTTCCTGAGAGGATGCTTGCTTTAGGAACAGATAGCTTCTTTTCCTGTCGCGAACCACCAGCCTCAGGGTTGAATAGCCCAGTGTTTATCCACAGTGCCGCCAGAGCTTCTTGGTTTTAGTTAAAGAGACTGTAAAACTCAAATGTAGGGTGGATAAGAAGCAAAGGTCTTTTAATGTACTTGCAACCATTGATGATTCAGGGGGCATAATCATTGACCAAAGACATCGTCACTCATAAGACATAATTAGATGATGAAATAAGCATGCCTAAGATTGCTTAAGGGTTCCACTTGAGATGATCTGACTCGACTGCTGAGGGTTGCTTTATTTGCTTCTCCAGTTAAAAGCTCATGTCCGAAGATGACAGTGATTATGTCCGTGCACATCAAGTTGGTTCCTCCTCACAGTTACTTGGTGCTATTTGTTCCAATCCAGGTTTTGTTTAGGACCAACATTGATACCACATGGTTTAAGGACATAGATTCAAGACCCAACTGATGATTCAAAAGAGATAGGAATGTAATTATGAACTAAAATGAATAGTATATTTTCTAATTACCATCATACTACTAAACTCAAGCTATTGCTCCTTGACCATGACTTTTAACTTGATCATGTAACCATGATGGACAGACAGTAGCATTTTAAGATTATTGAATGAGGAGGAATGAAGCTAAAATTAAATTTTGGAAATATGAAAGGCTTATGAAGTCTCACAAGTAGTTCATGCATGAGTGTGCTAAGACGGAACTTTTGAAACATGCTTTCTGTGTGTTATATGACTGTGTGCATTATTTATGTGAGTTGCCGTTTATGGGAAAATATGGTGAATAAATAAATTGGTGTAGCGGTTACGATTTGGGCTGCGATTCTCAAGGCCAGCAGTTTGAAACCAGCAGCAGCCCCCACCCCACCCCACCTTCCCGGAGAAAGATAGGGCTGTCCACTTGAGTAAAGAGTTAGTCTTGGAAACTCACAGGGGTAGTTTTACCTTGGCTTACAGAGTTGCAATAACTCACCATTGACTCAATGACAGTGAGTATTAATGTAATTTATGTTAAATGATTGCTCCTATCAACTAAAGTAAGGAGACTTTCTGGGAAATTGGTTGGGCTGTGAAGGTCAGAGGTTCAAACCTAGCAGTCACTATGTGGGAAAAGAAGTAGTGGTCTGCTGTCATAATAATTTGCTGTCTTGGAGTCCCTAAGGAGTAGTCCTGCTCTGTCCTCTAGGGGCACGAGGAGTTAGAATCAATCCTATTGCAGTGGGCGGAGCGTGGTTAACTGAAGCACCAGAAACCATTCCTATCTCCGTTCTTCTGACTTGGGGAATACTCAATATAATTAGTTAATCATGAGTGTAATGCCAGCAAAGGAGTAACCAAGGAGGTGAACTTGGAAGGATGAAGAGACGCTGTGGTGACATTCCTTGGCTCACCTCAACCATGAGCCAAGCCAGCTTTGTACTTGCCTGTCCATCCACCCTTTCTCCAAATTAAAAGCAAACCAGGAGGCAAAAAATGACCATACCGAATCCCATACAGCACCCATCATGCTTCTCATAAAATGGTGTTCCTCATAGGAAGTGATGCTCCAGGTGACCCAACAGAAGAAGAGACTGATGGAAAGTCTTGCCATCACGACTAAGGCATGCCTGCACATAGCTAACAGAGCAGGCTGACAAACAAAGTAGGCCCCCTAGCTCCATTTCTACTCAGCAGGGTTCCAAATATTAACCCCCTCACCAATTTTCTTCTGTGCATTTCAACTCTTGACTTTCCCACCTAAAGCCCGCTCCCCTCTTCCAGGTCCCTCAAAAAGCAGAAACAAAGATTCAAAGCAAACGGACAAGCAGACCCGGATTCTCTCCTTGGGAGCTTTATTGATAGGGCCAGCTTTGACTTCTGAGCTGCTCATTAAGAGCAATCTGCAGGAGGAGACCACCGAGGCAGAGTGTCAGAGTTATTTTCTCATAGATGCTCTCGCCTTCCTCCATACCAATTCGTGCTTGCCTCTCGCTGTCCTAGATGCGTGATCGATTTCATCACCGCTTGTAGGCAGCACAGACCCCTTGTGCCAGGACGGAGGTGTGAGATACTCATAGGTGGATCTGAACACCTGTTGTACTTTCCCTGGGACTATGGACGGGACTAATCCCCTTCACTGTCGCACACACTCACTAAAGAGCCCACGAGGTCAGGTTTGGGGAAGGAGCAGAGTGTGTTGGTGAAAATACTTTTGGTTAAAACAAAGACCAAGGAGATAGATGTGTTTACACTGATACGTTAACCGAGTAATAAACTCAATCTCTAAAAGATGAGGTAATTATTGATTTAAATAATTACTAATATATTGCCATAAATGGAACCACATTAGCATTCATTACTGAATTTCAATGATCCTGAAGATTGGGCAATATTGGGCAAGGTTTTTCCTAGTAGCTGGGCTCCGGAAAGGCAAAGAAATAGGAGTAAGAGTTAGTCCCTGACTTAATGAATCTCCCAATCTAGTTGGCAAGACAGATGTGTAAAGAAAGAAACCATTATAACATGAGTTGCTAAGTGCTACAGGAGGTATGTACAATAGGAAGACGATGAAGCAGCAGCTAACCTCCGCCATGTCTGACTGACAGAATACATCAACTGTATCTTCCGTATACTTTCCTCTCCTGAGCGATCCATCAAGCCAAAGGAGAGTTAAGTGAAAACAATTCCGACAGTGCTTTCACGCTGCTGTAAAAGTCAGACCGTAAGTCAACCTTCTCTAGCTTTCCCTCTGGAAGGGCATTGCTCTTCCGCAACCAGAACACGCTCTGATTCCTTGCATTGCCAGCTCTCCCCTTGCTGTCAGAAGCACGCAGTGCCCTCCGACTCTTTGCCCAGGGCTCTCATGCTCATCATCGCAGACAAGGCCTGCAGTGTGGTCCCATGCGAGTGTGTCACTGAGGTGACACTGCACAAAGGGAACACAGGATGCTGCCTTCGGACGGACCAGAGATGCACAGGCAAACAGATGTGGGTGATTATACAACGGAAAGATCAGCAGCCAGACCGAGACCGAGCAAAGGGAGCCGCTGAGCGTGTGGGAGCCCAGAGCGAGACTGCAGGGATGGAGGCAAGCTAGGTCACATCACCCAGTGTCCAGATTCTAGGGGGGGTGGGGGTTGAGGAAGCAGGCGGGTTGGTCAAGTCCTCACTCTCCCGTTTTTTCTCTCAATTGTCCTTTTGTTTTCTCTTAAGGTTTTCCATCTAATAGATGCGCAAACCACTTAAATCCTTCCTGTGATGAGAAACAGAGATAGATAGATAATGCATAAATAGAGATACATAGACATCCAAATAGAGATACATATACATACATCATATACACAACACAAACGTGTTTACATATACATGTATAAGCATCTATTTATCTTTTTAATCAGTCTCTGAATGTGAAAACTTACATAATCCATTACTAAATTAAAAGTTTGGCACCGTGAACTCACCCAGAGGCGCCTCGCGAGTCAGCCTGGACATCTGCCTGAAAACACGCAAGACAACCCTATGAAGCACGTCTACTCCACACACGTAGAGTCACCCTGTGTCAGAACTGACACCAAGGCAGCGCACATCAGGTTTGCGTAGATGTTGTTGACTGCGCGTTGGGTGTCATTAGGGTAGTTCTGATTCGTAGCACAGGGAAGAATGAAACACTGTCTGGTCCCCCAGGACGCTCACGATCATTGCTGTGCTCGTCTATTGTTACAGCCCCCCTGTCAATCCATCTCACTGAGGGGCTTCCTCTATTTTATTGACCCCCCCCCCCACTTTAACAAGCACGATGCCCTTCTGCAGAGACAGGTCCAAGGACCTGCGATGAGGTCTCACCATTCCTGAGTCCAAGAAGCAGTCTAGCTGTGTGCGTCCAAGACAGATTGGTTCGTTCTTCTGGCATTCTGGGTGTATTCAATATTCTCCACCGGCACCACGTGTCTCACTTACGACACGTGGATGTCTCCTCTCAGTGATATCACTTACACTCCTGATGTGAGCTGAGAAAGAACTTGACCGTGTTAACATGTGCTTCTTAAAGAACAAGGTTTTGCATTTTGTGACTTTTTATTGGTTTTCACATTCTCTGAGGAAAGCTTTGCCGGCTCAACTCAGAGAGGGTGTGGCCCCTCAAGGACTATAACCGAAGGTAAGCGATTCTTAACAATCAGACATATGATTATAACATGAAATGGCAGGATGGAGAAAGCCCCTTTCTCTTGCAAATTAGTAATGATTGCAGATTTTCCTGATTGAGAGTGTGATGTGTTCGTTCCTGGTTTGTTGGAAAGGAGCAAATATTAATACCGGAGCAGATGCCAAATAGTGTGGATTGAAACGCTCCGACACGAGTTAATATAATGTAGATATCATTTTTATGAGCTAATTGTGAACTATTACTTTCTGCATTGGTAATTAGAGAGCAGAACAGATGGGAAAGGGTTAGCCGAATGCGATGTGTCCATTAAAATAACCTGCCCTGCCAAGTGCCTGCTCATGTTCACAAGTGGAGCACATTTGTTCCATTAAAACATCATTGTAAGATAATGACTTGCCGTCATTGTTTGGAGTCATCTATCAAGTGATGGGGGGCTGGGGGGGCCCTCTGCAAATGTCACGTGTACCTATTATTCTGCTTTTATCAGAGAGGGTCCTAATTGGATGTTTTGGCTGTACTGCAGCGTCATTCGGATGTTTGGCATCTGTTTTTACATTATTTCAAAATTACACAAAGAAAATTAAACCACTTACCAAGTAATAATAATGAATAGCATTTTGACTCATGTTTGAAGTGTGTCTCTGCTTGGTCTATTCTTGAAAGGTGAGACAGCATCTAATATTTTCACAATAACTATTTCCCTTTTCTTTTTTCATAAGGCATACCTGCTTCTAATCACTCACGCTATCCCTTGTACTACTGTAGTCCTATACTGACTCCTTATTAAAACAAGTTATGTAAAATTAAAGCATACACATGGGGTTTGAAGCAAACAATCATGTAGTTATACACATCGAGAGATGGAGTTTCTCTCTGTCCTTTAGTCTAGCTTAATCTTGTGACTTACTTTGAAATTAATTTAGTGGATATGCTTCTGTGTTAGTCCAGGTAGACTAGACAAACAAATTCATAAACACATATATGTGTATAAGAAAGAGCTTTATATACAAGAGCAATTGAATATTGAGAAAACATCCTCACCCAGTTCAGATCAAGTCTATAAATCTGATATTAGCCTATCTGTTCAATACCAATATATAAAGACCTCTTTAGACTCACGGCATACATGCAACGATGCCAAATGCAGGGAGATCACAGGCCAGTGGGTTGGAAGTCTTGTGGATCCAGTGACACTGTCAGCATCAGCGCTGGCGTGGGTCTCCAGGGGTTCCATCAGCTCCAAAACTGAGCGCTTCTCCTCAGAAATGCCTTGAGGAGAGTGAGCTGAGAGAGAGAGTGTGCCTCCTGCCTCCAAGGAGGAAAATACAGGAGTTCCCAGAATCCTCAGGAGAAGGCCATGCCCACACAGAGGCCACATTGGCTATGACCCGATTGGCAGACTAAACTCCATCCCTTCCCTCTTAATCTTCTCAAGTCCTAAATTGACACCAGATTATGTCACTACCACGGCTTCTGTGTGGCTTCTAAGGATAGGTCTCCCAGGGCCTTGCTGCTTTCTCCTTCTTGGATGTTGCCATGAGATTGCCAAGAAAGGAAAGTGATCTATCATGCTGGAGGATGAGAGACCACCTGGGGGAGGGATCTGAGATGCCTCCCAGCCTACAGCCTTCTGACTAGGTGTATCTCCAAACCTAACGTGGTCACATGGATGAGAACAGAGGAAAGGAACACAGGAAACACCTAATCACCCCATGTTGGTAGATCCCTTTGCTGATTTCTACTCAGAGCAACCCCATGTAACCGAGTAGAACTGCTCTGTAGGGTTTCCAGTATGCATGGGAGCAGATCTCATGGTTATTCTCCCATGGGTGGGTTAGCAGTGCTGTCATGCTGGTTAGCTGCTGAACACTTAACCATTGTGCCACTGACCCATAGATCCATAAAAACACGATACATGCATTTTTACTCACTTCTGATGTGGCTTGTTATACAGCAGCTGATATAAAACAAATACCCCAATACTATCAGATTTTTCTAAGGGCAATTATGGAAACTGGTATCACAGTTGCTTTGGTTTTATTTTTTATAGGAAACGACTGACTACTCATCACCGACATCGCCGACTTTCTATTAGACGGTAGCCGCTGACTGTTAGCACTCGTCTGGAATGGACTCAACATGGTTTCCTCAGGTTTGCCTGATCACGGTGGCGTATTCCCAATATTTTAAAAGAACACATGCTCTCCATGGTCACTGAAAATAAATGTTTCAGAATTGGGTACAGCGTAATGGCCCAGATATTTGTGAACAGCTGTTGGGCAGTTAGGTGGTGAAATGAAGAATCTGCATTCTGGGTGGTGTGAAAATGCATTGACTCAGTTCTGAGATTCTCACCTCCCGCAGTAAGAAATGCTGAGCTAACTCAACATAAGCACGAGTGTGGGGACCAGCTCTGTACCATACTGCCGCTCTAGCTTCATGTTGGTGCTAGGCTCTCTCCTAGGTGAGGAGTGAGCAGCGCAATTTAACTCTGCCTATCTGCTAGCAATTCCACCTCGATCATTGAATCATTGTAGATCTGGAATTATGATCACGGAGGGCAAAGCAACTGTCAACAAAGAAATTAGGAAGTTGGTATTTTGTTGGAGAATTGGGATAAGGATTAAAATGTCTCACTGCTGCTATTGTTGATCACTTCCTCCCCTGTCTTCCACAAACACAAACATCTCTATGATGTATTGCTTTTTTTCTCACCCTCTGACTATTTTGCCAAATACTATCAAAGATCTTCTTTAAATGTTTGTCCCAGAATTGTTGCTCTCTACTCAGCCCACCTTGTATGCTTGTTTTCTGTACTTGGATTCACTGGTGGTGGTCTTAATTATGGATGAGTTCCCAAATTACACCTTTATCCTTCGGGGTCGGGGGGTAGAGTGGTGGTGGTGATGAGGGATTTTTGTTGTTGTCTGTCTTTCTATTTAGAACTGCTTGTTGAACAAGGGCAGACTTTATTGGTTTATTTTCTTTTTAATCTAATCTACCCCCATTACCTCATGTAATGCTTAGCTCCTGGTAGATACTCAACATGTGCTCGCTCAACATGCAACTCGTGACTGGATATCTCCATCTAGATCTTTCTGAGGCACCACAAATGGGTCATGGTCAAGAAAATTTATGAATTTGTTCCCTAAGTCTGCTTCTACTACTCCTACAGTTTCCCTGCCTTTTGTCTCGACACCGAGTCGAGTTTTGTCCATTTGTACCCATTAATATTTCAGGGATCACCATGAAGTCCATTCCCCTTTTCCTGATGGTTCCTGGTCTGGGTGATGTGTACCTTTCCAGCGATCTTCCTGTCCTTTGGATGCCCTAAGCTGCAGTCATTTCCAAGCATTTCAGACTGTTATGTACTCTCCTGGTTTACGTGGATAGCATTCCCTAAGCAGTACTCTCTCTTTTAGCAATCCTTCCTGGTCTCACGAAGTTCATTTGGAAGAGGCTTCCTCTACCTCTTCCCTGCAGCCACTGAATGAGGCGTGTTCCTCCCACCATGCTTCGTGTGCAGCTCTAACATTACATGTTTATTGCCATGTTAATACCGTGCTTCTTATCCTGTTTTCCCTTTTAGAATTCCCTGTTTTCTTTTCTTTTTTGAATATTTTGTAAATTTTATTTGGGTTTATGATGCAGTCTCCACCGAAGTAATTAACATTTCTTAACATCTTCTGGTTCTAGGAAGTAGGCTGGGTGCTAACACTTCATGCAAAGTTACAGACTAGGCAAAGGTTTTCTCAGACCAGACACCCCTTCTGTTGGCCCCTCTGACAGTTCTCACTATGCAATTTCTCTCCTTTAATAGATCCCCACAGCCTCACACATACCCATCCATTTCATCCGAGCCATTGCTTTAGTTTACTCCCCTGCTCTCAGCTAGGTCCTTCGAAGGGACCCCTAAATGGTATCCATGCTCACCTCTATCCTACTTCCTGAATATGTCTGAAAGAAACTATGTAAGTTAACTTCCATTAATGTCTGGCTATTTCGCTAACAATATAGACCCCTCAGACTTTCCTCATTACTACTCTTGCTCTTATTTTTCTACTCCTCCACCTACTTGAAGGAGTCCTGGTGCTGGGGCGGATTATACTTTGGGCTGCTAACCTCAAGGTCTGTGTTCAAAACCACCAGCCTTGCACACTCATGCGCACACTCACATTCTATCCTGTGGAGTCACTATGGGTCAGAATTGCCTTGACAGCAATTGGCAGACACTGTGTTTTCCTTTGATAGAAATCACTCTACTTTCTAATTTAATACTGGTCTTAGTAGGTGCTCAACACAGTGCTCATGGAATAAAGGAATGCAGTGTAGGCAACCCCAAAGGTAGGAGTCACTATGAAGGCAGCAGGGAGAGGGGTTGGAACAGGGAAAAGTGGAGAAGCCATTAATAGTTCTAAGATAAGACTGAGTACCCGCAATGCTCACATTTGGAATTCAGTCCTGTCCAACCTTGGGGACATGACTACAATTTTACTAGTCCATTTTGAGATATGACAAAAGGGACCTACTTCCGCTCTGGGATGTAGGATCAGATGCCTCACTTCTTGCAAGTCCCCGAGTTGGCACCCTGGCAATACCTCCCATGGCCACACTGAATCTTATAATATCAATTCAACAGAGCCCTTTTGACTCTGACCCTTGTCACTTGAATTCGAGGGAACCTGATGATTACGACACCTCAAAACCCAAAGCCCCCTTCCCAGATTTTCACTCTGAGCACGTGGGATTGGTTTGCTCTGTTTACTTCAACAAAATAGAAGAAATTGCATCTGTAATGTTCCCAGGAGAGTTCCTTTTCAAGACACCCTGGAGTCTTCCATCTATGGTCTTTATACCTTTCCACCTTAACAAGTCTGTGCCTCATATGGCATAGTGGTTATGTTTGGGGCTGCTAACCACAAGGTCAGTAGGTTGAAACCACCAGTTGCTCCATAGGAGAAAGATGAGGCTTTCTACTTCCACAAAGAGTTACAATCTTGGAAACCCACCACGACAGTTCTACCCTGTCGAATAGGTCTCTGTGCATTAGCATTGACTTAGTGAAGGTGAGTTTGGTTTTGGCATGGTGACCACCATTTCAGTAGTAGCCACACCAGAAGAGAACATCATCCAGTACTCCATGTTTCTCTTCTCCCCTGTAAGCGAATCAAAGATGGCATCCACGCAGACTTCAAAGACTTCTTGGAAAAGATGGAATTACAAATAATGGAAAATTTCCATGAAATTTTTGAAGCGCTCTCTTATATGTTTACAGGCTGTTCTTAAATCTAGGACATGGCTTGACCCTTTCCATCAAGGTCATTTATAGCAATTAAAACAGCACCACAATAGTCTGTACTACCCAAACAACTGTGGCATAAAAAACGCATGCAATAGAGATGATGCAGCATGTTGTGGGTAGGTGATGCTGAGCAAATTTGCTTGTGACACTTTGCTCCCATGTGACAGAGTACAACTGCCCCATAGAGTTTCTGGGCTGTTCGTGGGGGCCGACCCCTGGGCCTTTCTCCTGCAGAACCACTGCGTGAGCTTGAACAGCTCTTGCTTTTAGCAATTGAGAGCTTAACCATTGTCTCATCAAACATCCGTGTTACAATGAGCAAAACCAAGAAGATAAAGACACATGATCCCGAAAAAGGAATTAAGGATCACTATCTCTGGGTGGGCTAACATACTTGGCTACTAACTCAAAGTCCGAGGCTTGGATCCGTTTCAAGGTACCTTGGAAGGAAGAGCTGGAAGTCTGCTTTCAAATATCACGCATGTCAAACGCTATGGGGCGCAGTTCCACTGTGATACTCAGGGGGCCACCGTAGGTGGAACCAACTCAACAGTCATGGTTGGCTGAGACAAGGCATGGAATGTTGGAGGTAGATGGCTCAAGACCTTTAAAACATGAATCTTCATAATAATGTTATGAGATATAGGTAGGGAATAAGGCAGCATCAGGATGGGAGAAAGGCTTATTAACGATTTGCAATGTGCACAACCTTGCTTGCTGAAAGTGAGGAGGATTTAGAGTACTTACCGATGAAAATGAAGGATTTCAGCTTTCAGTAGGGATTACAACTCGATGCAAAGAAAACCAAATTCTTCTGGACCAGTAAATAATGTCATGATAAAAAAAGAAAACATTCAAGTGAAGAAGGATTTCCCCTTGCTTGGATCCATAATCAATGCTCATGGAAGAAGCAGTTAAGAGATGAAGTCATGTACTGTACTGGGTCGATCTGCGCACAAGACCCCTTTAAAGGGTTGAAAAATAAGGAGTTTACTTTGAGGACAAGGTGCTACTGATCCAAGCCATGGTGTTTTCAGTGGTCTCACATGCAATTTGGACATTGACTAAGGAAGAGTGAAGCAAAATCAATGCGTTTGAATTATGGTGCTGGTAAAGAATACTGAAAGTATCATGAGCTGTCTAAAGAACAAACACATCCGGCTTGGAAGAAGTACAGCCAGAATGCTCCTTCGAGGCAAGGGTGGCAAGTCTTTGTCTCATGTATCTTGGACATGTTGCCAGCGATGACGAGTCCTTGGAGAAGGACATCATGCTGGGTAAAGTGGAGGTGCAGAGAAGAAGAGGAAGATTCCCCACAACATGGATTGACTCAGAGGCTGTAACACTGGGCTCAAACATAGGAACACTTGTGAGGATGCTTCCCCCTCTGCATATGGGGTCAATGTGAGTCAGAGCCGGCCCAATGGCACTTAGCAACAACAACACAGAATCAGAGATGGGAAGTGACTTTCTCCATACCACATAGCCAGTACGAACCACATCTGGGGTGCAGGCTGAAGCCATGATTTGATCACCCTGGTATCTTACCCATGAGAGCAGGTGGAGTTGGAAAGAGGATGCATTTACAGTGGGTTAGAGTGCTCCACACACCTGGACAGAGGAGCTCAGACAGAATCTAGGCCTTCAAGAATGGTTAGCATTCAGAGAAATGCAAGGAAAATATAGGAGAATTTGCATTTAAAAAGTCATTTGTAACAAAACTTCCTGACTGTGGGTTTCAATCCACATGGGATAGAAAAAATGGAATGTGTGTGTGTATGCGCACGCAAACAATTAGCAACAGTAAACATTTTCTGAACATACAAGAATCAACACTTAACTAAATCAAACATCTAAGAAATCCAAGATGCCTCTGGAAGCCGTTGCCCAGGTTGCAAACTTCTCCAGTGAAAAGGGGTCACAGTGGAGACAATTGAAGAAGTCCTGAAACATCCTCTTGTGAATTCAAAGCTGGAGACAGGCCAAGTGCCCCATGAGAGTGACATCTCTGCAACCAGTAATTCAAGGACCTGGCTTGTGCTTTTCTCTTTAGTAGAACCAAACTCCCCAGGAAATGCTGAGGGCCATAAATTGAGGGGCTGTTTGCAACTTTCCTCTGACGTGACAACTCTGCTTACTAGCTGAGCCTGTCAATTCGACTAACCCCGCAGGTTTTCAAATAAACGTGACAGATTGCCACTGCTTTAAGTTTATGCAATATAAAGATGAAATCTTGACATAACACCAGCCAAAGAGACCAGCTCCAAACAGCGACTTCTCCCCAGATCAATACGCTTGGCACTGAGCTTTGAGAGGGCTAGCCGAATGGAAGTCAGTGGTGAATGACTGGGAAAGACCACATATTGAGCTCATGAGACTTTTGCCTATCACCAATGAGGTCTTAAAGGGCCAGAATGATATTGAGCTATTATTACATTGGTGAAATGAATTTAGTGGTTATGTTTTCCTGTGTATTCCTTGGCAGCGAATCAAAATTTCCTCCAAATATGCCCAAACCCACTGCCATTAAGTTGATTTCTACTCATATCAACTCTATAAGACACAGTAGACCAGCCCCATAGGCCTTCCGTGGCTATAATCTTTCTCCATCAGAGTAGAGGAACCATCAGGCTTTCAGTTAGCAATCAACTGCTTAAGCACTAGACCACTAGGGCTCCTCCTCCAAATACAGGTTGTGGTCCAACTCTACCAATATCTAGTCTCTGCGTGGTAGTTCAGAGAGCAGTCCAGGGGTGGTTGTTATTAGCTGCTGAGCCAATTGCCTGTCCTGGTGCAAAGGAGAGCCTGTGTTTAGGGCTGAGCTGCTGCATAGGGTCCAAGGACGCAGATCACCAGGCCTTTCTTTCCAGCAACCACTGGATGGGTATGAAATGCCAGGCTTTTGGCTAGTTGTTGAGTGCTTAACCTTTTGTACCAAAAGGGACTCTAGCCAGGTGGTCAGGGAAACAGAAAGATTGGGGACATACCTTGGCCTTGACCTCTGTCTCACAAGCAACTAAGGTTTCCTTCGTTTGCTCTGATCTCCAATATTCACTTCAATAAATAATTGAAACCAATTTTAATATAAAAAAGATGGATATCATTTGACTTCTGTCCCAACCCAGGACAGTCTTGAATGTGTCCGCCATCTACCTCTACTTAGTCAGTGATACCTTCATGTCTTTGCCAAGAGTCTGTGTTCTCTTGTGTCTGTATTGACTCATCCCATCATACCTAAGCTACCGATCCTTACCCAGATGCTATAAGCACCATCTTTCTGATGAGGATTTACGACCCCCTAGGAAATATCCCATGTGCATGACCATAAAAGATGAGATCAAGAACATGGATAAACCTTGTGTGATAGGTAGGTCTATTGTGCCAACCTGGCCAATAGGAAAATGTGGGATTAACGAGGTCACAGTTTGATTGAATGACAAAGAAATAAGTGGCTCAGCCAGACCCACCCCTTGCTTTCTTGCTCTCTGGTAATAGGACCAGCATGTGGCTGCTTTAGCCAGTTCTCTGCCTCCACTTGTGAGCTACACTACCCGTTGGACAGCCAACATGTGAGTTGTGTTGCTAGAGCTTGAGGTTCCTTCGAGACCTGCTTTGCTACACTGCTGTTGTGTACATTGCTTGAACTTGAGGCTGGTAGAGCCTGTCGTTTTGCATTGCTTGAGTTCGATACCCCTTCCAGACCTGATTTACTAAACTCTTGACCTTGCTGTTTGCTGCCTGTGGACAGACTCTGCTTTAATTGCCCAAGGGAACACTCAGCTGTCTGCTTCCTTGACCTTGGACCCAGCATCCCCCATGAGTTGAACTGAGCCCTCTGTACTGCTGTGTGGACTAATTAGCTGTGATATTCCTTCATGCAGTATAAATCTATCCATATATATATATATAAAATCATAAGAGACCTGGTTTTGTTTCTCTAGAGAATCCTGCCTAACAAATCTTGAAAATATCATTGAGTGAACTAAGTTAGTCACAAAAGGAAAATTATTATATGACCCCACATAAATTAGTTATATAAAATAGGCAACTATATACAGACAAGTATATTAGTGGGTACTGGGGTGTGTGCGTAAGGGGTGGGAGTGGAAGATACATTACTTAGGACACACTGAATTACCATTAAGGGTAATGGGGGATTTTGAAAAAAAATAATGGTTTAGTCACCCAACCTGGTGAACAAACACAATTAAAATTACCTAATTGTACAAGAATATTTCAAAATGTGTGTGGACAATGAAATGAAAATATAATAGAATTTTTCCACATACTTTTTGAGACTACCTTTTATATGTGAAGAGTGGTGAAATGGCAAATATTTTGTTATATAGATATTTACTGCACATTGAAAAATAGAGGTTGAACTTAAATAGACCTAAATGAGATAGAATTTAGCAGCATACCTAAAACATAGGTGCTACTTATGAGTCTTAGATACTTCCCAGAATTTCTTGAAGAAATAATGCATCTGACCCCAGGTGTGAATGTAAGATTGCATTACATTCACCTGCACTTGCTTATTTTATCATCTCTTAGTTACTTCGGGGGTGGTCAGTCTTAGCATTTGCTCGTCTCTCTAGATGTGTCACTTTCAGAGGAACAAATAAGCATGATAAACTAGAACGAAACCACCCAGACTTCCTAAAAAGCGATCGAACATCAAACTCAATTGACAAGATCTATGTCTCTTAAAATAAAGATCTATTGGCTAATCTCCATTAAATACCCAAGTGCTCACATTGATTTGCCAGCTATTTGCAACTGGCCATGTCCATCCGCTGACTGAAGGAGTAGCAGGAATCACTCTTGTCTTGTGAGTTACCCTCGCTTACCTACTGCCCAGTCGTGATGGAGTTGACTCACACTTTCAATGGCACCATTTGTTAGAGGAGAACGGTGCTCCATGGGGTTTTAAATGGTGACCGTCTCAAGAAGAGGAGTGTTGATGGTGCAGTGGGTTAGCTAGTGTGTTGTTGACTGCAAGGTTCAAATCTATTAGTGGCTGTGTGGGAGAGTGATGCAGCTGCCTGGAGACTTTGTAACCCAAAGGAGCAGTTCTCCTTAGCCTTTTTTTAAATTAAATTTAATTTTTTTAACAATTTATTGGAGCTCATACAATTCTTATCACAGTTCATACATATACATACATCAATTGTATAAAGCACATCTGTACAGTCTTTGCCCTAATCATTTTTTTCTCCTCTTTTCTTTTTTTACATTTTATTAGGGACTCATACAACTCTTATCACAATCCATACATATACATACATCAATTGTATAAAGCACATCCATACATTCCCTGCCCCAATCATTTTCAAAGCATTTGCTCTCCACTTAAGCCCCTTGCATCAGGTCCTCTTTTTTTTCCCCTCCCTCCCCTTTCCCCCCTCCCTCATGTGCCCTTGGTAATTTATACATCGTTATTTTGTCATATCTTGCCCTATCCGGAGACTCCCTTCCCCCCCTTCTCTGCTGTCCCTCTCCCAGGGAAGAGGTCACATGTGGATCCTTGTAATCAGTTACCCCTTTCCAACCCACTCACCCTCCACTCTCCCAGCATCGTCCCTCACACCCATGGCTCCTTAGCCTTTAAAGTCCATATACGTTAGAATATACTCGATGGAAGTAGGTTTGGGTTTTGGTTAATTTTAAGGACGTGTATATGTGGGGCACTGGTTGAATTCAAACTTCCAAATTTTGGGTCAGTAGATATGAGCAAACTATTAAATCCGTCATAAAAAATAAAATTCTCTGGAAACCAGGGTGATGAGCATCAACACGTCCAACCAGGTTTCTTTTATGTTCAGATCGCTGTCGTGCACAGGCCTTCATTCCACCCGATTCTCCTTTCCAGCTCCTACATTTTATTGTAGATCAGTTTTTGGTAATTGGGTTGGGTATGTTCCAGGATCTCCCCCTCTGAGGCATTTGTGAAATATGAAAGGTGTTAGATGGAGTGGAGGAGAAGCAACGTTGCTCTTTAAAAGTATCTCAAAAGGGAGAGAGGGTGGTGGAGATGGGAGAGATGACTCGTTTGCCTGCTGCTTACCCTCAGATTGGCAAGCTCTGGATCCAGTTTGACCTTAATAGCAATTCTACTTTTGCAACTTTGGCGAATCACAAGCCTCACAAGTTTGTTTCACTCGCTATCAAATGGGGTTGTGGTGAGGATGAAACAACAGATCCTATGTGATCACATTCGACAGATTCTTGTTGCATAATTTATGCTCAATAGATATTGCTATCTTCCTTCCGGACACTCAATGTCTTCATTTGGGAATGTGTTCTATGCTATTGAAGGAGACTGAGCATCCTGTATCAAAGTCTCCTTTGTCCACTAGACTGCCAGCGTCCTGGTAAATGTGGTGTGTTTGTAAGGAGAATACATTGAAATGGTTCATGCAAATTCTGTGGAGATTTAAAAAATAATAATCAAAACTGCAGGCAGGATATACAAAAGTGATGATTTTCTTTAGATCTTAAGCCTGACCAAGAAACATTTTCATTGACTTTGGCTTGAAACAGCTTGGTAATTAGAACACAGACCATCTGAAGATGAATGGAAACCAAGGAGCCTTGAGGAAATCATAGAATAGAGGATTTTATTTTCATGTACATGTGTAGGATGGAAAAATGGGTGGTTTGTCACCATCCCAATGCAATTGTACATGCATTAACTAATTTCACACTCACTTAAGAGCCACATTGGAGCTATTTGGTGCATATTAATAAAGCTGACAAGATGTACCTATCTTCAAAATCTGTACATATACCCTTTGATCTCTTGCTCTCGTAATTTAGTCTGCCCAAGAATTACATTAGGGGCTACACACACACACACACACACACACACACATTCAAGAAGTTTGCTGAAAGCCCGTGATCCCCAGGCAAGTCTACTGAAAATAAAATAGAAATTCACCATTGAGGAGGATGCATAAAGTGTTCTCTCTCATTCCAAAGGAACTATAATGTATGCATAAAATTTTATGAGCATCCACATCAAACAACAACAAGTCAACTACTTAATCTCTGATATTCCTTCTCTAAAGAGAGCCCTAGCTGTGCATGCTGTCTTGTTGGATGCACACTCACACACACACACACACACACACACACTCAGGGTTTCCATCACCCCATCTTGTTGTATTCTATCACAGAGGCAGACTCTGAATATTTTGGAGTGTGCATACCAGGTATCAAATGAACCTGGATATTGTATCCATTAGTTTGGATATTTTCTTTTCTTTTTGACTAGCAATGACAACAAAAAAGGGAGCTACAAATGATCAAAGAGCACCTTTGGGGCTCCTACTGTTGTGTTTCTGTTTTTCTTCTGTGCCCACTTTCTGCACCCTTCCACTGTCATCATTATGCCCCCCCCCTTTGTTTTGGATTAGATGGAAGACCTATAGCGCACAGCAGGAGGCACCCTGGTGGTGAGCGCCAAACCAAACTCCCCAGGTGCTTCTCAGGAGAGTCACAAAGCCTGGGGGCCTGGATGGGGCAATTCTACTCTGTCCTATGGGGTCAGCAGGAGTCAGGATTGATTAAGTGGCAATGGGTTTGATTGGGGTATATCGGATAGAAGAATGTGGCAAGGCCTTTTGGTCAGCATGTTGAGATACAAGATCCAGTTCTGTCATTTAGTGTTGAATGTTTGCATGATCCACTTCTCTCCATTTCTTTCGGTTTTATAAAACATAAGTATAAGTTTTTTAAAAAGAGAAAAAATGTGAAAACAAGAGAGGATCAGAATTCAACCCACAACTTTCATTTCACTTTGAGCTGAGTTAGGCTTTTTATTCCCATGTCAGCTTCACCACACAGTTGCTTAATATAAATTCCATTTTAATTATTGCCTAAAAGGAATATTTTATCCAATTAACGTTTATTATGCTATCTATCTCCCCCTTTTCTCTCAGTTGGTTGTACAGGGGTGGCTTCTGTGCGCTGTGATGCTGAAAGCTATGTCCCTGGTGCTTCAAATACCAGTCAGGTCCCCCAAAGGGACTGGATTTCAGCAGAGCCTCCAGACTCATATCAGCCTATAAAGAAGGAATTGGCAGTCCTCTTCTGAGGAATTGACCACTGAAAACCACGTGGCTAGCATCTAAACACTGGCAGCTAATGACAACCTCATGTAGAGAAGCACCGAGTGCGCATATGTAAGTTCAGGTTCAAGCTGAAAAACATGAAAACATGTCCAGGGTCACCAAAACACGACTTCAAGTCTATCCCACCTGAATTTCAGGAACTTCTCAAGAAGAGATTTGATACATGGAACACGAATGTGGTAAGTCCTGATGAGCTGGGGGAACACATCAAGACATTGTTGCTGATGAAAGCAAAAGGTCATTACAAATACAGCAAAGAAAGGAAAGAGCAACGTGTCTGTGAGAAGAGACTGAAAGTTGCTCTGACCCATAAAGTCGCTAAAGCAAATGGAAGAAACTGTGTGATCCAAGAGCTGAACGGAAATTTCCAAGAACAGCTGAAGAAGAGAAAGTAACATATGATCATGAAATGTGCACAGCCCTGGAGTTAGAAAAACAAAACGGAAAAACAAGCTCAGCATATTTCAAACTGAGAGAACTCAAGAAAGAATCCAAGCCTTGAGTTGAAATACTGAAAGATTCTATGGATAAAATATTAAATGATTCAGGAAGCATAAAAGAAGCTGGAAAGGATATACAGAGTCACTGTACCAAGAAGAACCAGGAGATGGTCCACCATTTCAGGAGGTAAGGGAGCATATGAGCAAGGACCAATGGTACTGAAGGAAGGAGTTGGAGCTGTATTGAAAGCATTAGCCAAAACAGTGCTCCAGAAACTGATAGGCTACCGACTGAAATGAATTAACAAGGAGGTGAAGCACTGAGGGGATTCACTCATTTATGCCAGGAAATGAAGAAGGCAACTACGTGGCTAACTGACTGGAAAAGATCCATATTTGTACCCATTTCAAAGAAAACTCACCCCACAGGATGCTCAAATTATAGAACAATACCATTGATATTACATGTAAGTAAATGTTGATGAAGATCGTCCAGTGATGGTTACAGCAGTTCATTGGCAGGGAGCTGCCAGAGGTTCAGGGTGCATTCCATGGAGGACGTGGAACAACATTGCTGATGTTCGATGGATCTTGACTGGCAGGGGGATCTGGGTCTCAGTTCATTGTCGTCACCACTTATGTCATGGTGAATTTCCCCTGCACTCCTTGGCCCTCTCCTTCATGGAGCATGATGCTCTCTGTTGATTGCTGCCTCCTAATGAAGTGTCCTCAGCAAGCAGTCATATCCATGTTCTGCTGTGATCCAGAATGTTTTCATTCCTCAATTTCTGCAAGTCCAAAGCCAGGCCTTTCTTCCCAGTCTATTTTAGTAATAAATTACTAAAAGCTTTGCATAGGCCCTGTCAGCCAACACTCATTAACGAAGCAGTTTTCAAATATTTCAAAGCAAACCACCCCCATAATCTCAACCTCTTTGTTTTATACTTGGAAAGCACCATGCAAGTGGTATAGCCTGCCGCTTAGCTGGATTTCTTGCTGAGTAGATGACTAGCCTGCTGTCTACCCTTAGAGAAGGCCTTTCTCTCCGTCCGCACGTGCTTTCTAACCCATACAATTTGCAGAGGCTCCCGAATCAATCTTTTCTCTTTCGGGTGTATTGTCATTGAAGGGCAAATGTGAATTCCTTTTCCTGAGTGAAATTTCCTGGCTGAACTCGTCAATGTTTCTCTCTAGGCTGACCATTTGTCATCTGTTGGCCTGTGCTGAGTTCCACATCGGGGCAATTGTATCTTTGGGCAAGATAATTCTGGTTATCAAATCACACAAACTTCAAAGGCAGAAGGGACTATCTGTAAATAAAAGGATGTGCTGTGCATCAGTGTGTAATGGAAATGTCACTGCGTCTTCTTCCCAAGTCACTCCCCATGACTCATGAGTAGCAGTTCCTAAGTTTTGCCTTTGCTAATCTTTCTCAATTTAATCAAACCCTTCTATCAAAACTGGGAGCTCATAGTGATCAGGGCTCAGGAAGTAGAGTCGAGCTCATCATGCTGAACTGATCTTTGCTAAAGAGTAGACGATTTGCTTTTATTTTAGTGGGCTTTTGTTGTTGTAATTGCATCTTTTTAAACAGAGGATTCTTGATTATTTGAGTCTTTGGATATCTACAAATCATATGTAGTTGGAGCTGCTCTTTAATCTGGTACATTTAACTGGGTGTGTGAGACATTGGAGACGATATAACAGTATCTCTCCCTCTATCCAACTGTCTATCATCTATCCACTTTAAAAGGTATCATGAGTCTGCAAGCGTATTTTGTGTCAATGGTGGTCTGAATTACATTCTCCCCTCCCAATTTCCATCGAATGAATCTTAAAAAAAATAATTTTATTAGGGGCTTGTATAACTTTTTAAAAATTAAATTAGTTTTATTGAGGGCTCTTATATCTCTTATCACAATCCATGCATTCATCCATTGTGTCAAGCACAATTTGTACATATACTGCCATCATTGTTTTCAAAGCATTTTCTTTCTACTTGAGCTCCTGATATCAGCGTCTCATTTATTCCCCCTTGCTCCCCTGCCCACCCTCCCTTATGAACTCGTGATAAGTTATAGATTGTTATTTTCATATCTGTCACCCTTTACCTGCTTTTCTGTTGTTCGTCCCCCTGGGAGGGGGTTATATGTTAATCCTTGTGATCCATTCCCCCTTGTTCCCCCACCTTCCGCTTATCCTCCTGTTATCTCTATTATAGAACTAGAGGGAAGTTGTGTGTTTCATTGGGGCTACACTGCACCCCCAACTGGCTTATCTTTTCTTTGTGACCCTTCTGTGAGGGGATGTCCAATTGTCCACAGATAGACTTTGGATCTCCACTCCACACAGCCCCCCCCGCCATTCACATTGGGTATGATTTTGTTTTGGGTCTTAGATGTCTGATACCTGATCCCATCGATACCTCATGATCATACCAGCTGGTGTGCTTCTTCCATGTGGGTTTTGTGGCTTATGAGCTAGATGGCCACTTGTTTATCTTCAAGCCTTTAAGACCCCTACCGGGCACCGTTAGCTTTGATATCCAGGCACCATTAGCTTTCTTCACTACATTTGCTTATGCATCTATTTTATGTTAAGAATTAAGGTTGCAAATGGATATTGGGCCTCAATTTAAGAACTCCGTCAACACAGGAACACTTTATTCTAAGAATCAGGCATTCTGTGATGCTCATCAAATGAATCTTAATGCCCCCAATTTATAATGGAATCCCACTTTTGAATCATCAGCGATACCTGCAATGATAGTTTGATCCTTTCCATTTTATTTAGGGAAATCAACAGGCATGTAAACACAGTCTCAAACCATAAAGATGGATCCACAGACCTTTTATTCTAGATGCCAGGTTTACTCAAGAATAAATAAATGTCCCTTTATCACTAGGCCTATTGAAAGAGACTATGAAGATAGTGTTGATCTTGCTATTATTGGTACTCAGCCATGCTTATTGACTGACTGGCTGAACTCTTATGATTTGGAGTCGTTATTTTTCTCTGCCATGTGTGATCTCGAGGCCATCATGAACACATTCCACATTCTTTCTCCTGCATCCATACGTGCTCTACTTCATCTAGTTTCCGAGAAGTTTCCACATTTATCAGTGCTCAACTATCTACAATGTATCTAACATTATGTTTATGGGGAAGTTGTTGAATTGAGCAGTTGCAGTTGAATGATGGCTTTGGCCAAGAACACCAAAGGTACCTCAGATGCCAAAATAACAAACAAATTAGCCATATACTAGAATATGACAGAATGATTCTTAACCTACTTGTTACAATCCCATACTTGTATTGGTTAATTCACTCAGTTATTCAGTATGACTTTAGTTACTTGTCTGATTGCTGATTACTTGGCAACTTAGAATCCCCACCCCCAAATTTTGTCCTTGAGAAAGATACTAAAGTATTTAGAATTAAATGTAAACTATTTCTCATGGCTGACTCTTTTGTGACCTATCTATCTATATATGAAACTAAATAATTAATTCAGATAATTAGTATTTACCTGCTTCCCTTTGTACATTAATTAAAATTGTAGTCACATATGATGTTGAATGAGAAAGTCAAGGTCCTGCTCCCAAGGATGCTCCATCAAAGAGTATAGAACGATAAGTCGTTGGATAAATCAAATAATGGAGGAGACCTTTTCAAGCAAAGGATTGTGTTGTAAAGATTACAACATAAGATGACAGCACAGGAAGTAACTACAGGGACGTAGATGATAACCCACTCCAGCAGACTCACCAGCAAAGGCCTCCCTATGGAAAACCCTTTAAGTTGAGACTGAATGATGATACAAAGAAAATAGCTGAGAATTCGTGTTCCAGGCAGAGAGGATTGCAAAGTGTGAATAGGCTTGAAGACACTCTGAAAAGTGGGCATGGCCGCTTTTGGCACCGGCTTGACAAGCCAACCAGTTTCTCTGTGGGATCGTGCTGTGGGCTATTGAGTTGGAAAAGTCTGTGGAGACCATTTCTGACCACATAATAGATGAGAAACTCTGAATTTTAAAAAAAATGGCAGATATCTTTAACATCCTCTTAAACACACAGCTATGCTCTCAAGAAAAGAAAAGGAATTTCTGGTGGCCAGAAATGAAGCAGGAACTGTAAAGGAGAAATGTAGCTAAGTTAGTGACAAGGTCACGGCTTCCCTGTGGGGGCACAAGGGTGTGGAGGCCTGGGCACGGGAGTGATGAAGAAGCATTTGCAAAATGGTCTCCTCTCTTCCAGGAGCTCAGGCGGTCTTCAGCCCACATGTGGTGAGGAACTGGGATTGGTAGCCACCCTAATGCTGGAACCCACAAAGGGGTGGGGGCGGTCACACCCTCAGTGAAAGGCTGGGCTAGTGACGGATCTGCTGGCTGATAGGAGGAGACAACTCTGAAATCATCTTGGCCTGGGTAATAAGGAGTTAAATAAATGAGGAGATAAATAAAGGCCCGGAGGCTTTGTAACCCCCAGTGTGCCTCCAATGTGTCTGTGGTACAAGTTTGTATTGAAGTGCTATCTGGGAAAGCACAAACAGCAAATGAAAGTGATACAGATTGCTTATCTCTGATCAGGAGGGACAGGAGAGGGATGACGAAGAGACCCAGAGGGCTTCCAGTGCATCATGAATGTTCCATTTCTTAGGCAGAGTGATACTTGGAAGGAATTTATGATATTGCTTTTTAAACGTATCTCTGAATTTCAAGTAGGGTTTTTTTTGGTTTAAATAAAATTTGAAACTTTAAAAAGATAAACTTCATAGAAATAATCATCAATTGAGTACTAGCACTGGGCCATCTGACAGTCATTATATAAGATTTTCTACAAAGTGCTCGTTAGTAGCAAGAAGGCTAGCTGGCTGGTTTGGGGAAATTGAGAACCAACTCTTTCTTCTTAGTCCGTCTTAGTCTGGAAACCCCTCTGAAGCACGCTCAGCATCACAGCAGTACACAGCCATGAATCAGACTCGGCTCTCCTGTATGGATGGTGAGATTTCTAGCACCAAACTACATGTGGTTCTTCGTCTTCTTGTTGGTTGCCATCAGTGTCAACAGCAGCCACCTCTCCAGCTTGAATTAGACCAGGAGTGTTTGAGAGGAAATCTACATCTGACTTACCTCTGTGTTTCCCATATGCTAAAGAGGGAACTTTGCATAAATAGAACATCTCCCTCATCAATAATCCTTAATATGCCCTGCTGAGCACCAAGCATGGAGTATATACTTTTTAAGTGAGGCATGGTCTGTCCTAGCAGAGTTGCTAATATTGCTAGATAAAGAGACATTGATGTTCCAGTGTAGAGTAATGGCATCCTCACAACCAGCATGGCATTTCCCTTGGGAAGGAACTGGTTTGGGGGAGGAGGTGATATATTGATATCTTGGGATAGAAGGTGAGCTCTGGTGGTAGAATAATCCAGAAGCCAAAACTACAAAAACAAAGACTTAGCTACCCATCATAAGAAAGGAGAGAAAGATCTTCTTGTTTGTGCAAGGAAGGTGAACGAGAGGGCCAAGGTAGATGGGGGGAGACTGGGGCATGACAAAGTCAACAAACAAGTCCATGGTGGTGACATAGCTGAAGGAAAAGGCTGTATTGTCATTGATTTAAAGGCGAGGTGTCGTCCCTGAATGATCCTCAATCTTGAGGAATGGATACTTTGTGGTAAAGGCTCCAGGGTGAGAAGGAAGCTCTTTGGGGACTAGAGAAGGGGCTGAGTCTTATGTTTAAGTGATACTACTTCTTGGGTAGTAAGGTGATCTATTAACTTAAGTATCAGGAGAGGGGTATAAGCCCATAATCGGTACTATCTGTAGGAAATATGAACCGCTAAAGAGATTGTGAAATCTTGAGGAGGGCTGTATATTTCCACTATCCATTCAATAGAGTATAAAATGGATGCTATTTAACAGCCAGGATACAGCTGCCAAAGGCAAATAGCAACATAAGGTGGAAACAATTGAGAACCGTGGAAGTCAGTGTCTCCCAAAGGGAGAAGCAGCTGCTACGAGAGCCTGGGATTGCTGGGCTGGACTTCTGGAAGAGACAGATTGTGTTGGTGTATATGCATATGATGAAGTTGCATGTGTGTATGCCTTGAGTGTGCTCGTGTGTGTTGATTTATACATGTGTGCTGCCCTATGCAGGTATGTTGGTATGTGTGTACCTGTGTTGGCATACATGTGTGTATTCTTGTATATGCATGTGCTAGGATGTGTACATGTCCAGCATCTTTTGGGAGGATGGAAAGAAAATGAGTCTACTTCATCCCATTACTTCAGAGAGGGCAAGTGTGTAGGACTGGCAGGAAACAGTGATGGTGGTGCTCAGAGGCAGCGTTTAAACAGCTTGGCTGCTCTGTGGTGGCAGTGCTTATCAGACGAGCGCTGACATGTGCTTTTCCGACGGTGGGTAATTTGGCATGGGATGCAGCATCCCTGAGGCGGGGAGGAGGGTAGTACTGTCTGCTGCCTGAGCAGTCGGCAACAGGTCGAGAAGCATCCCGGGAGGACTGAGTCACACAGGGCTGTGTGCAGGCTGCTGAGCACACACCGGTAGGTAGGCTCCCGCTGCAAGAATAGTAAGACTACTTAGCATTTATATGGAACTTCTCAATCATTAATTAGTTCATCCACATAACTCCCCTGTGAGGGAGGTTAAGTATTTTTAGTTCTTTTTGTTTCCAGATGAGGAACAAAAGACAGAGTGAGGCTAGGTGACTTCCCCAAAGCTAAACATCAAGTCAGTCAATAAGAGAGAGGTGGGAACAAAGGGTTTCGGAATGCGGCCCATTAGGACCATCGCATTTTTGGGAAAGAGCATGGTCAATCTGATCCTCAGACAGATGAAACTCTTGACAGCAGTAAAAAATTGGCACATGTGCCCCCATCCCCACCCCTCTGCAGAAAATACCTTTCCAGAGTTTGAGTTTCAGAGCTGAGTGGATTTTTCTTTCACGATGAAACAGTAAACCTAAAATGACATCCGCTCAAATGAGGCCCTGGGGGCTTGCCTGTCTACTGTTCGTGTGTTGCACCTGAGGACCCAAGTCCACGGGCTGTTCTGCAGGGGGATTTCTGTGTTGCGCTTTGTAAAGGAGGGAGGAATACTGGGCATGGGAAGAGGTTGACTGGAGAGGGTTGGGGCAGAGGAAATGAGATGGAATCTGTCTCTTATGTAACCTTGGGGTAGTTTGTGTGTATCTGTGGCTTGAAGTTGAGGACCAGAAACTATTGGAAGACTCTTGAGAGTTGGTGACAGTCTGGAGCAAGACTGCTTTGAGGTCCTGCTGAGCAAGGTTGGTTCCGAGAGGCAAGGAAGTCCTCCCAATCTAGCTCCCATGGAAAGACGGAAAGCATGCAAAGCAGTGGGCAGTGGAAGCTGCGGCATCCAGCCCCACTGGGTGGGCTGCCAAGCAGCTTAAAGACAGTGGCGTCAAGAAGAGGAAGCAGAGTCAAGGAGGAGGGACGGGGCAGAGAGCTGAGGGATTCTCACTGAGGGACTGGTTTGGGAGGTACCTCTGGGAAGGATTTCCAGAAATACTGGGTATATCAATACACCAATACTCACGGCCATCACGTCAATTCTGACATAAAGGAACTGTATAGGATAGTATGGAATAGCTCTTCAGGGTTTCTCTCTCTATCTCTGCCCGCCCCCCTCTTCGCCCCTTCAGGATTCCTTAGACTATAAATCTTTACAGGAGCAGATAGCTCCTCTCTGGGAATCACTACAAAAATGTAGTCAAAAATCTAATCTGTAGAGAGAGACTGACGAGCCCATGGGCCATTTGGGACTCACAACTGCAATGGTACCTTTCCCCTTGGCTCTACATTGTGCCCACTTCCCATCCCCCAAATGAACCCCCATCCTCAGTGTTTGAAACGCACAGCAACTCCAATTGTTCTTGCTTAATGACGACAACTAATTTTCATAAGTCAAGTTGAAGAGGTCAAAAAGCATTCCAATAAGACCAGAAGAACATTCTTAGAACAAATTTCAGCGAGATCATGACTTTGGGCTTCAGAATCCTGGGTTTGAATATTAAATTTGTTATCCACAGCTTTAACCTTGGCTAAGTCACTTAACTCAATTGACTTCAATTTCCTCATCTGTTAATTGGAAGGGAAAGCTGAAGACCAAATGAGAGGCAGTATGCAAAAATGCTTTTCAAAGTACAAAGGCATTCAATAGCTAATGCCTAACTGTTACTTTTGACAGATTCTTGGTATTGTTTTGTGGTTCTGACCCACTTTCTGAATGAATTCCTTCACTCAGCTCTAGGAGATAAGGTACTTTTGCTTCATTCAACTCTTGTGTGCAGCGTCCTGGCAATGAACCAATTCATACTCACAGTGGGGTCATCCCCAGAGACTTTGAAGGAGAGCATGGTATAGGGAAGCCACGAGGATGCCACATTGCCCTGGGGATATTGATGGAGGGCACAATGACTAGTCTAGTACAGAAAGACCAGAGAAGGTAGCAGTAAGTAGATCCCAGATAGTGTTGTCTGGAGGAATTGACAGATCCTTGACCTTGGGTGGAAGAACATATCTTGTCTTAGAAATGGCACAGATCAGAAACCAGGGAAGTGCATACTCTAGCATCATTTTCATCTCACAATCTCTGTCCAGTCAGAATTCAGAAGTCTGATGGTAAGTGGATACACTGACAAAGCCCATTTGAGGCCATCCCAGTGTAGGATGGAGTCAAATCCTAGTCTTTTCTGAGTTGTATAAGAGCCACACATAAATACTGAGATTCCGGGGCATACACCAGGGAAGATACCAGATGAGGACCACCGATAACCAAGGAATACCCCAAAGGGAAAGGATCAAGCCCTGCATTGAACTATTACCCTCCACAATGGTGAGAACGAACATTGCTATGTTAACCTTGTCATACATAGTTGTATTTCAACAGCTCTTGGGCATAAGTCAGGTAACCTTCACCAGGTCACATGGCTTGTGAGGAGCAGAGAAGTGCTGAATACAGGTACCATAAGGACAATTTAAAAGCAAAAGTGAAGTTTGCAAGCACTGTTATAGGAGGCAGTAGCCTGCAGAAATTATTTACCCCAAAGGGGAAAGAAATATTTGCTTCACAGACCTGTGGCTCATTCAGTAGTCAGCATTACTATCGGAAGCTGGTTGCATTGTGAGCCTAGCATCGCCAAAGTTCCTGGTGTGTTTTCATTGCTGCCTGCCATTGACATTAGGCTAACTCCCTACAAAGAGAGCATGGGGCTGAGTCAGTTGTTCCCATGTCCGAAGGAATCTTGGGATGCTACCCTAAAGGACTGTATCAAATCTTATTACTCCCTCAGACTCCTTACATGTCCTCGCTCAACACTCGTAAAAATAGAGAACCTTCAGCTCACCCTATGATTTTGCTCTACTTCAGTCCATTCTCCACGGTCCTTTGGTGAGTGAATCTTCCTAATGACTTACACGTACGGCAATAAGTGGAAACGGAAGGCAATAAAGAAAGTCCAAGGATATTTTATGGCTGCGGCTATTTTAAAATGGAGTCCCCTGGAGATGAAAAAGTTGGGTCTTACAAGGTAATCGGAGGGCCTCCTGCAACCTTTTAGCCAGCTCTGCTTTCCCCGCCCTTCTGCTAGAAGCCGAACAGGCTGTACCCCCTCAACCACAGCTCTTGGCAGAAAGTGGGGGCTTATTTGAAAACGTGGTTACTTAAACCAAATGCAGCGGGACTGCGCCTACATGAAATTGCTTTGGAAGCTGCCTCATCACCATCAACACTTAATACCCTTTGCTTGGAGAAAGTTACAGAATGCCTACTCTGGGGAAGTTTAAATCAACCTTGTCTGCGATGACAAGGGCGCAGTGACACAAGAAGATGTGGATGAACTCAAATATTGATGCATCTATATCTGCGGATGTACAGACACCCGACTACACATATACATGACCCGTCTGTCAAATGCTGTGGTCACTTGCACATTCCAGTGAGGCTGGACGCTCGGGCACTGGCGTTTCTAATGGCAGCAAGGTCACTCTTACTGGAGGGTCAGTCGAGCTTCTAGACCAAGACAGATGATGAAGAAAGAGCCATTGATGTACTTCTAAAAATGATCCAGTGAACACCATGTGGATGACAAGAAACGCCGTCTTCTGCGGTGCTGGAAGAGGAGCTCTGAGTTGGAGAGGCACTCGCAGTACCCAGTGCCCCCAGCAATGGACTGGAGCATGTCATTGGTTGTGAAGACCATGCAGGATTGTGTGAGGCTTCCTCCTGTTGCCCGTGGGTCATCATGAATCAGAACCACTTCAAACTCGCCCAGCAGTCATTGTCCACGCCATGGCACAGAGCTGTGCTGTAACGCACACACGGGCTCTCCATGAAGAAGAAGCAACTCAACAGTGACTGGGCTGAGAAGATGTATGTTGTCATGTGTGTTGGTTGAGACGTGCTCAAGATGGTCAAGTTTATAGAAGAAAAGATATTGGAGACTTGTGATATGGTTACCGATGCCCTGTCTCCAACCGTGTGAGAACATCTGGTTTCCCTGGATCCCCGCATAACCCAAACCAAACTCTTCTTCCTCTCTTAACCAGCTATCCTGCAAGCGACCTCCAGGATACAGAGATTGTCCCCCACCCCAAAGGCTCACTGAGTTTATGTGTTCAAATAATTCATTTCAGCATTACGTCCAAGGTCAGTCATCCCCCCAAGGACAAAGTGGATGCAGTGCGAGTTCCTGGAGCCTTTTGCTGAGGGAAGGAAGACAAGGTAAACTTGGTGGCAGCTTGAAGACTACGGAGCTCAAGGTGATCTCAGAGGTGGTTCTGAGGGAGAAAAATAAGATTGGAAGCCAAGGAGACAGTCCAAAGGGCCGTTAATTGAGGGGCAAGGAGCCAAGTCTGAGGCAATGGAATTGATGCAGAAAATACAAAACTGGATTGAGTGAGTACAAACAGTGGGTCACAGTCAGAATATAGCCGACTCACTCAATTTGGCTCACTATATGCAATTTATATAATATGATGTAAGGGTCCAATAATCCTGTTAAAAAGTTAAATGAGGTTAGTCTCACATTTCCCTTTCCTTTTTTGCCAAGGCTAATATCTTGGGCTTCTTTTTGGTAGCATATTTGACTAATTCCGCTTCATCAATTATCCTCACATGGAATCTCTATCTTCAATCTCTTTTCTTCAGTGATATCTCCCTAGTTGTGTCAAGTTGCAAAGAGTTCTTGCCACATCTGCTTGCTATACATGCGAGAATGGAGCTCCTTTCTCCTCTTCGGTGGAGTTCAGGGCTTTGAGAGGGTAATTGTACTCCCAATGCCTCCCTTGATTTGGGCCTTTCTCTTGCCATCTGGTGTAATTTGATGTTCACCCCCACCAGGCTGCTTAAAATGACACAAAACTGCCACTGATTTTCTGAATGCTCAATCCGATGTTAGTGTAGATGACCCCTTCTTCTTTCCTTGTAAAGTCTTTCACTCCCTGACTTTCGTTATCCCACCCCCCCAACCCCCCCCGCTCTGGCTTGGTATTCATTCTTACCCCACTTCCTCCTACTCCAGCTCCTCTGGGTTTCTGCCCATTGACTATTTTATTATGTAGGTGCAGGCCAAATCTGTACATAGACCAAGAGGCAGACGTGTGAATGGGACAAGAGGACACTGCTTGGTGCAAAACGGGCAACGATGTATGCCAGCGTTCAAGCTGAGTGCATAATCTGAGGAGTTGGATACTCGAAGAAGAAGATGGCATGGAGATCAGAGGAAGCCTCATTCACAACCTGCAACTCGCAGACGATGCAACTTGGCCTGCTGAATTTGTGGATTCAATTTGTGGTCAGCCTTTGGCGACTCTACCTCTGCAAGAATCCTTAAATAGTACCTCTATTCCAAAGCTTCTGGACAACATTTTATCAGTCATCTGAACTCGAAAAACTGATTTTCTCACCATTCTCTCTCTTTCCATAACTCATCTCGGATGAAGGGTCATGATTTCCATGCTCAGGCCTGTTAGATCAGTTAATGCATCTAATCAAATTACCCCATTACCTGTCTGATGAAGTCTACATTTTCGAATTGAGATTTAGACTTCCATCATTTTGCCCCCCACACACTTCTCGTCTTGCGCATTCCTCACACCCTCATCCCTGACTCAACCTGATGTCCTGAATTCCAAGTACATCCTCAAGCAAAGCGCAGACCCAGTTCCGCCCTACCAGCCTTTTACGCCCGACCATTGTACTGAAAATCAGTAGCCCGGGGAAGCCTCCTGTGGTTTTCTCCTTTAGATCTGTCAGTTCTCCCTCTCCTCGTAGACTGTATGCTCTGTGAGGCCAGGTGTTATTGCTGACATACTTCTCCAACCAAGGAGCACATAACATTTACTTATTAATTAAGAAGAGATGGGGACAGGGATTCCCCCTCTAATAAGATGAAGTAAGAAAGATGCGTGCCATTTTAAATCATACAATTTCAGAGCTATTGTGTTCAGGCATTCATTTACTCATCTAGTCAACAACTGATGATAGAGCACCTACTGTGTGTCAGGTATGGCCGCAGGGGCTGCACACAGTGAGTGGCTTTGGGTCTGGCTGCTGAGCCAGGACTCAGATGGTCATGATATAGGGCCAGAGAAGCTGGTCGGTAGAGCCCGCCACAGTGAGATGGTTTCTTGTGCTTACCTCAATCTGCCGATCCCATCAACGCTAATTATAATCAACGAATTCTATTAGCTTCTTAAACCTATTTCAAGAGAGAGTGCGTTATACCACAGCAGCCAGCATTGAGGAAGAGAGCTGTGCTCTTTCTATATCAGGCCCCGCTCTGGCCAGTGGAGCAGAAAGAACATTTTGCATTAATGTTCTCCCAGAAGTGTATACTTTTCGCTGTTTCCAACTTTGTTTCTATGGCCGATTATTTGGGTCAGCAAAATATAAAATACGAACAAGCTGAAAACAGGTGTGCTATGGACGTTCTGCTTTTTCAGAGGGATGGGCGCTGTGCCGCGAAAGGGGGACATTTGATTTCAAGTTGTCAGGGAAAGAACCCACCTTGCTTCTGCAAAGCTTCTTTGCTGGAGCTCACAGGGAAAGGAAGGTGCTGGAGTGCCTTAACCGCTGCCTTCAGGCTGCGACAGAACATGGTGCCTTCGGGCTATTTAAAAAGCTTTCCCTAATCCATAAAGACACTGTGATTTCCCACTCCCCAGAGCTCTGCAGAGGGTTAACCTGAAATGAAATCTAAGTCTTGGGATGAGCCTCAGCCCGAGGAATAAGAAAGGCAAACACACTGTCTATTTATCTGCTCTCTGGCAGGTGATGCCGGGACACAGGTGCTTCCCAGAATGAACTCCGAATCTGCAAACACGAAGAAGGCAGGAAATGAGCCTTTCCACAGGAGGGTGGGGAGTAACATAATGGCTTACACCATGGCAAAGTGAACATGTGATAAGGGTTTTATGTAACTAGTTAATGGGGGAATTGGTCAGATACTACAACCTGTTCACAGCCGAATCCAAAGGACAGGTGCACTTTTAGGCCAGGAACAGTGGGATTAATGTGCAAATCAAGGCAAAACTAGCTTATCCTTGGGGTGGGGGGGTGGGGGGACAGAATGGGGACGGGGTAGGGGGGACAAGCCCATGGTCCCCAATGGATAGAATTTCCTTGGCTATAGATAGGAATGATTTGGCTTTGCCAGCAGTTCATTATAATGTACAGGTGGGAACACAGCGACACTAGAGTCAGACTCACATAGCCTGGCAGGTTTTGATTCAGATTATAATATGTCGTTACCCACTGAAGCTTGAAACATTCCCTATGAAAGACTCTTCGGGCAACAGTGAACCACAATATGCTCTTTCTGAGTGGAGAAATGGGGTTTCCTCTAAAAAATTTTAAAACCTAAACAAACAAACAAACAATAATAATAAAGAAAACACTGACATGAAAGATATTAAGAACTATTACTGGTGGACTTCAGAAGCACATCGAATCATGGAGAGACTGTGGTGAAGTGCCTTGCTCAGAGCAGGCCCTGCAAGCTAGGGCCCCAAACAGCTTCTTGTGGATGCGGTTGATTCAAAATGCTTTCTACCTCAATATTCAATTTTTTTCTCTATTTGCCTTTATATTGGTGGTTATTATCTTTCATTTTCTTCCACCTGAATAATAAAAGAGGCTGTTTCACACAATGTCCTTCTGGCCTACAAAGCCTTAAATGCTAGAAAGACTAGCTGACCCTTTGCAGAGAGAGCATGCTGACTGCTGGGTAAGGTCACTGCATGCTACCATCCAAGAGGCCTTGGGTAAGTAAATCAGTCTCAGTCCGGTAGAGCCTCACCTCCCGTGCGTTTAACGGAGGAGGAAGAATGACAGAGGACCCTCCCTGTGGTTATCATGAGGCTTAAAGAACTGGCATACTGGGCTGAGGGTCTGAGACGCAACAAATGCTGTAAGAACATGTTTAAAAGACAAGCCTATCCAAACCACTGCTGCCAAGTCCATCCCTGCTCACAGTGATCCTGTAGGTCAGAGGAGGACTTCCTCCTCTTTTCCCAGGCTGTCAATCTTTATGGGAGCAGCCTGCTTCCCCTCTTGCCCCAATCTTTCACCTAGCAGCTCAGCATCGAATCCACTATACCACCAGGGCTTCTTCATGTGACCATTCGTTATTGTTGCTATTTTTGTTATTATATCACTGCTGCTACTTCTGTTACTGATCCCATTTCCAAGGATGGGTGACATCTGAGTGTCAGATGCTGTGCTCCCAATTTTACAGGGGCTTTCTAGAATTAATCTGGCCTTGCTGTTTTCTCCATTGCCACAAGTAGAGTAGCAAAGGCCCAGGGAGCTTAAGAAACTGGACGAAAGTCAGGCAGCAAGTAATTAGGAAGTTAAGATTAGAACCCAGTTTTTATCCCAAAACAACGGGTTCCAGCCTGGCGATTGCTGAGAAGGTGGTGCAGGACCAGGGAGTGTTTTGTTCTGTTAGGACAAAGGGTGCATGTGAATCAAGCCTGACTCGACAGCACCTGACAACAAGACCAACAAGGGTGATAGGTTCGGATCCTATGCTTGGTCTTCTATTGTGGACTCTGAGTAGAGAGAGCCGAGGAATAGGTGAAGAACAGTCTCTAAAGGCTATAACGAGGGAAGAGGAGAGGAAGGAGCAGGCAGAAGGCTACTGATTGAGTCAAGCTCAGCTGTGAGTTTCCTTTGCTGAGGCATCTGTCTTTACACAGAGCTGTAGATTCTTAGTTGATTTTGACATGGGCCCTCCCTCATCACTGCCAGGAGCGAAATCAGCATGTTCTAGATGAAAAGTCTTCATGTTTACCATGTTTAAAGATGCCAATCACTCAACGGACTCAATATTCAGACTTGCTTGTCGGTTGGTAATCACGTTGCCAGCAATCCTAAAAAGGTTTCTGGAGTAAACAGTGGATGGGTGACAGCTCAACTACTTGACAATATTGAAGAGCCAAGGCAAGGCATAATTTTAATCTCCGAAGCCAGGTGTGAAAAGAGCTTTTTCCTTTCCCCCCTTTTTCCTTAATAAGCCCTCCCCATATCTCACTGACACCTAGCAGGACGACTCTGTAAAGTGTTGGTGACAACCACTCTGAATGAAATCTTGGTGGGAGATGAAGAAAAACAGCGGCGTTGGCATCCAGCCTTCTTGCCTCTTCAAATCCACGTCTGAGTAGATTCTGACGCACAGAGAACGGCGTCCTAGGGCTCCAAAGGCTGTGATTCTTTACAGGAGCAGACAACCTCATCTTTCTCATGTCCAGAAGCTGGTGGGTTTGAACAACACTTGAGCCCACTCTGTCGCCACTAAGATTCCTTGACTCACCATAACTCTTAATAATTGCTTCCTTTCTACCCAGAAGGTCCATTTGAATCAGAGAATGCACATAGAAGTGAACTTACTAGACTCTGCCAGCACAGACTTGAATAATGTTTTTAGTTTTACCAAGATATTTTCTGTACTATCCCATCTGACTCTCACAAGAACACTGAGATGTTGATATTCTTATTGCCTTTGATTCAATGGGGAAACTGACTCACAGAGTATGATGGGCTCAAGATGATTAGTAGGAGATAAAAGTCAAGATGCAACCAAATCTTACCTCAAGTTTGGATAGTCTTTCCCCTATAACACAGCTGCCTTCAGGAGAAGAGATGTCAATACTTACAGAAATTGGGGCTGGGAGGTCATGCCGAAGCAAAATGCGATATTGTATTTGTGAAGGAGTGGAGACGACATTGGCTTTGGGGAAGTATTGATATTTGAATGGTGGCTAAAAGCAAGGACTTTACAGGCACCAGGCTCAAGGTCCTGCAACAAAGGTTGGGGCTTATCTCCTGTGGTCAGTGCCTTCTGGAGGGCATACTGCCCACCCAATGGCTAACAGATGTGTGCAACTGGCACATCCCTTGGAATGGGTATACTTTCCTGATGGTGGTGCCCCTTTGTGGTGGTTGTTTGTTTCCTTGTTCCACTGATGGGTACCATGCCCTTTCATGAGGACATTTGAAGATGCTTTTTTGTTTAGTGATTTTCTGCACCAGCAGTTTCCTCATTTAGAGACTGAAATGGATGCACCTCACCTTGGGAAGTGATGTTCTAGAATCTGTTCCTGTTCTCTGAGCAGCCAGGTGGCGGGGACACTGCGGATGGAGGATGAAAGAGGACTTAGCTTTGCAAAGGGCAAAAGGTCCGTGGGAAGAACATTGAGTCCAGAAGGTGATTCTGGCCAGCCATTCTCCAGACAAAAACAACCAAGATCTCTTGCCAGAATGATGGCAAAGAAATTTTGCAATAGAATGTCTAGAGACAGAAATGTGGTTTGTTCTGTGGATTGTGTGTGTGTGCGTGCCTGCCAATGGGTACCTGTGGTGTTTATGATAGTGCATTTGTTTAAGATTGATAGCACAACTTAACTCAGAGGCTATGACCAGTCCATTAGTGAAGGTCTATTAACCAGTCGATGAACGACAGCTAGTGAAGTCTTCCCCCACAGCGAGCACAATCCAGAGGTAGAACCCAGAGAGAAACACCCCCATGTAGAGAGGCACCCACACCTGAGCGGAAGTTCACTAAGAACCGAGCAGGACTTACTGGGTGACAGTTGTTCTGTGCTTTGGGCTAAAAAGAGAAGGTATAGGCACAGGGTCATTCTTCATTCGCATCCCAGTTGTTGTTCCTCACCAGTCACACGACCTTGGCAAAGTCATTTGATTCCTTGAACCACAGTTAACTCACCTGATAAGCGAAATAATGCTGCGATTTTCTAAGCATGGGAGATGTTTGGTGAATGTTAATTATCATTATAATTATTACCTGGCACTCAAAAGATTCTATATTGGTGTAAGGTTATATTAGTATTGTTTTCTGCTACCTCACAGTCAATATTTTTTTCCTGCTACTTGTTCTACATACAATGAAAAAAATTAGCAGTTTTTTAAGAAGGATATTTTCGATTAAGGCAATGAAAGGCAATCGACTCAAGAGATGACTCACCTTAGAAAATAAATAAACCAAGGAGAACCTCAAGCCCTGACACAGAAAGCAGCCATTTGACAGGAGGATGCTGGTGCGCATCCCGCCAGATTCTCACCCCACCACTTCTCTGTCGGTTGTCATCCAGTGGGGTTTGCATGCTGCTGTGGGCTGCAAGCCATGTCATCAGCGTGTTAAATATCAGCAGGGTCACCCATGGCGACCAGTTTTAGCGGGCCTTCCAGATTAAGAACCGACTATGAAGAAGAAATAGGCTGTTCGCTTCTGAGTGGGATTAGCCACAGAAAACCTTATGGATACCAGTGGGACCATCTGATGTAAGTCCTGAAGGTAAGGTTGTTAGGTTTGAAGGTACTCCAGTCATGACTGGGTAAAGTCCATCTGAGTGACATTGATGGAGCAAAGGGTTCAGGGCCTTCACCTGTTGATGGGGCACAACCCCAAATGCGAAGACACATTAATTCGAAGAACATGGAATGTTCCGAGTATAAATCTAAGAAAATTGGAAGTTGTCAAAAATGAAATGGAACCCATAAAAATTCATGTCACAAGCATTCGTGGGGTGAAGTGGCCTGGTCGTGGCCATTTGGGATAGGACAGTCACATGGTTCACTATGCCATGCAGGACGAGTTGAAGAAGAATAGTCACAAACTCATCCTCCGAAATAAAGTGTCAACGTGGTTCTTAAAATATAATGCAGTCTGTGATTGGATAATATCTAGATGCCTACAAGGAAGTTTAGCCAATACAACTATTATTCAAATTTACTCCCAACTGCAAAAGTTTGTGATAATTAAGGTCTGCCAACTCCTTCACTCTGAAATTGATCAAAGATGCAATCAAGATGCATTATAATTACTGGTGATTAGAAAACAAAAGTTGGGGGAGAGTATCAGTAGCTGGAAAATATGGCCTTGGTGATAGAAATAAAACTGGAGGGGCCATGAAAAAATTTTACAAGACCACTGATTTCTTCATCACAAGTATCCTTTTTCAACAGCATCAATGACCACTATACACATGTGTCTTGCCAGAGATAGGGGAATAAAACGGATCTATCTGTGGGGAATGTTCAACACTATCAGCTCCTATGCAAGTTCAGACTGAAGCGGAACAAAAGGAAAGCCCACAGAGCCCTGGAGCCTAGGCCACCTGATTTAGAGACCATCTCATTTCAGACTTGATGCACCGAGCACTAATGACTAAAGACCAGATGAGTCGTGGGATGTAATCAAGAGCATCCTAAGTGAAAAAAGTAAAAAGTAATTTTAAAAGGTAGAAAAAGAAAAGAAAATAGGCCAACGGGGATATCAGAAGAGACTCTGAAACTTGCTCCTGGACATTTCATAGGTAAGGCAAATTAACAAACGAAGTAAAAAAGCTGAACAGAAAATTTCTAAAGGCCATTCTCAAAGACAAAGTAAAACATTACAATGAAACATACAAAGACCTGAAATTAGGAAACCAAAAGGGAAGAACATGTTTAGCTGAAAGGAAAATTGAAGGCTCATGTTGTAATATTTAAGGAGTCTATGGACAATCCAAGAGGTTTCAAAAGAAAATGGAAGGGATGCACAAATCATTGTAGCCCCCATATGCTCAAGAACCTACAGCATTGACGGAGTAAATGCGAGCTGTATTGAGGGCAAAAGTGAACAACAAGACGATGGGATTTGACAGAATTAAAATAATTCAACAAGCTGAGGTACCACTAGAGACATTTGTTCACCCATGTCAAGAAATTTAGAAAGCAGCTACCTGGCTGGAAGAGATTCATATTTGTGCCCATTCCAGAGAAAGGTGCCCCAAGAATGGGAAAATTATCAAATAAAATCGTTAATATACCATGCCGATCAAATGTGGTCGAAGATAATAAATCAAGGATGATTGCAGCAATCCATTAACAGGGAGGTGCCAGAAACTCCAGCAGGGTTTTACAGGAAGACACGCTGATGCAGATGGATCTTGGTTGAAGGCAGAGAATAGCAGAGTGATGTTTTCGGTGTTTCATTGACGACGCAAAGGCATTCAACTGTGTGCATCGTAACAAACTGCCCATAACCCTGGGAAGAACGGGACTTCCAGAGCAGTTGAATATGCTCATGCAGAACCTACCCGTAAATCAAGAGGTACTGTAAGTTATTCCAATAACTGGAGATACAAATCAGGAAAAGTGTGGATCAGGGTTGTATCCTTTCAATATACTTATTCCATCTGTGTGCTGAGCAAATAATCTGAAAGGATAAGCTATATGAAAAAGAATGTGACATGAGGATTGGAGAAAGGCTCTTTAACAGCCTGTGGTATTTGGATAACACAACCTTGCTTGTTCAAAGTCAAGAGGACTTGAAACACTTACCAATGAAGATCAAAGACTGACCTTCAGGATGCATTGCAACTCAATATAACGAAAATAAAAATCCTCACGATTGAACCACTAGACAACATTATGATAAACAGAGAGGATTGAAGTTACCCAGAATTTAATTTTCCTTGGGTGCACAGTCAATACTCATGGGAATACCACTCACGATATCAAAGAAAATATTGTATTTAACATGTTAAAAATAAAGCTGATACTTTGAAAACTAAACTATGCCTGCTTCAAGCCATGAGATAGGCAATCGTTTAATATGCCTGTGAAATCTGAACCTACCCGTGCAATGTAGACCAGAGGGAAAACGTTGCATTTGATTTCTGGTGTTGACAAAGCATATTTGGAAATAGCCCGGACTTCCAGAAAGCTGACAAATCTGTCTTGGATGTGCAGCCAAAATGCTCCTGAGAAACAGACCACCATTGTCTCACATACGCTGGGCATGTTATCAGGAGAGACCAGGCCTTGGAAAAGGACATCATATTTGGTAAAATAGAAGGTCACTGAAAAACAGAAATGTCCTCAGAGGGATGGCTGAACAAAGTGGCTGTGATAAGGATCTCAAATATGATTACAGCAGTAAGGTTGATGCAGGATCAGGCAGTGCTTTGTTCCATTGTACACAGCTATCAACAACAATGACAGCAATAGATTGTCATCAGCTCACCAATGCTTTCAGGTCACTTTTAACCATCAAAGCACAGAACACTATTTATTCTAGAATATTAACCACTTGTTTGTATGGATTCTTTCAATTTTTTTTCTATTTTTTAACAAAATATGTGGTCAAAGATCTATATTAATTATGTATAAGGCCATACTGTCTTGTGTGATTTCTTTTCAAATTGGTATTAGCTCATATCACTCTGTGACCTACAACCTTGGAAGTACTATATAGGGTAGACTCCATGCCAGTGGGTTTGGGGTTTCAACTTTCGGTAGGAGCCATTCTATTGATTCTAACTTATCGAAATTCTGTGTGTCGGACACCTGGTTCTATGGATAAGACACGGTTCTATGTATAAGACACTTGGTTCTATGGATAAGACACGGTTCTATGTATAAGACACTGGTTCTATGTATAAGACACTTGGTTCTATGTACAAGACACCCGGCTCTGTGTACAATACACCTGGTTCTATGTACAAGACACCTGGTTCTGTGTAAAAGACACCTGGTTCTATATATATAAGACACTGATTCTATGCATAAGACACCTGGTTCTGTGTGCAAGACACCTGGTTCTATATATAAGATGTGGATTCTATGTATAAGACACCCGGTTCTGTGTACAAGACACCTGGTTCTATGTATAAGACACCTGGTTCTATATGTAAGACACTGGTTCTGTGCATGACACCTGGTTCTATGTATAACACACCTGGTTCTATGGCCAAGACACCTGGTTCTGTGTAAAAGACACCTGGTTCTATATATATAAGACACTGATTCTATGCATAAGACACCTGGTTCTGTGTGCAAGACACCTGGTTCTATATATAAGATGTGGATTCTATGTATAAGACACCCGGTTCTGTGTACAAGACACCTGGTTCTATGTATAAGACACCTGGTTCTATATGTAAGACACTGGTTCTGTGTATGACACCTGGTTCTATGTATAACACACCTGGTTCTATGTACAAGACACCTGGTTCTGTGTACAAGACACCTGGTTCTATATATAAAAGACATTGATTCTAGGTATAAGACACCTGGTTCTATGTATAAGGTTTGGCCTTATCCTCACAAACATTGCTATATTTGAGCTCGTTGTTACAGTGTATCTCCCTCTCATTGAAGGTCTTTCTTTGTTGTTGTTATTGTTGCTGACCGTTTATTATATCAAACATCCTGTCCTTTACAGGGACTATTCCCTGCTGACAACTTGTCCAAAGTTAATGAAACAAAGTCTCACCCTCCTCCCGTCTAAGGAAAATTCCAGCCGTACTTCTTCCAGATCAGATTTGTTTATCCTTTTGGCAGACCATTACATATCAAACATTCTTCACCAGCACGATAATTCGAAGGCATCAATCATTCCTCAGTATTCCTTATTAATCACTCAGCTTTCAAGGGTATATGAAGTGGTTGAAAATACCACGCCAAGGGTCAGACACACTTGAAACTACTTAGTGATATGTTGCTCTTTCATACTCTAAAGAGGTCTTTTGCAGCAGATTTGCACTCAGTTGATTGCTTGATTACTGCTTCTATCAGCAATGATCATGGATCCAGGTAAAATGAAATCCTGGATCTTTTTAATCTTTTCTCCATTTGTCATACTATCGCTAATTGGTGTCGTTTTGAGAGTTTTAGGTAGCTTTATGTTGAGGTGTAATTCATACGGCAGGTTTTGATCTTTGATTTTCATCAGAAAGTGCTTCAAGTCATCTGCACTTTCAAAAAGCAAGGTTGCCACGTCTGCATAGAGCATAGATTGTTAAGGAGTCTTCTTTCTCCCCGATGTCATGTTCCTTGTCATACAGTCTAACTTCTCAGATTACTTACTTAGCAAAAAAGAAAAACAGAAACAAGTATGGTGGAATGATACAACCCTGACACATATCTTTCCTGATTTTAAAATACATTTTTTCTTATTATTATGTCTGAAGAATTTTGAAAAGATACAATGCTGATGCACACCTTTCCTGAGTTTATAACATAAAATAGTATTCCCCTTTTCTGGATGCACAGGTCTTGCATGTGCACCTAGAATTCCCATTCTTTGCAGTGTTATCGATACTTTGTTATGATCCACGCTGTTAAATGACTTTGTATAATCAACAGAACACAAGTAAACATCTTTCTGGTAGTCTCTGCATTCAGCCAAGATCCACCTGACATCAGCAGTGAGATCCCTCGTTCTATGTCCTCTTCTGAAGCTGATTTGAATTTTTGACGGCTCCTTGTTGATGTACTTCTGAAACCACTTAAACATTATCTTCAGAAAAATCTTACTTGAATATATTAGGAATGCTATTGTCCAAAAATTTTCATATTCTCTTTGGTCATCTTTATTTAAAATGGGCAAAAATATGGAGCATTTCCAGTGAGTTGACCAGATATCTGTCTTCCAAATTGCTTGGCACAGAAAAGTAATTGCCTCTAGTGCTGTGTTGGCTTGTTGAAAAATTACAGTAGGTATTGAGTCAGTTCCCAGAGCCTTGTTTCTTGCTAATGCCTTTGGTGCAGTTTGGACTTCTTCCTTGAATATCATCAGTCGTTTGTCATATTTTATCTCTTGACTAACAGCCAGTTCTTTTTGGTACAGTGGGTCTGTGTCTTCCTTCAATTGTCCTTTAAAGCTTCCTGCATCCTCCAATATTTTGCCCACAGAATCCTTCAATATTGCCACTTAAGGCTCAAATGATTCCTGTAGCTTTTCAGCTTGAGACATGCTGAACATGTTCGTTCCTCTTGGTTTTCTAATCCAGATCTTCGCACGTTTCATTATGTTTGATTTTGTCTTCTTGAGCTACATTTTGAAATTTTCTATTCAGGTCTTCTGTCATGAGTGTCCAGTGTGTCAAATCTGTTCTTGAGATGGCTTCTAGATTCAGGTGAGAAATGCTCAGACTCACGTTTTGGCTCTTCTGTGCTTGTTTTCTTCATTTTCTTCAGCTTCAACCTGAATTTGCATGTGAGCAACTGGTAGTCTGTTCCACCATCAGTCCCTGGCTTTGTTTTGCCTGATGATATTAAGCTTCTCCATCCTCTCTTCCCATGGTAGTATTCCATTTGATTCCTGTGTATTCCACCTAGTGAGGTCCATGTGTATAGTCTCCCTTAATGTTGTAGAAAAAGGTACTTGTGACAAAAAGTCATTGATCTTGCAAAATTCTCTGAGGCACTCTCAACTTTCGTTCTACCACCAAGGCCAAATTGTCCAGCTAGCAAGCCTTCCTCTTTGTTTCCAACATTTGCCTTTCAATCACCAGTCATTATCAATGTCTCTTGATTGAATGCTCGGTCAATCTCAGACTTCAGAAATTGGAAAAACCTTAATTTCTTTACCATTAGCTTTGCTGGTTGATGTCTGAATTTGAACTATAATTATATTAATCACAATTCCTTATAGACGCATAAATATTACTCAATCATAGGCTGCCTTGTACTTCAAGATGGATCTTGACATTCTATTTTTTCAGGATGAATACAACATTACTTTTTAATTTGTCATTTCAGGCACAGAAACCAAATGATTTTCCTATTCAAAATGAGTGATACCAATCTATTGCACATCACTATTGTCTACCGTATTGATCTTTATGTGTTCTCTTTCATCTTTGGTGGCTTCTACATTTTCTAGATGTGTACTTTGCACAGTCCTGATTATTAATGGCTACTGGAAGCTGCGTCTTGTCTGGAAATGAAGTCCTGAAAGCTTTACTTCATTCACGCCAGGAAGGTACACACTCTTGAGGAGGTAACAATGCCTTCCAACCGTATGGGCTCATAGTCAGGTCTCTATGGGACAGTGCACCACCACTAGTCTTGTCGTTTTCTCTAGCCTGTAGTTTTTAGAAGTAAGTCATCAGATCATCCTTCCCAGTCTATTTAAATTTGGAAGGTCTGCCGACACCTGCCCATCATTTGAGATATGGTGACATGGCTTAGCCACCACACTGACAAAGACAGCCTGAGAAATAAATCATGGATAGTGTCCTTACTGGTTGCCTACTGATCTGGTTCCCTAGAACTTGTGTGATTCACATTTCAGATCATGGGCTTGTCTACTTTTCTAACCCTTGTCTACTTTTCTTGGATATGGAGTGGGCAGGGTTATAGGTCCCCTACCAAATCTCCATCCATGTACATCTATATCATATTGGGGCTTTATTAAGAAAGAGGCAATTAAAAACATTTATGCTCAGAATGAAGCTAGAATCTATGTCTCTCAAACAATCAGGAAATAGTTGGTCAAATCCAATTAGCTTTCAGCTCAGTGAAAGCAGTGAAGCTACACAGATGGGCAGGGATGAATGACTTGGAAAAGAAAATTACTTGAACTTAGGAAACCTTTTTGGGATTTATTTGTTCACTGATTCTTCAAATTTTCAGAATCTGTGAGCACTAAGCATATTTTTTCTCCAGTCACTTCCTCCTTTATTTAATTTTTTGATATCTTTGTATAGATGTATATCTATATAGATATGGACACATAGACATGTAGATGTAATGATATGCATACATATAAGCTAAGGGACTTCCATAGTTTAGTAGTTATGCACTGGACTGTTAACTCCAAGGTGAGAAGTTTGAAACTGCCATCCGCTCCATGGGAGAAAGACGAGACTATCTACTCCTGTAAAGATGTACAGTCTGCAATCCCAAGGTCTTAGAACTGGCCGACATTGAACTTGGGTTTGAATTTCGTGACCAATGAGTGGTGGCCTGGGACTACCATATGCTTATTATTTTCATGCTCTCCTTGCTTCTTAATGGCATGCATTCATCTGCTGTTGTGAATGAGTGTGGGTTTGGGGATATACATGTAAGCAGATGCCAAGTTACTCAGTCAAGGACTTTATAAACATAGAGTTTGAACCCTTCAGTCCCTTCCCTGGTGGTGCCAGTGGTTTGTGCTCCACTACGAACATGCAGGTTGGTGGCTAAAACCCATGGGAGGGCACTGTGCAAGAAAGGCCTGGTGACCTACTTCTATCAACATCACAGAGAGAATGTGTTCAGGAGCATTTCTGTTCTCTAATACATGGAGTCATGACCCAGAATTAACTTGATAGTAGCAGGTTTTGTTTTTTATTACAAAGAGCATACTGAGGTCTGGAGATATAGATGGACTCACAGGAAAAATGTCTGCTAACCTAGAAACCAGGTCTATAGAGTTATTATTATGATTTTTAATCCTTTTAATGGGGCTTTTACAGAAATCCATAAATCAATTGTATCAAGGGAACCTGTACATATGTTGCTATCATTTTCAAAACATTGTATTTCTACTTGAGCCCTTTGATATTAGCTCCTCTTTTCCCCCTTCCATCTCCCACCCTCTACTCTTGTAAACCCATAATAAATTTTATTATGTATATATATATTTCCATGTCTTACACTGTCCACTATATCCTTTCATCCACATTTTTGTTATTCATCCCCTTCGCTTGGGGTGGGGGGATACACATCCATCATTGCTTTCAGATCCCCCTTTCTTCCTCCACCACCACCTCACTCCCCGTACCCTCATGGCAACACTACTCCTATTACTGTGTCCAAGGGGTTTATTGAGCCTGGATTCTGCGTGTCAAAAGCACTTGTCTATCTCCATGTACATATTCCAGTCTAGCAGGAATTGTGAGGTAGAACAGGGGTCATGATAGTGGGGGGAGGAAGCATTAAAGAACTAGAGGAGTGTTGTGACTTTTGTGGGTGCCATACTGCATTTTGGATGAATCATCCCTTCTGTGTGACCCTTCTGTGAAGGAATGTCCAATTAGCTACAGATGGGCTCTGGGTCTCCACTCCGACCCCTTTCCTACACATCAATATGATTGTTGTTGATTTTCTGATACCTGATCCTGTCGACACCTCATGATCAAACAGACTGATGTGCTTCTTCCAAGTGGGCTTTGTTGCTTCCCTGTTAGAGGGCCACCTGTTTAACTTCAAACCTTTAAGACATCAGACACTATATCTTTAAATAGCCGGGGTCTATAGAGTTCATGACTTCTTCCTACTAAATGGGAGTCAATGGATTGTGCAAACGGTTAACACATTCAGCTTCTCACCAAAAGACTACAAGCTCAAGTCCATTCCAACGTGCCTCAGAAGAAAGGTCTGCTGGTCTACTTTGGAAAATTGTTGTTGCTCTTCTTAAATTCCATGGAGTCGGTTCCATTCCAACCCACAGCAACCCTGTGACAACCAAACAAAGGATTGCACGGTCCTTGCGTCATCCTCCCAATGTCCCTGTGCTAGAGCCCTCCGGTGCAGCCACGGGTCCCTCCATTCAGGTGCTTCCAGTCCTCCTCACGGGCAGCAAGCAAACTTGTGTCATCTCTATACCTGATATTGTTCATGTGCCTTCCTCCCATTATGATGCCACGTTCTTCTTCACGTAACCTAGCTTCTCTGATGATTTGAATGATTAGTCATTAAAACCCGATGATCACTCTTCTCATTCCTCAGGTCCCCACTGATGGTCAGAGTCCACTTGAGGGCCACTGGTGGACTTCGATCAATTCAGCCTCCCCAATGAATTCTTCCTTGGGCCCTCAGGCAAATCTCTGTAAATCAGTATAAACGCTTCAGTGGGAATCAGTGTCAGACCTCTTCTGGAAAAGACACAGCGAATAACATCCCCCCGCAGAAAATCACTGCACCTTTGTGTCTGTAAATTCTTGGATAGCAACTTGGCAAATCTCTCTCTCAGTTCCAGAAGACCCGTGCTCCCACCAGCAGGAGACATATGGGACTACTTAAAGCCTTGCAAAAAGAAAGACACACGGCAAGCGTGACCACAGACAGCCTCGTGTTGTACAGCCAGGTTTCCCCACAAATTTCACATAGAAAACCATCTTTCCCGAAGGGCCAGCTGAGCTAACATGGGGACCAAAGAGCCTGCATACCATTCACAGCTGGTACACCCCAGGGGAGCCTTTGAATTTTAAATTCTGTGGTGTGACTAGAACATAAAGTGAGTTTGTTTGCTCCCCCTTGTTCTTTACCTCCCAATACAGACAGTGGGCAGAACTCATCATCATGTCTTTGATCAGAGCTCTGATACCCTCAGAGGCCCACCGCCACCAAATGCCCACCCAGCAGGTAGGCTTACTTGAATGATGCGCCACCGAGTGGCGCTCATTGGCAAAAGGTTCTCCACATGCATGCGAAGGAACACGCCCACAAACGCTCCATGTGTTTATGTGCATACAAACGCATACCCTATTCTCTTTAATAATAAGGACCTTCACCCTCTGAGGAGCTGCAGACATCCGAACAACTGCTGTGGCCCTGTTAACAGCCAACTCTGCGACAAGGGCCTACTCAAAAGAGAAGAAAGTCAATAGATGCAAAGTGTAAGTGTACAGCTAATGACAGGTTCTTGCAGGCACTTTCCCCCAAATTATACCATTCCTATTCAAATACCATCTCAAGAGTCTCAGACAGTGTCAAGTGCAATCATTGTTATTGCAGTTGCCAAGGTAATCAATTGAAATCATAATGAAGGGAACAGAAGGAAATCAATAGAGTCTGAAATTACAAATAAAGAGAAGCTATCGTTTAAGAGCATTTGGCTGAAATCTTCCATATTAATGGAGTCAGAAATGGCTGTGTCATTCAGAAGCAGTGCGCTGCATAATTCAGCCGAGTGCATTCGAACGCCTAAAAGCAATTGCAAAAATTAGGGCTGCCTACCAAGAATCTGTCCACCTGGGAAGGCCCAGTGCTGAGTTGTTTATTATACTTCCAGTGTGTTTTCATATTTAACATTTTTTACAATCATCTCTCAGAACACCCTAGGCAGGAGGCAGGATTCGCTTTCTCCAAAACATCAAGAGCAGGTTGTTGGTCCAGATTGATTCTGACATTGGGAGGTGCAAGGGGCTAGGAATGCATCTCTTTCCAGAAGTTTCTTCTCTTTCTCATTCTATTGACTTGTGCAAAATAATATAGGTCACAGGGAAAGCAATAAATAGATTCTAGGAAACCTAATTATTGCCTATTCTTCATTACATGACTAACAAGCTCATTGGGTTCTACGAGAGTGAAATAAAATCGTTCATTTCAGAGTTACCTGTAAGGGTAAAATGGAATATTCTACAATTGCATGAGACGGAAGTGTTAGGCTGAGTATTTGAGAGAAACAAAACCAGTGACGCTCCTATACGAAGGATATAAGAAAGAGCCTTTTCTCAAGAAAGAATTTTATATCCCAAAAAGCGACCCAACGGTCCAACTCAAATCCACAAGTCTAAGGCACACTCACCCAGGGGCCAGCGGGATAAGCAGGAAGGGGAACTGTGAAGGTGGGAGACTACAGGCGGGTGAGTGCAGAGTTGGGTGGACCCAGATTCTCTGCAGACACATGGCAGGGGACCATAACACCCAGCGTTGCATCAGCAGGCCACAAGGGTTGCCAAACCCAGAGTCAGACACGCAATTCTGGCAAGTTCGGATCCAGAAAGGCAAGACAGGAAGATGTTCCCAGTGTCTCTCATATAGAAAGGCTACATCCCAAAGGTTAACTCCATCCCTAACTCCATGTAGACTTTATGGTTAGAACTGATGATTCGCCTACTTTGAAGAGACACCAGAAACCAAAGGGCAATAAAGATGGGAAAGCTACCCATTTCTTTTATCAGTAAAAAAAACAAAAACAACTTACTGCCACCATGTTCCAAGACTCTCACTGTTTGCTGAAGTAGAAAGCCCAGTTTCTCTCTCATGGAGCTGCTGGTGGTTTCGAACTGCAAAACATGTGGATCAAGTGGCTCCTTATCAGTAAATAGTCTCCCCAACACACAATAAAAGATAAGAAAATAACTTTCAGCAGAAATGGGTTTAAAATGTTATTCGGTATTTCATAAGAAGATTTGCATATCGCTTTGTAAGTCAAGGCAGCAAACTGGAACTTTTACAGATGAAGCTGACAGATGTCAGGAATAGATAAGAGGCTTTCATGTGTGTGACACTGATCATTTGAGAACACTGGAAATGCATGCATGTATGTGTACAGATTCAAAGATTCCTATTCAGTAAATGATAGAGAAAGAGAAGGCAATGAGTTTGACTTGTTATTTTACTCAACAAACTCATGCCCATGCAAGGACAGGAGATGGGAGATTTAGATCTGGCTTTCACAATCCTGGTGGCGTAGTGGTCACACATTGGACTGTGGTCCACATGGTCCACAGTTTGAAACCACTAATGGCTCCAAGGGAGAAAGACAGGACTTTCTACTCCCATAAACAGTCTCAGAAACTCACAGGGCCAGTTCTATCCTTCCCGTGATGAGTCGGCATCAAGTAGACGGCACTGAGTTTGGTTTTTGCCCACCACAGTCTTACCTTTTACCTGTCTCAGTATGTGAGCCTCTCTCTCTCTGAAAGTAATTCTTGTTTTCAAAACTATGGTATTTATTTTTCATTAATTTGTTTTTTATACCTTGACCCCTTAGCAAGTAAACCAACCCTTCATAAAGTATTCAACCAGAGTCATCAAATCAATCCAAACATTAAAAAATATATTTATACTGAATTTATTGCAAGGGTCTCTGTTTTCCTCTGGTGGTTCAGGGATCGATTTTTCACCTTCAGTGTCTGAGACGAAGGGTTCACTTCCTGGCCAAGGCACCTCATGCACAGGTACAATCTATGTACCAGCAGAGGCTGATGTGTTTCTCTGATAGTGAACAAGAGACTAAGCTGGACTAAGAACAGTCTGGTGAACTAATGCTGAAACTCAGCCAATGGAAACCCTACTGGTCACAGCTGAGTCTGATCTGCAGCCCACTGCAGGGATGGTGCAGGAGAAAGTGTTTCTGTCTCCTTTCTTTGTGTGTGGGGTTGCCAGGAGCACAAAGCCAACTCGATTACAGCTCACATCAACAATGGGTTATTCTTCACAGTGGTTCCTTTCTGTGATACTTTCAAAGACAATTATTTTCTTTTTTTCCCCCAAAGATAATTTTAACAAGACATAATGCTGGTAGAATTTAGATCCCAATCCTCACCTAGGATATAAATGTTTCATGTATAAAATTTCTAAAAGGCTTTAACATTTCTTATACCCCTAGCAATTGAAATGTGTTTTCCAAGCCCCACCAATCAGCAATATTGATATCTCCTGAGAGCTTGTTAGAAATTCAAGGCCCACCCTAGATCTACTGACTCTGAATCTGCATTGTAGCACAAAGCGCAGGTGGTTTATATGCACATTACAGAGAGACACACATTATCTGAGGCCACGAGAATAAACTGTGCACTATAATAGACTTTCCTGCAATGAAAACAGCAGCCAAGTTATCAAAGGATGCATTGCATTGGTCAATTTGTGGCAAATATCTTCAATTTGAGGATTCTATGTGCTTGAGCCCAGCCATGGAGTTTTCTGTTACCTCATATACATGTGAAAGCTGGCCAATGAGTAAGGAAGAGAGATGAAGAACAAATGCCTTTGAAGGAAAGTATTGTGAAGAATATTGAATATGCCTTGAACTGCCAAAAGAATAAACAAATCTGTCTTGGAAGAAGTATAGCCAGAATCCTTCTTAGGAGTGAGGATGATGAGACTTCTTGTATACTTTGAACATCTTATCAAGACTTACCTGTCCCTGGAGAAGGCTCTCATCATGCTTGTTACATTAGTGGGTGAAGGAGCCAAGTAAGGAGGGCCGTGTCTCATGTCATGTATCTGTTTAGGACAGTACACAAACATCTGTCCTAGCTGGTTTTCACAAACTACTTCCTTGCTGCAAATGGTAAGGAATTTGGGGAACAGCTGCAAACAGTATTCCCTGGTAGCAGTAACAAGGGCTGAGATACAGAACTCTCAAGGCTATGAGAAATTCAAGTGTGGGAATAGCGAACTTATCTTGGAGTACTGCCAGTATTTAGTAGATAAGAATAAAGCACTGTGGTCTGTCAGGGCGGCAGTTTGTCCCGTCTCTGTCTGTGTCTGTTTTTCTGCAGTAGTCCTGTGTTGTCTGTGTGTGTGTGTCTGTTTGGTTCTTTGTTCTTTGACCACGGCAGCCGGTCAAAAGCTAACCCCCATAAAGATGGTTGGACGCTGAGGCTGCAGCAGAGCTTGAGCCGAGCAATGATGGGGAGGATGGTGTGGGACCAGGCATTGCTTTGTTCTGTAAGACGCGGTCATCATGACTGAAAACTAACTCGATGCCAGAAACAACGAGACCTTCTTAGCTAGTTGTCCAAATCTTGAAAGAAGAAAGCAAGAGGGAGCGAAAGAGAACATGTGCCTATTTATGCAAGTGCAATGGTATTATGGGAATAGAGTACTGTCACAACATGCACTAAACTGGAAAGAAGAAACCAGCCAAACCCATTACTGTTGAGCTGACTCCAGATCATAGTGACCCCATAGGGCAGAGTAGAGCCCCTCCATAGATTGTGAGGCTGTACATATTTACCAGAGCAGACTCCCTTGTCTTTTTCCCACAGAAGGACTGGTTTGAAGTAGCAACTTTTCAGTTAGGAACCCAATGCTTAACAACCATATTATCAACATGACTTTAACTTTGATATTATGATTATTAGTGATCGCAGATAGATTTTGTATAGATTCATGTTTTATAATATCGAATCATCTCTCTGGGCCACCTCTAGACACCCCCCCAAATGCATGCAAACATGATAACTGCTTTAATGGTGGTATAAATAATATACTCAGAAGCCTAGGAAATGGAATCATTTATTTTGTCAAGAGAGACTGAAAAAAAAAAAGCCTCTTTGAACTTGTGGTATTGAATTAGTCATTGGGAGAAAGGACGTCGAAGACAACAGGAACTTTGCCACCAGATGCATTGAAAGGCTTTGCCCCTTTGGAGTTTCCAGGGATTTACATGAGCCTGATGGAAGAGGGGCTCCAGCAATCAGCTCCAATATAAAGACAATCCTGAGGCTGGTGCAGGACTGGGCAGTGTTTCATTCAGTTGTGCATAGGGTTGATATGAGTCAGAACCAACTCAGTGTCACCTAACAATGACGGGGCTGAAGGATGTGATTGGAGGATCACTCTAGGTGAGAGAAGGCAGGTGATTAGAGATAGATAAGAAAAAGGAGAGACGGAAAAGACAAGTCAAAGGACTGAGGACTGGCTTCTAAGACTGAGGGCCTTGCACTAGCAAATGAGAACCATCAAACAAAACATCCACTTATTAGAAATGGCATGATAGGGACATTTTAAAATGTTGTCATCAGAACAACTTATATAAAATTAGTTATGTTGAATACTAAGACAGGGTCAGTCAAAAAGTCAAAATCAGCTGCCATTCCATCTAATACAATATAAAGTATGGTTTTTGAAATACAGAATAGATTGCAGTGCTCAGCCCGCCTTCTGCTCCAAGCACTTTGGACAACATTTGTCAGAACCAAGAATGATTCTCCCCGAAAGGAATTCTGATACGTGCTCTGAAGAAGAAAAGTCTTCGTTTCCTCATATACCGTGTACAACATGTGCCTGCCTATCTGAGTGTGCATGCCTGTGTGTCTTCATGCGTGCGCATGTGTACTGCCTATGCATGTGTGCGTGTGCAGCAGGCTACGTGGTCTATACGACAATGTTAACAGTGGCTGTGTCTGGGCAATAGGATTCTGAGAAATTGTACTGTCTTCTGACTTGTACTTACATGTATGAGTGTTACAGACGGTCCCTGGGAGTTACTATTGCTTTGTGATGAACTACCAAAGTAAAGATCAGCACATCCATGAATCTGTCATTTAAAAATTGGTCACTAAAAGATGAGGAAAAAAAAGGTCACTCAATAACTAATTCCAGAGGTGTAGTTTGAGAGGAACAGTGAGCCCAAGCTGAAGTGTAAGAGGTGCTGGTGAATTTGAGACAATCTGTGTAATATTGCTTTAGAGGAGTTGGATCTTAAGAGGAAGAAGCAATTGGGCTGGTATTTCCACAAGAGTATTTCCTGAAACTGGTCCAGAGTTGGGACTGGAGTAAGTACCTCTGCTTTTCATGCCACATCTCGTCGTTGGGTCTGTGAGCTTCTGTATCTCTTTCCTTTCATGGCCACTGTGATCTCAACTAAAGGGATGTTTTTGAAACTTTGTAGATTTTACATGCAACCTCGATCAGCTAACTGGTTATGCTGGTTTGTGGCTTGCATCACTCTAGTTTTCAAGGCTTGTGAATGCAGGCATTATGAAGGCAAAGCCAGATTTCATTTTAGAAGAAGATAAAGCAGAGAACTGTTTGAAGTCTAGAGAGAAGTGGAATCACAAGAGATCCCAAAGCCCACCACCATCTCGTTGATTCTAATTAATAGCAACCCTATAGAACAGAGTAGATTCACTCCTTGGGGTTTCTGAGGCCCTTTGTCTCACAGAGGAGCTGGTGGGTTTGAACCACTGATCTTCCAGTCCTCCATGAATAAGTCCAATGCTTATCACAGAGCAGTAAAGCACTCCTTAGTAGAGGAGAAACAGAAAAGGAATGACAATTCAAGAGTCTACCACCTCTACTATAGCATCTTCTATTCACCAGGTACTTGCATAATTATTAACTCACTCCATCAGAGAAAGATGTTGTGTTAGTGTTCTGAAGCCATGCAGCTCTCAAGATGTATGGCCCAGGATGTAGACATAGGTAGTTTAATCTGGAAAGTCTGCTCTTACATGACCACCTGTGGTTGTCATTTTTATCACACCACCATTATCATCATCATCATCATCATCATCATCATCATCACTTACACTTAGAATTTGTGCAGTTACCTTCCAATGGTAATAAGACTACTGTCAGAGGTTAAGTAGGTTCGGTAGATACACAAGGATTCAACACCCGACTCCTTGCATCTCTACTCTCTACCCCTTGCCTCTCTGCTGCTCAGAGTGAGCTCTGGGCCTGCAGCAGAAGCCTCACTCGGGAGCTAGTTACAGACTTAGAATCTGAATTTTGACAAGCTTCCCGGGAGAGCCTCCATTAATGTTGGCGAAGCTCTAAACCATGCTCTTCTATGTTGCAAAGTATTCCCAGGTAGGGTGATTTGTAGGCAAACAAGAAGTAAGAGTGTTTATTACCACGGACTTCCCATTCTTCCCTCTCATGACTCTACTTTCCTCTCCCGGGAAGCTCGATTAGTTAAAAGCTTCCTGCAGGAACTATCAGAAAGCCCTAAGTGCCACGTGCTGCTGCTCTCAAGAAAGAAAGGATCTTCCATAGCAGGAAGTCAACAAGCTAACAATATGCAGGCCGGAAGAGTCAGTGGCTCAGCGATGGCATCATGGAACCAACTTCTTTCTCTCCCTTCGTTCTGTCATCCCCAGAGGAACCGCCGGAACCTGAGGTAGGTTCTACACATCCCTACGTTAGCTGCAGAAGACTCGGTCTTCACCTTTTCCAGGGAGTCGTTCAAAGGACGAATAGGGGGCCCTCTCTTCCTGTATTTCCATTTTCAGTGAAGGAAACATATCCTAGAAGCCCCCCGGCAGATGTCTCTTCAGATCTTACCTACCAAAATTGGGTTACCTGTAACTTCCAAAACAAATGAGTGGGCAGGATTGATGGGACAGGCTTAGACAAGGATCGTGGGGAGGACTTGACATTGGGGAAGCCAATAGGGTGGTGACTTGTGTATCCAAGGCATGAATGCTGCCACTGGTTTCTGAAGATCGCTACCCAGGTACCCAGGCCTGTCACCCTCATGTCCTGGCTGTCTGTCCTCCTCCCTTACTCACTCTCAGTCTGCTACTGCAATGCTTTCCTAAGCGGATACATATACTATTCATGACCACTCCGGTTCTGCCAGTATAACCCAACTGGAGAGTTAATCCAATTCCAGGTGACCGCTCCCAGTTGTTTAGACAGCAATATTCCTTAAGTGGAAATAGCTGAGTCCATTAAGCAACCACCACGACTGAGAAAATAACATAAAAATGAGCCTGTTGCTCTGATGAATCATGGTGTGCCAAGGGCTGGGATTCCGTGTGCAGAGTAATGGTGCTCTGCAGCTATGCATGGGGCATTTCGCCCACCTGAGCCTGAGTTCTTCCATCTGTGAAGGGATCATAATGTAGCCAGATTCACCTGGTGCTGTGAAGATTATAAGTCATAATGCAGAGGAAAAAGCACTGGAGAACCAATGTAAAATGCAATATTTACTAGTACTCTGAACCTTTTTCCCACCCCACTACAAAGAACAGTGCTGGTGCTAGATGTTGGAAGTAGGTTGGTGAACTAGTGATTGACTATGTTGTCGCCTTTCCAGGGAAATATATTTGCATTTAACATGAAGAAGCATATTTTATGCTGACTATTGTGCATGGGTAGCAGGGGTCTGTCTAGTGCCTTTCCAGAGCTCTGCAAATCACTCTATTCTGTTTATTAAAATTTACCTCCTTCTGGTCATATAAGAAGGAAAATAGAAAGATGTACATATTTTGAAGGAGATAAAATACACACATTTCATAAAACATTAAAGATATGCCTTTTACTTACCTCTTGAAATAAAATACAGCTAGGCTTTTTATTCTTTTAAAAAATGCTATTTGTTACACGCAAAAAAATTGATCAGATAATTCTTTTCTATACTAAGTATATAAAGATACAAATTGAAGCCTTATGTAAGCTTATCACTCAGATGTAACAGCTAATCTACTCTTGTTGCCCTCCAGGCTATAGGTTTTGTATATATAACAATTAATATTCTATTCTACACATCCACACACCATTCTATAATTAAAATAGAATCATACGGCATATGCCATTTATCAGTAAGCTTTTCCAGAAGACAATTGGATTGGGTGTACAGATAACTCTGTGTGTGTGTATTCAAATCAATAGCTATAGATCTATATCAACCTATTTTAGGATGTTTGGGTATTTTTGTGTGTGAGGATTACACAGGACCTGGCAGCATCTCGTGTTGTACATGGAGTTGTCATGAATCGTAATGGATTCAACAGCCTCTAACAACTACTGCAGCAGTTTCATTTTAAGAAGTATGTTTGGGGCAAGGAGATGAGATGCTGACATCATGATCTTTTTTTTCTTCTCTCACACCTGAATAATACTGTGTATTGCTCTGAGATCATTTGCTTAGGAAGCAGAGAGATGAGAGGCATCTGACCAAGTCATCTCGGATAATGGCAATTATGGTGCAGCCATGTCCTGAAGTGCTATTGTGGCTCCACAGAGAAACAGCCACACACAGTGCAGCCAGCCAGCAGCCCATCAAGCCAAGCAGGCTTATTAGAGCGCTGCAGAAATTAAGTCATTTCAGAAGGGGGAGAAAAAACAAACAAGACTATTTCTCTGCCCTTGGCACTTTCTCTTTAAACACGACACTTATCACAGATCATTTTCAGACATGATTTACCCAACAGCACCATAAAGCACAAAGCAGGTTCTAGTTGGTTAAATGTCTGGGAGGTAAAATAATTCCTGTGCTCAGATGCCAACAGAAAGGTTGGAGGTTCAAGTCTACCCAGAGAAAATCTTAGAGATCCACGGAAAGAAATAAGCTGTAAATGCATGTGCATATGTAAATGTATTTATATATGAGGATGTGGAAATAGATCTATGTGCATATATGTATAGATTTAGTATTAAAGTAGCAGATGGACATTGGTCCTCCACTCAAGTACTCCCTCAACTCAAGAATACTTTGTTCTATTAAACTGGCATTTTTTGATGTTCACCTTCCCAACACAATCACTAAAGACAAAGTGGGTGCATAAGCAAATGTGGTGAAGAAAGCTGATGGTGCCCGGCCATCAAAAAGATGTCTTAAAAGCTTGAAGGTAAACAAGCGACCATCTAGCTCAGAAACAACAAAGCCCACATGGAGGAAGTACACCAGACTGTGCAATTATGAGGTGTTGAAGGGATGAGGTATCAGTCATCATATCATTGTGAATGAGGCAGGGAGTGTGGAGTGGAGACCCAAAGTCCCCATCTGTAGGCAATTGGATATCCCTTTACGGAAGGGCAGTGGGGAGGAGACAGCCAGTCCGGGTGCAGTGCAGCAACGATGAAACTTACAACTTCCCTTTAGTTTCTAAATGCTTCCTCCCCGCCCCCATTCCACTATCATGATCCCAATTCTGCCTTCCAAATCTGGCTAGACCAGAGGATGTACACTGGTACAGATAGGAACTGGAAACACAGGGAATCCAGGGCGGATGATCCCTTCAGGACCAGTGGTGAAAGTGGCAATACCAGGAGGGTTCAGGGAGGATAGGGTGGAAAGGGGGAACGGATTACAAGGACCTACATATAACCTCCTCCCTGAGGAGGGGAGGGACAACAGGAAAGTGGGTGAAGGGAGACTTCAGACAGTGTAAGATATGACAAAATAATAATTTATAAATTATCAAGGGTTCATAAGGTAGATGAGAGTGGGGAGGGAGGGGGAAAATGAGTTGATGCCAGGGTCTTAAGTGGAGAGCAAGTGTTTTGAGAATGATGAGGACAATGAATGTACAGATGATGTACATATGGATTATGTATGTATGGATTATGATAAGAGTTGTATGAGCCCCTAATAAAATGATTTAGCCCTATAATACCGAGCATGACATTTTCATAACATTTAATTTAAATGTATATATTGATAACTATGAAAGTAAAGAATAAAAACAAAATAATTTCCCCCCTGAAATTAAAAATTCGTGCATTATAGGGTTTAAAAAAAGAATCCGCTGTTGACAACCCTACAGAATACCCTGCTCCTCTTACCTGCATGGGTTTCCATGAATCAAAGTCAATGTTAGGGCAACCGGCTTAAGAGCCAGGAGCCTGGGTGGTATAGTGGGTTACACATTGGACTGCTAACTGCAAGGGCAGCAGGTCAAACCCACCAACCCCTCTGGGGAAGAAAGATGAGGCAGTCTACTACTGAAAAATGTACAGTCTTCAGAAACTCACAGGGACAGTCCTCCTCTGACCTATAGGGTCAATGAGTCAGGATTGCCTTGATATTCCTTTAAAAAAAACCAACTCATTAATTCATATACTCTCTATAATGATTCTAGTAATTAGACTGCATCATATCCTGAAACTTGATGGCTGCCATTGAAAAGCCTCTAATATGGATCTGGGGGATCTACTGATCTTCACTGGGCTGGGCACACTTGCTTTAGGCTTTACGGTGGGTTGGGTAGGCTCTGTATTTCTCCCAAACTCCTTGGACTATATCACCATGTTCACCTGGTGAATAACAGGAGCGCCATGGGACACATGGAAATATTCGGACCCTTTGGTAGTCTTGGTTTGAAATTGGCACACATTATCACTTCCGTCTACTGTCTCCTGGCTAGGGACAGTTATAAGGCCAACCTTGACATCTAGGGGTAGGAAAGAACCTACTTCTAGGTAGAACTGCCAAGTCACATGACAAAGGGCATAATTATAGGATAGTAACACTCGGAGGGCAAAAAGTCCAGAAAAGCAATGCACATCTTGAGGTTGCTAACAGAATATTGTCTTTTCTGGGCAGACTTTCTTAGAAGATGGTGCAGGTGTTGTTGTCTTTAGGCACCGTTGAGTTGCTTCTCACTCATAGCAACCCCATGCACAGCAGAATGAGATGCTGCCTGGTCCTTAACCACCCACACAATCGTTCTTATATCTGAGCCCACTGATGCAACCACGGTGTCAATCCAACTTGTTGAAAGTGTTTCTCTCTATTTGCTGCCCATTGATGTTACCTAGCATGATGTGCTTTCCAGACACTAGTCTCTCCTGACAGCATGTCTAAAGCGGGTGAGACAAAGGCTCACCATCCTTGCCTCTAAGGTGCATTCTGGCTGTACTTCTTCCAAGACAGATTTGTTTGTTCTTTTGGCAGTCTGTTGCAGTTTCTATTTTCTTCACAGCACTATAATTCAAATGCATCGATTCTTCTCCAGTCTGCCCTCTTCAATGCCCAAATTTCAACCTGTAGAGTGGACTAGAACTGCCACTAAGAGTTTCCTGGCTGTCATCTTTGTGGAAGCAGACCACCCGGTCTTTTCAACCACAAAGTGCCTGATGTATGGTTAGTATACCAGGCTCTCGGCTTAACTGCTGCCACCAGGGCTCCTTACAAAAAAAAAGAGGTGCACAATAAAATCCTTTAGAATCTAAGGGAGAATAAATATGAAATGTCTAACCAGAATTTAAAAGTACTGTGTCACAATGCCTTTTATTATAGAAATCTATACATGTCCTCTTTTCAACTATACTGAGAATCATGCTTTGATTCACCCTTTCAAGTGGGCAGACTCAGAAAGGGTGATAACTTTCCCAAGGTCACACAGCTCCAAGCATGGCAGCCAAGACTTGAATGCAGGCTTTCTCATGTCATGGCTGTGAACCCCTGATCACCTCAGACTCCTCTTCTCAGATAACAGGTTACTGATTCAGTCTTGCAAGATCACACAACCAGAGAATGGCACAGCATGGTTCATGCTCTACTAACACCCATTTTTTTGAAGAATCAGCTATTTTTTAAAAAAAAAAGAAAGAAAAGCAACATACTTGTTACTTATCAGCATAACTCATTGAGCAGTGAGGTTGGTATGACCCCAATTGGGAGCGACAAGCTTGACGGTATGCTGATTTTGATAAAAAATGGTTTTGGATAACATTATAGAATTATGGAGATCTGGGAGCTGGTGTGATTTGTTGAACAGGTTTCTACTCTAGGTTTAATGCATGCATTTTGTGAAAGGGCTTTGATGCACACAGTTTATGTAGTGGATGGAGTCCTAAAAACCGTGCAAACTGGTATTATAACATGCATGATCAGTAGTGGCTTACTCTTTCATGGAGTCATTGGACCATAGAGAGCACCAATAGGCTAAGAACTTCAGCCAAATTCCCATATGGCAAGAGAAACACTAAGGTTCAGAAGAGTTAAGTGTGTAACGCAGGTAGGTAAGGTCAAACTAAGACTCACCTCCTGAGTTCCAGTCATGTGTTCTTTCCATTGTGCTGCCATGAGCAGAAGTCTTTATGGTAAATCATTCTGAATACTGCAGATGTCTTTATGGTAAATCATTCTGAATATTGCGGATGTCTTTATGGTAAATCATTCTGAACGTTGCTCACGTCTTTATGGTAAATCATTCTGAACGTTGCTCACGTCTTTATGGTAAATCATTCTGAACGTTGCGCATGTGGTGGTGCCACAAGTCTGTTCCATCTCACAGTGACCCGATGGGTAAAAGAAGGAAGCCCCGCCCAGCCCTGCACCATCCTCACCATTGTGCGTAGGTTCGAGTGCAGTATCGCAGCCCCGTGCCAATGGCCTGCCACTCTTTTGCTGCCTTTCTACCAGGCATCCCGTCCTTTTTCGGGGGCTGGTCCGTTCTCAGAGAACATGTGCAAAGTATATGAAGTGAACTTTTACCTCCCATGCTACTGAGGAGCATTCTGGCTGTTTTAATTCCAAAGCAGGAAATACTCTTCTGTGTCTGTTGCTGTGGTCAGGTTCCATCCAGTCTGTTCCGACTCGGATCCACCCCACGTAGGACAGAAGGAGCAGCGCGTGGTCCGAGTGCGTATTCAACCTCAATCTGCATATGCCGTATTCTGGTTTGGATATGGTCTGCTACGTGATTTTAAAGTAGCATGTATGTCTTTGTATGTTATGTTTCCGAGTGAATATGGGCGTACTTGTGTGTGTGCGTGCATTGGTGTGTTTGTGTTTCTGAATGTTGTTCTTGTGTGTCTATGTGAGCATTTTCAGGTGCATGTGCGTGCATGTGTGTGTGTTTGATCTTGAATTTCATGTTAGCCGTTTGCTTGTTTCGCATCATTAGATCATCACAGTTTGTGCCTACTGTTTTCTGTACTCAAGCAGGCCTTGCAACGTGTATGCTATTGCCGTACACAGCCTGAGTCCTCGATAAGTGTTGTGGCTGCGGCAGGAACTCTCCCTGCTGATAAACAGCGGCTGGAAAAGCCCGAGGTCTATGTTGGAGAGAATCTTTTCTCTTCTAAACCATCGATTGACTCCTGCATGACATTTAATAAAACCTTTCCATTACCAGTTGCATAACAGCAATTAAAACCCTCATCAAATCCATCTTAACTGCTTCGAGTCTTCCACTGGGGAGCGTTTTCCTTGGCAAACATGTGCAATAAAAGGCTATTTAATCTTCATAACGGAAACAGTCAGTTATGCTAATTCTTCTCTTTTATTGTCAGTTTACCTTGGAATCCCACGCAGCTCTGGTCCTTTGGAAAGGCCCCAGAAAGGGGCCCAGCTTTGATAGGATGAAGAACAACACCATAACACACACACATGCAACAGTGAGTGCAACAGTGAGTCATGGGGTCCTTGTCATTGAAGCAGCCACTCTGGGCCCCAGGGATCGTTTGTCAGTGAGTCTGTAGCAGGGGTTTCTTATTGGGAGTCAGGTTGAGCTAATGAAGATCTATGACGCCTTCCGAGGCAGAGATTCTCCTGTCCTTGCTCTCCCAGAATAAGAATGATGCTCTCAAACACCAGGAAGAGCCATTTCTCAGGAACGTTCTGCAACCAGGCTTCAGGGGTGGGTAAAACAGCCCCTACTGATACCTGATTTTCTTACTAGATGTCATAGTGATAGGAGAAAATGCTCACTTTTAAAGATTTAAGTTAGAAAAAATGTCAAGGAGTGGAACTGGGTATGCAGTTCAATCGTGAACACGCCATACTAGCAGTGCATACAGCTTGGGTGCCTCGGTGCCAAGCACTGAGAAGGGCCTCCCATTGTTCTATTGTTCATACACTATCAGGCGTTATTTCTACATGGCATCCGGCGATCTTTACCAGCCCAGTCTGGGAGACCAAAGGTCTGCTGCTCAGGTGTCTCCACGTGTTCCTCCTGCACCCACATCCAGAGAGACTCCCCTCCCCTGGCTCTGTTGTTGACCTCTTGATTCCAGTGCACCTCGTTTCATTCTTTTGTCTGTTTACTTGTGGAAACAGGTGGAGCAAAATCCCAGAAACCGTCAGAGCTAGGCTACATAAGAGATACATTTTCTTAGAACTTGTATGTCAGAAAATCATAAATCATTTCCTCCCATCCTTAGTAAACCCTCACGTCCTCTAGTGTGACAGAGCTTGAAGCTGTCATTTAGAGATCATTTTAATTTGAGTTGGGGTTCTCCAGTGTCCCCTAGCTTCTGCTATCATTCTCTACCTTTTATGTTTTCATTGAAAGATTTGCCTTTGTCTCCCAACTTTCAGGATATTCTGAGTGTCTTTATTCATGTTTTCAGTTCAATTTTCTTGAATTATTTCTCTGATTTCATTATTCCCTTTCCACTATTCCTTTTCCCTAGATTTCTTAGTAGATAAATGGAAAGACCTGGAGGGGTTCTTTTTTTATTTAAAAGCTGCTCATTTCTTATTTCACTCTACATTTTGGAAGGTTTACGTAACGTTAACATCTAAGTCTTCAGCTGAATAAGTTCTGTATTGTTATTTTTAACTTTCAAGACCTCTTTTTAATTTTTGGCTATGCATTTTCAATGGCACTTGATCATTTTTTAATGTCTACAATAGCTTGCTTTATGTGTTTAAGGTTGTAACAACTGCTTGATTTATTTAATTTATTTTTAAATATTTTTTTCACCCTATAGTCTCTGTTTTTCATTCCCTATCCCCTCTGTTGGGTTCTCTTGGAAACTTTCCTTGATATTTTAAGTGGTCCTTGACTTTCTTCTTATTCTTAAGAGAATGTGGCACTAAAGAGGGAGCGCTGTTGGTGTTGTCAGGCAAGCAGAGTATTGCTAACCTTAAGGTTGGTGGTTCAAACCCACTGTATTCTCTGAGGGAGAAATATGAGGCTATCTGTTTCCATAAAGAGTTACAGCCTTGGAGACCCATATAGGGTAACTCTGAATTGGAATGAACTTCTTGGCAGTTAGTGAGTGAGTGAGTTAGTTTAAGGCAGGTTCATGGCTGTTCTGTCCACCACGAGTGACCTAGCCATGTCATTTTAAAGGAGTTGGACCTCAGAGGCTAATTGTCTAGGTCTTCTCTTTAAGCTAGCCCAATTCCACCCAAATGGTATTTTAAATATCCAGAGGGAGTTCAAAAAGTTTGTGGGGAAAATGGAATTAAAAGATAATGGTCTTTTCCCATGAATCTATTGAAGCCCTTTCCCTGTCTATCCTAGAGGGTTATTGATTGCCAGTTGATCACGATGAGTTGCAGGTGGCCCTCCTGTCTTTAGGGCCATACATCTGCCTTCAAATCTGTCAAGCTTTCTTACCCAGAGATTTCTGTTATATCATGTCCAGAGGTTTAACTTCCTTCTTCATGAATGGGGACACATAGGCATGTGGTTTATCAATATCAGTGGACAAAATCTGAAGGTCTAACATCTCCATAAACAGATTTTTGATGAGTCATACTTGTTTGCCTGTTCCTGCACCTTTGAAAGATCCTCTACTATAATCTGCTTCTCTCTTGGTTGATATTGACTCATAGCAACCCTATAGGGCAGATTAGAACTGTCCTGGTGGGTTTCCAAGACTGTAACTCTTTACCAGAGTAGAAAGCCCTTTATTTCTCATGAGGTGCTTCTGGTGGTTTTGAACTGCTGACCTTGCAAACCACAGTCCACTAGGGATCCTACCATAATGAAAGAATAATAAAGTATGACCAAATAGCTCATGCTAAAAAAAGCAAGTATGACAGACCCCTTCAGGACCAGTGGTAAGAGTGGCAATACCTGGAAGGTGGAGGGAAGGCGGGGTAGAAAGGAGGAACTTATTATAAGGATCTACATATAACCTTCTCCCTGGGGAATGGACAACAGAAAAGTGGGGGAAAGGAGATGTCGGACAGTGTAAGATATGACAATATAATAATAATTTATGCATTAGGGAGGGTTCATGAGGGAGGGGTTGTGGGGAGGGAGGGGCAAAAATGAGGAACTGATATTAAGGGCTCAAGTAGAAAGTAAATGTTTTGAGAATGATGATGGCAGCCAATGGACAAATGTACATGACACAATGGATGGATGGATGGATTGGATTGTGATAAGAATTGTACTAGCCCACAATAAAATTATTTTTTTTTAAAAAGCAAGTATGTGTCAGGATTAGATAATATATCAAGATGGTAAGGTTTCTTTCTCTCTTTTTCTTTAATCTCAAATGTTCACATTAATCCATTAAAGGAAAAGAAATGTGTGGTTATCTTGGTGATCTGCACAGATTTAAAATCCAAACCCCACACTCACTGCCATGGAGTTGATTCTGGCTCAGAGCAGCCCTGTAGGACAGGCCGAACTGCTCCTGTGGGTTTCTGAGAGTGTAACTCTTTACAGGCATAGAGAACCTCATCTTTCTCTCATAACGCTGCTTGTAAGCAAGAAAACCATGCTTCTCTGCATGGAAATGGATAGAACTGTCATTGACCTGAGTGTTCCTCACCAGAAACCAGCTAATCTTTGCTCGACAAACCTTAGATCAATTACCATAACAAGTAGATGAAAGGCAAAGATGACACTATCACGTCTTATGAACGCCGTCCTGAAAATGATAATCAATGTCATAAGGTTAAAAACAAAAAGTAACGCTTCCCAAACCAAACCCCTGCGATCAAGTCCACTCAGCTCCTAGAGACTCGCAGGACTTTCACGATGTCAGTCTTTATAGAAGCAAATCACCCCATCTTTCCCCAGGGATCAACTGGTGGCTTTGAGTCCCAGACCTTGAGGTTAGCATCAGGGCTCCATGAAAAGAAAATACCCTTTCTATGTTAGAAACCCAGTAAAATCAACCAGATATCATGTAAAGTCACCAACTACCCCACTGGAGAAGGAGGAGGCTGCCTGCTCCTGCCGTGATGTACAGTGTCAGAAACTAGAAAGGATCTTCATGGACTTAATCTTTATGGGTGGGTTAGTAGACACACACACAAACATACACACACCCACACACAAAGACAGGAAGCCTCATCAATGATGTATTTCAATAAGTGAAGGTAAGTGTAATGAAGTTTTTGGGAATAATTGATGGTTCAATCATTTAGAACCAATGGTAAATTTACATAACATTTAAGGACAAGTAGGAATTGACCTTAAATCAAAGGTCTTTAACTCTATGGTCTTTACTATTCTGTGTTATGATAGCACTCAGAAGCTACTATAAAGAGCCCTGTAAGCATGGTGGCTTACATACCAGGCTTCTAACCTCAAGGTCAGCAGTTCAGAACTACTAGCTGCTCCGTAGGAGAAAGATGAGGCTTTCTACTCTTACAAAGATTCATAGGGGCAAAACCCCACAGGAGCCATTCTACGTTGTCCTGTAGGGTCACTATGAGTTGGACTCAACTTGATGGCAGTGACTTTGGCATTGGGTTATTTGCAGGAAGCTAATATAACCGTTAAAGCTTTTGCTCAAGTGGGAGAATGAACATCTCCATCCCTGGGTCCCATGAATTGACCTGCGAATTGTTTCTGCCAGGCATTTTCCAGATAATTGAGAGGCGGAGAAGTCATCTTAAAGTGGGGATGAGAGTTGAGGCAGCCGCAGACCTTCCTTGGCCTGACTTCTCAATGCCGACTCTGAGGAGCTCAGTCTTTATTCCCTAGGACCGGATTGTGCTTGCAGATGTGCCTCCGCCAACCTTGCCTTTTCTTATTTCCTTTTGTCTCCCTCCCACCCTCCTTGTGCTCCCAGGCATGTTAGCCTTTACAAGTAAAACTCAAGCAAGTTCACAAACCAGATCAAGGTACTGCTTGTGGCAAGACAGGAAAAACAGGAACAAGGAGAGAGAGTGAAACAAAAGAGCAAAATTGGGTTGCGAATGTTTGGGTACAGGCTTAAAAGAAATCAAACAGGTGTTTACACTTTAAATAATGTGCCAAATGTGCCTCTACTGTAAACTCTTCGGAGCAGATCAATGCCGTTTACACCATTCGCTCACAGCAGGCAGCAAATGCCTGTCACTCACGTGTTTCTAAGCAGTTACCACAGTTAAAATGACCATCAACTGGGGTGGTTTCTCCTCAACTGAGTCTTGGTGACATTCGCTCAAGGACGAATGGGCACGAGGGCATGGAGAGCGAGTGGGTGGACACCAAAAGGTGAAGGAGGGGCTGTTCTCAGAATGAATGTCAACACATCCATTTTCCAAGTTCAAGGAAGTTAAGTTAGACTTCTGGTTTGATGAGACAGGCCAGAATCGGGCCAAAGAGAGTATCCTGCTCTTGCATGGCTAGTTTGCTTGGCGCATATGTACTGCAGACAGCCTCAGAGAATGGATTAGGCTAGAATCTATCAAGGAGAAGAGGAACCCTGAACCTGCACATTCTAACACCTGTCGTGTCCAATCTCCCCGGCAGCAGTGGAAATCGGTGATCAATGCCATTTAAGCACGAACAGATATTCATTATTAATAGACATGGCCAGAATGAAATGAGGTAATTAAGTAAAAATAAATTAAGCTATACTTTATTCCACGGGAGGGGAAAAAAAACGCACCCTGCCAGGATTGATTGTTACCTTCATTCAATGAATGTTTTAGTGCAATTCAGAAAGAGTACAAAGATTGAGGTGTGTGTGTGTTGGGGGTGGGGGGCATAGGCTTTATAAAGTTCCCAAAAGAAAATGTAGAGGTTTAAGACATCTAAAGAAAAAAAAGACTACTTCTTTGCCACCCCTCACACTGCTTGTATTAAGTGCTTCATTCTGGAAATGTGAAGTGTGAGAGAGTAGATTTTATTCTTTAGGGCAGCAAGCCAATTTCTGCTGTATAACCTTGCTGGGGGAAAAAAATCAACACATCTTTAATGTTTGGACAGAGCAAATTGTGGTTAAGTTGATGCCTCTTTGAGTGTATTAATCTGTTTAGTTCTCCGAAGGGCTATTGGACACATATTGAATGGACCCTTGGACCTGACTCCCAACTCACTTCCGACTGCACTGCAGTGGAGAAGTGGCAAACTACAAGTCCCAGGATCCTTTTCTCCCTTTAGGTCCTTGTTGGAGCTGGCCAGTAAGAGTCACTTGCATATGAGAGTAGTTAAGTCCTAGGCTCTTAGATGAAAGACAGTGGTTCAGACCCACTGGTCTTGGGGAAAAGACATGGCAGTCTGCTTCCGTAAACATTTCACAGCCACATAGACCACACGGGGTGGTTTGCCCTGAAGGGCTGCAGTGATGGGGAAGCCCCTTGATGCAGTGGGGTGGTTAGGTTTTATGAAGAGGAGGAGAAGCTAGAGAAACCTTGAATAAGAACCCTAACCACAACTATGGACTCAAACCTACCAACAAAATGGAGCTCAACACCCAAAAGAGATTTGCTTTGTTATACATAAGGTCTCCATGAGTCAGGAATGACTCCACATCAGCAGGGAAGGAGAGGCGATTGTCTCCAGATTGCCAGCGGATCTTTGAAAGTTATCTATTCTAATCATGTGGACTAAACCTAGCTCAAACCCACTACCATTGAGTGGCTTCCAATATATAGCAACGCTGAGTATGGTTCCCATGCCTGTAAATCATTACAGGAGCAGCCAGCTTCATTTTTCTCCAGCTGAATAGGCGGTGGGTTTGAAAAGATAACCTTTTGATTAGCAGCTCAATATCTAACCTCCTGGTTGAAGGGAATTCCCTACAGTTTTAAGATTTGCAGTGGTTTTCCAGGGAACAATGAGAATCCCAGGCTCCAGAGATGAAATATACCCTACTGCTCCCAGGCCTTTGTCCCTCACCTATTTACAATGATTGATTAGTCCAATTAGTCTTATTCAAACCCTTCACACTTGAAGTACTGGGAGTTGCTTCTCTTTTCTTACCCAAATTTCTTGACTGATAATATTATTATTGGAATCATCTTTGTATCATTGAAATGAGTTGTTTTCAGCCCCAAATCTTAACCTATACTTCATCCAGGGCTGGACAGTTTCTTGGATGCAATGCTGAAATTAGATTCTTTCTGAGGCTCATACGTTGGTTATGCTGACGATGATCTGACATCTTCAATTAACAAAGGTTACTTGTGCCATTAGTCAGTGTTCTACGGGAAAAGAATAAGAAAGAATTGGCTTACATGACTGGGGAGGCAGCTAGGCAACTTGGAAATTCCTAAGACAGATCATCGGGAAGGCCATGCTAGAAACTTGCTCTGATAGGCCTATGGACTGCGGCCTACACTTGGGATTTCGTTTCCTTTAGGGAAACCTCAGTTTGCTTTTAAGACTTTGCAGGTCATTCCATCATGCCTGCCTCCACTCAAGGCTAATTTACTTAAAGTCAATTGATGGTAGATACTTAACATGTCTACAAAATACTTAGTGGCAACACTTGTTTGATTGAATAACTGGGTACTATAGCCTATCTCGGAGTAGCCCTGGTGGTGTAGTGGTTAGGCATTTAGCTGTGGTCCCTATGGTTCACAGTTCAAAACCACCAGCTCATTGGGAGACAGGCTGGGCTTTCTACTCCTGGAAACAGTTGCAGTCTCAGAAACCCACAGGGGTCACTGTGAGTCAGCACTGACTCAGTGGCAGTGAGTTTCTGTAGCCTATTACAATGCCCCTGGTGGCAAAGTGTTGGATTATTAACTGCAAGTTACACAGTTCAAGTCTACCAGCTACTAGGAGGAAGAAAGATGAAACGTTTCTGCTTCCTTAAAGAGTTACAGCCTCTGAAACCCATAAGGGCAGTTTGACTCTATGCTATAAGATTACTGAGTCAGAATCGACTCATCAGAGTGAGTCTGCTTTTGTTTTATAGTCGAACACTGGTTCTCAGCCTTCCTAATTCCGTGACCCTTTCATACAGTTCCCCATGTTGTGGTGACTCCCCCAACCATAAAAATATTTTCGCTGCTATTTTTTCACTGTCATTTTGTTGCTGTTATGAATTGGGCGACCCCTGTGAAAGGATCAAGAGACCCACAAAGGGGTCGCGACCCACAGGTTGAGAACCACTGGTCTAGCATGAATGGCACTGTGAATTAGCTGTTGGGCAGCTTACCCGAAAGCTGGTGCTTCAACCCTACCAGCCACCCCTAGGGAGAGAGATGAAGCTGTCTGCTCTCAAAAAGATTTGCCGTCTAGGACAGAGTATATAGAGTCACTGTGAGTCAGAATAAACCCCACGGAAGTGGATCTCTTTGTTTTGTTTTGCTGTGTCGCCTAGAGAAGGACACTTGGGGATGCAGTGATTACTTGCTTGGCTGCTACCCAATAGGATGGTGGTTGGACTCCATCAGCCACTTCACAACAGAAAGATATGGTAGTCTCTTCCAGGAAGGCTACAGCCTGGGGCACTCCGTGGGGCACTTCTACAGGGTGGCTGCCCATAAGAATTGCTGGAGGATACACAGAACCATAACCTAGCCAAATCAGTGCTCAAAGTTAACCATCAGTGTGTCTTGTGGAATGGGAAATGGATTTCCTCGGCAAACTTTCACACGCACACACACACCCCAAACAAACTCAATGCCGTGAAGTTGATACTGACTCACAGTGACTCTGCAGGACAGGGCAGAACCACCCTCGTGAGTTTCCAAGACTGGGACGCTACAGGAGTCTTTATTTGGCAGGGTGCTCAACCACTTCAGTCCAACCTTCACTCATTAACAACCAAAAGCTTTCGAAGTAACAGATCAAATCACTTGATACCAATTTACCCGGTTTTCTCTGCAGACTTTCAGAGTCGCTTTGTGTTGATTATTAGGGAGAAAGAATGGCGAGGGACTCCGTCTAGGGGGGAGTGATGATCAGGGAGAACTCCATGAGAAGACTGAGGCTCTGAAGGGCTGATTTACCAGGAAACCAAAATTAAAGCAATGAAAGGGAAAGAGAAGAGGGGCACACTGTGAAGGCATGAGTCAGAGAAAAGGCAAAGAGTGAAAGAAATAGGAAGAAGTGTCAACAAGGACGGGGAGCCTACAATTTTTGCAGGTACGAAGTTCTATGAGTAAAACTCAATCTCATGGGCCTTTTTCTATTGGAACAGCCTGTTGCCGTCAGGGGCTGCCAGGTCATTTCCGACTCGGAGATGCCTACGCCCCACAGAACGAACCATGGCCCAGACCTGCACCATCCTCACACCGGTTCTTCTGTTGGAGCCCATTGATGTAGTGACTGTGTCAATCATCTTATGGAGCGACTTCCTCTGTGAGGCTGCCGCTGTACTTTACGGATCACTCCTTGTCCAGGGGGTGGGCCCTCCTGATCACATGTCCAAAGTGTGTGAGAGGAAGTCTCACCATCCTTGCTTCTAAGGAGCATTCCGTTTGTACAGTTTTAAAGAAAAAGTTGTTTGTTCTTCATAAAAAAGGAAATTGAAACCAGATTTTTCATGCATTCATTCAGGAAGCATGTGCTGAGCATCATATGTGTTCCAGTAACTGTTAGATGGTAGGTTTATCAACACAGATGAAATAGACATGCTTCTTTTCCCAAGTGCTCTCTGACGAGGGAGGGATCATAAGGAAGATTTAGGGCAATTCCATTTGAATTATACTAATTCAATTGAACCTAAAAATCACTTTGAGTTGTAAGGCACACATTTGAACGCCTTCAACATCGAATCAATCGAGCTGTTCTCCAAGTTTCTAGGTGAGCATGCTGATTATCCATGGTGCCCACTGAGTCACCATGGGAAGGTCTTCATTAATACCCTTGGCTGTGAGTCACAGAAACAATTTAAGGATCAAAAGTAAATCCTTGGTTGTGTGTAGAGTGCTGCTGGCTGGAGGCTCCTGAGCCGAAGCTGAGATGCTACCTGGCATGTAGGAAGCTGATTAGGCAGCCTCACCTGTGTAAGTAAGCCTAGTCAGGGGAGAAGTTGAACTGATGGCTCGTGGATTTCAGAGACACCTCAACGGGTGATCCTGTAAGCAGCAGCCTCACAAGTATTCTGTGAGTCCATCTTAATTGAGGATTACTTTAATCAGGGGCTGCAATCCATCAATGCCCTGAGTATTTGCACAACTTGCTCCTGTCCAAGCTTATCAAAGGGACTGATAATGCATCTTTTATCAACCCATGATACATACCTATGTACTGTCAGTTCAGTTTCTGTTACCAGTATAAGGTTCCTGGACGTCAAGGAGAACAAGCTAACATTATGGAGAGCAGCATGCATTCTCAGGATATAATCTTTGTGAGCACCCCGTTGCCCTCAGGTAGATTCCAACTCTTAGTGATCCGATAGGACAGACTAGAACTGCCCTGTAGGGTGTGCAAGGCTGTAATCTTTACAGAAACGTCTGCCACACCTTTCTCTTGGAGAAGTAGGTGGTGGGTTCAAACCACTGGCAGTCTGGCTAGTAGAGGAGTGCTTAACCACTGCACCAGTGGGCCCCTTTCTCATTCTTGTGAGTAGACTTCAGAGATAAGAAAGGGAGTCCATGATAGTGTCTGAGTGAGGGTGGAGGGACGGCAAGATAGGTGGCATCCTCTCTCCTGATTGCTCTGAACATTCATCAAAGAGAATGTAAGGCATGGCTACGCACAGGAAAATGAGCTACAAGCCTGCTTTGAGCTCCTCTTGTTTCCAACCTGCTTTCCACCTTCCAAGGGCTACAATTCCCAAAAGGTTTTTGTGATCTGTCAGATAAGGCCAAGAGGCTGCTGAGCAGAGAGAATAACCGAGGTTAAGTTGTCCTTGAAGCCTGAGCCTGTGATAGTACAGTTTGATGACTAGAAGACTCTTTTTTTTTTTTTTTGGTGGTGCTGGTGTAATCCCTGGAGACCTCACCTTGCAAAAGGGAGGTGTGGCTTTGCCATGAAAGGTGAGCCAGAGAGATTCGCCAGCTAATACTCCTCAATAAGCATGCTATCCATAAGAATACAGAATGGCCTGTCAATCTAGAACTATCACTTCTGGGTAGGAACATAGATGCCCTGAAGAGTTCCACTCTTCTAGAACCGCTAGGCTTGGGGCAACATAAACTTTGTAATGAATTGTCAGTTCAAAATAAGAAAAATTTCCAAGTATCTAAAAAAATCTGAGCTGAACAAGACCTGTTGTTAGTTGATAGTGAGTTAATGCTGCTCAGTGAGCCCCGTGTGTGCAGAGTTGCTTTTCAAGGTTGTGACTACTGGGCAGCAGATCACCAGGCCTTTCTTCCGAGGTGCCTTGGGATAGGTTTGAACTGCCGGACTTTGGGGACTGCAGTTCACAACTTAAATAAATATCTGTGCTATTCGAATGCAAAAACACTGTGAGAGTATCCAAAAAGCCATAGCAGTGTAACAAGGGCTGAGGCGCAGACACAGATGGGAGAAGACTACACCTGGGCTCAACAAAGACAAAGGTATTGACCCTGAAATCCTTCTCTTAAACCAGATCCGAAGGATTCGAGTGCTTCCAGAACCTGAATACCTGGAACTGGAAGTGCTGGCCATCAGTGTGCCATCTTAAAGGGAAATCCTGAAGGGTGCACGGCAAGAAGCAAAAAATGACTCTATGAGAAATAGAAATAGAAAAACAATTGTTGTAGAAAGGTGCTCTGAGATCAAAGAAGGGATGGCGAACTAAACTACAAACATCGACACACACAGTAATATCTCAGGAGAAAGAATGACGGCACTGATGCTGGCCACGCATTATTTTTAAGGAGCCCCAGTGGTGTGATGGTTGCACATTGGGCGGTGATCCAGAAGGTCAGCAGTGTTAGATCACCAGCTGGTTCTCTACAGAAAGATGGGACTTTCTACTCCCATAAAAAATAAGAGCTTCAGAAACTCACAGGGCCAGTTCTTCCCTGTCCATAGGGTTTCTTAGTTGGCATCGATTTGATGGCTAGAAGGGAGTGAGGTGATAGGTCATTTTAAAGATTTAGAGAAAACCCTCAAAACCCACTGTCATTCAATTGATTCTATCCCATAGTGACTGAGGTAGTTAGTTTATTGTGCCAACCTGGCCAATAAACACATTGGGGTTAACTGAAGGGCAGAGGGACAAATGTCTCGGTGAACCTCATCTTTCTAGTTCTCGGTTCTCTTACTTTCTGATTGTTGGACCAGGGTGCAGCTGCCTTAGCCAGTTACCTGCTTCAGCTGGAAAGGCTCACTTCCTGAAAGACATCCTCCCCAAGGAAAAGCCACATGGGCCTACCCCAAAGCAGCCCTGGGTGCTGGAGCACCCGTGTGGAGACCCCTACCAGTGCTGAGATGCTTACATGCTCAGTGACTCGGCTTTCCTCCTGCAGTCGGCATCATTGCGTGTGTTTTGTGAGATGGAGGAGGACTTTGTGGATTGGTGTTGGACATATGGGTTAATGTTGGACTTGTGGGCTTGCTTAGCACTGGTTTGGGATGCTTTCTTGATGTGCACTTACCCTTTATAGAAAATTTTCTCTTACACTTATGAGTTTCTGTGGATTTGTTTCTCTAAAGTACTCAGACTAACACAGTGACCTTACAGTACTGAGTAGATCAACTCCATAAGCTTTGCAAGCCGCAATCTATGGAAGCAGATAATCTCATCTTTTTCCTGCAGAGAGGCTAGTGGTTTAAACCACCAACCTTTTGGTTAGCATTCCAGTGTTTAACCCACTGTCCCAAAAAGGCTCCTCAGAGATTTAAGAAAGATCAAGTGCTGCACAGCTACGGTATAAGCTGTGAAAGAAGACACAGAAATTGCTGTTGTACTGTATCTAAACTTGTATTTTTCACAATGGGGATGAAGTTGATACCTGTAGGCTTTGAGTATGCCTAGTAAAATTTTTAAAAGACCCAATTTAAAATATGAATGTAAGACAAAGTGCTTAGTTTAGAAAAGAAAAAGAAATGCTGAGTAAATAAAATTAAATAAATGGGGTCAAACAAAAACAAGAGATGAATTGAAAATGCAAGAAAGGAAGGAAAAAAGAGGTTAGAAAAGGGGGACAAATAGAAAGTTCAAGGTAAAAATGTAGACATCAGTCAAATTTGCTAAAAATCACACACTTAATTCATAAATGATGTATTTCACTGAAAATTCAAACTCACCTGCATGTTCTTTTAAATAGTTGCATGTGATGTGTATGTATAAGAAATGAGTACAAGTAAAAGGAAGATATAACCCACCCCCACTCCCTCAAAAAATACAAAATGACAAACTGGGCTGCCAACTCAAAGGTCATCAATTTAAGTGCCCCAGCCGCTCCACGGAAGAAAGATAAAGGTACAGATTTTCAGTCTTGAAAACCTCTGGGCCATTCTCCTCTGTCCTACCAGGGGTTCTATGAGTCAGAATCAACTGGTCTTGATAGCAATGAGTTTGTTTTATTTTAGAAAGTAGATCCCCCCCCACCCCTCCTTTGGAAATATTTCATGATCTTTTCTTCTTTTTATTTAATAAATCATTTTATTGGGTGTTCTTACATATAACATAAGATACATCCGTTATCTCAGCAGACATATACAATTATTGGCATTAACAATTTCTAAACATTGTCTTTCTTCTTGAGCCCTTTGATATCAGCTCCTCTCCCCACTCCTGCCCCACCCCCACAAACCTTAATAAATTATGTATTGTTGTTATTTATACATACCTTACACCACCCATTCTATCCCTTCACATACTATCCTGGTATCCTTCCCCTGAGAGGGGTTATACTGTTGTCATTGCTATGCATCCCCCCTTCCCTCTGTTCTGCCCCCCTTCCCTTTCCCTGTCCCCCTGGAATTGTTGCTCCCGTTACTGTTTCTTAGGGGGTTTGTTTTTTCTAAATTCCGTACATGGAAAGCTCTCATCTGTGTCCCTGTCTGTACACCTGTCTAGTGGGAATTGTGAGCCGGGACTCAGATTGTGATAATGGGGGGAGGAAGGATTAGAGAACTAGAGGAGTGTTGTGTACTTCGTGGGTGCTAAACTGTCCCCTGGACACGTTTTCTCTTCGGTGCAAACCCCTCTGAATGGGGTCGTGCAATCACATATGGATGGACTCTGGGTTTCTAGCCTGATCCCTCTCCATCACCTCGATGAGGTTGTTTACTTTTGGAATTCTGATGTCTGTTCCTGTCCACACCTCATGATCACACATGCTGGTGCGCTTCTTCCATGTGAGCTTTGTTGCTTCCTTGCTAGATGGGGTAAGGAGATGTTTAAGACAAAATGAATTCCAAAAATCTCTCTTCTATCAACTCGATTCCCATTCATGTCAACCTGACAGAACACAACAGAACTGCATCTGTGGTTTTCTACTCTCCAGGGGAGTAGAAAGCCACATCTTGCCCCTGAAGGAGAGACCTGTCAGTTTGAACTGCTGACCTTGCGGTTCTCAGTCCACCATGTAACCCACTGCAAAAGCATGCTCCCCGTGGGCAGAATAGATACTCCGTATTTGGGGAATAGATGAATAGAAACCTGAATGGGATACAGAATTTTGGAAAGTTATAATAAAGAAAACATTTATGCACTTACATTTGAAGAGCCTACATTTGGGGGTCAATTTGTAGTTGTTAAAACATTGAAGTAATCGAACAAAATAAATGATTGATTTTCCACAAGTCAAGGAAAATAGGAGAAAAATGTTGCTCAGACATTAATTGCAGCAGGCACAGGTAGTTTGTCTATAATTTTAACCACTTAATTGAGATGTAACCCAGCAAATTGCCATTGGTGTTTAGCATCTGTGAGGAGCTGTGGTTGTCAGTGACCCTCACACTCAGGATGGCCCATTTGTGCAGGAAGAGCTGCTTTGTAGAGTTTCTTACATTGTCAGCTGCCTGTCTTACGCAGCATCTTTAGGTGGGTTTAAACCAACATCTCTTTGATTCGCAATTGACCACTTTACCATTTGGGTCACCCAGGCACTCCCTTCAGGACCTGTGGTGAGAGTGGCGATGCCTGGAGGGTGGAGGGAATGTGGGGTGGAAAGGGGGAACCAATTACAAAAATTTCCATAAAGTCTCCTCCCTGGGGGATGGACAGCAGGGAAGTGGGTGGGGGGGGGGAGAGACATCAGACAGTACAACATATGACAAAATAATAAAATTTATGAATTATGAAGGGTTCATGAGGGAGTGGGTAGTAGGGAGGGAGTGAGAAAATGAGGAGGTGATACTAAGGGCTCAAGTAGAAAGCAGATGTTTTGAGGATGATGGCAACAAATGTACAAATGTGCTTGACACAATGGATAGATGGATGGATTGTGATAAGAATTGTATGAACCCCCAATAAAATGATTTATAAAAATTTCCAGTATCCTCAAGGGGATTCCAGCTCATAGAGACCCTATAGGCTGGATTAGAATGGCTCCCCAGAGTTTTCAAAACTGTCCATCTTCGCAAGAACAGTCTCATCTCTCTCCTGAGGAGTGGCTGGTGAGTTTGAACCAGTGACCTGCAGATTGGCAACCCAAACCCATTTCCCCACCTGGTTTCCTGTCACTATAGAGGTACCTACTCTGGACACATATGTCCAGGAAAGAAGTCATACAATGAATGAAATCATACAATGTGTGCTCTGTTGTGACTGACTTTTCACCAAGTATAACATATTAACTGTTCACCCATGGTGTCGTATCATGCCCCGTTTGTTTTATAGCCAACAAATGTACCATTCTATGTGCACATCTTATTTTTATCTGTTTATCAGTTGCTGGATATTTGTGCTGTTTCTACTTTGGGACGAGTATAAATAATGGTGCTATGAACACTTGTGTACAAGTTTTTAGGGGGACCCATGCCCACGCTTCGCTTGGGGACATACCCAGAATGAACTTGCTCAATCAAATGGAAACAATACTTTGACCAATTTAGGAACTACCAAATTGTTTTCCAGAGTAGTTGCATCATTTTACATTGCCACCAGCAATTGATGAGGCTTCCAACTTCTCCCTATCCTAGTAATTGTTCTTCTGGAGATGAGGCTGTCTTCTGTTCCCAGAGATTTAAATTCTTTGGAGCCCAAAGAGACAGTTCCAGTCTGTCTTACAGGGTCACAATGTCAGATTCAAGTCTATGGCAATGGGAATAACTAATGAGAAAAAAAAAGTCCATTCAAATCATTTGACCATTAAAAATTTTTCTTTTTAATATTGAATTGAAAGGATTTTATTATAAATTCTTATTAGCTATAAAGTTTTAAAGTACTTTATCCCATTCTGTGGAACATCTTTTCACTTTATGGCATGGTTTGTAACATACAGAGTTTTAACTTTTACGTAGTTCAATTTGGTTTGTTAAAAGTTGATAATTTATTATTATTATTAAATGATTCAGTAACAGTCTTTGTGACAATTATTTGCCCAGTGGCAAATAATTTTAAAATAAAGTTTGTAATTTCCCTAGCAGATATTATATGATCCCCATTAACAATAGATATGAGATGCATATTGACAAATAATTATGAAAGACAAGTGTCTGATACAAAGCCATAGAAAAGTTAAAGTACACAAGTAGATAAGGAAAAACTTTGCAAAGAATAAAAAGACTTGGCTTTTTGTGCCATGGAAATTTGACAGGGAAAATCAAGTTTTCTTCAGCTTTTGTCATTGAAGAAGCTACTTAGGACTGAGTGTTTTAAATAAATAGATGTGTCTGCAATGTAGTTGGCCAAAGAGGCCTCTTGGCTTTGGGCTGACGTTGTCTGTTACTCCTTCCTCCTTGTGAAGCCAGAGGAGGTCAGATGGTCACCTCACACCTGTTCCAGGTCAAATGTTCACAATTAAAGGTGAAAAACACAGAGAAGGAACACAGCTAGTCAAAATGGCACCGAGAGCTGTCTCCTCTGTAGAGGCAGCTAGCTCTTCATGAGAGTCCCTAACTTGTTGACCTCCACCACTGTGGCCTGCTGGGCCAGGTACCCTGGTAAAACTCTAAGTGGAAGCTCTGCACAAAGGCAGTACAGTGCACAAAGGGCATGGCACTTGGGGAGTGTGGAAAGGGGACAATGGTGGCTATAAAGTTGCGAAGGAAGAGCACTAGATTCTAAAAAACTAAACTCACTGCCATCGAATTGATTCCACTCATAGCAACACGTTAGGACAAGGTTAAACTGCCTCTGTGGGTTTCTGCGACCATAAACTCATCGTGGGATCGAAAACCTCATCGTCAGCAAGACTGGGGGTTTCCAACTACTAACCTGGTCGCAACCTTTCAATTATGAAGCTAGCATTCCAATACCTAACCCACCAGACCACCCCACCTGGTAGCACCAGAGTGCGACAAGATCTCTAGTTACTTGGCACAACACTGAGTAAGCACATGTACGCTAACTTTTGTTTCTCTTCTGTACCCAGAGAAATAAAGCAACATTGTATGACTCTACTGAATGTGTTAGTCTGGGTAAACTAGGGAAACAAAATCACAGAAACTCATATGTATATAAGAGAGTTTTATATAAAGGGTAAGTGTACATTAAGAAAGCATCCCAACCCAGTGCTGTCCAAGCCCATAAGTCCAACATTAGCCCATATGTCCGCCACCGATCTACAAAGTCCTCCTCCATCTCACAAAACACACGCAATGACGCTGACTGCAGGAGGAAATGCGAATCAGTGAGCATGTAAGCATTTAAGCACTGGCAGGGGTGTCCACATGGGTGCTCCAGCACCCAGGGCTGCATCGAGGTAGGCCCATGTGGCTTCTCCTTGTGGATATCTTGCAAGACGTGAGCCTTGCCAGCTAAAGCAGGGAGCTGGCTAAGGCAACTGCACTCTGGTCCGACCATCAGAGAGCAAGAGACCCGAGAACTAGAAAGGCAAGACTCACCGAGCCATTTATCTTTCCACCCTTCAATTAATCCCACATGTGTTTATTGGCTAGGTTGGCACAATACACCTTAACTATCTCACTTGACCACTTAACAAAGTTTTGAAAAGAAACGAAAATGCAAGAAAGCAGGAGCTAAACAGTGAAGCTAGAAATACAGAGATAATTCCTTGTACAGATGATTTATATGCCACCAGTTAAGCTATTGTCTCTCAGGTGGTACCTCATTGCAAGAGTAGAAAGCCTCATCTTTCTCCCACAGAGCAGTGGGTGCTTTTGAAGCATTGACTCTCCGGATTGTAGCCTACCACACAACCACTGTGCCACCAGGGCTCAAGGTAGTCTCCAGCTCAAGGTGACCTTATACAGCACTGGATCAAAATGCCGCAGGGTCTTGCGTCCTCTCCATGATAAGTTGTGGTCTCAGGGTTTTCATTGGCGGATTTTCTGAAGTTGATCCATGGCCCTTTCTTCCTAGTTCATCTCAGTCTGTTAAACGTGGCAACACACCGACTTCCAGCCATGGAAGCTGGGATTGCTGTTACTGAGATTGGTGCTGCTGTTGTTATAGATGCTTTTGAGAGGTTTCAAGTCACGGGGACTCTATGTGCAACAGAAAGAAATCAGGCCTGTCCTGCGTCTTCTTCACACCTGTTCCTGTGGCTGTGCCTCTTTTGCAGTCACTCTGCCAATCCCTCTCATCAACAGTCTTGCTCTTTTATGCTGACGCGTTGCTTTACCAAATGGGATGTCTTTCTCCCACTCGGCAATCTCCTCATTACGTATCCAAAGTCCCTGAAACAAATTTTTATCATGCCTGCTTCTAAGGAACATTCTGGCTGTACTTCTTCCAATATAGATTTTTGGTTTGTCTTCTGAAAGTCCAGTATACACTTAATATTCTTCACCAATATGATACTTTAACAACTTTATTCCTTCTGTGGTCTTCTTTATTCATTAATCAGCGTTCACGTGCATATATTGTCGTTTAAAATACTATTGCTAGGTTCAGGTGTATCTTTGTCTTCAAAGTGACCTCTTAGTGGTTGGAAATGGAACGTTAAATCCCTTATGCCCCTCTGGGACATCCCCACTAACCAGTCAATATGTCCTCCTCAGAGGTCTTTGCCTCAGACACTTAGAACTTTTCTGAGCTCGAAAGCTACTAAGCAGAACCCGTTCTGTGAGCCTGAGCCCCAACTCCTGTGAACTCTTGCCCCACATGTCAAAGTATTCCTTATTCCAGCTTCTTCCCTGTGAAATCCCAGCCACAGGAGCAGTAGCTTAATCTTACCCTAGTTCCTTTTATATTACCGCACCATTACATGTTTACTCGTCAAATTCTCCAACATGGAAGCAACAATTCTTCAAATTAAATTCTCTCTGCTGAATACCTGGTATGGCATCTGTCTCGTGACTGGGTCCTAATGGACACATATGTCGAACTCCTTAATTATAGGACAACTGTTTTGGCAGTTATTAGGAAATAATGGCCAAGCACCTCAAAGAGCAAGGAAAAGTGGAGAAAGAAATGAGGGAGCAGGAAGTCCATAAGGAGGAGTAAGGAGAATAAGGCATCTCTTGCTTCCTAGACTGTGAGATACAAAGGAGCCAATGTGCTGACCTCAGCTCCTGCCCCCTGGCAGCCTGAAATAACAATTAGAATCTTGATGTTAATGAGCACGCTGCTAAAAATTAATTAACGGTTGCCATCAACTGCTTGAGCTGGAAAGAACATAAAATGCAAGCTATCAGCCTTCACATAAAAATTTTGCCTTTCTCCAGTTCATGTTCCCATTTTACAATGATTTAATAAAGGAGACTGTAAGAGAAGAGAAGAGAGGAGAGGAGAGAGGGGAGAAGAGGGGAGGGGAGGGGAGGGGAGGACAGGAGAGAAGAGGAGAGGGGAGAAGAGGAGAGGAGAGGGGAGAGAAGAGGGGAGAAGAGGGGAGGGGAGGACAGGAAAGGAGAGGGGAGAAGAGGAGAGGGGAGAAGAGAAGAGGAGAGGAGAGGAGAGGATAGGGGAGGAGAGGAGAGGGGAGGAGAGGATAGGGGAGGAGAGGAGAGGGGAAGAGAGGAGAGGATAGGGGAGGAGAGGAGAGGGGAGGAGAGGGGGAGGAGAAGAGAGGAGAGGAGAGAGGGGAGAAGAGGAGAGGGGAGGAGAGGGGGAGGAGAGGAGAGGAGAGAGGGGAGAAGAGGAGAGGAGAGGGGAGAAGAGGGGAGGAGAGGGGAGAAGAGAGGAGAGGAGAGGGGAGGGGAGGGGAGGGGAGGAGAGCAGAGGGGAGGAGAGGAGAGGGGAGGGGAGGAGAGGAGAGGGGAGGAGAGGAGAGGGGAGGGGAGGAGAGGAGAGGGGAGGGGAGGAGAGGGGAGGAGCTGGGAGGAGAGGGGAGGAGAGGGGAGGAGAGGAGAGGGGAGGAGAGGAGCAGGGAGGAGCGGGGAGGGAGGAAGAGATTGTTCAGCATTCAGTGCACCTCAGTGAATCGTAGCTGTAGGGAAATGAAGCCTGTGATGTTTGTCTCTCTGTCTTGTATGTAAAGATGCAGGGTCCCATTCTGCAGTGTGTAGTAAGGGAACACTGGGGCTGAAGCAACAAAGATTCCATTCTTAATAACCATTCAGAATGAAGCGGCTTCATCTACCCTCCAGTGGCAAAGCTGTGTGCATAGGAGGGGAACAGGCATAAGAAAGCGGGTGCGTCTACCTAGTGTCTTAAAAACCACACAATCTCAGGCCTGTCACTGGCCCAGTACACTTCAAATGGTAGGTGCAACGGAGCGCACACCCAGATAAGAGGTTACAAGGACATTTGACATATTTTCAGGGCTTAATGGATGGCAGAGCTGAGAGAGCCTCAGGGTAATTCTTGTGCTGAAGTAGATTTTTCAAGTTGGGGAAAGAGTTTTTTAAAAATATTTCATTATTTGGTTTGTTTCACCAGTAAAGGTTTCCTCGCCCACCCCCCACCCCCCACCTTTTTCTGGTCTTTACTGCCTGGCAATGGGCTTGGAAATAGAAGGCATTGAACTTGAAAACAGAGGCAGATGTTACTTCATAGGTGAAATAAAGGGGAGGGGGAAACCAAGAGCAAAGCAATTCAAATAACCAGAAAAAGAAGTGCATTGTGATCAGCGTCCTTGTGTACATAGAGACTTGGAGAAATAGTATGAACATGAAATGGATTCTTTTAGCATCATTTATGGAAAACGGAAAATGCAAATGTCAGGGCCCTATTCATTGGCATTCGGTTATGTTTTAACCAACTCCTAGGTGGGAGTTCAGTATCTTCCAGGGAAGGGTCATTATTAATCTCTAGTTAATCACACACCTCACCATCTATCAATTGACTGCACACTGATCTTGTCTCTAGGATACAGGAAGCTACGCCAATGGTATTTCACATTTCAACAGGCTCACCCAGGATGGACAGATTCCACACTAAGACCAACTAAGAAAAAATTCTTGGAAAGCTGCTTCCCCAAATTAGCCAATGAAGGCCCTGTGGAGCACAGAATACTGTCCGAGAAGTTGACTTGCTTACTCAGGCCTATCACCGGGAGGGACCGGCCACCCAAGAACATCACCCTGGGGGAAGGAGAGAACAAGCAAAGGGAGGGAAATTCTCAGTGAGAAGGATGGACACAGTGAGAAGGATGGACACAGTGAGAAGGATGGACACAACAGGTGCCACAGGGCGCTCTCCGACTGCCTGGAAGCAGGCAAGACTTTAGCACGCTATCCACGGAGCTGCCATCAGTTGGAAGTGAGTCAAAAGCAACCAACAGCACCGGGTCAAGCCACCGATGCAACGGTAGGCTGTTCCTCTTCTTGCCTCCAGTGACAGACCCTTGGCTCTCCTGGAAATCTCTTGCATCTTCATGCAGAAGCACAGTTAACATTCTGCAGATTGCGACCAGTCAGACAAGAAAGTTATCTACCCACTTGGAGTCATGGCGAGGATTAGATAATCTATGACAGTGGATAGAGGGACGAAAAGGGAAGAAAAAGAACAGTCTAGTGGATATTTTAAGAAGCTTTGTTTTTACGGCTACGTGACTTTATATAATGGTCTCTTTCTTTTGTAGAAACTGCTTCTACTAAACCAAGTTTGTTAGAGAATGGTTTTCCATGGTGATATTATTAAAAAGTAGTCACAACGGGTGGAATGCATCAGAGACTTTTAAGTTTGTGGGTCATCTTTGTTTTATAGAGGTTTCTATAATATATCATCAGTCATTCATTCATTTGAAATATATAAGAAAAGCAAAAAATCCAAACCACTACCATCAAGTTGATTCAGACGCATAATGCACCTATATAGAATTTCTGAGAATATAAATCTTTCCAAAAGCAGCCAGTCTCGTCTTTCTCCCAGGGAGCTGTTGGGGGGGGTGGGGTGGCGGGGGGTGAACCTTGCAGTTAGTAGCCTGACAGCCTATCACGTAGCACCACGAGGCTCCTTCGCACATGTGGAGCACCTTGTACACACCAAGCTATACTTGATACAGGGGATATGGGGATTAAGAAGTGTATCGATACATTTTACAGCTTAATTCAGAGATTTAGGAGAGTACAGTGTGGGTGGGAACTGGGATAAATCCAAATGAGGAGATGGATGAACCATAAAAACATCCTTAGGAAAGAAGATGTTTGAACTGAAGGACAATAGATGGGGGAGACAATAGGAGAGGGAAGCCAATAACAAATTAGGTCCAGAGTTCACCCTTTGTCTGATCCAATTTCCTATTTCTGCACCTGACTGTCACTGAGTCAGTTCACAGCTTCCCTATAGCCCTTTCCTCTGCACTGTCGGTCTTTCCCTTCCCTGAACTGACATATCTATTTCAGGTTTACTGGACAGACACCTACACCTCACCCACCCCCCAACCAAGCACTATGCGTGGGACATGGCTAGATGACATGCAAATTTTGCAGGGGGGGGCGCATTTCACAGCAGAGCATCTTAAGAGGAGTTTCTTGTGTTTCTTTGAGAAAAGATCTATTTTGAACATCTTTTGTGTTTTGAACCAAGACGTAGACACCATGATTTGACTATGGGATATATCCTGCAGAAAGAACACACACACACACACACACACACACACACACACACACACACACACACACACACACACGTAGACAGTATGCCTGCCAAAGAAAGTTCTGTTCTGGTTTCTCTGCATCTTCTTCTTCCACACATTCCACCACTAGACTTGTCTTTCTTTCAGAGGTCCCTAGGATCCGGGAATCCAGACTATGGGGAAAGCGCACAGGGAGGTAGATTGACACCGCGGCTGCAGTCATGGGCGCAGGCATGGGAAGAACTGTGAGGATGGTGCAGGACTGGGTGGTGTGTGGGGTCGCTATGGGCGGGACCTGACTGCAGGACACCAAGCAATACCAAGGAAGGAGGGTGAAGTCAGATGTCAAGTGAGAACAAAGGTGGTCCCTTAGAAGGAAGCTTTGAAGACCTCTCATTACTGTTATACTAATAAAAAGATTAGACATAGCTACTTACACAACTTAAAAATATGCACTCATCTATATTTACATGTTTTATTTCAGCATTATATCAATAAATTGTATTCATGCGTGACTAGCAAAAAAGCCTAGAAAGATATGCTCTCCACTGATAACCTTTACATTTGAGGGCCAGAACTGGGGTTGGTACAGAGGAAGGGGTGTGAAAGATGTCCTATTTTACTTTGTCCTTTTTGCAGCAAGCATGTGCCAACTTTGTAATTTAATATAACCAATAAATACTTTTGAATGCAAGGCATAGATCCACAGTACTAAAAAAGATCTATGGCATTCATTTCTCCTCCACCCCAAAATCTAATCCTAGATGCCTACAGCTGAAAGGGAGCCCAGGAGACCACCGGCCCAGACAGGGCTGTGGCTCGTCCACCCAGCAGATGGTTGTCTATTCTTTTCTTTCTGTTCTCCAGGAATGGAGAGTGTCCCATGGTAGTCTATTCTTGGGCTCAATTATTCGTCCTCCCTGGAAATTTGTGTCTGAAGAAATTGATTCCCAAAGCCAAGAGACATTGTTGGTAAAGGGTTATTTTTAGTTATTATTCTGAAGCATATGGGTTGAAAGATGAAGAGTAAAAAATAAGTTTCAAATATCAGTCTGTGTGCCAAACAGAAATGATTCTATTGAAGGACTTTCAAGTGACCCAGTATAAATCATTGCATCTGAGACCTTAGAGCAGTGGTTCTCAACCTGTGGGTCGTGACCCCTTTGGGGATCAGACGACCCTTTCACTGGGTCGCCCAATTCATAACAGTAAAAAATTACAGTGATGAAGTAGCAACAAAACTAATTTTATGGTTGGGGGAGGGGAGTTTCACCACAACACCAGGAACTGTATTCAAGGGTACGGCAATAGGAAGGTTCAGAACCACTGCCTTAGAGAGTCCTGGGCTCTGCTAGGCAAATCTCTAATGATGCCTTAAAGACCAAGGTCTCTGGGTTCTTGGCTTAGTTTTGGCATACTTTGCATGCTCGAGTGCTCTAGCATCTACCATCTTTCCATACGACAGCCAGTAATTCTAATCTAAGAAAAGTGCATGGAGAAAGATGTTTCAGAATCCTACAACTCAGGAAAGAAACCAAGAGTCTGATCATCTTTCCTAAGTGTGTTCCTACAGACAAGGCTCCAGGGTCATTACTGCTGTCCTCCTACTTGTAGATAATACAAGTCTTGTCATTCCTGTGCCACCTGCTCCATAGAACATAAATATTCCAAGAAAGCCAGTTGTGGTGGATGGGTGCGGTGTCTGAGGAAGAAATGATGGTTTGACGATGAAGGGCATCTCAAACCACAGGGTTCAATTTAGAGGTGACCTTGACCAAGGTTACACCCAATGAGGTGGTTATTATCATAGAATGGCACATCAAAGACATTTTATTGGATGATCACTTTAGCCACAAATAGAAATGCCTCCCAATCATTGGCCTCAGGCAGTGTAGACCGCACAGATTCTAAAGAAGAAACCAGTCACTAATATTGAGCAAGAGGGGCAAGTATATCAGAAGGTTACTGTTAATACAGAGCTCCTGGATGGTGCAAGTAGGTAACACAGCAGATCACTAACCAAAAGTTTTGTGGTTCAAGTCCATCCAGAGGAAATGCAAATTAAAGGACAGACAATCTACTTTTGAAAAATTAACCACTGCAAACCCTATGAAACGGATTTCTAGTCTAACATACAGAAGAGTGTGCAAGTGGTATGGTTGATATGCATAAGCATATGCATATACAATAGTGCTAATTAGCTACCACTCCTTTTTTCCCCCTGAGGGTCTATCTGGAAACTAAATTATTTTTTTAAATCATTTTATTAGGGGCTCATACAAATCTTATCACAATCCATACATACATCAATTTTGTAAAGCACATTTGTACATTCATTGCCCTCGTTCTCAAAACATTTGCTCTCCACCTAAGCCCCTGGCATTAACTCCTCATTTTCCCCCTCTCTTCCTGCTCCCAACCTCCCTCATGAGCCCCTGATAATTTATAAATTGTTATTTTGTCTTATCTTGCCCTGTCCAACATCTCCCCTTACCCACTCTTCTGCTGTCTGCCCCCAGGGAGGAGGTCACATGTAGATCCTTGTAATCATTTCCCCCTTTCCAACCCACTCTTCCTCTACCCTCCCAGTATTGCCACTCAAACCACTGGTCCTGAAGGGATCATCTTCCCTGGATTCCCTGAGTTTCCAGTTCCCATCTGTACCAGTGTACATCCTCTGGTCTAGCCAGATTTGTAAGGTAGAATCGGGATCATGATAGTGGGGGAGGAGGAAGCATTTAGGAGCTAGAGGAGACTAATTCACTCACTCACTCTCTCACTCACTAATTCACTCACTCTCTCTCTCTCTCACTTACTAATTCACTAACTCTCTCAAGAAAAGATTAAAAAAAAATTCAAGTCTGCTTGGATTCTTTTTACTAAAAAAAAAAAAAAGAAAAAAAAAAGGAGCTAGAGGACAGTTGTGTGTTTCATCTTTGCTACATCGCACCCTGACTGGTTTGTCAACTCCCCAAGGCTCCCACTCCTTTAATCCCTCTTAAATCTGCTAAATTTTATACAAACATTCCAAGTCCGATTTTCTTGCAAACCTTTAGTCATGGAGGGTGTAGGAGACATAGCTATTTTCAGGCACAGTAAGTACAGCGATAATCGAATATAATATATCAAGTGATAACTTTTATGAGTGTAAAGAAACTGTGATTTGCTTTCATTCACAATTCTGATGATCTTGTTAGGACTTGAATTCAGTATTACATATTGTTCCCTAAAGGTTGCATAATATTGCTTCATATTCTAAGTAGGGAAATAAAGAGAAAGGCCTTTGTATTTTGAAGAGGGATGGCAACTGACTTAGAAGGTTGAAGGTCTAGAAAGTTGAAGCCTTGTTGCCTACATAGCCAAACAAGATATTTTGGGCCATGGGTAGATGGATGAGGAGGTCTGATGCTTAGTTAACAAAGCTTCATCAAGAGTGTCATTTAGAAAATGAAGCCCTCCCCGAGGTGTGGCCCTTGAGTTGAGAAAAGGACAGGCTGATGCTGCCTGGAGTCCTGGGAGCTGAGCCTTCCTTAGAATGCGGCTGCTCTTAGTTACTGTCACGTCAGCTACAATTCATGACAACATGACACCAAAGGAAGCATTGCCTGGTCCTGGCTGTCTTCATTATGGGAGTAGACAGTTTCATCTTCCTCCCGCAGAGAACTGGTGGGTTAGAACCACTGATCTTACAGTCTACCGCCCAATGCTTATGCCACAGAGCCACCAAAACCCAACTCACAGTCACTAGGTCGATGCCGACTCATAGTGAGACTACAGATTAGAACAGAACTGCCCCTGTGGGGTTCGGAGGCTGTGGATTTTTACAGGAGAAGGGTTTCCTCTTTCTTGGAGCTGCTGGTAGGCTTGAACTATTGACCTTGTGGTTACAGTCAGACACTTACCCCACAGCCTCACCAGGGTTAGTTATGAAATATCAGCCAAACTTGGTTTAAGAGACATAGTTGGCTTTCTTCACCGGTGGCCATCGCCACTCTCATATGAAAGTTATTCAATTGGTCTCAGTTCAAGGGAAGTGTATTGACTGTCTTCCAGGTGCCACTGAGGAGTCCTTGATGAATGATCTATCTTGACAATAAACAGATGGTGCCCATCGTTTCCTGGCAAATCCCAGCCCAAACATCCTGGGTGGTCTCTGAGAGCTCATGTAGCATGAAGGGCTGACCAAACAGAACTCTTCTGCTCTTTCATTTATCCTTGAATGTCACTCACATACATCAAGCATGCATGTTGCGTCTGGGTTGGTAAAATAGTTTAGATATAATGACATGATCTCAAGGGCTGGGAGAGTGGAGTTGGCACCAAAAATTGCTGCCCACCTCATGGGGTCCTCAAACACTTTTTAAATTAAGAAAGCTCTCTTTTTCAACCTCTTATAAATACAGCTCACAATTATATTGAATAAAGCCACAGGCTGTTATTTGGAAACATAAAACAGGCACATGAACAAATTCACAGCAGGGTAACAATTTTCTTTTCCTTTTTAACCTCTTGAAAATTCCAACCTCCCCACCCCCCAACTGCTCTTTGGAGAAAATAAAGACAATGCAGTTAAAATGCTGTCCCTGAACTCCTCAGCACACTGCCAGGAGGGGAGGATTGAAATGGCTGCAGCAGGTGGGCTCCCTGTTTACTTTCTTTGCACATTTGGAGCACCCACATTTGATGGTCTCTGTCTTCACCTGAGGAACCCAGATCAGATCAAGCTCCGTTCCTGACCACATGGAGAATCCTCCTCCCAAAGGGAAAATTCTTGTGACCGCTATATCCGACACAAAAGCCTCCTGGCAGTTACCGAGCAGGTGTTTCAAACTAGAGTTCCCCCACCTTCTCTCCCCTTCTGCTTTCACACAGAAGTTGATCAAGCACGGCTTTAGATTTTCACACTACACCTTCTTATTGGGGGGTCTCTTTTTTGCTTCCCCTTTCTTCCTTTTTCTAAACCAGAAATAATAATCTGTGTCTTCCTTCTTACTGCTTCAAAGATCAAATAATGCCTCACACGCTTGGCTTCAGGTTGCTCTTCTGAAAGTGCCTGTAATCAGCTACTCACCAAAAGGTGAGTGGTTGGGACAGATCCTCTGGGTCAGCAGAAGAAATGCCTGGCAAACGGCTTCCATAAAGATTACAGGCCAAGGCAACCCCATGGAACTGGGTTCTACTCTGTCGAACGTGTGATCGCCATGCACTAAGCTGCCTGAATGGTAGCCTCCACCAAAGGTAATCTAAGTAGTACTGCTGTGCCGTCCTTTAGGTTCCCCCAGGATCTAATAGTTCTTAGTCTTAGGAAATTGGTTGGTCATTTGTTGGTTGCTTGTTTTTCTGTCAGAATCACTTGCTTCTTGTCCTTACTCCAAGTGATTTCTCAGTCCTTGAAGAAGATGGAGATGTTTTACAATCTTGCATGGCAAAGCACCTTCACTGAAGAGTAGTGGGTGTTTGTGGAGTGTGTCCCTTGTTAACAAAGGACTGTGGCCTGCATTGTCTTATGTGATCATCTAACCCCATGTCTTCATGGGACACCTGGGAACAGGGACCCGCCCAGTTCACACGGTGCTATGTCGGGTTGGCGGAAGGGTTCAGTTCTCTCAATAGGCAACATAGGGGTACCATTTCCTCATTTCCTGGATTTCCTTCTGAACTTGTGCCCAGCACCCCACTTGTTTTGAAGTCTACAGAGACATTTCCGAAAGGGGCCAAGAATCCATAATGAAGTCTCACATTTCTCAACAGTAAATAGTGGTGTAAAATGCAAGTGTGTAAGAAGGACCTGCTTTCTGCTACCAGGAACCTTGTAGCACCTCACTCTGGAACCTGGGAGGCGAAGAGTGAAGTTTGGAGCCATTGTGAGTGATCTGTCTGCACAGGCAAGGAGGCCATCTGAGACAACCCTTGAGGCCTGGTTGTCAGTCACCAAAGATTTGCTGAGCTGAAGTGAATTTAAATTGAACAATAAGGATCCAAAAGTCTGGAGAGACGGAAGAATCTAACCAAACTCTCACAACAAGAAGATTGCAAATCCCTGGTTGTTTGCGCCAATAATACCATCTGATCTCTAGGGACACCCTCCCCTTTAAGAAACCTACGAGTTTTACACTCTTTGAAGATTAGCTGGCTGTTCTCTCTCTTGTACTCTGCTCTTCATTTCTCCGTCCAACGCCTCACCTCTTACTTGCCTGTAATGAATTCTCCAGTGTTTACCCAGACTACAGCTATAGGTTGATCTTTTACTTTTTAATTTCCAAGGTGCAAATAATTTATCCCTACTTAGAACTCATAGCAAATTCTGATTTACCCTTTCCCAGAGATTAGACGGATATACCTTAAAGCTCTATTTAGATTATTTTACAAGTTTATTATGTAAGGTGATCTGATAAAAGGAAGAAGAGTAAGCTTATCACATTCCTAGTATGACCAGAGTTTATCAATCGCTGTCTTCTTTCCCTCCCTCCCTCCCTTCAACTCAGTAAAATACTGAGTTGGAGAAATATCCAGATTGACCACCTTTCCTTCAATTTAACTTGGGCAATCTACTTACGACTCCAGGACCTTGGTCTCCTCACTTGTAAAACTGGCAATACTGGGAGTTCTTAATCATGGACTGTATTGAAAGGAGTGAAAGTAAGGGATGACTATAAAACGCTCACCATACAAGGCATTTACAAAAGAACTTCAAGGTCAATAATGGCTGCTTTGGTGAATACAGTCCTCTCCAGATGAGTCGAGGATCACTGCCACCAGCCTGTTGCTGGTCTGTGCACTTGGACACACTGTGAATGTTATCGCCTATCCTGGCCATTAGTAAAGATGGCGATACAGTTGAGCATGGTAATGAAAACCTTTAAACCCTATGATAAAGATGATAAAGGGTGTAAGAAGCATCCTGACTACTTCTTCCGAGACAGATTTGTTAGTTCTGTTGGTGGTCCATGATATTTCCAGCATTCCTCTGCAGCAGCATCATACAAATGCACTCATTCTTCTTTGAGTTCCTTATTCAATGTCTGACTTTGACATGCATATGAGTTGCCTGAAAATGCCATGGCTTGGGTCAGGCACACCTCAGTAGTCAAAGTAATATCCTTGCTTTTCAACACTTTAAAGAGGTTTTGTGCAGCAGATTTACCCAATGCAGTGCACCCTTTGATTGCTTGACTGCTGATTCCATGAGCTTTGATAGTGAATCCAAGCAAAATGAAATCTTTGACAAGTTCTATCCTTTCTCCATTTATTCTGATGCTGTCTGTTGGTTCAGGTAGGAAGATTTGGGATTTCTTAACATTGAGTTGCAATCTGTCCTGAAGATCAGTCTTTGATTTTCATCAGCAAGTCCTTCGAGTCTCCTCCCTTTCAGAAAGCAGGGTGTGCCTTCTGCATATCACACTTTAACAATCAGCATTCCTCCGACCCTGGTTCTGGGTTCTCCTTGTTACAGTCCAGTGTCTTGGATTGTTTGCTCAGCATACAGATTGAATAAGTGTGGTGAGAGGATAGAACCTGACATATGCCTTCCCTAAATTTAAATCAGGGAGCATTCCTTGTTGTATCATAATGGCTCCCTCTTGAAGGGAGGGGGAGTGATAGAATCGCAGAGCAATGAGGGAGCAGAGCACAGCACTGATGGAAGGAAGTATTGGAGACCTCAGACTGGAATTTGTTGGGACCAGATTGTGAAGGACAATACTAAAATGGATATTTTATTTAGATAACTACTAGACACTGAAGTAGAAGACTACCAGAGTGAATGTGTTTTGATGAAGATGCTTCCAGTTGGAAAATGGATTGGGAAGGATAAAGGTGACAGGGCTTTTGTCACTGCTCAGGCAGGACATGTGTGAGTGGCCTGTGTGGTGGCCTGGGTTGAGAGTGAGGACAGACGTGTGTGGACAACAACATTCTGGGAAAGGAGTGTCCAGATGGCATGGCCACAGTGGCTGCTGCAGGTAGAGCACAGGTAAGTATGTCCAAAGTATCTAAGATCCCCAAAGACACGCTTGGTGCAGTTGTGTGTTGGAGTGTTGATTTTTGATAGAGAAATTCCTCACAGGCTTTTCTAGACCTTCATCTTTGTAGAAGTAGATCAATCACCTGGTCTTTCTCTCACACCACCAATCCTTTGGTTAGCAGCCAAGTGCTTAACCCCACATGCCGCCAGGGCTCCTTTGGAAGATGCATGAAAAAGCCGGAGCCCTGCCTTGATGGTGGCAAAAGTAGAAATCTAAATATAGATGAAATATTTATTTTCCTTTTTAATGAAAAGCCCAAATGAAGTGCTTTCTCAACAACCCCTGAGGCCATTCTAGAAAATGAACTATAATAAATGAGACCCACTCATCCTCAAAGACTCATCCACTTCTCAGGCAAGGCTAAATTCTTCCTCCTTACAGTTCCACGATGTCACAAGCTGAGCTCAGTCAAGCCACTTTGAAATGGCATTCAAATTGCCTTTACTTACTGCTCTAAATGTCAAAGCCACTGGAAGGTAGGGGAAACCACAGCCTCTTGCTCATCCTTGCCTTCCGAGTTCCTGGTCTATAGATGTGCTTTGTAAAAGACAGTAAGTGAATGAACAATGGCAGGAATGAAGGAATCCAACTATTGGCTACATCATTATGGGAACCACTCATACATGACAGAAGACCCGGACACAGCAATGCATTTCCCCTCTTCTGTTTAAACCTAATGGCTACATGCTGGAGTGCAAAGGGAAAGGGCGAAGGTGTGAACGCACCAGGTCCTTCCCCAGAAACACTCGACCATCTGCATCTGTAGACTACACCTACGAAATCTTAACCCCAATGCGAATCCTAGCCCCAGCCTAGTCTTAACTCTAACCCTCCCCTGTGGGGTCATTTTACTGTGCTCTGTATGGGTAATGTGAGTCAGAGTGGACTTAACAGCACAGATAGAGTATGCATTTGCCCTCACCGTGTGAATGGAAGGCACACACTGGACTTAGATGGCAGGTTCAAGCTAATCTCAAATGTTCCCTTCCTTACAGTAAAAAATAGCTTGGTTCCTGGATTCAGTCATTTCTACGTTCAGATAATGTATTACGAAGGCACGACCAATCATCCAGAATATGATTTGTATTTGAGGAAGTACAGCTTTAAGAACACGAGGGACAAAGGGATGCGCCATTCAGCTTTAACAGTTAGAGGACTCCTGCCAGTGTAGTGGTTACACACTGGGCTGCTAACCGCAAGGTCAGCAGTTTGAAACCGCCAACTGTGCCATGGGAGAAAGTTGGGTTTTTCTACTCCTGTGAAGAGCTACAACTTCAGAAACCTGCAAGGGCAGTCCTACCCTGTCCTACAGGGTAAGTCAAAAGGGAGTCGAGGGCAGTGAGTGTGAGTTTTCTGTTTTAACATTTCTCACATAGAAGTAGATCATTAGGTTTGTGGACTGAAAAATAAATCCATAACAGGGTTACTGTGGGTTCGACAATACACTACAATGAGTTTGCAATTCATTAATTCTATCAACATCTGCGAACACTTGAAAAACAATAGGGGATTTATTAAGTCTGCAAGCATTGTGAGGTAGACGTATAGAATTACAGAGCCTGTAATATCCAAGAATCTTTTCTGTCTTCTGCTGATACTTTGGAAACCTTTGGTGTGGATTAAACGAGTAGTAAAGGAATTCAGGACATGGTTAAAATGTAAATGTCTGTTTCGGGGTGCTGTGTTAGTCTGGGTTGACTAGAGAAACAAATCCAGAGATATTCCGATGTGTATAAGAAAGAGTTTTATATAAAGAGTAATTGTATATTAAGAAAACATCCCAGGCCAGCCCAGATCAAGGCCATAAGCCTGTTTTAGCCCGTATGTTCAATACCAGTGGGTGGAAAGTGTGGATCCAATGGCGGTGGAAGCATGTCAGTGTTGGTGTGGGTCTCCACGTGGCTTCTCCAGCTCTAAGGCTCTGGTTCCATCAGGGAAGCTCCATGTGTCTTGTCAGCAGGAAGACAAAGCAGATAGAGTGTGTGTCTGACCTCCAGTGAGCTATTTATCCCCATAGCACCTCCAAATTAGGTCATCAAGCTGCGACCTGATTGACGGGCTAACCTCCACCCCTTCTCTCTTAATCATCTCACATTCACACCATATTATGTAACTACCACAGGTGCATACTTCAAAATATTTTACTCAAAAGCTATTACTGTGAATAGAAAAGGAGGAAAAATGCAAGGATATTCTGTGCAGCATCTTGTCCCTCTGGAACTGCTCTGGTCCTTAGTCTGCTCTGCGCACTACGATCTTCTGTTGTTTTTATGTCTGTTTCATGAAGCATCACCCTTCTACATGCTGCTAAGTTGTTAGGTACTTTTGAGTTGGTTCGGACTCATAAAAACGACCCTGTGAATAACAGAACAAAACTGCGTATTGGTTCTGTGCCACCTTCAGGATCCTTGCTGTTTTGAACCCACTTCCGCAGGAACCATGTGAGTCCATCTCTTCAGAGCTCTCCCTCTATTTCTGCTGCTCCTCCACTTTCTCAAGCTTTCTCAAGTTCTTCTCTAGGGACTGGTGCCTCCGGACAACACATCCAAAGAATGGGACATGAAGTCCGCAACTTCCTCGCTGCTAAGGAGCATTCTGGCTGTACTTCTACCAAGACAAATGTGTTTGTTCGCCTGGCAGGTCATTGTCAACTCCAAAACTCAAGCTTCTTCACCTTCTTCCCCTTCGGGGCATAATCATGTCCTACTCCTGGCAGTAATGAGCTATGTGAAAGGTTCATCCCAGCAGCTAGGCTGCAAACATTTTGTCAGAAGACCCAGAGAGTTTCTTTCTCTCACTTCCATCCACGTTCTAGTAGACTTTGTGGCAACCAAGCCATTGTTGGCTTCTGAATGTGGTTGTTGATGTTCTGCTAGGAGGAGTACATCCAAGCATAGTTCTATCAGGAATAAAGCATGAGCAGTGGGGTCAGACCAGGAGAGAGTGGATCTGTGAGCGGTGGTTGGATTTGGGATGTAGGAGGCAGAAAGAAGCGCTGATGGGGTGGGGCCTGGCGTCCACTTGGCTTGCAGTCAGCACCATGGAGCCTTCCATCCCGACAGCTGCCAAATTAGTCTCCCTCCAGTCACGATCCTTCCTCCAGTTAGCGTTACTTAATGAATGGAAAGAAGCTGCAGCTACCTCTGGCCATTAAGTGTCTTTGTGTGTGTGTGGCTATGTGAGCGTTGAAGCCTGCTCTCAGCCAGATACGGCGGCAGCCATGGAGGGGGCCCGCTGTGAGGCAGATGGCAGTCAGACCAATGTGTGCGAGGCAGGTTCTCCTTTGAAAGCCCTTGCCAGAGCCAAGAGGCTTATGCCTTAAGTGTTAATTAAAGACAAACCCCACCATTCTTGGAGGAAGTTCGGTTCCTGGGGCCGGGAAGATGGCCACCCACACTCTGTAGCCTGCATGTTCGCGGGCTCCTCTTCCTCTGCAGGACGGACATCAGAACTGTAATACGAAACGTCTCTCTGGGTCCCAAAGAAAGCGAATAGCTCAGGATGAATAACCGCAAAGACAGCACATCAATCCAGGCACTTACATTTCCCACTGAGACACGAGCACCAGGAGATCCTAAACAAGCACCTACTGAGCGTTGTTTCCTTTTCAATAAAACACACTGTCGGACCTAAAGATGCAAGCTGAAATTTATGAATGTAAAATAAAAGTTTTAGAGATGGTAGCCTCCCAGGCTTAAATTCTTCTGAAAAGAACTCTCATAATTTGGTTCCTGATGCTCCTGTGTTACTTATAGTCTTGTGACAACGGAATCCAGGCCCAAAGCACCAAACCCACTGCCTGGAGTCTATGCTGACTCATAGCGACCCTACAGAACACGGTAAGACCGAACTTCTGACTTTACGGTTAGCAGCCCAAAGCATCACTGTTACGCCACCAGGGACCTTTATGATACCTAGGGCCCAGTGACTTTATAGGTGTGACTCAACCTGGAAAACTCTTTCTTCCAAAAAATAAACCCAAAACCCTCTTGGACTAATTCCAACTTGTAAGCTTCAAACACTGTGAAGTTAGCATATAAAACAGAGGTTCCCATCCTATGGGTTGCAACCCCTTTTGGGGTGGGGGGGGCATCAAATGACCCTTTCACAGGGGCTGCCCAATTCATAACAGTAGCAAAATGACAATGATGAAGTAGCAACTAAAATAATTTTATGGTTGGGGATCACCACCACCTGAGGAACTGTATGAAAGGGTCGTGGCATGGGGAAGGTTGAGAACCACTGATTATAAAGAAAGAAAAATAAATCAAACTCAGTACTCGGCAGTTTGGGTGGCTTGAGTCAACTTCTCACTCATCATGAGCCCCTGTGACGTCAGACTAGGTCACATGACCAGGGTTTGGGGGGGCTGTCATCTCTGTGGAAGCAGATCACCAGGTATTTTCCCTACTGATCTTCTGGATGACTTGGAACCACCCACCTTTGTCAAAGTACAGACCCTTCAGATCTCATGAGTTCCCCTAGGGTTTTTTCATTTTTCCTAGTAGGAATTCTTTCCAGAGTTAGTTCTTATAATCCCATTATCCTAAGATGACTTCTCTGAAGCTATCCACGGATTGCAGAGATTTGGTTGAATTTTATTGGAATCCACCTATGCATGTATGAATTGGAACCTTAGTAGCAATACTTTATGACTGCTCTCCTGTTTTCAGATGGGCCAATAGGCTTTCCCCAACTCCAGTGTGCTTCCTAGGTCCCAATCAATTGATTGTCCATTCTTTCTCCTCGAAGCAGCTTTACTTTGGAAGCTACTCTAATATTTCACCGTAGAAACACACAAGCACACGGATGCAATTCTATTAGTTCCATGGTTGAAGAGGGTGAACCTCGGGGCCACTGCAGATTAATTGTGTAGCCCTGGGGAAACACATAGGGAATTGCTCACCAAATGATTTCTCTTCTTTTCCCTGCTTTCCCAACAAGACTATGTTTCCCACCCGTCCTTGGATGTTGGTGCAATCATGTGACAGTATTCTGGGCAGTGGACCGTGGGGGGCAAGTGACATATACCACATGTGAGGCTGTATTCCTTCTCCCGGTTAACCAGCTGAATAGGGATCCCTTCAAGGACATCAAGGAATGGGACACCAGGTTCCTTTCAAGACACTCCCGCCCTCGATGGCTGGGTCCCTGAAGGATTGCTGGTCTAGGAAAGCCCATGTTGGATAATTTGGATAAGAAGTGACCTCATGCTTTACCAAACCGCTGCCATTTGGGGATCTCGTGTTAGCATATAGCTCACTTGATAGGCTTCATGTCAGTGGAATGACTAAGGTTAATACTCTCTGTGGATGCTGTGTAGAGGGGAGGTAGGGCTAAGGGATCTCATGGGTTCAGAGGCTAGTATGTAGTCGATGTGAAGGCACAACAAAAGCAAATGAAGCAATCATAGCATTGAGGAGTTAACATCCCCACCCCCAGCCAGTCCTGGGGCTTTGGGGCTCGGCTCAAAGGGAGTCCCTCTGGGACATGGGGGTTCAATGAATGGTGTGACCCTTTGCCTGGGCATTCCTACACAGTAGGGTATGCTGGGCCCCTCTAGAGTTTCCCATATGGGCTTCAATAAATTTCCTCCCTTTTGTTAAAAAAAAAAAAGGAATTGAGGAGTTAGATTCTCTATGCTTCTCAGTGGTGATGTTTCTCGCCACTATTTTTTAGGTGCACCTTGGACGAGGGAGATTAGAGGGTGAAGGTCTCCCTCCCACTGGCCTCCACCATTCTCCTGCTGATAAACCAAATCCAAACTCACTGCCCATCGAGTGATTCTGACTCACAGAAATGCTATAGGACAGGGTGGAACTGCCCCTGTGGGTTTCCCAGACTGTAACTTCTTAGGGAAGTAAAACCCGTTTTTCTCCACGAGTGAGTGGTTGATGCAAACTTTAAGTGCACAGGGCCACCATAGTTCACTGAATAGAAGAGGGAAAAATGAAGCCTGCAGATTAGGATGACTTGGGGGTCAGATGAACTGCCCAGACAACCCCAGCTGGAGAGCAGGGGCTCGGGAGTCAGCCGTGGTGGTGTTCAAGAAAGATAAAGAACAGTCCGTGTGAGCTGAGCTTCTTTGAGAGTTACAACATCTCATTACCACTCCTTTCCTTCCAGCTGCTAATGGCCAACAAAGTGCAGAAATAGAGCAAATGAGTGTTTTTCCAAAATTAGAAGATGTCTGAGTTTTACTTGCTTGAACTTCTGAGCTTGTATAGCTCCTGAAGCTTCCGGGGCTCAGGCTCCTCATGTTAGCCATAGCTCACAGAGTAACCAGGGTCTCACCGCCGAAGATAACCTTATTTTCTCATTTGTCAAATTAATAGCTATTGGTGTATAATAACTGAGTAATATATATTGAATGAATGAGAATGTATTATGGGGAAGGATTCCCACCTGTTCACCAACACCCCACCCCCCACCCAGAACATGGGCAATGGAGAGGACAGAAGTCACACTGATTAAGTGTGATACCATTTTACAGCCAGCTCGTTTTGTCCTTTGCTAATGAAGGGGTATTCACCTCAGCCGAATTAATCCAAGTTAGAGAAACGCCTTGATTTTAAAATTTAGTAACTTAGAACCAGGCAAGATGGCTTCCCAACTAGCCTAGACAGACAGTTTTCTACTTTATTTGAAATACTGTCAAGGAAAAAGATTCAATGGGCTCCCTCAATAAATGAGTGTGATATCTGACCAGCTTATCTGACGACCTCCTTCCCCTGAAGCTGGTGCTCCTTGTTCTGTCCTTGGCGGTGATAGCAAACAGCTAAAACCACTCTCTGCACAGCTGAAGACCTTGTGAGGTAAATTATACAAGATCTGATCCCCACTCTCAAAGAACATACAATCTACCAAAGGGGAGAGAAGACACACGAATTTATTAGCTATGCCTGAGTGAGACAAAGCTATTTGAGACAAGGCATTCCAATGACCCTTTATACGTGGCAGCACACTATGGTGTGCGGTGAAGAGTCCTTTGTTGTTGGTAAACCAGCTCTTACAGAGGGTAGACCACAGAGATGCCCCCCTTTAACAAGCAGGAAGGCCAGGAAGCATGGGAAGCCTGGAGGGCTCATTCATTAGGAAGAAAACTTTTCATTTAAGCCACTGGTATTTGGTCTCTGTTCTAGAAGTTAAAGTTATATCCAAACTAATTCATTTATATCTAGGTGTGTATACATAAGATCACATATTGGAATATAGACATATATATATATATTACATATTCATATATATCCCTATACCTGGATGATACAAAGAGCTAATGCACTGGGCGGCCAACCCAAAGGTTAGCAGTTCAAGTCTACCCACTGGAAGCCCTATGAAGCACAGGGCAACTATAATGCACATGGGGTTATCATGAATTAGAATAGACTCTACAGCCAAATATCTGTATTACATATTTATATTTATACATGCATATAATGTATATACTATACATTTATACACATAAATATATGATACGTACACACATATGAATTTAGTGAGTCACTCAAATCAGGGAATATGATACAGTACTAGAAGTTAATTTCTGAGCGCCCATTGGCAGATTATGGATGGCAGTGAAAGACGTAGGTCCATTTGCAGAAGCCCACATGGATTAGGCCTCCACGGAACTTCTTCGGACCCTTACTTAACAGAGGCTGTGAAGGCAGCGGCCTCAGGTGGAGGCACTGGGAAGTGGATTACTTCCACCCTGCTTGAGACAGTGCACGGAGAGGGCAGTCTTCCCAAGAAGTAGGCCTGGGTGTGTTTCTGGTAGAGGTCACTGTACTGGGATTGCAAAGTCATGATTGTCTTGGTTGGAAGGCCCTAAACCAATTTTGTAAGCTCGTCTGTCTATGGGTTTCAGTCATGGCTCCATTCCACTTCTGTAGTCCCATGTTTATGTGTGAAGTACTGATCTGCTGCCAATCATGCTTTTGTGAACATTTCCTTTGCCCTCCGATGTCCTTTTAAAATCTCTTTATCTCAGCAAACCATGGGACACATGGATGACCTACCGCTAATGGCTCCCTCATTAGGATGATGCATCTTTGTCCTGTTTACGACTTAATAAATGCTCTCCGTAAATTATGTTGGAGATTTGTGCTCTCTTTTGTACCCTACAATAAGACCCAGTATAATTCATCTTCCTTTTTTTACTTTTTGGCCTTGATGCAGACTAACCTTTAGAACTTACTAGTGAGAAGGCTGGCAGTTCAAGCCTACCCACTGGCACCTTGGGAGACCAAGCTGGAACAGGACCAAAAACTCAAAACCAAGGACCTAACAAAACTTCCACCGAATGCCTGGTTCACATCAAAGGGGCAGCTGGGCAGCCGCGTGCCAGAAACCAGGACCGTTTTTGCACAGGAGACAGATCCAGAGAGAGTCTGCTGCCGGCTACCACGTCTCAATCTGAGCGAAGCTCATATCAAGCTTCATCTATGCTTTGCGCAGGAAGCTTGCTCTCCTGTGCCACACTAGGCAGGAGGCAACTCTGGCTAGCATTGGGAATGTGGAAGCACATAGCTACAGAGGGAAGTCTTGAAACAGATCCGCAACAGGGCTGGCAGCACTCCTGACCCAGTCGGAGCTGACACACAATCTCTCCATGTTCATTAGTTTCCATCTCTCTTCGTCTAGATGCGCTCTAATAAGGGATTTGAATTTTCCATCTTCTTTTCCCTTTACTAGACCTCTGATGGAGCTATTAATGAGTGTGAAATCGCCACAGGGCAGGCAGCCTTCAAGACAAATGGATGAAACAGATGGCAAGACTAAGCCACAAATTGGATAAGGCCATTAAGAACCCACTCATCATCACTATTAAACATTCAAGAGGTGGTGTTTCTGCACATGAACTTGACAGTATAATAGAAGTCACAGACACTCTGGGGCTCAGTCTCAATATCTGTAGAAGGTGGGTCTGGGATTAGCTCAGCGGTTATGAAAACAGCTCGGAAGGATTTGAGGAGTCTGAAAGAATCCTACCCATCACCTCAAGGGATCTGAGAAGGACTCAGGTCTGTATCTCAACAGGAGCCGCCTGGCATGTGCAAGCCATCGGATAGCTGTGGGTGGGCGGAGAAGGGAAACAAGTGGGTCCCTCTGCTAAAACCAAGCTTGTGAATCACTCAATCAAGAGAAGAGGCAAACTCTGATGGTCTCTCTGGCTCAGACAATCGGTAGCTGCACTGAACAAATGTTGCACCTCTGTCTAAGCTGTTTTTCTCTCTGGGGACATAGATAGGGTTAAGAAGAAGAAAGTCGTTCTCCACCCACTGAAAAACAACACCCTGCCTTATAGCTAATGTTCATCGTAAGACATAAATCTGCTGCTGAAAAAGTTAGCTTTTGAAATAGGATTTTAAAAAGTGTATTTGAAAGAAAGGCCATTTAAACATTATGCACAAAGGCACCATATTTATATGATTCCCTGGTCTCTGGTTGTTAGAACTGTAACTTACAGTCAGCTAGAGCAAGCGGTGCCAGGCGGCGTGCCTGGTGTCAGGAGAAGCAGTTATTTTAGAAAGCTAGTAGACCCTTAAGCCCTAGTGGCATAGCGGTGAAACACTCAGCTACTAACCATAAAGTCAGCGGTTCAAAGCCAGAAGAAGCTCTGTAGGAGAAAAGACCTGGAGATCTGTCCAGTAAAGATTTCAGCATTGGAAACCCCACGGGTAGTTCAAGTAACATGCTCTCCTATAGAGCAGCAACTGTCAACTTGTGCCTTGTGACCCCTTTGGAGGTCAAATGACCCTTTCATAGCGGTCACCCGATTCATAACAACAGTAGCAACATTACAGTTACAATGAAGTAAAATAATTTTGTGGTTGGGGGTCACCACCACATGAGGAGCTGTATCACAGGGTCGCGGTGTTAGGAAGGTTGAGAACCACTGCTATAGAGTCATTCACTGCAAATCAGAATCAACTCGAGGGCCATGGCTTTAGGTTTGGGTTTGGTTTGGATTTCAGAAGCACAAACTGAAACGTTGGAAAGAAATGTGGGAAGAGAAAGGGTAGGAACCAAGTGGGAACACTTACTTGAATGTCATCAGGGTGTCTCAATAGTAGCGACTTGGACCTTGATGTCCGTGTTGAAGTGCGTCCAGTGAAGAGGACCTGGCCGAGGGCAGAGGCAGAGCTCTAGGTGGTGAGGCTCTAGTTTTGTCACAGGAGGGCCTGGGCTCAGCCTTCTACACCCGCACTCCCATCCTCCAACGCCACAGTGCATCGGACACTGTGTGGGGATCTTCTCACTGCAGGGGTTCACTCTTTCAAGTCTGAAGGTGCAAACCAATAACAACAGGTCACATCTCCTTCATTGGGCTATGGAATTTATTAAGAAATAGGCAAAAACAGAACAAAATCTCCAAAATTCAAACTCGCTGCCATTGAGTTGATTCTGACTCATAGGGACCCTGTCGGACAGGGTAGAACAGCCTCTGGTTTTCTGATAACTTTTTATGGGAGTAGAAAGTCCTGTCTTTTTCTTGGAGTGGTTGGTGGTTTTGAACTGCTGACCTTGCAGTGAGCTGTCTAGCACATAACCACTGTGTACCAGGGCTCCTAATATTCCTATTACTAATATTAATACTCCTAGGAAAAAACCCAATACTTAGAAGTTAAGGAATATGGGAATACAACCTGGGTTGATGACTTTACCTGGGACAGTCTGAAGATGCAGCAATGTGGGAGCAATGCTCCGGAGAGGCCCCATCAAGCAGAAGCCCGAGGATACCCATTCTTCAGCTCCTCTGCACATGACGAGGGAGCCTTTGAAACTCCAAGGCCTTAGATTTTAGCTCAAGTTAATTAAAATAGGGTGTCTAGAGTTAGGATGTGTATTTAAGGTTAGGGTTAAAGTATTTCATAGTATTTAAATATCCATAGTATTTAAAAAGAGCGCTAGTGGAGTCATGGTTTAAGCATTGAGATTCTAACACAAGGTCAGCAGTTCAAACCCACACAGAGCCTCTAAAGGAAAAGGAAGAGTTTGTCCATGCCTATAAAATATTTAAGTCTTGGAAATAAAAAGCAGCAGTTCTACTCTGTCCTATACAGTCGTTATGAATTGGAATAGACTCAATGGCTGTGAGGTGAGGTGAGTTGAGGAGACTCCAATGTTTATTGTAGTAGTTAAATAATCTGGTGTCAACTTGAAACTATTAAGAGTGAAGGGGTGGAGTTTAGCTTTTCAATCAGATCACAGCTTGATGACCTCATTTGGAGGCACTACAGAGTTAAATTGCTCACTGAAGACCAGATAAATTCTATCTTTGCTCGACATTCCTGATGAGAAGCCAAATGGGGTTATGCTGATGAACCCATAGCCCTGGAGCTGGAGGAGCCATGTGAAGACCCAGTGCTGAGATGTTTCCACCACCACTGGATCCACAAAGCTTCCCACCCACCGGCCATGATCTTCCTGCTCTCGGTGTCATTGCATGTATATCGTGAGACTGAAGAGGAATTTATAGACTGGTTTGGGACATATGGGGTAATAAAGGACTTATGGACTTGATCTGAACTGGGCTGGGATGTTTTCTCAATATACAATTGCTCTTTTATATAAAGCTCTTTCTTATACACATATGAGTGTCTATTAATTTGCTTCTCTAGTTCACTCAGACTAACACATTCCTTAAAGTCTCGAACCACACAGCCAGCTGCAGTGTGTTTGAACACTGTTCTTTTTTGCTTTTGAGTGTTGCTCTTTCCTCCCTGGCTCAATGGCTTGCTCCCCATAAAGAAATACCTTGTCACCTGCTGTTTGGAGCTGGGGACTTCCCTACCACTCCTACTGCACAGGCATTTCACTGGTGTGTTTGTTACCCGTCCCTTGCTACGAAACATAATGCTGAAAGGGAATAGGGACTTTGCTTTGTTTACTACAGTTTTCCCAGGATGGTTGTTTGGTACCAAGCAAACCAAAAAGCCAAACTCACTGCCTTCAAGTTCATTCCGATTCATGGTGACACTGTAGGGAGTCAGACATGATCATTGTGCCTAAGTCGTAAAAGATGCTAAGAAACAGTTGCTTGCTGTCCTTGGATGTACTCTTCTGTTACCAGGGTCTCTATCTGCGCACTCTACTCCTGTCTGCTAGAACCCTTTATGTATCTGTGGCCCTAGATTCAGCTGTTGTTGTTGGCAATTGAAGTAGAGTCAGCTTCAACTCGCAGTGACTGTCTGCCTACAGAGCGAAACATTGCCTGGTCCTGTGCTATCTTTGGTATGTTTGAGGCCGTTGTTGTCCCTACTTTGTCAGTCTATCTCATACGATGTTTCCCTTACTTCAGGTGCCCTCTACTTTATAAAACATCATGTCCTTTCCTAGTGATTGGTCTTTCCTGCGACATGTCCAACAAAGCAAGATGGCGTCTCAGCACCCATGCTTCCTTATGCTGCGACCCTTTCAGACAGTTCCTCATGTTGTGGTGACCCCCCCAAAAAACCATATAATTATTTTCATTGCTACTTCATCACTGTCATTTTGCTACTGTTATGAATCAGGCAACCCCTGTGAAAGGGTCGTTTGACCACCAAAGGGGTCACAGCCCACAGGTTGAGATGCACTGTTCTAAGGAACATAGTGACTGTCCTGTCTCCAAGTCAGACGGTCCTTCCAGAAGCCCATAATGCATTTATCCTTCAACACCACCATGAAATCCCCATTCCACTGTCCAACTTTCACAAGCATCCCTATTTTCCTTACTGTTCAATAAAGGTCGTAGGAACATTTTGTACCACGCTCACTGTCCAGGAAGATGGGGTGCGCTAGAAGCCTGGGGGGAAAACACGGGTAACAAGGAGCTGTCACAGTCAGGATGCGCTGGAGTGCTGCTTTAGTTGTGAGCCACCAAGATGAATCATGCCATTGTTGCTCCTTCTGAGCTCAGCTGGGTTGAGTACTTGACAGACAGCAAATGGGGTGTGATCCGTTTAATACGTTTATGTTTTTCTTTTCTCAGCAAGGGTCGGAACAAGTTGCTCTGCAGCAGAGCACTGATCAAAAGTGGCAAACGTCATTATCCGTGGCAGATTACCAGGAGTTCTGCAATTAACAGCTGCACGAATAAAAAGTATTTGATGAAATTTAAAGTCAATATGGCTTGATGAAGGGAAACCACAGTCATCTGCCCACAAATTAACTAATGCGAAAACTTTCACATTGAATACTTTGCTGAAGTCGCCCAGTCCTGGAGTGGAAAGAAGCAAATGGAAACATGAAATAGATGAACACCTTGCACGCAAATTTGCAAATGAGTTCATTCTCTGATAGCTTTTATTCAATAGACCCAGGCCCAGGACTTTGGACAGGGGATGCAAGGGTACAGATAAATAAAGAGAGAGAGCTATCCTTCACCACTGATACAAAACTGACAAAGAGTCCAGGTGGCAAATGAGGCTGCGAGGACCACGTGGATAAAGACTGCATTAAATATGGAAGAAACGAATTGTCAATGGACTACCCAAACGCAGATGGCAAAATTCACAAGGAACATTGCATGCAACATACTAATCTCCTATTGAATCTGTGGAGCTGGTAGATGCCAAGGGGCTTCCAAAAATTCATGGAAAAATTCCATGATCGTTTCATTCCATTTCTCCATGAAATGTTCTGAAGACCCCCTCGCATATACCTGCTCAATATTTAGGTAAAATATTGATACTTGCAGGTCTGCGAGTGCCTGAAAAGGAGGACCCCAATCTGCTTTCCGTAGCTGAGCTAGATCAGCGCACACCGTCGACTCCTTGTTGACTTTCCCTAGGGATAAACGAGCCTACGTGTTTTGCTCCCAGATAGGCTTGACTTTTCCTTCTACACAGCAGAGATCTTTGCAGGTTATATCCCCCAAGTTTCTTCTCCAAACAGTTGCTGGGTCGACTTGGAAGGCAATAAAAAGCTGGACAAAAGGGGTTGTCCCCGGTGTTCTTACTTTTATCCGCTTTGCATGCTTCATCAGCATTGGCTTCTCTCTGTGTAGCTCCCAATGGGCAGTGCATCCCTGTGTAAGGTAGCTCCCTCCCAGAATCAGATTGTGTGCTGCTGGCTAAATGCTTTTCTTTGTTCCTTCTTCCCTGGGGGTAGCAATAGCTTCCTGATATTCTTCATGTTTGAGTTGCGCATGTAAGAGTTATGAAAGTCTTTCCTTGGTGTAAATTTAAGGGCCCCTCCTGCCCCAGCCTCTACATACATCATAATGTCCTCTCCACATTTAGACGTTTAAAACAGGAAGAGAACGATCTGATCTAATGAAGCACGTTGTAAGGACTAAGAAAGAAGGACGCATGTCAATGGAACACACAGGGGGGGGGCGTTGTAGGATGAGTGCTGTTGCATTGTGGGATTGCAATCAGTATCATGAATGAAAATGTATATGAATTGCTGAACGGAAAACCAATTTTCTCTGTAACCTTTCACCCAATGCACAATAAAATGCTTAAAACTGAAATAAAGGAGTCTGTAAGAAACGAAGGCGGCTGTGTAGAAGTATGTTGCTCTGCAGTTGACTGTGTAGACCTGTGCCATACCAGGACTGAATGCCTTGTACATAAAGAATGCCCACTGCCGATGGATCCCATGATCTCTCCCACTGATCCCTTCTGTACCATATTAAGAACAGTCTCCAAAGAGACAGAGATTTGCAAGCCTCCAGTACTTTGGCTTACTGCTTGTTTTCATACTTTGAGACGTCCCATCTGTCTTCCCCAGCCACTCATCAGTCAGAACTGAGAGCTAATGCCATCACTTCTGAGTCTCTTCCTGATCTGTCAAAGAGAATAAACAGCTCTTTCTTTCCCTTCCCCAAAGCTTGCTGTCAGCAACCTGCATTCGGCACTCGGTCTGCCTTGTCTGTGGCTGTTAGCTTTTTCGAATGCCTGTGTGCCTCTTCCATTTGGGATGTTCTTAAGGGAAAGACACATGCCTTTGCTAGTTTATCGTCCCAGCGCTGGCACACTGGCTAGCACTTAGCATAGACTTGCCGCTCTTTGTAGAATTAAATGGAAAGGATACAGCGGAACTCATCAAAGAGTTCACATGCATGGATCAATTTTGGACCAGCCAGTATTTTAGAATGTACCACATTACGGAGACACTGGCTGGGCTCTCAGGAAACCTGGGAAGTGTCCACGCTTCTACTTGGCACTTTCCATCTCTGTCTTCTGTGCCTCTCAGTGTCACACAGCAGTGGTAGGCTTCAATCTCCCCAAAGTCTTGCCTCGGTGCCTGATAACAAAAGGTTGATGCATATTTCCACGAATGTTTGGAAGCCTTGAAGGATATTTATCTGAAAAGAAACCAAAGTAACTAATCATGGTGGCACTTGACCCAGCTTGATGATTAGAGGGGGATGGGGAGTGCTTCAGGGGGACTCTCACAGGGTCTCTCTGGTCCCCAAATGCCGGCAGTCCCTAATTTGTTATTTATTACGTGAGATTACTGCATTTGGATTTCAGTCTGAATAAAGTAAAGATTGATAACAACAAAATTCTAAGAGGACTTTGCAATTTCAATTCTTCTGGGGAAAAACTTGGCATGTTCTTTTTACTAGAAACCAGTTCCTAAAATGATCTGAGCATTTGAGAATAGAGTCCGATTATTTTCACTCTGCACAGTGGAAGGAGACTAGGAAAGGTGGGCAGAATGGAGCATCCACATGGCGAAATTCGCCAGGTGAACATTTTCAGTCTGTCTGAATGGGATCTGTGACCCAGCTGCTTTTTGCTGGCCTGCCCAAGGAGCACTCAGAGGAGAACTTTGAACCAGCTCATTCCGGTTTGACCCCATGCTGAGAATGTCTTTCCACCCAGACATATTGAATCAAAATCTACAGGGTAACAAGAACCCCCGGCTGATTCTCAAATCTACTTAAGAAGCACCAGGGGCTCTCTATGAATCATTTGGGAGACCTGGTTACACTGTAGACCCTGATTCAGTATCTTGGGCTTGGATGTGCAAATCATCAGCAGGGCGTCAAACAGAAATGAATGGATTTGAAGCTTCCACTAAGACTGGAGAGGTGAGTAGGAATTGCGGATGTTTATCAGGCAGGAGCGTGTTGCCATAGAAAGAAGGTAAAGTCAAAGACGCATCAAATGCAGAGCTTCAGCCAGATAGTTTTTCTTCCCACCAATAGGAAACCCGTTGAACACCTTGCCTCATTAACCTCTCTAGGATTGAGGCTGTCTGGCGGATACCCATAGTTTTAAGCAGATGTGTGTGTGTGTGTGTGTGTGTGTGTGTGTATCAGAGTGTATTAGTGACCTCGAGGAGCAGTCAGTGAGGCAGACCCTTCAATTTTTGAGGGCCCCCCATGGAGGAGCACCATTAGTGAAGTGGAGGCTAAGAAAAGACTGTAGGGAGCAGATAGAGAAAGAAAGTGGATGAACTAAGCAGGAAGGAGTTTCAATTATTCTGCTTCCCTGGGTTGTCAGATGAGATTAAATCCTCTGGCCTTTCCTCATGCTCCACAAACAGATTCCTCTTAGAAGTGTGCTTTGTCAAAGCCCCATCAGAGTTTTTGTTGTATTCTTTCTGTTGTTGTTGATGATGATGGTGTCGTATTCTATGTATAGAAATCATTGAGATCGGACAGAAGTACAGAAAGATTATAGGTCTGTTGCTCTGATCATCATCAAATAATCACCAATCACCACAGGAAAACTCCTTTGGGGTGGGGGTGGGGTGGGCATCCAATCGTCCATCTCCCACCTGTCAGTTTGTTGGACGGTGGTAGCTTAAGTGTTGTCCGGTTGCTGGAACTTTTGACATCAGCCTTTCAAATTCCAGCAGGGTCATCATGCTATTATGGTTGCATCCCCCATGGTGCGTAGGTTGTACTGGAGCCTCAAGATGAAGGCAAATGAGAAAGAAAGGCCTGACAATCAACTTTGGAAAATTAGCCAGTAAAAACCCTAAGGATCCTAAGAGAATATTGTTCCATGTCCAGGACTAGAGGATGAGCACCCTGGGTCAGAAGAGCCTACACAATCGCCGTAGCCATAGACTCAAATGTACCAGCCACCAGGATCACAGGACAGGACTGGGCAAGGTTTCCTTCTGTTACACATTAGTTGCCGTGAGTCGGAGCCAACTGGATGGCAGTGAACACTCTTTCCAGAGAGATCTGACTCCTGGCTCTCAGGTCCCCTCTCCAGACTTGAGTGGCCACACTTTCTTACCATGACAATGACCCACAGGGAAGCGTGGGAGCACCGAGGGTACCACCCTGCTCAGAATAGTTTTAGGTCCATGATGTCATAAGATTCAAGGATAAATGAACCTTATCAGTGAATTCAGACAGGAGGAGGTGGGGCGCACATTTCTGGGAATCTGTATTCAGTGGGTGAGGTGGCCCAACTGCGAACAATGGTTCTTCCACGACACAAATTGGGAAAGGCATCATGACTTGCAAACCATGGGCTGTGTGAGTCTGGAAGCATTGGCCTTGACACTGGCAAACCTCAGGCCACTTGTCCTTGCACTGCATTTGGCGCTGGAACTTGGGGCAGAGAAGTATGCCCACAAAGTGTGTTAATAGCAAGAGGGGAGTCTACGGAAGGAAAGCCACACATGGAGTCAACCCAAAGGGAAGCCAGAAGGATGCAAGCACCCTTCCCCGGTGCGAGTCCAACACGGGAGCCAGCACCGCTAGACAGCAGCCCAGCAGGTCTTCACCGCCGCCATCCAAGCAAACAGCCAACGGCCCGGGTACGAGGGAGAGTGTATGACCAGCTACTTATTTTCCGTAGCTGAAGTAATATGGCCTTTCTAAATTCAACCCAAGAAGTTCTTTGCTCACTTCCTTACGTTTCTTATTGATGAATATGCGACACACTCATGTTGATGACGTTTATGAAGCTCGCGGTTAGTTAGAGCTCATGGCGCAGAGAATTAATCTGCCTAATACGGGCACTGGACAGCAATTGGTAAGAAATTTCTGAAAATGACCAAGGTGATGACAAAAGCAATATTCCATTTTGGTTTTACCTGAAATCTGCCAGTTTCTCTCTTTTTCAGGGAGGAAAAATATATAGATTTGTGACTGGATGCTGTCATCTGAATTCTCGTGCTTGCTGTCTGACAGGTTTATGAGAAAAAGCCTGGCCTCATTTAAGTGTGAGCCACAAAGGAGGACTGAAAATTGTTACTCGGACAAATCCAGCAAGGTCGACAGAGCCGCGTTTTAACCTCATCAAACAACTGCCTGGGAGAGGGGTGTATGTGCCCACATGCGGGCTTGTGTGAGTGTATGTGTGTATATGTGTATATACGTGTGTGCGTGTGCACCTGTGTGTGTGTGTGTGTGTGTGTGTGTGTGTGTGTGTTTGGGGGACTTAAAAGGTAGACAGGAAACCCATTAAGCAACCAAACCACTGCCATCAAGTCCACTCCCACTGAGAGTGACCTCCATGTGGTTTCTGAGGCTGTCAATCTGCACTTGAGCAGGCAGCCTGGGCTTGTTCCTGTGCAGGTCCGGATGGGTTTGAACAATCCCCCCACAGTTAGCAAGCACTCCAAGGCTTGTGCCATCAGGCGGGGCTCTGTAAGCAAACAATTTTTTTTCTTTTTCTTAAGGAAACACTAGAGCAGTGGTTCTCAACCTTCCTAATGTCATGACCCTTTAATACAGCTCATGTTGTGGTGACCCCCCAAGCATAAAATGATTTTCATTGCTACTTCATAACTGTAATGTTGCGACTGTTATGAATTGAGCAAACCCTGTGAAAGGATCATTGCCCCCCCCAAGGGGTCGTGACCCACAAGTTGAGAACCACTGCTCTAGAGAAAGGCCTTAGATTTGAAGAATGGTACTGGCTGCTCGGATTCTGAAATACATATAACCGTTGGTTCCCTGCAGACAAGCTTCCCTGCAGAAGGCCGGTGGCAGCAGGTTCCAGCAGCCACCAGCAGAGTTTGCTTGGAGCTGAGTCACATTCTGTGGGTTAGTAAAATAACTGCTAGGAGCAGGGTGCTAGACACACGATTGATTGATCATCTCTGTATAAAGCCCTGGAAAATGGACTGGAGACAAGGTAGTGTGAGGAGTGTTCCGTTTTCATTTTACTTAGGAGATCACCAGTGGCAGGAGAAGCTGTGGGAGGATATGGAGGCGCCCAGGTCCTATATGATATGTACTACCTAGATGTATAACCACGCAAATATGTACATGCAATAGCAATGCATAACCACAGGGTCAGCAGTTTGAAACCACCAGTCACTTCTCAGGAGCAAATCAGGGAGGAGCTCACTGCCATTGAGTCAATGTTGACTCACCATGCCCCTCTGTGGGTTTCCAAGGCTGTAACTATTTATGGGAGTAGAAAGCCCAGCCTTTCTCCCGAGGAGCTGATGGTGGTTTTGAACTGCAGACCATTCGGATTACAGCCCAGTGTGTAACCATTGCAACACCAGGGATCCTGGGAAGAAGAGAGGGCTTTCTAATCCATAAAGAGAGATAGTCTTGGAAACCCATAGTGCAGTTCTACCCTGTCCTACAGAATTGCAATGAGTTGGAATTGACTCAACGGCAGTGAGTTTTTTAGCATATATATATATATATATATATACTTTTTTAAAAAAATGGTAACCAAACAATATAATCATGCAGTAGAATAATATATTCAGGAGTGAAAATGAGTAAACCACCTAGGAACATGGAGGAATATGGAAATGTAATATTGACTAAAAGAGGCAGTTTAGAAAAATATCCGTATATCATGATTCCATTTACAAAAAGTTCAAGAACAAGGAAAGCTAAATTATATATCTATAAAAAGAAAAATCAAACCTGCTGCCATCAAATTGATTCCAACTCATGGTGACCTTTACAAGGTTTCTAATATTATGAATCTATTTCTAAAACCGCTTTATCTATCATCGATTCCTTATGATACTGTGTAGGATGGTACAAGTACTGAAATCCAGAGTGGGAGACTAATGTGCACACTAAACACTGAAATCCTAGCGTTCTGCCATTATGAGTTTAGGAACACCCCTTTTGTGGGCCGGCCAAACTGCCTTCCCCCTCATCCTATTGGCTGACATAATCTGGGACGGAGGGAGAAGGGAGGGTCCTTTTGAGTCGTGTCACGCGAAGGCAGTGCGATGGTCATGAAGACAGGGTATTCTCCCTGCTCCGTGGTGCAGAAACCTATGAGGGGCCCCAGGAGAAGCATTCATACACACGTCCAGCCAGCCTAGATCTGAGCTTTCTTATTGCTCAAGATGCAGGTGATGGCTGACACATTCAGAGTGCCTCAAAGGGGACTTCAGAATGGGGAATGAGAGCCCATGCTGGACTCTAGGAATGAATAGACCAAACCAGAAATCAGACTCGCAGCCATGAAGTCAATTATGACTCATAGTGACCTCACAGGACAGACTACAATAGCGCCTGTGAGTTTCTGAGAGTGTCATTATGGAAGTAGAAAGCATTCACTTTCTTCTGCACAGTGTGTTAGTCTGGGTAGACCAGAGAAGCAAATCATGGACGTGCATATGCATATAAGAGAGAGTTTTATATAAAGGGTAATTGTACATTAAGAAAACATCCCAGCCCAGTCCAAATCAAGTCCATGAGTCTGATATTAGCCCATATGTCCGATACTAATCTATGAAGTCCTCTTTAGACTCACAAAGCACAAGCAATGATGCTGAATGCAGGAGGATCACAGGCTGGTGGGTGCTAAGCCAGTGTCAGTAGAAGCTTCTCAGCGCTGGCAGGGGTCTTCACGCGGCTCCTCTAGTTCCCAGGGCTACATCAGGGTAGGTCCATGTGGCTTCTCCTCAGGGATGTCTCACAGGACATGAGCAGAGAGAGAGGTGTCTCCTGCCTCCAAGAAGGAATACAGGATTGCCCAGACTTCTCAGGAGAAGGCCATGCCCACACAGATCTGATTGACAGATCAGACTCCCCCCCTTCACTCATAATCCTCTCAGATTAACACCAGATTCTGTAACTACCACACACAGAAAGTGGATAGATGTGGACAAACTTCTCAAAGGGTGGCCAGGTGCCAGGGCACCGCTAAGGAGGAAAGTGCCGGCAGAGCTGACTGCCGCACAAAACCCACGGAGAACAGGTAAGCCAGTGTTAGGACTTGTGAGGGACAGGTCTGTCCTAGACCCACAGGCAGTGTGTCCACTTTCGACAAGAAGTCATGCTTTGGGCTGCCGTTCATGCAAGGCCTACTTTTCAGTGACCTTAAAAATATGGGATGCCTCTCCTATAACGAGATGGGGGGCAGAACGTGGCTACGGGTCCGGACATCCTCTGATTCTTTCTCTTCTGGCCACAGGGAGGTGTCCCAGTGCCAGACAGCGGACCCACAGTTAAGGAAGTAAGATGTTTAAGGAAGGATAAGTATAGCCAGTGTGTCTACTCTTCTCAGGAACACCATAACATACTTATATCTTATTACCTAGAATCGAGTTACTTACACTCTCTAGCTGCAAGGGAGGCGGGGAAGGGAAATATTTAACTTCTTCAGCCTGTACAAGGAAGGGTCATCCAATGCTATCTGTCAAGGGCAGTCACACTAAAGAGGCCCTGACTCTCAACACCCTTTTCCACACTCCGCCCTAAGTGGTGTGTGCAGAGGAGACAGAGTGAGAAGTGAGAGGAAGCTGGGCCTATCCCTTCCCCTGCACGCCTTTGTCTCTTGTGTTGACTGTAGACAGGAAATGAGGGCGAGGGACAGGACAGGAAGGGACTTCAATTTAATGTAAGATGAAAGTATGAAATTGAGAAGGGCTGGTTCTTAGAGAACCAAAATGAGACTGTTCTACTCATGGAAAGAGCCAAATAAATGAATAGAATTGGATGAAAAGTAGTTAAGGGAAATTTCCTCAAGTCTAACAGTTAGTAGTCAGCATCCATAGTATGAAATTAGTTTCTTCCTATATGCCTAACAAGTTTAGACTCCGCACTAAACGAGTTATACCCAAGTTAACTGTTGATTAAACTGAGGTGCCTGCTGGGTAGATTCAGGCCTTCTCAACTAAATCTCTTTTGCTTTTATAAAACTCCAAATTTAACGGAACACTTAAGGAGAAGCATCCTATTAGAACACCCACAACTGATTTCCATGTGGTGTTCATTGTATTACTAAACCACCACATTCATGTTTTATAAGGCTGCTTCTGGAAAGAGCTGAGTTTCATGTGGCAACATAGGTACATGATATGTGATAGATTTGTCGTGGTTGCCAATTTTTCTGCTTCCCCAAACTAACTTTGGGGAATTTGTATCCACACCTGCTCCACACCCTCCAAACACCACTGCCCAACAAACTAAGTGTATGATTAAACTGCATGGTACGCAGTCATTTCCTACTTGACCTTGACACATCTTCACCTATCCTTCTCAAAGAAGTTAGAGAGACTCACTCAGGTCTAAAATCAAAGGCAATGAGAAGTCAACTTCCATCTTTTACATCTACTACAGGCAATTCAAGGGAGCCGTGTGGGTCTTCTTGTTCTGTAATCCATGAAAATTCTAGGAATTTCCAATATACCAAACCAACTGTATCCAATTGTTTCTGACTAGTGGCAGCTCCGTGGGACAAAGTAGAACTGCTCTCTCAGTCTTCCAAGGCTATAAACATTTCCCAGAACAGCCAGCCTCATCTTTCTCTCTCTCTCCAGCCCACCACTTACCCGGCCGGGGGGGAATAGATCGATTTTCTCTAGTATATCATTTGGATGGGTGACACTGCACTCCGCGAGCCTTTAAAGGGTCTTGTCTATGCGCAGACACTGTGCTTTGAGCTGGGGGCACACCAATGAAGGAAACATACTTAGCCGTGGCCCTACCAGAAGCAGCATACACTAATATTCTTAGCACATCACGATCCTCGCCATGACAAAATGCACACAATAGTGCCATGGGAACATACCTGGGTGACTAACCAAACTAGGATGTGAAATGCATGCTTCGTTTATGAAGGAAGGAAATTAATTAAATGAGTACATCAAAGTCTCGAGGCTAGAGGAATTCTTTCCTGGGTTAGGTAGGGCAGCGTATCCTGCTTGGGACACCAGGAAAGCACATGTCATCCAACTCAGGAATATCTTCAACCAGGTCCTGGCCGCTTCTGCAGACACTTCCCTCCACCACACCTGACAGAACAGAAGGAAACAGCTGGAAGCTGAGGGAGAAAATATCAGCAGTCCTTATGGGCTAAAAAGAGTTGCCAAGGGCAGCGGGCATGTTCCTCCTCCCAGCGGTATCTCTCTATGTGGTTTTGTGTGAGGTTTTCATAAATAATACGCGTTACAGTTTATTGAGTGGCCACATGGCACGTCTATCAATCTGATACTGTAAAATAGAATTCACATGTGCGATTTCTAAATTCCATGACAATTTCACTGCTAAGAAGATATTTATCACCAGTTTACAGATGATGAAATTGCACACTAGAATGGTTAAGAAAATTATCCACAAGTAGCGATTTTTGAACCAAAATTGAGTTTGCCTTACTTCGTTGCCTGTAGCGTTAACACTGTACAAAGAAGATGAAATTATTCTGCATGGTTCCACGTAAGGGTAAAGGGAGGCTTTCTTTCCGGTGTTTCTTTTCGATCCTCATCAGAATGGGGTGGTGGATGTGCCCAACCTCCTCTGATTTCCAAAAGGGCAAGGAGAATCAACTCATCGGTCCAAAGTCTACTCCTGCAAGGCTGATGTCAGACATGCCTCCATCCTCCAAATTTCTTCACCAATTCTGGCACCAGCCATTTCCCCCCAGGATTAGTCTCTTTACTGTTAGGTTTGATAGTTCATTGCACTGGCCACACAGAAGTCAAAGGCCATATGCATAATTATGAAGCTTATTAGGGAAGTTAACAGATTACAATTCAGGACCAGAAATATGAAGGTTACAGTTCTTCGGGTCAGTTGTGCCTCTTTTCATAGACACACATCTTTGTGATCCTCAGACCCTCTCCCATTCTGCCCTGCTCTGGTCAGTATAACAAATCTGCTGATAAAAGCTCAAAGGAAATGCTACCATAAGTCTCAGCCCAAAGGCAATCAGGTCTAGTCACCACTTCTCCCCGACATCTTTGTTCACAGCGCCCTGTCTCCTGGATCAAGCATATTCAGTGTGCAGGAACTTTGGGGTCCAGAGGACAGACACACTCTATGCCTGGCTCCTCTTTTTTGATGCTATGTGGTCCCTCATTCCTGCTTCTGAGACCATTCTTTAGAACCCAGCAAGATGGCCAAAGTGATCCACCTCAGCGTTAGGGTTTCAGAAACCCTATTTGCATGTCTCCACCCAGCCATTTGGTGGGAGTTACAGAGACTAGGTAGAAGAGCCTTATGAAGTATTTCACAGCATGGTGGTTATCCAATGGAAATCTGTACAAAATAGGCCCTCTCTGCGTGTAGTGGAGACCTCGGGTGGTGCAAATGGTGAACACACCTGGCTGCTAAGCAAAAGGTCGAATGTTCTAGCTCACCAAAGACACCTTGGCAGGAAAGCCTGGTCATCCATGGTAAAAGCCAACCGCTGAAAACTCTATAAGACACAACTGAGATCTGACACAGGTGGTGTCAGAATCAGAGTTGATTTGATAAAAACTGGTAGGTGAGAGTCATAATTAGGCTTAGCATTTAAGAAAACTCTTCTAGATGAGCTTATACTCTTTTGTCCTCTGTTGCTAATTGATTTTTTCCACTTTAGGTCCAATTTTGGTTTTTCTGGTAAATATTGGTTCTACTGCCTCCCTCACTAGCAAACACACAGCTGTTTTAGGCTGTCACAGATTCAAAGAATCTACCACAAAAATGTAAACCATATGAAAATAATCAGAAAAGAAAAGGGAAAGAATGTGTAAGTGGAAGATAACATCTTTAAATACCTAATTTTACTCTCCTTGCATATTTTAGAAGTAAATTCAGAATGGAAAAATGATTGGTGTTATTATGGTGGTTTATGGCATGTGAGTCCTTTGAGCAGTGATGTCCCGAGTGAGGGAACAAATTCACCAAAGGGGTTATTGAATGCCTATGTTCAACATCTTACAGAAAAGGACCCAAATGCCAAACTTACTGCCGCGGGGCAGATTCTGCCTCCCAGTGACTGGGTAGCACAGGGTAGAACTATCCTTGTCGATTTCTGCAAATGTAAATCTTTCTGGGAGTAGAAAGCCTCATCTTCTCCCATGGAGAAGCAAGTGGTTTCAAACCACTGATTTTGAGACTAACACCAAAATGTAGCACATAACCCACTACACTACGCCACACGGGCTCCTACAGAAAAGAAGCAAGTCTCCTCTCTGTGGGCCTCTGGATCTTCTGAAAGGTTGTGCCGTGGTTGTTGTTAACTACTGTAGAGTCAGTTCCAACCCACAGCCATCCCACATTACCACGGTTACCATGGAATGAAATGTTGCCTGCTGCTGGCTCACCCTCCCAATTATTGCTACTTGGAGCCCATTGTTGCAGGCACTGGGTTAAGCCATCTCACGGAGGGCCTTCTTCCATTGTGTTGCCCTTGTACTTTACCAAGTCTGACATCTTTTCCCAGGGACTAGTTCCCCTGACAGCATGTCTAGGTCCAAGGTCCATGAGCCACAGCCTGCCATCCTCCCTTCTAAGGCTCATTCTGGATATTCTTCTTCCCAGACAGGTGTGTTCTGCTGGCAGGCCAGGGCACTTTCCATATCCTCACCAATACCACAATTCAAATGCATCAGTTCTTCTCTGGTTTTCCTTACTTATTCTATATCCAACTTTCGTCTACATGCATAGGAGGCGAATGACAATATCATGGCTTGGGCCAGATACACCTGAATCTTCAAAGTGACGTCCTTGTGAAAGGCCAGACAAATTCTCACACTCTGTGTTTGAATCTATAAATCATGGAGTCACCACTTATAAAATACATTGATTCTAGTTCCTCTTGGTCCATAAGTTGTAAGAGGGATAGATAGCTCTGGCCAGGGTGCACTGGAAGGTTCAAAAAGTGAATAAGCATAGCAGTTTAGCCCTATAGGTATATTGATACATGTAAACAATGCTTACGAAGAATGGGTTTTGTTGTTACAACAAGCTATATGGATATTTTAAATGGAAATAATAAACTGATCCTGAAACCCGGCAAAAACGTGTATGATTATTTTAGTGTCATACCTCTGACAGCATCACTCAGGACAGTCTGCACCCTCACCCCACCCCCCTCAAGATGCCACTGTATTGAAACCCCACAGAATTTCACTGCCCTACCTGTGATTCAGTAGCTTTCCCCTGATAAGCACTTCTAAGTAAGTCTAGAGTCTGGACATGGTTGTACTCTATGGTCCTTTGCCTTTGCTCAAGTGATTCCTGGGAAGTGGGGGCATCAAGAGAGATTCGCCGAGTTATTCAGAATGTCAGAAACCTTCCGAATATTGTTTTGGTGCAATTTGTTCTTCTGCCAAATGACATGATGAGCCAAAAATCATTCCTGCTTCCGAAACTTTCTATTAAATGCGGAACGTTGACTCTGTGTCCACCTCACTACCATCCAAGACAAAGACAAAAGCACCCATAATGTGAGCAACCACAGGACCCTAGAGACATTCAGAGGAAGGAAATAGAATTCCTCATGGAAAGGATTAAGAACAGACTCGACAGCAGTCCCTTTAGAACTGAGCCTCAAGGAACTGAGAGGGTTTCAATAGAGACTGAAAAGCAGAACGGGTGTGTGAGTAGTTACGTTGATCGGAGATTTCTTTGTTTATTTCCTTTCTCTTTCTCCATTTTAAATGTAGTACAATTTCATTCTACCAAATGCCCATATTACAGTTGGTAATAGTTCTCGACCTAGCCCACTTCTCTCTTTCTGAGTCACTATTTCTAGACCTCTCGCGCATCGACACACAAATGCACAGAGAGGTAGCAGTGGGTTTTCGAAATCTCAGAACGCACTGAATCTGTCCACCATGAAAAGGACGGCTTCTAAAACTAGCTATACACAGAGACAGACAAATGTTTGTAAAGAGCAATGGCTTGAACAGAGCCACCTGGACAATATCACCAGCAGTCGCACATGGTTTACCCTCTGAGTACATCTCAGCAGGCTACTAGATATGTGCAGACTTTACTCTTAGTCAAAATAAGGTAAACTACGCTGCACTGACAAACAGCCCTCCATAACCCTAACCCTGAAAATAGCAAGAGCTGGTTTCTCCCTGATGTGAAGTCTACTGCTCCCCTCGGCAGCTTCTCCATATTCGGAGGAACCTTCCTTTCACCACTGCACAGCAGGAGGAAAAGTCAGAGTAGAAGATGGCCCAGTACCTTCCATGGGTTGTCTGGGAAGTAATGGACACCGTTTCTGCCAAGATTCCAGGTAGAGTGGGAAGTCCAGAAGGGAAAATGGGAAGCTAGGATGGGAAAGAATGAGAAGGGGCAAAATGAGTAAATGTATAAATTTACAAAGTTGTTTATGTACACTGGTACAGATAGCAACTTGAAACACAGGGAATCCAGGACAGATGACCCCTTCAGGACCAGTGGTAAGAGTGGTGATACCAGGAGGGTGGAGGGAGGGTGGGGTAGAAAGAGGGAACCAATTATAAGGATCTACATATAAATAACCTCCTCCCTGGGGGGGAAAACAACAGAAAAGTGGGTGAAAGTAGAAGTACAAGAGTTTAAGATATGACAAAATAATAATAACATAAATTATCAAGGGTTCATAAGGGAGGGGGGAACAGGGAGGGAGGGAGAGAGCTGATATTAAGGGCTCAAGTAGAAAGCAAATGTTTTTTGAGAATGATGATGGCAACAAATGTACAAATGTGCTTGACACAATGGATGGATGTATGGATGGTGATAAGAATTTACAAACCCCCAATAAAATTGGTTAAAGAAAAAACAATTATAGATTTGAAGAAAGAAATTCAAAGATAGCACAGAGAATTCTTGTCTACCCTTGCCCCAGTTTCCCTATTGTTCTTATCTAACCACAGGGCACTTGTCAACATGATAAAGAGTGGTATGTTACTACAAGCTACCTGCAGACTTTATTTGAAGCCCCGTTAGATAGCTGTCATGCACATTTCTTGAGCTGAACAACCTTGAAGGGACACTCAAATTCTGATCCATGTCGTCCCCACTTTTTCTATCTGTTGCTGGCTCGTGGACCCCATTTGCAAAAGGACCTCATGATGCAGAGTCATCGCTTGAGACTCTCTGGTTCTTTGTTGTGGTTGTCAAGTACCACAGCGTCAGTTCTGACATACGGTGACCCTACATGCAACAGACATGCACATTGCTTGGTCCGGAGACATTGCTGCTATGTTTGGGCACATTCTTAGAACCACTGTGTCGATCCATCTCACTGAGGGTCTTCCTGTGTGTGTGTGCGTGTGTGTGTGTGTGTGTGCGTGTGCATGTGCAACCTTTAGTAAGCATGACGTCTTGTCCCTCCTGTTAACATGTCCATAGTAAATGAAGTCTCACCACCCTTGCTTCTCCGGGATAAATTTATTTATTTTTCTAGTGATCCATACTCTATCTCACTGGCATCGGGTGGATGAATGCCGGCTGGTCTGGACTCTTGCAACTTTCCTAGATCGTAACTCTTCATGGGAGTAGAAAGGCACGTCTTTCTCCTGCAGAGCTGCTGATGGTTTTGAACTGCTGACCATGAAGTTTGCAGCCCAACGGGTAACCACTACACCACCAGATTTCCCTCATCCATGAGGCAGGTGCTGAGAATTCCTTAACAACTTTCCTAGGAATCCGTTTTCCTATTTATGGCTACTTCTGCAGTGGATACCAATTGTAGGAAATGCAGTGCCACTCTTACTGGAGCATGGACAAGGAAAAGAGGTACATTTCTGGGTGCAGCGAATCACAATAACATAAACAAGAATAGCCAGAAATACACATACACATTCATGAATGGCTTCCATTCTTGTGTGAGGAAAGGCTGCAGCCTACAGAATCACCCTCCGGTGCTTGCCACTTTTAATAATGCAGTAATAGTTACAATTCATTCTCTTAAATTAATAGGATTCAGAGGAGCAAACATTACTAAATATTGTGAAAATGCATCTCATTATTTTACATACTTTCATGTGCTGTCTCTAAGGGACCTTAGAAGCTTCAGCGGGGGCAGGGGTTCAGCACGTGTGCATTTTAAAACGTTGGCATATTCATGAATTGACTTGTCAGTTACTCTAGGCAATTAGGTCCTGCTTTATTCTCCCAGAGCCCCGCTAGTGGGTGGCTTTCGTTCCCCGCTCCCTCCCACTGCCCCCACCATAAAAAAAATCTATGACTCCAGGAAAAGTTTTGCCAAGATTTAGAGTTTGATGGTGGTCAGATCTCAGTCCTCACTTGGCTTGCTTTCGTTGTGTGGGGGGTTATAGAGATGAACAGAAACAGTCGTGAAAATTACAATTTAAAAGTTCATCTCTTTTCCTATTGCAGGCTTTGCAAATGCAAAGCTGCATGCAATTCCCAGACATCTAGCAATTTATTTTTCAGCCAGTGTACCGTTCAGAGAGATAGGCTAAAATTGTTCCTTACAACAAACACAGGCGTGTTACCTCATTTTGACGCTCACACCTTTGCTAACTTCATTTTGGTTCTGGTATTTCTCCGCGTGCCTGGGGGAGGAGGTTGGGCTCAGGTCCCTTCTATCCCTATGAACGCATGCTGACTGCCAGAGCACCCAAAACCCAAACCACATTTTTTGGGTTTTTTTTGCCATCAAGTCGATTCTGAATTTTGGTGGCAGGTAAAACTGCCCTGTGGGTTTCTGAGACAGTAACTCTTTGCAGGACGAGAAAGCATCCTTTTTCTGGTGGTTTCTAACATCTGATCATACAGCATAAGCTCTTCTCAATCCAATTTCTATATTTCACTGATAAAAAATGTTATCATAATGATCTAGTGTTCAACAGAGAGATACAGTTTCATCTTATCAGGGATCACCTCTAAGCATCTATAGCTTATTGAGTCTGTCATGAATTTAAATTATGCAAAGTTCTAGAAATTACAACACATGTACCTTCCAGGCGGTTAATGCTATGTACAAATTTTTAAAAAGTCATGTTTCCTGAGGTCTGAGATGTCAAAATTGAGTTAGGGAACAGAAGCAGATAAATTATAGGAGGGTATTATATTTATTTAAGGTCAGAGTTCTTATAACTCTTCCATTGAGGCTTGAGTTGCTGCCCTTTCTGGCAGTGAATAAATGCTTCAGATGAGTTCAGAGATAAGAATGTTCCATCGGCAGCCCAGTGGGACTCCACGACTTCTGTGACCTCAGCTATCAATATGATGGCTTCTAGCCATCCCTCTGCTTTGGCCTTTGCGCACAGGTGGCAATATGATAATAAAACAGTTGGGGCACGGGCTAAGATACCAATGGCAGCATTTGAGCCACCATAACCCAGGGAGTTGAGCAATCATAATGGCAGCTCAGCATCTGTGAAGTCAGACCCATGGCGCTATTCCAGAAAGTGGGACTCCAGTTACCTTCCCAGACAGATGCTTCGTGTCCTCTTTTCCTGACAGATTTCCCACTTGTCCTAAAGGCGTGGGTTGACACACAGAGTTGCATGGTAATGACATCCAGATTCTGGGAGTCATTTGTTCCCAGGTCTTCAGACCCCAGAAAGTGGGACAGTCTATAGTAGTCTTGTAAGGCCATGTTCTCCGTTTCCCCAAAAGCTGTGAACCTGTTATCTCAGTAATTTTGAGTTTATTATCCCATCTTTAAATACATAATGTCTCTGAAATGCATCTTTAGTAAACACAGTATTAAATAGACTAAAGACCATGGCTTAATCCACGGATCCGGGGTGAATCCTCCGGGGTGTGGGTCGCCTTGCGATCATGCAGAGTGCTTTTTGTTTTGTTTTCTGTGTTTTGTTTTCTATTTTTCCCTGTATACGAAATCCAGGATGGGAGGAGGTAAGGAGGTAGTAACTGCAGTGATGGTTTCTTGGGAGGATGGTGGCGAAGGTTGAGGAGAGATGGGGAGCTGATGACAATGAGTACATTCTTGTACTCGTGGTAAATGTCCTTGAATTGAAAAATAAAAAAAATAAAAATTAAAAAATAAAGATAATAGGAATTCTCCTATTGTGTCTGTTAGTTGCTGTCTTTCCTTCTGGCAAATTTCCTAAAGGGATTTGTTGTTGAAATGAGTCTCCCCATCAGATACCTGACGAACCTCATAGTGCCTCCTTATATATAAAAATAATTTTACCTTCTGGCTTTTAACAGTAGACAAAGGGTTCTTGAGTTAGCCTACAAACCAAAGCAATAAGCCATTATAGCTAAAACCTTTAAAGAGTGGGAGGTTTCTTAGGTTGCGCTTGCTCTTGGGTTATGTCCTAGCAGACTTGCACAGACCCAGGGGTGGAATATCCTGCTAGGAACAGGGATTCTGAGGCTGCTCCTTTGGGTTGCTTTTCACGGAATTGTTTTGAAATGTGAAGTTCGACTTTGCCATTTTCACGCGTTATTTAAAGTCTTCCTTCTGCACACTGGAGAACGACAAGGGTTGGCGGGTGCCAAGAACTACTTGCAGCTGACTGGGGTTGAGTTCTGGTTTGGGAATCCTCCAGTCTCCCTGCGAACATCACGGCCTCTTGAGGAATGCTAAGAAACTCTGTGGACCGCGGAGGCTTTTCACGTTGCCCTTTTCCCTCCCTCGTTCTCCTGAAAGACTGTGCTTGGTGGCATGTTTCTCTCATTTGGGGAAAGAAGTTTAAGTAAAGGTTCCTGCTTTGCAGGCTGAGAAATCCACGCAGTCTATGGCTCGCTCACTCGACCTCCTCATCCCGTCTTCTGCTCTCCTCAGTCCTAGTGGAACAATACAGAAAAGCCCAAGGAGCTGAGGCGCTGGCATTGGCAATCAAACCCAGCCACATTGTTCTAACCACGTGCCTTTCTCCTGGAAAACCTTTCTTCACTTTGTTCTGCCCCTCTGGTAGCAGCTCTACCAGTGAATCCTTACCTGGGGGCTTAAGAATTGTTTTCAAATGGACCGTCTCTGCTCAGATGGTCATTTTCAGTGGTCACCTTCTTTATCCCACTAATAGCAGGTGTTGGGTGTAATAGATTGAGTTAAGCTGTGAACCACAAGGTCAGCAGTTCGAAACCCCCAGCTAGTAACTTTTCCGGAGAAAGGTGGGACTTTCTACTCCTTAAAGAGTTACCGTCTCAGAAACCCACAGGAGCAGTTCTGCCCTATCCTATCCTATCCTCTATCCTCTCCTCTCCTCTCCTCTCCTATCCTATCCTCTATCCTATCCTATCCTATCCTATCCTCTATCCTATTCTATCCTATCCTATCCTCTATCCTATCCTATCCTATCCTATCCTATCCTCTATCCTATCCTATCCTCTCCTCTATCCTCTCCTCTATCCTATCCTCTCCTCTATCCTATCCTATCCTATCCTATAGGATCACTGTGGCTCAGATTGTCTCAATGGCAGTGAGTGAGACCTACCTACTTTCAAGTAATGGAATCCTTGACATCATGAGCCCCGGAGGACCCAGAGCAGGGCTTTAGCTCACTCCTCTCTTTCCCTCTTCCTTCCTATTCCTCGCCCCCTCCTTCTCTTGAAATAGACCTCTTTTAGAACATTTCCATTCAATCTAAATGATATTCACAGAGGTCCGCGTGTCACTAATGATTCTGAAGGAAGGGTTCCCTCCACCCTTTGCATGTTACACATCAGCGTCCTTCAGTCCGTGTGAAAATGCAGCCGTGATTGTGGTAAACATCTTCCCCTAGGCATGCAGCTGGGATCTGGTCCATTTTGCAGAATGATTTCGTCATCTTCTTCCTTTCCCCACTCCAGCATCCTCCTGAGGGTGCTCCCCAAACACCCACTTCCTCCTGAGGGTGCTCCCTAAACACCCACTTCCTCCTGAGGGTGCTCCCTAAATGTACAGTCACCAAAGAGATTGTGAACAAGACAACATTGTGTTTGATATCTGTTCTCTCGCGCCGACTGCTGTAGCCAAACCACTCTGTCGGGAAGACAAAGGATGCTTTCCTAACTGCCGGCAACACAGAGATCCTTTGTATGTGGGCTCCTTTCGGGCTCCTCCATCAACATCAGTGCACATTTTGTGGGAGCGGCTGAGACGTCAGTCTTTCTGAGCAACAGTTTATTCTTTGCTCTACAATTAAAGCCTGTTTCTAAGAGAAAAGTAAACCGATACCCCAGCAGCCAAAGATAAACTACCGTGGTCGTTTTAATCTATAGCAGCCATTTGCCAGTGTGGTCTCTTTGAGGATTGCTACAGTTTTGCATGCTTGAGCCAACAGAAGGGAAAAAAATCCAAGAAGACAACAATACTGGGCAGTCTCAAAGTATTAAAATGGGGTGCTTCTCTTATATGCTGGACCTAAAAGACACAGGGATAAAATGGAGCTGGTTGAAAATGGAGCATTTGGATGAATGTGCTTCAGCCCTCCGAAACATGGAAGCAGCATGCTCTTATCCCAGGAGTGCCAACACCAGCCCCAGCAGCTCACTTTGCTGCAGACCTGTAGGGACACCGAGCTAAGACAGTATAAGGGCGAAGAGCTTAACATTAGCTATTAAACAGTAGCTGTTCCTCAAGTCCCGCCATCAGGGCCCCCCACAGCCAGCTGTTTCCTAAGCCCCAGCTGCCTGTTTGTGCATAACTGGACCTCTCCCCACCCCAGTGTTCAACTCCCTTTCCCCCCTGAATCCCCTGTTCCTCTTTCCATCATTGGACACCTACTTTCTCTATCAGAACAAAAATCTGAACGTACTCTGTTTGTGTCTATAATAACCACGTTGGCTGTTTCTCCATTCAACCTCTCCATCCCATGGTTTGGCTACTGGCATAACAACAGTTTAACTGGGGCTGGGGCAGCATGGGGATGGCAGAGCTCTGACCTCCTCTGAGTCATCGTCCTCAGCAGCAGAGGTCAGACAGCCTGTCCCCCTCCAGCCTTCTTCTCAGCTGGGTGAGGACATTAACTTCAGTGGCTACACAGAATTCAGGCCAGACTCACAATTATGGGGGTTTTCAGGGAAGTGAACAGGTCATATTTCAGGGCCAGAAATGCTCAGGACACAGTGGTTTGATCAGGAAAGCCTATTCTGAGCTAAGCCTACAGGCAGGCCTCTCTGTTCTTCAGCCTCACAACCTGCTGGCTTCATCAGACAATGTTACAAAGCTCTTTTAGTGCTGTTGATAAAGGCCCAAGCATCACACCACTCTACCATACACCTCAGCCCAAAGGATCTCAGCTCTTGGTGAGCAAGCCTAACTTCCCAATGAAGTGCTGCCTGCGTGGGCCACTCATGCTTCCTTCCTTCCTTTCGGGCACTGACAGCCAACTGTGTAGCCAGGTGACAGGCAGAATGTGGCCTGAGGGCAACTGGGGACTTGGAGAAAGGACGTCTCCTCCTCTGAGCTCAGAGGACATGCCCTCTCCAACACAGACTAGGAATCGGTGCTTGACAGTCCTTGCTCCTTACAATCCCCTATCTGCTCAATAACCCATGCCTGGGGAGACGTTCAGAAGCTCCCACGTAGTACTGGCTGGTAGCTGAGGATGTTAGACGCAGGAAGAAAGGGCTACCCCAAAACATCGAGCGATTCCTAAAGTCAAAGCAGTGAGAATGTCCAGAGGATTCTCAGACCCGCCTGTGGCTCCCCGGGCAGAAACGCTACCAACAAGACCCTGAAACGGTTTGCAAGCCGACATGAAAGTGTTATTGCTAAGACTCTCATTAAGGGAACATTTATTCAAGGCAAATAGAACAGGCTGTTTGTCCAAGTTGCATAAAGTGTGTCCATTTCTTATTAAAGATGCTGAAGAGCCTCTTCCAAAAAGCACACCTTTGCTCAGCAGCCTGGCCCGTTCAGACGGATTTAAGAGGAAAGTAAAGCGGCTCAAAGGGAAACCTCTGAGGTCGCAGCTTGTCCTGAAAAAGAAAGGTTTCATTGTAGTACCCAAGAAAGCACTTCCCATGTCTAAGCAAGTCCAAGGGAAACACCAGGTAGATGAAGCACGTCTAACTTGAGATCGCAAGATCCCTGCCTCCCATTGCTGTAGGGACCGCATGATGGCCACACCTGGCCCCAAGGAACCTCTGGGACTTGAAAGAATTCCCCTCCTCCACTTAATTAATTCCGACTCACACAGGAATAGGCCATCAGACAGTTTCCCACTCAATCTGTTTCACTGTTTTTAGATGGAATGCACTACTTTTCTGTGAAAAGCACTATTTCTCAGGTTCTGAGGTTAAAAAAAATGTTATTCTCACTATAGTCCTGTTTTGACCTACTTTTCCATAGGGGTTAAAAAAAAAAGCCGTTCCTGTGTTCCTAAAGATTTACAATGCAAATATCATCCAAAGAAGAAAATTAAACCACCTCACTATCAAGGCATTCCTTAGTTCATCAATCACTAATTGAGAGACTTCGCCAAATATTAATATAAATGCACTATCTCTGTTGGACAGGACGCAGAGCCGCGGTTTTGATTTGGTCGTAAGTTACGTCGCCTGGAGCCTTGATGTCTGCTATCTTTGCAGTGCAGCGAGCGTCTTATCTTGGAAGTGAATTTTGTTGGAAAGCTGGCTGTCTTGCAAGAGAGAGAAGGGATGAGAAAGAGAGACCATATCCAGAGGCCGTTTCATCTGCGAGCACCCGATTAACTCATCAACCACAGGCAGGGTTTCTGATTGGGACGTTTCGCATTCTCTCGGGGTGGTCTGCCAGACCAGATGACCTCTAGCCATGTTGTTGTGTGCCATTGAGGACTGAGTAAAGTGCCCCCCCACCACCCCCGGGGTTTCTGAGACTGAGATCTTCCTGGGAGGCATGCTTGGGAACTAGCCAATAGATGGAGGGTTGAAACCCACCAGCCGCTTTCTGCGAGAAAGATGTGGCATCTGTCTCCTTGGAAACTTACAGTCCTGGGAACCCGACTGGCTTCCCAATTCTACTCTATCCTGTAGGGTCGCTAGGAATTGGAATCCACTTGACAGCTGTGGGCTGGGTTCAATAGTGGGTTTGGTATGGGTTGAAAGATTGAAAGGAGCAAATCGCCAAGCCTCTGGTGGGTGGGTTTGACCAGGGCACTGGTGGGTGGGTTTGACCTAGTGACTCTGATTCAAAGCCGAATGCCTAACCATTGTGCCACAAGAAATCCTTCCTCTTGCCAGAGTAGTGTGGATATGCAAGCTGGCTGGAGGACGTGGGTTGTCCCAGTACAGCAACATACACTGCTGATCATTTGGGCCCCAGGAAGAAATGTGTGGATGACAGATCCCTGTTTCCATTTCTGTTCTGGACTTTCAGTGTCTGCTGATGCAAAAGGAAACAGCATCTTGGTCACAACGTGGGAAAGGGGGTAAAAGAACCCCCCATGGCCTCCAAGTGCAAGCACAATGGAGGAGATAGAACTACAAGGGCGGTTAGATGTAAGTAGTCTTTAATTAGCATTTATAGACAGTCTCCTGCACCCTTACCGGACTTTCTTCTCCCCTCTGACCAGAATCGTCCTTGGATGGTTGAAGGAAATCGATCTAGTTCCTGCCCCCTTCTGTGCTGACACCCAGGAAAAATGAGTACTTCTTCCACTGACCTCATGGCCAGAGTCCCTTGGCATGGAGCATGGTCAGAACCCACAGGTAAAGGGCTGGTCCCCAAGACTGACAAGTCAACCCCAGACTTCAGAGGCCAGCCACAAGCAGAGTGGCCCCATGGCACCTTCACTTCTGACGCCCTGGCTAAAAATTCTAGGGTTGCCTTTGCCTCTTCAGGATACCCGCTATCAACTTCCAAGTCCCCAGGAACTCCATAATTTCCCCCTAGACACTCTCTCTCCTTCTCTGGTTTGAAAATTCAGGAGAGCAACCCATAGCACTCCAGGAAATACTGTACATGTGGTTACAGTGTTATTATAGAAAAAAAATAAAGACACCAATGTGAACCCACGGAGGGTGTGTTCTGGGAGGCTTCCCAACAGGGAGATCCTGAGTCTCCCCAAAAGGGATGTCAATTCTGACTCCAACCTGGAAGCCCATGGAGAGTCCATAGCCAGAACTTGTTTATTGGGGTTTCATTGTGTAGGCAGTTGGAGTGAATCATTCATTCTCCATGTGATTGAACGCCACCTCCAGCCCCTCTGAGGTTAGAATGGTAGCACCTTGTAGGTTTTTCTCATCTGTCCACCCTCCACCCAAAGGCCAGTTGGCTCTTATCAACTCTTGGCTCTGTAGCCTTCTTCAATACCCAGGACCCTCCCACCACTGGTGAAACTGCCCGGGTTTAGAATGTATCTCTCCAGAACCAAGAACAAAGACCAAATTGTCATGGTAACATTAATTGTAAGCTGCACAAAAGTATACCGGCTTAGTCTCCCCAAACCACAACATGTATGGCTTCAAAGCTCGGAGATTAACTCGCTTAGCATATCTATATTGTTTAATCCTAATTATGTAATTCACAACTAGCATTGCTAAGGCTGAGTTTGGCTTTGGTTTTGCTAATCATGGGTGTCACTCCAGATTTGGGGGATTTGGCTTCAAACTCCTTACTCTACGGGTCTCCTGATAACATCTAAATCATCCCCAGAAGACCATAGTGAGCTAAGAACACCCAGCTATTGTTTATAATGCAGTGTTTTGAATGGCTGATAACCACTGGGGTGGGGGACACTGAATTATTCTAGGGAGGCTGCCCATAATTATCCTGAATCAATGGGCAATAGGAAAAACGTTTTTAATGGCCAGGGGGGTGTTGAGTAAATTTTTTTTCTAGAAAGGGATTGGGAGGGCACCTAAGTTTGGGAACCTATGCTTTCTATGCTGTTGTATTTTTGTTCTGCATTTTTTGATGTATCATCTCAATCAATACATAAGAATCTTTTGTAATAAGCACTCTGGAGATCTTATCTTACAGATGAGAAAAGTAAGGCACAAAGTGGTTAAACCATCTCTCCAAGATTCCTGAGCCAACCAAGCAGCCACCACAGCAACTGAGCCCTAGCCGGAGCTCTTTCCCAGCGACAACACTGCATCTTGAAGACTGTACCTCTGTGTTCTTTATGTCTTTATTCCTTGCTCCCAGGATGACACATGGAATGTAAGGACACTGGATAAATGATGCTGAGGCTGAGATAATGTCCAAGGCAGAGTCTCTGTACACCATTCATCAGGTGGTGTAGATTCTCTGCCGACGTGGTCTTTGAAGTTTACTAACTGCTGTAATATTCTATTCAGCTGACCCTGAAGTCTTCTCTCTTTATCCAACCTCTACTCCTCTTTCCTGCCCATTGACTCCTTCTGGGGATTATCAATAAAGCAAAAGTGATAACAGCACTGTGGTCATATCTTTGCTACTAATCTGTTCCTTACAGTGCCTCTAATTTATCTCTCCCCAACCCACTTTCTGTTTCCAAATGAAGTGTGACCCTTCTATGCAGGAAGCAATGGAAGGAAAAGAAACACACAAACCAAAAATCCAGGACCAGTCCTCCATGACATAGTACACAGCAAAGAGAACGCGGTGAGGAAAGTCTTCCTTGTCTAGTTCAGTCTAGTTTTTACGCAGTCATAATCTTCCAGGATGCTACTGGTTAGAGAATTAATTATGATTTTAGTACAATTCTATTTGGGGGCTAATCTCCACCCAGTGGAAGAAGTCAGTTCTTTTTTCTTCCAAATATTCTTGTTTTATTTAGGAAAGAAAAATGTTCTTTAAAAAGGACCCACCAACATCAACCAAAGGAAACAGACCAAAAAAATCTCAATAGAAAATAAAGCAGAAAACTTTTAAAGATTAGAATATGTTCCAAATGGCTTCAAAAGGAGATCAAATGACAAAGTGTTATATTCCAACCTACCTACAGCTGCTCAAATCCACTTTACAATGCTCTTTGTTTGATAGTCAGTCTATTCACATTCCTATCCTGTGGTCAGTGGAGATTCACCCAAGAATTCAGTCCAGGTAGGGAGCCTGCAAATGGATTCTGGGCCTCCACTAACATTCCACAGAGCAGGTATTTCAAATTTAGAGTTTGGTACCATTCCCTCCTGTAGGTTTGGATTTCATTGTTTCTACTCCTTGAATCATATTGGCTTGTTTACTTCTTTTATGTGGACTTAGCTGACTCCTCACTTCAGGCCTACTGGCAAAGAACAGAGTTAGGAAGATAAGAAGACAAAGTAGTGTAAGACTATTGAGTGGATGATCACCATGGAACCAGAGTATAGAGTTTGGGACTGAAGGATGCTAGGAGATAAACCACAGAAGAAGATTAAGGCCAGGTTGTCAGGAGTTTAATGAGATGAACCCCCAAAAAACATGAGGCAAAGCTTTAATCACTTTCATCCCTTATTGTCTGTGAATTCTTGGGTGAGGGACACCTGCGACCTTCAGTTGATTCATATAAAGTTGGTGAGTTCTCATATAGGCCCAGCCACGAATTCATCATGAGATCTTAATTAAGTGCTTTTCCATAGACAAAAACTGAGTTCGGAGGGAGTGCTCCGAGGGTATGAGGGAGGCAGGTGCAGTTTCCCCATGCTTCCACCCTGCTCATTACCACACACGCTCAATAGGGCAGCTCTAGTTTTTCAATTGTATGCATGTGTCGGTCAACACACACACACACACGCCTGTGTGTAACAGCATACAGTGCATAGCTATGTATGATGGAGCTTCAAAAAGTTTAAGAAAAATTATAATAGATCATGGAATTTTTCCATGAACTTTTGGAAGCCCCTCATATATGTGTATATTGTACATTATATAGCAAATGGATGAATGATATCTATAGTACATATATATTTTTTATTCAGTAAAGTGTCTCACTTTTCCCATCATAAAAAGCACTATTAATAGCTAACCTGTATAAAAGGAGGCCTGTTGCCAGTAGGATAAACATTGGGCTGCTAAACTGCAATGTTTGTTGTTCCAACCCGTGCTCTGGGGGCTAAAGAGCAGGCTATCTGTCCTGATCAATTGTCCAGCCTTGGCAATGATACAGAGCAGCTCTGCTCTGCCCTGCAGGGTCTCTGAGAGTCTGACTTGGCTCAGTGGCAGTGAGTCTAACGTGCATGGATCCAGGTGGTAGGATGAAATTGGGAGCAGATTCAGTCAAAGTTCTGCCATTTGGACATGCCATCTGGAAAGACCAATCCCTGGAAAAGGACACAAAGCCAATCAAAATGAGGAAATTCTCGATGAGATGGATTGACATGTTAACTGTCGCAATGAACAAAAACATACCCACCAACAAGAGGAAGATGGCCCGGGACCAGGCCATGCTTCATGCAATTACATACAAGGATAACATGAGTCAGAGCTGATGTGATGACAACTAGGAACAATTTGTATGAAGATAGATGTCTGCAATATATGTAACGCACCGAAAAATTATCTATGCCTGAATAAATATTGCTTACTCTTTAATCTTACTGTTTATTAACCAACCATCTAAGCTCTAGAAGATTAGACCATGTGCCTTTTGTTCATTGCCTTCTTCCCAGAACCTAGAAGACCGCTTAGCTCTTCGTGGATGGTCACTGTTCTGAATGAATGAAGGGACAAGGTTTGCTATGCACTCATTTCCAGGCTAAATTTTGGCATATCATGGTAAGCAGAGCAAATATGAACCAAGCCACGTTCTCATGGGTATTAAATAGATATTGTTGTGTTAGATGCCATGAAGATGCTGCCAACCCATAAGGACCCTGTGCAAAACAGACAGAAACACTGTCCAGTCCTGCGCCATCCTCACAATTGTTCCTATGTGTAAGCCCTTGTTGCAGCCACGGGGCCACTCCATCTCATCGAAGGCCTTCCACTCTTTAGATGCCGCTCAGGTTTACCCAGCAGGATGTCCTTCTCCAGGAACTGGTCTCTCCAGACCACGTGTCCGAAGTACGCCATACCTAATTAAGGTTCAACGGGAATTTGCCTTAAGCGTCTTCTTAGGATTACACCTACAGCCCCGTTTGAAGTAATGGTTTCTGGTCTGCTAACAAAGTCTAAAACTTTCAGGAGTGAATGGTCTCATCTGCCTGTCAGTGTTAAAAATGACCAGATCTGCTAACACGTGAGGAGTCAGGCAGAAAGACAGTAGGGATGAGAAACGTCTAAGTATGTAGCAGAGAATTTAACAACCTAAGACTTTGGACAACTGGAAACGCAGAGGAAGAGTAAATCTGCTCCATGGAAATCACCTTTTCCAACTGTACTGGTACTGGTGGTGGTTGTCATTGAGTCAAGCTTCGCTCATGGTGACCCAGGAACAGCAGAAGAAGTGCTTCCCGGGGCCTGTCCCAGGCTCGGGATGGCCTGCAGATCGCCTTATTATGGTCCACTGGATTTTCACTTAAACAAATCAAAAAACGCATCCATTCATTTGTTTAAGAAATCACTCTTTGGAAGTATATCTTGAGGATTCTTTCCGTGTAGAAGCTCTATTGAAGTCTGTTCAGCTTCATAGCAACATACAGGCTCCACAGACAAACTGGTGACGGCAGTGCATTGATTGGGAATCAAACCTGGGACGCCTACGTCGAAGCTAAGAACTCTATCCTGAACCACCTAGGCGCCAGTCTCCATATGAGTATTCCTGCCAGGGGCAGCAGAAGCCATGAAAAGGGAGAAGAGATGGGCTCTGTCCTTAAGGAAATCTACCATCAATTAGGCAAGACGGGACTAAGACACTCTGACAAAATAGCAGTGGGATCTTTACCCACCATGCTGTAAGCAAAGACATTTCCCAGGAGCAATGTGAGTGGACTGAGATTGCTCTGCAGTGTCTTAAGAAACAGGTGAGGTTGTAGAAGGTGAGATTCTCTGGTAGCTGAAAATCGGATTGGAGCATTTGGTTAAATTGCAAAACTTGCGTTTTGAGGACAGTGGGAGGCAAGTGGGTTGGCAGTGGTCACCTCAAACCACTAGCACTTCAGGTGAGTGAATGGCTTAGCAACAAGCCCAGGGACACTTCCCGTTCCTCTGATGACTGAGCAGTTCAGAGAAGCAGTGATACTTTGAACCCACTATACGCTACATGCATTTATCAATCGTGATGGTTGTCATTTAAACCTACAAGGTCAAGGGAAAGTAAACTCGGGACTCAGAGCAGTCCTAGGCCGCCCACACTTCTCAGACACGTTCTCTGAGCTTCTTAATGGATTGCCGGTTTTATAACACGTGCAGTATCTAAGAGTTTTTGTAGAATTCGTTTGAATCGTCCTTAATAAGAAATGTCAGGCAACAGTCTTTTTCTCCAAACGAGGATTTCCCCCCCCCCCACTCTGTGGCACCCAGCCTGTGCCATAAAACCCAAAATTAAAGAACATGCAACAATAAACATTTTTCAATCCGACTGACTCTATTTCGCGGTGCCTACATTTGGGGCGGAAGGGAGGGCGCGTAGCTCAGCTATGTTACTTCTTGGGGAATCATTTGAGTAATGTTATCATTGTAGCAATTTGGAATTCTTATCTTCTTTACACCACGTAATTGTGTACTAAACAAGGTGGGTGGAATGCTTTTTTTGCTCCCATTTTCCCCAATGCAGAGACGGTGATGAAAATGAGATAGGGGAGATTTATGTCTGCTGGGTTGGCAGTCATTTCATATTTACTCAGGCTATGAGATTGAAATCACATCGGAGCCTCCCTATCCAGGTCTGCAGTATTTGTTATCTAAATAACTATGTGTGAGCAAATCAGATGCGGATAAGAAGCTTCCATGATCACTGTGCACGTTAACTCTGATTTATGAGTTGCTAGCTTCATCCAAACTCATTTGATCAAGGCTGCTCCGTTTGGTTTTGTGTCCCTGCTAGGATTGCGCAAGAGATTTCGTTCTAATTAGCGCCTTGACTAGTACCAGCAAAGGAAAAATCGAATACAAGGAACCAAGGGACCACAATTTGTGTGTGGTCTGCATAAACACTCAGGCCCGCTGCTTGATAAGGAACGTGGGCCACAGTGCAGAAACCATGCCCGGAAGCAGCAGGAGAGTTTGCTCTGTCCCTACCGCACACGCGGCAGATACCAAAATGCCAAATCGGGGACTACTTTTGCCATGTGTCTTCCTGGGGCCTGTTGTCAACTTACTACTAACAATCTTACTTTGGGGGAAAAAACACGTGCAACTCCATAGCAATGGTGTGGGCCCGAGCCTGAATAACCTTCCACCTCAGCTTAAGACGGTGTCCTGGGAAACCGAGGGCAGACATGTCTCCGCCACCTAAATGTTGTACAAATTCCTAGAATAACCATCTGTCCAACGGCACTCTCTACTTCCCTGCTGGATTTGATCATTCATTGCAATGGTCACTCAGACTCACCCACAGTTCGCACAGTTAGAGGGTATTAGGAAACCATATCAGGTTTAGGAATGCTTAGGATACAGTGTTTCAGTGAAGACAGCCTCCTCTCAGCAGTGCCAGCAGACACACTGTCAGGCTCCCGAAAGCTCTTGGCCTATCAGCCACGTGGCTCCTTGCTCTCCACCCTGCTCCAACAAGTTATTTTCATTCTGCTGCTGCTATGCCCAAAGACACCCTGCTCTGCCAGTATGTTTTAGCCTGGAGGGGCTCAGCTTTGAGCTCCTTTGGTCAGCAAACTAAACTCTCCCTGATTAAGTGCCCAGGGGCAACCAGCAAGCCTGCTGCCTAATGGCACTTAGCTTTCTTGTTCTAGGGCCGGGTAGCCCACTGCTCTGTCTCCTGCCAGTGTCCTGCTTCTGTTGCCTCCGCTGACACAACATTTTTCAGGACTGCTTGTTGTAAACTCTCACTGTCTGTCAAGGTCTCTAGCGTTACGGCTCTTTATCTCCTTCATCTAGGAGGTTCCGAGCAGGAATCTCAGGGTAGGAATCTTAATTTTAAAGGGCTCACTTCACTCCTCACTTGTCTTTCTTGATGACAGTGAGGTTTCCCCCTCACCACCTCTGGGACAGCTCCTTTAATCCAGTAGGATGACAGAACTGACCAACCCTCTCGTTAGGGCACCGTCTACCTTATTTGCATGGTTCCACTCTCATCAGGGTGTCTTATACTTTATTGATATTATTAGCAAGCTATCTAATTCCCTTGGTGATTCATAAATAGCGCACATGTGCATAGAGACCTAGCCAATCATTTGGGTGGAGTGAGAAGACTATAGCTAGAAGGGCCCCTGCTGAGTAACTCACTGCAGTGTAAACACATGCTCAGTTTGCCGTGCAACTTTAGAAGTTCCAACAGAACACACCTTCACGTGCATCTACTAAGAGATGGCATCCATCAGGGTTCTTGCTGGCTAGCCTCAACCGAATGGAGAATCTAATCAAGGAGAGGGGGTTTTCCTGAGGGACCACAGCAAACACAAAACCGTCGAATAGGAACTCACTTGCAAGGACACCCCTACAACCGCTGCAGAACCCCACTGCTGCTGGCGGCCCAGAGCCCTGCCTCTTGATGGCTAAGGACAGAAGATCCAGGTGGGAAGGGGTGGGGGTGGTCCAGCTGGGAGAGCTTGTGACTGTTGGTGCCCTGCTTAGAAGGCATGAGAGACTGAAGCTCCTCACTGGGAGAGGGATCACCATGTCCCACTAGCGCACTAGTGGGGGGTTACCTCCCAAGTGGGGAAAGGATTGTATACATGACAGGTCTGCTATTATGACGCCTCTATTCTCTTTGAAGTGCAGGGATTTCTCAGAGATAACGCAGCTTTGATGTCAGGCCACCACCAGAAAGCAAATCTCGCAGTCCATCGAGTCACATGATTTTTTTTTTGAATCCCTGTGCACAGAAATATTATGTTCACAGTACACGGTAGTCTGTAAACTTTAAGTATTGAACTCTCACCACAAGACTGGCAGTTCAAACCCACCAACCACTCCTGTGGAGCAAGATGATCCTGTTGTCTGCTCTTATAAAATGTTTCAGCCTCAGAAACCCGATGGCTGGTGTCTATGAATCAGAACAAATTTCAGAGTGGTGGGTTAGGTTTGGGATGCAGAGTATTATTTCTTATGAATTGAAATACGGTGAGAATGGACAAAAGGTGACACAGGGACATGAAGTGGGCACGTGCTGTTGGGAAAATGGCATCGCTGACTCTGTCCATGCAGGGTGCCACCGACATTCATTGTTCCTGTTCTGTGCTTGCTACCTTAGAGTAGTGGGGCAAAAGGATAAGATTAGCCAATGAACGCTCACTTTAATTCATAGGCAGCACTGCCTCGAACTGATTCAAAACACACTTCCTAGATATAAAATCAAATCAACAAGCATGAAACCCAAGACGTGAAAAGCATTTGCACAGAACTCTGAGAGAAACCGTTCTAATGCGCCTCTTATTTCATGCCCCCATGTCTCTTCCTCTCTGCAGGGAGGCCTTCTCGCCCAGATTCCAGAGCCAAATCTATCCCCCAAAGGAGAGGTTTCTTTGTTGACGGTGCCCTACAGTTCATGGGTTGGAGAGCTTCAGTTTTTAGACACAGACAAGGGCTGGATCATAAATAGTTTTGACATTGAGAGACATATGGCCCCTGTCACCACAACTCAACTCTGACATTGTAGTTGGAATGTAACCGTGGATAATGTGCAAATGAACAGTGGAGCTTTGTTCTAATAAAATCATTTACAAAAACAGGCTGCAAATTGGATTTGGCCCGTGGGCTGTAGGTTGGCGACCCTGCTTCCAACTCAATGAACTCTGTGCTTTCTTTTCCTGCCACATCTTTCTCCACCCTCCATCCCTCCCTCCCGTGCCAGGATCCTTGCTGAAGTCCGCCACCTCTATGTCATAGGAGACACACCTCTGTTTACTCTTCCATACAAAACCAACTTTGGTTTCAAGTCTGTTTTCTCACAGGAAGTCAAAATGAAATCGCAGTCGATGCACATGCATAATTCGTTCTGGATGACCAGGTGGATTTTTCTCTCTGTCAATTCGTGATTTGTCTGACTTTCCCCAGGTCATGTCTGTATTTGGGGAGGTTCTTGGAGTGCCATGCATCAGTGGGAACTAGACACCTGTCCCTGCCTTCGTCTGTCTGGTTGCTGATCCACGTCACATACCACCGTCTAGGCGGTCAGGCCTTGTAGTGGGCTGTTCTCCGGTCACAGTGTTCAGAAACACACAGTGAAAATTCTGAGGATGCCCACACCACACCAACACACGAGAATGCTGCGGGCTCCCGGAGGCTCAGGGTCTTTCCAAACTCTCTGTAGGACACAGGGCCGGTTTCCAAGGATACTGACTGCTTCTGCAATGTCCACTTAGGAAGGAAGACACAGATCGATTTACCATCAGATCTCTGATTTGCCTGGGGTTCTAAAGCCCCCAATTCCTGGACTTGAAGAGGTATAGCATGTTCTCACAGGCATTTCTGTACCCCCAAATTTCCTTCCTTCTACCTTGACTATTTCATCCATCCCAAAGAACTAAAGTGTAATTGATGCAAACTGTGGTATTTTTTTAATTGCTTCAAAAGCATGAAAGCCGAACAATGAATAAACGAAGACCAAAGAATTGATACTTTGAATTACGGTGAGTACAAACCCTTTTGCAGATACCGTGCACTTCTAGAAGAACAAGCAAATCTGCCTTGGAAGAAATACAGAAGTAATCCTGCTTAGAAGTGAGGAGGGCAAGATTTTGTCCCACTTACTTGGGACATGTTAGCAGGCGGCACCAGTCCTGGAGAAGGACAGTATGCTCGATAAAGAGGAAGCTCCTCGGCAAGATGGACGGACACAGGGACTGCGACCAGGGCCTCACGGGTGGTACGGACCGTGGGAAGCACAGCCTCCCTTCTGATTGCTATCACGCCAGAGGATCCCTTGTCCATTCTTCTGATAGCCCACCGTCCATTAAAAATTCCTCGCCATGAGCAAGTTCAAGTGTATCTATCCTTCGGGTCTTTCTGTTTCATTGTCCCTCTACTGCATGCTCCTGAGGCCATGGTGGGGACCATGGCTTGCTTCAGAGTCACCTTCGCTATCAAAGAGACCCCTTTGCTTTTAAGGGGTTGCAGCTGTCTTTTTGTAGCAGGTTTGCCCCATGCAATACATCAATAAACTTTTAAGCAACATAAATATAAATAAACAGATAGATAGGTAAATAGATAGATAAATAAATAAGAACAAACCCCGATTGGGATGTATATTACTTTTGAGATAAGACTGGTCAGCCTCTTCCATGGTTCCTTAAAAATCTCTAAACAATCCCCTGGCTGTGGGCAAAGAGACACCTGATTGGTGGTGGTGCTCTTATCTCAGTCAGGGGCAGAGCAGACTGGCAGCCCTTTGTTCATCCTAGCTTGATGCCTAGATCATGGCCAGAGCTGTTCCATGCCTAGGGCACATTAAAAAAAAATCTCTAAACACTGGCCTTGAGTGGCACAAATATTCCTCTTGGTAACAGAGACCCGAGCTAATGATCCGTTTGACAGACTCCCATCTCCTTCAGAAAGAGAACTGACAGAGCTACAGCCAACTTGGTGTCTGTCATTGCTGTTGTTTTGCTCTAGACTTCTCCAAACTCTTCACCAACCAGGTGACGGTGTTCCTGATTTACGGGAATTAGAGATTCAACAGCTTGCAACAGGGGCTGCCCAGCCAGGTCCTGGCAGAGTGGATGTGCTTCTCCTGGACGCCTGGCTGCCTTGCTCGGCTCCGGAACAGATGGCTTGTTGCTAAGGACAAAGTTCTTCATTTTCTTTCAAGTTTTCTCTGGGTGTATAAAGAACGGGGACCGTGCCAGTCCAGCATTTGCCCTCCTCAGTCCTGGAAGACATTCATCCGAGTCTAATGAGAAGAGCCTTTCGACTCAAAACCCAGAGACTGGGACATAAAGCACAGCATTTTTTACTAGTCCTGGTGGAATTTATAAGAATGAACTTTTTCTTCTCATCAAGCCTCCTTGTCCTCTTTTTGAGAAATGAACGCCATAGACGTCTAGCCCTGTCTCAGAGCAGTTGAAAGGGACGTGTGCAAATGAAAGGTAAAGGTATACTGAAGGTATTAATAAGAGGTTCCATGTTTTTATTCAAAATACATCTCTCCACTCTGTTTATTCCCTTGCCTCGCTTAAGTATCGCCGCCTTCACCTGCCTCGCTCCCTACTCCTTGTGCTACTCCCCTTCAAACCGGACTTATTCCTATTCCTGTTTGCAAATCAGATCCTTTCCCTAAACCATCTGCAGAACTGTGTTCTCCTGATTCCTTTTCTCTGCTGCCTCCTTGTTCCTGTAGCTGCCTTGTGTGTATGCTCACAGGTCAGTATGGCTTTGATGTAACACAGGCTCCTTAGCCATCAGCTAGATTTCGTCCACGGTTCCAGCTACCCAGCTAGCTGCCCTGCTCCCATCAGCCTGCACCAAAGGGACGCCACTCCAGTGGCTAGTTCTCATGGGTGCTTGGATGCTGGTGCATTGGGGTGCAGTGATGGAATCCAGACTGAGTAAGATGATACAAGTAGGCGGAGAGGGAGAACATCTCACAGTCAGTAGCTGGAAGACAGGAGAAAAGATACTGTTTTGAATTCCGGGGTGATTCCCACTACAGATTCTGCCAGGAGACCAATGTTTCTTTTCTACTTCCCACAACAGCAATATCTCATAGAAAGCAGTCATGTCTCTTTCGCATTGTGCTATTGCGTTAGGACCACTCGCCCTCCAGTTAGCAGCCCCAGGCCGAATCCGCTGTGTCCTCGGCTCCCTTCCTTCAACACTTGGAGATCACTTTCCGCAAGTGGTTAAACACAAACCCTCTCTTGTATAACTGCCTACAGCACTTAGTTGCATCTGCTGTTAGGAAGAAGGCTTACATTACCCTGGGCGAGCAAACCACCAGCCAGGCCGGCTCTGTGCTCAGAGCCAGTGTCCTCATCTGTCGGACAGCCAGGCCAGCCTGAAGTCGGCTTCCAAGGGCACGAAGGCTAACTGAGTTACCAATGCATGATCGGGGGCGGCGTCCATCAGAGACTCTGCCCCTCCGCAAGCATCAATGAGGGAGCAGTTATCCTCCTAACGAGACGGTCTCCTCCGCTCTTCTGTTCTCGCTCTCCCTGGTGCTCCACCGCTCCCTCCGTGACATCGTCTCGTCTCTTCCCAGTTGCTTCTGATCTTTACAAGCTCCATGGGGAGAATCGACTCTAATGGATGTCCTGAACGACAGCCGGCCACCCTGAGTTACTGCCAGTTACCCGCAGTAGCCATGAGTTACTGCCATGAACGTTCAGGTGTACGGGGATGACTGTTGGGGTGCAGGGAAGGGAGGCTGCCCACGTGGCCTGACCACCATCAAGTGTCCCTCAGAATGAACAGTAGACTAGAGACAGCTTTTCACTGGTTTGTGCGCATTGTTAAACTCATAGTATGAGATGAAAATGTTAATGTTCACTGGGCATTTATTGTAGGCCAGTCTCAGTTCTAAAAGCATTATAAGCACACCTATTCTTGTGGTTGGCTGCTGTCAAGTCGCTCTTGATTCACAGGGATCCTATGCTACAATAGGGTTCCTAAGCTACAATCTATGTGGAAGAAGATCACCAGCCCTTTCCCCAAGTGGGTAGGCTTGAACTGCCAACCTTTGGGTTAGCAGCCAAGCTTAATAAGCAGGGTTCCTTAATAAGCAGGCTTACGTGATCTAATGAAAACTGTACCACAATCCTAGACACTCTTGTTAGTTCCATTTCTATGTAAGGAGATTAAACAACTTGCCCAGAGTTTCTTAACTAGCATGGGGCAGAGTCACACCTGGAAGCACCTATCTGGGACATCAGACCCCGATGTCACCCAGGCAGTCTGAATAAATGACAGAATTGGAATCAGAACTCAGGCTTCCAAGCTGAAGCTCAACTTTTTACTCAGCTTGTACAACCATGGCATTTAGGAAACAGCCTAAGGAAAGTTATATTTGAAGATTGTCTTAGGCCAGGTTGCCTAGAGAAACAAATCTAGTGACACACATCTATACATGAGAAAGAGCTTTATATCAAGAGGTCATTATGTATCAAGGAAATATCCCAGCCCCATCCAACTCAAGTCCATATGTCCAATACTAGTCCATAAGTCCAAAAATAGTCCATAAGTCCCTCTTCAGACTCATGAGACCACATGCAATGATGCAGGATCAGGAAGAGCACCAGTCGTTGGGTGCAGAATTGTGTGGATCCAATAGCAGTGGATGCATCGCCAACGTATGCAGATCTCAGCTTGATTGATCAACAGGAAAATGAACACACACACAAAGAAGAGAGGTTCTCAGGACCCTCCTTGTGAGCTGGTCACATCCACAAGGAGGTACCATCATGCTGTGACCTGATTGACAGGCTAGACTCCACCCCTACACTTTTATATCTTCAAGTAACTATGTAACTACCACACAGATGGTGCATGGCAGATGAATCCAACATGGAATACACACAGAACGCAACAAACTAAAGCAAACCCAGTGCCAGCCAACATTGCTGAATGCCCTCTGCCTGGCTCAAAAATGCTCAGTCCCAACAAGCAAAGTCCCAACCATTTCCCTTTTTATTCCCTTGCCTTAGCTCCATGTAACCCATTCCTGGCCTCAAGATGACTCAGTTGTGCAGTTTTTTTCCCAAGGTGTCTGGACTCCCAGCAGGGTGCTGTTTCCCCACTCTGTAATCTCATCTCAGACCCCTACCCTACTAGGATGTCAGTCAAGGGAAGTAAAGGAGGCCCCCCCAATTTTTTCCTGGAGCTCTTTTTTCCCCTCTTTCCTCAAGAAGAACAACAATTTTTTACAAAAGCAAACAAATCCAGCTACCACTTCTGAAAATCCCCAGGAAATGCCGTTAGCTGAGTTCTCACTCACTAACTTGGCCACCATCCCTGCTGGGAGCAGGCCCAATGACTCCTCCATAATTGCGACCAGTTGCACAGGGGAATGCCTGGGAGGCGATTTTCACATCTTCTCTTCTGCAACAGCAACCCGCAGAAATAACCAGAAAGGCAGGAGGACTTCGCAAAACATCAGCTCCTCTGAATTAAGAACAAGAGCCATTCTTGCAAAGTCTGTTGGAAACTGGTTCTTTGAAGGTCATCTGGAGCCATGGAATGGTGTGCATTGCCATCTTGGACATTCTGATGGTCAACAGCTGATTATCATTCTCAAGAATCCCTTTTTGGCTCTGTATGTGAGATGTGTGTGTAGGCAGAGCAGTAGAAGGATGGGGAGGGGGAAGAAGTAGTAAGTGGCAGTCGGACTACTGCGGATGAAAATGAAATAGCTGTTGAATGGTTATTTTTCCTCGAGATGACCCCTCTCGCCAGAAGAACAATATGCCATGATCTTTGTCCACCCAGGCCTTACATCATCCATATTTCCTTGCCACGGGGACAGATTGATGCGTTGCTTTGCTGTTCTCAGAAAAGTACCCCCTAATCCTTCCTTGGTGGCTCCCACACACATTCACAGAAGCAACAGCAGGGCTAGTTAGAGTGATAAAACTGATTCCCATCTATCCATCACTTAAACTGTAGTCTAGGTGTTTAGGAGGTTGCAAACCAACCAACAAGCAAAAACCCTGTTGAGTCAAGGAATGCTTTGCCCATCCTAGCTCAAGGGAAATCGCCATGCAATTTGGCTGAATTTATTGTTGTTTCCCAGTTTCCCACTTTTCAGAAGAGAACGGTTACTCTTTCTGAAAGCTCAGTAACATAGTGTGAGTGGCAGCCACCGTCAGCTTCTTTATGCTGAGTCTGCACATGAGCAGATTCGACTTGCCATCATCTCAGGTTCCAGTGTTCACGCTTCTGCTTGCACAGGGATCATGGAATTGGGACTTTGTCTAACTAACTACCAATGCTTTGGGCAGCGGGGCAGGCAGGCGTTAGCTTCAGTTCATGGATGCTCAAATATATAACGAAGTATGATCAGTGAGTAAGGTGGGAGAGTTTTCGGTGACTCAACTAATTTTGATTGAAATGATTGTATCTGCTGTGTAAGACAGAGACCCTGGATGGCACGAACAGTTAATGTGCTGGCTGTTCACCTAAAGGTTAGAAATTCAAGGTCACCCAAAGACTTGGCCACCTTCTCCTCAGCAATCAATCACTAAAGACCCTCAGGGAGCAGAGTCAAAGAGCTGATTTAAAAGGCTCCACTCAAGGCATTAGGAGAGCGCATCTGGTACTTAGGTTTGGACCTTCTTCCACAACTGTCTGTGCTTAAATATGGCCTGAAAGGAACAAAGCAAACGAAGAATTGTATCTACAGAAGACTGCACTTTAAACCATTCCTAGGCTTCCCCCACCTCATACTTCTAAGGAAAAAGTTTTTCCAGTTACAATATGATTTTAACGTTTTGAATGGGAAAAGAAATTCCATATGTGCAGATACTTTCGTGATAGAGAGAGGAACAAGAAAAACAACAACAGGCAAATCTCTTGCTTTCATACTGGTATTAGAAATGCCAGATGCATAACTACAATTTAGGTTTGATTTATTTCAACTCAAACAATAGTGTTCCTTGAAGCAAAATTGGCCTGACTTTGGAGTGCATGCTAAAACTTAATGTTTTGAAATCTTGCAGGATAATTTGTTGGCAGCTCAAGATCTTGTTTTGCCAAGTTTTACTCCAAAATAATTTTCTTACTCAGAGTTGATACCGGGAGTGGCAATTCTCGCTTGAATACATGGCCGTTATACAATTGAGTCAACTGGCATATGTGGGAGAAGGAGACAATTTAGATCATAGAAGAAAACTAGAGGCTCTAGAGCGGAGCACCCAGAGGGCCAAGTAGAAGGTGACTTCTCTGAACCTGCACTGTTCATCAATGGCTAAGCTGGGGCTAGGGTTTGGTTCAGGTTCATGATTTCTCAAAATGAAGTAGCTCTGTTCTAAAATAATATTTCCTTCCAAAAATGTAGCTTGGTCATGCAAATAGTTAATATATCTGACCGCTAAGAGAAGTGTTGGATCCTTGAGTCCAACCAGAGGTGCTCAAATGAAATACCTAATATTTTCCAAAAAAACATCAGCCACTGGAAGCCCTGCAGAGCACAGTTCTGTTTTGATACACAAGGATTTGCCAGGAATTGATGTTGGCTTGGAGTCAAATCATTTTAGAGGACATTCTGGAATTATCTTGGAAGAAGTACAGCCAGAGTGCTCCTTAGAGGCAAGGATAGTGTGACTTTGTCTCGTGTGCTTTGAACGTGATGTCAGGAGAGGACAGTCCTTGGAGAAGAACACCCTGCTTGGTAAAGTAGAGGGACAGCGAAAAAGAGGAAGGCCCTCAAAGAGATGGATGGATACAGAGGCTGCCAGAATGGACTGAAACATAAGAACAATTGTGAGGCAGGTGCAGGACCAGACTGTGCTTCGTTCTATTGGGCACAGGGTTGCTATGGGTTGGAACTGACTCAATGGCTCCCAGCACCTAACAACAACAGCTGCGAAGATGGGGGCTCTAGGCTTTCCACCTCCTTCCACTCAGAGCTGTGACTTCAAACAGGCCATACTCTGTGGGTCTGACAGATAAGTATCAGTCAAGTCCTCTTACCATGCTTCCTTTTCTTTGGGTGAAAATCCCAGGGAGCCCAAGAAGATGAACTGGGCTACGGCTCTGGGCAACTCCATCTTGGTCTCCCTGCTTCCCTGAATTGGAGGAAGACAGGAAAGGTTGGGTTTTGCTTAGATCTACATCTGATTCTGAGAAAAAGCAGATCAAAGAAGTTCTGCTTGGTCCCCTGAAAGAGGAGACATAGATGGGCCATCAAGCCATAGGCAGAGGAAGCAGCGCCATTTACCTCTCTCAGAAGAGCCCTTGTATTGAGGTTTCACGTGGGCAGACCTAGAAACATGGCATCCTGCTGAAGAGTCCACATGCAGAGAGCAGAGCAGACAGACGAATCAGAGTAAACCACTGAAGAGACAGGCCTGCTTCCTTTAAAACTAAATTGTACAACCCCCTTGAAACGATTGAATATGGAACTATTCAATTGTATGATATGTAAATTATGTGACAATAAAACTCTTGGGGAAAAACTGATAAGCTGAAACTGAAGGAAAAAACCAAACTAGATTTAAAAGTAGAAGTGTAAGAGCAGGTAGAGGTGCCCGGGTGGTCTTCAGGACTGACATGACATGAAAAACAAGTGGTCTCTTGAATTAAAAAAGAAAATTAGATACAGTAAAGGACAGAATTGGCCCTAGCACGGTGGTCTAGTTCATGGTGTGGGAGCTCATATGGAAGAACAGGTTAAATTGCATAGGAAAAAGGGGATACTAATCTAGAAATGCCAGGGTGTACCTACATGCTCAGGGAAACACAGAAACGCTGGAGCTCCAGGAGGAAGAAAAGATACTGGTGAAGGAGAGAGAATAATTAAGCAAAGAACTGACCCACATTTCTCTGAGCAGAAGATCACCCTCAGCAGAGCTAAAGGAGCCCAGGTCATGCTCCCGGGAAGATTATTGAGAAAATACAGACCCTTGAGCGTGTCTGTAAAAAAATATCTAAACTCCAAGACGAAAGAAATATAAATGTTGGACGTGTGCAGGCTGGAGCAACGAGTTCTTAAAAGGGGGAAACAGATAAAGCCAGATTGTCCATGGATGGCAGCCATCCTGTAAACTGCAAGACGACGGAGTCGGTCGAAGTTGTAGCTGCCCTAGACTAAAAGAATGAATGAATGAATGAAAGATATTATTCTCCGAGAACCTGTCAGGAGGCTGCTTACAGATGATGTCACCCACATATGTATGAAAAGATTCTTACCAAAGGATAAATCAACGTGAAACCTCTGATTGAAATGAGAAAAAGTGTAACTGGTGAGCCAGGAACCTGGTAATAAATTATAATGAAATATAATGGAATAACGATCGGGTATCTGGGAATTTGCAAATTAAGTATTAAACAAGAGCTCTTAAAATAGACGAGACATGTGGCACAGGAAATTCTAATAAGTATCTAAAAGGAACACTACTCAATGATTTCAGGAGGCGTGGAGAGGAAGGAGATGAGCAGAACATGAGCATCCCCAGGACTCGTGTCCCCACAGAGGGCAGATGCGGTTAGGGAAGCTGGAGGGGAGGCGCACGATCCCCAGGGTCTCAGCTTATTGGAAGGAGGGAAGAAGCAGAGGAAGGAGGATCCTTAGTAAAGGGAGTGGCGATTTTGTTGTCATTTCACATGAAATAAATGTGCGTAGCATTAGAAAGGGGAGAAAGGGGAGGCAATCATTAATGAAAGATACAATTACACTAGAACTCCTAAATACAGACAGGGGAAGAAGCCAACGAATGAAATCACAGTAAGTTAATCCTATTAGCAAAGGCAGGAAAAGAGGAACCAAGTTAAATGCAAAATGGAATACTGACTAATTAAACAGAATTTAATTAAAATTAATTAAATTTCTGAAAAGTGAAAAAGGAGACAAATATTAAAATAAGAATGAGGAGTAAAATCAAGTGTGTCATGATACTGAATATTAAACAAAAATCTGAATTCTCTCAAAGAAGACAGGTTTTTAGAGGGAACTGGGAAACCAAAGCCAGGTTACTACCCTTTATCAGAAAAATAGTTAATAATAAAGCATGAAAGCTTTGGAAATTAAGGGATTGACAAAGAAACAAGGCAAACATACAGTAAGCCCTCTGTTACCAATGCTGGGCTTAGAGAAAACTCCTACTTGTCCTTTACTGTAAAGTTGTCCTCACTTTGAAAGAACTGAAACAACCCCTCCAAAAACCAAACCTAACTCGGTGCCATCGAATCGATGCCGGCGCATGGCAACCTTATAGGGCAGGGTAGAGCCGCCCCTGTGAGATTCTCAGACTGTGACTCTACAGGAGTAGGAAGCCTCGTCTTTCCCTGTGGAGCAGCTGATGGTTTCGAACTGCAGACCTTGAGGATCACAGCCCAATGCGCAATCACTATGGCACCAGGGTTCCTACTGACAACAAATTCTTCATCCTCCAAATATTAAGGGAACAGAGAAATAGAGTTGAAGACTCTAGTCTGCTTGAGGAATGTTGGCTAACAATAAGAATAGTCAACACGGTTTTCTAGGCATCCTAAGTTTTAGCTACCTGGGTGACTATAATAATATTCCTCATAAATGGGGGGCTGGCAGAAACAAGGGTTTTCTCTTTCCTCTACAAGACTGAGTCCTGACATGTCATTAGTGGCTATCAAGTTGCTTCTGACCCTGGGGACCTTTTGCACCATTTCCAAGCGTATCAAACAAAACATTGCCCTTCAACATCCCTGGTATGTCTCTCCCCCGGTTGTAGACATGCTGCAGTGCCCTCCAGTCCAAGGGCTCAGCTTTCAGCCCGACAATGGACAGTGTTCTACTGTGATCCTTGGGTTGTCACGAATTAATGTTTGGAAGTTAATCACCAGGCCTTTCTTCCTGGTCTGGCTTTGTCTAGCAGCTCCGTTAAAATCTGTCCATCCAGGGCAGCGGTTCTCAACCTGTGGGTCACAACCACCCCCCCTTCACAGGGGTCACCAAATTCATAACATTGATGAAGTAGCAACAAGTATAATGTTATGGTTGGGGGTGACCACAACATGAGGGACTGTATTAAAGGGTGGTGGCATTAGGAAGGTGGAGAACCACTGATCCAGGGTGACCCTGCTGGCATTTGAAGCATGCGCCATGGAGCTTCCTGAGTCACAGCAATAAGGAAGCCACCACAGTAGGATAAACAGAGGGATGGTGGTCCTTCCACATAGTAGGACCTTCATCAACAATTTATTATTACAGCAGATAAGTAATCAGGGTTTGCTGAATTATGCCAATGGTGAAACCTTCTGTTTCCTCTTGGGTGCCTGAGAACACACACTCCTTTGAGCAGTATACCTTTTCCTTTCGGACTCACCTCTCCTGTGCAGAATTACCGGAGGAGAAGTGGTTGCATTTATTAAGGGCTAGGGCAGAATCCTAGATGAGACGCATCTGAGGCGAGTGAGTCACCAGTAAGCACGGCCCCAACGCCCCGTGGATGCAAAGAGAAGGCTAACAAGGCCTGCACAGTGTCCCATTGCTAGCGCGCGGCTTTAATGGGCATTTGCAGAGGACGGGCAGCAGCAGGCTGGCTCTGCAGCCACCATATGGTCATCTGGAAGAAAGAGACCTCCAAGGGGGAGGGCAGAATGTTCCAAGGACAGAGTGATGCCGAGCTTCCCAGCAAGAGCACTCATGGTCCGGGGTGCGTAGGGTAGGGAGGTGGTGGTAGAGGCTCCCGCTCCGCTGCAGCAATCCTTGCGCTCTGGGAAAGACTTACTCCTCACTCCTGTCGCCGTTGCTATTTATTACTATTCTGTTGCTATTGGTAGCAGAGTCATCCTGTTCTGGGATGCATAGGGGAAAGCTGCCAAAACACCAAGAGGCCACACTTGCTGGGGATTAAAATGGGGAAGGCTGTTTCTATTATCCACACTTCGCTATTCCTTGCTCTTATTACAAATACAAGAGGAAGGCATTACACAGATGTATTAATGAAGAGATCTCTTTGGCATCATAGCTACCTGAGCTAGTTCAAAAGCATTTCCTAACTGGGAAATCTGGACGGGTAACTCCTCCAAACTACAAGATGGATATAATTATAATAATTATAACATTTATAATTGAGCTGTAGTAAAGATTAAATATAGTAGGCATCTTATAAATGGTGGATACTATCCATTTTATTTCAACTTTGTCTTCTGACAGGCACAGCACACAATGCACATACAATATGCATGCTTGCTCCTGTGTACATGCACAGGCTTATCACATACCCTGGCCATCAGAGGCCATTACTTGGACTAGGTTGATTCCTAACCCTGAGTTGACTTCTCTCCTAGAAGGGTCCTAGTTCTGTCATGCCAATAAACCAGAATTGACTTAATAAATATTGGTTACTGATGATAAACAGGATGATAGAAGAGGATAACCTGCAATGAAAGGGAAGCCTGACTAGAGCATGTACACAGGAACAGATAAGAGCTCAGGACACATGGAATCCAAGTCAGATACATCCCTCAGGACCAGGAATGGGAGTAGCGATACCAGGAAGGTAGGTGGAAGGTGGGAGAAGAGAGGGGAAGAAATTGTTGGGGAAGGGAGACATTGGTCAGTGTAAGATATGAAATTAATAGTAATTTATCATTTATCCAGGGGTCAGGAAGGTGAGCAGGAGGGAGGGAAGGTAAACAGAGGAGCTGATCCCAAGAGCTCAAATAAAAAGGAATGCTTAGAAAATAATGATGGCAAAATGTGCTTGATACAATTGGTGTATGGATTGTTATACGAGCTGCAAGAGCCCACAGTAAAATGATCGAAAGAAAGAAAGAAAGAAAGAAAGAAAGAAAGAAAGAAAGAAAGAAAGAAAGAAAGAAAGAAAGAAAGAAAGAAAGGGAATCCTGAGAGGGCTGTGTGAAACACCAATGGGCAGGTCCATTGTCAGCCATAGAAAGAGGTTGGATTGTTACGGATCTGTGCCTGCTCTTTAGCTGTTATCTTAAACTCCCAGCCCACCACCCTGTGCCAATCTTTGGGATCCTGAGGCAGGTGTTCTGCAAACCATGGTTCTGCCTGGACAGTCTATGCAGTGATTGCCCTGTTGGGGTCCACCGATAGAGGGTGCTAGAGGGAGACTTCAGGAAGGAAAAGGGCTTGGCTCTTCTCAGCTTTCTGTCCTCTTGTGGCTGTGTCCCCCGTGAGCATGGCCCAGTAACACTTCGCTCTCCAAGCAGTAGCTTTTGATAGAGCATTAGCCGAACTCAACCTGTAGCATTTCCGGTCTTTATAGTAGATACCTGTCCCAACAGAGCAGACGCTTTCTCAGGGATCCGGGTTTCAGCACCAGTGGGCCCTTTCTCTACATCCCTAATTTTATAATCCTCTGCCCATTGTTCTCTCAATTATATGGATGGGAATCATTCCCCCATGAGACCTCAGTTAACTGTTTAACAGCTCAGTGACCGTTTCTACTTTCCTATCCTTCCTTGCATGGCTTCTGTCTCCTGACTGGGTACGAATCAATGGGGAAACTCACCTGCTTGAGCACCTCCAGGTGTAACACTTAGGACAAACGATCTGTAATGTCTGAGAGAATGCCCGCGCCCGCCCATCCTCTTGCTTATCTATGAACTACGGGACAGGAAGAGGCCCCAGGGCTGGGGAGCAGGAACCACATTGATACATCATCTCAAAAGATAACTATGGGCATGGGCCCTGACTCAATCGTGGAAATAATGCTACCAGCTCCTATATCCTGGACCAGTGCAGTCCCCCAGAACTTTCTGGATTGGTATAGATGTTCTGTTTCTGTGCTGTTCAATAAGGTGAGTGTGACAGAGGAACTAGATTTTAATACTTTTTTATTTTAAGGAATTTTCATTTAAATAGCCACTTGGGAAGCCTTAGACTTTTAGGGACAAGTGAGACTTGGATGCGGTTAAAGGAATATGTGTTGACCAGGAAGGACAGTTTCCCATGGAGGCCACACCTGACCTCCGTGGGCTTCAGGAAAGAGGAGATTCCAACTCTGTGCCAGCCCCAGGCCAATAGCCACAAGGCGGTCAGACCTGCCTCCACTTTCCAGCCTTCTTGTCCTGTATTCCTAGCCCAACCATGGCACTCTCAGTTTCTGCTGGGTTCACGCATTCATTGCAATGATCACGCAGAACTTATCAACAAAGCTCACAAGCGTGGGACTTTACTGGGACATTGCTAGGGTACCACAAACCAGGAATGAACAATGAACCGCAAGGATACAGCTCTCGGTTCACAGCAGTGTCTTTCCTGAGTAGACAGCCAAGTCTCTCTTTGGTCCTCAGCCTTTCAGCCAAGCGGTTCCTTGATGCCCACCTGCTGTTCCACCTCATGGTCTCAGGTCTCAGGAGCATACCCTCTGTGTTGGAGTGGCTCCTTTGCTCTGGCCCATGGTCTCCATGCTGTGGCCTCTGGTGACTCCAGGCCTCTGCCACATTAGACAAGGGATCTCAACCTTTCGCTGCTAGGGGTTCTCTGTGATAGTCTCCAGAATCTCTCTGTTCCTGCTTCTGCGATGGCTCGTATACATAAAGGACGGGCAAATTAAACTGACCAATGCCCTCCATTAGTGTTTCCTACGCTGTGTTCAGAGTCCCACCCAAGCCTTTGGTGGGAGTTACAGGGTGGCAGTTAGAAACACCATACTGAGAAACATCTCAGCACAGTGAGGAAGCAACTGGGTTTTAATTATTTTCTTTGAATGAGTTTGAATTTGAATAGTCAGCTGTGGCTCATGGCCTTGTATTGCATAGTGAAGTCTGATGATACTTTGGGGGACAGCAACTGAGACTTGCACGTGGTTGATGAAGCACCTCTTGATCAGGAAGTACCATTCTGAAGCCAACGCAAGTGCCAGCGGATCGCTCACGTGTGTGCCTGGGTGATTTGTCAATGAGTTTCTCATGTAGAAGCAGACTGTCAAGAACAGATCATTCGTGCTGGGACTCAGCTCCACAGGTGCCGGGGAGCATCTTGCCTTGGGGAAGAAAGCAAGTCTCTGCTCCATGATTAGCGTGTGATTATATTTTACAGACAGGCATCAATGCCTGGTGATTGTGATGCACTTAGCTGTTATCTTGTGGGATTTATTTAAAGAAGCTCATGCATGGCTTAGAGCCTCAGGGAATGCGAACGTATAAAAATAGGGGAGCATAAAAGGAAGCCAAAGAAAACCTGCTTCGTTTGTAAAAAGGTTTCCTCTCTTTCAGGTACCTCAAATCCTACCACCTGCACCTCGCCTGGTCTCATTTCAAAGCCCATCTCTAATGCGCCCCTTACAGAAAACCTTTCATTAGTCACCCTCCAAAGAAAGCTGCCTGCCTGTTTGTGGGGGGAAAAAAGACCAAAATAAAAAGTCCAGAGGGAAGCAAGAAACCTCAGAAATTGAAGATCGAAAAGAAGAGACCAGAATGGACTTGAATAGTCTTGGAAAGGCTTTGTTTCTTTACAATCTTAGAGGAATCTGGAAATACAAATTTAACTCGTTTTAAATGCCAGGCCGCTGTTTATTTTTTAAAACATATTCTGCTTACTTGTCTACAATTATTATTTTCTCTAATGAAAAGAAAAACAGTAAAGAAGAAACCAATCACTTCAGACAGTATCTTAATCTACCTGTGGATGAAGGTGTTTCAACGATGATCATTCAGAGACAGCTGATCAGTCCAGCAACCACGTTGTTAAGGAGATCCTGCCCGGCGATTTTTTTCCGTTGAGTGCATGTGCTTTCAATTTCTTCGGGTGCTTATTTACAAGTGTCTCTGAACAAGAGTGTCTTCATAAGATAGTCGCAGAGTGGAAGAGGGCAATTTGAACATACTGCCAAACCGCCCTCACTGTGACCCTCAGCGACGGACGTATGTGGTTCCGTATGTTCGTTCCCACAGCACTTTGCTGACTCTTCAAAGGAAAAGGCACTTCCCTGAAGGGCTCGCCGTTTAAAATCAAGGATAGCATGCATATAGGTTAAGATTCTGAGCCAAGAGAATCCAGGGAACTCGGGCTTCATAACAAAGCCAGAAACATGTACTGTAACCACAACATTCAAAGGCACTGGCTTTTTCAGTTTGGTTTCAACTTCAGATGTTTCCCTTTGGGTACATGAGCTCACTTATATTTATCATATTCTGTCTGCCCACTTTGGTTTGGAAGCCACGGTCTTTGTGAACTAAATATCAAACAGGGATTAATCGACTCTTTTCCAAGTGGTTCTGTTTCCATGGATGTAACGTTCTGGAGGTTGGGTTACTTCCAGCGGTGAAAAGAACACAGGATTGTTTCTCAGAGAATCTGAAAAGCCAAATGGAAACAGCCTCCTTGTGGCCATAACGCTGCCTGCAGGCCTGCCTCCGTTTGCATTTGTCCTATCCCCCAGCGGAGAAGGCCGTGCTGAAAGTGCTAGAGTCGTGTCACTTCAATCCCCTCTCAAATGTTCCATATGTGACTGTGCAAGAGCTCTCATGGATGTTCATGGGCAATACCTTACGTGACATAGAAGTCTTGGAAATAAATAGCAGGCCTGGCAGAGCCTGGGGCAGGGTCAAAGAAAGCTGTAAGAACAGACAGCAACCAAGGCCAGGGACCACTGCAGAGCATGCAAAACACAACCTTTGTTTCCCTCCTATGACAGCCATTTCCAGTGGGTGTCTCTCTGGGTACGCATTGGCCAGATTCTCAGCAAGTCACTGAGTGTGGGAGACCCTTGGGGAGATTTTAGTAAGCCCAACAGCGAGCAGACTTTTCATCTTTAAATCTAATACACTGTGTGCAGACTGCAGAGGCTTCCAACTCCATCCTAGGGGCCTTCATTGTTATCATTGCATGTGCCATTTTGGCGATGCTTGTTTCTGGGCAGCAGTGAGTGAGGTAGTTAGTGTGTATAAAGATATGACAAAATAACAATCTGCGGATTATCAAGAGCTCCTGAGGGAGGGGGGAAAAAAAGAGGACCTGATACAGAGGGCTTAAGTGGAGAGCAAACACTTTGAGAGTGATTAGGGAAAAGAATGTACTGATGTGCTTTATACAATTGATGTATGTATATGTGTGGATTGAGATAAGAGTTGCATGAGCCCCTAATAAAATGTAAAAAAAGAAAAGAAAAAAAAGAAAATGATTAGGGCAAAGAATGTACAGATGTGCTTTATACAATTGATGTATGGATATGCATGGATTGTGATAAGAGTTGTATGAGCCCCTAATAAAATGTTTTAAAAAAAATTTAAAACTCTCCCTTATACATGAGTTGCTGTGGATTTGTTTCTCTAAAGTCCCCAGACTAACACAGTGAGCCATAACAGTCCTTGGCCTCAGCACCACCAAGTGCTCTGCTCCCTTCCTGTTAGAAATGGGCGCCCATTGTGATCGTGACTTAGGGGTTTCCCCTGCCTCACTCCAATCTTAAGAATTCCTTCTCATAAGTTAAGGGATAGAGGTTATTTTCTCATTCCTCGGCCATATTAAATGTTATCAGTCCTTTTCACACTAAGTTAATGTAATTCGATATTGAGAAAAATCTGAGTTTTCACAATGGCTCCCCCTCCAGCCTTTTAGAAAGGATTCAGGAGAAATGGAAACCAGATTAGCCAACCATCTGTTTCTCAAATTCGGAACGCTGAATTAATTAATCTATGCTTTGTAAGCTCAATGCCTTCGTGAAGAAGGGAGACACTACAGTGAACTCGATCAAATCTCAAAGAGTTTCTTCATTTACAAAATGTTTTAAGTCAGGTTAGATTTTCCCAAGTAACTTTGTGTTACCCGGGTGTCTTAGGCTGGGTTCAGAGGAGAAACAAAATCAGTGATTGATTATACATGCACACACACACAGAGAAATTTACATATATATATATATATAAATTTATACACACACACAGAGAAAGAAATTTATGCCAGGAAAATGGTTCACATCCTTGTAGAAGGAGACAAGTCCAAGTCCAGGCAGGTTCCAGGTCTGTGGGCCAGATGCTAGGCTGGCAGCTTCTCCTAACTCTCATAACTGTGGAGCCTGATGAACTCAAGATTGCCAGGAAGATCACAAACTGGTTACTTAGAGGCAAATGCATTCAAGGTCATTGGGTTGGGCTGTGACTTCAGAGGTTAACGAATCCAAGATAGGCAGAATTCCAGGATTGTTAGGCAATATGGCAAGCCTTTGTTTCAGTTCTAAAGAGCTGGAGGTCGGTGAGCAAGAAGCAGGATGCAAAACCAGCCAAGAAGAAAACAATCTTTCCCAGAGCATCCACTCCTATTGGGAACTGGCCACACTCCTGAAGAAACATCTGTCAGTTGCATCAGGACCGTGACCTGAATAAGAGGGTTGCATCTCACCTGATCTAACAATTGGTTGGCTGCTCACAGCAGATCCCATTAAGGAAGTGACTACATTGTATTAGATCCTGAAAGGGAATCTAGGTCCTAACTGCCCAACCATTAAGAATCCTGCCCAGTCAAGTTGATGCAAAACCTACCGTAGCAGAAAGTTTCTCAGAACTATTAGCTAGATGAACTAGACGTTGTAAGAACATTTGAAAACCGTGACTCCTAAACATCCCCTTCCTTCTCTTGGTGAGTCTTAAACACGCACATATTAAAATTCCGCTTACTTGACCCTTTAGTTCTTTTTATTTTATGAATGATTTAGCAAAACCCTGTAATGTTTGTTGGAAAAGAGCAATCTGCCTTCAGGCGACATCTGGCAATTAAACATTTCTGATAGAGCAGAGGTAAATTCCAGTTATTCTGATCAGGAAAAGAAAAGTCACAACCTCAGGAACAGAAAAAAAAGAGAGAATTCACTGCATCATAAAATCAAAATCTATACAAAATTGAAAAAGAACACTATAATTTTATGCCAACAAGCTGGAAAGCCAAGATAGATTTTCTAGCAATATTGGTTGAATAATTAAGTTTCTGTTTATGGGGATGGAAATTTCCTTTGGTTTAGAGTTTGGGTTGTACAACCTGTTCATGTCATTGTTGTCAACAGTGGTATACCTGTAAAAGGTTGAATTGGTACATGTTTGACAATGCATATTTTTTGCGACAAGTAATAATAAATCACCTGCCAAGGCTCCTTATGAACAACCAAATACCTCCTGAGATTGGGTTTTGAGGTATAGGGTCATGGCTTCACGGAAGACTCAAGTTAATTGGCCTAATCATGGCATTTAATGCTTCTTCTCAATTCCCCCATTTATTGTTAGTTCCCGAGGTGTTCAAAACTCACAACTGGCCCTCCAGAGTACTGCAATCAATTGGCCTCTGTCACTGGGCGGCGACTGCAGAAGGAAGGGAATCCAGTGGGAGGGGGAGTGGAACGCGAAGCCCAATGCCTCCACGCCCAGTCCCGGAAGGTGCCCGACACCATTACTGGAGATTCGGATCAAAGGTTCTGGGAACATAGCTTGATCAAAAGGGAGGCAGATGCTGAACCGCATTTGAATGACCATAAGATACAGAATTTCTGGAGCCATTTAGACTAGCTAAATTCCCCAACTGTTGTTCACTTGAACTCTTTACATCTTAAACCGAAGTATCCCCTAAAGTCTTCTTTAAACCAAACAATAGTTTAGGTTAAGTAATAATGTTTGCCCTGAGCATTTTGTTCAATTAAAGAACTTCCTAATATAGAGTAAAATTCACAACAGAACCTTGAAATGTTAGATGGGGGCCCAGGGGGCGATGGATTCATGGAGGAGGACTCGCTCAGCAAAGGCAGGTGAGCACAGTTGAGCAACTGAAAGAATGTCGTCAATATCCCAGAATTGACCTTGTAGAACTTGTTGGGCTGGGTGTTGGGTGTTGTGGCCAGAGTGCTCAAGAAAGTTCATGGGAAGATGGAAGAAAAAAGTAGTACAATTTTCCCACGAACTTTTGGAAAAACCCCTTGTATATGCAACTGTGTATATTTTCTACAACATTACCCCCAACAAAAATTTGTTTAAGATGACTTAAGATTTAAATTGAAATCAGTCATCATAAGTCTTACTTTAAATCATCCCAGAACTAATGCCTTAGGAAGTCTTACTTCAACAGAATCATTTCAATCTATAAAACTGCATCCGAACAGGAAAATGGCTTGACTCATTTTATGGAGTTAGTGTACCCTTCGTTGCAGAGACAGAAATAGACAAATGCAAGCTAAGACAAAGAAAATGAAAAGAAACCATATATAGATTTTTTTTATCTATAGACTAACCTCCATTATAAGCAAAAAATTAACAAAAGCACCAGCAAATACAACTTAGCAGTATATTAAATAAATAACATTGCCAATCAGGGATTTTTACTAATAAAGTAAAATAAAATGTCAGGCAATGTATTAAGAGATAAAGGGAGGAGTGCCATTCAAGCATCAAAATAAATGAAGCACCGCCCAAGATTTATGCTTCATAACATCTCTAAGCAAATTAAAAACAGCAGAGAATAAAACAATATTAACTAAAAACTGACATCCAGTAGGACACTTAGTGTTGACATTCCGGCAGCGCTGAGGATGCTCACGGTCGGGGCTTTCATTCATAGGACGACTGCACAAGTCAACCAGGCAGAATCAAGGAGAAAATTGATACAAGAATTGGGAAGAAAGGGGAAATGCCATCTTTATGTTCACATAACCCTGAGCTAATGTGGGAAAAGAGAGCATAAAAAATTTTAAAGCTAAGGCAACATTCACCAACCTCACTACCAAGTTGACTCACCCTTCAAAGATGGATGCATAGGAGGGAGGTTTGGGGTACCAAATTCAAGAATGTACTGCAAAGCTTCCATGCACCGCCAGTTAATCAGCTTGAGACCGCAGTGGTCAGTCCATTTCTATGACAACACTGGTACTTCAAATACCGGCCGTTGCTGCTGTTGAATATCCATTGCGTTCCTTCCAATTCATGGCAACCCCAAGGGTGCAGACTTAGAACTGCTCCTTAGAGCTTCCGCAGCTGACATCTCTTGGAAGCAGATCACGATCCTCCCTGTCTTCTGAGGTGCCTCTGGCGACCCCCAACCACCAGCGTTTGGGCTACTAGTTGAGTACTTAACCCTAGCACCACCAAGAGAATACTTGCAGCGTGAGCCATACTAGAGAGAGTTCAGCTGAGCTTGCAGACAAAGACTAGGAAGAAAGGTCTGGCAGTCCATTTCCAAGGTCTAGCCAGTGAAGACACTGAATTAATTGCAGTAACATATCATCCAGTCCAATCAATGTGGCACAGAACCAGGCAGCATTTTGTTCTGGTAGACTTGAACAAACAAAGCCCCCCAAGGCTCACCGCCATCAATTCTCACTGGTAGCAACCCTCTAGGACAGGGTAGAACTGCCCCAGGGAGTTTTCTACACTCTAGCACTTGATGAAAGCAGAGCGCCTTGCCTTTCTCTCTCAGAACTGGCCCGTGGTTTTAAATTGCAGTTAGCCACCCAACAGGTGACCACTAGGCCATCAGGCCTCCCACGTATTGAAGGTCACACTGAATTGGGGAGGACTTGACAGCACCTGACAGCAACATGGTGTTTTTATTGTAATTGAAAAGACCTGGAGAAGTGTGGCAATGTTTTAAGACTTGTTTGAGTTGAGTGGGGTGCATGGGGGTTATCCTACAGCCATTTGAATGCTTAACCATATTTTATCATCAAAAGATTTTAAAAATAAGAAACAAGGGGATAACGACCTTAACATAAGAATATAACAACGTAGGAAGTTACTGATAACTGTTCTGGTTGGGGAGGGTACGTGGACTCTCCAGACTGAGACAGCCCCAGCCTCACCTTCCTCTCTGCCAGCTCTAGTCCCACCCTCTCCTTGCGACCCCTTGTATTTTCTCTAGCGTGCAACTTCCGCTTCAATCTGTTCGGCCTACCGAACAATCCCTTTTTATCGCATCTGGCCTCGCCAGTTGCATGCTTCTACAAAACTTTGAGACTTCTGAACTTTGAGACTTCTGATTCTTTCTTTCTGTTTTTTTTTTTAGATTCAAGAAGATATACGTAAACAAACAGTTTGACATTCTTTATATATACAATTAAGTGGCATTAATTATGGCAACCTGGCTGCCCAACCACAGCATTGCCACATGTTTCCATCACCCTGAAGAGAATCCCCAAGCGACCTCAGAAATAAATAAATGCCCTATTTTCCCCTTCTGCCCACCACTGGTTGCATTAGGTCCTCAACACACACCCCAATCTTTGCAATCCCTGGGATTTTCAATGGTTGGTTTGGGAGTAGGTCACTGGGCCTTTCTTCCCAGTCATAGTCCAGAAAGCTTTTTTGGTATCCTAGCAACACGCCAGATTGGCAGTAGCTGTGCTTGATATTAACCAGTCAGTCAAAGGGAGAAAGACGGGCCTTTCTATTCCTGAAGTTACCATCTCAGAAACCCACAGGGGTAATTCTGCCCTGCCTTCTAGGGTCACAATGAATCAGAATTCACTCGAGGACAGTAAGTTTGGGAGGATTTTCTTTCTTTAGTGCATTGTTCAGGAACTGGAGGGCAAGAACTCTACCACGCCGCTGCTCCATGGTAACCACAAATACACTCTATGCTTGCTCATTCTTGATCTTTCCTATAAGTGGGGCTTTTAATTTAGGGTTTGAGTACTGAGTCAATTCCCCCTTCCAACTCCACGCCTCCCTACGTTCTCAGATTCTTCCCCGGGCATGTGTGCATGGTGGTTTAACCAGTCAATGGACTATTGCCCAGCAATTCGCGCAAGTGAACCAGAAGCACACGGCTGACCCTGGCTATATGCACACACAACTGAGAGCTAGAGAACACGTGGCCCTCCTAAGACATGGCCAGGGCTGTCCGTAGGCTGGGACGCTGTCCACAGCCCCACACTCAGCTGACCATAGGCTCTGTCACTCGCTCCCTGGATGTGCAGTTGCAGATTCTAAAATAACATGGGAAAAGCTATGCTCCAATGTTTATTGAAAAAGACATAAGTAGAATACAAAATTACACCTCGGTGAGGTTTTCACGTGGTAAAAATTATAGACATGGTCCAGGATGAGACAGGAACAGAGAGAAATGAAAATAGATTTTTTTTCCTTTTAAATGTGTCAGGGTGGTAGGCAATTTTCTCTCCCTTTCTTTTGCATCCCATCGATATTGTTATGTGTTTGGGTAACAAGTTATTTTAAAATGTTTAAAGAAGAAGAAGAAGAAAAGTCGGTTGTAGGACAGATAGAATCAATCTGTAATCTTTCTGGTAATGAACAGGGAGTTTTCTCAAAGTTGATAATGGGCTTCAATTCTGCTGTCAGAACCGCAGTTTATCTACAATTCCAGGAGAGCCATTTCCCACGGATCTCATGCTCTGGAATAAAAATGATAGAGAGCAGCCATACGATACAGCTGTCTACAATTTTCATTACAACTTGGTTTTAAAGCCCTGCACAGATTAATTACTTCATTTGCATTGTGGGAATCATGAACCAAGGTCACCCTTCTGGTAAAAAGTAGTGGTTGGAGTGAGTGTGGGCAGACTGCTTCCCCAGAGGGACTGGAGTATGAAGACCCTCGCGGAGCAGGGCGAATGTCAGAGCTGGTGCTCTGGGAGGGTTGTGAGGTGCTTCTATGGGGCAAAGTGTAATGTCTGGGCCACATGGCAGACTTCAATGGTCAGATGTCCTGGGTTCCAGTCCCAGTTATGTCATTTGATCGTGTCTTTGTTGTTAGGTGCCAGGGAGTTGATTCTGACTCACGGCAACCCCATGCACAATGGAACGCCAACCAAACTGAACCGTGATGCCCTCAGGTACATTCCCAACTACTCGCGACTAGAGGACAGGGTAGAAGTGCCCCTGGATGTTTCTGAGGCTGTAACTCTTTGCAGGAGTAGAAAGCTTCATCTCCTTAGGAGCAGCGGGTAGATTGAAACAAACAACCTCCTCCATCAGTGCCCCTTACAATTGAACACAGTGCTGCTGAAGCCTCGGGTGTCCTCACAATCACCGTGTGTTTGAGTCCATTGTTGAGGCTCTTGTGTTAATCTATCTCATTGAAGTTCTTGCTCATATTTGATGACCTTCCATTGGACCTAAGGCCTATGGCTTGTGTGCTTCACCTCTCTGGTACAGCAGGGATCATAATGTTCAGCTGATCACAAAAGATGTAGCATGAAGTGAAACAAAAGCAGAAAGACCTGGGACAGAGCAGATGCTCAGAAAATAGCTTCTCTTGTTGCTGATGTCGGATGGGTCTTGGCTCAAAGCAGAGAATACCAGAGAGATGTTTATTTGTGTCTTATACCCTATGCCCAGGTATTCAATAGTGTGGATCATAACAAACTTTGGGTAGCCTTGAGAAGCATAGGGATTCAGGACAATTCATTGTGTTCATTCAGAACGTATACTTAGACCAAGGGGCACAGCAAGAGACTACGGCCTGGTTTAAAATCAGGAAAGGTGTGTGAGAGGGTTGTGTCCTCTCACCATACTTATTAAATCCATATGCTGAGCAAATATTCAGAAAAATGGGCTTATATGAAGAAGAATTCAGCCTACCTGTGATATGCAGATGGCCCAACCTTGCTTGTTGATAGTGAGGAACACTTGAAACACTTGCTGATAATGGTCAATTATCACAGCCTTTGAGATGAATTGCAACTTAATGTAAAGAAGACCAAAATCCCACAACTGGACCAATGGTTACCATGATGCTAAAACAGTGGTTCTCAATCTGTGGGTCATTACCCTGTTGGGAGGTTGAATGACCCTTTCACAGGGGTGGCTCGATTCATAACAGTAGCAAAATGACAGCTATGAAGTAGCAAAGAAAATAATTTTATGGTGGGGGAGGGGGTCACCACAACATGAGGAACTGTATTAAAGGGTCACAGCATGAGGAAGTTTGAGAACCACTGTGCTAAAAGGAGAAAAGATTGAAGTTGTCAAGAATTTTGTCTTGCTTGTATCCACAATCAATGCCCATGGAAACAACAGTCAAGAGATCAAAGTTTTGAAAAGCAAGGATGATACCTGAGGACAAAAGTGCACCTGACCCAAGCCTTGTTACTTTCAATAGCCTCATATGCGTGTGACAGTGGGTCACTGAATAAGGCAGACGAGATAATCGATGCATTTAAATTCTGATGCTGGCAAACAATATAGAAGGAACCATGGATTTTTAAAAGAACAAACAAATATGTCTCGGAAGAAGTGCAACCAGAATGCTCCCTAGAGCAAAGGATGGCAAGATCTCGTGTAATGTACTTCGCACATGCCGTGTTTGGTAAAGTCGAGGAGCAGTGAAAAAAGAGAGACCCTAGACAAGACCGATGGACACCGTGGTTTCAACTCCTCCATTGTGGGGAGGGGCAAGACCTGCCAGTGTTTCGTTCTGTTGTACATGGACTTGAGATTAGTCGGAACAAACGCAAGGGCACCTAGCAAATGAAGCACAGTCCTGTCCGCTCACTTCCCCTGAGGTCCACTCGTGAGTGCCATCACTAAATGGTGGAAGGTGGCCTTTCCTGAGCAGGCCTACAGGTAAAACAAGGAGCCCTGGTCTTGCAAGGACGAACTACTTAAAGCTTGGTGTTTCAAGCCCACCCAGCAGCTTCAAGGGGCAAGACCTTTGATGGATCCCTGTGGAGATTGTTTGTGTTGTTTCCAGGTGTATTTGAGTTGGCTCCAAATCAGAGCAACATTCGGTGGACCGGAGTGAAGCGCTGGTGCTGCTGCGCTGTCCCCACGGCCATCCCTAGATTTGAGCCCATCGGGGCGGTCCCTGCATCAGTTTATCTTGTCGCAGCTCTCTCTCTCTTTCACTGAATCTGACATTAACAAGCAGTGACGGCCTTTTCCAGGGTCTGGTCCCTCTGAATGACATGCTCTGAGTACGTACGACTGTCTCAGGATCCTGGCATCTAAGGACATTCCGGCTGCACATGACATGCTCTGAGTACGTACGACTGTCTCGGGATCCTGGCATATCTAGGGACATACCAGCTATACATGACATGCTCCGAGTACATACGACTGTCTCAGGATCCTGGCATCTAGGGACATTCCGGTGGACTGCCTCCACGACAGGTCTGGTCCTTCTTCCAGCAGCCCATGGCACATTCAGTGTCTCCACCAGCACTCTCCTTCAAAGGCATCACTTCTTTATTCCGTGTAATTTCAGGGGCACTTCTACTCTATCACACGGAGTTGCTCTCAGCCACAATTGAGTGGGTGGTTTCATAAACGGAGTGGGAGCTGAAGTGCTATAGCATCGCCAAGAGTGAGGCAGGCCTGGTGGAAGCTGTTGCCTGAAGAAGAGCCCTACCTGTGAAATTGCAGGACAGCCCAACCCCCCCCCCCCCTTCTAGGGCTGTCTTCACCTAGGACAGACCCCATAACATGGACCCACATAACAGTGCTGAGCTGAGACTTGCCGGCCATGCTCTTGTCCCATGTCGTTGAGGGCAATTCTTGAGGGGGGCTGTGTTTCAGAACTCCACCTGCTCAGGTTGGCAAATCATTCTTCAGCTCTCAGTGTGTCAAATATTCCCCTTGGTAGCAAAATAAGAAAAACACAAGGGCAAAGGGAGAAGGAGCAATTGTACAGGGGAATGCCAATCCAGCTCGTGGTTACTGAGCAGCATCCTATCATCAGGGCAGCTATGCAAGGTCATGGAGCTCTAGGAATCTCCTGTTGGGTTAACTGCCCTGTCTTGTCTATCCAGAATCTGTGTGTGTGTGCGTGTGTGTGTGTGTGTGTGTCCACAAGGACTGCCCTTTGATAAAAGTAGTGGGGGTGAAGAGAAAAAAATTCTAAATGCCATTGAATGTACTCCAATTCATGGTACCCTATTCGGGGTGTCCAGGGGCTAAGGGAATAAAAGATGAAACGATGCTACTCTGAGGTTAGAAAAACTCTGAAGAACAAGGCCACTGATTTTATAAATGAATCTCCCATAAAATATCCCATTTCATTCTTTTCAATATCCCAAGCGATATCCTGTTGGCCTGGGTCCCTAAGAGATGCTGGAGCCACTAAAAACTCCATCTAAGAAACTTCCTCACCCCTCGCCCCGTGCGCTCCATTTTCTCTTTCTGCCTGAACTTTGGTCTTTTTCACTTAAAAAAAGAAACGGCATACACAATAGATTGCAGACTAAAGTTTTTATCTTCCTCCCGGGTATTTTTCCTCCGTGTACTTGAGGCACAGTGCCCAGAAAATATTTTGGAGATGAAATTATACCCAGAATAAAATAACTTACAGAGTCTTGTGGGGGCATGACTGCATTTCACTCATTTTCAACAACTGCTGGTGCCTGGGATTGCTACAGAAATTTGCCCTGTTATGTCACGTGGGCCTTCTGAAAGATACTGCACTGGGTGCTGGGCAGTAGAGTCATGGACTGGAGAAGAGTCCACGGTCAGTGTTCAGCTTCATCTGGAAGGGAACCCCCGCTCCTCTTAGCTTACAGACTTGCTTTAGGCAAGCAGCTTTGCACCTCCCCTTTCACTCCTTCGGATTTCTTGCTGGGAAAATAAGGATAATAATATTTTCCCAATCTATCGCTCAGGGTTGTCATGAAAATCAAAAGCAATGAATCTTATGAAGAATTTGAGAAAATACATAAATGCATATGTAATGCATGATGATTTTCTGACCTCTAGTTCCACTGGAAGACTTACTAGATTAGAATTCAGTTCTAGGTTAAGCTGGTTAAGCTGGGAGGATGGAGGTTTGAGCCCATTCTGGGGCACCTTGGAAGACTTGGTAATTGGGTCTTGAGAGGTGACAGCGTTGGAAATCCTATGGAGATGTTCTACTTCTGCACAGGATGATTGGCACTGAGTCAATAGGAACTAACAACAGCAAGCCCCAATAGCAAGAATTAAGACTTAGTTTCCCATACAGAAATTTCACCAGAAAATCTCATTATTTAGTGAGAAGGGAAATAAGAGTACCCCTTGATTCCCTTGACGAGGTAAGTCCCTGTCCCTGTTGGCCACTGGCATCTCTGTTTGGTACCTGGCAAAGACCAGGTTGCTGTCATCAAGTCTGAGCCCATGCTCGACCCTGACTATTGGGGTGGACAGAGTTTTCACTGGCTAATTTTAAAGCCAGGCATTTCTTTCTGGTTTGTCTTAGACTGGAAACTCTGCTGAAGCTGTTCAGAATCATTTAGGGATTGTGGTGAGATGACTTCTAGTTAGCTCCTACTCAGAGCAACGCAACAACGGCAAACAGAATAAAAGACTGCCAAGGTTCAAGGTCATCCCCACAATCGTTGCTATGTGGGAGCCTGCTGCTGTCGCCACTGTGTCCATCTATCCTGCCGAGGGGCTTCCTCTTTTCCACTGAGCCCGAACACACGATGCCCTTCTCCACAGACGGGTTCCTCCTCATAACCTGTCCAAAGTACATCATCTCACCTCCCTCACTTCCAGGAGCATTCTGGTGGTATGTTTCCCAAGAGAGCTTTTATTCTTTCACTCCATCTTCGGCAGTCCAGAAAACTCACTGTCATTGAGTCAGTACTGACCCAGAGCAAGCCAAAAGGGCAGGGAAGAACCACCTCTGTGAGTTGGTGAGACGGTAACTGATTATGGGAACAGGGACCCCTGGCCTTCTCCAGCAGAGCTGCCAGTAGTTTGGAACTGCCGACCTGGTGGATTGCAGATGGACTCTGAACCACCACGCCATCAGTCCATGGAATGTTCAGTATTCTTTGCCAGCACCATAATTCAAAGGTGTCCTTCCTTTTCCTTCCTGATTCCTCGTCCAGTTTTCATGTGCATATAATGTGATTGCTACACCACGATTAAGCACCTTAGTAATGGGCAAAGCACAGACAGGTGTTGGCTGTAGATGAGGCGCACAGAAAGCAAGCCTGGCTCTCTCACATGGAAAGCTACAACTTCAACCGAACCACTGCACCGTGGGAGAAGACCATGAGGATTCCCAGACATCCTCTTGCTTCGCTCCTGAAAGCCCCCCAAGGGGCAGCCTTCATTTCCGAGGTTCCCACTATGAGGCACTGCTTCTAACGATATTGGGGGGAGCAACTAAAAGACTAACTTCAATAAGACCTCGGTGTCTGGGTCCATTGGCTCCATTCCAGAGCAGCTCCCCAGCTGATAGAAGACCCCTCCAGGGTTCAACTGGGGACTTTCTCATGGGCTACGGCAACCCATGACTTTGGTGCAGATGCCTTGAAATTGAGCCAAGCAGGCAGGTGTGCAATTTTTGCTATTATTTGGTGGAGAGAAGTCTCCAGGTGCCTCTGAATTTAGACTTTCTACTTTGGTTGCGATTTAGAGCCCTACTGATTGATACCCAACAACAGAAATCGATGTGAAATGATAACATCGCGTTGTGCGTCTACTTGCTCATTGATTTGTGGCCCTTTGTCCAGCTGGCTCTAGTGAGATTTCAGACTCGATTCAGCTAAAGAATGAGCTGCTGTAACTGCTGTCCACTCGACTGGTCATCCTTCTCGATGCCAAGGTCAGGTCTTGGGTCAGAAATGACAGAAACATACATACATATTTTTAAAACAACCACAACAACTCTAAACACTATGTCTCTCTCCCCTCCTTCCCCATCAACTTTTTGGAGAGGGAGGAAACATATTGCCATAAAACCCCTGTGCTGCTTCCCAAAGCAAGGAAAATGTGGATTCCAGTCCACCCCCCTCTCTGCCCCCACGCAGCCAACACGCTCAAATGGACACGACTGAGACTATTTTAAACCAGGCACAGAAAGGGCAACGATCTGTGCCTTTGGGACCTGCTTTCCCTCACCCTCCTCAGAGCTGTACTTTCCCCCCTGTTGGAAACCCGCCTTCTTCCTGAGCCAGTGCAGGCTGTGTACGAGGTGGTATGGCTTTACTCACAGGAGGGATCTGCAAATAGCTGGGTAGCCACAAATTCTGAATCTGGTGGGCATGGTGTGAGTGCTGGGCACCTGCAGCCTCACCAAATGGTAGCTCTATCCATCCCTCTGCATTTGGGCCTCAGCCACATGGCTTGGCCTTCTGCCGCAGCTTCCTGCTAGGACATAAGCCCTCTGCTGAGTCACAATGCTCTGGACGAAGGCCCTACACATTGCCTGGCTCCAGAAAGATCTTTCCCCTGGGGAGAAAAAAACATGTTCACCTGCTCTCATTTCTCTCTTCTCTTATTTTTCCAACAGCTGGGCAGTCTCCTGTCTGAATGCGCATCTCCCCAGAGGAGTATCCGTGGATTGCTGAGCTTCAGTGGTGGGAGCACGCTGGAGCATAGCCTGGGAGGCTGGCGAGTTGTCCACCCAGCCCCTGGTTATCCATCCACGTGTGGGGCGGGAGCAGAGAACATTTTTGTAATATCAACAATAATAAAAACCACTTTGATAGCCCTGATCTGGTCCCAACCCCCCACAGATGATCAACCTAAGGCTCAAATCTAAGCTGTGGCAAGACACTAAGATTCATTCCTTACTCATTAACTCATTCAATATGTATTCAATGTTGTTGTCATGAGGTATGGTCAAGTTGGTCCCAACTCTATGTGCAACAGAGTGAAGCCGTGTCTGGTTCTGCTGCATCCTCACTCGTCTTTTTACTATGTATTCAATATTATTCCATAAAGAGCCTTTGAAATCTTATTGTGTACAAGAGGACCCTTCTACAAGCGGCTGGGTAGGTTTTCCTTAGAGAGAATCTCCCCACATCAACAAACATGCCTAATATAAAAGATTTTAGCGCATAATAAATGAGATAGTCATAACAATAGGTTCTCTGGCTGATCAGCAACAGAATCCACTTGTGAAAACAATGATGGGACAGCAAGGGGATGACTCTCTCCTTCTGCCATCTGTGAGGCCCTGGGCAGTGCAAGTGGTTAAAGTCCTTGACTGCCAACCTCAAGACTGAAAGAGGTTCAAGGTCACACCTGGAAGGAAGGCTTGCTGGTCTACTTTAGAGAAATCAGCCATTCTACTCGGACACACATGAGTCACCGTGAATAGAAACGGAGTCAAGGGCAATGGGTTCGACTGGCTTCAGCAATCTGCAGAAAATACTTCGGGGGCGTGGCTAGAGAAGTGAATTCTGACTCCCATGGTGTTTCAAATAGTGTCTACATGTCATGGTTTACGTACTTTAGAGAGGTGATCCCGGGGCAGGTAGAGGGAAAGATAAGCTCAGACCTGGAAAAGTGGCCTGGAAGAGGTCTGCGGGTGGGGTGGGGAAATGCCTTGAAATTTAGCTCCTGGAAGCTTTCATGACAAGATTCCAAAAGCTCCACTATCATCCAGGCTCCTGGGGCATGATGGTCTGGCAACGTCTTTAATCCAGCCTCTCCTGATCACCTGCAGACCACCAGATCCCATGGGCACAATGCTTCCGGGCATCTTAAACCAAGAATCCTTAACCCCGTGCGGCACAAAGAATGGAATCATGAGAAGATGAGACCTGCTAAACAGCAGTGCGCCTAGCGCAGACTTGCTCCGTCCTCTAATGTAATCGTGCCTGACGTCCTGGGTGTGTATTTATCCAGGTCTCACAACGCAATTTCCAGACACCCCATCACTCATGAAACTAATCTTTCAAACCAGTGTCAGTGTACAACAAAGACCTCCTTCAGTCTCTTCTGATGGTTAGACCTGCTTTCTCAGGGACCTCTGTCCATCCAGCCAATGAATCACTTTATCTGTGTAATTGGAATTTCATGACCATGATCACTTATTATTAAAAAATGTACTCCAATTTAAAACTGCCACTTGCGTGTATGTATAGACATGCATATATCTGTCTGGCTCATGTGTTTGAAACACCAGCGGCCTAGCTTCCAGTATCACAGTAGCAAGAAGCCACCACATATGACAGCCTTTCAAACACCAGCAGCAGCAGCTATGGTGGGCAGGTTTCAGTGGAGTTTCCAGACTGAAACACACTATGAAGAAAGGTCAGGTGATCAACTTTTGATATATAATCAATGAAAACCTTTTGGGTCACAAGTGAATGGGTCACTTGATAAATACAAGCAGATGAGACCCTAACCTGGAAGACCCTCAAAATAGACAATACGTGAGGCAGCAGACTTGAGCACACCCATGATCATGAAGATGGTACAGGATAGGGCAGCATTTTATTCTTTTTGGACATGAGGTTCACCTACAATTAACAACCACAGCAACAACATACACATGCCCCAAGCAGAATAAATCAATATGTTTCATTCTTACAAAGAGAATCTAATCATAACAGCCTTTCATACAATATCTATGTGAAGTGACTTGTTCATGACTTCGGTCTTTACTATAAGACTTTGATGCAGGTACTGTTATTGTTCTCACTTTGCATACTTGAAGTTGAAAGCTTAGAGAGGGAAACCTACATGGTAGAGCAACAGACACATGAAACTCACGTCTTTCTGACTCTCTAGCGGATGTGGTAAAGATGGAGATGCACTTTGCCTCTTTGAAAATCAGAGTATGGGTGAAAGGAGAGGGGGCAAAGCTACTTTAGAAGGATGTGTTGGGGTGTCCTCAAGACTTGCAAATCTGGAACAGAACCTCCCTTGCTCCAGACACCCCTTCCTGATAGGCACCCACGTGCAAATGGGCTCTGCGTATTTATTCAGCTCATCATTGCATTGATTTGGTTCACTTCATTATTAACTCTCTTGAGCTTGGGGACTTTATCTGCTTTTCTTTAACAAGTCTCAAGTGTAACATGAGCTGTGGTTGTGAGGATGATCATGTTGTGGCGGTGGAAATGGGTCTGTTTTCTTCACTAATCAGATATCTAATCGGGAATCTAATAGATTCCCACATGCAAACAGAAATAAAGAGAGAGCTAGCTCTTGGCATTCCCCCAACCAGAAGTCATCTCACGCTGGCAATTTCGGTGTCCGTTACAGCTGGGTGGATGCCTGAGTGAATTCCACATAACTACCTTTTCTTCTGGTCTTGCTTTGTTCCATCGCACTGCCCGTAAAGCCCAGGCTTTTGTTTTCCCCCCGATGTGTTCAGCTGGTTCTCTAGAGAAGCAAAACCAGTGACGCTTATATGTGTTTGTCTATAGAAACAGATTTATATCACGAGAAAGGGATTTAGATCAAGGTGACATACATCCTTGTAGAAATAGGTACAATCAGTCTAGTTCAAGCCAGGCATCTCCTGGCTCATGGAAGGTGATGAACTGAAAGTAGGATGAGGAAGCAGAGACAGCAGGGGGCACAGGCTGGTGGATGCAGAAGTCTGAAGTTGCCTGGATGAATCCACTGTTGGTGGTCCACTGACAGGAGACTGAGGAAGCAGGAGCAAGATCCAACTCCATCAGGGTGAAGGGACTAAAAGTTTGACTCTCCTTAGACTCTTTCTCTGATACAAAACGGCTTATGACAGCAGGGAGGTATCATCAGTGAGTAGGTTGGGGTATTCTTATCTGAGTGTCTAGTTGACATAACCCCTACCTATCAAACCTGCATTAGAAATCGTTTCCTTCATGCCTCAGAATGGGAGCAAAAAGTACAGGTGGGATGAACCTCCCTCTGAATATACCCTAAGCATATGAAATATACTCATGTCTTGGCAAAATCTGAAATTGAAAATAAACGAAGGAACTAGTGTGAAGGGCAGAACATTCTCCTCCAAATAATACAAAAGGACAGGGCCAGAAACATGATGTCAGAACTGACAGCTCAGGATTCCAAACAGCCATGCTCCCATGAGCCTATCTATCAGCTTCTCTTCTTTCCTCCAACAAGTCCTGAGTTTTCAGGAACAGGACCTGTCAAACATTGCGATTCTCTTCAAATATGAGCTCTTACTATGTAATCGGCCTGGAGAAGAAAGCTCTGGAAGGGAAAAGAGGGTTCTAACCCATCGACCTCCATAAAAATTTTAAATTTCCCCTGGATATTATTTCAGCCAGATTTAAGAAGATGAGGGAAAAATGGAACATTTGCGTAATGGAACTTCAAGCAGAGAACGATGAACTCCTGGCTGAAGCTAGTTGTCCACAGGCAGTATCTCTTGGCTTTCTTTCTTGATTCACAAATACTGTTTCTTTCCCCTCCTCAAGTAATTTTGGCATCTTTGTTCTGCATTACATTTGGAAGGAGCAAAGTTATTTAATTAAATCAAACTTAAGCGAATTGAGTAGGGCCCCAACCCCACCCTCTGCTAACCACATTGATATTTCATGAAGTCTTTGCTTGTATAAGTAAAAAAGTCAATACTTTCCCTTCTTTGAAATATTCTCAATTACTTTTTTATGAGGAGATCAGATTTTTAGAAATGTTTCTTTTTAATGAAAAAAGAGTTCCTGCCAATAACAAGAACAAAAAAGCATTCTTATATTTCTGGATATGTAAACATGAAGTCTAAAACAAATGTTTGGGTAAAGTATGTCTTTTTTGGCACCGATTTAGCTGTCGACAGAAGGCATTATTTCCTGGGGAAGAGAAGGCTTTGTGTAAGCAACTTTCTGCACCATAGAACTGATTGATCACAGAATCGGAGTTAATTGGCAGGCCAAGAAGGAGAACCATTCCGTGCTCCCCAATCAGGAGATGCTTAGGTCTGAAAGATTCTGTGAACTTGTCTTTAGTAGGTGGTTGCCTCATCTACTCCATTCCTCCACCACCGGCAGGAATCCAAACTGAGACCAGTCAGGTTTCTGCTGGATCTAGAATATTGACACTTTGACCAGGGCCATGAAAACATAGTCCAATCAGTTTGACTGCCTCGGCGGCATCTGAGTCTTCAGAGTTTAGTGAATTAATAGGACCCGGTCCGAAATATTTAAGAGTCAGAATTGCCAACAATGCAATTTTTCCCTTCCTGCAGACTTGGAGCAAACCAAACCAAACCAAACCAAACCAAACCAAACCACAGAGTTGATTCCAACCCATAGCGATCCTATAGAACAGAGAAGAACTGGCCTCTATTGGTTTAAGGGTCTGTTTATAGGAGTCGAAGATCTCATCTTTCGCCCTGGAGCAAAACAGGGGAAGTCTTAATAATAGCAGTAGTAGTAACAACAACTAAATTTACACGTGTGTAGATTACCTTTTTCTGTCCATTCCATTCCAGAAGAGGATGCTTCCATGAATATCAACCTGAAGATAAAGAAAGAACATTTTGAGAGTCAACAAGGCAAACACAGTTGGTGGTGGTGGTGGTCCCTTCCAGTTGGTGCCCCCTCATAGTAACCCAGTGTCCAAGAGAACAAAGCACTGGACCTATGTCATCTTCACACTCGTTAGGTTGGAGCCCGTGTGGCAGCCACTGTGCAGTTCATCTCATTAAAGGTCTTCCCCTTCCCCGCTGCCCTTCAGCTTGACCAAGTGTGATGTCCTTCTCCAGGGACCGGTTTCTCTGATCATACAGCCCACGTAGATTGAGGAAATCATGCCATCCTTGCTTCTAGGGAGCATTCTGGCTGTACATCTCTCAAGACGATATAATACGGTAGACAAAGCATTCCAGGAGTCGTGGTTCCCCGAGAGGCACAGGTGGGGCTGATTGAAAGCTTGGCAACCGCACCCACCCAGGAGCATTCAGGGAAGAAAGGACCGGAGGTCTGCTTCTGTGAAGATTACAGCCATGGAGTCGTTCTACTCCATGACACCTGGGTCACTGTGAGCCAGCACCCACTGCATGGCACCAGGCTTAGTTTCAGTTTGTGTTTGAACTGCATGCTAGTTTTGAAAATTAGCTATCAGTCCGAAGTTCCTGAATCTGAGTGTTCATCTGAAAGATGGGCACAATAGTCCTTCTTCTAACTGTGCCATAGGATTGTTATAGTTTGCTACCGTGGATTTAAGAGTGTTACAAAAATACAAGCCATTTTATTATTAATACTACTGATATATGTTTGGGCATTTTTGCTTTTATTTAATTTCTTATTGGTGGTGGTGTTGGCAAGGGTTTGATGTTATTGTCGTTTAGAATGATCACTTCCCTGTAAAACAATTTCCATCTTTATTGTGATTCCAGAGACAATCAATGCTACTCATGTAATCTTTGTGTCATGCAAGCAGGTTGGAATAGAACACCAGGTAATCAATAGTCCCTATTCTTTGATCCTGACAAAATGAACGATCAAAGCATACTGAACAATCAATGAGTCCGACTCTCTTTAGAAATCAAATATTGTATTACTGTTCTCTGGAATAGCTGCCCAAATCAAGGATGAGAGAGAAGCAGGCATACCAACAAAATAAATGAAGAAGATATCTTCAAATTCATTTATTAAGAATCAAATTGGATCAAAGTTAGGAGTTTGCATATAGACATATATGCAAACAAGCATATAATATATACATACATATGTATGTATAGTAAGATAGATTGATAGATATACATATTTCCAGTTTTACTTAATGCCTATGTATAGATGAATAGAGATAGATAGGTGTAATATATACATATATACACACATATATAGTTGGATTTGTGATTAGTATGTGAAAGTTGGAAACAAAATAAAAGGTATTTAGAAAATATGGTTTTGTTCATATAAACTGCATTGAATATAAAATAATAAAATTGTTCAAAACTAATGATCTATCCCTTGGGAATACCTGTGCTCATCAATGGCTATACACATCAATCTCTCCGGATAAAATACATAGGAATCAAAATACTACATTTATGCAAATAGATAATAGAATGTAAAAGCTCAACATCATCAATCAGAATGAGACCAGGGGTCGACTATGGAACAACAATGAAATAATCGTATGTAAATTCAAGTCAGAGCTGAAGAAAATTATAACAAGTCCAAAAGAGCCAAAGTCGGATCGTGTGCATGATCCATCTGAATTCAGAGACCACCTCAATAATATAGTTGATGAACTGAGCACCAATGACCACTGACCAGACAAGTGGTGGGATGATATCAATATAGTTATATACCCACTGCTATTGAGTAGATTCTGATTCTTAACCACGGGATAGGGCAAAGTAGACCAGTCCCTTGGGATTTCAGAGGCTGTAAATCTTTCAGGGAAAGAGAGCCTCATCCTTTGGCTAGCAAATTAGTACTACTGAACTTGCTGACTCACTGCACTATCAGGGCTACTTAGGCATAGGCAGATATGTAAAATTAAAGCTATATTCTCCCAGTAGAATATTTAAAGAACATCACTAAGTAAAGGAAATGTTTAAAAATCACTCTAAATGTAATCATTGGAAAAAACAGAAATAAATGTTTTGAAATTTGCTGGTACAGTAATTTTGTATGTATAGCTTTTGTTTGTTTTACATGACTGAATTATAGAATCCATTTGATTTTGTAAGTGACTCTTTGGGAACATTCTGGAGAAAGATGAGGCTCTCTGCTCCCACAGAGGTTTGCTGACTTGGAAACCCTAGCGAGGAACCACTGTTTCCAACTCTGGGAGTCAGAATCCACTCCATCACATGAGTTTGTAGGTTTTATGTATGCCTCATTGTAAGTTAAAATGCGTACACTTTAAATGTACAATTTCATAATGTTTGAAAAAAATCCTGTGTCATCATTGTCTTTATCAACATACAAAGCATTTACATACCCCAAATGACCCATTATCTCCTCCACTGTGAATTTCCTATTAACAATACAGTGGATTACGGCAGATCTGCGGCATCCTCACTGATTAGCTTTCCTCTCCTAGAAATAATGTATGTGAAAATGTACATTATGTGCTCCATGTCTGGTGATTTTCCCTTAGCACAATGTTTGTGAGATTCCATCATGCTTCAATAGTTTGTTCTTTGTTTTGTTTCTTTGGTTAATTGTCTTCCAAGCAACGTATTGCACTGGAAACATGTGCTGCACAAATCATCTTCAAAGCATTCAGAAGCAAAGATGTCACTCTAGGGACTAAGGTATAGCTGACCTAAGCCACGGTATAGTCAATCACCTCATGTACATGTGAAGACTGGACAATACATTAAGAATACTTACGAAGAATTGATGCCTCTGACTTATGGTGTTAGTGGAGGATATGGCATGTAGTATGGATTGCCGGAAGAGTAAGCCAATCTGCATCTGCCTTGAAAGTACAATCAGAATGCTCTTTAGAAGTAAGGATTAAATGACTGTCTCAGGTGCTTTGGACATGTTATTAAGAGGGACCAGTCCCTAGAGAGGGGCATCATGTCTAGTAAACTAGAAGGAAAAAGAAGGCCTTCAGTGAGATGGACTGACATAGTAGGTGCAAAAATGACCTCAAACATGGCAATGGTTATGAGGTTCACACAGAATCAGCCAGTGTTTCTGTCTGTTGAGCATATGGTCACTACATCTGATTCTGACTTGATGGCAGCAAACCACTCTCAGAGTCTATTACAACTCACGGCAACACTGAAGGACAGAGTAGAGCTTCCCATAGAACTTGTAAAGTTGTAAGTATTGATGGAAGCAGACTACCTGTGGTAGTCACATAATCTGGTGTCAGTTAAAGATTAAGAGTGCAGAGGTGGAATCTAGCCTGTCAATCAAGATATAACCAATGAGGCCTCTGTGTGGGCATGGCCTTATCCTGAGGATTCTGGGAACTCTGGTATTCCTCCTTAGAGGCGGGAGACTCTCTCTCTCTCTCATACTCTCTCAGCTAACTCCATGGTAGACATTGCAGCTAACAAGACATATGGAACTATACAAGTGCCCTGAGCTGGAGAAGCCACGTGGAGACCCCTGCCAGTGTTGAGATTCTTACAATGCCACTGGATCCACAAGACTTCCCACCCACTGTCTTGTGATCTTCCTGCATTTGGCATCATTGCATGTGTTTTGTGAACCTGAAGAGAACTTTATAGATTAGTATCGGACATATGGGCTAATATCAGACATATGGACTTGATCTGGACTGGGCTGGGATGTTTCTTCAATATTCAATTGCTCTGGTATATAAAGTTCTTTCTTACATTTGAGTGTCTATAAATTTTGTTTCTCTAGTCTACCCAGACTAACACGCTACCTTATTTTTCACCCAAGCAGTGGCTGGTAGGTTTGAACCCATTACTTTCGGGTTAGCAGCTGAGCTCTTTTAACCATAACACTACCATAGGGCTCCTTGTCTTGAAGACACTTAACAGCAACAACAGTGCCCCATTGTAATGCACACACCATGAATTGTCTACCCATTTACATTGTGAGGAACATTTTGATGGTTTCCTATAGTTAACGATGATGGAGAAAACCACTAAGCATATTCATATAGCATAACACAACTTTGAATGATGCTCTTTTTCCTTAATATAAAAACCGGTCCTTGTATGAATCAACTGTACATTTTTCTGTTTACAAACAGAAACATCATCTCAAGTGCTTGCTAATATTTCATTCAGTCGATATACTGTAGTTTACTTAAACATCTGCTGTTGTGCATTTCCATTGTTTCTCATCGGGTTCTTTGGGAAGCAATAGTGTGCGGAGTGTCTCTGCTTTCACTCCCTTTTTGTTGCCAGTGACATTTCCGGAGGACTCCTAACTCAAGTTGACACCAAACAGTTAACGAAAGGCTCAGTGATGCTTTCTCCATTCCTTGATCTGGACTGTAACCCAAACCCTGGACATGCTATGAGAAAAGGAGAAATGCACTTGACATTCTACATGCTTTCTTCGTAGCTGCTCTTGCTAACAGCTTTGGAAGAGACAGAGCTTTGTTTGCTATTTCTCTCCATTTCCAGTTGACAATCGCCTTGATGAATAGAGGAAGAAGCGCATCAAGACTCTCTCTGGGTTTATTGGAAGGAATGACACTGCTCAGTGAGGCCAACTGTGTATGTGCTGAGCATTGTCTGTTTGTTTGTGTTCTCTAAGCTTTTGCAATAGAGCAGTCAAGCCCCACATCAAAGAGGCAAAATATAGAATAACAGAACAACTAAAAAAGAAACCCCCTTTTAGAGCCAAGACAAACGATCAAAACAAAGCATCAAAAATAGAGCCTATAGTGACAGAACTGCTGGGAACCGAAGCATTTCAAATACACCTGTGCTTGTGCTAATTGAAAACCTCATATTCCACCCTCAGCAGTCCTTAAACAAGCAATATACTTCATGGGAGTTTCTCTTTGAAGTGTTCTCCCCAGGACCCTCCTCCTGGGACAGAGAATACTACATCCATTTGGATACTTCATTTTAAAGAACAAGGAAACACACAAAGTACTAAAAATATTTACAGGTAATGGCTTCCCATTGCCCCTCTGTTTCGGTTTCTTAATCCCAAGAGATTATTCTTGATTCTGGAAATATTGCTTCCCTCAATTCTTGTTTGTAATTGGCATAGGCATACCTACCGCTCCTGGACAATTGGACATTTGCACATCTCTCTCTAGGATTGTTGGATGTTAGCACGTGACTGGGCTTTGTCCGTTCCATGTTTCTCACTTCTTTTGGATGTTCAGGGGAGCCATTTCTCATGGAATCCCGACATATGGTCCTGTGTGTGACCACTCGCAATGCCTGTGTAACCCCCCTGGGGACTTAGAAGAGCCGACATAAGTGATTGGAATTATTCACACACTGATGTACAATGTGGCACCTCAGGCAGAAACATACCAGCACCCTCTCCTCCCTCCAGTGATTTGGCAGATCTGCGGGGGAACTCACACAGCAGGAACTGACTGCTACAGTGCCTGCATGTCTAGAAAGTCAGGGGTCAACTCTTGGTAACTTGACACAGTCAAGTTGGGAAGGTTGATACCACCGACACTAGCAAAGTGCTACATTTGATATTTTGATTTTTTTTACTTCTGTTAATCACTGAGAGTGGTTTGTAGAGATCTACCTGCTAAACCATAAGTTGGTTGTAGAAAGGCAGGAAATGTTCTTTTTCTATCAACTATACAGAAGCAGTGTGCCCATCTTTCTTCCTCCGAGCAGCTTTGAACAGCTGACCTTTTGGTTAGCAAATCAATGCATAAGCCACTGAGATACTATGGGTCCTCAAATCGACATAGCTATGCACTGCTGCATACATATAGGCACCTGCACACATGGGGGCCCAGGTACAGAGCAGAGCTCTTTCATAAATGCCACAGTACGTTCGTTTGGGGATTCTGATTTCTCAACCTACAAACCAGGATGTCAGGCTTAGGCTTACCTGCCAAACCAGTCACCATTTTTTGAGGACTGAATGCTCACTCTATCATGGGGCCACGACGGAAACCAGGGGGCTCAGCGGCTCCAACCCAGAACTACTGTTGTTGTTAGGTGCCTTCCAGGTGGCGCCAATCACAGCAAGCTGACATTTCACACAATGAAATATTGCCAGATCTCGACCATCCTCACAATCGTGTCATATCGAGCCCAGTGTTACAACCACTAGGTCACCCACCTCATTGAGGGTCTTCCTCGTTTTCACGGACTTTTGCTTTACCAAACCTAATGTTCTTTGTCAGGAACCAGCCTCCCCTGTTGGCCTGTACAAAGCACAGAAGACCAAGTCTCCCTTGTAAGGACCACTCTGGCCACCCTTTCTCCAGAACAGATGTGTTGGGGCTTCTGGCAGTTTGTGGTCTTTCTATGGTCTTCAGGAGCACCGCCATTCAAACTCATCGATTCGTCAGTGCTCTTCCTTAATCACAGGCCGGCTTTCACATGACCCAGGCCACTGGCCATGGTCCCATAAGCAAAGACTAGAGCATTTTTTATTAATAGAAAGAACAATGGTTCCATTCACTGACAAATGAATAAACAAAATGTGGTATATCTATGAAATAAAATATTATTGGTTATAAACAAGAAAGGAAGTACTTTCACAAGTTGCAACATGGCTGAGTCTCAAAATATTATGGCTAAGGAAAAAAGCGAGACACAAAACACCTTGTATTATGTAATTTCACACATATAAAGTCTCCAACATCAGCAACTCCACAGAGACAGAAAGTCAGTGAATGGTTTCTGGGACCTAGGTGGAGAAGGAATGGTGAATGACTACTTAATAGGTACAGAATTCCTCGCTGGCGTGATGAAAACGTTCTAGGATTCGATAGTGGTGATGGTTGTACTATGTTGTGCATGTGCAGACCCTCTGAATGGAGCACTTCAAAATAGCTACAATGATAAGGATCTGTTTTGTATATTTTAACATACTACAAAAAGAGAAAGAATGGATGGATGGATGAGGAAGAGATGATAGACCAGCCGGTCTCAATGACTAGTTCCAGCTACCAACCCTGAGTGGGCAGCACCAGGCAGCTTTGGACACAGACACACTTGCATCTATCGTCCAGATTTCCCACTGGGCAGCTGTTTGACATCAGGAAGGTTGCTTAACATCAGGCATCTGTTTCTATATGTTGTCAGGAGAGAAAAGTCCCTGGAGAAGGACATCATGCTCGGTCAAGGATAAGGTCAGCAAGAAAGAGGAGGGCCCTCCACATGCTATATTGGCACTGTGGCTACCACAATGGACGGACACATAAGAACAATGGGGAGGACAGTGCCGGCCTGGGCAGTGTTTGTTCTAGGTGCACAGGGTTGCTTTGAGTCCCAGTAGACTTCACAGCACCTAAGAATAACATCTATAAAAGTGGAAAGATTAATACTACTTAGTGCATAGATTTTCTATGAGGATTAAAGCAAATATTTGTATATATATCACAGTATCTGGCAAACGGTAACTAGTCACTTAAAACAACAGCAGAACAAATACCAACCAATCCAGCTGTCACACCATGACATGTGTGATTCATTATCCACAGCGACCTCTTGTATATCAGAATAGAAATGGACTCCAGAGCATTTCCAGAGTTCTTTTTTTTCTCTCAGATATAGAGCCTACACCTTTCTTTCTGACTGCCTCTGTGTGGACTTGAACCTCCACCCCTTAAGTTTGTAGATGAACCTGTTACCTGTTCTTACCACTCATGTTGATGTCGTTGTTCTTGTCAGGTGCTGGCCAGTCAGTCCCAACTCAAACAGACTCTCTGTACTGCGCAATGAAACACTGTCTGGCCCTGCACCCTCCTCCCAATTGTTCACATGCTCGAGCCCGTTGTTGAGGGCCTTCCTCATGTGTGCTGCCCTTTCACTCTACCAAGCATGATGTCCCTCTCCAGGGACTGGTCTCTCCTGACCGCATGTTCAACATACATGAGATGAGGTCTTGCCCTCCTTGCTTCTATAGAACATTCTGGCTGAACTTCTTCCAAGACAGATTTGTTTGTTCTTTTGGCAATCCATGCCACTTTCAGTATTCTCCCTCAGCACCAGTCTTCACGTTCATCGATTTACTTACTCAAAATGTATGTTTGCTGAAATATTTCTTAAGCCTTTCATAGGAATTCTCATCACTACAAATGGGAGCTTCTGCTTAGCTTTTCCAACTCCATTATACATATGTACAGGATTTAGGTTCCACAGCACCACCCTCAATTAATCCTGTAGTGTCCTCTGCAGATGGAAGGTACCTGCTTGCAGATTTTGATGCGAAAGAAAGGGAGAAATTCAGAACGTACATAAAAGATTGAAGCAAAATCTAATATAAAACTGTGATTGCTAACACAGCACAGAGACGCCAAAACTGCCTGGATAAGTGATTTTGAGCACCGTCAAATAGACATTCCACAAGGTCAACCGGAAATGCAGTGAGGTGTGGAGTAATGAGGGGTTTCAGTCCAATAGTCATTAAAGGCCTGGGTGAAAGGGTTTGTCTTTTGCTGGCTGCCTTCCTCCATAGCAGAGGATCAGAATATCACTTTGCAGATAAACTTGATCTCGCCTCTATCTGGTTTAACTAAAATGAAAAAAAAAAAATCTTGACATGTCAAGGGAAAAATATGGCCTGGGGTTGGGATCACTTGGGGACGGTGTCAAGGGTAAATAGTCACCAAAGAAACTAAAGAAACGACAGCATGAAGCCCCCAGCACAAAGGGGTCTATTGACTTTCGTCTTTGCTTCCTCCCTTCCCTCTCTGCTCCCACTCCGCTCCCCTCCCCATCCCCCCCTCCTGCTCTACCTTTTCCTTCCCCTCCCTTCCCAGTCCTCTTCTCCTGCTCATGTTTCTCTTCTATTATTTCTCAGATATTGTGTAAAAGCTTGCTTACAAACATTCAAATGATGCAGTTGAAACAAACAAACAAAGCCTCAAGTCAATAGTCTCCTGAAGTCATGAGCGATATGGATGACCTCTTGGGGGCTGCATTTTGAAATCAAAAGCCACTCCCCAGGAGAACGACGGGGGTTTCTGCTCCCAGAACGAGTTGCAGACGTGGAACCTCAAAGGGGCAGTTTGATCTTGTCCTCTAGTGTCTCTCTCAGAGAGCACGGGCTCACAGGCCACGAGGGAGTGAGGTCTTGGTTAGGAACTGAATTTGCATGATTGATTGCAACATTTTTTCTGTGTCAATATGGCACCAACACACCTAAGTTGAATCTGAGCAGTATCACAACCACATGAGTCCTGGTGGAGTAATGGGTTTTGAGTTGGGCTGCTATAAGTATAAGCACAAGGTCAGCTGTTTGAAACCATCAGCCACTCCACGGGAGAAACACGAGGCTTTCTATCCTATTAAAGCAGTGGTTCTCAACGGGTAGGTAACAAACCCTTTGGGGGTCAACGACCCTTTCACAGGGGTCGCCCAATTCATAACAGTAACAAAATCGCAGTGATGAAATAGCAATGAAAATCATTTCATGGAGGGGGGGGTCTCACCACAACATGAGGAACTGTATTAAAGGGTTGCGGCATTAGGAAGGTTGAGAACCACTGTCTTAAAGAGTTACAGTCTTGGGAACCCACAGGGGCAGTTCTACCCTGTCTTAAGAGGTCCCTGTGGACATGAGAGTGTGGGAGGTAGGGGAAGGGAGGAGGTGTTGCCCAACACAGGGACATGGGAACAGTGAGTGGTTCAAAACCAGAGGAGGGAGGGAAGGGGAGGACTGGTAGCGAGTGCCAAGGGCAAGGTAACTGAGAGGAATTACTGAAACCAGAATGAAGGCTGAACATGGTAGTGGGACGGGAGGAAGGTGAAAGGAAATAGAGGAAAGGAGTAGGAGGCAAAGTGCATACAGAGAAACCTAAATACAGACATGTACATATGTAAATATATTTATGATTATGGGGGCAATAGACCTATGTGCATATATTTATAGGTTCAGTAGTAGGGTAGCAGATGGACATCGGGGCTCCTCATGCATACTCCCCCAATACAATAGCACCTCGCCCTGCTAAACGGTCATTGCATGATACCCACCTTCCCGACATGATCACTGAAGACAGACATGTGTGTAAGCAAACGTGGTGAAGAAAGCTGATGGCGCCCGGCTATCAAAAAGATATAGCGTCTGGGGTCTTAAAGGCTTGAAGGCAAACAAGCGGCCATCTAGCTCAGAAGCAACAAAGCCCACAGAGGAGAAGCACATGGTCTAAGCGAATAAAAGGTGTTGAATGGACCACGTAGCAGACACAAAGGAACAAAAAACAATCATTGTGTGATCACCTTCCTCACATAATCACTGAAGACGAAAGTGTGCATAATCAAGTGTGGTGAAGAAGGCTGATGGTGCCCGGCTACTGAGAGATATAGTGTCTGGGGACTTACAGGCTTGAAAGCAAATAAGCGACCATCTAGCCCAGAAGCAACAAAGCCCACACAGAAGCAGCACACCAACATAGGTGATCGTGAAGGGCAGAGGAGACCAGGTCTCAAACAACAAAGGCGGGGTGGTGGTGAGAATCACATCACCGTGAATGAGGAGGAGTGCATGATGGGGACCCAATGCCCATCTGTAGACAGCTGGACATCCCTTCCAGAGGGGTAGTGGGAGGAGATGAGTCACTCAGGGTTCAGTGTAGCAACAATGAAACTCAAAACCTTCCTCTAGTTCCTGAAGGCTTCCTCCCCTCCCAATTATCATGACCCCAATTCTACCTTGCAGACCTGGTTAGACCAGAGGATGTACAGCAGTGCAATAGGGATCTGGAAACACAGGGAATCTAGGATAGACGAACCCCTCAACACCCGCGGTAGGAGGGGCAACACCGGGAGGGAAGGGGGTGTAGAAAGGGAGAACCAATCTTGGAGATCTATGTGTAACCTCCTCTCTGGGAGATGGGCAATGGGGAGGTGGGTGAGGGGAGATGCCGAGGAGTGTAAGATAAGATATAATAATTATTTATAAACTATCAAGGGACCAGGGGGAAGGGGGGAGCAGGGAGGGAGGGGGAGGGGAAAAAAGGGAAACTGAGCTGATTCCAGGAACCCAAGTGGAAGGTGAATTTTGGGAATGACGAGTGCAACGAATGTATAAGGGTGCTTTGCTCAATTGATGTATGTACGGATTGTGATAAGAGTTGTATGAGCCTAATAAAAAGATTTATTAATTTTTAAAAAAGTAAACATCAGTAAAAATAAAATGTAATTAAAAAAAGAGGTCCCTGTGAGTTACAATCAATCCAATGGCAGGAGTGAATATCAAAAGCAGTGGGTCGCAAGCCTTTCACACGGATGCTCATCAGCACATTAAAGAATTGCCCAGTGGCAAGACTGCCGGGACTCCAGGAGGGAGCCACATGGTATGTTTCTATTACTTACCGGATCAAATTCATTTTGTAAAATACTTCATTAGTGTCAAGTGGACAATGTGCCTGTGATTCACAAGTGGAGTGATTTGTCAGTGTACATTTTAGCCTTTCTCCCTTATAAAAAATTAAATAAGTTTCCATTTTTAGGACACCATAGCCTTTAATTTTGAAGAATGACACCAATGTTTTTAAAGGGGCCCTGATTACATGGAGTCTTGGTTTGCTCCTTGGGCTGCTAACCACAAGGTGGTAGTTTGAACCCACCAATGGCTTCAAGTGAGTTTGGTTAGGTTTGGATGCTGGGGCTTGTTATCAAAAGATATGTAGAGAGTGGCTCCAGAAATTATAGAGATTCCAATTGAGCTGTTACAATCCATGGCCGCACTACTGAAAACACTCACTCATCCATGCCAGGAAATGAGGAAGACATCTCGCAGGGTAGCCAAAGGATAGAGGTCCATATGTGTGCTCCTTCCAAAGGAAGGAGACCCAAGATCAGTAGTTCAAACTCTCCAACAGATCCTCTGGGGAAAGACAAGGCATTCTCCTTCCCAGAAGTGTACAGAGGCAGCTCTATGATGTCCTATAGAATCCCTAGAATTGCCTCAATGGAAATGAGTTTCTGTTTGGTTGGTTGTTTGGTATGGAGTTACTATAAGTGGTTATCGACTGGATAGCAGTGAGCTTGGTTTCATATTAATCCAGAATGCAAACAGCCTTGACCTCTGGCAGAGTACATTAGAAAGTGGATTAATACCCTCACCCCAGCCAGTCAAGAGTGGAGCAGTTCTCAATCTGTGGTCATGACCCCTTAAGGGGTCAAATGACCCTTTCACAGGGGTCACCTAAGAGCATCAGAATGCACTTCTTTCGGATGGTCCTTCCTAGGAACTGAGACACCGTTTCTCTATCCATCTTCACAAGCAGATACGCCCACATACGAATACCCGGTGTGAAGACTGTTACCCATGCTTCAAGACAACATTCCATTCATTTGTAATTAGAAATAAATATTTCACAATATATAATTACATATTGTTTTTGTGATTAATCACTATGCTTTAATTATGGTCAATTTATAACAATGAAAATACTTCCTGCATATCAGATATTTACATGATGATTCATAACAGTAGCAAAATTACAGTTATGAAGTAGCAATGAAAAAATGTTATGGTTGGGGGTCACCACAACATGAGGGACTGTATCAAAGGGTCGTGGCATTAGAAAGGTTGAGATCACTGCCTTAGGGGCTTGTCTGGGTGTGTTCTTGATAGAGATGGCATATTGGGGTTATAGAGTCGTGGCCTGACTGCTGTGCTTGAAACATCCTGGACCAATTTTGTAATCTCTTCTATCTAGCATGATGCTTGTGTCCTAATCATGGTCCCATTCCCATGTCTATAGTCTGACTACAACAGTGAAACCTTGTAGGCCATTGCTAACTCGTGGTGTTGATCTCCCGCATTCTAACGATGTGTCTGGCTTCTCTTGGTTAAGACACAATCAACACTCTCCTTAAATCTTATATCTGAGATTCAGGCTCTCTTTTTTTACCCTAAAACAATACTGGATTACAAATATGTTCTATAGCTATTGACTCGACACATTTGAATTGTGCTGGAGAAGAATATTGAAAATACAGTGGCCTGCTAAAAGGACAACAGATATGTCTTGAAATAAGTATGCCCAGAGTGTTCCTTAGTGGCAATGATGATGATACTTCATCTTATACACGTTGGACATGTTGTCAGGGAAGACCAGCCCCCGGAGAAGGGCATCATGGTTGGTAAACCAAGAGATTGACCCAGTGGTTACAACGATGGGCTCGAGGATAGGAACCATTGTGAGGATTGAGCAGGACCAGGCAGTGTTTCATTCTGCTGTGCGTAAGGTCACTATGGGTTGGAACCAAGTCGATAGCTTCTAACACCAACATCTATTGCATGAGTGCCCGTGAGGAAGAGAAAGCACGGTCGTCTCTCTCACAGTTACATGGCGGCGCCTCTGGATGCTCATGCACTCAAAACTTGATCCACTCCTGGGATAACAATCATTGAGAACCTCTGGCCCAATTCTAGACATTGAACTGAAACAAATGACAAAATAGAGCTTGATCCAAGGAAAACAACGTGCTGGGTCCCAGCTACAAAGACACACTAGTTCTTCTGGGAAAGAAATCAAGCAGGCTTTTGGGCATGTCCATTCTCCATTGATTTCAATAAAGACACCCCACCAATACTTATTTTACCACTTTAATTTTATTTCCTTCATACGCACAGCCGGTCCTTTTGATTTCTTCCCTTTCTAGCTCCTCTCCTCTGCTCCCCAGCCAGTTTCCCCAGGGTCCTTCCTTCCTGCATTCCTCACTTCCAGACCTGCTAACTGGATTGTTCTTCCAGGCTAATGTTGGTTCTGACCTTTCCCCTTATTTCCCTCCGCTCCTGCTTATCCCTCAGCTAATCTTTTGACCTTTCTCTAATCTCTTTTCTTTCTCCATTATCTTGTTTTCAGAGTTGTCTTTATCGGTTTAGCCCTTGGTGCAGTTCAGAGGAACATTCTTCAGGCTTTACATAGATTATCAGTTGTCTCCAAGCTTGGCTCACCAAGAGACGGAAAGCAGAGCCGCTTGGGTACCCAGGCCTTTCCAGGCAAGGTGAAGCCTCCCTCCTCTCAGCTTTACCTTCTTCCCCGCAACTCTTTCTGACAGCGAGTCTTCAGGCAGCCTCTCTAAGTAAAGGGGGCTGGTTGGCTCACTCAGGTTTTACCCAATTAGTGATTGGCTTTCTCTTCACATCCCTTCTGCCCTCTGTCTTGAGGCTTTAACAGAGTGACAGGGCCACAGGAAGCGCCTCCATCTTTTAGATTTAAATTGATACTCTAGAAAGCCCGGCCACCTCCAAGGCAAATGTTTCCCAAGTTTCAATTTCATTTTCATTAGGAACGGGCAGCCCCGTGCCAGTCTGCCAGCACATTTCAGCAAGGCCTTGCTCTCCCCCGGGAGATTACGCAGTTGCAAGCTGAAACATCTATATGCAAATGAGCCATTCTGTTATTGCCTATCAGTGACCATAGAAATTCTCCATTCCTTCAAAGCCACTAAGACAAAAAAAAGAAAAGCAAAGAAACCTCTTTAGCACAGACAGAAACCCTGAAGAAAGGGTAGAAGGCTAGCCCTCATCCGACCAACTTCCATTCCTTCCCCACCCCACCTAGACTTTCAATCAGCTGCCTGGACTAGAGAGGTGCATTCCTATAGCATAGTGGGTAGGAGAGGTGAACAATAAACTGTAAGGTCAGCAGTTCAAAACCACCAGGTACTGCTCCTAGGAAGAAAGATGGGACTCTCTACTCCTATGAAGAGTTATGGTTTTGGGAACCCACCAGGGCAGTTCTACTCTGTCCTGTAGGCTCACGATGAATCAGAATTGATGTATGGCAGTACATTTGATATGCTAGAAGGCAAGGTTATATATGATCATTATTGTTCATCAAAAATAAATAAGTAGGGCACAGTAGAGGCAGGGAAATATTCCTTGAGGTGAAAATTATATGGAAGCTCAAAACAGGTAGGAAATTAGGAAACAAAAGCAAGTTGTCTGTTTTCAAAATAGAGAGCAGACTCTACTGTTTTCTGTAGGGATCAATGTTAAGTGCATTGTGGATGCAATGGGTTGTGTGTTGAATTGCGTGTTGAGTGAGCCCAAGTGTTGTATTCTGAACCAGAAGGGACTTTCTTGGTCATGGTGAACGTGGGGAGAGCCAATCAAACATTGATTGGCTTCAGTTTCTTCTTCTATAAGTGAGGGTCTGAGATAGATTAGTATTTCCTAAGTTAGTATAAGGCTCCCTTCCTCACTACTTTAAATTTATATTCAGAATTAATGTCAAAGAAAATTGCACAATCAATACAAAGAACACACCTACACACCTATATTCCTTTACAAAAAGTTATCTATAGTTAGGAAAGATTTACCTGTGATCCGATCTGTTTTGTCATTGGCTACTTTCTCTATGGTGTTCTCATCTGCTTTAGAGTAAATCTCAATTTATGGCACCAACTTTATGCATATAACAAAACACTGTCTGATCTTATGTCATCATGTTAGTCCAGGTAGACTAGAGCAACAAATCCAGAAACACTCATATGTGTGCAAGAGAGAACTTTATATCAAAGCGTAATTATATATTAAGAAAACATCCCAGCCCAGTCCAGATCAAGTCCAAAAGCTTGATATTAGCCCATATGTCCAATACAATATATAATTTCCTCTTCAGACCTATACAACACATGCAATGACGTCAAATGCAGGAAGATCACAGGCCAGTGGGTGGAAAGTCTTGTGGATGCAGTGGCAGTGGAAGCATCTCAGGGCTGGTGTGGGTCTCCATGTGGCTCCTTCAGCCCCAAGGCTGTTTCCTTCAGGGGACTCTATGTGGCTGGTCAGCTGGAATATGAAGCAGAGAGTGTCTCTGTGTGCCCCGCCTCCAGCGAGCTATTTATCCCCATAGCACCTCCAAAGGAGGTCATTAAGCTGTGATCTGATTGGCAGGCTAGACTCCACCCATTGGCAAGTTGACTGGAAATGATGTAACTGCCACAGTCATCCTCACAATTGCCACCAGCACATCAAGTTCATTGTTAAATCTATCAAGCCAGTCCGTTTTGGGAAGGTTCTCCCTTGCTGACCTCCACTGTACCAAACACGATGGCCTCCTATGCCAACTGGTTCTTCTTGATTGCGTGTCCAAAGGAAGCCAGCCAGGAGATATCCTGTGGAGGTTCTACAGCTCTTCATTGCTCATTTTCAAAAGTAGATTGCTAGGCCTTTTGTTCTAGTCTGTCTTACTCTGGAAGCTCTGCTGAAACCCGTGCACCATAGATGAACTTACTGGTATTTGAAATACTGGTGGTATAGCTTCCAGCATCACAGCAACACAAAGAAACCACTATAGGAGTACCGTCTGATAGATGGGGAGATTCTCTTTCTCTCTCATCTGCCTACATATCCATCCATCCATCCATCCTTCTAGGTATCTAGCTGACTGTGTTGGGCAGGGTTCTCTAGAGAGACAAACCAGATTGCTAGTAATTATATATAAATATATTTATAAAGATAGACATGTAATACAAGAAATGAACCGTTAAATAATATACAGATAGATAATACAAGAAATTAACAGTTAAATTATAAAGCAGTGAGACACTAGCAGTCCTTTAAGGCTTGAGAGCCACCAGTTGCCAGTTCCCTACTGTATAGAGAGCTGGGCTATATATCTCCAGGCAGCAAACAGCAAGGCAAGTCACCAACTGTCACCAACTGTCGGTCCCCAGCTCCAGAGACGAACATTCCAATCATGTGGGATTAAAGGGACCTCAACTTACAGTGACACAGTCCACAGGCTAGGCATCCCACAGGTAGTGTACCCCTTTAAATTGAGGCACAGGACAAGGAGGGCGAGGCTCACGGAGCCATTTATCCCTCTACCCTTCAATTAATCCTACTTGTGTTTATCAGCCAGGCTGGCACAATAAACTATCGCAATGACCAAATGAAGTATTAAACATAATGCCCCTTTACTATTAAATACTTCAGTATGAGCTTCAGTTATTTCAAGTGTAGATAGATGATCCACAAAGGGAAATTGACACTCCTTCCACTGACTCTCCATGGACAATTAGAAAGGAGAACACTTGTCATTTTCTGGTGACAAAGAAACTAAAGCAACTTGATCTTCTTGCTGATTGTGTTTCTCAATAGAAGATGGAGAAACTATTGATCATTAAGGAGCCCTGGTGGTGTAATGGACTATATTCTGAGCTGTTGACCACAGGGTCAGTGGTTCAAGGGAGAAAGATGAGGCTGTCTGCTGTTAGTTAGTGTGGTAGCTACATGATCTTGTGTCAATTTGCGTATTCAGAGTGAAGGTGTGGAGCTTGATATTAGCCCTAAGTCTACATTGGCCGCTGAAGCTCCGGGCATCATTTTTGCCTTGCAGACAAAAAGAAGAGGAAGCATAAAAGGGCATGTCTCCCTAAGGAGCCCTCTAAGCCCATCCGCTTCTTTAAAAATATTTTCCTAAGGGGAATTTATCTTAAGAAGTCTTACCTAAAGACTTCTGCTTACAGCTCACTAGTCAAGGTAGGCTTAAAAATGTGGCCTGTAGCTGGAAGCACAGTTAACAAGCACAAAAATAATACATTGCCATCAGTTCAATTCTGACTCGGGACAACCCTGTAGGATGGGGTAGAACTGCCCCTGTGGGTTTCTGGTTCACTCTTCTTTCTTTCTTGCAGCATCTGGTAGATTCAAAGTGCTGACCTTGAGGTAAGTAGCCCAATGTGTAACCCACTACAATATCCCCTCAATAAAACCAGGATCCTGAAGGGGAAAATCGATATTGGATGAGCAATGAGTCATCTTTGAGAGAGGAATAAAACATGAAATGCTTGGGTTTCATCTTAGTTTGTGTTCACTCAAAAACAAGACATGAGACTAATTAATTTGGAAGGTGATCTTAGGAAATAGACAAGTGGGAAATTGAGAGCATGGTTTGCAGATCAAACAGAGATACTGGATGCCCAATCTAAATTTGGATTTCAGACAAACAGCAAGTTTGTTGTTGTGCGTCTGATGCTTCCATTGTCCATCTGAAGTTTAAGGTGAGCTGGGTATCCTTGTAGTGTGTCTGCAACCATAGAAGGAGAGAGCAAAGTCAACAAGAACGGGTTACAAGGAAGAGAAGTTTATCAGTATAGACAACTGGGGTTCCATCTGGTTTGGGCTTTCTTAGAAACCATATAGAACCCACTCCTCAGAGCTGAGCCACAGCCAGAAAGGGGACCTGGGACATTTGACCAAGGGTTCCCATTCAGTTCTTACTCAGCAACAAGCAAAATCTCACTGCCATCAAGTCAATTCCAACTCATAGTGACCCTGTGGGACTGAGTAGAATGGCCTTTGTGGATTTCTGAAACTCAACTCTAATGGGAGTAGAGCCTCATCTTAATCCTGTAAAGTGGCTGGTGATTTTGAACTGCTCATCTTGCAGTTAGCAACCCGTCTTCCCTGAATGACTGTTCCCAGGGGGCTGTGGCTGAGCTAGCTCCCAGCATGTGAAGTAAGCCCCACAGCTTGACTCAGAAGAAGACAAGGAGGGAGGGAGAGTGGGGGAGGGAGGGGACAAAAATGTGGAGCTGATACCAAGGACTCAAGTAGAAAGAGGCTGTTTTGAGAATGATGATGGCAGCAGATGTACAAATGTGCTTGATACAATGGATGGATGGATGGATGGATGGATGGATGGATGGATGGATGGATGGTGATAAGTTGTATGAGCCCCCCCCCCCCCACACACACACACACATGACTTAAAAGAAGAAAAAGGCATGTGGAGCAGGAAGCACTTGATGGATCTGAAGCTGTTTGCCTTAAGCAGAGGGGACCTCAACGAGGGTCTCATGGACCTAGGTGAGGCATCAACTGAGAGTTCTATTTCACTCACTCTGTTTCTAGGTCCACAGAGTCAGGTTGGGGTGACCACCTGACTTCTGAACTATTCTAGGGGAGTATGGACTGCGGGTGCAGACTCAAAGCTTTCAGCTTCCTCATTTATAGCTTCCAGGGCACAAAAGTCAACATTCTGGACTGCTACCCTGGCCCTGGAGGCACAGTAAATATATCTGCTCCAAGATATATCTTAACTTAGGGTGAGCTGACAATACGTGATTCTGGGCCAGTAAGACTATGAGACAGGTCCCTAGATTATAAAAAAACAAAACAAAACCCTCACTTCCATCAAGTCCAAGCAAAGTCATATTGACCCTACAGGAGAGGGCAGACTGCCTCCATGAGTTTCCAAGACTGTAACTTTTTACGGGAGTAGTAAGCTCCGTCTATCTCCCCAGGAGTGGCTGGTGTTTTCAAACTCCTGACCTATTGGATCACAGCCCAATTCATAACCATTAGGCTACCGGCACTCCCTCTACACTGTGCACCAAAAAGAAACAAAACTAAACAAAAACCAAGTCCAGCCATGGAGTTGCTTTCAACTCAGACTTTACCAAGTCTCTGCAACAGAGAAGGGCACCTTCTGAGACCCCCTCAGGAACAGCTCCCCTCCTCCTCAGAGCCCTACAGCCATCTGACTTCCTTTCTGTGGCTGCAAGTCCTTTGCTTTTTACATCCTGCATTTTCCAGAAGAAAGTTCTGGTGATTTGCTCCTGGAAACCAAGACACTAGATGCCCCAGAAGCACTGTTCCCACACAGGGGGCTGCCCTGCCTTGGGATCTACTGGGTGGAACCAACTGATTAAAAAATAAACACAGTGAGTATCTGGTAGGGGTCTCCCTAATAAAAAACCCACTTGGTTTCCATTGTTTTGTGAAATATTTTATTTGAAACTTGAAGTCTTAACATAATTAAGAACCAAAGCAACCTCACTGTCACTGAGTCAATTCTGACTCATGGAGACTTTGTAGGACAGGGAAGAACTGGTTCTGTGGTTTCTGAGGCTGCGACTGTTGATGGGGATAGAAAGCCACCACGATTCCTCTGTACCCCGAGAACTCCTGTGTCGAGGCACCAGCTGTAGGGGAATGATTGCTCTGTGCTGGCCCTGGAGGAAGGCCTGGCTCCTTTCAGCTTCTGTTTCTACATTCTTTGATGGGCTTCAGGTGGCATGGCATCCAGCTCCCCTCAACGCAACCATCTTCTGTGTCTAATCCACTCTTCATATTTTAAAAAAGATATAAAACATACCACATATTGTTATTGATCTGGCAAGCCCCACTATGAGACATGATGTCCCTCACTAACCCATGGCCCTGCGGGGGACAGCACCAGAGACACAGTGTGGGAATTGCTCCCAGTCTGATCCCACCACACCAAGGCAAAGCACTGGGGGAGTGCAGTGGAACAGCAAGGGAATGGAGCAGCAAGTTCCCCAGGGAATGCTGAAGGTGGTCTTTGGGGCCAGGGAGGGGTGCTTCAACAGACTGGACTGGAAAGCACTCCTAAAGGCCAACAAACTATCCTTGAACTAAATACCAAAAAAAAAAGAGAAAAGAAATCCATTCTTAAATGGATTATAGTCAGATAATAAAAACTCACTTCCATCCAGTCAATTGCGACTCATTTCAAACTCAAACTTGCTGCCATCGAGTTAATTCTGACTCATAGTGACCCTAAAGGACAGGGCAGAAGTAGCCTGTAGGGTTCTGAGACTAACTCTAACTGGAGTAGAAAGCCTCGTCTTTCTCCCTCAGAGCAGCTGGTGGTTTCAAACAACTAACCTAGCAGTTAGCACAAAGGATGACTGCTATGCCCTCGGGGTTCATTCTCACTCTTAGGGACCCTATGAAGAGTCTATGTGTCAGTCTACTGCAGTGAGTTTGATTTTTGATGATTTAGTGGTTATGCATTGGGCTGTGATCCACAAGGCCAGCTGTTCGAAACCACCAGCAGCTTCTCAAGAGAAAGACATGCCAGACACTACCACCAGGCTCCTTTAACCACAACTGGATAAGTTGATATTCCCAACACATAAATTTAGGGAACACAATTCAATACATTACAGGCTGAGAGGACCCAAGATAGTCGTGGCAGGGGAATACTAAAGACCAACAGGATACATGAATCCGCATACATGTTGGAATCTTCTATCTCTTTAAACCATGAATGCTATCAAGCACCATGTTGCTAACTGGTGGGCTTAGCTCTACGCTGTAGAGCCAAGATCCCCCACCCTTTTCCACAGAACCAAGAGGTTAACATGCTGGTCGCTACTGAGCTCCGAAGCTGCGGCCTTCCAATGAGAACCCTGTTGCATATCCACCTCCCTTCTGTGATTTGCTGACATTCAAACCTCACAGACTAACTTTAATGAGGATCTTAGAATTTTATAGCTGGAACAAGCTTTAGGGAATTATCTATTTCAATTCTCTGAGGTCATGAACAAATGGAAGCCAGGAACGTTCAAGTAATTTCTGGTGTCATTCAGCTACCCAAATGGCAGAATTGGCATGATTGTCCAGCCTCCCGGGTGCTGGCTCAACACTATTACTCATGGGGTTCTATAGAAATTAGTCACTGAGTCCTATCGCCGTGCTTATAAATGAGGTACATTAGTATTTGCTTTTGTGTAGGATTGGATTTACAGTGCTCAATTGTAATCCCATCCACTATCTCTATGAGCTTCAATTACTTCAAATAACAACAAACATGTAACCATCCATCAAAGAATAGAGCTCTCAGGTTATGCTACTGAAGGTTGCATTAGTTCAATCAAGACACGGCTGAAAGTTACTTGGATTAAATTGGACTCTTCCCCAGTAGTCTCTAAATGGAACTACAATGAGGATGAAAGCATTTCTGTACACATGTGTCTGGCTCCACAACTTTATCCTTTGCCTGGAGAGATGGAATTACATGGAATTAAAAGAAACCTTTGCAAAGTCCAGCCATTTTCCTGTGATCTAACAAAATCACTGTTTGCTCTCCATTAATTATAGCTATCTGAGCAGACTGACCTGTAGTCTCATTAGTTTGGTCTTCAAACCCAAGCAGATCTGCCAACCATGAACGAATGTACGCCTCCGAGCTGTGGACGTTTATTCCTGATTGAATTTTGTCTGGTTCTGTCTGCTACCAAAGTAAAATCTCCAAAAGAAGACATTTCACCGTGGGTGATATAATTTGGCTACGGGGAATGAAAATAGATTCCTTTCCGTAATAAACAACTGCATCCACTTTTTTCAAGTGTATAGAAAAAAAAGAGGAGCAGCCTCCATCTATCCTGATCTCTTTCACAGTCAGTGAGTGCCTCTCCACTTCATAGTGAGTGTGCTTCCACTCGGGAAGTAAGAAAAAGAGCTGGAGGGCCCATCTAGCCCTTTACCTTTTTAAGCTCTCATTGAGTGCCAGTGAGTTGATTCCAACTCAGCTAGCTCCAGGAGAAGCAAAGGAGCCCTGGTGGCCTAGAGGGTACATGTTGAGCAGGTAACCACAGTGTCAGTCATTCAAACCCACTAGTCTGCGCCAGTTAAAAAGTTACAGCTGTACATTTGTACATTTTGTTGCCATCATCATTCTCAAAACATTTGTTTTCTACTTGAACTCTTGGTATCAGCTCCTCATTTTCCCCCTCCCTCCCCGCTTCCCCCTCCCTCATGAACCCTTGATAGTTTATAAATTATTATTATTTTTTCATGTCTTATACTGTCTGACATCTCCCTTCACCCACTTTTCTGTTGTCCATCCCCCAGGGAGAATGTTATATGTAGATCCTTGTAATTGGTTCCCCCTTTCCACTCCACCATCCCGGTATCGCCACTCTCAGCACTGGTCCTGAAGGGATCATCTGCCCTGGATTCCCTGTGTTTCCAATTCCTGTCTGTACCAGTGTACATCCTCTTGTCTAGCCAGATTTGTAAGGTAGAATTGGTATCATGATAGTTGGGGAGGGGGGAGGAGGAAGCATATAGGAACTGGAGGAAACTTGTATGTTTCATTGTTGCTACACTGCACCCTGATTGGCTCGTCTCCTCCCTGCAACCCTTCTGTATAGGGATGGACAGTGGCCTACAGATGGGTCTTGTGTCCCCAATCTTCACTCGCCCTCATTCACAATGATTTGACTATTTTGTTCTTTGATGCCTGATCCCTGATCCTTTCAACACCTTGTGATTACACAGGCTGGTGTGTTTCTTCCATGTGGGCTTTGTTGCTTCTAAGCTAGATGGTCACTTGTTTACCTTCAAGTCTTTAAGACCCTAGATGCTATTTCTTTTGGTAGCCGGGCACCATCATCTTTCTTCACCACATTTGCTTATGCACCCACTTGTCTTCAGCAATCGTGTTGGGAAGGTGAGCATCATGGAATGTGGGTTTAATAGAACAAAGTGTTCTTGCATTGAGGGAGTACTTGAGTGGAGTCCAAATGTCCATCTGCTACCTTATTACCAAACCTATAAGTATATGCATATAGATCTATTTCCCCATCCTCATATATAAATATAATTACATATGTACATGTCTTTTTTTAGACCTCTATAGATGCCCTTTGTCTCCTAGTTCTTTCTTCTATTTCCTTTTACTTTACTAGGAGCCTCTTTTGTGTAAAAAATCTCTTCCCCAGAGTGATATTGTAGAAAAGTCACAGGAGAAATAGCTCAGGGTTTCAGGCTGTTGGCGCCTCTGCAGAAATCTGCATGTTCCATTTAAAGGTGGGCAGGTGACAACATAGACCAGATGGTCTCTCGTCTTTACCAGAGCATCTGAAGTTGGAATGCTTTGGGCTTAATTGTTTTCTACTATCTTTAGAAACACAATGATGGCCTCTTTTTCTTGAGGTGGACGTGAGGTGGAGGTGGAAGATGTATTGTGTTCTTGAGGAGTCTACCTCAGTAAATAAACAGAAACTAACAAGAGTCTATCTACATTTCAATAAATCACACATGGAGTTACTTATCAGGATGATAAATGGCTTCATGGCCAGCGACCATTTTTCCTCAGGATTTCACACAATTTTCTTGGAGCCTCTATGGAATACTGCTCACATGGGGGGAAGGAGGAGCTGCCGACCCTCTGTGGATATTCAGGGCCACAGGACTTTTTCTTTTTCTGGAGAAACTTCAGGCATCATCTGTAGGCTTGTGCTCACTTAATACAGGGTAGATTCCATGATGCTGGGTAGAGCTCTGGGGACACAGTGGGTGATGAATCGGGCTGCTAATTTGAAGATCAGCAGTTCAAATGCACAAGCTGCTTCTCAGGAGAAAGATGAGGCTATCTGAAGGCTATCCGTGAAGACTCACAGTCCTGGAAACCAAAAGGGCCAGTTCTGCTTGGTCCTACAGCTTCACCAAGAGTCGAACTCGATGGTCGTGAGTGTAGGTTGAGTTGAGGGTACCAACCATATTAATACATTTGTCTGGACTGCAAGAAAGGTTATTCTTTCAATTCCCAACATAGCCACCCATCCCATATGATGATGACTTTTTAATAATATTTTAAGTGCCTTTTGCTTGACAGGTCAAGTTGAAAATGTGTGTGTGGCGGGGCTGGGTGGGGGTGTCCAGGATGCCTAGAAAATAACTTTACTGCTAAAATAAGTGCACTTTAAAAATGACAGGTCAACAAAGAACCCAGGAAAACAACAACAATGGAGTGTTACAACAGCGATAGGATCGCAGTGACAAGTTCAGTGTCCTCTACTCTACTTAAGGTTTCTTCTAACTTTTCAGTTGATGGCTCAGAGAAAGAGGGGAAAAGACCTTGTGCAGAAGATTTAACCAATACAATGTGTCATTTGATCTCTTCACTGCTACCTCCATGGGGAGTCAATATCATATGTGATTATAGAAACAAAGATCACGTGGCATCACGAGGCCCAGAGAGGTAAAGCCACCTACTCAAAGATGCACAGCTCATTAGTGGCATGATTCACACCAGCATCTAGGTATTTTGCTCTTGAGCATTTTTTTAACTGATAAACAATTGAATGCATGAATAATTTTACAAAGAAAGAAGATGGCTTCATTGCTATAGAGTCAGTTCAACCAGTGCGAAGCCCTTTCCAGCTGTACCCATTGCTCGCAATACTACGGGCTCCACAGGCCCTTGGTTGTCACCCTGCTGAGCTCTGGAGGTGTATTGGCTTAATTGCTGGGCTACTAGCTGCAAGGTGAGCACTTCAGAAACACCAGCCTGCTCCTCAGGAGAAAGATGGGGCTATCTATTCCCTTTAGAATTAGTCTTGGGGACCCTCAGGGACAGTCTAGTCAGTGCTATAGGGTCTCTATGAGTCAGAATAGACCCGGTGGCAGTGAGTTTTTTTGGGTTTGGGGGAGGTGTGTGTCCATCTGAGTCGTCTCCCTGCTCCCTCTTTTGATATCAGAGCTGCAGCTGCAGACTCCTCCCATCAGCCCCCTCTCTCCCTTTCACACCCGGTTTATTCTTGGTGTAAGCAAGGGTAGACTGACTTTCAAGACTTAGCTTCGCTGCGCTCAGCTCAGTTTTGCAGGCCCGGGCTCCGTGGGGTGGCAGGTTGAGGGGACCCGGCACACATTGCGACACCGCGCGTGCGCGGTGGGCTGTTGTGAGAGCCGAAGAGGCAGTGTGATGAGCACCCAGTGGCTTCACTCGCTTTGGAAGCAGCTTGGACCTGTGCCAACCTTTTCCCAGGCTTCGGAGCTGTCAATCAGGAACCCAGAGGTGGGACGGGGCCACCCCAGGAAATCAAAGCAGCCTCCATTATTATCTCTCTGCCGGCGACGATAAAAGCATCCCCTGCTCCCCCGCTCTTCGCAGAGTGGGGTGGGGGACACGGAAATGAAAAGCATGCGCATTTTTAATGAGTGCAATTATTGAATCATCCGTCACACCATCCATCTGCTTCCAGTGACTGGAACAGTCTAAAATACTGCGGTGTCTTTTTACATCCATGTCATCACATAAACGTTCTTTAAGGAACCGCTAATGGTCCGCATGTATCAAGGCCCGACCTGTCCATCACTCGGCATTCTCCTTTGGTCGATTTCATTTTATTAGTCACTCATTTCACATTCTGACACCAACTTGATGGGGTTTGCTGGCAACGGCCTGGGTTGGAGGCGCCCCGGGGGCATGAAATGCTGCATCGTGGAACATTCATCTGCAGAGATAAACTAAGGCAGGCTCTATCTCACAGGTCCTGACAGCAGAACGCGCTGGGTGTCAGGGCACAGGGAGGAAAGCCATTTTCAAGGTCTTGACTGACCTGCTCAAGAGGGGGGTCGATTCTTCACAGCAGGTCCCAGAGAAGACGGATTTTGTTAGGCTTGGCTCAAATGATCCTGCAAATCGGATACTTGGAGAGAGCTCTAAGAAAGATGGCCCCCACGGAAGATGGCTTACCCAAGAAATGGTGCGTGCGAGAACTGAGGAACTCATAGATACTGGCTATAATTTAGTAGTTTAATTATAATTTACGTGCCACACAATATCTACCAAATACCACACGATATCTACCAGTCTATCGTTGGCTACTAATGGGACCAGAGCTACAAAGCTAGCGGGCATTCACTGGGTTACGCGCCATGCTGCTACCCACAGGGCCAGTTCAAACCTACCAGCCACTCTGCAGGAGAAAGATGAGCCTTTCTACTCCCATAATGCTTTCCAGTCTCGGAACCCACAGGGGCAGTTCTGTGCTGTCCCGGTGGGTGATGGGTCAGGATCGAGTCCATGGCAGTGAGCTGGCGTTTCGGAAGCTGAGAGGCACACAGGGGTTCTTTCTCTCAGCCTTCCCTGCCACCCCAGGGCCCGCCTGGGGCTTCTCCATGAATGACTGCGCTACCTTTCAAGAAAATGCACTGCTCCATTGCAGGAGGGTACCACTCGAGAATAGTGGCGATGGCTTATGGGAAATCTTTGACAGAAATTGCAAAAAGGACATATCAGGAAGGGTATATAGCCATGATAGGGCCCTCAGAGGGACTTACAACTCAAAACAGGAGCACTCAATGTCTGCTTCTGAAGACGGCCGGTCTGCATGTCAGCGTAATGGGGAGGTGGGGATCAGGGAGCCAGTGTCATATTCCAGCTCTCCAGTTACTGGATATTGAAGCTTTATGTGGAATATCTCATCTCTCTGCCTCTCAATTTGTTCATCGCTATTAAACTCAGAATATTTTAAAAGAATAATTAATCCATACAAATTGTTGAGAACAGTGCTTTTGCCTTTAGTACGTGCTCCATAAACGTTAACGGGGGTTTCATAGCTCAGCATCCCTGAAACTTTAGAAATGGCTTGCTGGATTGGAGTTATAAATAAAATAATTTTCCAGGAGGAGAGTTTCTCCTGGGACTAGAAATATTCCTTTGCATGCTCATGTATCTTTTTACCATCGATTTATGGGATGGATCAGGAACATATGACAACCTGCAAGATAAGGCTAGTTTGTAGTTCACATGAAAGACCTAGCAGAGTTTGGAAAGGAAAGAGGGGAGGAAAGCTAGACAGCCCAACCCACTGTCTTCTAGTCTATTTCAACTCCCAGGGAGACCCCGTAGGGCAGAGCAGAACTGAGCCACAGGGTTTCTGAGGCTGAAAGTCGTTACAGAAGCAGACTGCCTCACCTTCCTTCTCTGAACTTTCGGTAATAAAAAGAGAAAAAGGAGAGGAGAAAGAAAATGAGTTTCATGGAGAGGGTGTATTGGTATATAGATTGTGTGTGTGTGTGTGTGTGTGTGTGTGTGTGTGTGTGTGTGTGTGTGTGTTTCAAGGGTTGCTGCCAGGGGGCAAAGTGGTTTCACAGAGAGATGGGTCCATTTTTACCGATCCATTTGACTGATCCAGAAGGATCCATTTTGAACCTCCTGGAACTAAGATGACTCAATTTTCTTTTTGCATATCAATGGCCAGAATATGCCTTCTTGTTAAAAATGCCCTACTACTTAAATAAGGGAGCTGAACAAATCATACTTACATAACTTCTCCATTGCCTATATGTACACGTGAGTAACCAATTAAGTTCCCAGATGGCTTAAGTGGTATACACTTGACTGCTGGTGGCAGAGTGGTTACCAGTTGAGCTGTGATCCTCAAGGTCCACAGTTTGAGACCATCTGCCACTCACTGGTGGAACAACGGGACTTTCTACTCCCGTAAAGATTTGCAGTCGTAGAAACCCACAGGGGCAGCTCTACTCTATCCTGTAGGGTCACTATGAGTCGGCATGGTCTCAATCCATTGCAGAGAGTTTTTTGTTTGGCGGAGGTGGGGGGTCGGGGTTTGACTGCTAACTAGAAGGTTGGCAATTCAAAAGCACCCAGTGACACCAGAAGGAAACAAGGCTTGTCCATCTGCTTTTGTAAAGATACAGCCTTTTGTGGTCTAAAGAAACTAATTGCCAGACCAAGCCATATAACAATTACATCATCCCAGAAAGGTCCCTGTGATCCTTTTCAGTCAGTAGTTGCTGGGAGAAAAATATGTAAACATTTAATGCCAAAATAAACAAACAAACTCATAGCAACCCTGTAGAATAGGACAGAACTGTCCCTGTGGATTCCTGAAAGTGTAGTTCCCCATAGGAGCTGAAAGCTTCCTTTCTCTCCCAAATTGTGCCGGGCTAGGCTTTCAAACTGCTGAGCTTGTGGTGAGGATCTTAACTTGTAGCCCAATAGATCACCAGCTCGCCTTTAAAACTAATTACTCTCAATGTATAAATGAAGTGATAAGCATGAACTCCTGTGTCTGCCTTCTTTAACCTTACTGTAATGCTTTGGAATTCATCCATGAGAGTAAGAAACACCTTTTAAATACCACTATCCCATTGTCTTGATAGACGATGAAATCCAGAAATGTCTTACATAGTCTCCTATTGCTGAAGATTCAGTTTTGTTTCCATTTATTTACTTGACAGAAACAGGTCTATTTTGTTTTGTTTTTCCATTTGTTTTTCAGTTTTATCACTCCAAATGCAAAGAAAAGGGATTCATTCCTTCTGCGATCTCCAACCTTCTCCTGTTTTGTATGTTTGTTTTAAATGGATGCAACTATTTTTTTCTGTCAGGTGAAACTTTAGGAACCAATTAAGTATATGCAAAAATCCACCAGTCAACCACCTCTCCCTGCCTCTCCCCTTACCGTACCTCACAAACACTGTGTGTTTTACAAGTGGAAAATGGTAGACAGCTCTGCTGTAAGCAAGTCGACCGGCACCATTCTTCCAAGAGGATGAGCTCGCTTCTTCTCGGAATCATGAGTCGGCCTTCCTTAGGACAGCTCAAACTTTTCCCGCAGGCCATTGGACACATCATGGCATCATCACTTTTGTATGCACCAGGAAACCAAACCCTCCGCATGACTCCCCTAATGGTCGTCCTTTGCCGTGCTGTCTGCCACTGAGCCCATGGGATCTCCAGCACACGCAGAGCAGCGGTCGGTGCTCCAGAGTTAAGCTCCTTCACCACCACAATGGATGGACAATGCTTTCGGACTCTGAAAGCTGCCTGGATACTTGGACCACCTAGAGCAGTGTCCAATGCAGGAAATGCTGCTGCCCATTCCCCAGTGAGCCAGCCGTAGCTCCCACTGCTGAAATTGAGCTGGAGGCCCATTCCTGGCAGGCTGGTATCCACGCAGGCGATGGCAAACTTGTCTTCCAAAGATGGAGTTGCATGCTCTGCACGGCTCACATGGTTGGGTTGGTGTGGAGGTGGCCAAGGAGACACTGAGCCTGCTTGGGACTTCCTGCAGTAGTAGCAGTATGGGGGTTGAGGGTACAGTATGCCAGACCACTGGCTGACTGCACTGATGACAACATAGGAATCCACCTTTTACTAAAACAGGTTGGAAAAGGCAGGAGACACAGTCTTCACTAAGTCACCACAGCCATCCCTGAAGAGCAGCAAGTCGGGACAATGCTTTTGGTTGTTTGCTTTCCTTTGTTTCCTGGAGCACAAGCAAGCCCCTTGTACAGGCTGTGGGTGCTAAAGGCCCTCATAGTTTGTGACAGGCCATCCCTGCCATGGGAGGAAATGGTCAGTCACTCTATAGCTGGAAGTGTTTAATATCCAGAGCTTATAAGCAGCTTCTATAGCTCCACAACAGAAAGATCAATGATCCAATTGAAAAATTGGGCAAAGGCCTTCAGAGGTTTCTTAAAAAAATAAAGATTCACGAATGGCCAAAAAGCACATGATCAAGAAAACAGTGGCTGCTGGCCCCAAGTCATGGCAGCCCAAATGTGCCCACTGAACTGTGCTCTACAGGCTTTCAAGGCTAAGCTCCAGGTCTTTCTTTTAGGACCCCCAAACTTTCAGTTAGTACTCATGCCTAGTAGGCATTGATATCACCCTAAGAGTTCATTGGCATAATGGCTTACACATTTGGCTCTTAACCTCAAAAATCTGCAGTTCAAAACCACCAGCAGCTCCACAGTGGAAAAATGAGACTTTCTGCTCCCATAAAGATTTATAGAAACCCAAAGGGTCATTCTGGATCAGAATGAACTCAGCTTAGCAACAGTGAATTTTTTTGGTTTTAGAAGACACCCCTTAGTCATCAGCGAAATGCCAATCAAAAGTACAATGAGATCATTGTTCACCTCCACAGGGATGGCTAGTATCAAACGAATGCACGGTTGTCCAGGAGGATGTGGAGAAAGTAGAACCTGCATGTTTGAAGAAGGTTACATGGTGTAGCCGCTGTGTCAGTGAGTTTGGTCATTCCTGGAAAAATGAAAGTTTGCTGACCACATGGCCCGGGAACTTCACGCTCCAGTTTACACCCAAAAGGCTTGAAAGCAGGAACTCAAACGAATGCTTGCACATCAAGGTGGATTACTGTGTCATTTACAATAGGCAAAAGCAGAAAACGACCCAAGTAGCTGTCAACAGGTGAACGAATAAGCAAAATGTGGTACACAGGTGCCCACAATCGACACATCCTTTCACCGTAAAGGCAGAGGATGATCTGATACATTTCACAATATGAACGAATCTTGGAAGCATTACGCTAAGTGAAATAAGTTAGACTCAAAAGGACACAGCTTGAACTATTGAAAGCAAAGAGGCCTTGGAGCCCTTGCTGAGAAAGATCAAAGACTGTACTCTTCGAAATGATCCTCAACAGTAAGAAAACAAAAGCCCTCAAAAGTGGGCCGATAAGCAATATCACAAAAAGCACAGAAAAGTTTGAGCTCAGCAAAGATTTCAGTTCCTTGGATCCACAATCAGCACCATGGAAGGAATGGTCAAGAAAGCATATTACATCTTGCTTTTGGGCAAATTTGCCCCAAACGACCTCTTTAAAGGCTTAAACACCGAAGATCACATTGAAGACTCAGTGGGCCTGACTCCAGCCATGATATTATCAATCACCTAGTTCGTATATGAAAGGTAGCCAATAAATAAGGGAGACTGCAAAGAAGCGATGCCTTAGAATCATGGTGCTATCAAAGAAGAGTTCACGGCCAGGAGCTTTCCAGAAGACTGAATAAAACTGTCTTGGAAGAAGGAGAGCCAGAATTCTCCTTGGAAGTGAGGCCAGTGAGACTTTGTGTGATGTACTTTGGACATGTTATCAGAAGGACATAATGGCTAGAAGGTAGAGGGCCATGGAAAAAGACAAAGTCCCACAAGGAGATGAATTGACATTGTGGTGGCAGCAATGGTCAAACAGCAGCAATTGTGAGCAGGATGCAGAAGCAGGACTATGAGCCCGAACCAGACCGAGGGCCCCTAAAAACAGCAATAAAAGACAAATACTACATGATTTCCCTAAATGCAGTATGAGCAACAGGAAATGCAGAGAGACCTCGTTCATCAGCGGTTACCAGTGGATGCGGGGAGGAAGGGGTGGCGAGTCATTATTTAAGGAGTACGATGTTCTGTTTGGGGTCTCACTGGCTTTCTTTGGAGATGGATCGTGGTGAGACTTGCACAGCGCGTTGGACGTGAAGAAGACCCCCGGGCTGTGTGAACATAAGCTTCCCGTTCATGCAAGCGCAGGTCTATTCCCAAGCAAAATGTGTTCAAACATGTCTCTACAAAATTAGATAAGTTCCCTCCATAATACCTTAGTGCCTGGAGGGGAAAAAAAAGGTGGTGGCGGGGGGAGGGCTAATCAAAACTCTGACCTCCACGGGTACTGCTGGTCTGGTTCCTCGAGGAGAGGTCAGCTCGGGTCATGGTAACTATTTTGGCGCACTCCACAGGGGTCATCTTGTTCGATTTTCTCAAAGGGCCCAGGATGATCATGGTGATGTAGGATGATGAAGTTTTCTGGAAAGCTGTGCTGTTGGGGAAAAGGCCGGGGAAGTTGCACTGAAGACTTTGTTTTTTTTTCATTCCAACAAGAGTGCACCTGCTCATTCTTCAAGGAGGATTTCTTAGGGGAATTTTATTAGGAAAGCGACCCAATCAACCCTACAACCCGAATCTTGCCCCTTCAGACTTCTCTTTGTTCTCAACAATCAAAGCACATTTAGAAAGCAGATGATTTGTAGCCCTCAAGGATGTCAACGGAGGCCTTTTGATATGGCGTCAAGCGAGGGGCAAAGCCTTCTGCTGAGAAGAATGAGAGGGACGGAAATGCCAGCTTAGGAACTGTCTGGACTGAGGAGGAGGTTAGGATGAAAAAGAATAGATTAGCACTTTGATATTTTTGTTTCATGGAGGCATCTATTATTTGGGGGCTATACTTTTTATATCTATTATAGTATTTTTAGCACCTAAAATCTATAAGTATATTTTCAAAGCCTTACCAACTCACTAAGCAAGAGTTACCAAAAAGAAATGGCTTCCTGTGTTAGTCCGGGTACTTTAGAGAAACAAATTCACAGCAACTCATGTATAAGAGAGAGTTTTATATAAAGGTTAAGTGTGCATCAAGAAAACATTCCAACCCAGTGCTGCTCAAGCCCACAAGTCCAACATTAACCCATTAAACCGTATGTCTCACACCAGTCCAAAAAGCCCTCCTCCATCTCACAAAACAGACACAACGATGCCGACTGCAGGAGGAAAGACGAGTCAGTAAATGTGTAAACATCTCAGCGCTGGCAGGGGTCTCTACATGGTGCTCCAGCACCCAGGGCTGCATCGAGGTAGATCCATGTGGCTTCTCCTTGTGGATGTCTTGCAGGAAATCAGCCTTACAAGCTGAAGCAGGGAACTGCTCAGGCAGCTGCACCCTGCTGCGACCAACACAAAGCAAGAGACCCAAGAACTAGAAAGGCAAGGCTCATCGAGCCATTTATCCCTCCGCCCTTCAATTAACCCCACATGTGTTTAATCGGCCCAGTTGGCACAAGAAACCAACTACCTCACTGCCATTTACAGAGGAGAACAAAGTTCTAGCTATAGATTCCTCAAAGGAAACCTACTAGAGAAAGGTGTGAACAGGGACTGGAGAGCAGGCTTCCTGACTCCAGGTCCGGCTCTCTCCCCTTCATTAAAATTGATACCTTCTCACATTGCGCATGTCCAAATTGTCCCCAGTGTACTCAGAAAAGTGGAGTTTGTCCATCATTGTTCCCTTGCCTGACTTTAATTCAGAAAGCATCCCCAGAGCCTTTATTTACTGCCTACTGTGTACAAGATGTGGAGCCCTGGTGGTGCAGTGGCTACATGTCAGGCCGCGATCCAGATCCTTAGCAGCCAGAAACCATCAGCAGCTCTAGGGTGGGGGAAAGATTGGACTTTCTACTCCTGTAAACATTTACTGTCTCAAAAGTCCCCAGGGGGTCTCTATGAGTCAATATCAGTATTGACTCGAAGGCGCTGAGTTTGTTTGTCTTTTCCATTATGGACAAGATGGAATGGGTGGCTTAGGAGCTCACAATTAACTCCAGGGTCATCATGACATCTATGACTCTAGCCCAGACCTCTAACATTTTCTGGTGTGTTAGTTTCTAAAATCTCATCATTATTGATCACAGATGAAAAGTGACTCAATATCTGCGCCGTGTTCCAATTTTTCTCAGTGAGTGTGGGGTTCTCATCGTCTCTATCTCACGACGGAAGATGTGATCCCTCTCCCCACCCTATCTTTGCCATCATCTGATCTTGAAATCAAAAGTGGGATCATTTAGCGCACTGTGACTTCCAGTAAAAACCCCTCTGCCTTTTTCAGATTGATCCATCAGCTGATGCAACAATCAATAGGCGGATGCATAGGTAGATGACGGATAAAGTCTTTCTATCCTTGCTGGATCATGGCCCAGAGCAGCCTTTCTGCAGGCCGTGGAGATTGCAAGACACGTGTTCAGGGTGAATCACAAATTCTTTTGTCTCTGCTCATAAAGAGAACAGGCAGTTATCATCTTTTGTTCATCACTGAAATAATTATTTGGGACATTCTCAACTGCTCTAATTTTGTGCAAAGAACACACACAACAGAGGCTCTGCCAAGACCAGCAGCACCAGGTGTAAAGGTAACTTCCTCCCAACTGGTGGCCCACGAACGCACCTCTGGGCTTCTTGGTTTTCTCCATTTCACCCCCTCTGGTGGTGTCCCTCCATGGTGGTTTGGGGAGTGAGACTCACACCCTCCCAACATCTGCTTCTTCCTTGAACTGGTGACCAGTGGTCAGACTTCAGGATGGACGAGAATCCACCTGGTTGGGACCCTTCTCTTCCCCCTCTCGCTTTGCAATGAGCTGTGCAGGAAGTGGCCCAGGGTGGGAAAGATTTGAGCATACGTTCATTAAAAAGTTGTATGCCTTTACAAAGGAGGGGGAAAAGACTAATATCTGTGACGAAGAGAATGTAGAAGTCCCCTGGGTTACGGATGGCAATAGAACCAGTGCTGCCAATGAGCCCTGAAATCTAAATTGGTGCAGAAATAGAAGAAACAGCAGTATTCCGTGCCATTTTAAAAGAAGTGCTACCACTTAGTGCTCTAGTTTGGCTTTTTATGTATTTATGTGAGTACATTGGGTGTCCATCTGAATCTTTTAATCTATCTGCTTATATGCTTGGGCGTATTCTCTGCATAATATCCTCCCTCCCAGGCCTCTGGAAATGCATGAACAAATACCAACTTGGGAGGGGGGGAGGGAATTGCAGAATTATTGCTGATTAGAGAACACGGCGACCAATGAGAAACTCAGCAGCGGTTCTCTTTGTGATTGCTCAGGAAGGGCTGAGTGGACAGTTTGGGAGTACAAGGACCCTGACTTGGTACTAGGGACTCCCTGCTGAATACACAGGAAGGGAGTGCCAAAGCCCTGCATGGCCAAGTCCCTTCACTCCATTGGGAAGACTTGGCTATACTTTAGGAACCCACATTCTCAAATATGTGTGTCACCTTCTCACCCAGATCTGTTCAGGTCCCTGGGACACATCCAGAAATCCATCCTGCCACTCATGAGGATTTCAGGGAGATGTGAGGCCGAGAGGAGCAAAGGCAGCTTCCATGGATGTCTCCATTTTTAATTCATCCAGGAAACTTGTGGGGATGCATCACCTGACACAGAAACAGCGGAAACCACTGAGAATCTGGGTTTTGGAATGGGTCTTCCTGGCCTCATATCCTGCTCCTTCTGCAGTGAATTTGATCAAATCACCTCCACTTCCCGTTGGAAACAGGGGGGATATGAATTATAAATAAATTTATTAAGGCAATAAGATTGGTTTAGCAAGTTACTAAGTATAGTGATGCATTTTTAAACGTCATTTAAGGGAAACAACTGGATTCAATGAAAGGAGCTCTGTAGTAGGATTCCAAAACCAGATTGGGTCCAGAATCTTTTGCCAACTAGTCGAGAGACTCAGTCAAGCTATTTCTGCCTCTGACGTCAGACTCGTCATAGATGTAAAATGATTCTCAGCGTAGGGGTCTAACGAATGGTCGGCAAAGTAGAGGAGCAGTAAAAAGTGGAAGATCCCAGAGAAGCTAGCCAGATGTGGGGCTGCAACAATGGGCCCCAACATGAGTAGGAATATGAGGATGGTTCAGGAGCAGGGGGCGTTTTGTTTCGTTGTTTAAAGGGTCACGATCAATTAGAATCAACTCAACAGCACCTAACAACAGCAACAGAGGAATGGCCGAAGCCTTCAGAAGGGGTAGCCCATTAATCCTCACAAGACGATGGTGCTTTAACCAATGGGCTACTGATCAAGGAGCCACAGCTAGAAGATGCCCCGCTCTCTGTCCATCTGCACTCAGCGAATAGGGGAGAGACACAATCTGAATGCAAGTCTTTTGGCCCCAGAGGTTCTATGCCTGTCTCTCTATTTCATAGCAAATAAAACATTACCGATGTCAGTATTCTAAGCCATGAGGATGAAATGCAGAAGAGAGAGTACTTTGTAGTGAGGAAATCTAAACATCAAACATTCTGACTGTTGATGTGAGTGTATACGATGATGTACTCAACGAAGACTAGCGCTTTTGAGTCAGAGGTAATTTTCCACGTAGAGACCACTATTATCTACAACACCCTGGAGACCGGAGGCTACTATGACCTTATGGGTAGAGGCAAAAATGCTGCCAATCACTGCACAATGCACAGGAGAGGCCCCTCCCTGATAAAGAAGCATGTAGCTCCAAATATCAATAGTTAGAAGGCTGAAACTCCGCCTTAGATGTCAACTCATCAAACTAGCTGAGCGCTAGTGAGAGTGGAGGCTGCCATGACCAGGAAGGAATGTATTCTTGCTAAATTGTAGAATAAGGAAAGGGGGAACCAATTACAAGGATCTACATGTGACCTCCTCCTTGGGGGACGGACAACAGAAAAGTGGGTGAAGGGATGTGTTGCAAGATATGACAAAATAATAATTTATAAATTATCAAGGGTTCATGAGGGAGGAGGGAGTGGGAGGGAGGGGAGAAAATGAGGAGCCGATGCCAGGGGCTTAAGTGGAGAGCAAATGTTTTGAGAATGATGAGGGCAATGAATGTACAGATGTGCTTTACACAATGGATGTATGTATGGATTGTGATGAGAGTTGTATGAGTCCCTAATGAAACGATTAAAAAAATTGTAGAATAAGGAAAAAGAAAAAGACAAATTGGGGGTGGGGGGAGGAAGAAAGGGAGGGAGGGAGGGAGGGAGGGAGGGAGGGAGGGAGGGGGAAGGAGGAAGGTTATGGAGGGAAGAAGGAAGGAAAAATTCAGAATGAGGAATTTGGCTTGCCAAGATATGACTCTTGACTATTCAAAGTAACTCTAATTGGAGAAAATGAGGTGAGAGAAAGAGTCGGCAAGTATCATATTTCGAAATTGGAATCAAGAGCAAAACCAACCAGACAAGAGTATCATTTCCTGCCTAGTCAATGAACTGATTGGATTTTCCATGAGATTAGCTTAGAGGTCCAGAAGGATAACAGGGGTGATCCTGGGCCCAGACTGGAGCACCCACCAGTCCTATCGGAGATGGGGGCTGAGCGTTGTCAAGCATTTCACAGCTTCTGTAATCACAGCAATGAAGTATAGCAGTAGGAGCAACTTCCCTAGCACAAGGGAGGTCCAAAGGAAAACGGGCGCACAATCCCCACCTTGTCCTGTTGAGCATGTAGACGGCAGCACATACGGTCCAGCACCAGGGACACAGAGCAATGGAAGCTTCTACCACCAGATGGGTGGAAATCATGTATCTTCGAGTGAATGAAGGAGCGGAGGAAACTTGTCCTTGAATCCTGGGCCTTGAGAGCATTTCCTTCCTGGCTCCAAATCACATTTTGTCCATTCTAGAAGGTATTTTTAACTTACTGTATTTTTGTCTTTAATGCTATTTTCTTGGGGCTCTTAATTGCTTATTTCCAATACTAATTTCCATTCCTGTGAATACAGAGGAAGTAGAATTGCTTCTCTTTCAATAACACAAAAAAGAAAACAATTATGAAAACTACTGAGCATGAACAGTACTTAGTTTTCCAATGAAAGGTCTGTACTGTGTCACATAGATGCACCTGGCTGTAGATGCCTGTCTCTGAAAGGCTGTATTTGGAATGCTGGGGGTTGCTGGAAGGAAACGCACCATTTAAAGGGAAACTACTATTGTTATTTATCTAAAAGCTGAGATCTATGGATTCAGAAGGTACAATTTTCTACCGTTAGGGAAAACTATTCTCTTTTCTCCCAGTGGATACTGAAAGAATAAGAGGGACGGGTAGTAAACTTTTTAGTGGACGTGGTCTAGCGATGATTTTAGAGATTGATGTACAGCGCCATCCAAAGGCAAGAAGAAAAGAGGACTGAAGGATTATTACTTAAGACTCATAAAGCCTGTGGCCCATCTCTATTTGAAGTTCCACCAGCTATTCAGAATTCAGCGTATTCAAACTTTAATTCACTATATACATCACATATTTTCACCCTGAATCCTTAACAAGTTTACTCCTCTTCCAATATGCAAATCTTAAATAATGGTGTTGAAATAAACTCAGGCACCTACCTAAGAGACAACGTAGATCCCTCCTTTCTTTCTACACATCAGATCACTAAGATCAGCCTCATTCACTAGCGCAGGCTGGGTTTTCCAGACGTGTAAGACCACCGAAGTGTTCGTAGAAATATACAGGGATTTATTTCAAGAAAAATGGCTCATGCAGTTGTGGAGGATGGCCCGCCCTGAAATCCATGGATCAGGTGTCAGACAGCAGGCACCCCTTAAAACATGTGACTGCCTGGCTTGATGGATACAAAATAGGCAGGCCAGGTACCAGCTTGCTGCCTTCCATGGGGCGTAGGAGAACTGGGAAATCCCAAATTCTGCAGGTCAGGCAGCAGGCTGCTGGCTCTCAAGAACCAGAGGTTCCGTCAAGATCAATGTCGGATCAAGAGAGAATGAGCTTTACCAGAACATCCACATACAGTTGTGCCCTGATTAACATGGGTTTGGACGACACAGATCTACTTGTACAGGTTTTTAAACATTCTATCTGACAATAAGCACATGTGCATGAGCAGCTACCAGTTTTGCTTTGATAAATCCATTTTCACACTGCAGCCAAAATAATCTATGTAATATCCAAGTCTAACTAGGAAGTCTTTATTAGCTCCCTACTATCTCTAGAAGAAGTATACCTCAAATGCTCCTTAGAGGCAAGGATAGTGAGACTTTGTCTTACATACTTAGAATATGTTGGCAGGAGAGACCAGTGCCTAGAGATGGGCATCAAATTTGGGAAAGTAGTGGGAAAGCAATAAGGAGGAAGGCCCAGGACAAGATGAATTTGATGCAGTGGATACAAGGGGCTCAAACATAAGCACAATTGGAAGATGGTGCAGGGGGCAGGCAGTGTTTAATTCTATTCTACTTGGGCTTGCTGTGACTCATTGGCATCTAACAAAGCCAACAACTCTCTTTAGAATGAAGTCCAAGTTTCTGAATATGAGACAGCAGAACCCTCCCCCCCTATGGATCTCCCAAGAGTGTCCTTTTCCCATGGGATTATAAGTGCATGAAGTCAGCCTTGTGGGTTGCTCCATGTTAAATGAAGGTACTCGTGTTCATATGATCATAACTCCAGAAGGCCAGTGACGAGGGGTTATAAAGACACAGTTCTTGCTGTTCAATATCTTGCCAGCTCCTTGGGGTGTTAAGGTTCACAATGACAAATCTGTCAAGGAATAAGGTGAGATGAGATAAGATAGGTGATAGATTATGTGATACTGCCCGAGGTCAGCAGATTCTGTGGAAAGTGAAATCTGTGCGGTTAAAACCATGAAGGTAGGAAGTGAGCAGTCCCTCACCTTGGCCTTGGTGAACGGGAAGAATTTAGACAAAACTAAAGAAGAGTGAATGAAGACAGGGAGACCGACATGAAGGATAAATTAACAGGAAACTGCAAAGATAATAATTTTTGACTATGGAGGTCAGAAGCAATCCAGAAAGTAGCAAGAACATTAACCTGGCTAAGCAAGGTGAAGCAGGTGATGAAAGCCAGATGTCACGTTTAATTTAGTAGCAAAGTGGGATCCATCGGAGGTTTTGGAGACGAGAGACCTAACACATGAGAGGCTCGTTCAAGAAAAACGAGTTCAATACAAACTGCAAGGCAGCATGGGTTAAGGGGCAGGACCCTGGAGCAGCGAAGAATGAGCTCATCTCTTTCGTGGTCTCTCCTTGCATTTGTCAGGCCGCCGCTTTAGTCTGGGTTCTCTAGAGAAGTAAAACCAAAAAAGTGTGTGTCTCCAAATAAGGAGAGAGAGATTTCTTTTGAGGAAACAGCTCACATAGATGTAGAAACTGACATGTCTCTGCCCTTTGGGTCCCTCATAGACCTGTAAGCCTCTCCTGCCACCTGTGGGTACAGGAGCTGACAAACCCAAAATCTGCAGGTTGGGCAACAGGTTGCTGTTTCATGTCCCAAGAATCAGAAGTCTGAGTGTGACAAGGTGGATGCCGGATCAGGAGGGAAAGGAGAGAAACCCCAAGCCCTTTGCGAGAACATCAGTACATACTGGTTGCAGATCATACCACCAGGTAAACTCCTTTTCCACTGGTTGGCTGCTCAAACTAGAGCACAAAATGGAGGATGATTACTGAGCATCGGCCAAACCACAGAGAATCGTGAGCTTGCCAAGTTGACACATAACCTTGACCACCACAGCCACTTGCTTTACCACCAGACAAAGCATTCCTGGAAACCTCCCTCCAGGCTGCACTTGCCCACACAGCCCTTGATAATCACCCTGTCAGTTGGGTAGAGTATCTAGGCCCATTGCACTCTTTCCCCTTTAAAAAAACAATTGGCACTTCATCCACACATCACACAATTCAACACCTGAATCTTACCCAAAAGGACTGTCCAACCATCACCACAATCAACTTTAAAACACTTTCTTCTTCCTTGTGCTCCTTGCTTATTAGTGTGACTATTTTTTTAATTGTGGCAAAAGTATGCACAAACGGTTCTCCAATTCAACAACTTCACATGTATGTAATTCAGTGTCATTGATTACACTCTTCATGTTGTGCAACCATTACTGATATCCTTCTCCAAATTATTCTATCACCATTGAAATAAACCCAATGCCCCAATCTCACTCTTTTTCTGCCTCCACTTTTTTGGTGTCTCTTTCTCAGGAGGCTCATGCTGGCCACAAATCGAATGAATGTCCAATCCCAATTCCCAAGTCTGTCACCACTCGTTTGCTCTACAATGTGTGGTAGTTGCATAATCTGTTGTCAATTTGAGACTAGAAGAGTGAAGGGGTGGTGTTTAGCCTGTCAATCAGGGCACAGCTTGATGACCTCGTTTGGAGGAGCTAGGGAGATAAATAGCTTGCTGGAGGCGGGGACACACACTCGCTGCCTGCAAGACATTCCTGCTGACAAGACACATGGAGCTATTTGAATAGAGCCAGATTGGAGCTACTTGGATAGAGCCTAGAGCTGTAGGAGCCACCTGGAGACTCACACCCGAGCTAAGATCCTGCCACCATCACTGGATCTACAAGACTTTTCACCCACTGGCTTGTGATCTCCCTGCATTCAGCATTATTGCATGGCTGTGTGTGTCTAAAGAGGATTTTATGGACTAGTGTTGGACATAAGGGCTAATATTGGACTTATGGACTTGATCTGGACTGGGAAAGGATGTTTTCTCAATAAGCAATTGCTCTTTTATATAAAACTTTCTTATACACAAATGAGTGTCTACGCATTTTGTTTCTCTAGTCTACCCAGTCTACCGCACAATGTCCTAACTATAAGAAGCTGCTCATCTTTTTAGCTCCAAATCTGACATAAACTCACAATTAAGCTTGACTATAACTCGGTGTTTCATGTTCTTCCACTTTCAAAGCACTTCTTTATTTAGGAGAGTTTGGGAACCTTACTTAAATAAACAGTCAGGACAGCCTAAAGTCAGGCTTGTTGTTGGGATAACTGTAGCCGTAGGGCCCAAGTCCTGTAATCCAGTTTCTGCCTTCTTTCCCATGATATCTTGTATCTGGCAACATATATCTATTCATAAGTAGATTAAAATATTTAATATTATTAGAACCAGACTGTTCAATTTGAATTGGCAAGGCAATATTGGATCCATTATGAGCTGTTTTGGAAAGTCTGGAATACTTGAAGTATTCCAGGTAAAATTGAATAATCAAAGCACAAAGACAAATTGAAATCAGAACAACTTTTCAACAGCATCATCAAACAATGAACTGAAGGAACTTATCAGAAATCTTAGCTCTAGTTAGAACAATTTTATCCTGGCTTGCTGACCAAGCAGCATAGTCTAGCCAGTTTGCAATGTGTCATATTTGACCTAGTTCAGTTAAGTTGACTTCAGTTTGAATAGGAAGGAACTAGGGCAATCCAGTTAAAAGATCCCTGGGATATAAAATTGTACATCTGACATAGATCTTTTTATTTCCTAGATGTAATTAAGACCCAAGAGCAGAGTAAGTATTTCACTCATGTGGGTAAAACCATTGAATTCCTGATTAGTGCAGTTAACATACTTAGCTGCTTACAAAAAGGCTGGTAACTCAGGTCTACCCAGAAGCACTTTGGGCCAGGATGAGGTAGTCTCTCTCTCTCATCTTAGTTTACTTCAGTGTGGTTTGGACAGACCTGCCTCTCTCCCCAGGCTATATCTTCAGTGCTGTCCTCTGTGCTGTCTTCTTCTGGGGAGAGGGGACGGTCAACATAGCTCAGCTTGAGCCCAACCCCATGGACCTCTCTTGTTAGTTCGCTGCTCCATGCTGGGGTATTATTGCCTTCAAGGTTTGGCACTCTGGGATAGGATCTATTCCCTGGGTACATAAGCTAATGTGGTAAAGATAGCAGAGGGCGCCTGGCTACTAAACGATATAGTGTCTGGGGTCTTAAAGGCTTGAAGTCCAATAAGTGGCCATCTAGCCGGAAAGCAAATAAGCCCACATGGAAGCAGCACATCATCCTATGTGATCACGAGGTATCAAAAGGATCAGGTATCAAAAAATCAAAAACAACAGCTATATCGAAGCTAATGAGGGGGTTGGAGTGGAGACTGAAAGTCCATCTATAGAAAATTGGATATTTCCCCACAGAAGGGTTATAAGTAAGGGATGATTCGACTAACATGTAGTATAGCACCAACGAATCACACATCATTCCTCTAGTTCCTGAATACTTCCTCCCCCCACTACCATGACCCAGTTCTACCTTATAAATCTGGCTAGATAGGAGAATACAAATAGCAGAAATGTGGGTGAAGGAAGACAATGGACAGTGTGAGATACAAAATAACAATAAATAATTAATCAAGGATTCATGAGGGTGAGAGGGTGGGAGAGGGAGGGGAAAAAAGAGGAGCCTATAGCAAGGGCCCAAGTAGAAAATGTTTTTGGAAATGATGATGGCAACATATGTACAAATATACTTAATACAACTGATGTAGGGAATGTTATAGGAGATGTAAGAGCCCCAATAAAATGACTAGAAGAAGAAGAAGAAGCACTTTTGAAGAAAGGTCTGGTGGTCTACTTCAGAAAAACCGTCCTTAGAAGTTCTAGGGACACGTCTCCCCTGACATTCTTAGCGTTGCTATGATTGGGAAATTGTGAAGTGGCAACTGGTGTCGTTGAAACCATGGGCGACCAAAATAGAACATCTAGTCATCACTTGACAAGGGCACTATGGACACCCACACTTGGGCTGATGACAGGTCCTTCTCACCAGAGATACTTCTCTGCCTTTGACAGTGAGCACTAGTCACATGTCTATCAGTTACTTTAAATATGACTGGTCTGAAGTGCGATAAGGATAAAACACACACTAGATTTCAGAGATTTAGCAAAGGAGTGTTGTCTTAGGTTGAGTTCTCTAGAGAAACAAAACCAGGAACACTTGTATGTGTATTTATGTAGAAATCAACTTAAATCAAAACATGGCTCACAGTTGCCCAAGTAGATACGTCTAGTCTATGGTCAAGTCTATGGGTCAGATGTGAGCTGGAGGCTTCTCCTGACTCCTGCAGCTGCAGGTCCTGACAAACAGGGAGCAGGAAGAGGAAGCAGCAAGACCACAGGATGGGGGATGCTGAGCTGAATGAATCTGAAGTCGGCTGAATGAATCCCATAATGGAAGTCTGCTGATGGTTCCTGGGATCGGCAGGTGATAGAATCAAAAGTTGATGAACGAGGCATAGGACCCAGGTCCAGCAGAAGGAGTGAGCTGGCATCAGCAGAGTATCAATCTAGCTTAAGAGTCGATCACATCCCAAAGGAAAACTCCTTCCCTTACACCTGGAGTGTGACCTCATTCAGGAGGTGGTGCTCTCCGCTGCTCTTCCGCAATTGCTCGGCTGCTTCACAGATGATCCTGGCATAGAGTTGCCCTCACTGTGTCAGATCAGATCATAGGAGAATCCTGACCCACTCAAACTGACATAAAACCAAACTATCACAATTGTAAAACAGATTGTTTTTCTGTTAAGCACATATTGAAAGGAGACTTTGACTAAGTTAGTTCAAATAAAATCATTATTAAAGTAGATTTTATTTCTGTTTACTTCTTGAAAATTGGCTGCTAGAAGTGACTTTTAGGACTCTCATTATATTGCTGTTGGGTAGTACTGCTAAAGAATCCAAAACATCGAACCAACCCCATGGCCACCAAGTCTAATTCAGTCCCTAGTATCCCTGTGTAGCCTTTCTGAGGTTGTCCATCTTTATGGGAGCAGATAGACATGACTTTCTCCCAAGGGGTAGCTGGTGGGTTTGAACTCTTGACTTTGCAGTTAGCAATTAAACACTTACCCAACAAGCCAAATATTTGCAATGTCCAGCTACTGCTTACTCGTTAACAGCGCCAATCCCCACCCAATCCACACCTGTGCTCACAACAGGCCCAGGATGCAGCTCCAGAAACATCAGGGACGTGCACTTGAACAACTGCCATTCTTGGATGCAAGGACTATCTAACGTGTTCCAAAAAACCTCATCTCTCTCCATATGTCAACACATTCTCCTGGTTTTTTCTTGGTAAGTGCTTTCTAAATTTGCTTTCTCTTCTCTCTTACGCTGAATCTAGTGCACTCCTTGTCTCACCTAATCCCCATCCTTGTATGTATTAATCTTAGACTTCTACCTGATTATGTCTCCTAAAATAGAAAAATAAAATCACACTAAAGTTTAAGCCACAGGTACTTTGTGACCTTCTTGGTAGCAAGTGCCTAGACATCTTTCTGTTTCGCATCTCATCTGACCAACATGATACTTACACTTAGATGCGACACATCATTCTAAACACGTTATTAGTACACTCATACAGTCCTAGGTTGATGTTGTTGTTAGGCGCTTTCTAAAGGGCACTTACAGTAACCTTATGTACAACAGAATGAAATACTACTGGTTCTGTGCCATCCTCATAATCTCTCCCGGGTTGAGACCCATTGTGAAAATGACGATCAATCCATCTCACTGAGAGTCAACCTCTTTGTTGTCAGTCCAAACATGATGTCCGAGCTACCCTATCAGGATTGTTCTAATGTTGTTCCCATCTCACTAATGGAAAAGCAGCGCAGAGAGGTGGTCATTTGTCCATGATCATGAGAGAGGCCAGATTTGTGGTGAGAAATCTGTCCCCAGGGCCCATGCTCCTCATCATTAATAGACCTCTTACTAGAGAAGTGATCTTCCCCCGAGTGGCTGTATCACTCCTCAAGACTTGCTCTCTCCTACACCTGCCTCAGTTGTTCCTAGCTTTCCCTTGAGCTGCCCTTTCCTTCCGTTAGTAACTCATCTGCCCTGTATCTTTTCCCAGGTCTCAGTAATCGGAGGTGGTTGTTTGGTGCCATAGAGTCACTTCCAATTTACACCATCCTTAAATATGCACACAGCACCAGCGACGCTTATGCAGAGGTTGCCCTGAGTCAGAGGGAACTTGATGACAACCAACAAGGGCAACCACACTTAAAAAACAACAAGTCCTTACATTTAAAACAGGATTGTCATGTTACACAATACTTGAAGGTGCAATGAGAAGCTACTGATGGGTTAATGGGAGGTAATATGAGCTATTGGTCCATCTCACTGAAGCTTCCCCGGTGGTGAGATTTTGTGCACGTGGTAGATCACTGGATGGGCAGGTACTGGTGTAGGAGGGTGTGTGTGTGTGTGTGTGTGTGTGTGTGTGTGCATTCTTATCCTCTGACAGCGTTTTCATTCCTTTCTGTATTCCTTCATTCATGCATACGCATCCTGTTTTGTTCACAAAGGGATTTGAGTCAGCTCTCAAAAATAAATACAATCTAACGCGATTAAATAAATAGTGAGGAAAATTACAGCTGTTATTCGTGTCCTTGTGGCAAGGATCCAAGCCCCTGTCCCAGCTGCCTCGCTCAGCCATGGTTGCCAGTGGAACAGATGCACAAGGGCCACTACAGCCACAGCCAAGTCCAACCGGACCCCTGGCCAGCCAGTGCATTCTATTCCGGACTCAGTCTAAGCCTATAGGACAGAGCAGAACTCTCCTATAGGGAACCTAAGATTGTAATCTTTATGGAGACAGAGCCAGGGGCTGGTTCCACCTGTCCACAGTGCAAAAGCACCAACCACTCATGAAGCTACTCTACCACCAGGGCTCCTTCCCAGCCGCATAAACTCAAAAACCAAACTCACCGCCAGCAGATCCATGCTGATGCAGCTAGATCCTACAGGACAAGGTCGAAATGCCTGGGGGGGGGTGGGGTGGTTCTCAAGACTGTAACCCTTTACAGGAGCAGGAGGGCTCATCATTCTTGAAGCACAGTGGTGGTTTCGAATGGCTGACCTTATGGTTGGTAGTGCAACGTGTAACCACTACGCCACCATGCTCTCTTCATGTAGGGCTTTGCTCTAGACAACTGGTGACCAGAAGCAGAGTCATGCTGGGTCCTGGATAACCCTGACTCTTTTTAAAGATGAGCACAGACATGAGCAAGATCAGCTGGTCTGCGCTTTATTTCCCATGGGCTCTGTTCCGATTCTTCCTTGATGTGCTAAGGCAGGGTCAACTTCCAAGCAGACCCGTCTTTCTCTAATGATGCCCATTTTTTGAGAGACTAAACAGAGTAAGGAGACTATAAGGAAATACAAAGAAGGAAGTAGAAATATTATTTCCCGTGTTTCTTTGTCTACCAGTTGATTAATCCTCTCACTAATATTTCCATGCTCTTCGCTAATAGGGCTGGGATGGTGTAGTGGGATACATATCGGGCTGGTAACCACAAGGTGAGCAGTTGGAAACCACCTGCTCTGAGGGGGAAAGAGCTTTTTACTCTGTCAGGAGCTGCAGTCTCAGAAACCCAGAGGGCAGCTCTACCCTGCCCTGTAGGCTTGCTATGAGTCAGAACTGGCTTGATGGCAGGATGGCCGTTTTTTAGTTTCTTTACTTACATGGCAGCCAGATTGCGTTAACCAGCGTGGCTTACTTATCCAGGGCTGCTGTTAAAAGTGGATGGCTTTCTCAAACAGAAATTCGTTCTCTGACCATTTTGGAGACTACAAGTCTGAATGCGGCACACCTGCTCCAGGTGATGTCAGCTGTGAAGGAAGGTCCGTGCCTCCTTTCAGCATCTGTAGGCTTGGCCTCCCTTGGAGATCTCTCTGGGTCTTGGTATCAATCTTGCTCTGGGTTATAAAGCATTCACACTGCAGGGACCCCAGATCCAAAGAACAGGCTCTTCTCTCAGCTCCCCCTTCACGGGGGGACTGATGGTTCCTCTAATCTCTCTCTTCCCTTATTTGATCTCTTTTCTAGCTCAAAGAGATTGACTCAAGATACAACCCAGTCATGTAGCATGCCTCACCAACATAAGAGAGATTAGGATCGATAACACAGAGAATAATTATATCAGATCACAAAATGGATGAGAATTACATAGTAACAAGAATCCCGATTTAAGCAAGCTGACACGTACTTTGGGGAGAACCCAATTCAATCCAGGACATTGGTTGTTGACTCCATTTAACTTTGAGTGCTAGCCTTAGATTTTCTGCCTAAACTATGGTGGGGGGCAGGGGCTATGCACCAATAACATCTTGATGAGGGAAAGGCTAAGAACCGGGGCCAAAAGTAGTTGGCTTAAATGAGTGGTGACTGCATGTCTGAGTCTGAGGATTTCACATTATTTATAGAAGAGTCACACATCACACCCTATGAAATGAAATAAAATCTTCAAGAAGACCTCATGCACTGTAGGAGACCATATCCCAAGGACCTGAGGAAGGAAATCACTGACACTCAACTCACCAGGCAGCAGAATGTCAAGCATTAACTAGAGGTCCTCGCAGAACAAGGTGGCAGTTAGCTACAGCAGGAGACCCGGGAAAATCAATACTGCAACAATCACCTCAACAGGAGGAAAACACCAGGCCCCATAAGTTGCCTTTAGGATCACATTCCTGCTAAAGGCCAGCAGCTCCACGTCCTAAGGAAGAAGCGTCTCGGCTCCTCCTGCCTAGAGTCTCAAAATGCCAGTATCTGTTCAAGAGAGCTGGCAAGGCTTTCTTCCCTGATGGCCACGAGACAGCCGGCTCTGAGATAATGTCTCTGACCAGACTGAGCTTTTGCTGTCGAGAAGCACTGTCTGAGTTGGGCATGACAGTCAAAGCCCAGGCAAAGATGCTGCGTGGTCTCATCAACTACCCAACTCATCAAGGGCCATGTCTTCCCTCCTACCAAGGAGCTAACGCCTGCCAGTCAAACGGGTACTCTGAGCACAGTTACATTGCCCTGGAGAGGATCCTGGGATGACACTGAAGGACATCACTGCCAGACTTCTGTGCCTCATGCTCAAAGCATCCCTGAGTCACTTGGCTCAGCAGACACAGCAACAGAGACATGACACTATGCCCAGGACAACACTCCGGGTCTGCGTCTGGAGGATCATTCCCTGAATCTTTCTCTCTAGGACTTTTGCAGCCCCATGGTATTCCTGGCATTGGGATACTGTTCTTGATACTCCCAATATGCTTTCCTCATTTTGATCATGGGGAGCTCACCAAGCTAGGCAGGGTGGGGGTGAATAGGGGGATCCCTTTATAGGTCACTGACAGGGGACTGCTTTGGTAACTGCCATAGGAGAACTGGTCATGCTGTGGTTCTGCATGGGGCTACCAACTGCAAGGTCAGCAGTTCTAAATCACCAGTTGCTCCATAGGAGAAAGGTGAGACATTCTACTCCTATAAAGAGTAAAAGTTCCGAAACCCACAGGGACAGTTCTATCCTGTCCTATAGGGTCTTGGTGAGTCAGAATCGACTTGATGGCAGTGAGTTGCTGTGGTGGTGGCTTGGGTTTGGTTTGGGTAACTTCCAGGGAGCTGATGAGTGGGGAAGGTATTGGCAGGGACGTTGGGGGTAGGGGAGAAAGGAAGAGAGACACATGGATTCATTGAAAATGGCACATAACTTTACATATTGCCAAATCCTCTCATACATCACACTCTGCCAAGAATAAGTTAATGAGAAATGAATTTAGAAAAGAAAGAGCTGGGGTGATGGGAGCAGTTTGTAATCAGCTGTTATGTGAACCAAGGGTTGATGGTTCAAAGCCCCTCACTGCTTCATGAAGGAAAAACCCTGGTGAGATGCTTTCATCAAAATGCTAGCCAAGAAAACCCTAGTGAGCAATTGTACCTACAACAATTTTGGTCACTCAGAGTCTGGGGTAAACCCAACAGCAGGTAACAAGGACATTTGAAAAGGACTATTTGACACCTGACCCCACCCCCTGCATCTTCCATTCACTGAGTGTACCATGGACTCAGTGCTGTGGGAAGCTTTGCTACCAACCAGTATCTCAGCTATCACGCAGACTACTCAAGGTGGACAGGTGTCAGTGGTGCTTCCAGATCTTTCCCAGGGAAAAGGTCTGATGATCTACTTCTGAAAATGCTTCCATGAAAGGCCTGTGGCTCACCACATGATCTTAGCTGATGCAGTGCTGAAAAGGGGGCCCCTCCGTTGGAAAAAATTAAAATACACAGTGGCTGTAAGACTGGAGCATGCCAACAAGGTGAAGGCTGACAGGGGTCAGGCAATGTTTTATTCCATGGTTCATGGGGCTGCCACTAGTCCAAGCCAACTCCACAACACCTAAAAACAACAATAACCGTGGGGCCGACAAAGAGCACTTGACCCTGGCAAGTTGAGGCACTGGCTGACATCATGATTAGTTGCTTCATAAAACGAAGGAGTCTTTGTTGTTGTTAAAGAAGAAGGTATTCCCAGAAAGGACACTAAAGTAGATGTAACGAGAAAAGCAGAGAGATCATTGCGATGGACCATGAGAAAGACCCCAGAGAAGCGGTCCATGGACCTCGCCATTCCAGTTGCAGAAGACATGCTGCAGCCTTAAAAGGGTTCCTTTCTCATTTAAAGGAATTTCAGTTGGATTTTTGTACTGTCACCACAAAGCCCCAACTGTGGCAGAAATCGTAAAATGGACAGATAATTGGAAAGCCAGAAGGACAAATGAAGCTTTGGAAAATGTGCCAAGAAGACACTCTGGCCCTCACTAATGGAAGACGGAGGAATTAAGCACATTTACTGTGAAACATTTGCTGAGCTACATACCACATTAGTCTTTGAAGACAAAAGCATACGTCTTGTGGGGAAAGGTAATTTAATTCAGGTGATAAAGGATGCGGGCTCTTAAGCCAGTCAGGATCTTCAAAGTAAAATTCCAAGAGACTTGTTTTTATTTGGGTAGAGAACTGGAACAATAAAATTACCTTGACGGAAATTTCGTCTTTTGTGGCATCAAAGCATGGGAGAGCAGTCAGGAGGAAATGACTGGAGAGGCGTGTGCTATTTGAGACTGGAAGTCACATTCTGTTCGACCTCAGTTCTCCCACTGGTCTGCATCGGTGCTGCTGTGCTGGTAGACTACTCACCTTCGAGGCACGAGGTCTGGAGTCAGCTTCCAGAGGATATACCCAAGGTACAGTCAGTGGAGGCTGAAGGGTTGCTAACTGAATTTCGGTGGAACTGAAAACAGCTAAGGAAGGAAAGCCTAGTGATCTCCTTCTGAAACTCAGGAAGGGAAATCTCTCTGAATCGCAGCAGTCCCACCTCAACACTTCATAAGGACTGTGTGAGTCTGGGTAGACTAGAGGAACAAGCCCATGGACACACACATGTGTAGAAGAAAGAGATTTATATACAAGAGCAATTGAACATTGAGAAAACATCCCAGCCCAGTTCAGATCAAGTCCATAAATCTGATATTAGCCCATATGTCTGATCCCAATCTGTAGTCCTCTTCAGACTCACGCGACACATGCAATGATGCTGAATGAAGAAAATCACGGCCAGTGGGTAGAAAGTCTTTGGATCCAGTGGCATTGGAAACATCTCAGAGCTGGCAGGGGTCTCTGCATGGCTTCTCCAGCACCCAGGGCTGCATCAGGGTGGGTCCATGTGTCTTATCAGCTGCTATGTCCCCCAGGGTATGAGCAGAGAGTCTCCCATGTCCAAGGAGGAAATACTGGAATTCCCAGAATCCTTAGGGGAAGGTTATGGCCACACAGAAGCCTCATTGGCTATGACCTGATTGACAGGCTAGCCTCCACCCAGACACGCTTAATCCTTAAATTGACAATTATATAACTACCACATGGTTGATGCAGGACTGGCATTGTTCATGAGACTATCATTAGGACCAAGCCAACCACATTACCATAAAGTCCATTCTGACTCATGAGCCCCCTAGAGGGCAAGACACAATGTCCCTGTGTGTTTCTGAGATTGTGACTCTTTACAGGAGTACAAAACCTCATCTTTCTCCCTCGGATTGACGAGTGGATTTGAACTTCTAACCTCATGGTTAGCAGCCCAATCATAACCACCATGCAACCAGGACACATGGGGACGGAGGGGCCAAATGCACAGAGGCTAGCACAGCAAAGAGCACGGGTGCTTCTGTAAGGTACTTCCATCATCCCATGATACAATCACAACCAAACATAAGGGAAAGAAGAAAGTCATAAATGGACTCCTCTTCCAGGAAATCTAGGGGGAAACAATATCCAAAGAAGGTGAACTGAATTCCCTAATTTGAGTTGGAGCAGAGGAATGATACTGAGAAGAAAACTTGCTTTGTGGAACTGGACCTACGTTTGACTCTCATCCATACTACTTGCCAGCCATGTGGCCAGGCTCAATCAGTTCCATTGCTACAGGATCCATTTACATAAATAAGGAGAAGAATGTATTCTATACAGGGCTCGTATAGCTTAAAGGAGATCAAGGACATAAAAGTGTCTAGTTTGTAAAAGGCCTTCAGGACATGTTTGTTTCCCTAGTTTGATGCTGGTTGGATGATGTTAAGATGCACGAAACATCACAGATTCTAGAATTCAAAAGGAATATTCAAGACTTTATGAAAGGAGCCAAATGTTAGTTCCCTGTTAATCAATTCTTCCCTGCACTCCCTTTGAGAGGCTAAGTTTTCTCTACAAACACTGAGCGTGGTGGGCCTTTTCATGTGTGAGGTTATACTGAATTATGACAAGGACAAGCATACATCTCGCCCAGTTCTCGCCTCCCGGTGCCTCCCGGGACCATGATGTCTGTGTTCCACGGACTTCCTCTAGGGCACATCTGTCCTCCCCAATATCACTGAGGTTTTTGTCTCCCTGACCCTGGTGTACCTTCCTGTTGAACACCTTGAGTTCAAGGAGATCTCACTAATTAGGGCCTAAAGCCCTTCGGGGCCGACAAAATCCTCTTAAACATGATTAAGGCAAAGAATGTACAGATGTGCTTTATACAATTGATGTATGTATATGTATGGACTGTGATAAGAGTTGTATGAGCCCCTAATAAAATGTTTAAAAAAGAAACTTCCTACGAATTCTTATCAGTAAGCTTCTTAGACAGTAGGCTCTTTTCTCTTCCAGACGCCAACATGAGTCTTCATGATGGATCCACAGCTCAGTCCATGGCTTCCAGATAAGGTTTCCTCCATCTTCCTATGGTCTCTAAGACAGACCTGCTTTATTTTCTCTAATTTAACTTGCGGAATATCACAGTAATTCAGACTTCTGGGGCACCTTACTGTGATCTACAAGGGCCGATCAAGTCAGCTCCAAAGTGAGTATGGCTGTATCTTGCAGATATTAGAGTTTCTGTTCCAACAGAGTGGCGATTGCAATAAAGCAAGACACACACCATTTCCAGTTGCCCTGAGAGTTGCATTGACAGTATTCTGTAATTCCTTAAAGGAGCCCTGGGGTGGGTTCGGCATTGGGCCACTCACCTAAAGGTGGGGAGTTTAAACCTCACAGCTGCTCCCTGAGAGAAACCTGTGGCTGTTCACGCCCTCCAAAAATTACAGCCTCAGAAGCCATGATGGAACCGAAGAGTTCTGGTGGCCCAGAGGGTCATGCACTGGGGTGCTCACCACAGGCATGGGAGAAAGAGTAAACTCTCTGCTCAGCTGAAGATTTAGAGCCCAAAGCCCAGTTGTCCTCTGTCCTTTGAGTCAAAAGGGAATTGGTCGCAATCAATTTAAAATTTAAAAAAAAAAAAGAGTCAGAATGCCAAGACTTTCAACTGTGCGGATTATAACAAATTGTATAATCTTGAGAAGAACGGGAATCCCAGAACACTTCACTTACGTGTGTAACATGTGTGTATGGATCAAGAGGCAGTTGTGCCAACAGGGCAAGGGAATACCGCATGGTATAAAATCAGGAAAGGTGTGTGTCAGGGTTTTATCTTTTCATCATACTTATTCGATCGGTACACTGAGGAACTAATCAGAGAAGCTGGATTATAGGAAGAAGAATGTGGCATCAGGATTGGAGGCAGGTTGATTACCAGTCTGCAGTATGCAATTGGCCCAACCTTGCTTGCTGAAATTAAGGAGAACTTGAAGCACTTGCTGATGAAGATCAAGGATGACAGCTTTTAGTATGGGCTACAACTCAGCGTGAATAAGACAAACATCCTCACCACTGGACCAATAGGTAACATCATGATAAATGGAGACAAGGATTCACCATCAATGCTCATGGAAGCAGTAGCCAAGAGATCAAAGAACATGTTACATTGGGCAAATCTGCTGCACAAGACCTGACTAGAGTGTGGAAAAAATATGGACTTTCCTTCCATGTTGTTTTCAATCGCCTCATGCATATGAAAGTTAGACATTCAATATTTATTTCCATGTTACCTCACCCACATGACTCTTTGCACCTATGGAAGGGGCCATGCCGCATCTCCATCTGTACCACCTGGCACAAAGCTTTATACTACTCATAGTAAAATGGACTCTCAATGAGCGGATCAAAGAATGAACCTTCCATGTTTTCATGGGAGAATTGTCCACTTCCACGTTGAAGACCCGAGTTTCTCCCACGTCACCTACCATTGTAAACTACTTGGCAGTTAGGATTTACATGTTGCTATGAGGATGAGCAGGTTTCAGCAGAGCTTCGAGCCTAAAATGGATTTGGAAGAGAAGTGAGGAGAGCTCCTTCCCCTCATCAGCTGTGAAAGCCTGGTGGGTCACATGGATCCCAGCAGCATTCTGTTCAGTGATTCATGGGCTGCTGGGACTCTGAGTGGGGTCAACTCCACTTCGAGGCAGGTGACAACAATAGTGATCATCTTCACTTCTGGGCTGTGGCAGCTCACTGATGTGTCTTCCTGCCCTAGAAACACCACTTACTTTCTGCACTTGTTGAAATAGTGTCTGAGATGCTGGACAGCTGATTTTTTTTCCTGTGGCCCTTTAAAACGTGTTACCAGCCTCCTTTCATTTCCTGTACTGCCTTATTTGTGTTTAGCAAACCAAAGACTAAGGAAGCTGGGACTTAGCAGGGTTCTTTCAAAGGAGTTCGAATGCTAATGTAGTGTTCAGGGTGCTGCTAGAAATGACAGGTTGTGCCTTACTGGATTTCTCTGCAAATAAGCCTCAAATACCTCAGCAGTCTCCGCTGTGTGCTCGAAGGTTTTAAATGGGAACCACTAGGAAGGAGCTTTGTCTTTTATCTGTCCTGCTCCCAACAAAAGTCCTGGTTGTTGGAATGGCAGCTGGTTGCTCATCTGGTTAAACTACTGAGTCTGGCCTAGGTCCTGGGCAGAGAGGCAGAAGGCATCCAGAAAGCAATCCTGTCTTCCAGACCTTCAACCTGACAATACGTACAGTTTGTGACGAACGGTTTAGTGTGTGTATCTTCATACATCTACTCTGTGTGTGTGTATGTACACTCATGCACACACACAAACGCATGCAAACATACACACACTTCATTGAAATACTGTTGCTTTCTTGCCTTCAACTGGAAAGTAAACGCAGCTTTCAGAATCGCCCCAGGGTCCTTTTCAAATTCCCTGTGATATCATTTTCTAAATTCTGCAAAGAAAAATGTTGAATTCTCTGTGACATCCACCAAAACTCTGAACATTGATGCTGGCTAATTTTCCTCCCCCCTCCCTACCCCCCTGCTTCCCCCCACCGCCCATCCTCAGAAAAGCTGACTTCTCCTCCTAGCTCCATCTCCTTGAGAGGTAAATGCTCTTTGAAATTGTTCATTTTTATGATCAGCCATCTTGCTCTGGGTTCTTTGCCACACAATTATTCCATGGTCTAGGTCAATTCTTGTCTGTCAAAAGAATCCCATTATTTCCTTGGAGAATCTGTCTTCTGCATGTTAAGTTCAGCTCAACAATATCAACACCCAACCTGCTCTCCTGTCCTAAAGCAAAGGACCGCCGCACCCCCCATGGATTCCTCATCTCTCTTTTCTTCATAGTACCTGGCATTACCATCTCGCTAAAATATTGTACTACACCAACAGGGATTCTCACAAGCTCCAGTGTTTAACGTCCCACCAAGGATATTGCGAGAACTGCCAATTTCCCATATTCCAGTCTCCGAGATTGTGATTCCAGAAATTCGAATGAGGCCTTGAATCGGCATCTCTCAAAAATGCTCCCAGTGGGCTTGACGTATCAATGCATATGACACATATTGAAAAGTGCTGATTACTGGGTCATTTCTAGACTCTTTATTACACCTGTCTGGGGAGAGTTTTGATATTATATGGTTGAATTTAACATGTAGGATACAGAATCCTGGCTTACTTAAGAGTACCAAACCCAAACTAAACCCACTGCCATCAAGTCAATGCTGATTCGTGGCAACTCTGTAGGACAGGGTAGAACTGCTGCTGCGAGTTTCCCAGACTACAACTCTTTCAGGGAGTAGAAAGCCCCATCTTTCTCCCATACATCAGCTGGCGGGTTTGAGCTGCTAACCTTGAGACGAGCAGCCACCGTGCCACCAGGGCCCGTAAATGACAGAACAATAGTCTCTTTTTTCCAAACATCTTTCCTGAACTTCCATTCACATCTATCCACTGTGCTGTCTGACACTGCCCTGGATGATCTCTGTCCATCTTGCTGATCTCCTGTTGCCCCTTCAGACACCCTAGATCCCATCCCTCCTTCAGCTTTGCACTGTCCCAGAATGCACTTTTGCTTTGCCCCGGGAGATGACCTGCTCCCTCTTCACAATCTAGCCTCCACATCATCTGGACAGCAAGTCTGACTCCGTCCCTTCCTGCCTTAGGAATGAATGAAGAAATGAACAATATGGAAGCTTGCGTGCTCCTACAAATCCTATGAGGGCTGTTTACATTCCCTCTCTTACAAAGATGTGCAGGGGCTCATAAATGACCTTCTCCAAGTTGTAGAACTACGAAGACCTAGAAAGGTGGACCGCATCCAGCTTCAAAGACGCCACACCCTCTCTCCCCTTTCCCCACTTGATGTAACACCTATTTGCTGAGTTGCTTTATCATTCTGATCATGACTCAGAGTGACCCTGATTCTACTACATTAACTTATTACAAGTACCCATCAGCTCCCCTTTCCCATTGGAGGTGCCTTCTTGAAATTTAGGGTCCCCTGCTCCCTGTCCAGTGACTAGAGCCAGCACACATGCATTATGTTAGTTGACTAAATGAATGATGGGATGAATATATGCTTGGAAAATGTGTGTGGTGGGTGAACTTTAGGAAAAAACGGATTTGGAAACTAGTATCCCTATTGCTTTTTGATAGCACCCTGCTTTGCTTCTGGAATATTACCTGTGTGTCACTGTGTCTAATTTCATGGAAATATACTTCTAAGTCATTCCCTTTGTCAGAAGAGACAAAGAGATGATGGGGGCTCACTGAGTCAGAGGCTCAAGAATTGGGGAAAGCTTGAGAGTCTCCGCAATTGAGTCGTGACATCAGTGGAGTCCTGACCATGGTCTGTGGGCTATGAGATCACTGCCTCCTATTTTCTGGAACGTTCTGGTCTCCACATAGCACCATGTAGCACCCACCCCTCACCTCCCAGAGTCTCTGTGAATGCCTTCACTCACAAACGGTAAAGGCCATTTCATTGGGCAGAGACAGTGTCTGTTGCTTGCAGTCAATCATCACAGATAACAGCGAAGCCACTCTGACTTGCCGTCCTGCACAGTGCGAGTTTTATAAGCATTGGACCGCGTGGGAGGTAACCAAATAAGTAACAGGTATATGTCATTCTTTGGACTGGAGCTGGGAAAAGTAACCTTTAACACCAAAAGGCTTTTAAAGGCTTGTTTTGAGTTGATTATTCATGCTGACCCTTCTTACAGGAGAGGAAGCAGGCTTCGTATTCACATTTGAGGAGACAGGCCATTTACGATGTCCAGAGGCGATGCAAATTTGTGATTCATCCTTATAAATGGCAACAGTGGCCATGGCGTTTGACATCACTTAGCCAGAGGGAATAATAAGATTTTATGAGTTTTTGCCAATATTTGCTTACTTGCAGATGTGATTAGACAAGGGCAAGTGCCTTCTCTGTGCAGAGATGGTTGGGGAAAACAAAACATTGGAGTTCACAGCATATTAATAATAATCATAATAAAAGCTTATGGAGATTAATGCACTTTGAAAGGGAGTATTTGAATGCCTAGGTGCAAAGCTCAGCTTTGAAAGGTGCTTTGTTGGTGCACAGAATAAGAGATGAAACTGTTTTCAATGAACCCAGTGGCTAATAAAAGCTTTCAAAGCGGTACATATTCATCTATTCCTTCACACGCTCAGTGACCATCTCTTGAGCACCTGCTACATACTCAGAATGGGGAATGAAAAGATGAACAAAGCTGGGTCCTCCAGAGGAGCTAACCTCTGATCTGAACCTGGAAATGCAGGCAGGGTTGTGACACCCTCCAGAGTTTAACACAGGAGAACCATGAAACCCTCATAGTTTCAGCCAATCGCCCACCAAAAGTATTTAGTCAGCTTCTCTGAGCACAGGACTGTGTCAGGTTCCTTGGCATACTCTTAACTCGTGGTTCCTTCCCCACAGAAGCTCACGATCCATTGAAACAACGCATATGGAGGAAACGTTATAAAACAAACAGGAATGATTTGTGACCATTTACATCCGGAAGAAGGTGCCCTGGTGCCCTGGTGCCCATGTTTGGCTGCTGTGTGAAAGGTCAGCAATTGGAACTTAGGCTCTGCGGGAGCCCGGATGGGGATGTGCTGCAAATGGCTTGGGCTGCTCCCCACAAAGTCAATAGTTCAAAATCACCGGCCATTCCATAACCCAATCTGTTTACTCCCCCAAAAATGACATTCTCAGAACCCCCCGAGGCAGTTCTACCCTCCAATAGGGCTCCCAAAAGTCAGCATCGACTGGATGGCAGTGAGGTTTGTTTGGGGTTTAGTTTTGTTTTCATTTGGTTCGAGAGCATCTCAGGTGGAGAAAGACAGGCCAGTCTGCTTCCAGGAAGATGTGTAGCCTTGGAAGAGAGTGGTTCCTCCAGTGTGTCTACAAGTCAGAATTGACTTGATGCCAATAGGTTTATTTTGAGATGTTTGACTCTACCCAAAAAGAGAGCGCCTAAGTGATGCAGTGGTTAAGGGCCTGAACGCTAGCCAAAAGGTTGGTGGTATGAAACCAATAGCCACTCCGTGGGAGCAAGATGTGTCAGTTTGCTCCTGTATGGATTACAAGCTTGGAAATGCTCCAGGGCAGTTCTACTGTTCTACAGAATTTTCTTGAGCAGGAACTGTGCCAAGGCACATAACAGGGAGGACCACATATTTCAGAAACCAACTGTGTAATCAGTTCCGACGCTGTAAGAATTCAGAGACCTGAAGTTGGCATATTCCAGGGATCCAGGAAGGCTTCATGAAGAATATGAAACTCGATGTAGACTTGAATACACAAAAAGTCTAGTCTGAAAAGGAACCTAGAGATAGTTCATGTATCTCCCCATCCAGGCTTCCCATCCTAGCTTCCAAGTTTTCAGATTCAGAATATGAAGTGTTTGCCCAAATGAATGTTTCAGATGGAAGGAGTTTGGCAGGATGATGAGAAAGAGAGGAGAGCATTGAGGGGGCGTTTGAGGGCACTGTGCCGTAAGGAGGCAAAGGCGAAGTGAGTTGAACTATGGCGAGCCGTGAAACCCAGCAGAGGAACGGAGAGTTGAAATTATAGGAAGAAAGAAGCAATATGAAAATTAAAAGCAAACAGGACTGTTACCTACTTGGGGAGGGAAGTTGTATTAGAAAGATAAAAAGATGGAAGAGGAGATTAGTTTTAGGTGAATTGCTTAAACATTATGAAAATATCTAGCAAGCAAACACCCAACCCTCTTTTCGCATGTGTCTTATTTTAACATCAAACCTCAACAACATCCAGGAGACCTGCCAAATACCACTGAATATTTCAACCTAACATCCTAATATTGAAAAACTCTCTGAAAAATTCCAACCACCACAAAGAACATCCAGCAAAAGGAGAAAGTGATAGGATGAACGGACAGAGAGCAGGGGCTACAAAGTGCAACATCTTAGAGAAGCAAGTCTTGGAGCAAGTTCTAGCTCAATGTCATGAGTTTAAGAGAGGAAGAGAGAAGGACCGTATCTCTTTTTTTAATTAATAAAATTTTTATTGGGGCTCATACAACTCTTATCACAATCCGTACATACATCAACTGAGCAAAGCACCCTTATACATTCGTTGCCCTCGTCATTCTCAAAATTCGCCTTCCACTTGGGTTCCTGGAATCAGCTCGGTTTCCTTTGTTTCCCCTCCCTCTCCCTCCCTGCTCTCCCTTTCCCCCTGCATCCTTAATAGCTTATAAATAATTATTTTATCTTATCTTACACTGCCCAGCGTCTCCCCTCACCCACCTTCCCATTGCCCATCTCCCAGAGAGGAGGTTACACATAGATCTCCAAGATTGGTTCGCCCTTTCTACACCCCCTTCCCTCCCGGTGTCACCACTCCCACTGCTGGTCCTGAGGGGTTCATCAGTCCTAGATTCCCTGTGTTTCCAGATCCCTACTGTACCGCTGTATATCCTCTGGTCTAACCAGGTCCGCAAGGTAGAATTGGGGTCATGATAATTGGGAGGGGAGGAATCGTTCAAGAACTAGAGAAAGGTTTTGAGTTTCATTGTTGCTACACTGAACCCTGAGTGACTCATCTCCTCCCCACTACCCCCCTGCAAGGGATGTCCAGCTGTCCACAGATGGGCATTGGGTCCTCATCACGCACTCCCCCTCATTCATGGCGATGTGATTCCCGCCCCCGCCCCCCCCACCTTTGTTGTTTGAGACCTGGTCTCCTCTGCCCTTCACGATCACACATGTTGGTGTGCTGCTTCTGTGTGGGCTTTGTTGCTTCTGGGCTACATGGCCGCTTGTTTACTTTCAAGCCTTTAAGTCCCCAGAGGCTATATCTCTCAATAGCTGGGTACCATCAGCCTTCTTCACCACATTTGCTTATGCACACATTCATCTTCAGTGTTTATGTGAGGAAGGTGATCACACAATGATTGTTTTTGTTCCTTGGTGTCTGCTACCTGGGGTCTTAAAGGCTTGAAGGCAAGCAAGCAGCCATCTAGCTCGGAAGCAACAAAGCCCACAGAGAAGAAGCACACAGCCTAAGTGAATAAAAGGTGTTGAAAGGACCATATCTTTAACTACAAATCATGACATTGTTTTCAATAAACAAGTATTTCCATATGTTATTGAACCCTCCACGCTATTTAAAAGTCATCAGTATTTAATTTAGCATCAAAAAAAGAAAACTCATTACTATTTAAAATGTGATACAGGATTAAGATGCTATTGATTGAAACATGCATGCTAATTAGAATACTGTGAAAAAGTAAACCTTCTAAATTCAGTGAGATGCCATAAATTGCTTAGTAGTGATTTAGCAACAATCATTTTGTTTTATGTTTGTCTTAGTAAATCTATAAATGATACAATGGAAACAGCTCCACGCAATTGGGCCAGACATCAGAATATTTTTGAGAAATGCTCCTTAACAAACTAGTGACTTTGGGTCAAGTTGGTTAATTTCTTCAAGCTCTGGTTTCCCTATAAGGAATAAAGAATTGATAACTGCCACTTAATAATTTAATATCTGGATAGAAATAACTACAGACATAACTGTGATGGGTGCATCAAATAGCCAGCTTAAAATTATCATAATTTATCATCTTGGCAAAAAATAGTTCCCACATGTGATGATGTCCATAAACTAAAAAGATGAAATCTAAGAAAAGATCAGTTCATTTTTAAGTTAGAGATTTCTATCATAACTCACACAAATATATCCTAGTTTTAGAAAATTGGGACTTTGAAATTTGAGGATGAGATAACAGATCAGTGAAATGATGGTCATCACATCACCAAATGAATTATTACTTTACAACAAGCTTCATTCTGGCATTCATTTAAATACCATCATATTGGTTTACCAAAGTACATTGAAAATATTATGAGGTTTGCTAATATTTAATTTAAGCACAACTTTTAGAAAACATATCCCTTTAAATAAAGAGACCTGAATCTTGACTTAAACTATAACACCAGAAAGTTTCAAAGGAAAAGTCAGGAGAATGGAATGGAAAGGTATTTGATATAAAAAGATCAGAGTTTGATAGTGGTATCAGATCTGATCCTTCCTGTTATGTCATTCTACACAAGCTATTTAACCACTCCAAGCTTCAGCTAACTCATCTGTAGAATTGAAATTGAATGGTCTCTCTAATGAATGGTTGTTGTACAGGTTCAAATTTAAGTGGAATTTAAAATGTAGACACACTATGCCACCAGGGCTCACCAGCCTCAGTAAAAGAAATAATTACTACTTTTCTTCTGAATCTTAAAAGAAATCGATGTTGGACGTGTATCTAGTCATAGTTACTGTTTTGTTTGATTCACATTTTTTAATGGCAGATGCATAATCAATTCTATAATGTTGCTTCATTTCTAATATTCTGTGGTCATCAAGTCCACCACTCATCTATAATTCTGTCGCACTGTGGTGGCTTGTGTGTGACTGAGAGGCTGGAAACTATGTCCCAAGTTGCATTTGAAATGTCGTGCTAGAGAAGAATATTGAAAATACCATGGACTGCTAAAAGGACGAACTAATCTGTATTGGAAAAAGTAAGGCCAAGGGGCTCCTTGGAGGCAAGGATGGCAAGACTTCATCTGACATAGTTTGGACATATCGTCAGGAGAGACCACTTTCTGGAGAAGGACATCATGCTCGGTAAGTGAAGAGGCAGCAAAAATTAGGAACACCCTCGACAAGATGGATTAATACAATAGCTGCAACAATGGGCTCAGGCAGAGGAACAATTGTGAGGATGGCACAGGACTGTGCAGTGTTTCATTCTATTGTGCATAGGGTCGCTGTGGGCCGGAGCCCCCTTGATGACCCCGAACAGCAGCAGCAGCAACAACAACAACAGCAACAACAACATGTCCCCAGCATTTCAAATACCAGCAGGACCACCAGGAAGCACATGCTGCAATGAAACGTCCAGATTAAGACAGACTAGGAAGCAGGACTTGAAAGTATGTTTCAGGGGAAAAAAATGTCTAGTACAAACATTATAATAGCAGCAGAACATGGTCCGGCATAGTGCTGGAAGGTGAGCCCCCTCCGGTTGGAAGGCTTTCCGAAATATGCCTGAGGGAGAGCTGCTGCTCCAATGAGCCTCACTGCCATTGCATGACTGGGAACTCATACTGGACTGGGTACAACTTCCTGGTGAGTGTCCGACACGTTCTCTTATGGTAGGCGCAAGTCCATCTTTCTCCCAAGGAGCAGCTGGTGGTTTCAAACTGCAGACCTTCATTTTCCGATGTGACACAGATCAAAATGAAAAGAAGCAGTTGTGAACATCCCTGAATAACTGGATATAGAATGTACAAATATGAGTCTACGGAAATTGAATGTCATACAAAATTAACAAGAATGGAAAAAGATCAGAATTCTAGGATTTTCTGAGCTGAAATGAACTGGTATTGACCAGTTTGAATCAGAAAAACATACGGTCTGCTATATTGAAAATGACAAATTCTTGAAAAATGATGTCATATGCATGGTTAAAAAGAATATTTCTAGATTGTTTCCAATGCATACCACTGCCAGTGATGGGATACTATACATACACCTATGAGGAAGACCAGGTAATGTGCCTGTCACTTAAATTTAAGCACCAATGTCTAATGGCAAATATGGAGAAGTTAAAGATGGCTATCAACTTCTGCTGCCTGAAACTAACAAAACATGTAATCAAGGTACATTGATAATTACTGTTGATTGGAATGATACACTTGAGATGCCATGATAACATTTTAAAAGACCAAACTTATTTGTGGGGGAAAGGTCAGCCCCCCCCCCCCCGAACTAATTGTGGGTTCAATATGCACAATTGTACAGTGATAATAAGTAAAGATTATAGTAAAGTCATAGAGAGCATGAGAGATAGAAAAGAGATTGAAATAATGGAGTCAGACACATTTCATGGTAGCATGCTCAGCCCCACTTGGAGGTCCATATGGAGGTAGTGGGAGGGAAGGAGGACAAGATGAAAGGAAACAGGGGAGCGAGGATGGGAGAGGAGAGGGGGAACCAAGAGAGGCTAAGAGGGAGCCTGAGATAGCTCTTTATTGCTTACGCAGGCCTGTATACCTTTGGGGGGAGTGCAAACCCTCTAAGTACAGGTAAAGACATATGTCACAGGAAAGGGTTGCCCTATAGGTTATACAGCAACGTGAGGGGGACAATCTAGGGATATAAAAGCAACAGGAAGGGGAGGAATTGGGAGGTATACATGTGACAAGATGGGCGGATCATAGATTCAGGATGGCAGCCTAACTTTGGATGTGTCACTAAACTGGTTTGACCTGTTCTCTGGCCCACTATTGAGACCATTATCAGTAGGGTGTAAACCCGCCTACAGGAACCAAGCTAATGGGCTCTAGCCTCTAGGGGGAAGTAGCCCATTGTCCTTAACAGCAGGGAGTGGGCCTACGGGCCTACCTGAGGTGGGACCAGTTGTTTGGCAACTGACTGCCTTTAGGGAGAATGTCTAAGCATCTGGCCTCCCACCACATGCTGGCAAACAGCCTCTAATGTTTGGCATATCTTTGGGGGAGACAAAGCTGGCGAAGTCTCTTTATAACCCCATGCTTATTCATTGAAAATGCCCATTTTTGACAACTTGTTAGTCTGGGTAAACAGAGGGAAACAAATCCACAGAAACTCATGTATAAGAGAGAGAGTTTTATATAAAGGGTAAGTGTACATTAAGAAAGCATCCCAACCCAGAGTTGTCCAAGTCCATCAGTCCAACATTAACCCGTATATCTGATACCAATCTACAAAATCCTCCTCCATCACACAAAACACATGCAATGACAAGGACTATAGGAGGAAATGCAAATCAGTGAGCATGTAAGCATCTCAGCCCTGGCAGGGGTCTCCACGCGGCTGCTCCAGCACCCAGAGCTGCATCGGGGTAGATCCATTCTGCTTCTCCTTGGGAATGTCTTGCAAGAAGTGAACTTTGGCAGCTGAAGCTGGGAATTGACAAAGGCAACTGCAGCTTAGTCTGACCATCAGAAAGCAAGAGACCCGAGAACTAGAAAGGCGAAGCTCACTGAGCCATTTATCCCTCCGCCCTTTAATAAACCCCACATGTGTTTATTGGCCAGATTGGCACAATAAACCTTAACTACATCAACAACATAAACTGACTATACATATGGACTTCACCATGTCAAAAACATAGGAGTAAACCTGACTACATCTGTGGAAAGAGATGATGAAGAATGTCACTATCATCAATCAGAATAAGGCCAGGGATTGACTATAGAGCAGATCATCACTTGCTCATATGCAAATTGAAGTTGAAGCTGAAGAGACTTGAAACAAGTTGTATTAGAGAGGGTTCTCTAGAGAAACAAAACCAGGATGCTTATGATTTTATATAGAGAGATAGATGATTGATAGATAGATAGATATAGATGATTAGATATAGACATCGATATAGATATAGACAACACAAAGAAATAAACAGTTAATTAGTCCACAGAGCAGTACAAATAGCTCAGTTCAACTCACTTCCATGAGACATTAATACACTGGCAGTCCTTCAACTTACAAGGGCTGCTGAGTGCAAGTCAAGGAGGCAGACAGATGAATCTTCTGTAGAGCAATACAGGCAGTCCGGCCATAGTCAACAAACAGCAGGGCAGGTCACCAACCGTCAGCCAGATGACAGGGTTTGACAGTCGCCAGCTCAAGTGATGTATACACCAGCAGTATAGTGAAGCAGTTCTCGAATGAACCTTAAATTATAGCAACACAGTCCACGGGTTGGGTGTCCCACAGGTAGTGTAGCCCACAAGTTGAGGCAGAGAACTAGCTAAGGCAGCCTTAGTCCAATCATCAGAGAGTAAGAGACAGAAAGGTGAGGCTTGACGATCCATTAATCTCTTTGCCCTTCAATTAATCTGCAACCGTATTAATCCTACATGTGCTTATTGGCCAAGTTGGCACAATAAGCCTATCTATCAAACAAGCCAAAGTACAACACTGAGTATATCACACATGAATTCAGAAACCATCTCAAGAATATACTTCATAATTAACACTAATGACCAGACAAGTTATGGGGTGACATTATGAACATCATAAATGAAGAAAGCCAAGCATCATTAAAAGGATAGCAAAGAAATAGAAGGCCAAAATAGATATCAGAAGATACCAGAAGACTGGGTTCTCAAGAGAAGCAAAACTGTTCTCTGTTTCTCCCTGTCTCTCTATTTCTCTCTCACTGTATGTATATATATATAAGCTTATATACACATATCTATTACATATAAATAAATTTGTGTTGAGAAAATGGATCACAAAATTATGTAAGTGGGTATGTTCAGTCTGATTCAAGTGCCTGGGTCAGATGCTTCTAGGGGCTTCTCTTGGTTCACAGTGGTGAGGGGGCCTGATGAACAATCAGAAAGCAGGAAGAGGAGCCAGGAAGACCACAGGATGAAGAGGCCTCTAACATCCAAGGTCAGCAGGTCAGTTGGCATGTTAGGTGGAAGGTCCGTGATAGCTCCAAGGCTAGGCAGACAATATGGCAGGTTGTTGGCTTACGGCCAAAGAACTAAAGAACAATGAATGAGTCTCAGAATCCAGGCAAGCAAGCTTTCCCCATCTATTCCTATAGGAAGTAGGACCACACCCCCAAGGAAATCTTTCCATCACACCTGAATAAGACCTGTGCAAGGGCGATGCACTCCACTCTGAACTTACAACTGCTTTGCTGCTCACAGCAGATCTGATCATGGAGTTGAGCTACATTAAGTTTGGTCACTTCACGGAGGATTACTGGTCTCAACTGCCAAATCACTGAGATTCCTTGGGGAAAGATTCAGAAGATATCTACTGCATCAGGTTAGAAATATTGCTCTCTCCATCCCCCTTCTTCTTGACTTACGTCAGAGAGATGAACCAATGCCAATCAGAGGATCTGAGTTTGCTTATTGTCACACCCCAAGTTCATTTTTATGAGTAGGTTTCTGAGTATTCTCAATATACCTATCTTAAGTATCAACAAATTTGGGTTTCTAGGAAACAGGCCAAGAGACCAAACTGACCACAATTAGAACTGGTCATGATGCGTCGTTGTGTAATAATCATTGGAGTGGATGGGTGAGTAGATAGATGAGTGATATATGGGTGGGTTGATAAAAAGTTGGGTGGGTGGATTGGTGGGTACCTGAGTGAAGGTACATACAAATGAAGCGATACACGAGCACAGACTAGAGGTTTATGAAAGTAACTAAAGATTATTGTGTTCTGAGTGGCAAATTTTGAGTTTCCCCTCAAAAGTAAAAAATCTCTACAGTAAATTTACTCATCTGATGGATATCCTAAGGAACAGGAAGAATTGCTTTTCTTTGCATTTATTTGTTTATTTAATGGCCCTCTTCGAGCAAGAAGTAAAAGAGAATGGAGAAGCCAGTTGACCACACAGTTCAGAAACATTAACTTTGAAATTGGACCAGTGTTTCAATGGAATTCTTTACCCCAAGCAAGTGAATGGAGGGCCCTTACTGCGTCATCACTTACTACTGGACGCATTTGGGAATATCGACAAGCAGAAAAGGTACCCAAGGATACATGGAGTTTCTGCTTATGAATATTTCAATATTCCACAGAGTATTAAAAGAAAAGAGAGAGAAAGGCAGAAGGCAGAAAGAAAAAAAAAACTTAGGGAAATGTACACATTTGATAGGAGCTTGGCAAGATAAATGTATGATAAGAATAGATGTTGAGACTCCAATGTTGATGTCTTACCAGAATACGGGACTTGCTCACCATCAATATGTATCTTGTTTAGTCACAGTTAATAACCATAAAATGTAATTACACAGTAGTTACTAATGTCGTTTTGAGTTTATTTCAAATCAGCCAGATTTAACTCTGCACTGCATAGATTCTAAATCACAATAGAGCTTTTATAATAATCAATATTTAATTAACTTATAATTACTCATAGGAAGTGCCTTTTAAATGTAAATTAAATGATACTGGGGTGACATTTTAAGAGATTATCATTCTTCCTATTAGGTCACTGTGTAATATGTTTATGGTCATAATTTATCCTTATTGCTGGTGAGAGCATTTGTATTCTCAGAAGATGTATAAAATTTGCAGAACACTAAGAGAAACAAGGCGCTAACAACTGTGTGGCTAGACTGTCTTCTTGAACAATAATTTAGGAGGAGAGTTAATTGTGGCTTTGTTTTGTTGTGTTTAGCCTTTTATTTGAGCCATTCAGGTCTTGCTCTTAGGGACATGCTTACTGCTCGCTGCTGAAACTTCTAAGGGCTCAGAGGGAACCCCCTTGCAGCCCTACAGAGAACAGCTAGGGGCTGACACCGAGTCCATTCAGTTTCTCTCTCCTTGCAACTTCCACACCTTGGAAAGCTCTAGAAATGATTTCAGAAGAGGTGGCTCCTTCAGTCCACGAAATGAAATTCTCCAGTATGAAAGCATTCATCAAGTGTCTAAGGCGGTCGGACTCTTAAGACGGGACTCTTAAATGAAAGGTCACTTCAGCTTGTCCACTGCAATCAACTTGCAATCAGAATTTGTGGGTGATGGTGGGGGAGGGGGAGCAGCGCAATTTAACACGGTGTGAGTAAAACAAACGACAATACTGTACCTTTATTTGGCTCATGGGTGGTTAATTGACAACCTGCTGTGTTATATCTGATCTATTCTCTTTGCTGCATTCCAGGAGTCTCCCAACAGATCTCCGATCCTCCTTCCATTTGATGCCTGCGCTTTTCTCCATGATCTCTGGATCTGATCACAGCAGCCCCTGGCTTGAATCCTTGTAGGACTTTCCAAAATAAAGACAAAGTCCTGGTGAATTCCCCTAAGCACTATCCACAGTCTTCCCTCTTACCACTCAAGGGTACAACAAACTAGACTCCAGGAACTCCCGCCTACTCAAAGCTTCCTGATGTGCCCACTTTTGACACACGTATGTGATTGTACATGTTATTCGCTGAGAGACAGGTCTTCTCCACCTGGAGAAACCTCCCCAAACTGGGATGGACGACAGCGGGGAAGGTCACATAGCAGGGACATTTCCTTCATGAAGAGTCCTTTATCTGTTCCATCAGTGTATTTTTCTCCTGTTTCCTTAATTTCTTAGGTATTTCTTGCATCAGATTCTAAGGATGCATTTCTGTGTCTCCTTTATTGCAGAGAGTTCTCTGGGTGCAGAGACTAATTCTCTTCATTGTTGTATTCTCAGTGCCCAACCGAGTGCCTGGTTCTCATTAATAGCTTATGAATACATGAATAAAGCCAATATTGACAGTTTGAGATTTCATTGGCAAAGCATAGAATTTGCAAAATACAAACTGTACTAGGGATTATGTATTAGATACAGATGATTGGATTGGTGTTCGTGGGAGAAATGAGCTAATGAACAAGTGCTTTGGGAAGAACTATATCGGCGCAAAGAGAACAACTGGGCTGCAAGGAGCACGGGCCAGGCACTGGACGTTCCAGAGATGGGCCGAAAGGGCTCTGAAGCAAGGGTGAAGCAAAGGGTGAAGTCAGCTTGGCTTAAGGACAGAATGAACAGCCTTGAGATACGTTCAGATCTATAAGTTTAAGGAGTGAAAGAAGCCCGTGGAAGTATAAAAGCTGGGTGATATTCCAGTTTAATTAACCTAAGCACTTCACACCCTGCAATTCAGAGGCAGAACTCTGAGACTAAGACTTTCCCGTATTAATATCTAACACATGAGTGAGCACTGACTATGTCCTAAGCTCTATTGTAAGAACTCCATGTGCATTCAATCATTCAGTGCTCATTAACAACTCTGTGATATAGACATTACCATTTATCTCATTTTCAGATGGAGAAGCTGGGGCTCAGATAGGTTAGGAAACCTACACTAAGTCATGCATAGTTAATACATGCCAAAGCTGAGATGCGAAGCAAGGTAGATTAGCTCCAGAACCCATGATTTCAATCTTCCATTATACACCATATTGTTAAAAACCAAAAAACAAACTCACGGCCATTGAGTCAAGGCTGACTCATGGATACCCCTGTCAGCTTCTGAGACTGTAACTGTTTACGGGAGTAGAAAACCAAGTTTTTCTCCTGTGAAACAATGGTGGTTACAAACTGCCCACCCTCTGGATGGCAGCTCAACACCTAACCACTACGCCACCAGGGCTCCTCTTTGTGTTGTTGTCAAGTGCCACCAATTCAGTACTGATTCATAGCAATGCTATGTACAACAGGACAAAACATCTCCCAAACCTGTGCATCCTCACAGTGCTGTTATGTTTGAGCCAATGAGTGTGGCCTTTATATCAATCCACTTCCTTGAGGGTCTTCCTCTTCTTCATTGACCCTACTTTACTATTAGGTTGAGCCTACTCTGAGGAAGCTGCTCTAACATGCCTTCAGAACTGAGGAGCTTTATCAGACAACGTGCCATTGATGTGCTCTAAGTTTTCAGGGCCTAATTTTTCAAAAGTGAGCCACCTCTTCCTTGTTCCTAGTCAGTTTCTATTCTGGAAGATCTACCCAAACTCGTTTACTATGGTGACCTTCCAGTGTTTGAAATACTGGTGGCATAACTTTCCATATTGCAGGAATATGCAAGCCACCACCGTATGGCAACTTTGATAAAGATTTTACTACAAAGGGAGTATCAAAAGTAAGAAGCCCTTGGCGGCTGTGAAGTAAAGTTGGCTTCTGGGAATCTCTCCAGTATGTTAGGCTATATATGGCTTCAAATGAAAGCCGGGAAAGACAAAGATGTGGGAGAAAGGAAGCGGGGTGGTCAACCAGCCCAGGGATAAGGGAACAACAAGTGAACTAAAATCATTAGGGAGAAGGATGTAGGAGGTCCAGTGGGGCTTAATCAAGGGCAATTTAACAGTGAGGAATTACTGAACATGAATGAAGGCCAAACATGATAGTGGGACAAGAGGAAAGAAAAAGGAAATAGAAGAAAGAACTAGTAGGCAAACAACATTTATAGAGGTCTAAATACAGGCATTTACATATGTAAACATATTTATATGCAACAATAGGGAAATAGATCTATGTGCTTATATTTATATGTTATGTATTAACCTCCCTGGCGATCTAATTATGTCAGTAATTTTGTACCCAAAACGGTACATTGTTTTGCATAAAATTTGTTGTTTTATATTGCAGGCCTGTAATTCTTAAGATATTTCTCATTTTAAGCTCTCTAGTAGACATTCCAGATATGATCAACTTCTTCTGACAGTTAATATTTACCCCAAGCCACACTCGGGATTATCGCCAGGGAGGTACAGGTAGCAGATGGACATTGGGTCTCAACTCAAGCGCTCCCTCAACACAAGAACATTTTGTTCTAATGATCCGGCACTCTTTGATGCTCACCTTCCCAAGAGGATCACTGAAGACAAGCAGCTGCATAAGCAAATGTGGTGAAGAATGCTGATGGTGCCCAAAACTATCAAAAGATATAGCATCTGAAGTCTTAAAGGCTTGAAGATAAACAAATGGCCATCTAGCTGAGAAGCAACAAAGTCCACATGGAAGAAGCACACCAGCCTGTGCGATCACGAGGTGTCGATAGGATCAGGTTTCAGGCATCTAAGACACAGAACAAAATCATACCAATGTGAATTGGGGAGGGGGCTCAGAGTGGACACCAAAGCCCATCTGTAGACAGTTGGACATTCCCTTAAGAAGGGTCACATGGAAGAGATGAGTCAGTCAGGGTGCAGTATAGCACCAATGAACCATACAACTTTCCTCTAGCTCTTTAATGCTTCCTCCCCACCCCCCACTGTCATGACCTCAATTCTACCTTACATATCCAGCTAAACCAGAGAATGTACACTGGTACAGATCAGAGCTGGAAATGCAGGTAATCCAGGACAGATAAAGTCCTCAGGGCCAATAATGAGAACAGAGATATTAGGAGGATAAAGGGAGGTTGCGGGGAGAACGGGGAAATTGATCACAAGGATCAAGATATAACTCCCTCCCAGGGAGATGAACAACAGAAAAGTGGGTGAAGGGAGACAGAGAATGATGTAATATATGAAAATAATAATCTATAAATTATCAAGGGTTCATGAGAAAATGAGGGTAGGGGAGGGAGAGAAAATGAGTTGATATCAAGAGCTCAAGTAGAGAGAAAATGCTTTGAGAATGATGATGGCAACAAATGTACAAATGTGCTTGACACACAATGGATGTACATAGATTGTGATATGAGTTGTACAAGCCCCCAATAAAATGATTTTTTAAAAAAGAGCTCAGGACACAGGAAATCCAGGTCAGATAACCCCCTCAGGACCAATAATGAGAGTAATGATACCAGGAGAGTAAGAGGAAGGTGGGAGGAGAAAGGAGAAACCAATCACAGTGATCTAACTATAAACCCCTCCCAGGGGAACAGACAACAGAGAAGTGAGTGAAGGGAGACATAGGTCAATGTAAGACATGAAAAAATAATAATAATTTATAAATTATCAAGGGTTCATAGGGAGGAAGGGTGGGGGTGGAGGAAAAAAATGAGGAGCCAAAACCAATGGTTCAAGTAGAAAGAAAACATTTTGAGAATGATGTTGGCAACATATGTACATATATGCTTGACACAATGGATGAATGGATGAATTGTGATAAGAGCTATAAGAGCCCCCAATAAAAGTATTTAATAAAAAAAATAAAAGTGTTACAGTCCCAGAAACTCACAGGGGCAGGTTTACCCCTCCCTGTAGGGTTGCTATGGGTCAGCATCAACTCTGTGGCAAGGAGTAGTTATTTTGAATTCTTGCAAAGGAGCCCTGGTGGTGCTTTGGATGGGGTGTCAGGCTGCTAACAGAAAAGTTTGTGGTTCAAATCCACCAGCAACTATGCAGGAGCAAAATGAGGCTGTCTGTTCCCAAAAAAGTTTGCCGTCTCAGAAGGGTCACTAACTGGATTGGCATCGACTTAATCGGTGTGGTATTTGTGGTTGTGGTTTACGTCTGCCCAGAAAATTTCAAACTCTATCTTTCTCCACTTCCCCTGGGTTAGATTTCTTGGAATTAATTTTAATATAGAACTTGTCCCAACACCATTTGGACTTGAAAGTTTAACCTGAGGTGGCAGGGGCACCTCTGCTCTACAGTCAGTGGCTCCTAGTCCTATGTGGAAAAGCAGATATCCATGCATCACACGCTTAGCAATGAGCAGGGGGGTGGCAAAGATGCCCTCGGACACTCATGGCAGCCCCGCTGGGTCTGGCTTGTCAGGTCCTGGCTGACTGCCCCTCCCATTCTGATCTCCACTCCCCTCTGAATGGCTGGCCCTGAAGCCCCTGCTCCTTTCTGCCCCAGCTTAGACCTTGGGGTTAGTTACGGCAGATACCAAAGGACTCTGTGACTCTGTTTGGTTAATTGTGTCTCTTCCTGACTACAGCTTTCGTCTTATCCTTTGGGAGAAAATGGCTAGTGTCTTGGTCCCGGATGTCTAAACGTCTCCTATCTAGGGCTGCGTTCAGGTGATATGCCCCGAATGTTAGCCCACACTCTAGCTTACTCCTGCTCACACACAGGCGCTCTCGGCATGTGGGACATTCAGAGTCAAGATCATTTATAACACGATGGCAGCCTGTGAGGGAAGGCAAAGTGGGGCGTGCAAGCCTCCCAGAAGCCCTAAGCTATGAGCAGTGTGACTCTGAGCTATGGAAAAACCATGAGATTGCCTCGCTTCCAATGTGACCCAACAGCAGAGGGAGTTGGAGGGGGGACGGGGGGCTCTAAACAAAAGCTCAGAAAGAACTAAAATCGAAACATGTGCAATGAGAAACCCTTTCAACTTAGGTTAGGACCCAGGAAAAATTCCATCCCCAGAAATGGATACAATTTCACTGAGTTTATTTGCTGCTCTGTTATCCTAGGAGTTTGCTGTCCCTCACTAGAGAAAAGATTGTTGTTGTTATTAAAATATTTACACCTCATCCACTACTACTGAGCCTCAACTCTTCACCTCCAGGGGAGAAAGAATGAATGGACATAAATGTGAATGGTTTTTTTCCACATGTGCTCTTTCAAAAATTTGCAAGTGCCTGTCCTAGCCCTGCAAGTTGTTCCACTTCGTGCGCACCAAGTTACTCCACAGTGATGTGAAGGCAGGGTATGCACTGGTTTTGCCAAAATTTCATTCTCCTCCAATAAGAGACAGTCAAAGTGGTTGGTATTCCCAGCTCAGATCTTCATTCTTTTTTCCACTTGCAATATTCCAAGTAGTTTAGATCCGATTGAAAAACTTAGGATGCAGTCCAGGCAGTACCCGAATGACATTTTCAATAAATGATTAGCTGAGAAGCTCATTCCCTGCTGGGCCAGTAGAATTTGTTTTGTTTTATTAGTCTGAAATATTGAGAGCATGTAACTCCTGGAAGAGACTTACGGTACTATCATCCTAATTAGAAAAAAGAATCAAAGGGGGTGTGAAGTTTTAAGGACTTTGGTCTTTTTTTTTTTTTTTAAGAACAATAGGTAGTAGACGCAGTGGATGAAACATTGGCAATCCCTTACTAATTCTAGATCAGCGGTTCTCAACCTGTGGGTTGTGACTCCTTTGGGGGTTGAATGACCCTTTCCCAGGGGTTGCCTGATTCATAACAGTAGCAAAATTAAAGTTATGAAGTAGTAACAAAAAATCTGTTTTAGGTGTCACCACTGCATGAGGAACTGTATAAAAGGGTCGCGGCATTAGGAAGGTGGAGAACCACTGCTCTAGATACTGCCCTAGGCATTGTTCATGGCCATGGAAACGTGCCCCTATGAGTCTGACTGTGGGGCCTCCTGTCTGATTGACCTCCTGTCTCAGTCCCTATCTCTGAAATCCAGCACTACCTTCCCAAGGAGACCGTGCTTCCTATGGGCCGCTCCAAGTCAATAACTAAGTATGACTACATGCCAAAGTAGGCCCATTCTTTGGAGAAGGTGGGCTCCTCTCCTGAATAGCTTTGGTTCAAGGACTTTGAACTAACCTTGCCAAATGTTCTTAGAACCGTGATGCGTGGAAAGGCCCTCCCAGCCCATCTGCCTTCTCTTTCTCTTTCTCTTTCCCAAGGACCAGAGACCTGTGCCTTGCTCCGATGGCTCACACAGTGCAGCATCCGTACCAGCCTCCTGTGTTCCTTACAGTCATGTCCTCTAATAAAACTCTTCCACGTTGAATCCATTCTTCGTGTCTGCTTCTTGGGAAGATCTAAACTATAACAGTGTTTTGATGTACATTGATTCATTTCAGTTCTTACGAAAATCCCATGAAATAATTCATGAATCTGGTCTCCTTTTGTTAAGTAACTGAAAACTGCATTTTGAACAAAAGAATGTATTTAAGACTTCCATCCAGGGCTGCTTTTAAGAATTCAATTAATGGCATCTAAATTTAGTTTCTATTCATCCCTTGGCTCAGAATATCTCTCCTTAGCTTCATTTATAAGAGAGCCAGGATTTTTGTATTAAATTCTTATTTTCCTCTTCTTATCAATCCCAATGGTAGAGAGTTTCTATCCTCCCAATAACGTCAGTGAAGCCCCTGAACTTCCACTGGCCCAAATTAGATCCCATGACCATACCTGAAATAACCAGTGTGGCCTCAAGGAGAGGAGTCCAGTCAGGGGACATAAACTCCCAGGCTGCTGTGAAATCAACTCCATCCAACCAAATAGCATTAGCATAAGGAAGAAGTGGTTTCTATAATGAAAAATTAGGGTGCTCTTGTCAGAAGAAGGGGTGCAGCTGTTGAGCATCCTATTTTGATCACAGGAATGCATTATTCTTATCCCCATATCACAGCTTGGAAAATGCAAATGCGGTGAGCAACATCGTTTGTTGAAGGCACAGTTCTTTAAACAATAGAGGAATCAGAATTACTTGGAGGATTTGTGAAGATGCTGATTTAGCAGATCTCAGTTGACGCAGAAGGATTTGCCTCTCTAACGAGTTCCCAGGTGGTGCCCATGCTAGCTCAGAGACCACACTTTGGGAAACATTGTTCTGTATAAATGAAAAGAGTTTAAGTCCGGGGAGCATTTTACGGGATCTCCATATATTACTCCATTTAGTCTTCATGGGGCATCCCTAGTATGATGTCCTTTCAAGTGTTAGGCAAACAAGGTTCAAATGGCCTGAGTGACTTTATCCAAAGACCAATATTAGAAAGTTTAGAGGATGGAATTTATACTCAAATAGCTCCCGAAGCAAACTTCTCATGAACGAACAAACAACTAGACAAATAATGTCTGCCCAGGAAAGATAGCAACCGGCTCCTCACAATTGGGTTACTCCTGGCCTAAGGGATTTGAAGTTTAAAAATCAATTAACTACCATTTCCCCAACATCATCCATGTTAATTATATCCCAAGTCCAGATAGGCACATAAAGCAGCCAGAAAAGAAAAAAGGCAATGGTTTCACCCTGATTTATAACCCAGACCCGAATCCAGACCATAGAAACCTCTAGACAGGACATGCTTTGGATATTTCTATCTTCTTCAAGTCCTGTGAGAGTGTGAAATTTTAATATCACATCGGGTATATCGCCGTCATAAACCACCGTCCGTTTTTATCTAGTTGCTAATGCACGAAGAAGTACAGTCTGAGTAATGTCCTAAGCCTATTTCATGAAATAAGGCGTGAGGACGATGAACTCTGAATTACAGGTAATTACTTTTAAATTCACTGCAACTTCCTTGAGCATTTTTACTACTTAATTTCACCCGAAGATCACAGTCATTGTTACCCATAATATAGGCAGTTGATCTAGGGGGAGAGGAATTGTGTAGTAGTTTCCTTAAAGGTTTATTGGATCCCAGGGAAGAGCCTATCAGGTCAGATCATGGCACGTCCTTGCTGCCAAGCACAAGCTTACATATACAAGATTGAATCATAAAGCGTATTAAGAATAGCCTACAGTTGAGGCATAGGAGCTGTGGGGATGTAGTGGTTCAGTGATGGGCTATGAATCACCTAGTCGGCAGTTTGAAATCACCAGAAGCTCCTCAGGAGAAAGCCTGGGCTTTCTACTCCTCTAAGCAGTGATAGGCTTGGAGATCCACATGAGGTCACGGTGAGTCAGCCGTGACTCAATGGCAGCAGTTTGGTTTGGGTTTTTGGTGCCGTTGAGGCAGGGCAACCACAAAGAGAGAGAGAATGGCTGGATGACAAGGGCAGCTTCAAATTCGGAGCGTTATGTTTTAGGTGTCAGTGGTTGCATTGATTCAAGGGGAGCCTGGTGGCATAGTGAGTGGGCTGCGTCCTGAGCTGCTAGCCACAAGGTCAGAGGTTATAATCCACTAGCTGCTCCCAGGGAGAAAGGTGAGGCTATCTATTGCTGTAAAAATTCAAAGTCTCAGAAACCCACAGGGACAATTCTACCTTGTCCTGTAGGGTCACTGTGAATTATTACACGTTGCCTATGCAAAAGTCCCCATGCAAATACTATGGGCAATTCAAAGATCACTAAAACATGAGCATTTTCTTTAAATAATGAGCATGTTGATAACGAAAATGGCAGGTGAGCAATACCAATAGTCTTTAACATCAAAAACTAGGGTAGGGTATTTCATCTTGTTTGAAATCATGGAAGCAGCAGTCAAGAAATCATAGGACATTGAACAAACTGGGGCTGCACAAGACCTGGTCAAAGTGTTACAGAGGAAAGATGTGATTTTGGGGATTTGGGTGTGCCTAAACTAGCCCTGGGCATTTTTTTATTGTCTCATCTGAACATGAAAGCTGGACAATGAATCCTGGAGAGCACAGACTCGTGGATGCACTTGAATGATCATGGTGCTGATGAAGACCATTGACTACTCTGTCGACTACCCGTAGAATGAACATAGCGATCTTGGAAGGAGTGCATCTGGAATCCTCTTTAGAAGCAAGGATCGCAAGGCTTCGTCACACATACTTTGGACATGTTCTCAGGAGAGCACCGTCCCTGGAGAAATACAGCATGCTCGGTGAAGTGGCTGCAAGAAGGAAGGAAAACACTGCGACAATGATGAGAAGGTGCAGGATGAGGCCGGGTCTGCGCCATTGTACGAGAGAGCACCATGAATCAGAAGCAGCTTGATGGCTCCCTCCTTCCTTGAATCTCAAACTAGATCCAGTGAGAAAAGGCTATGGTGTACTAATAGGCATATTAAAAAATGTCATAGCTCAAACAAAATGAAGTTTATAATGGTTTTGGAGACAAAGATATCCAGAGCAGGAAGCTGGATTCAGCTCAAGGAAACCAATAAAGAACTCAAAGCTAAAAAGACACATTTGCCTTCTGCTAAGCCTCGATTCTAGGGCATAGGTTCCCAAATGCATTTAGCCCACTGCCCCCTTTGAAGGAAAAAAAAAAAAAAGCTGCACCATAACCCATTTCAAAACTCGACTTATTGCCATCAAGTGGGTTCCAACTCATAGTTGCTCTACAGGACATGGTAGAAATGTCCAAGTGGGTTTCTGAGAGTATCAGTCTTGACGGACAGCCTCCTCTTTCTCCCATGGAGTGGCTAGTGGCTTTGAACTGCTGACCTTGTGGTTAGCAGCCCAGTGCATAAGCACTATGCGACCAGGGCTTCTAACCCATCTTAAAACTTAACTCACTGCATTCAAGCTGTTTCCAATTCGTGGTGACTCCATAAGACAGAGTAGAACTGCCCCTGAGGGTTACGGAGGCTTTAAATATTTAATAGAGCAGAAAGCCTCATCTTTCTCTCAAGAAGCAACTTGTGGTTTTGAACTACTAACTTGATAGTTATCAGTCCAATTTGTAACCCACTCTATCACCAGGCTTCCTCCAGGATACATCGTCTGTATCTACTTTTGTAGCCCCCACCCCTGGCTCATCCCAGCACTCCCTAGAGGGAGATACAGCCCGTGTTGGGAAACACTAGTCTAGGGCATTGCCATCTACCTGGTCAAACACAAGGTAGCACTGTGTTCTGGTTCTCTCTAGAAAAGGAAATTTGGACGCGGCTGTCCCACTGCCTGAGAGCTGATGCCCACGAGTGACACATAATACCTCTACCTCCTGTCACTGGAAGTAATTAGTCACATAGCTGCACCCAGCCATAGGGACGCTAGAAAATGAGACTTAGTACTAACATCAGGAAGAAGGAGAGAATGTATCATCTCTTCTCTAGTACCACGTGTGATTTATTCCACTTGATCCTCACAACCACCCCGTAGCACAGGTATTTTCCCTTGTGCTTTATGGATGACGAGGAAGAAGACCGGAGATGGAAGCCCACTCCCCAGTGTCTCAGAAGATAGGGCTGGAGATCTTCTTCCCCAAAGTCAGCCATTTAAAACCCTATGGTGAGCAGTCCTATTCTGACCCAGATGGGTTTGCCATGAATCAGAACGGACTTGAGATCAATGGGTTCTTATACTGGGCACATCGCTGAGGCTTAGAGAGTGAAGTGATATGTCCAAGGACATTTTAAGCCATCAAGTAGATTCAGTAACTTGAATTCAAACCTTAAGGTGCCTGACTGCCAGCCTGCACCTCACACAATGGTGTGGAGCCACTATCACATACTACCTTCTCTGTACTCTCAACCCACAGAGGACTAGATTATTGGCAGCATGTAAAAGTAGGTTTGTTTTTTCAACGTGAACATCGTTAAGAGCAAAGGATGTATGTATGAATTGCATTTCTTTTGTGCGTGGATTGCCGAGTTGGAGCTGTCTGAAAAGTAGCAAACACCAGGGCTACGCACAGCCACTCTGTCTATTTCAACTCACGGGGACCCTCCGGAACAGACTAGAACCCGCCCTACATCTCTTTCCCTCAGAGGAGCTGCTGACCGTGTTACCAGCCCGGCAGTTAACCTGCTACACCACAGGGGCTCCTGAAGCAACCACTTATGAGTTCATAAAAATGGTGAATCTTGACAAGACCAAAAAACGTGGTCTATGACCCACCCATCTCAACAGTAGCTAAGCACAACATATGACTTCACAAGCATTGTGTATCTTGACCAACGGCCAAAAGAGTATATCCATGGCCCGCCCATCTCAACAGTAGCTAGGAACAACACGCGACATCATAAAAGTTGTGTATCTTGACCAAAGGCCAGAAAAGCACAGGCTATCACCTACCCAGCAGAGACAGAAGGACTATTTATTTCACCACAGCGTGCTCCCCTTAATCCCTGCATCCATTTGTGTATATTATTGGGGGTCATCTGGGTTAATGCTCCCAAATAGAAGGTGCGGATTGGCTGGCACCAAGAGCAGTTGCCATCAGGGCCGAGCTGGCTGGGAGCAGGAAGGTAGAAACTATAGCCGAGCTGCATGGCCTCTGAAAGATTAGGGTGTTGTTTTTATTGATGCTTTGTTTAATACGTGCAATTTGATTTCTACAGTCCTTTTTATTCACCATATTTCAAACATCTGCCACCATATACCAAAGCAGACAGATAATGCGCTGCCTGCAAAGGGGATCTTGGGCTGCCTGCCACTGGCAATGTGAAGGCAGGCAGAGCGGTTCTCTCTGCCAGAAGGGCTGAGGCTCTGATAGTGGCCACTTTTAAACGTAACTCCTGAACATCTGCCAGGTTAGAAACCCAATGGGAAAGATGGGATGAGGCGTAGGTGCTAGAGCAGAGAAGGAAGCCAAAGTCTCACCAAGCAGCAGTATTAAAGTAAATAAAGGAGCATGAAGTGGCGGTCAAGGTTGCAAATGGAAGGACGTGGCAGCTGTCTTGCTGTGGTGATCGCTGCGGCTAAGCACCGTTGCGGTGCGGTGCACCGGCCCTGTAGGAGATGTGGCTCCAACCGCTGCCATCCACAGAGTCCTCAGAGGCTGGTTTGGGGGGATTCCCACGCTCTTCTCTCCAGTCTGTGCTGAACGCTCGGGCGAAGCCTCCACAGCAACACGCCGGCCCCCCTGACGGAGGCATGGTGGAGGTGCATGGCGTGTGCTGACGAAGGAGCAACTGCAGACCACCCGCGTGGACACAAGAACTCTACCATGGAACAACCACTGGTCTCTTCCGATAGGCCACATGTCTGTTGGTTGAGTTTTTATTTTCAGCTTGTTAAGATGAGACGGAGTTCAGAAACTGGCAACTTTTACCAAGTGGCTCATCTCCTCCTGGTTGGGATTGACATCCGCTCGGCAGCTGGTCTCCAGGGCTAGGAGGAGTGATTAGTTGAGCGTGCTGTACTATCATAGAACCTGCCCGTGCCTGGCAGATCCTCTTATCAGTGAAACACATCCTCCCAACAGCAGCTGCAGCCCCATCCTCCCCCCAAGGAAGGAGGGACAGTGGTGGCTGATAAGTGACAGAGAATTTGACATGTGGCCATTTGTCATTTGAAAAAGTCGTACAAATAAAAGGAAACCCAACAGGTGCACAATCTTACGACAATTCAGGTGACATAAATCATCAAATCCACCCTCACTGTATCCCCCAGACCCACCTAGAGCAATGAGGCACTCACAATATCACACTGGGGTCTGTCCGTCCACCTGAACTCTCCAAATGCCCCTGTGACCACAGCTCAGTGAGACTGTGTCCTGGAAAGTGGGTACATTGTCTTGCCCTTGCTTTTCCCAGTATCCTCTGTAGGCCCGTGACTCTACTGGAGGAAACAGCTGAAACACTGCTCAGATAGTAGCTTCCCGCGGAGAAGTCCAAGTGCTTCCGGTGTAAAGAGATGGAGCCACTCAGAAGGGGTGTATCTCTTTTTGGTCTCCCCAGTTTTCTTCAGCCATGTAGGGGAGATACACCTTTTCCTTTGACTTATAAGGTATGCTAGTTATCACTCCCAGAAGTATCTTTTGTTCCAACCATGTCTTATCTAGTTCCCCCACATCCCCTGGAATGTTTTTCAAAACACAACTGCACATTCAAAGTTGATTCCAAGGTAGAAAACTTTTCTTCTATGTGCTTTCTTGTGTATATATCACTCACTCACTCACTCACTCATTCATTCATTCATTCACTGGTGTGTTCCATATTCTTCTAAGCCCACAAGGTAAATGTCATTGAAAGACACACACACACACACACACACATACATACACACACCATCCCCTCATTTTAGTAGAGAAAGACATACAATAAATTAAATGTGTCAGTGAATTACATAGTAACGGTGTCCTGGAACAGACAGACAGGGGGGTTATGGAGTGTGTGGCATGAGACAGGGGTTGGGAAAAGTCTCACTGAGAAGACCAATGTTGGAACATAGACTCAGAAACAATGATGAATTGAGTTTGTGGCTAGGTGGGGGAAGGGCATCCCGGACTGCGGAAAGAGTAAGTACGCAGACATCTGGGCAGCCACACGCTGGTGGGTTTAAAGCCAGCAGTGAGGGCAGTATGATCAGAATCAAATAGAGGGAAAGAACAGTCGTGTCAGAGATGTGTCACGGGCGTGCAACACTAGAACGACTTGGACTTGCTATTGGCTGACACGGAAAGCTCCCTCCTTAGCAAAGCTGACTCTCTGGCTTCCCACCGCCGAGAAGGCAATCCAATCCTGTACCATGCATAGAAGAGAATGCATTTCTCACTTTCGACCTCCCAGTTGGCCATTTCATTTCTTCTAAACATAAAACAACCTTTCTTGACTAAAGCTCAAACCAAAAGGCTGCTTTTTGTCCAGCAAGGGAGTACACACTTTTTGTCATTGGGACCTCTCTTTTGAACTCGGGTGTCTGTGCCTGAGCCTCTGGAAAGGGGAGGGAGCTTCCATTGCATGTGCTATGACGTCTCACCTCCCTGGCACAGGCAATGTGGGAAAGCACTTATTTACTCACAGCTTGGCTCTTGTAATGGATCCCTGACCCAGGTAGGCCCTTAGACTCTCTGGCCTGAGAATCCCAATGGAGGACAGATTAATTCAAATTCAAAGTAAAAAACACAGCAACCCTCTTTGTCAAATGGAAAAGGCCACTGCAGAACACAGCAGTGGTGACACAACAAGAAAAGTGGCATTTCTACCTTTGGGGGAAAGGTCATCTCCTACTTTGTCACCTAAAGCAAAGTCCCTACTTCACTTGTGTTTAATTCCAGGACTTCAGACAGGTTCAGATGGATTCAGTCATGGCTAATGTGAAACCAGAAACGATCTGGATTTGTAGAATGTGGGGATACCAAAACAATAACCGGGGCAGCATGTTTGGGAGCGCTAGACATGAATTTGCCACGCTTCTGAAAACACTTCCATGTGAGGTCTGGTCATAAGAGACCTTCAAATGTTTAAGGAAACACCACCGTGAGCCAAGATGCCACTGTCCTAGCCTTCCTTCTTGCAGGTCAAGGTAAGGGTGGGCACTCACTAACACATCCTATTGCACCTGGAGTACAGCCGAGTGTCTTTTGGCAGGAAGCTGACTTGCAGAAAGGTACTTTGTAACCCTTTTCTGAGCACAGCAGAGGCCATGGAGCCATGTGCCTGCAGGCATGGCTAAGAAGAGGAGCCACAGAAAAATGAACTGTACCCTAAGCATTTCTTATCCTGACTTGTCATCTGCTAACTTTCCTAATCAACCCCATAATCATGAATATTGTCTGTGAATTCAATGTGTCCACTACAGCAGATATCAAACCCAGCATTGAAGTAGAGTACCATGGGAAGGATGGTTGGAGTCAAAATAGAATCAAGAATGTTGTACGATGGAGGCATGCCTGACCTCTATCTCATAGGAATTATCTTTGGGCAGATGTGGAATTGGCTGCTCCTTCCCTCCCCCCCAGTGAACTCAGAGGAGGTCAGACACAGTTCCCATGCTCTTTTTACAGATGCTTAATTTCAGGAAACCTGGTGGAGTATGATTGCATGTTGGGCTGCCAATGGCAAGGCAAACTGTTTGAAACCTCCAGTTGCTCTTCAGGAGAACAATGAGTTTTCTATTCCTGTAAAGAGTTATAATCTCAGAAACTCTCCAGGGTAAGCTTATCCTATGGGATCACTATGACTTGGTGGCAGTGAGAGTAAATAAAGTGAATCAGGGTCTTAGAAACGGTCAATGTGAGTCCCTTCAGATCCTGGTTGTCTCGTTGCCAGAGGAAGCTTTCCATCAGGTTCTTAATTTTGGTTAAATGGTAAGACACTGTGAACCAGTCAGAGAGTTGTCCATCATAATCACCTCTAGAGCAAACCACCCAACTGTCCGCATTTTCTAGCAGCGACACAGCAATGGTCTACAGACAGAAAGATGCTAGTTTAATGGTGCTGCTTGCCAAAACAACGCAGGCCAAACCTTGAAAACTCTAGGTATTTCTCCACGTCTTTGTCTAACTTCAAGGAAAAGCACAGGCTGGAAGTCGGCTGTGATTACCAGGCATCTGACACATTTTCCAAGACTCAAAACCCCTTACCAGGAAGAAGATGAGACTGCCCTAGTTCTCACGACTAACTGCTTCCTTCAGAGCCTTTCGAAGAAAAACAAACTCATTTCTTCACCCTCTGGTAGCTCTAAATCTTCTACAGCACCCCCCCACAATCCCCAACACACACACACACACACAACTAATGGGTAGATTTGAAAGAAAGAAGTTCAAAAAGGCAACAGCAGTTCCCACAGTTCCCACCAGTAAAATGAGGTGTCGTTTCTCCAAAAGGGGGCATTAAGTGAGAACAAATCTCTGCGGGAACAGATTTACAGTTTGAGTGAAATAAGAACCTTTTCCTTTCTCAGGATCTTTTTTTTTTTTAAGGGAAATAAAAATTCCCTCTATGCAAGCATAGTTTGGTCATAACTATTGTATTTGGCACACTTTAAAAAATCGTCTTCAACAAAAGTGAGGAAATATATTGGAAACAGCTTCCCCACTCCTCTCCCTCACTCTCTCAAGAAAAGGCAAAAGGCTTGGACATGTGCAGCTGCTGCAGTGCCCTTTCCTTTAGGGAAACGGGAACACATGTGTCAAACAGGCTTTCCGAGAAAGGCAAGAAAAAGCAAATGGACTGAGACCAGCACTTATGAGTGATGACCAGGGGTGACAAGGGGGAGGGGGGCGGTTTAATGTGGATACAAAAATCAGATTGATGAAGGGTGGGGTTACAGAGCAGATCATTACAATTGCTGTTGGTAAACGGAATTGGCAAAGTTACGTGATAGAAAGATGACACACACCCAAAGAGTAGCTTCGAGGCCGCTTATTTACAACCCAACACCTAGGCGGCTTTGGTTCCTTGGTTTAGAGGTGTCGGATCATGGCTTGGTGGGACACAGCTCAGTTGACTGGACGGATAGTGGGCTGAGTGTTTCTGTTGTGTCTCCTCATTTACTGTGCTGCACCTGGGTCACGGGGGCTGCGGAGTAGCCCTCCACGGCAAAACTACTGGTTTCTATTCACCTCAAGCGCCAGAAGGAGATTCAGAAGCAAGAGAGGGACATGTTAAGTGTAGCTCATTTTTTCCCATAAACAACTGCCTCCTTTGCCATTCAACCAGAAAACCTGATCGTGGTTAGGTTCCATCACTGAATACTTTGATCCTCAACTTCATACAAGTATCCTGATCCAAAAGGGAAATGCAGAACAAAATTTCCAATTGTCATGGAGCCAGGGAGGGTGAATGGAGCCCTGGAATTATTCCCTGAGGTAATCTTTCAACCCCAAACCCCCAAATATCTCTTCAAGTCAACTTACAACTGCACAATAGGCAGAAAGGTTGTGAAATCGGAAGTACACAGTCAATGTCACTAAATTGCGCATGTAGAACCGGTGGAATTGCTGTGTATTTTGCAGAGTATATTCCCAAACCACAACAAAACAAATGCAAATTTGAGTGAAAAATAATATGGACACGCACTGGGGAAAGAAAGTGTCTTTATTAGTAGAGATGATGCAAGATTATATTTTAATTAAACAACTCCACCCAGATTGCTATCCTAAAGAATAAGAAATTCACCTTGATTGCCGCTGCTGTTCCTCACCCCTCACAGACAGCACTCAGTGCTGAAAATCACTGGAGCCTGCTTTTCGAATATGAGAGGAGGGAGGAACAAATAGCCATACGGCATAATAACTTAAAAGCGTGGATTTGAATGGCAGTCCTGCCACTTCTTCCTTTGGGAGCAGTATAGGAGACGTGGGGTTGGCTGCCAAAGAGCCAGTTTCTGCTCCGAGCAGCCCTGCGTGATGGAGGGGAACGTTCCCAAGACCCACCGGGGTTGCAGTCTTCATGGGAGCGATGGTCAGGTCGCCTTTCAGCCATTGCACCTCCAGGGTCGAATCCTCCTCCGTATCGGCAAATACAATGTTCAGTGTGAGTTGTGGTGAGGATGACGTTGATCAATGAAGGAGAACTGTACAGTGCCTTTCCCCAGGGGAGGTGTGCAAAGATCTATAGTCAAACCCAAACCCAACTCCCTGGCATGTAGCCCATAGCGACCCAATAGAGTCTGTAACTCGCTTTTTCCTTTTATAGTTCTATTACCACACAAACCACATCTCATACGATACGATAGTTCTATCATACAAAGACAAATTGTACACTCATCACCGCTATCAATTTTAGAATACATCTTCTTCTTTTGGCTGTAACTCTTTACGGGAGCAGAAAGTCTCATCTTTCTCCCTCAGAGCAGCTGGTGGTTTCAAATTTCTGGCCTTGCTGTTAGCAGGCCAATCAGTAAACAGTATACCACTCCTTCAGATGTATAATAGCTTCCATTGGGGAAGCACTTATTACATGCCAGGTACAATGCCTAGCACTATTCCAAATAGTAGCTTATCTAACAATCCCCACAAGCCTCTGAAGCAGGTATTACTAAAAGCCTTATCTGACCGAGGCTACTCTCAAACCCACTCCCATCAAGTCGATCCCAACCAATAGTGGTCCTACACAGGGTTTCTAAGGTTGTAAATATTGCAGGCCGCAACAGCCTCATCTTTCTCCCAAGGAGCAGCTGGTGGGTTGGAACTGCTGATCTTGTGGTTAGCGGCCCAGTGTCTAACCCACAGTGCCATCAGGACTCCTTATTGCATATACAAGGCTCACGGGAATTACCTGAGGATATCTCACTCTTTCTGCTTCTGAGTCGATTCCAATTTATTACGATGCTGAGGGATAAAATAGAATTGCCCCTGAGATAGAGTTGTCCCTGTGATAGAGTAGGGTTGTATGAGCATAGAAGGCCTCACTTTCTCCTACAAAACAGCTGATGATTTCTAACTACTCACCTTGCAGTTGGCAGTACAGCACGTAACCTATGGCACTGACCATAAAATTCACTGCCATCAAGTTGATGCCCAACTCACGGTGACCCCAGAGGACAGGGTAGAACTGCGCCTGTGGGTTTCTGAGACGGTAGCCCTTTGAAAATCCCATCTTTCTCCCACAGAACGGACTGGTGTTTTTAAACTGCTTACCTTGTGGTTAGAAGCCCGATGCATAACCATGCTGCCACCAGGGCTCCTCTGACCACAGTGCTAGTCACTAAGAGCACAGGGACACAGCCTCCAGGTCTTCTGGTCTTGGGTCCATTCCTCTGGCCAATGAAAATAAGCAACTGGAATGGCGATTCAAGTGATTCCAGGCATTTTACTCTATAATCTAGCCTCACCTGAACTTCCATGCGCTTTCTCACAAACACACCTAACAAGATAACATCACCATGGATGTCAGGAACAGGACTTAGGAGAACTTCTGACTTAGGAGCTGAGGCTTACCAGACCCCTGTACCCAATTCTCCTTTCAGGGGAAGAAGTCAAGATCAAGAACACCTACCAGGAGAGCTCAGTCTCTAATGAGAAAACCAGGGCCCTCCAGAAAAGCCACGACCCTTGGCTAGTCTCCCTGTCTCTTAAGAGAGTTCCAAAGTGAATTTATTTCTGCTACTCCCACCATGAGCATGTTTGCTCTTCATCTCTATCCATCCCAATACATCCCGGTACTCCTCCCAACACATCCCATGCTTCCTAAATATTAAGTGGTCCACATCATGGTCATAATTTGGATGGGATAAGCAGCATGCCTCTTACTCTGAGCTCGGTATTTCCATTGGTGTCGCCTACAATCTAAGTGGCCTTAGAGGAGGCAGGAGCCAGGACACTTAGGGGTAGTTGCTACGGAAGGCTCATTGTCAGCAGATGGCTGTTGTCGCGGTTGGTGGGTGCTGTGAGTTCATTTTGACTATGGCGACCCGGCACACAACAGCTGTTATGTCGGAACCCCTTGTTGCAGCCACTGTACCAATCCATTTCATCAAGAGGCTTCCTCTTGCTTAAACTGCCCTTTCACTTTGACAAGAATGGCGCTTTTTGATAGCCAGGGACTGGCCCATGTGTGACATGTCCAAAGGTAGGTGAAATAAGGTCTACAATCCTCATTTTAAGGACAGAGATTGGTTCATTCTTCTGTCAGTCTATGGTGGCGTCAATATTCTTTAAGTACATGCATTCTTCTGCGGTCTTCCTTCTTCATTGTCCAACTCTCAAAAGCCTAGGAGGCCGCTGATCTCTCCTGGCTTGGGCCGAGTGCCCCTTACTCCTAAGGGTGACACTTTTGCTCTTTGACACTTTTCAAAGGTCTCTGTACATCTTTTTGCCCCCGAAAGGTTGCTTTTATTATCAGGGGGAAGCTCTTTGTCAAATAATTGCTAAATTACTTTAGGGTGGTGACCAACCTCCACAACCGAATGAGTCCAAGGGGCGCTTGTGCAATTGGAAGGTAAATTAAAGGAACAACAGAGGAGGCATGCACGTACTCACCTCTCCCATGGCGACCGAACCAGAGTGAGGGACGAACGTATTCTCTCTCATGCAGGCCACATCACACACATACGGAATAGGCAGGGGGGGTGTTAGAGGTGTGCACATAACAGGAAGGGGATGAGCTAGGGGTAGACACGCAATAGGAAGGGGAGGTACTAGAGGCAAGCATGTGACAGGAAGGTATACGTGTAACAAGATGGGCAGGTTCTAAGGTTAAGATAGTGGCCTAACATTGGTCGTCTCTGAGTTGGCTTGACCTAAAGTGTCCCTGAACTTTCCTCCAAGGCAGCAATGGATGATCCTTATCAGACAGGGAGTGGGCCGTGCTTAGAATTAGATGGTCTGACTGCTTTGATGGCAGATAACCTTCAGGCAGGGTAGCCTTCAAGCAGTTGACCTTCAAGAGTGCAGTAAGCAACAGTGCCTGCAAGCCGCACCATAAACTCAGCATTTTTTAGGGTGGGGGGGGCATTATGTGGGACAACTTTAGTTAGGAGAATGTGACTGGGATTCATCTCCAAGCCACGAACATGAAGGCCTGCCTCCCTCCACGGGAGTCGCAGCATCCCGACTCCTTAATATTTGTCCAGATATACCCTCTTCCCGTTTCTCAGTCTCCCACAGTTACATAAAACATGTCCATTTTCATCAACTGTTTAAGCCCCAAAGGAAGGGTGGGCTTTCCAGACTGTTTTCAAACAATGAGGAAAGTCTCTATGAAACATTTGAATATCATAATGGCTCTATTTAATTTGTCATTTTCATCCTTAAGGAAATTATAATTAACCACTAACTTTTGAGTGTGTATGGGGGTGGGGGGTGGGTTCTTGACTGCTGCTTCCATGAGCATTAGTTGCAGATCCAAGCAAGATGACATCCTTGGAAACTCCAAGCTTTCCTTTATGTTCATGAAGTTGACTATGATCCGATTGTGAGGAATTTTACTTTCCTTCCTTTGTGTTGTCATGCATACTGAAAGCTGCCGTCTGCTTTTCATCAGCAATGAGCAAAGTTGGCCTCTATAGACCATAGGTTGTTAATCAACCTTCCCAAATCATGACGCAGCATTCTTCTTCATAAACTCCAGCTTCCTGGGTTATTTGCTCATCGTTCAAGTTGAGTATGTCTTGTGAAACACACTAACCGAACACAAAGACATCCCTTTCCTAACTATGAACCGAGCGGTATTCCGTTGTTCCATTCAAACGCCTGTGTCTGGGTCCATGTCAAGGTTCTCCAGGCGCACAGTGAAGTCTGCTGGAATTCCCGTTCTTCTCAGTGGTGTCCATAGTGTCCTTACTGAGGCTAAGGAAAGAATACCTTAGGCTCAGCTTCTCCTGGTTTGTCTGAAGGGCGGCCCGCGCTCATTGTTGGACATTGCATGCTTCCCAGACTGAGGGGCTCATCTCCCCACACTGTCTCAGACATTGTCCCGTTACTACATAAAGCTTTCACTGGCCAATCTTTGGGGAAGCAAGTGATCCATCCCTACCTCCTATTTGCTTCTTAGTCTAGAAGCCCCACCGCTGCCTGCTCACCAGGGGGACCCGGCTAGTCTTTGAACCACCAGTGGCAGAGTTTCCAGCATCATAGCAAGACACAGGCTGGCACAGTAGGACCAACGGACACACAGTGACAGTGTGATAACTGTAGGAAAGATTACATTTGTCAGAGATCTCATTTACCTTGGGTCCCACATTCAGGTCTATGGAAGCAATGTGATTGAGGCAAAGAATCATATGACGTGTTATATTGGGCCAATCTACTGCCACGGAAGTGTTAAAAGGCAAGGGTGACATTTTGAAGTGTAAAGTGTCTATGGTCCAAGGTTTGATATTTTCAATGACCTCAAATGCACGTCAAAGGTGGACCATGGGTAAGAAAGACAGAAGAAAAATCAACCCTTTTGCGTTATTGTGTTGGAGAAGGATGCTGAATGCACCATGGACTACCAGAAGAAGTGGTGATGCTGTCAGGTAAGTGCTGGACAGCTAACCCCACTGACTGCTGCTGGGGAAAAGATGAGGCTGTTGGTTCCCAGAAAGATTTACAGTCCTAGAAACCCTATATAGGTCCGTCGTGAGTGGAATGAATTAGATGGCAGTGATTTGGTTTAGATTTGGCAGAAGAATGAACAAATATGTCTTGTGAGAAAGAACAGACAGGATACTCCATTAATGTGGTGATAGTAGGATTTTGTCTCTCATACTTTGGGTTTGTTATCAAGAAAGTCCAGGAAATCATTCAGGAGAAAGTAGAAGTTCTGTGATAAAAGAGAAGGGTCCCAGTGAGATGATTGGTCACCCTGAACTCAGCATCACCATGCAGGAGGGGGCTGTATGCTGTTCTGTTGTAGATGGAGTCCCCTAGGGCTCAGAATGGACACAATAGCATCACATATTGGCACCAACGTATCCTTCTAGGCTCTTCTGTATGGAAATAGCTACTGAATTACATATAAATGCACAAGTATGAATGTCTTTAAAAAATGAAATTATGGGGGGGGGGAATGAAACGATCAGTTTTGTGACTTGCTTTTTTTCTATATATCATAGACCTCTTTCCATGTGAATATGTAGTGATTTACTATCTATGCATTAATGAGATGGATATGATATATTGTTGTTATTGTGATGCTACTCAATTAGCCTATTACAACTTGGCTAATTTCCTATTGAAATTATGTACATCCCCAGAACTGAAGTCAAATAAAATTGTGCTGTGTCAGAGCCAAAGCTTCTACTTTTTGAAGGATTTAAGTTTAGAATTTGATGCTTAATCTACAGTACAGTTTAGAGTAAATGTGCCTGCAATGTGTTATGCTAAATCTAGTTACTGAGGAAGGTCAACCCAGCTACCCTTTCTGTAGTCTATCCTTGGCAGACACTACTGTCTTCATTCATTTTTGTGTCCTGCTTGTGTGTCCAGAAGGCACCTTAGTGGTGCAGTGGGCTAAGCTTTGAGTTGCTAACCAGAAAGACAGTGGCTGAAGCTCACCAGCTGGTTTGTGGGAGATGGGAGGGGCTGTCTTCTTCCATAAAGATATATAGCCTCAGAAACTCTATGGAGCAGCTCCACTCTGACCTTTAGGGCTACTATGCATTGGCTAGTAGTTTTTGTCATGGACTACTAACTGCAGGGTAAATCAATCGAAACCACTAGACATTCCTCAGGAGAAAGATAAAGCTTTCAACTCCTGTAAAGATTTGCTGTTTCAGAAACACACAGGGACAGTCGCGCTCAGTCTACAGGTTCGCTATGCCTTGGAATCAACTTCAGACATCAAGCATGAAATGCATGGGATAGCAGTTGGTGTACAGTCTCGCATGGTGTTGTAAATACAATATGATTTATTAAAGAAATGAATTGGACTTTCCTGTTCTCTAACAGTAGGAAGATGCTATAATGATTATAATATTGAACTCTACATATTAATACTATATATTTTATGTGTATTTCATGTAATATGGGATTCATATCTACATGACAGGGAGCTGATTGGTTCAGGTCTTCATCGTGTCTTGGACCAAACACTGAAGTAAGTCTCCTATGTAGTTTATGTGACTCCTGTATCTCTTCACTCTGACTCATCCTTTATATTATTTCTGGAATGATATATTTAAAAAATAATTTCACTGCTGAAACCTTCAGAATCAGAAATACCTGATTCAAATCCTCCCTTTCTCTGATAGTCTGGCTTGACCAGAGGAACAAATTCATAGACAGTTCATATGTGCACAAGAAAGAACCTTATATAAAAGAGCAATTGTACATTGAGAAAACATCTCAGTCCAGTCCAGATCAAGTCCATAGGTCCGATATTATCCCATATGTCTGATTCTAGTCCATAAATTCCTCTTTCTACTCACACAGCACATGCAAGAAGATCCATAGGCCAGTGGGTAGAAGGTCTTGTGGGTCTAGTAGCAGTGGAAGCATCTCTGTGCTAGCGCGTGTCTCCACATGGTTCCTCAAACTCTCTGAGTGTCTCAACAGCAAGAAGGGGAGGGCAGAGAGAGACTGGGTCTGGCCTCCAGTGAGCTATTTTTTTATCTCCTTTTCACCTCCAAATGATGGTATCAAGCTGCAGCCCGATGGACGGGCTAGACTCCACCCCTTCGCTCAACTTGACAGGAGATTATGTAACTGCCACACTCTCCTTCCTATTTATTAACCATGGGACACTATTGTTTGTGTTCTTATTTAATCCCATTTTAAAGCTTCAATATATGCTACTTTATCTAACAGATCCTTAATGTAGAAATTCCCCCCACTTCTAAAAGTCTTACTGGTTTCCTCTCGTCTATGCGACGCCTCCTAAAAGTAGACCATGCAAAAGTTGCCTCAAAACCTCTCGTGGAACTTGACACTAACTTGTTCATTAGCTTTGGGGAAGATCGGGGGATTTGAATGTTGAATAAGTTTTCAACATTATTCTCAGGCCTTTAAAGTACCTTAAAAGAAACCACTGGCACTGCTCACCATTTCACACATCAGACCCGAGCCTTCAGTTCCCCCTGCATCTCTTGCTTCATCTTACGATCAGTTCTGCAGTCTACCCAAGACATCCTCCTGGACCACTACTTAGTGTCTGTATTCTAACAAAATTTTCTCCTCTGCCTCATGAACTTTAAATTTTCAACACAATGAAACCTTCTTCTGATGACCCCGAAGATATAACAACCCAATTAGCCTTTCCTAACTATATCTTTGCAAAACCTAATCTGGTCTTTGCACATAGTTGACACAATTAGAACCTAATTAATTATGGGCTAACCTGCATGCAGGTGACCTTCAGAGCAATGAGAGGACAGGCAAAGGGTGACACAAATGTGGCTTATGGAAGTTACAGAAAATATCTTCTCAGAGGATGTAGAAATTGTGATATCATTCTACATAAATAAGAACTTATCGCATATACTCAAGTGTAAGCCAAGTTTTTCAGCACACAAAAAAATCCTGTAAATAGTTAAAGGATTGTTTGCTGGCCTTTAGGAGTGTTTTCTGGTGGAGTCTAATGGGGTGCCACACCCTGGTCCCAAAGTCTATTTTTGGTACTCCCTCGGGACTTCCTTGCTCTGCTCCCCTTGCTGTTCTGTTGCATGCCCTTAGTATTTTGCCTTAGTGAGGTGGGGTCAGATAGGGAGCAATTCCCACACAGTATCTCCAGTATTGTCCCCTGTAGGGCTAAGGGTCAGTGAAGAATGTCGTGTCTTATAGTGGGGCAGGCCATATGGTCCTCTCTGTGGATTGCCTGCTCTGAGTGGGGTTATATTCAAGGCTTGGTGGGCCAGGATGTGCTCCGTTCTCTCTTTCTCCTCCTTCATTTGATCCTGTGTGCTCTGATCTGACATGTCCCTCTCCCTGAGCTGCAGATTCAGTGCCATCCTCTGAAATAAATTCTTCTGGGGGGAGGGGGGCAGCTGTCCATGTACTTGGGATGGGGCTGGCCCCTCAGACCTCTCTACTGATTCCTTACCTCATGCTGGTATGTTCGGCACTTTTTAAAGTCAGCTTTTGTGGTAAAATTAGGTGCCTCAAAAAGGGCATACATAGAAGCTGAAATACAGACATGTACATATGTAAATACATTTATGATTATGGGCAAATAGACCTATGTGCATATATTTATAGGTTTAGTAGTAGGGTAGCAGGTGGACATTGGGCCTCCTCGTGCACATTCCCTTAATACAATAGCACCCTGCTCAGCGAAATGGTCATTTCATGATACCCACCTTCCTGATATGATCGCTGAAGACAATTGTATGCATAAGCAAACGTGGTGAAGAAAGCTGATGGTGCTCAGGTATCAAAAGATATAGTGTCTGGGATCTTAAAGGCTTGAAGGCAAACAAGCAGCCATCTAGATCAGAAGCAACAAAGCTCACAGAGAAGAAGCACACAAGCCTGTGTGAATACAAGGTGTTGAAGGGATCAGGTAGCAGACACCAAGGGACAAAAACCATCATTGTGTGATCACCTTCCCCACATAAACGCTGAAGATGAATGTGTGCATAAGTAAGTGTGGTGAAGAAGGCGATGGTGCCCGGCTATTGAGAGCTATAGGGTCTGGGGGCTTAAAGGCTTGAAAGTAAACAAGCGGCTATCTAGCCCAGAAGCAACAAAGCCCACAGAGAAGAAGCACACCAACATGTGTCATCATGAAGGGCCGACAGACCAGGTTTCAAGCACCAAAGGCGGGGCGGGGTGTATAAAAAAATATTATCATGAATGAGGGGAGCGCGTGATGGGGACCCAATGCCCATCTGTAGACAACTGGACATCCCTTGCAGAGAGGTAGTGGGGAGGAGATGAGTCACTCAGGGTTCAGTGTAGCAATAATGAAACTCACAACCTTCCTCTAGTTCTTAAACACTTCCTCCCCCCAACTATCAAGATCCCAATTCTACCTTGCAAATCTGGTTAGACCAGAGGATGCACAGCAGTACAGATGGAAACTGAAAACACAGGGAATCCAGGACAGATGAACGCCTCAGGACCAAGGATGAGAGTGGTGATACCGGGAGGAAGAGGAGGTAGAAAGGGGGAACTGATCACAAGGATCTACATATAATCTCCTCCCTGGGGAATGGGCAACAAAAAAGTGGGTGAAGGGAGACGCTGGGCAGTGTAAGATAAGATAAAATAATAATTTATAAATTATTAAGGGTTCATGAGGGACGGGGAGGGGGAGTGGGGAGGAAGAGGAAGGGGAAAAAGGGAAATGAGCTGATTCCAGGAACCTAAGCGGAAAGCAAATTTTGAGAATGATGAGGGCAATGAATGTATAAGTGTGCTTTACACAATTGCTGTATTATGGATTGTGATAAGAGTTGTATGAGCCCAAATAAAATGATTTTTTAAAAATTAGGTGCTTCAGCCAATATTTGGGTCAGCTTATACTCAAGTATATCGGTACATCTTTTCCAATATATTTACATATCTCAATGGTTAACAATACTTATCCCTTGCATCCTGCTGCCAATCTATTTCTCAATATTCATACAGCCTTAGGAACAATAATACCAGTTGTAAGTAGTCTATTTCTCTATGAGCGCTCTGATGCAATTACCTACGGCCAAGTTTTATTTTATTTTACCTTATTTAGACTAGGTCTCACTCTTCTCTTCTCCCTCCTCTTCTTTAAAGAGCTAGAACTTTTCTTAGTTTAGTTTTACAATAATTACTTAGAAATTTGGAGTTTGATTCAATTGACTTGGAATGGAAGATGGCTAGGTAATTGTACCCTGTCAATTTATAAATGGGAACTAGTGTTGCATATGTTATTTGATTTGGGATATGTTATTTGATTTGGCAGAAATTTTAGAATTTTATCCTTTTCATTTTCCCTTTTGAAAACCACCATTGTTCGATCAAGACCTTTCCAAGATTTTGATTCTATATTTAAACCTGCAACATCTTTCAGGGCCTTGATAGATATGTCATCGATCTCTGAAGAAACATACTAATTTCAATCACCCAAATTCTTGCCCACATCAAATCTTGCTTCAATTTAAATCTCCTTTAACCATTCTCCTTGTAGTCTATCTGATTTTTAAAGAATTTCAGAGTCAAGACAATTTAAAAAGGCAACGAGAGGAAGTCAAAGCAATGTTCAGTGTACTAGGAAAAGCAGACACTTGAGAAACTGGGAAAGTGGGGTTTTCATCTTTAGCTCAGTCTTTCTCTCTCTCTCTCTCTCTCTCTCTCTCTCTCTCTCTCTCTCTCTCTCTCTCTCTCTCTCTCCCCTGCATGTGGCTTCAGGTAAAGCTTACCATCCGTGTTTATGTCCTTTAATTTCCTCATTCATTAAAAGAAGCAAGGATGGGTAGCTCTGGAATCTCAGTTCCAGACTTTATCCTCAGTAAATGCAGTTCTCACTGCCATTCATTGATCTACATCTGCATTGATAGGATGAACACACTCAAATCAATGACAACAGCGACATTCACCTTCAGTCGTGTCTTTTTCTACCCAAGTTTTTCTCAGCCAACGTCCTCCTTCGATCATGCCAACCTTCCTGCCTTAATGTTTTTCCTTCCAAGGAATTACTAGGCAACAAAGGAACATTCCTTATGAGTGAAGTTTTCCTGATGCTTTATGTTCCAGCAGTTGTTTACATTGTAAACGCTACCTTTTGGAGGGCTGGATATTTTTTTGTTCTTATGCATATTTCTGAGCTTTGTTTAAGATTCGGGAAAGTTACCTGAATGTGTTTAATCCTATCTTAACTTGTCTTTAAGTTTTCTTTGATGGGGCTAGAGAAATATCCAGACATGGGCCAGTTTTTTCCCACGACTGAAGGAAAACCCCCGTGAGTACTTCATCGTCTGCTCCATGCATCGTGGGTTTATTACTGTTGAACAGGAGCTGGTCTAGGCCACGTGCGCACTCTGAGCGCTCTTCCCTCAATCTTTTCAGGTGGTTCTTCACGACTGGCATGAGGTCACTTTCTCATACCCCTTTCCTGATAATTCTCTAGGAGCCGCCACTGCAGGGCTCTTATGTTGTCTGTTTCTGTAGCTCCCTGGTCTCCCAGGTCTGCCTCCTCCATTGATTAAGTTCTGGCTCAGGCCCTCCGCATGGGTCACATCCTAGATGAGCATGTTTCCCATCTCTTGAGGATCGCCAGCCTTTATTGTCTGGTTTCCAAGACCTGGAGACATATATTGAGTGCCGTTCTTTCACTATTTCATGAGGAGGTCTTTGTTACTTTATCTTGGCCAGAAGTAGAAGTCTGAGTCACATTGTATTTATTACAGAAGTGTGGCATACTTTTCTTTGCCCAGGAAAGCCTCATCTTACTTTAGCCACACTATCTTATATTTCTGATCTTTGATTCTTTTACATATGTCATATTGTTTTGAATATATATATATATCCTTTGTACACATATGTTAAATAGATGACTCCATTAGAGATTTTGTGAGCCCTGGTTGGTTTCCGCAGACAAGCCCCTGTTCTTTCCATTACAACTCATGCCAATGACACAATCAGCATATCCTGCCTTAGAATAAATATAGAATGAAGCTATGATATGGTGGTGAGTACACCCACTAGGGTACTGGTACACCCGTGGACTTTTTCCTCTCCATTTACTGTCCCATTTTTAGCCTTGAGGGGTTGAATCATTTAGGGACAATGAATATAACAATACGTTTAAAAAAAGAGATTCTTGGCCTCCCTACTTGACCCCCAAGAGAATTTGCAGAAATGGGCTCCAAAAAAATCCATATCTTTAACTGATTCTCTAAGTATTCCCTGCATATTAAGTTTTTAAAACATTGGTGTTCTTAACTGCTATGGAGTTGACTTTTTAAACTCATGGTGACCTCACACACAAAGGAATGAGATGCTACAAACCTTATACAGCATCCGCATGATCAGTTGAGGATTTGTCATTTTCATAAGTATATCACCAGGCTCCTTATTCTGGAAGCTCCACTGAAACCTGTTTGGCATCATAGCAACCCAAGTCTCCATTAACATGTGGTATCTGCACTCCAGATACATTGACAAGGAATTGAACTCAGGTCTCCATTATGGAAGGCAAGAATTCTACTACTGAATAACCACTAGCAACACTGAAAATCAATCCTTTGCCTAGAGAGGCTTAATCTAGGGCAATGTAGCAGTGAGGAAATACTAAACCCAAATGAAGGCCAGACATGACGGTGGGACTAGAGGAAAGGAAACGGAAGTAGAGGAAAGAACCAGGAGGCAAAGGACATCTATAGAGGCCTAAATACAGGCATGTGTGTATATATATAATGAGAGGGGATTGAACGATGTATTCATAAGAATTAAGGTTGCAAATGGACATTGGGCCTCAACTCAAGTACTCCCTTAACACAAGCACACTTTGTTCTAACAATCCAGCATTCTGTGGTGCTCACCTTCCCAACACAACTGCTGAAGACAAAATAGGTGCATAAGCAAGTGTGGTGAAGAAAGCTGATGGTGCCTGGCTATCAAAATATATAGCATCAGGGGTCTTAAAGGCTTGAAGATAAACAAGTGGCCATCTAGCTGAGAAACACAAAGCCCACATGGAAGAAACACACCAGCCTGTGTGATCATGAGGTGTCAACTGGATCAGGTATCAGGCATCTAAGACCCAGAACAAAATCATACCCAATGTGAATGGGGATGTGGGGATGGAGTGGAGACGCAATGTCCATCTGTAGACAGTTGGACTTCTCCTCACAGAGGGGTTACAGGGAAGACATGAGCCAGTTAGGATGCAGTATAGCAATGATGAAACACACAACTTTTCTTTAGTTCTTTATTGCTTCCTTCACCTCACTATCATGATCTCAATTCTACCTTATAAATCAGATTAGACCAGAGCATGCACATGGCTACAGATAAGAGCCTGCAACACAGGGAATCCAGGATAGATAAAACCCTCAGAGCCAACAATGAGAGTACAGATACTAGGAGAATTAGGGGAGGGTGGGGGGAGAAAGGGAGACTTGATCACAAGGATCAACCTATACCCCACTCCCAGGGGGACAAATAATGTAAAAGTGGGTGATGAGTGACAGAGGATGATGTAAGATATAGAAATCATAATCTATAACCTATCAAGGGCTTGTGAGGGAGGGCAAATGGGGGAGGGAGGAGGAGAAATGGGGAGCTGGTATCAGGGCCTCAAGTGGGAAGATAATGCTTTGAAAATGATGATGGCAGCATATGTGCAAATGTGCTTGACACACTGGATGAATGTATGGATTGTGATAAGAGATGTAAGAGCCCCCAATAAAAGTATTTGGAGGGAAAAAAAAGAAAATCTATCCTTTAATGTAGGGAACGAACTTCTTATCTCATTTGAACCATATTCCATTTTAGAGATCCGGTGGGACAATGGGTCAGATGTGGGGAGGCTAATGGTAAGGCCAACAGTTCAAACCCACCAGCCACCCCACAGGAGAAAGGCTAAGCAGTCCATTTCTGCAAAGATCTACAGACTCAGAAACCCAATGGAACAGGGATACTCTCTACCCATGGAGTCACTATGAGTCAGAATGACTTGATAGGAGTGATGTGGTTTGGGGATCCATGAGATCATATCTCTTGAAAAGGCTTTTGAATCCTAAGTCTTTATAATCATATAGTAATAATCATTATAAATACAAGGAGGCTATGAAAAATTCCATTTGTTTTCATTCCATTTCCCTCGCCAACCCCCCTTCCCAGCCCCCCACCCCGAACTTTCTGAATCCCCTTGAGTAGAGAGGCAAGACTTGGTGGACACAATGTTACAAAGCTCAGAGGAGTTTTACAAAAGGGTCACATCTTATCTTGCAGAATAAAGTTTTGAAATATTTCTCTTTTTTTAAAAATATTTCTATATACAGTTTCCAAAATGGAACTTTATGTATTATCCAGAGACATGAGTCACCTCATAGTGGTAGATACTCAGTTTAGAACGCTACAGTTTTGAAAAGCGGGCATCACGGGCTTCACAGACAAACATTTCCAAGTAGCTGCATGCTCCTGAACAGATGCAGTCCAAGTGGAAGCACTGTCAAATGAGAGAGCATATTGTGGTGTATCAAGCATGATCACCAGAAACATTAAATAATTTATATTAGTAATATCAACATTGCTGACATTTTCCTCGATCCTATTGTTAAGAATGTTTCTAAAGGGAATCAGTTATGAGTATAATATTTGGAGAGTCCATTGAATGTGTTTATTATTTATTATTGTAATAAAAGCAAACAGAAGTCTTACCTTTGAAATAAATGCTTTAAGCTCTTATTTATTCTTTGGATGATTACAACCTAAGGTAAGATTTAGAAAATATTTTTTAATGCAACATATACTTCAGGTAGAAGCATTATTATTTTACTCTCGAGGAAAAGAGAAAGCACCATGAGTCACTGGCGATCAAATGGAAAAATGCCTTCTGGTAAATAATGCATCCTTAATGGTTGGCAAAGCACTCGCAGCCCTGAGAGTCACCTAGGAAACCTGGAGAGTGGCTTTCAGTGGAATGCAATAGAACCAAGTGATCCATGCAGATACCAGCGTACAGCTCTGACCCAATGTGAGGCAAGATGCATCACAGTCTAGCCGCTGTGGCCAGCTTCCCATAGATGTTAGCGTTCAATGGGGTGGCTTAGAAACGAGGGACTTAACGGAAGATGTTCTTTTGCAAAAGCAGGATTCAACCTCTCGAAGATGTTTGGATCATTGCATTTGTTCAGACATTCAAAACGCTTCTCTGACTCTGACAGCCTTGTTAAATCCTTATGTAAGAATCAGCACTCACTAACACAGGGGATCTTCCCCTGACCCTGCAATAAAACAAAACCCGGGAAAGCACGCATATACTGCTCACAACATACATTAGAGGCTAATGCATAAGGGGATACACAGTTTACCAAAAAAAAAAAAAAGCATCCAACATGCACATAATTTGTGGCATAAACCTCCAGCCCTTGTGCCTTTTCTTTGTTCTAAGAGGGACAAACCCAATGGCGTGACGCTTGGCCAGATGTTTCACATCCCTGATCTTGCTGATTCTAAATATTGCCAAGGTAGCTCACTAGCATTTCACTTGTTCTCCCCTAGCCATTTTATCAGGTGCTAATCCAGACATCATACATGCCACAGTTCAGTCACATCAAGCAGTGTTGTACACTCACTACCACAATCAGGTTCACTTTGAAAGGCAATACTGGTGTACACCATTTCATTGTGTTTCGTTTGAGTGAACTTCGTTGACATTGTATTTGTTTGGTTGTTTTTACAGATGGAAGGTTCGTGGCAACCCTGCATAGAGCAAGCCTATTGGCGCCATTTTTTTAACTGTGTGCGCTGTCGCTTTATGCCTTTGTGTCACATTTTGGTGACTCTCAAAATATTTCAACCTCTTTTCACAATGCTATTGTACACTTGGTAGACGACAATACAGTGCAAACGTAACTTTTATATGCCCTGGGAAATAAAAATCGTGTGACACCTTTTATTGCAAGATTCACCTGACTATGGTAGTTTGGCATTGAGCTCACAAGATCTCTGGGTCTGCCTGGTGTAGTAAAAAATGATGGGAGAGATTCAATTTTTCATTTATTTGGCCATGATATTGTGTGCATCCACCGTGAGAACCTACAGAGAGCTGGGAGAGTGACATCTCTGCTTTCACTAGACTCGCTGATCCTTAATGTATCTAGATGGGGCAAACTGAAGCACTCAGCTCCTGTAGGAAAGGCTGGCTGTCTGAGCCTTAGATGGCAGGGCTAGCAATCTTCTTCTGAAAGATCACAGCACTCAGAGCAGTGCAGTGGAGCCGTCCCCATGAGTCAGAATCAACCTGATGACAACTAACAACAACAGTGTATCCATGGAAGGGAGAGACACTAACCCAAAGGTAAATTGCATCAGGCCAATCTGCCAAAGACCCTCTCTAATGTTTTAAAAAGCAAATCTATCGCTTTGATGACTAAGATGCTTCAGACTCAAGCCATAGTCTTCCTGATCACCTCACAGGCATGCAAATGCTGGAGAGTGAGGAAAAGGAAGACGGAAGAATGGATGGATTTGAATTGTGATCTCAGCAAAGAATACTGAATAAGCCAGGGATAGATTCCAAATGCTCCTTAGAATCCAGGATGGTGAGACTTCAGCTTGCGTACTTTGACCATGTGGTCAGGCGAGAAGAATCACTCGAGGAGAACACCATGTTTGGCAAAGCAGAGGGTCCTGACATAAAGACAGCCCTCTCTGTGATGAGCTGATGCAACAGGAGCAGCTAGGGACTCGAGTGCCTCATGAAGTTGGCACAGGGTGGGCCGATGTTTCATGCTATCATATATAAGGCCACTATGAGTCAGGGCCAGTTCCACAGACATTGTACAATAACATTTCATCCATCTTGCCCTAGACAAGGAGAACAGATTCAATTATACATTCAATTCATCAACCACTCAGTCATTCAACATGATTACTTTTCTGTCATTCAAAAAGTGCCACGTCTATGAAGTTTTCCCTGGCCAGTCCAACTAGCAACCAGGCCACTCTTGTCTGTATCATATGGTTACATATCAGGCTTCTACTGCAGCTAACTGATTCCACATCCCCCCATCCTTCAACTGAGTCCATTAGGAATCCTCAGTTCATACCCTTTGTCAGTCTGGGTAGACTAGAGAAAAAAATCCAGGGAGCCTCATATGGGTATAAAAAAGACCTTTATATAGAAGAGCAATTGAATATTGAGGACATATCCAAGTTCAGTCCAAAGCAAGTTCATAAGTCTGATATTAGCTCATATGTCCATTACCAATCTGCTAAGTCCCTTTCATATTCACAAAACACATGCAATGACGCCAAATGCAGAAAGATCACAGCCAGTGGGTGGAAAGTCTTGTGGATCCAGTGGCTTTGTAAGCATCTCAGAGTTGATGTAGGTCTCCACGTGGCTCCTCCAGCTCAGGACACAAGTGTAGTTCCATGTGTCTTGTTAGCTGCAAAGTCTCTCAGGGAGTGAGCCAAGAGAGAGTGTGTCTCCCCCCTCCAAGGAGGAATACAGGAGTTCCCAGAATCCTCAAGAGAAGGTCATGCTCACACCAACGCTTCATTGGCTATGACCTGATTGACAGGCTAGACCCCACCCCTTCACTCTTAATCCTGTCAAATTGACAAACGATTATATAACTACCACACACCCTCATTTATTCATTCATTTATGCACTCACCCACTCACTCTTTCATTCCTGCAACAAGAACACTGCAGGGTCAAGGCATTGTGGGAAGCTTGTGATAAATAAGACACAGCAGTTGCCACCATCAGTCTAGTTTTAGTTGAACTGGTGAAGGAAGCATATAAAATACTTACCTTGACAGGATCCCTATACACGTTCTTATATCTAACAAAAATGTGTGGACTGGTACTAAAGGTCTTCCCCAACCTGCAAGGCCCCTGCTGCTTTACAGACTTCACATGATGTTGTACACCAAGTAGGGACTAAGTACATAAGGGTTAGAAAGATATCTGTAGAAAGACGTTTTTTAAGATTCCTGTGTTGGGTCCACCAATTTTTTTAGTTTTGCCTATGTATTCCATGCATATTACTGTTTGCAATATCTAGCGGCTCACAGTTAAATCGAGGGGATGAAAATCTGAATGCAAGTGTAAGGCAGCACTGTGTAGTGGCAGCAACATCGAGCTTCAAGGCAGGGCCCCTTTCTCCTGGTGTTGGCTCTTGACTGTCCTAGTTGTGTGATTTGGGTCCTTGGCTAACCTCTGTCTCTGTCCCTCAGATTGCTTTCTTATAAAATAGAGATGAGAGCCACCAAGCAAGGTTGCTTAGAGACATGAATGGAAAGATGTATTTGAAAGTACATTAAAAACAAAAGACATTGTGAGCTCAGAGGAGTTGCTTATGGTCAGTTGAAGAGTACCATGTAATCGAGCACAAATAAGAATGTTTCTGGCTGCTGTGCCTTGCCTGCCTGATCTTATCAATTTAGGAACATGACAGTGGTCATTAGATCTCAGTCTTTCAAACCACAATCTAAAAGGATGCCCTAGGCAAACAGAGGCTGAATGGTGCAAACTCGTTAGACATTTGTATAATACAGGTGAGAAACCTGTTACCTCCTCATGACAAGCTCCTCTCAATTATTTGATGTAGTCTGTGTGCCAAGAAGCATGGACAATTCTTTGTAGTCTCGATGCACAATAGTTGGATGGATGGAGATCTCAAAGCGCGGTTAGAAGATGCCTCACTAAGATAGTGCTACACAATGGAAGCCAAGGATAGGCTCTGGAATCCAGAAACCTGTATTCAAATCTTATAAATTAAACAAACTCTGAGACCTGGCTTCTCCTCTGTGGGTCAAAATGAACTCAATGGCACAGAACAACAGGGGATTCTGATCAAACAGATGCTGAACATCCAGCACGATGGGGTCACTGCTACTTTTTTTCTTGCTCCTCCATTCACTAGCAGATTGCCCTGGGTCAACAGAGTAGACTTCCTACATCTCCATTTTCTTATCTGTAAAGTGGGCCATGTCCTGTTCAAGTGTGCTAGATTATCAGATGTGTGTTTTAAGTCACATTAGCACTTCGCTCTCCTTCTTTCGACCGCTTCACATCTCAGTAAACTATCAGGATATGCTCTGGCAGGAAATTCTGGAATAGATGAAAGTTCTGAGGAATCTGTATGTTTTCTCAGTAAGAGCAGCTGTCCCTCTGGTGCTGTCTGTACATCACAGCAGCTGCTGCCCCAGGCCCCTCTAACCTGACAGCACCACGCCATGTGGATTAACATCAGCAAGCCTTAAATTGCAGTGGGCTACCAGATTTCGGGGACCCCCTTCCTGCTCTGCTGGTACCTTGCAGGCGACAGAATGGCATTCCCAGATGCTCATCCAGGCAAGACCCTCCAGGCCTGAAAGGAGGTGCAGAAGGGAGCAACATGGGTTCCCTCGCGTCGTGGTAATAAGGAGCAAGGGGGTAGAAATGTTTGTTGAAGTGAACGAGTGTTGAAATGCATGAGTGCTAGCAGGAGAATTGAAATCAGTAAACCAAATCTTTGGGCTCCCATTTCCTAAGCCTTGGACCTGAACAGCTTTCCTTCATCCTTAGCTGCCCAGAGACATTAGATTCGCTGAGTTACGAAGATTCAAGGCCTTAGTAAGTAACATTTTTTCAGAGAAGTCAACCTGCTTATTCCTCCTCTAATCAATACCAGTACCCAAACGAAAGCAAATAGGTTGCTAAATAGCTCATAGATAACTCCTTGAATTCGATGACCATAAACATGAGTACTAGGCTGCAAGGGACATTGGTCTTATGAGAGTAGAATATTTACTTAAATATCATTTCAGATGACTTAATTAATTTTGGGGGGGCATTCTGGTTCGAATGAAATACTTTGAAGGGTCAATAGTAGGGAAAGTGACACCACAGGGATGTCCAGGCAGGCTGCTCCATTTTGCCTGACGTGAACATCTTAGAGATGCGACAATATGGCGAGAAATTATCAGGGAAATGATCATAATGCATTTTAATGTCCCTCAATTTTTCAAGTCCTTATTGGTCACTAATTTGTGGGTTCAAAGGGTGTCTGGCATTGGATAAATATGCTGCAAGGAGACTTCTCTGAAGTTTTAAAAAGCAAAGATGACACTGTGATGACCAAGGTGTAGCTGACAAAGCTGCAGGCTTTCCCAATGGCCTCCTAGATGGGCAACAGCTGGGCAGTCAATAAGGAAGACCAAAGTAGCTCGGGCACATTGGAATTATGGTGTTGGAGAAGGATGTTGTATATACGTAGACTACCAGATAGAGGAGCCTCAGTCTTTGAAGAACTACAACAGAGTGTTCCTTCCATGTCTGAATGGGGAGATGTCAACTTGCTGACTATGAACATCTTATCAAGAAAGACTGGTCCCCAGAAAGGGGCATTATGTTTGGTCAGTGAAAATAATAAAATCTCTCAATGAGATGTACCAACCCAACTGCTGTCACCATGGACGCAAGCATGCCAATAAACACTAGAGTGGCATAGGGTCAGGCCACATATCACTCGGTTCACAAGGTCTCCGGAAGTTGGAGCTGACTCAGCGGCAACTCTAAAACTCTAAATTTCTTATCCATTTCCAGTCATAGTGGTCCTATAAAAGGAGCAGAACTGCTCTCATGAGTTCTTGAGACTGTCGCTTTTTGTGGGAGTAGAAAGCCTTACCTTGTTCCTATGGAGAGGCTGCTGGCTTTAAACCACTGACCTTGTGGTTAGCAGCCCAATGTGTGTAACCCACTATACCACCGGACCTCCAACACTAGTAACTCACAATGGCAAAACCAAATATTTTGTAGACAAACCATAACTAGTCCTACCGTAATATGAATAACATATACTCCAGCATCGTGCAGACCACAAAATATTTACCTAAAGCAGTTATTACAAGGTCAGTGAAATTAATGGTATTGGACATCACATTTAAAAAAAATTTTAAATCATTTTATTGGGAGCTCATACAACTCTGTTCACAATCCATATGGACATCACATTTTATGGTCCACACATTTGTCTTCTTTTAAGACTCAACTTCAAGTATTCCTTCTCCTGGATGTAAGCCTGATGTCTCCAGCCAATTGAAAATACACTCTTTGTTCTTATATTCACATGAGGTTTTCTTTCTACTGGTTCTATCACTTATCAGAGTCTATTAGTAGTACTATAAGGAGGCCCAAAGCCCAGTGCTGCTTATTCATCATTGTCAGTACGTACTACAGGGTTGGCATTGACTTGATGACAGTGAGCTTGAGTTTGTGATGGGTATGATACCAAAATTGGCTCAATGGCAGAGAGTTTGGTTTGGGGATAGGTACTATAAGATCTCTTAGGGTTGCTCACTGCAAGACTGGGGGTTCAAACCCACTCGCTGCTCCACGGGGAGAGATAAGATTGTCTTGCTCTAGTAAGATTGACAATTTTGGAAACCCTGGATAAGGTCACAAGGATTTGGGCATGACTCTTATGACAGCGGGTTTGGTTTGAGTTTCATAGATACTATATTTGCTTATGTGTTTCTGGGCTTCCAGTTAAGATTCCAAATACCAGACAGTGATCTCTAATCAGCTCAACTTTGTTCAAGCCACTGTGACGCCTCCACTGGAAGATGCCACCCAGTTGGCATTTAATGGTCATTCTTTTAATAAAATGTCTTGAAGTGGTGGGCGAGCTCAGTGCCATGTTAACCATAGGGCGATTTACTTTGTGATCCTCAATTCAACATAATTACGTTCCCACGCCATCCCTGGGGTGGCCATGTGGCTACCTACCATGGACACAGGAAGCCACACTTACTGTGAGCTTCCGGCTCAGCCCCAGGAGACAGTCCCTCCTGCAGACCTGACGGTGACACTTTTTCTCGCGCTGTCTGTGGTTAAGTGGCAAGCAGTGCTTTTCCCTAGTGAGACGGCAGTCGATAGGCTGTATTTTACTGTGACAGCTGGGCCATTTGACTTGAGCCTTATTACTCTTGATGGCTACCTTTAGGAAATGTTTTTTTTGATTGTTTATTTTTTCAAGTCTTTTGTCAGCACAAATCATGGAAAAGAAAAAAAGAGAACCCTGAATTTGCTAATGTGTATCCAGAAAATGGAAAGCGCTCTCTCCCACCTAGAACAAGAGGGCCCAACAAGCTATATCAGCCGTGACGGAGCATGCACTGGCTTCCCTGCATGAGGTTACCAGAAACACAGTCAAGCCTGAGCATCGGCTCGTGAAAAGGAGTCGTAGTTAAGACACCCTAGATAGATGCTACATCAAGGTGCCCTTGAGTCAGTGCTGACTCAGAGCAGCCCCATGTGCCCCTCAAAGAACCATCGCCACTTGGTCTGGTGCCATCCTCACCATGGCTCTGGTTTGAGCCTATCATTGTAGCCACTGTGTCAATTCATCTTTTTAAAAATCATTTTAATGGGTGCTCTCACATCTCTTATCACAATCCATCCATCCATCGTGTCAGGTACATTTGTACATTGTTTGTTGTACATCACCATTTTTGAAACATTTTCTTTCTTCCCAAGCCCTTGGTATCAACTCCTCATTTTTTCCCTCCCTCCTTCATGAACCCTTAATAATGTATTTTAAATGTTTTTCATGTCTTACACCAACTGCTGTCTCCCTTCACCCATTTTTCTGTTATCTGTTCCCCTGGGGGTGGGGTGTGTGTGATCTACATGAATCATTGTGATCAGATCCCCTTTCCTCCCTCCACCTTGCCCCTACCTTCCTGGTATCACCACTCCCATTACTGTTCCTCAGGGGGTTATCGGTCCTGGATTCCCTATGTTGCAAATTCTTATCTGTACCAGTATACATGCTCTGGTCTAGCTGGATTTGTAAGGTAGAATTGGGGTCATGAATGTGGGGGTGGGGTGGGGAAGCATTAAAGAACTAGAGGAAAGCTTTATGTTTCATCAGTGTTATATGACTGCTTCATCTCTTCCTTGTGATCCATCGGTGAGGGGATGTCCGGTTGTCTACAGATGGGTTTGTCAATTCATCTGATGGAGAGTCTTCCTCCTTTCCATTGTCCTGCTACTCTACTAAGCACGATGTCCTTCTCCAGGGACATAAATTATAAATGCATATATGATCATTTAAAAAATCAGAATAATATATTAAATGAAAGGTAATAGCTTTTTAAAGCCACAAATATTCAATTTGGGCAAGAGTTTATTAAAGATACTCATGCCAGGAAGGTGACTGGACTGGACTTATCAGGACATTGGTGAGGCTGGGCTTTTCCAGTGTAGAATTCATGTTTTACGTGGAGGAGGCCAATGTATTACTACGTTCTGTCTGTCAGTGAGGGCTTGTGTGTAGCTGTGATGCTGAATTGACTTCAGCAGAACTTTCAGACTAAGGTGGACTTGAAAAGTCGGATGATCTACTGCTAAAAATGAGCCAATAAGAGCACAATGGTCCAATCCACAACCTCCACGGGGTTGGCACAGATCTGAGCAGCATTTCATGCCCTTGTGCATGAGGTCACTGGAAGTTGGGGTCACATCCAAGGGCCACTAACAGCAATATCAAACAAAACATGTACTGGGGGTTGCATGAGGAGTACTACTGGCATGCCAGGTGAAACCAGCTTTATGATGTAGGACTGCTATTAGCACATCAGCAGAGACTAATTCTAAGACACTGTCATTGTGACCATCAAAAACTCTCCCCCCAGTCTCAAATGTCCCTAGGTTATCCCCATCAGTCATCAATGAGTCAGATGGGTTAGGTTATTCTACAGTAGCAAACAACTTCAAATCTCAGGGACTTAATACAATAAAAAATTTTAAAAAAAGTTTGCTTTTTTCTTACCTCATATGTCCAAATAGACCGAGAGGAATAGCCAACTCCATAGAATTAGTTGGGACCAGGACTGGGTGTTGTCCATTTCAATGGTAAAGTACTCAAACACTAGCCAAATGTTCACATTCACCAAAGGGCATCATTAAAGACAGCCCTGGTGGTCTGCCTCCAGAAATTCATAGCTTTGCCAACACTGTGGAGTTTTGTTCACTGCATGCATGGGTTCATGGTGAGCCAGAGATGTCTCCACACCAGCTAACAGCCACCCTCACTGCAAGACGCTCTCAGCCCACAATGTGTACAACCTGCGATTTCTCTGACAGTCGGCATGCTCGAGAGGAGAGAACCTCATGCAAGTGAGGTTCGCTGCAGCTGCAGGCATCCCAGCCAACCAAATCCAGTTCCTGGATGTGGGACAGCACACCTGGAGATGTAGACCCTATATCCCTAGATTCCCTGGACCTAGTCTTGTTCCACAAAGAGGAGAAAGCCCACATCCAACCTAAGGCCGCTGAATGAATTCCAACTCACAGTGACACTGTGAAACAGAGCAAGCTGCCCCATCGTGCTTTCTAGGTGGTAAATATTTATGGAAGCAGATTGCCTCATCTTTCTCCCATGTAGCAAATGGTGGGTTCCGAGTGCCAAGCTTGCAGTCAGCATCCCAGTGTTTAACCCACTGGGACACTGGGGCTTCTAAAGAAAAGAAGTACAGCTAAATAAGAAAGCAAACCAAGAAGGAAGAAGCCAACTACCTGTGTGATTTATTATATATACATGTATATATATATAATTTATCATATAATTATATTATATATATATATATATATAAAATTGTTAAATTTCAAAAGGTGTTTCTTCCCTTTGCTGTTCTTGTTAGGGGCTAATCAGTTGATTGTGCCTCACCACCACTCTGCGTACCACCGAGTAAAACACCTGGTCCAGCGCCATCCTCACGATTGCTCGTGCTTGAGCCCATTGTTGCCGCCATGGTGTCAATTCACCTTGTCGAGGGCCTTCCTCTTTTCCACTTGACCAAGCACAACGTCATTTTCCAAGAACTGGTCTCTCCTAACAACATGTCTCTCCTGACAACCTGGAGCCAATGACCTCTCTCTATCCCTGCATCTAAGCACATCTTGGTTGTACTTCTTTTACGACAGATTTGTTTGTTTTCTTGGAAGTCCATAGGACCTTCACGATTCTTTGCCAGCACCATAATTCCAATGGCTCGATCCATCTTTGGTCTTTCTTATTCCAAAGCTGGGTCTTCCCTTAGTTTGGCGGAAAAGGCTAAATTAACTCACACAAAAAATCCTATAGCCTAGACCTATGTACATATATTTATAGGTTGAGTATTACAAAAAACAGATGGACAGTGGGCACATCCACAAGTACTCCCTCAACACAAGAACACTTTGTTCTAACAATTTGGCAGTCTGAGATGCTCACCTGCCTGACACGATCACTGATGACAAAGGGTGCACAAGCAAATGTGGTAAAGAAAGCTGATAGTGCCTAGCTACCAAGAGATATAGCACCTGAAGTCGTAAAGACCTGAAGATAAACAAGCAACCATCTAGCTGAGAGACAACAAAACCCACATGGAAGAAGCACACCGGCCTGTCCCAACTCTATCACTGAGGACAAAGTGGGTGCATAAGCAAAAGTTGTAAAGAAAGCTGATGGCGCCTGGCTATCAAATGATATAGCATCTGAGGTCTTAAAGGCTTGAAGACAATCAGGCAGACATCTAGCTAAGAAACAACAAAGCCCACACGGAAGAAGCACACCAGCCTACCCCAATGCAAGTGCTGAAGACAACGCAGGTACATAGGCAAATGTGGTGAGGAAAGCTGATGGTGCCCAGCTGTCTAAATATATAGATTCTAGGGTCCCATAGGCTGGAAGATAAACAAGGGGCTATCTAACTGAGAAACAACAAAGCCCACATGGAAAATGCACACCAGCCTGTGATATGACAAGGCATTGAAGGGATCAGGTATCAGGCATCAAAGACAAAAAAAATCATAGCATTGTGAATGAGGGAGAGTGCAGAGTGGGCCCATCTGGGGGAAATAATAGAAAACCCAGTCTTTCCTCTGCTGCAGGGGGTTTCAAACTGCTGACCATATGGATCACAGCCTGTGTTACTCTAGGCAGACTAGAGAAACAAATGCTTAGACACTCATATGTGTATAAGAAAGAATTTTATATACAAGAGCAATTGAATATTGAGAAAACATCCAGGCCCAGTCCAGATCAAGTCCATAAGTCCAATATTAGACCATATGTTTGATACCCGTCTAAAAATTCCTTTTCAGACTCATGCAACACATGTAATGATGCCAAATGCAGGAAAATCACAAGTCAGTGGGTGAAAAAGTCTTGTGGATCCAGTGGCCATGGAAACATCTCAGCATTGGCAGGGTTCTCCACGTGTCTCCTCCAGCTCCAAAGCTCTACAGTAGTTCCATGTGTCTTGTCAGCAGGAATATCTCACAGGGAGTGAGTGTGTGTCCTGCCTCTAGAGAGCTATTTATCTTCTTAGCATCTCCAAATGAGGCCATCAGGCTGCGACCTGATTGAGAGGCTAAACTCCACCCCTTCACTCTTAAGTCTCAAGTTGACAACAGATTGTGTAACTACCACACAGCCGAACGAGTAACCACTATACCACCAGGACTCCACTGGTAAGTAGAGGGGCAATGAAAAAGGAAGGACCTCCACAAGATGGATTGACACAGTGGCTGCAGCAATGGTCTCAGCCATATAGACAATTGTGAAGGTGGTGTAGGACTGGACAGTGTTTCCTTCTTTGTTAGGTGTCAACGTTGTTATGGGTCAGAGTTAGCTCAATGCCACCTAACAACAGTGATAACAACCCAGCCTCATCAACCTGGCAAAAGTTTGCTGCAAACACAGGGGAATTCAAGGACATTCCAAAATCCAAACATCCTCCCTTGAATTTCCATCTCTAGAACTTCCTCTCTTAGAGGTCCTCGAGAATGTCCTGTGTGAACTCATAAGTATGAGTTCTATACAATAGAAGACCATGTGAGATCAAAGGGTAAGAAATGATAGCCATAAACAAACAGCAGCATACCAACTTCCGCCCAGGAGACTCCCAGAAGTGCATGGTCTCTCAGCACACCAGACATGTATGCAGGACCATGACTTAGGAAACCATGTGAAGTAGGGAAGATTTCTGAATCATCAGCTCAAGCCACAGAGTCTAGGCTTGTCAGAAGCTAAGCTCCCAGTGGTTCTGTTTTTCTGCTGCAAACCCAGCAGCTATCTGAAGCATCTTTTTCATTTCAAGAAACAATCACTTATCTCTTCTCAGGGTTATGAGTGTATAAAAATACGCTTTGAGTAAGATAATTAACTTATAATGTCATAAAGATAATACAACACCAAATTTTCATAGGAAAGCCTAGGGCTGTGTGTCAGCACTTTGCTATGCAAATGTTATTAATTCACAGGAGGTGTGTAAGTTACATATCTTCCTACAGGAAGCTGCATGAACCAACTCTGTCCTACTTTCTTAGCCTGAATAATAAGCCAAAGACGGAACAAGACTCTTTATATTTCTATTATATAATGGAAGAAACAAATGAGTGGTTCTGCTCTTTTCACTCATGACCAGTTCACAAAATTAATCAAGGTACTGTGCATATCTTATGTTTTCTTATTTGTTATAGAGGGCACTATTTTAAATATCCCAAGGATTATCCTTTTGCTTCCAATTACAAATGAGAAGATGTAGCACATGTTGACTATATTTCAAAAGGAGAATTCAATAGAATACTTGCTTATTTTTTAAAGATGTAATTCAGATAAATGTTCCTGAAGTGAAATATTAAAAGCAACTCTATAGAGGGCTTTCAAAGATGTAACTCTTAATGGAAGCAGACAACTGTCTCTCCCTTGGAGTAACCAGTGGGTTTGAACCATCAACCTGCAGCCAGTAGTCCAACGTTTACATGGAAGTGCAAGAATAAGGATGTTGGTGGGTGGCTTCGAGTTGGTTCCAATTCATAGTGACCCTATGTACAACAGAATGAAACACAGCCCGCCCCCGCATCATCTTCACAATTATTCTTAGGTTGTCTTCAATAAAGGTACTCCGTAGTCAGGATGTATTGGGCTCCAACAAGGAAAGAAGAAAGAAGGGTGGGAGAGAGAGAACAGAGAAAGAAAAAAGAAAGGAAAAGAAAGGGTTGGAAGGACAAGACAAGAATCAGCTCAGCAGCTACAGAAAAAGATTAGTCGCTTACATAGACAGCAATGTTTGTTGTGCAAAATCAGTCTCCCTACCTGGAAAGTGTCAGCTTTGACAGCTTTAGGAGAGAATCTGTGTTCCTTGCCTCTGCTAGGTTCTGTCAGCTGCCAGCATTCCTTGGCCTGTGGACCCACCACTGTGGATTTCCGGGACTGTCAATATCCACAGAGATAGAAAGCCCTGTCTTTCTCCTGCTGAGCAGCTGATGGTTTTTGAACTGCTGGCCTTGCAGTTAGCAGCCCAATGCGTAACCATTATGCTGCCAGACTTTTTTTACCTCTACAAATATTTACCATCTCAGAAGGCCACTGGGGCAGTTCTACTCTGCCCTGGAGAGTAACTATGAATTGGAATCAACTCTATGGCAGTAGGTGGTTGTTGTTTTTTTTAACTCTTTTTTAAAAAAATAATAAATTATTTTATTGGGGCTTTTGTATATAACAATCCATACATCCATTATATCAAGTGGACATGTACAAATGTTACCATCAACAATTTCAAAACATAATCTTTCTTTTTGAGCCCTTTGAGATCAACTCCTCTTTATTCCCTCCCTCCCCCACCCTGCCATGCTTGTGAACCCTTAATAAATTATGTATTGTTATTATTATTTATACATATCTTACAGCGCCCATTCTAGCCCTTTACTTACAATCTTGGTATTTGTCCCTCTCCAAGAGAGTTAGTCTGCCATCATTGCTACCCATCCCCCCTCCCCACCACCTACCCTTCCCTATCCTCCTGGAATCGTTACTCCCATTACTGTTTCTGAGGGGTTTGTCTATCCTGAATTCCAGATATTGAGAACTCCTGTCTGTACTGATTTCTGTACACCAGTCTAGCAAGATTTGCAAGGTAGGACTGAAATCATAATAGTGTCGGGAGGATGGATTAAAGAGCTAAAGGAGGCTTAGGTGTTTTGTCAGTGCTAAACTGCTCCTTGGATGTATCTTTTCTTCCATTTGGCCCCTCTGTGTGGCACTGCTTTTTGAGATTATTTGTCAGATCGAAAATGGAATTATACATTCTTTTCTCAAGATTAGTCAATTTTCCTGACACTGTTCACAGATGCATCTTTTACTTCACCTTTGTGATGACACCTATCCTAAAAGGCAATGTGTAATTTATGTTTATGCAGGACCTTCATATTTTTGTTTCTAAATACATCGATCTGTCCTCAGGCCAGTCCTACACTAGTTTAATTACCAAGACTCAGTGAGGTGCATGATACAGGAGTCCTGGTGGCATGGTGTACATGCACTGAGCTTTCTAACCTTGAGGTCAGCAATTCAAAACCACCAGCTGTCGCAGGAAAAGAGGTGGCTTTCTGTGCCCATAAAGCGTTACAGTCTCGGGAAACCACAGGGCCAGTTCCACCCTCAACTATCAGGGTGGCCATGAGTCAGCACTGACTCAATGCAATAAATTTGGGGTTTGGGAGCATGCCTGAAACATGGTGCCTAGTTCCCTGCATTATTCTTTTGAGAAAAATCCATTTGGGCGCTATTTTCATTTGTTTGTTTACCCACATGAACTTTGACCCAGCTCGATCAGTCTAAGTAAAGGGTGATGACATCTTTATTAGGCTTGTGTTCCAGTTGCAGGTTAATTTAGAGAGAATTGGCATCTTTACGATCTTGAGTAATCCTACCCAAGGCCACATGGAGCATTTTCCTGTTTGCTCATATCATCTATTGTGTCCTTCTGCAGGATACGACAGCCTTCCTCCTATGATCTCACATGTTTCCATTTCAACATGCTCTCATGTTGTCATTGAACAGTGCTTTCCTACTGGCGCCATGCTGTTGGAATATGAGAGGACAACTCTTTGCCATACAGCCTGCTCCTGAACTGAAACGGTTTTGTTTTCAATAGTGTTTCAGAAATTAATAGTTTATCCAGATGATTTCTAGTAGAAAACATAAACTCATTTCTAAATTATAAGTAGGGAAAGGTAGCAAACAACTCCTCCTCCCAAAAATAGAGAAATAAGGTACCTGGACTGGACAATTTTACAGGGAATCAGGGTGTGCTAATCTGGGTTGACCAGAGAAACAAACCCAGAGACAGTCATATGTCTGTAATAGGGAACTTTACACCATAGAGTAATTGTATATTGAAAAAGCATCCCAGTCCAGTCCAGATCAAGTCCAAAAGTCCAACATTAGCCCATATGTCTGATACCAGTCTATAAATTCTTGTTCAGACTCAGAAACACATGCAATGACACCAAATGCAGGAAGATCACAGGCCAGTGGGTGGAAAGTCTTGTGGATCCAGTAGTGGAGGAAACATCTCAGCATTGGCATGGGTCTCCACATGGGTCCTCCAGGTCCAGGGCTCTGGCTCCATCAGCCTGTCTCCATGTGGCTTGTCAACAGGAATTTCAAGCAGAGAGAGTGTGCTTTCTGCCTCCCAGGAGGAAGCTAGGAGTTCCCAGAATCCATAGAAGAAGACCAGGCCTATACAGAGGTCTCATTGGCTATGGTCTGACTGATAGGCTCCACCCCTTCGCAACTTGACAGGAGATTATGTAACTGCCACACAGGGAATTTGACCAGGATTTTTAAAAAGACAGACTATTTTACAAGTGTTTAGAGTGTCCCAGAATACAGATGATACAGAAGTACGGCTTCCGAATCCTTTCTATGAGTCATTCTAACAGAGATTCCCCAAATCAACAAAGATTGCACAGAAAGTGAGCTGCCAACCACATTTCAAAGGTTGAGAAGAATGCATGGCCTCAACTCGATGGCAGGGAATGGGCTGAGATAGTACTGAGTTCGTTCGGTGCAGTACAAAGCAGAAGAGAAATCCCTAAGAAACAGTAGGACTTGCAAGTAAGAGAAAACGTTAGAGACCATCTCATCCGAATCCCCTTATGTTAGACATGAGGTAACTGGGTACCAGGGAGAACAAATGGTATTTTGAAACACCACAGAGCTGGCTCGCAACATAAAACCCAAATGGCCCAAACGTTTGACTTCATACTGTGCAACATAGGAAATGTAACATACGGCTATCCTTGTGAATAATGAAATAGGAAGTGGGTTTAAAATTAAGTTGCATGCCGACCCAGTATTCTGACTACTTTACTTTCTATCATTTCACATTTTTCTACTTCCCATCATCTTTACTTTTTAACCTTCTCCAAAGCACATCCCATTTTTGAAAGTCCATTTGTGAACATATGTTCATTGTGCTAACTTCTCAGGCCAAGTTCAAGGGGAAAAGTTCACACTTGACGTTTGTTCTTCTCTAACAGAAACAAACCCCTTGAACTCTAATGTCTTTCTTTCTTACCAAGAATCCCCAGAGAACAACCCAGCAGGAGGACTTGGAGTGAGATCCAAAGGAAACGAGAGGGGAAATGAGCCGGGAGTGGAAAAGATAGAAGTGGAGTTGCAAAGACACAACCTCACCCATAAGGCCATCCTCAGAGCCAAGAATGTCCCCCTGCAAGGACAGCACCTCTGTTAACCACCCTCACGGTCAGTTATCTGATTTGGGCTAGAAAGAATAATACGATGGACATGAAAAAACAGAAAGCATGTCTTTTAAAAAGAAGCTAAAGAGAACCAGAAGGTAATTACCATATATACTCGAGTATAAGCCAAGGCACTTAATTTTAACACACACACAAAACAAAACTGGGGCCTTTCCAGTATAAAAAAATGCACTTGAAAAACTCAATTTATACTCAAGTATATATGGTACTCCGATAACCCAAACCAGTTCTACAGCCTTGATTACATCTGTGTTGTTGTTAGGTGCCCCGAGTCGGTTCCAGCCCAGAGCCCAGTGCACAGTAGAAGGAAACACTGGCCGGCCCCACACCTCCTCGCAACTCTTCCTGTGTTCGAGTCCGTTCTTGCCACCGCTGTGTCAGTTCTTCCCTCGGAAGGCCTTCCTTTTCTCCCGCTGTCCCCCCCCCCCCCCCCCTGCACGATGTCTTCTTCCAGGGCCGGGTTCTCTCTTGACGCCATGCCCAAACTATGTAGGATGAAGTCTTGCCATTTTGCCTCTAAGGGGCACCATGGCCGCACTTCTTCCAAAACAGATCTCTGTCCTTTTAGCGGTTCATGTTCCCTTCATGTTCTTCTCAGGCACCATACTTCAAGGGCATCGCCTTTCCTTTGGGCTTCCTTATCCAACTCTAACTTTCACGTGCACGGCTTGGGTCAGGTGCACTTTAGTCCTCAAAGTAACATGCTTGATTTTTGCTACTGTAAAGAAGCTGTGGTTATTTACCTACTAAATAACAGCAGATTTACCCAATGCAGCACATCTTTTAAAAAAAATCATTTTATTGGGGGCTCATACAACTCTTATCACAATCCATACATACATTGTGTGTCAAGCACATTTGTACATTTGTTGCCGTCATCAAAACATTTGCTTTCTACTTGAGCCCTTGGTATCAGCTCCTCATTTTCTCCTCCCTCCCTACTCTTCCTCCCCCATGAACCCTTGATAATTTATAAATTATTATTATTTTGTCATATCTTATATTGTCAAATGTCGCCCTTCACCCACTTCTCCACTGTCCGTCCCCCAGGGAGGAGGTTATATGTAGACCCTTGCAATTTGTTCCCCTTTCTCCCTCACCTTCCCTCCACCCTCCCGGCATCGCCACTCTCACCACTGGTCCTGAGGCGTTCACCTGCCCTAGATTCCCTGTGTTTCCACTTCCTATCTCAACCAGTGTACATCCTCCAGTCCAGCTTGATTTGTAAGGTAGAATTGGGATCATGATAGTGGGGGTGGGAGAGCATTAAAGAAATAGAGGAAAATTGTATGTTTCACCTTTTTTTTTTCCCTTTTGGCTGCACTGCACCTGATTGGCTCATCTCCTCCCTGCAGCCCTTCTGTAAGGGGATGTCCAATTTCCCAAAGATGGGCCCTGGGTCCACACTCCACACCCCCCTCCCACTCATTCATACTGCTATGATTTTTGGGGGGGTGGGTCTCTGATGCCTGATACCTGATCCTTTTGACGCCTTGTGATCTCTCAGGCTGGTGTGCTTCTTCCATGTGGGCTTTGTTGCTTCTCAGCACATCTTTTTATCTTCTGGCTGCTACTTCCATGAGCGTTGAGCATAGCTCTGAAACATCCACTGCATCTGTATAGCTCATTCAGAAATGTGTCGCTCGGGTTTGAGATGTGATGCTGTACTCAAGTAGAGACGTTAGGTAGAGTCACGACTCTGTCACCTAACCAGTTTGTCATCCCTGTTGTTGTTATGCACCATCAAGTCATTCTAAGTCACAACTCTGTAGGACAGTAGTACTGCCCCATAAGGTTTCCTAGAAATCACCGCAGGCCCAGATCTCCATGTCTTTTCTCCGAGGGAAAGGCTGGGGGGGCGGGGGCGGGATTCAAACAGCTGATCTTTCAGTTAGCAGGCTGGAGCTTAACCTCATGGCACACCCAGGTTTCTTAGGCATATCAAAAATTGGGACAATCATATCTACCATCTTGATCTGTTTAGAACGTTAAATGGCATACAGCAGATTATCACTTAGCAAAGTAACCAGCATATTATTGAACATGTAACAATGTCTAGCATATATAAAATATAATATTGTAAAAACATTAATTTTGAGAAATTTGAGAATGATGAGGGCAACGAATGTATAAGTGTGCTTTACATAATTGATGTATGGATGGATTGTGATAAGAGTTGTATGAGCCCCAATAAAATGATTTAAAAAAAACAGCACTTAGCAACAATGATGACAGCAGGATTTTCACAACTGTAATTGATGCTGAATCGAGCCCCACTCTCTTGATGGAGTGTCAAGTGCTTTGCTCAGTCTTGTCACTCTCAGAATTCATGATACATTAATAACCTTTTTAAAAAAACACATGAAACATTTTCCATTTCAACATTTTGTAGGTGTACAATTTAGTAATGTTGATAAAATTCATCATATTGGTGTAACCATCTGTAATCCTGGCTAAATTTCCCATCACCAAAGAGGGAAGCTCACTACTTCCCTGACAATAACCTCTCCATACTCTTCCCTTCTGAGCTTGGTGACCACTACTAAGCTTAGTTCTCTATGCATTTTCCCAGTCTGTTATTTCATGTTAATGCCATCATAGAACATCGGTCCTCTTTTGACTGACTTGTTTCACTCAACAGGATGTGTTCATGTTGTTCAGGTGTTTACACATGAGGTCTTCATTTCTCTTCATTAGTGAGTAATATCCCATTGAACGCAACTACCTCATTTTATCCTTTGCTTTGGGCGTGTTGCATGGTGATTACATGTTGGGCTGCTAACCATAAGGTCATCAGTTCGAAACATCAGCTGCTTTGAGGAAGAAAGATGGACTTTCAACTCCCTTAAGCAGTTGAAGTCTTAGAAACTCTCAGAGGCAGCTCTACCTTGTCCTATGGGGTTGCTATGAGACCACATCAAATCTATGGCAGTGAGTTTCATTTTTGTTGTTGGTTTTTGGTTTGTTTATTTGTTTGTTTAGTTGGTTCATTGGTTGGAAATAAGAGATACTCGTCACTGGGAAGGACACCATGCTTGGTGAAATAGAGGGACAGCAAGAAAGAGGAAGGCCTTGTTCCATTGGATGGATTGAACCAGTGGCTGTAACAATGGGCTCAAACATAACAATTGTTGAGGACAGCACATGGCTCTGTTGTAAACAAGGTCCCGATGAGTCTGAACTGACTAGACATGACCTAACCACAATAGCAACAATATACTTTGTCTATCCATCCACCTAATGATGAACAATTCCAGCATTTGCACGTTTGGTTGTTGTGAATCGTGCCACTGTGAACATTGCCGTACACGTGTCTGCTTGCATGACTGCAGTCCAGTCTCCTGAATATATGCCTGCAAGTGAAGCCAGTAGAGTACACGCGAGCTCTAGGTTCAACCTACTGAGGAACAGACTGCCAAACCATTTCCCACAGTCGCTGTGCCATTTCCCTTTGCCACCAGCAAAGGGCGAGTGCTCCGGGCCTCCACATTCTTGCTAGAATTTTGTAACTTTTATTTTTGTCTCAGCCATGAGACAATCGACTGGATAGCGATGAGGGTTTGTTTTGTCTCCTTTTGTATGTTAACCAGCATAAAGGGAGTGAAAGAAATCTCGTGTTTTTGATTCGCATCTCTCTAATGATTAATAATGTTGGGTGTTTTTGTTTTCAGGTGCTTGCTGGCTATTTGAATATATCCTTTGTGGCTAAACGTCTGTTCTAGTCCTCTGGCCATTTTTAAATTTAGGTCGTTTATGTCTCGTGAAGTTATAGAAGGGTGTGTGTCCCCCTTATTGGATATGGTTCCCCAATATTTGCAGCTACACCCCTTATATTTTCCTCTAAGAATTCCATGGCTTTATTTTTCACATTGGGGACCTTGATCTATTTTGAATTGTGTGTGTGTGTGTGTGTGTATCCATAAAAGGCATAAATTCTGATTCAGTCTTTGACATGTGAAGGTCCAGTTTTTCCCACACCCTTTATTGAAGAAATGGTTTCTTCACCATTGGATGGACTTAGCACCCTTGGTAAAAGTCCGTTGATCATAGGTGTGTGGGTTTAGTTTCTAAACTCTCAATTCTACTCCCTCATTCTGTGTCTGTTGTTATGAATGTACCAGACTCTTTTGATTACTGTTTTATATAATGTTTTAGAATCAGAAAATATGAGTCTTCCTCCTAATTTTTTTCTTCAAAATTGTTTTGACTATTCAAGACTGTGGTAGTTACATATTCTGGTGTCAATTTGAGGATTAAGAGTGTAGGGGTGGAGTCTAGCTTGTAAATCAGGATATAGCCAATGAGGCCTCTGCGTGGGCATTGCCTTCTCCTGAGGAGTCTGGGAACTCCTGTATTTCCACCTTGGAGATAGGAGACACTCCCTCCTGGCTCACTTCCAGCAAGACATTTCTGACAAGAAGCCACATGAAGCTACCCTGATGCAGCCAGGACCCTGGGAGCTGGAGGAACCGCGTGGAGACCCCTGCCAGTGCTGAGATGCTTACAAAGCCACTGGATCCACAAGATTTCCCACCTACTGGCCTGTGATCTTCCTGCATTTGATGTCACTGTATGTGTTTCATGAGTCTGAAGAAGACTTTATAGATTGACATCAGACATATGGGTTAATATCAGACTTATAGACTTGATCTGGACTGGGCAGGGATATTTTTTCAATATTCAATTGCTCTTGTATAAAATCTCTTTCTTATACACATAGAAGTGTCTCTATGAATTTGTTTCTCTAGTCCACCCAGACTAACACAAGAACTTTTTGCCATTCCTTGTGTAATTGAGGGCTGGTTTTTCCACTTTTGTGAAGAGGGCTATTGGAAATTTGATTGAGATGATTTCATTGAAGCTGTAGATGACTTTTGGTAAAATTAATACCTTAATAATGTTAAGTCTTCCAATACAATGACACGAAGTATCTTTATTTGTTTAGGCCTTCTTTAATTTCTTCAGTGTGGTTGTATAAATTTCACTGTATGAGTCTTTCACATCCTGGTTAAATTTATTCCTAGCAATTGATTCCCTTATTGGCCATTACCAACGGAATTCTTTTCTTGCTTCTCAGATTTTTTGCAATCCTGTTGTGTTGAAACACAAGTGAATTTTCTGTGCTGACCACGTTTCCTGAAATTTACTGAATCCCTTTGTCAGTTTCATTAGCGGTTCTTTTGGGTCCTTTGTGAATTTCTCTATCTAGAATCATGTCATCTGTGAATAGAGATAATTTTTACTTGTTCTTCTCCAATTTGGGCATCTTTTATTTCTTTTATGTGCCTCATTGCTCTGTCTAGGACTTCCAATAGCGTGTTGAATAGCGGTGGTGATAGCGAGCATCCTTGTCTTATTCCTCATCTTAAGGGGGAAAAGCACTCAGTTCTTATTCCTTATCATAAGGGGGGAAAGCGCTTAGTTGTTTTCCATTGGGCATGACGTTGGCTGTTGGCTTTTCAAAATGGCATTAATCATATTGAGGAACATCCCTTCTATTCCCATATTGTTAAAGAGATTTTACCAAGAAATGATGTTGGGTTCATCAAATACCTTTTCTGCATGGGGATGATACTTTTTCTCTGTTTAACTAGTGTGGTGTCTACACTGATTGATTTCCTAATGTTGAAATAATCCACATCCTTGGAATAAACCCCATTTGTACACAGTGTATGCTTCTTGTCATAACACTGTTGGATTCTATTTGCAAGTATTTTGCTAAGAGTTTCTGCATCTTTATTCATAAGGGCTATTGTTCTGCAGTTTCTTTGTGTTTGTCTGACTTCAGGATCAGGGTAATATTAACCTCATAGAAAGAGTTAGCAAGTATTTATTTATCTGTCTGTTGGTGCTGTTGTAATAGAAAAATCACAAGTGGTTAGTTCTAATGAACGAAAAAAGTCCTTTTTCACAGTTTGGGAGCCTAGGAATCTGAATGTAGGACCTGGGCTCTAGAAACACAGTATTTGTACTCTAAGCTTTGGTTTTTCAGTTACTGGATCTTCATGTAAGATGCATCTTCCCCTTCATTTGTGTTTACTAGCTTCTATGGCCACACGACTGTTTTTTTTATTTTAAAGTTGATTGATTAGAACACACCTTACTCAGCTATGGCCTCATCAATATACCAGAATACTACTTCCAGATGGGATTATATCCACATGTACAGAGATTACGGCATGGAGTATTTTTTTAATTCAAAATAATTAGTTTTTATTTCCAATGTATTTGTGTTTGTGTTTTAAGTTATTGTAACTTGGATGACAGTCTAGAGAGGAAATTAGTTTTCCACTCAACAAGATAAACACATTTTGTTTCCTGACAGGGCTTGTAATCCTCCCAATTTAACAGCATTCTTCCCATCTCCTCTTTGTTCTTTCTATTTTCATTCTTCCATATTCACTGGCCATTCCTGCCTACTGAGCTTTGGTGTTGAACTTGGATGGTTTGTGGTACTGAAAGGTACATCTCCCCCTGGGCTAACTGTGCTCTACAACTGTGGTCCTAACTCCTCAAGGATAGTGTTTCATTCTCACAAGATGTTTGGTTAAAGCTAAGAAGTTTTCAGACCTTTTCCCTGTGCAGGCTCTACTATATCCATGGATACATTTGCAGTGTGTACAAATATAGAAGTTTCTATAAGGGGGCTTTAAAAAGTTTGTGGGAAAATTCCATTCTTATTTAATTTCATGTTTCCACCAACTTTCTGAAGCTCCTTTGAATATGGATGGCTGTGCTCTCATTTTCCCCACATCTGGTCAGCTTGCTTGTCTACTTATCTCTTCATGACATAGACTCAATGCTGATTCATAGCAATCCCCGTGTAGATTTCTGAAACTTGTAACTCTTGATGGGAGTAGAAAGCCCAGTCTTTTCCCCAAGGAGCTGTTGGTGGTTCCAAACTGCCGACCATGTGGATCACTGCCCAGTCTTAACTGCTACATCACCAGGACTCCTCGGTCTACTTCTCTATTCACTCATTAATATTGTTTTTTATTACTATTGTTGCAGGGTTGGCTACATTTGCCTTCAGTACTCCTGTGCACCTCCCAGGGTCGTTCTTTACCTTGGTCATGTTGTACTATCCTCCCATTATGACATCTTACCTTCCTGTTCACCTAAGTTGATAGGCGTCTACTCTCTAGCATATGATTGACACCCCATCCTTTGGAATCATCAAAGAGCATTTCTTTCTGTGTTAAACGTTTTTGTGACATTTTATAATAATAGTCTCGTACAATATTTATACTTACCACACTCAGCATAATGCCCTTCAGGTTCACCCATGTTGGGAGGTGTTTGGGGCATTCACCATTAATCTTTAACACTGAGTGGTATTCCATTGGAAATATTATAGTGTGTTTGTCTTTTGTGTGCTAATGGGACATGCTGCAATGATCAAGGATGGGTGTGCATGTAACCATTTATGTCATGGCTCTGATTTCTTTAGGATCTATGACTAGTCGTGGGATTGCTGGACCATCTGGTATTTTCATTTCCCTGTTTGAGGGAAGTGCCGTGACATTTCCCACAGTGGAGGTATTTGTTTTACAATCAAGGCAGCAGTATAAGAAAATTCTAATCTTTCCACAGGCCAAATAGAATGTGCTGTTTTCTCTTTATTTTATGTTTAAACTTTGTGGTTATGGCTGGAGTGTACTATATCAATATTGTTTTGATTAGCACCTCTCTAAAATGGATAAGAATCAGGAGAATTTCTACATGTTTTTGTTGGTGCCTGTATGTCTTCAGAGCGAGGAACCCTAGTGGTGTGGTGGCTATGCATTTGGTGGGAGGCGGGGGGAAGGATCCTCCCTCCAGGTCAGGAGTTCAAAACCAAAACCAACAGCAGTTATGCTGGACAAGGCGGGTCTTTTTTTTTACTTCTGTGACAACCTCAGAAACTATAAGGGCAGTTCTAGCCTGTCCTATTGGATCACTGTTTGTCATCATCAACTTGAATGAGCTTGGATTTTTTTTGTATGACTTATTTTTTTTTAAAAGAGTCTGCTCCTATTTTCTGAGTAGTTTTAAATTGGATGACGTAATCTTTTAGTCATTGGTGAGTAGATGTTTCTTAGAAATTGAAAAATGAACGCAAATTTTGAGTCATTGACCTTCACGTGGGTGAAATGACATGCCCAAGGTCTCATAGTTTGTGAAAGACAGGACATTTAGGACCCTAGACTTCTCTGAGAAGACAGACAAGGACATTTCAAGGGTGACTAGGTCAGAATTCCTGTGTTCCGGGAGGAGGCCTCCATCTCTTCCTTGTGTGTTTAAATCATTTTATTGGGAGCCCTTACGCAGCTAGCATAACATTCCATAGTTCAATCACATTAAGCAGCACTATACAATCGCTACCAAGGCCTCAACACAGTTTTGCTTCCTGAATGCCTTGGTATCAGCTCCCTTCCTTCCTGTCGGAGGCATGCTGGAACTACGTTTCCCTTCGGCCCCCGGGGCAGCTTCCGGTGCCGCGCGACGGCGCTCTGCTTTCCGGCCGCAGCTTTTACGTCGCTTGGGGCCGAATTTCTGAACATGGGCGCTCAGCAGTCAGAACCTCAGGACCGCGAGAAGGTCGCCCCCGCCGCCGCCCCCGCCGCCGCCCCCGCCGCCCCCGCGCCCTTGCCCTTGCCCGCACCCGACGCGCTGACCGCCCCGGCGCAGGACTCGCTGATTACCAGATGCTGGAGCTGTCGCGTGCTCGCTGGGTCGGGGCTGATCGGGGCGGGGAGCTACGTGTACTGGGTGGCGCGGACCCCCATGAAGCTCGGATACTCCCCGGGTCCAGGGACGATCACGCAGATGGTCGTCGGCCTCAGTGAGAATCGGGGTGCCACCACGTGGACGGAGGAGGGGCGCTCAGGGTGGTCACGTGGCAGGGTCATACCCTCCCCGCCCCCAGCTAGGTGACCCTTAAACTCTCTGCCATCCACATGATTCCTGCCCCTATTGACCCTATAGGATAGGATGGAACTGCCCCCCTGTGGGTGTTCGATACTGTAACTCAACTGGAGTAGAAAGCCTAGTCTGTCTCCAGTGCAGCTGGTGGTTTCGAACTGCTGACCCTTAAGTTAGCAGGCCAATTGGTAATCATTAGGGCAAAGAAAATTTTGGGACACCTTGTTTTTTTCTTGGATTCCAATCATTTTGTGAACTCATGTAGACCCCATCACCCCGCCCCTCTTTAATCTTCATGATAACCATTAGGGTATTAAAGTAAGAACACAGTATCCCCATTTTGCCTCCGAGCAAATCAAGTCCCGAGAGTTTAAAGTCAGCCAGGCTGGAGATACTTCAGCTAGGGTCTGATCCTAGGTTTATCTGAACCCAAAGCCCATGCGCTTTCTCCAAATCCAGAAGAAAGCTGATAGGAGGGCCCTTAACCCTGGCTAATGAGCTTCGGATCTGAAGTCAGCCCTTAACTCTCTCTCAAAGCCCAGCTGGTCAGCCACTGGGTTCTGGGGCCCAAAGTCCTTATCTGCCACAATCCGAAGTGATGTGGTTTTCCTGTTCTAAAATGTAGCAGTCTTTGAACTTTTCAAACCATTGTCAAAGTGAGTAGAATTTTAAGTGTCAGATCTCTCCTGCCCTGTTAGGAGGACACGAGACCATGTGAGGTTAAACCCGGTGTCCCCTGTGAAAGTATTTAGTCAGCGAAGGTACAGCTGGTGAGGTTTTGATGTCTTGTTTCTGCAGGCATTGCGGCTTGGGGGATAGTCATCCTGACCGACCCGAAAGGAAAATCGAAGCGAGTTGATGGAAAGTGAATTTGTCATCTCCCTCCGTCCTTGGGACACAGATTTGAACGTGTGGACAGATACATGGACAAACTTCAGCACTGCAGATGCTGCAAGCCTGGCAAGACTAAGCCTGGGTTCTCCTTCAGCCAGGAGTATTTTGGGCCTTCGTAGGTTCCGAGGGCGGGGACCGGCACTTCCCTCAAAATAGAGCAGATTGTTGGTTTTACTTGGGGAAGAATGTGTATAATTAAAGGGGATGTGAGAAACTGGGTTAAACTCTTGGTAGTTTTTACTTTCTGTTCTGCCAACCTGTTGTTGTTAGGTGCTGGTTCCCACCCATAGCAACCGTATGCACAACACAGTGCAGCGCAGTGCTCCTGCACCATCTTCGCGAGCCTGCCTTTGCTTTGTGCAGCTGTCCACCTCACCTGGAGACGTGCCAGACTGTGTTCCCCTTCATAACCCTTCAGGTCTGTTTCCTCAGACTCACTGCCCTCCATCCCGATGACTCAGAGTGACCCAACTGGACAGTAGAGCTGCCCCTGTGTGAGTTTCCAAGACTGTCCTGGAGGAGAAAGCTCTGTCTTTCTCCTGTGGAACTGCTGGTGTTTTCGTAGATGACAGTCTAACGTGTGACCATTTTGCTACCAGGGCTGGTCAATCCTTCACCCTAGGGCATTGTAACCATCCTGAATCTTGAATGTAAGAGTCCAGTAGTTGGTATGATCACGTCAGCAAGTGGATGGCGTGAAGGCGGGTACTTAAAAGCCTGCCAAATACTCTAGAAGCAGGACTGTCCCAAGGAGCAAGCCTTGCCTTTCTGAGACAGGAAGTCGTGAAGTCAGCCTGCAGGCAAAGACTTCACGGCCAAAACATTTCTGAGAGATGCAAAGCCTCAGTGATGATGAAAAGGCATTTGGTTTCATTTCTCACAAGCCTGGGAATGCTTCTGTGATGGAATTGAGATACTTTGTAAATAACTCAAAATCTGATAGTTCTCTGAGAGGGCTTTGCCTGCTACCCACCTATAACCGCCCCATCCACCCCCCAGGCACCGGAGACCACAGCTTCTCTACAATTTTACCTAGCCGTCTTTCAGAGCAAAGCAACTCTTAAACTTAGTTGCCAGTCACAGAGTAAGTTTTGAATGACGTTGAGCAAGTAATACCTTTTAGCACTTCTTATCTCCCCCCCCACCCTTTCCCTAGGATTCTGTGGAAACCCTTCCGTTGGCTGAGCCTCACAAATGGTACTTAAGATTTTATCCGATGTCGTGGTGTTGGTGGGGATACACACACGTAGAGAGAGGGCGGGGGGGGGGGGTTGGTGGTGGAATCTTCACCTTCCATGAGGGAGTGGCGTGCAGGTGCACCAGTTCTGTCCCTGTGTCTCCGCGAACAATGGGATGGACGCTGCTCAACCAGGACTGTTGGAGAGCACTGTTGTCTTAATCCATCTCATTGAAATGGGATGGACGCTGCTCAACCAGGACTGTTGGAGAGCACTGTTGTCTTAATCCATCTCATTGAAATGGGATGGACGCTGCTCAACCAGGACTGTTGGAGAGCACTGTTGTCTTAATCCATCTCATTGAGGGCCTTCCTCTCTTCTGGTGGCCTCCAGGGACTAGTCCCTCCTGATGACTTGGCCACAGGAAGTGAGGCAAAGTCTTGCCCTCCTCGCTTTTAGGGAGCACCCTGCTTTTACTCCCTCCAAGCTACATCTACCATTCTGGTAGTTGATGACACACTCGGTGTTTCTTCCCCAACACCCCGTCTCATTGTTTCACAGCGCTCCGTTCTCTGGTCTTCCTTATTAAACACTGATCAACTTTCCCACGCATAAGAGGCAATTGAAGATCCCATGACTTGGGTCAGACGTGCCTGAGGCCAAAAAGCGACATCTTCACGTTCGAACCCTTTGGGGCTTTTTGCAGCACATTGGCCCAATGCAATCTGTCTTTCTCGACAGTTACTTCCCTGGGTGTCGATTGTGGATCCAAGTAAAATGAAGCCCCTGGTCTGTCAACTTCAGCCTCGTCTGTGTCTCGCGCTCTGACTGGTTGGCCCAGCTCTGGGGTTTTTGTTCTCTCTGTTCAGGTGGAACCCATACTGCAGGCCATATGTCGTCTTTGACCTTCATCAGCACCTCTTCACACACGTCATCTGCATGTCGCCAGTTGTTGGGCATTCCAATTGCGATGCCCCCATTCTCTACAGCCCAGTTTCTCAATGCATCTGCTTAGTAATTACATAAGTCTGAGGAAAAGTTGCAGTCTTAAAATGTAATAACATCTTTCTCAGATTTTTGGTGAGTAGGGCTATTTAAAAGAGCTGTTTTCACATACACGTGCTTGCTTATCAGAAGTTTGGCCAACTTGGTTCTTTGTGCGTTGGAGCTACCTGCATAAGAACGAAATGTTCTGCAATGTCTGTAAGCCAAGTAACACTGAGGTGGGTGGGCAGGCTGTGGGGTGGAAAGGGTCTTTTTTAGTGTATCCTAAAGGTTGAGATGGTCCATGCCAGCGTTAAAGTAGGACACTCCAGGGTGTTAGGGCTGCATGTAATCTCTAGATGTTTCAGAGAGAAGAACCCTCGTAAGCCTTGCCACGCAGGCGGATACTTTCAGAGACCCCCTGTGGTTTTCTGAGACTAGCTTTATGGGAGTAAAAAGCCCAGTCTTTCTCCCTCTGGGCTGCTGGTTGTTTTGAAGTGCCAACCAAGTAGTTCGCAGCCCAGTGGGTACCACTATGCCACCAGGGCTCCCTCATGATCATCCATTGAACTGCTGAATCTACACACTCTTTCTGACTACAGTGTTCTCATGTTCTACTCAAACGACTGGCTCTTGGTCTGAATTCTGGTTCCAAAGGAGCACAATGGTGTGTTCTGAAATTCCCATCCCTTGCAGTGTTAGCCATCATTTGTTTTGATCCCAAAGTCAATTGTCTTTGCAGCGTCTAGGAAACATCTTCCAGGTGTTCTGTGCTCTCAGCCAGGATCCCTCTGACATGAGCCGTGATAACCCTATTCATATATTCTCTCGTGAAACCGGCTGGATTTTTCTGGTAGTTAAATGTGGGGGACCCGGGTTCACTTCCCTACCAAGTACTCCTTGTACCCTGCTATCACCTTTCTGACAGGGGGTCTTTTGAGTTGCTATGATGCTGAACAGGTATCAGCAGAGCTTCTTGAAAGATGAACCAAAAACTCACTGCCATCAAATCAGTGCTGATTCATCTCGACCCCCTAGGAGTTTCTGAGGCTGTAACTGACAAGAGCAAGGCAGTTGGGGGAGGAAGCCTACTTCCCAAAAGCTCTACTTCCGAAAATCAGTTAACAATAATTCCTCTTGGTTACATTGCCCTTGATCAAGCCCTACCAGGCCTAAACCATTCTGACCATCGATTTTGGATCACTTGTTCCCTTGTCCCTGGGTTTGTGAATACCCCTTCCTTTCCCCTGCCCCCCCCCAAGTCCCCCGGAACCATCGGTCCCATTGTTTTCTCCTCCAGATTGTTTATCCCACCTATCTTATCTAGATAGACCTGCAGAGGTAATAATATGCACAAAACACAAGACAGAAAAAACAAAGCAATGAAAGAAAACAAAAATCAATGACACAAAAGAGATTGATAATAGTTCGAGGTCTATTTGTGGACCTTTAGGAGTGTTTTCCGGTTGAGTCTGATGGGGTGCCATGCCCTGGCCCCGAAGTCTATTTTTGGTACTCCCTAGGGACTTCCTTGCACTGTCCCCCTTGCTGTTCTGTTGCATGCCCTTAGTGTTTAGCCTTGGTGTGGGTGAAATTCCCACACTGTGTCTTCAGTGCTGTCCCCTGTAGGGCTATGGGTCACTGAGGGACGTCTTGTCTATAGGGGGTGGGGCATATGGTCCTCTGTGGATTGGCTGCTCTGAGCAGGGTATTCGTCCTCAAGGCTTGGTGGGCCAGGATGTGCTCCACTCTCTTCCTCCCCTGTCATTTGCTCCTGTGTGTTCTGATCAGACATGTCCCTCTCCCTCAGCTGTAGCTTCAGTGCTGCCTCTGAAGTAAATTCTTCTAGGGGGAGAAGGGGCTGTCTAAGTAGTTGGGATTGGGGCCGGCCCCTCAGACCTCTTTATTGGTTCCCTGCTTCATGCTGGTATGTTGCAATGAAGGCTGAGCATGATAATGGGATTAGAGGAAAGGAAATAGAAAAGAACTAGGAGGCAAAGGACATTTATAGAAGTCTAAATACAGGCATGTACATATGTAAATATATATATTATGATGGGGAAATAGATCTAGGTGCGTATATCTATAGGTTTAGTATTAAGGTAGCAGATAAACATTGGGCCTCTATTCAAGTGCTCCCTCAATGCAAGAATCCTTTGTTCTATTAAACTAGCCTTTCATGGTGCTCACCTTCCCAACAGGATCACGGAAGACAAATGTGTGCATAAGCAAATGTGGTGAAGAAAGCTGATGAAGCCTGGCTATCTTAAAGGCTTGAAGGTAAACAAGCAGCCATCTAGCTCAGAAGCAACAAAGCCCACATGGAAGAAGCACACCCGCCTGTGTGATTACGAGGTGTTGGGATCAGGTATCAGGCATCAAAGGACAAAAATAATATTATGAATGAGGGGGAGTGCGGAGTGGGGACCTAAAGCCCATCTGTAGGCAACTGGACATCTTACAGAAGGATCACAGAGGAGACAAGCCAGTCAATGCAGTATACCACTGATGAAACATACAACTTTCCTCTGCTTTAATGTTTTCCCCCCATCTTCCCACTATCATGATCCCAGTTCTACCTTCTAAATCCGGCTAGGCCAGAAGATATACACTGGTACAGATAGGAACAGGAAGCACAGGGAATCCAGGGCGGATGAACACTTCCGGACCAGTGGTGAGAGGAGATACCAGGAGGGTAGAGAGAAGGTGGGGTAGAAAGGGGGAACTGATTACAAAGATCTACATATAATCCCCTCCCTGGGGACAGACAACAGAAAAGTGGGTGAAAAGAAACATTGGACAGTGTAAGACATGAAAAAATAATTATAAATTATCAAGAGTTCTTGAGTGAGGGGTTATGGGGAGGGAGAGGGAAAATGAGGAGCCGGTACCAAGGGTTCAAGTAGAAAGCAAATGTTCTGAGAATGATGGCAGCAAATGCACAAATGTGCTTGACACAATGGATGCATGTATGGCTTGTGATAAGAGTTGTACGAGCCCCAATAAAATGATTTAAAACAGAAAACCCAAAGAGTAGTTACACCCTGATGCACACTGAGGCTCCACGAGTTGGAATTGACTCTCAACAATTGGTTATTAAGAAAGCTTACCTTTGGGTATGTTTTAATAAGTGATTCTAACTTCTGCCTGTGTAATTAATTTTTCCCCAAAAGCATGTTACATTGTAATAATAAAAAGGGTTTTTTATTATTAATTTTAAGTGAACATTTAAATAAAATTTTAAATGAACAACAATTTTAAAAATCAGTTAAAAAAAAACCTTGTGACTCTCCATGGCGCCTTCTGAGACCTGCCCCGGGGACGGCACAGGCTTGATTTTCCTGCGCGTGGATTGCTAAGAGATGGGGCTGGCTCCGTGGCAGCTAGCCACCAGCACAGAGAGCTGTGTAACTGATCGGAGGACAGTTCAAATAGGCCAAAGTAGGCAGCCCAGTCTGGTGTGGCATGCACACGCACTGATGCATTGCAGTGGAGACAGACTTGTGGAGCTGGAAGGAAGGAGAAGGAGGATCGGAGTCTCCGGCCCAAAGCAGGGCACCAGCTCCTTGAAGAGCGCCTGGCACATGCCCAGCGCTTCAGAGGCCACACCCACTTCCTCCTGGAGAGCTCTAGGCTAAACGTTGTCCCGAGGTTAGGGCCACAACTCTGAAGTCTAACTTCCTGGTCTCGACTTCATCTGCTCGATAAACAACAACCCCTAAGATGACATATTCTCCTACCGTTTTAGCATCTTTCTCAGGTTTTTGATGAGCTTGACTCAACATGACAGCTTTTTCCACATAAACTTGCCTGTTTACGAGGCGTTTGGCCAAAGCACGTTTAGTTCTTCATGACTTGGAACAATGTAACTGGGCAAGAACTAGGTCTTCTCCTGCCCTGTCTCCAGGGTCACGTGCTGAAGGGGACATGGTGGGTGGAAAAGAAATGGTAGTTCAAAAAGGTTTGCAAGTGTACCCCCAAAATGCAATGGCCCTTGCCAGTGCGGACATAAACACCCCTGCCTGTTAGGGCTGCGTGTGACCTTCAGCGGGTTCAGAGCGTAGAGTGCTCCAGCCCTGCCGGGCAGGCAGGCTCCTAGTGCCCATTATCATCCATGAGCTCATGCCGACCCATTGTGCACAGGCCAAAAGTCAAGTCATTGGAATAGAACAAGAGGGTCCAGCATGGGGTTTAAAGTCAGGAAAAGTGTGCACCAGGGCGCTATCCTTTCACCATATTAAATCTATGCGGAGCAGATAATCCAAGAAGCTAGAGTGAGCCGCATTTACAGGCTCAAGCCTCAATGGATTATTACTCCATGATGAAGGCAAGAGGAGAAAAGTACAGAGAAATTGGGTAACTTTACATGTACTTAGAAAAACAAACAAAGCAAATGCACTTATACTTTTCAATGGGGCACAGAGACCCGATTGAACATGCAAGAGAACACTGACCTTTTTACCAATGTCCCAGATACTCCTTAGCCCAGAGAGAAAACCCATGTCTTCCAATCACTGCACTGTATTGACTAGTCTGGGAGCCTGGGGCCAGGAGTGCTCACTTAGAGAAGGGCTCTAATACTGACTGGCCAGGCCCTGCTGGCCTGAGCCCTGCTGCACTGTGCTTCCAGGCTCAGCTTCCAACAAAGAGGCTGGTCAGCAGTTTGAATCCAGTGGCAGCTCCCCAGGAAAAGGATGTGGCATCTTGCTTCTTTCAAGATTCACAGCCTTGGAAAACCCTAGAGCAGTGGTTCTGAAAGTGGGTAATACCTCCCCTTGGGGCAGGGGTGGGGATGGAGGCACTGGGACAATCCAGCAGGACAGTAAAAGCTGATACCTACACTTTATCCTGCATGATGAGCTGGACAAGCTTTTCAGTGCCAGGGAGGGTTGAGTCATTTTTTCTCCCCTGAAAAAGGGATGGTGGCCCAAATCAGGAGGGGGGCGGGGGAGAAGACCCATGTTCTCCAAGGCCGTTTTATTCTGCCATGGAGGTAGGGTCATTGTAAGGAGGATTCACCTCAATGGCATCACGTGTACCATAGACCAGAGGAGGCTTGGTGGCTTCACAGCTGAGTTCTTTACTGTTCTCTCTTGAACAATACTTCTACTTTGTGTCCAGACTGTAAGTCATTGTGACGGCCACACAGATTCACAGATGATGATACAGTTTCTTAAAGGAATGGTTCGGTGCAGGTGATGAATGCTCAGGAGATTTCTCGCCAGGCAAGACATGTAGAGGTCCTTCTGGGGTGCTCGTAAATGCCCAAAGTGCCCCCCAGGCCACTGAAAACCTCAACCCAAGTGCATGCAGCTCAAACGCAAGGTCAGTGAGCATAACTGCTCAAGTTAAGTATCCAGAGGCTCTTCACTTCACACCAGCCTCCTGCCCCAAAGCACCCAGCTTCACTTGCTCCCGGGGTGTGGGGCCCATCACGCTGCTCCACGCTCTGGCTCCTGGTCCTGCTGCTGCTCCTCTGATGTGACAGCTGTCCTCTGGATCCAGGACTGATGCACTCTTGGTTCTTGCTGGCAGGTACGTCCCCAGCAGGATGGCAAGCCTATGAATCCTGTTAACAATTGCTCACAGGAGAATCCTCTCAGTGTCCTCCCCACTCCTTGCCCAGCTCATGCAGGAAAATGTTGATTGTGAGAGTTAGAGAGACATTGGCCAGAAGAGCTGGATGGAATAATTCACTGTCCATGCATGGACAGTCAAGGTAGTCAGTTCAAACCCACCCAGTTGTGCTGTGGGAGAAAAACCTGGCAGTAAAGACTACTGGAAGACTGCAAAGACTGCATAGACTACTACTGGAAAATCCTATTGACCGGTTGTACTGTAACATATGTTACTTTGTCACCTCATATACACGTGAACAGTAGAGATTGAATAATGAAGACCAAAGAAGACTCAATGCACTTGAATGATGGTAACGACAATAATATTGCAAGTACTGTGGGCTGGCCAAGAGAACACAGACATTGTTTGGGAGGCGGTATAGCTAGAATGCTGCTTAGAAGTGAGAACAGTAGGACTTCACCTCATGCCTTTGGACACGTTCTCAGGAAGGACTTCTCCCTGCCGTGGAGTCATTGCTGATTCATAGCAACCCCCGAGGTCTCTGCAACTGTCACTGTTTATGGGAGTAGAAAGCCCAGTCTCTTCCCCAGGAAGGACCAGCAGAGCATTATACTTGGTAAAGTAGAGGATCAGGGAGAAAGAGGAAGTCCCTCGACAAGGTGAATTAACACCGTGAAGGCAATCATAGGCTTAAACATAGCAATTGTGAGCACTGTGCAGGAGCAGACAGTGTTTCCTTCTGCTACAGGCAGGGGTCGATATTAGTCAGATCTGACTCAATAACACCCAACTGCAACAATCTAGATAGATCGTCGAGATCTTTGGTGTGGTTGGGCATCTTTTTCTCTGAGTCCATTGCTCACTGTAAAGCTCATGGCCTGGAGTCTCCCGATGTACAGTCATTTTCATAGGGCTGGAGGTCCACCTGGATAAGACCAAGAACAGACCCCCTTTCTGGTGGCCGAGTAGATGAATCATCTCAACCTGATAGGTCACGCCCCCACCCCCACCCCCCTACGGCTTAGCATTGGCCCCCGGCTCCTTTCCCTCTTTAGTCTCATAGGCTACTTCTAGAAGTGGCAGGGGCCTCCCGAGCAAAGTCAGTGGAGGTGACCATATAAAATATATTGCTCTTAAATACATGTGCAGGCCAAGCATATGTTCAGGTACCCCTCAAACCAGGCTTGGCCGTGATTGATGTATTGTCGGGACGGCATTCATCAAACCGCATCTCAAGTCTGGAAAGGCAGCGATAGGAAGCAGTTCTGGGGGGAAGCCACTTCTTTTTAAACATGACAAATTCTCATCTTGACCCTGGGATCACACAGGTGTCCAGGGCACTCAGTCAGAGGGAAGAACCCCATAATTACACATCCTTCAGAGAGCCCAAGGGCACCGGGTGACAATATGTCACGCTCCTGAAATGTATGCCTCTTGGCATTTGAAATATTCACCAGCGTGTCATTCACATGTAAATGGAGTGTAGAGAAATCGCCCAAAGGGCAAATGTGAAAGGCATCAGCACCTGTAAATATCTGGTTTGGGCTAGGACCTGCACTGGAGTATACTTCCTGCATGTGGCGGCAGAACTCCAAAGCGGGCCGCCAAAGATCCTGGTTGGAGGCTGGTGTGACCACCTTCCCCAGGGGGGTGGGGGGGGGTGTCACATCACACATCAATGTAACCACTGCTGGGAAGGCATTTTTCAGATGCAATTAAGGTTCTAAAGCAGTTGACCTTAAAATAGGGAAGTTATCCCACAGAGCAAATCTTATGAACCCATTCAATCTGTGTGTAGAAATCAAAGACCCAGAAAGCCAGAGATTAGAAGCATGGGGACCATGGGGGGGCGGGGGGGGGAGAGGTGGGGTTTCAATGCGTGGACATTCTTTTGCTGGCCTGGAAAAAGCTAATGTTTTATGATGTGTACTCCCCACGAGGGCCAAACATGATCTGCAAGGAAGTGCAGATCAAGTGTGATCCTCAGCTAGTAATGAGTTAAAGTATGTATTGCTCCCTTCCGCCTTAGCAACAATCATTGGAATTCTAACTAGGATACCTGTGGATGTAATCTTCTTTGAAAGGAAGGTCTTCCATGTTGTTTATTAGCTCATAACTAGGTAGGGCGGGAATGAAATCTAATCCCTTCTCAGTTACAAAAAAAAAAGCAGAGCAGACTAAACCCAGAGATCATCAAAGATGCCAGCCAAGAAACTAAGGACTACCCAGAAGTTATCTACAAGAAGCCCTGATGGCACTGTGGGTCAGGCATTGGCCTGCTAACCCCAGCGTAGGTGGTTCAAATCCACCGGCTGCTCCTAAGGAGAAAGATGAGACTGTTTTCTCCAATTACAGCCCAAAGTCCTGACATCCTTGATAGAGTCATTATGACATGGATGACCTAGTGGTTGCCGGAACCGACTGGACAGGAGCTAACAACATCATCCGTCAGAATTGACTCAGAGATTATGGGTTTGTTTTTTGTTGTTTACTTACGAGGAAGGAATTGACATAGCCAAGACGCTGATTTGGAGTTTCAGCCTCCAGAACAGTAAGAAAATAAACTTGTTGCTATTGTTGTTAGGTTGGTTCTGATTCATATCCACCCATGAACAACAGAATGAAGCACTGCCTGGTCCTGTGCCAACCTTGTCCAAGGCCTTCCTCTCCCCCTTTCTTTGCTGCCCCTCTACTTTACCAAGCATTATGTCCTTTCCCAGGGATTGGTCTCTCCTGACATGTCCAAAGTACATGGGACCAAGTCTTGTCATCCCTGCTGCTGCTTTTTTTTTTAAAATCGTTTTATTGGGGGCTCATACAACTCTTGTCTCAATCCATACATACATCAATTGTGTAAAGCACATTTGTACATTCATTACCTTCAACATTCTCAAAACATTTGCTCTCCACCTAAGCCCCTGGCATCAGTTCCACCTTTTCCCCCTTCCATCCCCACTCTCCCTTCCCTCATGAACCCTGGATAATTTATAAATTATTTTGTCATATCTTGCCTTGTCCGACGTCTACCCTCACCACTTTTCTGTTGTCTGTCCCCTAGGGAGGAGGTCACATGTAGATCCTTGTAATCGGTTCCCCCTTTCCAACCCACCCTCCCTCCACCCTACAAGTATCGCCACTCACACCAGTGGTCCTGAAGGGATCTGCCCTGGATTCCGTGTGTTTCCACTTCCTATCTATACAAGTGTACATCCTCTGGTCTACCCAGATTTGTAAGGTAGAATTAGAATCATGATAGGGGGGGAGGAGGAAGCGTTTAGGAACTAGAGGAAAGTTGTATATTTCATCATTGCTACATTGCACCCTGACTGGCTTGTCTTCTCTGGGACACCTTTCTGTGAGGGGATGTCCCGTGGCCTACAAATGGGCTTTGGGTCTCCACTCCACGCTGCCCCCATCATTCACTATGATAGATTTTTTGTTCTGATGATGCCTGATACCTGATCCCTTCAATACCTTGTGATTGCACAGGCTGGTGTACTTGTTCCATGTGGGCTTTGTTGCTTCTGAGCTATATGGCCACTTGTTTGCCTTCAAGCCTTTAAGGCCCCAGATGCTAGATCTTTTGATAGCCGGGCACCTTCAGCTTTCTTTGCCACATTTTCTTATGCACCCATTTGTCTTCAGCGATTGTATCAGGGAGGTGAGCACACAATGACATGATTTTTGTTCTTTGATGCCTGATAACTGATTCCTTCAGCACCTCGTGATCACACAGGCTGGTGTGCTTCTTCTATGTGAGATTTGTTGCTTCTGATCTAGATGGCTGATTGTTTGCCTTCAAGTCTTTAAGATCCCAGACAAAGCTATATCTTTTGATAGCCAGGCACCATCAGCTTTTTTCACCACATTTGCTTATGCACCCACTTTTTCTTAAGCAGTTGTGTCGGGAAGGTGAGCATCATAGAATGCCAATTTAATAGAAGAAAGCATTCTTGCATTGAGGGAGTACTTGAGTGGAGGCCCAATGTCCTTCTGCTACCTTAATACTAAACGTATAAATGTATGCACATAGATTGATTTCCCCCATCCTCATATATAAATATATTTACATATGCACATGCCTTTATTTAGACCTCTATAAATGCTCTTTGCCTCCTAGATCTTTCCTCTATTTCCTTTGACTTTCCTCTTGTCCCACTATCATGCTCAGTCTTCGTTTGCATTTCAGTAATTCCTCTTGGTTACATTACCCTTGATCATGCCCTATCAGGCCTCCTACACCCTCCTCACCACTGTTTTGGATCACTTGTTGTTCCCTTGTCCTTGGGTTGGTTAGCACCACTATCTTTCCCCCCACCTCGTCCTCTCCCATGTCCCCCCAGAACTGTTGGTCTCATTGTTTTCTCCTCCAGATTGTTCATCCAGCCTATCTTATTTAGACAGACCTGTACCATTCCTGCTTTCAAGGAGCCTTCTGGCTCATACTTCTTCCTAAAGAGACTTGTTTGTTGATTTGGCAGTCCATGGCACTTTCCATATTCTTCTCCGTCATTCAAATGCACTGAGTCTTTGCTGGTCTCCCTCATTCAAAGTCCGACGTGTGCCTGGGTACTGACCATGTTCTTGTGCACACTGACCATATTCACCAAGTTTGTAGCGGCTTGTACCTGAGAAGCGGACAGCTTAATCATGCTACATAGTCTGTACCTCATCTGGAAGCTCCTCTGAAATGGATTCACCTTGGGTGGCCCTTGTGGCATTGGAATACCAGCGACCTAACCTCCAGCCCCTTCACAGCTATCCACTTGTATGTCTGTCAGAGCAGCATGAGGGAGCAAAGACAACAGCTAGCCGCTAGAGGGGAAGAAGGGGCCCGGTCCTACAACTAGCAGCAGGAGTCTGCCAGCAGCCAGTGAGCCTGGAAGAGCCCCGATGACAATGAGACTTGCAGTCCAGCCAACACGGTGCCTTAGGCCCAGGAGCACCCTGAGCTAAGTGTCCCCGTCATGCCCTTCTGTACCTCTGGCCTCTAGGCATGGTGCAATAATGCTTTTGTGTTGTCTTAAGCTGCCAGGTTGTAGTACTATGTTACATTGTAACCACAACAAGAAAACAAAGCCAAGCCCACTGTCATGACGTTGTCAACTCCACCTTCAAGCAGCCCTTTACAGAGAGGCAGCACGAAAGAAGACCCTCATCAAGATGGACGGACACGATGGCTGCAACAGCGGGCTCAAGTGTAGGAACCATTGTGAAGATGGCACAAGAGCAGACAGTGCTTCCTTCCCTTGTGCGCACAGTCACTATGGGAGGGAACCTACTGCATGCCACCTAACAGCAGCCACCTCGAGGGCAGTGGTTCCCAACCTTCCCAATGCCGTGACCCTTCAATGCAGCTCCTCATGTGTGGTGACCCCCAACTATAACATTATTTTCATTGCCACTTCATCACTGTCATTTTGCTACTGTGGTGAATGGGGCAACCCTTGTGAAAGGGTCGTTCAACCCCCAAAGGGGTCACGACCCACAGGTTGAGAGCCACTGCTATGAGGTTTCTGCACTCGGAAAGCTTTAGGGGAGCAGAAAGCCTCAACTTTCCCCTGCACAGTGCCTGCTGGGTTTGAACCACTGATGGTGGGGTTAGCACTCTGGCATTTACTCAGCAGCACCATCAACAACCAGAAACCCAAGTAAGGAATTAGGAGTGTTCTGTGTATCTCTGACGGACCAGGACCTACCAGACCAATACTCCGCCCCATTCTGGCTACTCAGGAAATAGCATTTTCTTACTTGGCTGCCTCCCGTTGTTTTTTTCCTGCAGGTTTAATAAGAGGTTTGTTTGTTTTTCTCTTCAGCTGCACACACGAAAGCCTGTCTGCTAAGGGCAACGCAGGCATACCCTGTTCTGTGCTTTGCTGGATCACACTTTGCAAACAGCACGCCTCTTAGACATTGAAGGCTTGTGGCCCCCTGCCTTGCCTAGCAGGTCTACCAGCACATTTGTCCCTTACAGCAAGTGCGCACGTTGCATCTCACTCACATTTTGGGGTTATTCTCACTACATTTCCAACCAGTCCATCATGCTGTTGCACATGTAATAGACTACAGTGAAGCAAGTATAACATTCATATGTGCTGGGAAAGCAAAAGATTCGTATAATCCACTTGTCTGCAGTAGTTCCTCACTGGGGCAGTCTGAACCCTAGCTTGCACTAGCTCTGTGACATGCCTCTGACAAGCAACAGTTACAGAATCATTTTCATACGTCTGCCAAGGTGTTGCGGTGGGACCGATGGAGATGTGTTTAGCTACTAACCGCGAGTTTAGCAGTTGGATTACTCCTAGAGGCATCGCAGAGGAAAGGCCGGGCAATCCAGTAATGAAAAAGCGGCACTGATTGCCTTCAAACAAGCAGCCATCTCAGTGAGGCATCAACAAAGCCCATGCGGAAGAAGCACACCAGTGTGTGTGATCCCCGGATTGTCAGCAATGAAATGTGATTCAAAGGAGGGAACAGTATCAGGGCTTACATTGTGAAAACGTGGTTTATGGATAACCATGGAAGGCCGAAATCCTTTTGTGGGGCCCCCCACTGGAGTTCCCTCTACGGTGAACCCCTTCCGACCCTAGTTGAGGGCTGAGACTGTCCTTGCTCTCCGATAGAAAACTCTGCGCTTCCTTTATAATGGACAATCCTATCAGTACATCCTCCTTTATCTCTCCCACTGGATCTCCCATTTTGATAGTTTCAGTTTTTGATATTTTCTGCTGCTTCTTTTAAAAATCTCTTTTATTTTTTAAACACTTTTTGGGTATATAATTCACAAATGATACTCTTGAATAGTTCAATCATATTAAGAAGCGTTGTACAATCTTCATGACAATCTATTTTAGAATATGCTCTTTTTTTTTTTTTTTTTTTTTAAACATTTTATTAGGGGCTCATACAACACTTATCACAATCCATACATAGACATACATCAATTGTATAAAGCACATCTGTACATATTTTGCCCTAATCATTTTCTTTTTTTTTTTTCTTTTACATTTTATTAGGGACTCCAACAACTCTTACCACAATCCATACATATACATACATCAATTGTACAAAGCACACCCATACACTCCCTGTCCCAATCACTCTCAAGGCATTTGCTCTTCACCTAAGCCCCTTGCATCAGGTCCTCCTTTTTTTCCCCCCCTCCCTCCCTTTTCCCCCCTCCCACATATGCCCTTGGTAATTTATACCTCGTTATTTTGTCATATCTTGCCCTATTCGGGGTCTCCCTTCCCCCCTTCTCTGCTGTCCCTCTCCCAGGGAAGAGGTCACATGTGGCTCCTTGTAATCAGTTTCCCCTTTCCAACCCACTCACAGAATATGCTCTTTGTTCGATACCCATCGTTACTAACTCCCGATTTCCATGCCTCTCCGAGGGACCGTTCATCCAGCCTCTGTAGGACTTCCTATCCAGGAATTCATATGCAGAAAAACACTTACAAAGGAAACCGACCTAAAACCTAACAACAACAACAAAGTAAAACAGAGAGAAACCCCAACTGAAAAGAAAGCAGAAAATATTAAAAACCAGAGAAGTTTAAAATGGATCAAAAGGAAGATCAAATGATGAAGTGCAAATTTTAACATAAGCATATCTGAAATAATCCACTTTCTAATGCATTCTGCATGGGAGCTATTCTGTACCTAATCTATGGACAGAGGGGCTTCTCCCTGAGGTTTTAAAATGTTTTGTCTAGACATTGCCGGGTTTTTCTGTTTAATTGCTTTAGATGATTTTGGATGATTGCATTTTGTATGATTTTCTGTAGAAGAAATCCAGTCCAGGTAGATCTTTAGAGACACTATCTGGATTAATCCTCTCCTAGGGGCATGGCAGTGGAGGATGGGAGGCGGGGGAATGAGGCGCTAACAACAAAAAGTACAAAAAGAAAATGTTCTGAAATTGATTGTGGTGACGATCGCCCACATCTTCTTAATGTGATCGAAGGATGAATTGTAGGACACATGAAGTGCAAGCCAATGAAATGACTTTCAACAAGATCGACTAGAAGGGAACCAAGCGGCTGTTAAGAGCAGCTCTGCTCAGACACCCCATGGGTCTCCGTGAGTTGGAATGGCAATGCATTGGTGTGGGGCTTGTTTTGTTTTATTGACAAGCATTATGCTAACTGCTCTATGGCCCCAAACCAAACCCACTTCCAGGGAGTCAGTGCTGACTCCTAGTGATGCCCTGTGCGTTTCTGAGACTGTAACTGTTTAAGGGAGTAAAAAGCCCAGTCTTTCTCCCTCGGGGCTACTGGTGGTTTTGAACTGCCGACCCTGTGATCACAGCCCAGCTGTAACCACTGCACCACCAGGGCTTTTTACGCAGCCCTCATTTAACCCTCTTAGCAACCCTGTCTTACAGATGGCATCATTAAGGCCTGGCAGTTAAGACTTTGCTCCAGGTGCCATGTGATGAAGCAGTGCTGGCTTGGCGTGGACCACTGACCTGGAATCGAGGCTGTCACGTCCTCTCCTTGACATCCATTAACAGAATGTCTAGGCCTCAAAATTAGAAAGTGTTCAGTCTAATATTACATTTTCCTTGGGGTGGCCCTTAATTTAAGATCCGCCATTAATCTCTTGGTCTCCTCTTCTTTATAATTGAAATTATGTCACTTATCACTGGGACAGCCAGCTGCTCATTAATCCAGGGCAAGACAGTCTCCCCTCCCCGGTTAGGCTCACCCTCTTCCATGACTTTAACCCATTTTCCAACACAAACTTGAAGCACGTTCCCAACCCCAGCAGGGCATCTCCACTAGGACATAGTATTCCAACATCTCCCAAAGGGTTCAAGTTTCCTCCACCGGCTCCTACTACCCTGCTTCCCATCTCTGTTTATTGCATTGGCATCTCTTCAGATGAGAAAACATGGCAATTCCTATGATTATCTCCTTCCTCTCATTCTTGGCATCTGATCTATTGTGAAGCCTGGTTAGTTTAACCTTCTAGCCACATCCATCAACAGCTATTGTTTTGGGTCGACCATCAACAGTTCTCATGTCATTGATGGTAATTTCTATTTATAATAATAGCAATGTATAGTAATAGTAATGTAATAGTAATGTATGGTAATTATAGATACCTGTCAGAGATGTCTCTCATAGATATCATAAATCTCTGGTGGTTCTGTGGGTTACACACTGGTCTGCTAATGGCAAGGTCGGTAGTTTGAACCCACCAGAAACTTCAAGGGTAAGAGATGAGGTTTTCTGCTCCCATAAAGATTTACAGCATCAGAAATCCAGTTCTACCTTGTCCTATAGGGTTTCTATGAGTCAGAATCAACTCAGTGGCAACGAGATCATAGACTCCTAGGAGCCTTGGTGGCGCTGTGGGTGAGGCATGGTTGGGCTGCTCGCCCTCAGGTAGGCGTTCAAACCTACCAGCTGTTGTGTGGAAAAGGAGAAGACAGTCTCTGCTCCCGTAAAGATTGGGGCCTCACAACCCCACGTAAAGTGACGATTGTTGAGCACCACCTCAATAACTGTGCGTGCTCGGTTTCGACTACGTTCTAAGGAGTCCTGGGCTGCAGTGAGAAAGCTCTGGGCTCCGAACTGGAAACCGAGCACTTATTTCAAGCCCACCTACTTCTCCGCAAAAGAAAGAGACTTCAGTAAAGTTTCTCAAACTCACTGCCATTGGCTGAGGCTGACTCATAGCACCCCTATTGGGCAGGATAGAATCGCCCCTGTAAATTGATTCTTTTGGGAGTAGAAAACCCTGTCTTTCTCCAGAGGAGCAGCTGGTGGGTTCAAACTGCTGACCTTGGAGTTAGCAGCAGAATGTGTAACCACTCCACCACCAGGGCCCCTTCAGTAAAGATGACAGCCTTGTAACCCCTACCGGGCAGGTCGACTCTGTTCGATTGGGTTCCTATGAGTTGAAACCCCCGCAAGCAGCAGGTTTGGGTTTGGGGTAGAAATTTGTTTATAATAGATATGGCATCGTGTCTTTGCTTCTAAGACTCTTTCTCACCTGCTCTCCACAATGTAGCGAGAACTTTAAAACACTTGTTTAAAACCTTCCAGCAACCCTGATGCGAATGCGAGAGATTCCAGATGTCTTACAGGGAGCAAAGTGTCTTTCCTTCGTTCACCTTCCCCGTCTTTCTTCCTTCTTCCATTTCTCCATCGCATCTTCCATCCGCACACCCCATGCTCCAGCCCACTCTCCTTTACAAAGCCATCTTCGAGACCTTTGCACATTCTGATACTTCTGTGTAAAACACCCTCCCATCTCTTCTCCCTCTTGAGAAATCCTTCCTGTCCCTTTAGACCCAGTCCAAGTCTCCTCTGCTGTGATGCCTTCCCCCCCAAAGCCTCCCTTTGGTAACTTTTCAGGCTGACCAGCCTTTGCACTTGGTACAGACTTCGAGTGCTACACTTGAAAGACTGTCTGGTCACTTTTATCTGCCCTCCTGCACCTTCCAGGACACCACAAGAAGAAGACAGTGCTCTGTCATGTTGGCCGTGTTTCTGCTCCCATTCATTTCAAGAACATGGTGGGTGTTTAATGAATACTTCATGAATGAATGACTGAAGGACTGAAGAAATGAAGGAGAAAAGAAAGGGAATGTGTGTGTTCCAGTTGACAATTTCCTTATGTCTGAAAAACCAAACTCACAGCCAGCAAGTCAATGCCTACTCTTGTCAAGAGTTTTAGCCTCAGAAACTCACAAGGGCGGTTCATCATGTCTAAATGCTTCTTAACAAAGGTCCCTCTACTCCCCCATCCCCTACCCCCATCACCAGTATCAGCAGCAGCGGCAGCATCTAAGAACTCAGTAGGAATGCACATTCTCAGCCACCTACCAGACCTTCTGCAGAATCAGAAGCATGGGGGTGAGGTGGGGGCGGGGGTGGCTCCCAACAAGCTGTATTTTTATAAGTCTTCCAGGTGATTCTGATGAATGGATAAGATTGGAAACCAGTGTAACTGAGACTGGTGGACCGTAGTCCACCAGATCTCAGGTGTCATCTAGTGAGAAGAACATAACATTGGAAGAATGTAACATTAGAAGTCATGAGCCTGAGAATCTAATTCAAGTATTCTACCAACCCCAACATCATACTATGTGGCCAGTGGGCCGATGCTTATTCGACAATGTCACTAGGGCTCCTTCAAAATCCTTCTATGTACTTGGGAAAGTCACTTAACCCTTTTAGAACTTAAATGGACCCTCTGTTAAGTCAGAAGACCACCCAGGTCATTTCTAAATTCTTTTCAGCACTAGGCCTCTCTCTTCTCCATTGAGAGCATTTGGGCCCATGTGATGAGTAGCAATAGCCCATCATTTTCCCAGAGCCCTGGTGGCAGAGTACTTATACATTCAGCTGCTAACTGCAAGGTCAGTGGTTCAAAACTAGCATCTCTCCTAGGGAAAAAGTTGGGGTTTTCTATTCTTGTAAAGAGTTTCAGTCTCAGAAACCCACAGAGGCAGGTCCACCCAGTCCTATAGTGTCACTATGAGTTGGCAGTGACTCAGTAGCAGTGACTTTGGTTTTGCTGGAAGTTTTATGGAAGCAGCTCTCCAGGTCTTCACTCACTCAGAGCTGCTGAGTGGGCTTGACCCATTAACCTTTCAGTTAGTAACTATTTGTTCCTCCAGGCTTCCTTCTCTTCCCAAAATATTTCATAAAGGAGATGGACTCTTCTTGGTTCCAAGGGCAGAGTGGTGCGAACTGAGAGAGAGAGAGAGAGAGAGAGAGAGAGAGAGAGAGAGAGAGAGAGAGAGAGAGAGAGAGAGAGAGAGAAAACAGCATTCACCGCAGTCATTGAGCAGAGCTGCCAGGTAAGTTTAGATGATGTATCAGTCAAGTCCACTCCCTGACATCTTGCACCCACAAATGTAGGGTTTGTCACAGAAATTTAACAATTTCTCACCCCAATCATACATTTATTTCACATCAACTTGGTAAACAGAATGAAGGGGTGGTGTCTAACCTGTCAATCAGATCACAGCCTCTCCTCTTCCCCTGCGGCAGGGCACATTCCATGTGTCTGTTTCACCTTCCTGTTGACAAGCCACATGCAGCCTTGATGATGGCAGCCAGAGCCCTGGAGATGCTTCCACTACCATTGGATCTACAGGACTTTCCACCCACCAGCCTGTGATCTTCCTATATTTGGCATCATTGCATGAGCTGCGTGAGTCTGAAGAGGAATTTATGGGCTAATATCAAACTTCTGGAATGGATCTGGACTGGGCTGGGATGTTTTATTGATGCAGAGTTGCTTCTTGATATAAAGTGTTCTCTTATACATATATGAGTGTCCATGGATTCGTTTCTGTAGCCGACACGGTCTAATACACTGGCCAACCATATAATTCTACTGGGGATGGACAGGGTTCTTTCTGACCTCTGGCTGATGAGATCATGCCCTAAAACATCAAGTATGATCACCATCCATCTCCTAGCTTCCTAGACCTTCCAGGCATTGGTAGAAATGGGATTGGTGGAGGCAGTGGTGGAGGTGGAAATGTTGAAGGTGGTGAGTGTAGATGGGGAGGTAGGAGTGGCAGTGGTGGAGGTGGTGATAGTGATGAGGTGGTGGAGATGGTAGTGACAATGATTGTGGACGTGGTGATAGTGATGCTGGAGGTAGAGGTCATCATGCTGGGGGGTGGGGGTGTGAAGGTGGTAGTGGCAATAGAGGTGGCAGAGGTAGAGATGGTGGTTACATTGGTGATGTGTGTGTGTGTGTGTGTGTGTGTGCATGTGTTCCCTTTCTGGTTCCCAAGATTGCAGGCAGGAGAATCTCTCCTTCAATTTCAGTCTCCATAATACTGGTTTATTGAGGTGAATTAAATTAAACACTTTATGTTATGTAGGTTGTGTCTAGAATAACAATAACCTTTCGCAAAGGAAAAGGCTCTCTCAGTGAGTGTAGGCCAAGCAGACCACTAGAAAGACACACAGCCTGTGCCTGCAGGAATCAGGAAAGAAACATTTCCATAAAAGAATGTCCACCCATGTCTTTGCTTGTGCTTCTATAGCAGAAACACCATAAGTAGGTGACTCTATATGTTTTTATTATTTTAAAAACAAGTTTCATTGATATTAAACTCACATTAAACGGAACGCATCCCTTGAAGTATGCAGTCCAATAATTTTGAGTGTATTCCCAAAAGCTTACAACCACAATCTAATATTAAGATATTTTTGTCATTCCCAAAAGAAACCCTGCATTCATTAGAAATAATCCTTCCTGCTCAGTGAAACCTCCAGTCTGATTTTCTTTTATTAGTTTATTCCCCCACCCCCAAATTTAAAGAGATCATTTATTAAGTCTTACGTGGAACAAAGGTAGGATGACTACAGAGACATAGTATCTGTATGAGGCAGACCATTAGCCTGAGGTCCTAATGGTACACAAGGGTTTTCTGAGACACGGAGCTTTATAAAGGACATGGGAGGTCAAAGAAAACTGTCACAAAAATGTGGTTGGTGGCAGATCAGTATATCCAGTCCCCAAAAGAATTCCCCCATTGGGATTGGGAACCATAGTTGGGGCATTCCCCCATTGGGATCGGGAACCATCGTTGGGACAAGTACATCATGTTAGAGGAGTTCCTGGTCCAGGGGCTTCCCTAAAGCATGGCTCCTGATTATGAGATCACGTAGGTGACTTTAGGGAACAATTTATTTTTACCCAGTTTTCAGGAGTCAGAGTATGAATGTGGAGTGTGGTTCTAGGGAGTGGGCCTTCGTCGTCTAGTTCAGCTTCTCGTAGATAATACCAGGCACCCTTAGGGTTTGGGGGCTTGTGAGGCTTGCTGGTCCTCAGTTGTCATCAGATATACGCTGCCTTCACCTGGTGGTGTTTGTCTCCATGTCTATGCAGAGTGATGAGGTTTGGGGCCCACCCTACACTAATGTGGCCTCATTAATATATCAAAGGATGCCTTATGAGGGGGTACCTAGAAAAAACCTGGGGAAAAGCTCTGCTGAGAGGAGCTGTGGGAGTAAGCATTTTTCATAGCAGGGGAGCATTCAGCAACTCACCCTTAGGCAGTGCACTTAGGAAGTGCACCTAGGAAGATTCTCGGCGGTCAGTGAATTTTTCATAAGAGAAGTTTCGCTCTAATCTTGTTTTTTGTGATGGCTGATTAAAAAAAACAGCTTGCGTCTATTACATTTTGTTTCCTGCTCAGGAAAAATGGCGCAGAGACTGTTGTGATGATGTTGAACACACGGTCAAGGACAGTACTATGGAAAAAACTCAAGTGTACGCGTGGTTTTCCTGTTTCAAAAGGATGAAATGTCGATCGATGGCAAACATCGTTCTGAACATCTGCAAACTTCCAAAACCGACGAAAATGTCAGCAAAATGTGTGCCCTTGCGCTCAAAGACCAATGTTGGACCATTGAAGAGATGGGAAAGTTATCTGAGCTATCTTGGAGCTTGGTTCAGTGAATTTTAATGGAAGATTTGGGAATGAGAAGGGTTACTGAGAAATCTGTGGCTCAAGTTCTGACTGACCAGGAAAAAGAGGGTCGAGTGGAAACAGGCTGTGCTTTGAAAGAACAGCTCTGAAGTGACCCAGACTTTTTTTCCCCATGATGAGACATGGTACTATTCTTAGGACCCCGAAAGTAAATATCAATCAAGCCAGTGGAAGACGCCGTCATCACCTCACCCCCACACCCCGAAAAAGCTCATCACGTGAAATCAAAGATCAAGACGATGCTCATTTGTTTTTTTGATGTGAGGAGGATAGTGCATTTGGAATTTGTTCTACCAGGTCATACTGTTCATCAAGTTGTTTATTTAGAGGTTCTGAAAAGATGGCATAGCAGTGTGTGCCTGATTTGTGGCAAACAGGGGGATGGCTTTGCCACCCCGACAATGCACCTGCGCACACAGCCATGTCAGTGTGCCAGTTTTGGGCAAAACCCAGCAGGCCTCTCTTGCCCCGTGTATGTGACCTCATTCCACACAACTTCTTTGTGTTTCTGCAAAGGAAGAGGGATACAAAAGGACAGCGATTTGATGACGAAGAGGTGAAGAAAAGAGCTAGGGAGGTGCTATCTGTCAGCCATTCAAACAGATGAATTTGAAAACTGTTTCCCAGAATGGAATCACATACTTGATAAATGTATTAAGTGTAATGGAGAGTACTGTGAAGGCGATAAGTTTGTTTTGTAAAAAAAAAAAATTAAATACTTAGCTTTAGAAATAATTCCTTTTTTTGGAGGATATTCCTTTGAATTCACACAGGAGAGTACATACACAGGTATACGGATTAGTATTCTAGCAATCCAATCCCCAACAGCCTACATGTGAGGCTCTGTAACACAGCGGGGCCCACAGGGGAGGGCATTACTCTGCTGGGCAGCTACATGATGAGCCACGCAGCCTGCACTTGGCGGACCAGTACAGTCTCAGTCCTATATCTGGGCACGTTATCACTGAAAAGGGTTGAATTGCTAGATCAAACTTGATGCTGTTTTCTTCTGCGTAGTTACAGCCTCAGTTTCTCCGGTGTACTTCTCAGACCAATTAAGAGCCCATCCACAAACATGGACAAGCCCTTGCTCTATGCCAGGGACTCTGCTTGCTACAGTAGAGATATTGCAGGATTCCCAAAATATTTCAAGATGCTGATGGTCTAGTGCAGAAGGCAGACACTTGGCTACTTGCTGAAAGACCAGAGGTCTGAGTCTACCCACAGAAGAAAGGCTAGATGAATGACTTCTTAACAAATCCACTAAAAAAAATCTGCTTTTGAAAACTCTGAGGGGCACAGGCCTACTGTGATGTACCCGATGTCACCATGGGCTGTGATTGGATCCACGCAACGGGTTCATGCAAAACCCAGGAGAAGGACAGTTTAGCTCGTAACCAGGCTCTGACATCTTTCATAGAACTAGGGGGCCTGCTCAGTGGCGGGACAGACCTAGGATCTGCGTGCCCAGCCACCAGAGGAGGAAGGGAGCAGACACATGTCAAGAGGGGGGCTCCTGCCACTCATACTCCAGCCATGTCATCCGACAGAACTTCTGAGAGGGAATTCTCTCAGCTCCTTGGGTGGTTTTAAGTAGTGAGCTGAGCAGCCATGCTTCAAGTGGGTGACAGAGAATTCCAAGATGCCTGTCAAAACCCCTGACAAGTGAAAGACAGGGGAACCAGGGGGAGGCCGCCTCCCTCCTAGCCAGCCTGCGAACACCTGTTACTGACGGAGCAAGCTGAGAGACGCGTTTGGCACGTGTTGGTGGCGCCCGTCGCTCAGCACCTTCTCCCGGCTCAGTGAGCACGCGGTCCTCTCCCTGTGGCCTCAACTGCACGCACACATTTCCATCTCCTGGACTGCGTAGTCAGAGGAAGTTAGAGGGGCCAAACTCAGTCCACTCCTTGGGCAGGTTTTACCATGACTGGCAAACAAAAATGCTGGCAACTTCCTCGTTAGAAGAGTACAATCCTACTAACTCCCTTTGTGGAGAGGTTTTCAATGAACCTCTCGGGCTTCATATCAGCAGTGACCAGTCCCTGGAAAAGAGCATCGCTCTGAGTACAGTAGAGGGGCACTAATGAACGAGGAAGCCCCAATGACATGGAGTGGCTGCCACACAGAGGTACTTGACCATTGCAATGACTACGAGGACGATGCAGGACCAGGCCGTGGCTCACTGTAGCATATGGAGTTGCTAAGAGCCAGAACCAACTTGGTGGCACCTAACTACTAAAACTCATCACATTTAGTCCCACGGGTCTCCACAGCAACCCAGGTGTGGGCAGGGCCTCACCTAGAGTGCCCATAGCACTGATGGAGAAATGGAGGGATTGTCTGACTCGGTGAATGTGGCATCACAAAGGAAATTCCGTATTTGCTCTCTTGCACGCTGGTCTTTTGACTTGCTTGCAGTTCAGCTGTGCCACACTGTTTCTTAGTGAATAGGAGATGCTGGCTGTCTTAGGCTGGGTTGTCTCGAGAAACAAACCCAGGGACACTCATCTAGGTATAAGAAAGACCTTTATCTCAAGAAGTAATTAAATCTCAATCACGCCTGCCAGCCCAGTCCAACTCAAGCCCACAAGTCCAATGCTAGTCCTCAGGTCTGCCTTCATTGTTGCATAGTCACACACCAGAGATGCGGAAGGGCCAACCGGGAAGCAGGAAGAGCCCACGGCTCCCAGGCCAGTGGTAACAGGGTGGGCACCGATGGCTCTCAGGGTCGGCAACAGAGTCCCAGCAAGCAAGAAGCAAAGTTGCTGAGAAAGCAGTCCCCAGAGTCCTTAGATCACAGACAAAAGACGTAGGACATCAAGAAAGTATCATCAGGCTGTGACTTGGTTACAGGCTTGACTCCACCCCCAGGCAGGAGCCTCTAGTTGACATAATCCCTAACTAGCACACCTGTATTCAAGGCCCGCCTTCTGCAGAGGAGACAGTTTTAGGCAGGGCTTCTCCTGACAGCTGCATAGGTAGGCTGCTGAAATTTCCATACTCGCAGGGTCCTGCTCCTGGTGGGCAACTCTCTCTCTCTCTCTCTCTCTCTCTCTCTCTCTCTCTCTCTCTCTCTCTCTCTCTCCAAAGCAAGCGCCTCAGCCCTGCCCAAGGCTCAGAGTCTGTAGAGACCAATGCAGGTGAAAGGTGCACTGTCGGAATCAGCCAGTGTCTGAACAGGTCACCCTCTCTCATCCTCAGCTTGCTAGCGTATAAGGTGGGAATCGCCGCACCCTCTGTGCCTTGCTTCAGAGGGGTCTGAAGGTGTGTTTCATGGTGGAGACTTACTTCTTCGTCTTGTTGGCTGCCGTCCAGTTGCTTCCAACCCATGTCATCCCCGTGTCCCAGAATGAAGCCTGGTCGGGTTTTGTGTCATCTTTACCGTCAACAGAATGCCAAAGCCCATCGTGGGCCGGTGTCTGTTTAATGCCTCCCAACATAGGAGGCTCATGTGCTCACACTCTATTGGCCAGTCTTCTGTTAGAATCCACTGGGGCTTCAATGACTAATTTGCCAAGGCGGGTGGTCAAAGTTTTCTTCTTAGACTGACTTTATTGGGAAGGTCCTCAGACACGAAGCCATCCTGCCGGACCCTGCTGCTGTGGAGAGTCTGACATGCGCATGGTTTCCAGCATCAAAGACACCTAAGCTAACACAGACTGAAAAAAAATGACAGGGAGGTGATAGGTGACGTACTAAGACAACTACCTCTGCTTCGACTACGCTCATTCTGACGCATTGCAGCCTTGTACGACAGTCACGGGGTTTCTGAGACAGTAACTCTTTGTGAGAAAAGTCCGTCTCATCTTTGTCCCACCAAGCAGCTGGTGGGTTTGAACTGGAAATGTTGTGGTTAGTGACCCAGTGTTTAACCCCCTGTGCCAGGAGGGCATCAATAGAACTGCTTTGAGTGGTCACACGGGGTGTCACCCACCACCTCCTGTCAGCAGAGGGCGGTTTCTAGTCAGGTTTTGGAGGGGCCAGGGGTCCTGGGTCTGTGGATTTGGGGAGTTGGGGCCACACCACACATCCCAGACAGCATATAGAAAAATGGAGACCGGCTCCACTGGCCAAGACACCTTACCACTTGCCTCTCCCCAGCCCAAGGTGTTGCGGCTTTGTTTTGCTTTTCACTTGAAAATAGTTCACTCGGTTGGAAATGCAACTTAAAAATAAACAGCAAATGAAAAGAGAGAGAAAGGACAAACTTTATCCAGGAAAAAAAACAAAACGAAAAAGAAAAAGTTTTCTTCTGTGGGGGCTCCAGAGTTGGCATTCGGAACGTGCCAGCTGCTGGTTTGTTTTCTTATTACTTGGTTTAAATATATCTCTGACTGCAGCGGGCGGAGGAGGGCAACTGACAGCCGCGCCGGCACCCAGGGACAAGCGGTGCTCCCTCCACCAGGTGGACCGCGCGCCCCCTGCGCCCCCTGGGGCCCCCTGCTGCACCCAGGGACTGCCTGGAGGGCTGCCCCTGCCACCCCTCAGGCAGAGTGGGTTCCCTGCTGCAAAGCCTGTGCTGCCCAACTTCCGGCTTCTCTACGCCACCCCCTAAGACAGAGAGATAAGCGTGTGAGTTGCTGAAACCACACCGCACCCTGCCTGTGCAGTCCGCCCTTGCACCTGACTCACCGATCCCAGGCACCACGGGACAAACCCCTGCGCGTCCGCCCCATCCTCAAGTTGTTCTTATGTGGGAATCCACGGCTGCAGCCACTCTCAATCCACTTTCACTTTTGGAAAAACCCTGACCCTTGAATGGGTCGTGATTTCGTGGGACTTGCCTTCCAGCATATAATCATGTAAAACCAGACGTGTAGCTTTGAGTCCTGCAAACCAGAGGTTAGACTATCTTCCTGCTAGGCTATTCTCTAATGGTACTCTGACCTGCAGGTTGAGACAAGGAAGCCCGTTCACAAGATTCTGTTCAGAGGCTGGGCTGTGATGGGGGACAGCCACCGTTCCCCAACTCTTGGAGTCAAATGGAACAATTATTCCACCTGGGCTGGGCTGGCCCATCTGTATTCCAGGCGCTCTGCAGTGTCGTTTTACTTGCTCTGACGTCACACGTGGTCCTGACCCCAGTGAACACCGCTATCTTCACCTCTGGAACTGGGCCTTCTCCCAGGGACCGGTCTGCAAAGGCAGTGCAGCTAATGGCTGTATCATCGTTTAATTGAAATACAAATAGCATGCTAAGTTGGAGGCTATTCTTTCATCATGCAGAAAATCCTGCTGATGTTCCAAACGTACTCTGGTTGTTGGCTGCCATTGAGTCAGGTCTGACTCAAAGTGACCCATGAATGAAACACCGCAGGGCCCTGCGCCGTCTTCTCACTGTTCTTAGGGCTGAGCGCATGGAGGGCCTTCCTCTCTCTCGCTGCCCCTCCACTTTGCCATCTGCTTTGGAAGAAGGACAGCCAGAGTGCTCGAGAGGGCACAATGGTGAGCTCTGGACATGTTGGGGAGACCACTTCCTGGGGAAGGATATCATATTTGGTAAAGAGATAGAGAAATAAGCATGGATTTCCATAGTGGCTTCAATAATTTATTCAAACATAACCATCGTGAGGATGGAGCAGGACTCGACAATGTTTCATTCCACTGTGCATTGGGTTGCTATGAGTCAGAATCGATTTGATGGCACCTAACAACAACTAATAATAATAATATTTTACTGTGCACAGTATCTCTCTCCGGGGACTGGTTCCTTCTGGTAATATAGCCAAAGTCTCCCTGTTACACTCTCTAAGTACAGGATTCTGGATGTACTTCTTCCAAGACAGATTTGTTAGTTCTTTTGGCAGTCCATAATGTGTTCACTAATCTTTGCTGACACCATAGTTCAAGTGCATCAATTTCTATTTGGTCTTCCCTATTCAATTCTATGTCCAACTTTCACATGGAAAGTCTCCTTTTTGTAGTCAGTATTTCCTCCTATTGAACCTAGCTTTTCCTTATTCTCTTGAAATCTATGTTATTGTTGTGACCCTATGTAGTGACCACAACAGACTGGTTCCATTAGATCATTAAACCTCCTTTCTCCTTTATAGCAGCGGGGTAGCTTTTTCACTGGCTAACCTTTCAGCTAGCTGGCAGCCAAACAATCATTATTCTCCTAGGGCTCTCTCCTCTATCTATCTATCTATCTATCTATCTATCTATCTATCTATCTATCTATCTATCTATCTATCTACCTATCTATCTATCATCTAGTCCTGATGGTTACAAGTTGGGCTGCCATCTGCATGGTTGGCACTTTGAAACCACCAGCAATTCCACAGGAGAAAGACTGGTCTTTTTTACTCCCGGAAATAGTTAGTTTTAGGAACCCCACACCCAATCAAACCTCAAGATGAATCAAAAAGTACACAAGGGACCCATCTTCACAGATGCTCTTGAAGAACCCAGGATGGCCTTAGAGGCTTATTATGAAGAAATGCTATGAAAATTAAGGCCTACGTTGGTGAGGAAAATAAATCACAGAATTGCAACAAGGAATTTCCTCCCAAGATGATACTGCACTGTGGCTGTAAGGTCTGTCCATGGAGAATTTCAATGGGAAACCTTCTGGAGCCCGGGTCTTGCCCCTTCAGATTTCTTTAGGCTCCCCAAACTTGAAGAACATGGAAAGGTGCACATGTGGAGTCCCTTGAAGATGCCCCAGATGATGTTGTGAGGTGGAGTAAGTTGAAGAGTGCAGGAGCTTTGGGGCGAGAGATGGAAACACCACTTTCACAAGTGAATAGACCTCGATGGAGAGTACACTGAGAAACACTAGCTTCACTATTTGATATTTTCTATTAATTCAGGTTCCTATAATTTTGTAGCAATACTTTATAACAGCCCTGTGTACTAAATACTTATATAGCTATATATGAATTTATGTATAATTCACATCAATTACTCTAATAAAATTCTCAACTAACATGTTCATTCCTGCAAAGTCAGCTTTGCTTTCAAAAGTCACCTCTCAAACTAAACTCCCTGCCATTGGGTCGAAGCTGACTCACAGCGACCCAATAGGTCAGGGTAGAACTGCCCCTGTGAGTTTCTGACACTGTCACTCTTAGAGGAAATAGAACGCTCCATCTTTCTTCCAAAGAGCAGCTGGTGGTTTTGAACTGCTGACCTTGTAGGTAGCAATCCACTGCATAACCACCAGGGTCCCTCAAAGTCACCCAGAGGCAGCCAGATATGGGACAAGGAGCACCAGAGGAGCTGGTAGAAGCTTAGGCTTCAAGCTCCTCACATCCATCAAGGGTGATGTTATTTTATGTTCCCAATACTTTTATTGAGATATAATTCACATATCATACACTTCCATCGTTCAAGCAGATTTTTAAAACTTTCACCACAATCAGTTCTTGTGCATCCATCTTGTATTCATGACTTGTTCCCCAATTCCCTTAACTCCCCACCCCCAATGATAATGATGCTTAGATTTGGATCTGTAGATCCAAACTCTCCCTGATTCCCATACTCTTATATGCAATTGTCTCTTGACACTGCTGTGGGAGGGATACCTAATAACTTCCTAAACCAAACCCCCTGCCATCAGGTAGATTCTGACTCACAGCGAGCCTATTGGACAGGATAGACTTGCCCCTGTGAGTTTCTGAGACTGTAACTCTTCATGGGAGTAGAAAGCCTCATCCTTCCCCCTTAGAGTGGCTGGTGATTTTGAACTGCTCAACTAGTGCTTAGCAGCAGCCCAATATGTAACCATTACACCACCAGGACTCCTGTCTAAAAACTAGATATCTCTAATCTAGCATATCCCAAACCAAAGTCTTAGTTTCTCCTCTTCCTCCCACAATCTGCTTCTTTGTGCTCCCATCTGACAAAACGGCAACTCTGCTTCCTCAGGTATCCTGTCACCTCTAAAGCCTGGCAACCGTCTTTGAATCTCCTTTGGCGTCACACACCCAACCCCCCAGTGGATCCCACAATCCTCAGAATATGCCTAAAGCCCAGCCCCTTCTTAGCACCTATCACCCTACCCCAAATCCTCCCCCGCCCCGCCCCCGGCTGTTATACCATCAGGATGTTACACAGTCCTCTCCCGGTGGGGCTTTCTGTTCCTTCCTTGCTCTCCTTGTAGTTTCACTCTTTTAGGTCACCCCAGCTTCCTTTGTGAAACCCTGTCCCTCTTTTCCTGCTACAGCTATTTCGAATCTGGAACTTCTCTCCTTGGCTTTCAAGGGCTTTCACAATGGAACCTGGCTGCTGCTTTGACTTCCTTTCACATGCTTCTCCTGCTCACAGTCTTCCACACCCAAGCTTGTCCTCGCGTTCCTCAGCCCACAGAGTGGTGGAGCTTACTGAGCTCTCTGCCTGGAGGCCCTTCCTTCAGCCTCTCCTTCCCAGATGTCAGGGGTCAGCTCAGCCCCTTCAAGGTGTCCGCCATACCCAGAAGAACACCCATTTCCCTTCCCATCATACTTTCTTTTCTCTGCTTTGTCTTTCTTCCTGCTTTGCCTCAGGACGTGGCGTTCTAGGTACATACACATGCTTTATCACTCAGGGGAATGTGCGCATGATGAGGACAGAAAGCTGGTGTATTGTGTTCACAGCTTTAGCCCCAGTGTGCAGAATGATGCCTCATTAATGAACGGCTATCAGTGAATGAAAGAAAAGCAGACTTTAGACCTGTTTCCTATTTGCAAAATGAACTCTTTTAACCAGGTGATCTGCAAAGAAAGATGGCAAACTTGACTCGGTGGTTTAGGTTTTGGGTTGCAATCTTGCTTTACTATGCATGGAAAATCATTCTGGTAGAAAAACAGCAGCCTAGGGGCCTATTGCGCTTGACCCAATAGCAACTCTACATACCTTTTAAGGACATGACCTCAAACTTTCTTCTGTTGAACTCCTCATTCCCTAGAGTCCACATTACTCTGGAAAGTAAATTCGTGTAATTCATGCCAAGGGTCCAAGGACGCTGGGCTGGCCAAATTGACCAGACGGGGACCTGGGTGAGATCTGCATGCTAAGGCCACCCTCCTAGCTCTAGAGAGTTTGACATGGACAGCCACATAGTTTTGCTTGGTTTATGGTCCTAACTTGCAAGTACTGCCCAGACCATGTACTACAATCAAACTAAGAAATCATATTTTGATTACTTTTCCCTAAGTTCTCTAGAGACGGATACATCTAAAACGAAACAATAACTATCCTAAAAATTAATATCACAATTTCTTAGAACTTGCTTTCTCAAAAAGCAGCCTCATTACATTTCTCAATGGCCAGCCTCCCCACCACTCCTGCGTAAAAACAAATCATAAAGGATCTGAGGTTCATCTATTGAGAGGACTAACTGAGATAATGGAATAACTTTATAAAAAATTGATTGGTGAGAGAGAGAGAGAGAGATAGAGAGAGAGAGAGAGAGAGAGAGAGAAACTGAGTGGCCTTCTATAATGTTCACAGCGACAAGTCCTATTTGGCTTTCTCTCAACATGAGTAAGTGTGGAATCAATACAGAATCATCCCAGTACTCTTCATTCCTCATAAAGAAGGACGGTGCTACAGTTCCTGTTTAAACACATTTCCTCTCCCTCAAGTCTGTACAGAGAATCCACGGGAAGGAGCCCATGCCATCAGGTCAGTGCCAACTCCGGACAACCTGAGGGTCCAAGGTAGAACTCGCAGAGTTTCTTCCTCTCTTGCTGTGTCTATGGAAGCAGATCTTCAATGGTTTGCTTTGTGGCATCTCTGGGTGAATTTGAACCGTTGACCTTTTGGTCAGTAGTCACTTACAAACCATCTGTGCCACTCAGAGACCACGCTGAATTCAGAAAGATGCACAGATTATTCTTTACTTTGACAAAAACTTCCATCCCGCAGAGGCGGAGCTAGTGTACTGGGAGGAGTTTTAGTGTGGTCCTCCCCAGGTCACCAGAAAATCTAATCCTCTCTCTATATGGCCAAGGATCCCAGGTGGCACAGTGGATTATGTGATGGGCCACCAACCACAGGGTCAGCACTTCAAACCCACTAGCCCCTCCACAGGAGAAAGATGAGGTTTTCTGAGCCCTGGTGGTGCAGTGAGCTGCTAACGTCAAGGCCAGTGGTTCAAACCTACCAGCTTCCCCGCAGGAGAAGGAGGATGTTTATCTTATAAAAGATGTACAATTGTGGAAACGGAAAGGGAGCTGTTCTTTGTTCTATAGGGTCGCCATGAATGGGAATAGACTCCATGGCAGTGAGTTTGGTTTGGGGTTTCTCTCGATAGCCATGGCTTATTTCTCTGCCTGGGGTCTCCTTCTCCTCGGAGCTCTGACCACATTGGTAGTTCCTGGGGACTGAGGCAGGAATATGAAGACTTCCATGGGTGGAGATTTTATCAGTCTGTGGGGAGTGGAGCCCATGAGAATAGGTATCTGCATGGCCTGTCTGGAACTTCTGCTTCTTCCTAACTTCATCTGTGCTGTCATGTGCCTCTCGTTGCCATCCTGGCTTCAGAGTAGGAGCCCTGGTGGTGGAGTGAGTTATGAGCTGAGCGATGAAGCACAAGGTCAGCAGTTTGCAACCGCCAGCCACTCTATGGGAGAAAGATGATGCTTGCTGCTTCCATAAAGATCCAAAGTCCCAGAAACCCACAGGGACAGTTCTACTTTCTCCTGTGGGGTCATTAAGAAGTTGGAATTGCCTCAATGACGTTGAGTTTTGAGTTTGGATTTAGTGTGTCTTGTCCCCAGCCAGGAGGAAGAAAGGGACAGGGATGCAGGTTTATCTCGCCACAGCCAGTGGAAACTGATGGAGCACCGTCCATGGAAGCTTTGTTCACCAGATGGTTTTTTTTTGGGGGGGGGTGGGGGGAACAAGGCATGGGCATTAAGTGACAGCAAGAACAACGGAAGTGTTGAGGAAGTTAGAGCAACAAGGCATTCGACTCCAACATTGCCTTTCTAGTGCAGGCAAGCCTTCTCGCATCGTGCGTGGCTTTGCTGTGCGTCACAGATAGCGTGTTTTCCGTAAGTTGAAGGTTTGTGGAAAGCTTTGTTCCAAACAAGGTGGTCAACATCATCATCTTTTCCCCACCAGCACATGCTCACTGCATGTCTCTTTTATAATGCTGTCACAATGAAAATAGGAATAAAATCAAACCGACACCTCCCCTATCAAGACAACTCCCAGCTCATCGCAACTGTTACAGGGTTTTGAAGGCTGTAAGGGAGAAGATTGCTTCATCTTTCTCCTGTGATGTGGCTGGTGGTTTTGAACTGCTGACCTTGAGGTTAGCAGTCCAAAGCTTACCTGAGAACACCAACAGGGCTCCTCTTAGTAGTGTAACATAGACATAACTCTGATATATGCTGGTGATGAAGTGGCTTAGGGCCACACCTGACCTCCTCTGGGTGCACAAGAGGAATCGAGAATCTAACTCCACATCTGCCTGGACAGTCTATTGAGGAAATGGTTCCTACAAGGCCATGGTCAGACATGCCTCTACCCTCCATCCTCCTTTATCCTGTCTGACACCCTCTGGCACTCTGCTGCTCTGCTCGATTTGATAATCCGTTGCAAGAGACACACCGAACTCACGGACACTACTATGGCTACGGGGTTGATGAAAGAGGTTAACAAGTCACAATGCTAAGGAGACAATTCTTTTGTCCACAGGCACGTACGTCTCTCCAGTCCTCAGTCTCTCAGCCACGTGGCTTCATGCCCTGTGCTCCCCTCTGGCCAATATGACAGACAAAGCTCCTTTCATGCTAGTAAAGGCCCCAAGGGACCCTTCTCAGCAAGTCAGCATCCTCCCAAAGGCACGCCCTTTACTTGGTCTCTGGGCCGGGAAGCCCACCACTCTGCCTCCCACTGCCCTTCTGCTCTGTTTCGTGGTCTCCGTGCTGCTCCACTGTCCATGCAGGGACCATGAACACACGTTACCCCTGGTTCATGCTCTTGCTCCTTTGGGGATTCTGTATGCCTGCTTCTGAAATGCCTCCCTTTATACCCAGTGAAATGGCAAAATGGACCCAACCCTTCCATTAGAATTCTACACCCTCTATTTGCATGTTCCCGCCCAGTCCTTTAGTGGGATTTACAAATGGGCGGAAGGACCATACTAAGTAAGTTCACCTCGCTGCACCTGGGAAACCAAAATGCTCCTGCGATCCGCTGTATGCAACATGCGTTTTGTTGCAGTGGTAATCCAAGGAATAGCTGTGTATGTAAACTATCCCTGGTGGTGCTGTTAACAAGCTCCATGGTCAAGTTCACCCAGAGGTACCTCTGAAGACAGGCCTGGTAACCTACTTCCCACAAATCAGCTCCGGAATACCCTCATGAAGCCCAGTTCACCAGTGAGACACGTGGGTGGGAGTTAACACGAGGGCAACGGAGACGTACAGGTAAAGATCTGATGCTGACATCAAACCCAACCCATCGCCCGAGCGTCGGTTCTCACGCTGACTGACCCTGTAGGACGAGGAGCGCTGCCTCAAAGGGTTCCCGGGGTTGCAAACCTTTACAGAAGCAAACATTACATCTTTCTCCACGAGCAGCAGCAGGTGGGCTCCTTGCTGGAGCGCTTCGACACTGCGCCACCAGGGCCCGTCCCTGGGTCCTCTGCATTTGCCCGGCACCTTGCCGGAACCACCAAGATCTGACTGCGCTTGGGTGCAGTGGTTGGTGACCGAGACATCTTCGCGAGCAAGAGCGCAGCCTTTGACAGGCAGCTCTGAATTCAACATTCAACCTCGAGCTTAAGCCTCAAGTTCACGAGGGGCAGGGGTGGAAACTCAGCACAACAATGAGTCCATGTGTCTGAGCACCTGGAATTAGCATGTGCAGGCCTCCACGCTTGTCGCTCCGGCCTCCGCCCTGAACTAGAACGACAGGGCGAGTGGGGAGTGGACAACGTGGAGTCCAAGGCAGCTGTGCTCTCGCCGAAGGTTCATTACCAGTTCTGACAGGCTCTTTGGCCTTGACCTGGGCCCCCATAGGGGGCTCTTGGTGTGAACCTGAGGCTTGGAGCTTCCCCGGAAAGAAATGAGAGGAGAACTCCAAACCCTCACCCATTCCCCTAAAACTCTGGGACTCGTTGAGACTTTATGTTTGGAATGCTTTCTAAAATAAGGCGTGTGGGAGTTTGGGACTCATTCATTCATTTGCCATGATCTTTTTCATCATCATCACCATCAAGGTCATCATCTGATTTTTTAAAGACTGATCAGCATGTGTATGTTTTTTTTTTTTAAAAAGATTTCAATTACTTGCAAAGATGAGATATTCCCAGTCCCCGGGCCTAGGGGATTCGTACATTGAGAAAGAAGGAAGGTAAGTAGAAGGAGGGAGGAAAGGGGAGGAAGGAAGGAAGGAAGGAAGGAAGGAAGGAAGGAAGGAAGGGAGGGAGGGAGGGAGGGAAGCACTCTTGTTTCATAACACAGTCCAGTGGTCTTTTCCATGTGAGAAGGGGAACTTCTAAACAGATAATCGACACGTCTGTCTGCATCCAAGGTCTGGACTGCTCCTTGACAACACACGACATAAATCCTGCTTAGGGAATAATTGCCTGGGACGGAGCCGAGTTACCAGGTCATTTAAATCGATGCCGTGTGCGATTGCACACTTAAAATTATTTACACTGCTCCTCTCCCAGCCACAATCTGTTCTCTCTCGCTAATGCGCTGGAGAGTAATTTGCTCCGGAATAGCAGAGTCCTTCTGATTTCATTTTTGCTTCTACATCTGCTCCTGTGAGGGCCAAGTCTAAGAAAGAAAACCAAATCAAGAAGCACATGGGAACTGGGGGGAGTGGGTTTTAGAATAAGTGGCAAGGACATTTCAAAGTTCAGTTTCAGACACGTTGTTCTCATTCATGCAAAGGGCTGGTTGCTGTTGTTCTTCTGAGCAATTTGGACGAAATCTTTTCTTCCTCCCTTCGGGTTTGCTTTATTTTCCCTCTCCTCCCTCCCTCCCTCCCAGCTCCCCTTCCTCCATCTCTGACAAGATTCTGGGGCAGAAGGTGGATGGCATTACAGCCTCAGAAGGGGAGGACCACACAGGCTCCCTGAAGGATGCTCTCACACGCTCACCGGGCAGCCTGCTGGAACTTGAAGCATGAAAAGGGAACCGAAAAGGAAACTAGAAACAGAAAATCACAGCCCCTGGAGCTGCCTCCACAGGAGTGGGGGAGCAGGAAGTCCCAGATGCCCCATCAGTATCCCAGAGACGCTGCTCCAAAAGAGAGGAGCCAGTGAAGAGGCGGGGCCACAGATGACAGGTGCACATGTGCGCTGCCCCCTGGGTCCTTGTGGGTGCCTTCAGAGGAATGAAGGATAGAGTTGGTTGGAGTCCCCTTTGAAGGGGGAGGTTTTGGTACTGCATCCTCAATGTGTGGGTGGTTTGGGGAAAAACTAGGTGTCAAGTAAACAATCACATTGATGTTGAATAAAACAGGAAAAAAAGGGTGTGTGAAAACTGTGGAGTAGCCGCCAGGCTGTATTTGGCTTCTTTAATGTCATATTGTTCACTTGTTTTCAAAAAGACTTGACTGCAACTAGCAACTCATACCATGAATCCTGGCTTGTGTGAAAGGCTAATGCATTCACCTGTCACCCAAAAGGTTCCAGTTCCCTTAGAGGTGGGTGCCTTGGAAGAAAGGCCTGGCAATCTCTTCTGAATGATCAGCCACCAAGAGCCCTCAAGGCACTCTGAGTTCTGTTCTGACATGCACGAGGCCCCCATGAATGAAAGCCACACCAGATGCCAGTCGATTTGGTCCACATACCACATGATGCATTCAAACTACATTAGAGTACGCCTGCTTACTCATTGGAGAGCTCACAGGACAACTCAGGTTTCTGAAGTATTATTGTTCCGAAGACTCACCCTGAGACTGTATGTTAACCAGGTGTGATTCTTCATGGCCACTTTCTGATTCGGAAGGTTTCAAGTGATGACCAAGAATTGATATGTTTCGCAAACACCCCAGGTGACTGATACAGGCAACCAGGGGCCACATTTTAATGAGCTCTGGCTTAAGAATTCATCATTAAATCACAGATGAGATCAATAAACATGTGTAGCTCTCCCTCCCAAGAAGGCTTTGTGTCTGAAATAGCATTCCACTATTAGGAATGGGGTGATTGTTGAAGATTGCTCTTGAGATCTACAAATAGTCCTCAATTCCCTAACGGAGCCGCACAAGAGCTGGAGTCTGGCTTCCATTTTTCTTGGCTAAATTTCCCTACAGCTTTAGGAAGGACTTTCTTGGTGCAGGAAGGGTTGTGGATAAAAATAGAGAATGTAACTCTCCTTTCATATTTTTCTCACTCACTACAAGTGGACATCTGAAAGGTTAAGCATCCCCCATCCTGAAGCAAAGTAATGATTTGTAATTTTCTTAGACGGGAGCTTGTTATTCGAGATTGCATGCATAGCACCCACACCCGACATTGCCTTCCCTTTAACCTTTAACCTCACCCATAAAAAATGCTTGCAAGATCTCAGGCAGTGGATTTGGGGCCCAGATTCTGATCCAACTTTCTAATGCTGAAATGGGGACAGGTGCACAACTTTCAGCTCCAAGAGGACAAAAAAGTGTCTGTTTGGCTCACCACTATGCCGTGTAGGCTTCATAAATATTTGTTGAATGACTTAATCAGTGTGTGAGTGGATATACATTTCAGCTGCTCTTGAATCCACCCAGCTTCATGGCAACAGCACGCACAACTAAACCAAACACTGCCTGTTCCTGCGTCACCCCAGTCTTCACCCGTTTGCCGATCAGGCCACGGTGATCCGCGGGGCCTTCTGCAGCTGATTGCCAGCAGTAGATGGCTAAACCTTTCTTTCTAGCCTGCTCTCATCTGTAAACTTCCCCCGAAATCTCATCAGCATCTCAGCACCATGCAAGCCCCACTGCTAGACGTCTTGGCTAGGTATCCAACTAATTTCCCCATGCAAAGTCTATCTCTGAAACACCAATGCTTCCTGTCTAGATAGATGCAGGCCCCCCAATGCATCCTCATTTCTGCGATGACAGTAAAAATTAATTTACAAAAACCACCACCAAAAACCAAACGGACTGCCATTGAGTCAATGCTGGCTCACAGAGACCCTGCAGGCTGGGGTAAACCTGCCCCTGTGGGTTCCTGAAGCTGTAGCTCCTCTGGAGAGCAGAAAGCCTCACCTCTTTTCCAGAAGAGACTGGGGGATTTCAAACCGCGGACCTTGCAGCCAGCAGGCCAACAGGTAACCACTACTGCCACCGGGGCTCCTAAACACAAGAGTTCTGGGGTTTTGCTTTTCTATGACTGTAGATTTCCAAAACAGCACAGACATTTTCCTTCAAAGAAAAACATATGCAGGACCCTTGCCCACAAAACAGATAAAGGCAGAGTCAGAGGGCCTGTGGTGGGCACACCTCACCGCTGTACTTTCTGAACGCATTGCTCCGGATCCGGTTTACATTCATTGCTTTACAGAGTGTTCGCCAGGTTTTAGAACTTTCACATTTACATTTTAGTATCCTGGATTATTACAAACTAACTTTCGGTTGGTCTATGAGACTAGTCATAAACAGGGAAGGTGTTTATTTTTCTTCCTTGTACTCATTTTTCTTAGTGTAATCATTATTTTTTAAAATCATTTTATTGGGGCTCATACAACTTTTATCACAATCCATACATCCATCCATTGTGTCAAGCACATTTGGACATTTGTTGCCACCATCATTCTCAAAACAGTTGCTTTCTACTTGAGCCCTTGGTATCAGCTCCTCATTTTCCCCCTCCCTCCCCTCCCCCCAACCCTTGATAATTTATAAATTATTATTATTTTGTTATGTCTTACACTGTCCAACATCCCCCTTCATCCACTTTTCTGTTGTCCGTCCCCCAGGGAAGGGGTGATATGCAGATCCTTGTAATTGGTGGTTACGCCTTTCTACCCCATCTTCTCCCCCCTCCTCCCACCAGAATCTCTCACCACTGGTCCTGAGGGGTTCGTCTGTCCTGGATTCCCTGTGTTTCCAGTTCCTATCTGTACCAGTGTACATCCTGTGGTCCAGCCAGATTTGTAAGGTAGAATTGGGATCATGATAGTGGAGGGGGGCAGGGGGAACATTCAAGAACTAGAGGAAAGTTGTATGTTTCATCATTGCTGCACTGCACCCTGACTGGCTCATCTCCTCCTGGCGACCCTTCTGTAAGGGAATGTCCAATTGCTCACAGATGGGCCCAGGGTCTCCACTGCACTCCTCTTTATTCACAATTCTATGATTTTTTTGGGTCTCTGATGCCTGAAAGCTGATCCCTTCGACACCTCATGATCACACAGGCTGGTGTGCTTCTCCAATGTGGGCTTTGTTGTTTCTCAGTTAGATAGCTGCTTGTTTATCTTCAAGCCTTGAAGATCCCAGACTTTATATCTTTTGATAGCCGGGCACCATCATCTTTCTTGACCACATTTGCTTATGCACCCGTTGTCTTCAGCTATTATGCCTGGAAGGTGAGCATCTCAGACTGCTGAATTGTTAGAACAAAGTGTTCTTGTGTTGAGGGAGTCCTTGAGTAGGGGCCACTGTCCATCTGGTTCCTTAATACAATGTGCTTTCATTCCATCTCCTTCGAGAGAGCAGAGCAGGTTGTGTAGGCCAGCACAGGTGGGAGGAGGTCAATGCCAAACCACATAGGATCTCCAAGGACTAGAGGCTGCGGAGAGACCAGGCCCTTCTCCTGGTGTGGACAGGGGGAGAGATAGCCTCTCCCTAGAGCTGGCGGCCTGAATTTGGACTCCCAGCCTCCTAAACTGTAAGAAAATGAATTTCTACTCGTGAAAGGCCTGCCACCCCCCTTCCCCCACATGGGGCATTTCTGGAGTAGAAGCAGTACATAATGGAGTCCCAAAGCCTGGCCTTATTCATACTAGAATATGGTAATTAAAATGTTCCCTACATGATTTACTCTCTGTCATGTTCTAGTTACTTTGGTGAGCCAATGGGAATCCAATCATAGTGACTTCTGATTTCTGCCTCCTCCCCCCAACCCCCAATCACCATTGTCCTCTCAAAGTGGGCACATGAACCAGGCCAGTCAATCTGAGCACCCATCCCCATAATATCAAGAACAAGTTCTGAGTCCTGGTGGTGTAGTGGCTACACATTGGGTTGCTAACCACAAGGTCAGCAGTTCAAAACCACCAACTTCTCCTTGGGAGGAAGATGAGGCTTTCTATTTCTATAAAGAGTTACTAGTCCAGAAATCCAGAGGCAGTCCTACTCTCCCCTATAGGCTCACTGTGAGTCATCATCGACTCAACAGCAGTGAGGTATTTTTTGGTTTTGTGTTTTGTTTCTGTTGGTTCAGTGAGTTATGTGTTGGGCTGTGATCTAAAGCATCAGCAGTTCAAAGCCACCAGCCATGCCCAGGAAAAAATATGAGGTTTTCTATTCCCATATACTGTTAGAGTTTTGGAAAACCCACCGGGACAGTTCTACCATCCCACAGGGTTGCTGTGAGTTGGAATCGACTCAGTGGCAGTGAGTTTGGTGTTTCAGGTTTTGCCACCCTCCAACTCCTCCCCCATCTCTACTCCAGTCACGTCACTGGGCTGTCTTCTGCACACACAGCCATGCCTCACACAGAGCCAAGCCTGCCTGTGCACACATGCATGTCTCCGCACTCAGGCTGGACACCCTCCATCTGGCTGTATCATCGTCCAGCTGAGTCCAGCCTGCTGTGTTAACACACCTCTCGCTCCCTCTCTTTCAGGCACCACACCTTTTCCATTGTTGCTGTTTTTAATTTCCAGAATGTTGAACATAAATCCCTGTAGATAGAACAGAACCCCGCGAGCTCTGACGTAAAAGGTGAGGCTGAAATATAAATGGACCCAGCAGGCCCGAGGACAAATGGACCTAGTCCCTGGGACCCCACTATTCAGACAGGTGGGGGCAGCCTCCAGGGAGACTTGGACACCCCAGCGTCCTGTGGAGAACCATGCAGCACAGTGTTCCAAAAACTAGCACACGTTCATAGGAAGGAATGGCTCCCGGCAAAGAGCACTTAGCTCTTCCAAGCATCACAGTCTCAAGAGTAAAGCAGCAGAAAAGAGGAAATGACATCAAATCCAGCCTTCAAGAACACAGACTAAAAAATAAATAAATAAATTCAGCTAATAGTTTGCAGGGTATTTTTGGCACAGATTTCCATCTGAATTTATCCTGTAGAATTTAGATGGTGGTTTGATCTTAACATTCCCAAAGTCACTTCTTCCTGCTTTAACATGTCTTGATCTGCTCACCAAACTCACTACCATTGAGTCGATTCTGACTCATAGCAACCCTATAGGACAGGGTAGAACTGTCCCTGTGAGTTTGCAAGCCTGTAACTCTATGGGAGTGGAAAGCTTCATCTTTCTCCCACAGAGTGGCTGGTGGTTTTGAACTGCTCCCCTTGCGGTTAGCAGCCCAACGTGTAATCTTAGGAACGTGGGTATCTTTGAGGAAGGAATGACAAAAGTTGGAGGCCAGAAAGGGATTCTAAATGGGGAAAGAGGGAAAGAGGTCAATGACAGAGAAGAGGAGAAATGGTCTTGCTTGTCCTAGAGGGATGCTGTGGAGAGGTGGCCACCGCTACTGGCCATCTTCACTTTGGTCAACATGAAAGGGTGTGAGCTTTATTTGCTCATTAGATTTGTACTAAAGGGGACCTCTCCCTCACTACACTGGATTATAAAAATTGCAAAGGCAATAAGAAGATGTAATCTTCTTTGGGAGCAATTTTCAAGGAGTCTATGTAATTATCTTTTTAAGATGGTTTATTCCAAACAGAATGAACACGGAGGTGACTTTTCATTAGGGCACTGATTGCAAAGGACAGTGTATTTGATGTAAGAGATTAAATTTATGTCATAGAGACTGTTGGAGAGGGACAGTGGAGAGGAGTGCACAACCCTCTGCAAGTCATGAATGGTGCTAAGTTGCATATCCAAAGTAGATACAAGGGACTTCTAGAACTTCATGGGGAAATCCCATTATCTTTTCATTTCATCTGTTTCCTATGACCTTTTGGAAGCCCTGTTGTATATAGAAAATATTTTATTAGACATACTTTCACCATAATTTAAAAAATCCCTTATTTACTTTTCCTCTCTTCATGATCTGTCTTGCTGCTTCCCCATGATCTATCTACCCTGCTGAGGATTCCCGCGTTGGAGGACAGAGGACAGATGATCAAAAGATGATGGTGAACCCACATGGTGTGCCTTTGGCAGTGGTGTGCTGGTAGACGTTTATCAACTAGTCCAGCGGGGAGGTTTGCTGATTCATCCAAAAAATTCACTGTCATCGAGTCAGTTCTAATTCATAGCAACCCTGTAGCACAGAGCAGAACCTCCTCATTGAGGTCCAATGGCCATACATTTTCTGAAGTAGACAGCCTCATCTTTCTCCCATGGACTGGCCTGTGGGTTAAAACTACAACCTTACAGTTAGCACACACACACTTTAATCACTCTGGCAGCACCAATTTCCATGGTGTGAATATTGTCGCGGTGACCAATTACAAGCAACTAATATGGTGTCCACTATCTTCAAAATTCCTCGATATTTAAAGATGAGTTCTTGCGAGGTGGTATAAACCCAGCTCCAACACATCACGCAATTGTTAATAGCAAAGTGATTTAGAAGCCCACTGTTCACTCTGGTAAATGCTGGATTGAACAACCAAACTGCAAGACTTCTGACTGAAGACTCCTAAGTCATTAATATGTAAGACCTGCAAGACTCCTGAGTCATTAATAGAAGGAGACTCATTGTCTCTGTCCAAGAGAGGAAGGAACAAACGTTACATTTTTTAAAAAATTCATTTTTAGCAAGGTCTCCTGAATTAGTGGTCATTAAATTCATTTTAAGTAACAAATACCACACTGAACTAACTATGTCACTTCCAAAATTGATCTAGAATCAGTCCGCTGAGATGAGCTCAGTCTGCCTGGAGATGGTGCGGCGAGCCAGGTGGCTGGTGCTATGCTTTGCGATTCCAAGCACAATAAGGAGTCTTGATTGATTTTCCTCTGGTTGCTTGACAGCTTGAGCCAATGGGTGACGTAGGGCTACAAATCCCATCAAGTTCGCAGGAACTCTTCGACAGACTGTTTGCTCCCGATGCTGCAGTGGGATAGTCGAGCCTTTCTTGGCTGATCCATTGACTATAACATTGGCTAACATGCCGCTTCTGTTTCTAACTTTGCACCCGAAAAAGGAGTCCTCCTTTTGGATGTACTTTTATCTCTCAATGTTATAATTCTTTTATTTGCTGAAAACATAGTTTTTACTATTTTTAATTGTTTGGGTTAAAATATAAATTAAAAAATTAAATATATTTTTGGAGGAAACTATGGTTAAAATTTCAAACTCTGAAAACATATGTAATGAAAATAACTCCCTTGTAGCCACTTCTCTTCTTTCTAAAATCAGCTACTGAGAACAGTTTCTTGGAAATTATTTCAGATTTTTTTCTATCTATAGACTCATACAAGTATATAAGTATAAATACAAGAGTGAGCTTAGGAATATTTTGGGGATCTATACATGTACTGGGGAGTATCATTTGAATGTTTTCTGAATATTTTAAAGATTCCCAAAATGACGAACTTTGATTGTGCTAGTGAAATCTATTTCATACCAAAGACCAACTGTGACTTGGTAGATATACAGAGACACTAATGATTGTACCATCCAACCCAACAACTCTATTAAGCCTAACGTGCCTTCCTAGGATCTGATTATTGATCAACAGGAAAAGACAATATTGGGTGATTATATAGTTAGACAAGGGTTAGTCAGGAAGTATTTACTAGGGTGTTAGTTCATATATGCACAGGTTTATTCCAAATAAAATGTGCTTCAAAAGTAAAATAGAAGTCAGGGACAGTTTTAAAATACAACACATACAAGGGGATACCCCCCAAACTCCAGACTTTTGTTCAAAACTATGTATTTAAATTTTTTAAAACAAAACAACCTTATCACCTTCAAAATATTCTCCATTACACTTAATACATTTGTCAAATTTGTGATTCCATTCTTGGAAATGTTTTTCTTCTTCACCTCTTCCCTGGCTTCAAATCACTGTCTTTTCAGGTTCATGTTCATTTGAGGAAACAAAAAGAAGTCGCATGGAGCCAGGTCAGGTAAGTAAGGTATGTGGGGCATGAAAGGCAGGCTGGTTTTTGTGTGTGTGCATGTGCCAAAAAATGGAGCCCTGAGATGGCTGAATGCGCAGGTACACTTTTGGGGTGGCAAGACCAGTCCCCTGTCTGGCGCAAATCAGGCCTTTTTGACGTTGCTATACATTGTTACACAATCCTTTCAGAACCTCTAAATAGAAGCTTGATGAACAGTCTGACCTGGTGGAGGGAGCTCCACATGAACTACGAGTTGACATTTTATCTGTTTGGAATGTTGACGAGTGTCCAGGATGAAGTTTCATCATCAATCAACATTTCACCATTTTTTAAAAAGAGAAAAGCACTCCTAAGCTTGAGTGTGTCCCGCAGCGCTGTCTTGTATTCAGCATCACAACAGTTTCTGTGGTATTTTTTTCCCTGAACAGGAAACCAAATTTCCCAGCTGAACCCTGTTCTCTTAAATTGGCCATCCCAAAAATGGAAGTTCAAGCAAAACTGCTTTTATTAAAAATTCCGTGACTAGAAAGAAACATCCCAGGCAATGCCACCGGGTGCTCCAGTGCAATTATTTCTTTTTTTATGGGGGTACCCCCCTCATATGTACATTGAAAGGCTTTATCAGAAGAGTTAAAAAAAAAAAAAAAGAAGAAACCACAGATTGGGAAAAACACTGGGCAATTATATAACAGATAAAGGGATAATTTCAAAAATCTGTAGAAACTACAACACCTTTATAAGAAGAACAAATAACCCCATTATAAATGCGCAGAAGATATGAAGAGACAGTTTACTGAAGATGGCATCCAGGCAGCCAACAATCACATGAAGAAATGATCCCATTCTTTATCCGTCAGTGAATTACAAATTGAAACAACGAGATAACACTCACACCAACAGTCTTAGTTTAGTTTTGTTTGTTTGTTGTTGTTTTTAAAAATAATAAATGCTGGAGAGGATGGGGAGAGATTTAAATGTTCACACTGCTCATACATTGCTGATGAAATTATAGGATTACACAACACCATGGAAATCAATATGACACTTCCTTAAACAAATGTAAATAAAATGTCTTAGGAATTGACAATATTGAATATAATTGCTAAAGAAATAAAGAACAAAACACGAAAAGGTATATGCACACCCATGATTATCACAGCAATTTCCACAATAGCAATAAGATAGACACACATACAGGGGAGTCGAACGAGGGGGATTCCTGGGTCACTGTCAGTCTTTTGAAGAGACAGGCTATGGAAACACGTACAGTATGGCTTTCTTTGCATGTGTTATGTTTCACGAATAAAATGGACAATGATAATCATGGTAAATAAAATTTAAATTTAAAAAAAGATAAAAGAAAAGGGTAACTGCCTGAAGAACTCTCCAGACTTAAACAAATGGCCTGAATGGAGAAGGAGAAAAACCAAAATTGGAACTGACTTAAATTCTTTTGGGACACATATGCTAGTATCAACTTCCCAAAGAAAATGTGTTTGACGTGGCTCTGTAATCAGGGGATGGTCGCAGACACATTGTCTCAGTAATAATACACCAGTCTTGGCCCCATTGGGTTGCCTTCCATTGAAAGGTGCAGTCAAAACTATGGCTTCAAGCCAGATCTATGGGGTCAGTTCGATTCAAGGCAGAGAGGTCAGATCAGAAGGTCATAGTGAAGGTTTGTGGGTGCCAAAAGGATAGTCCTCCTAGATTTTCTCAAAGGACACAGGATGATCTAGGTGGCATATAAAGAAGTTTTAAGAGAAGTGAAGATGGCATTGTTGAAAAAAATTTTAAAGGTCAAGGAAATTTGTTTTCTCTTTCTAATCAGAACACGATACTCAAGTTAGGGCTTGTCTACTCTACAGCCCGAGCTTGTCCTGGACTCGATGAACATCGGAGAGAAACACAAACTCAGGCCCTTGAGGATGCCATTTTCCCATGGTCTAAAAATGGAAGAGTGAGGAGTTCTTCAGAGAAGAGTTAGACAGGTAGGCACGCTGCCTTCAGAAGTGTACAGACTTAGATGGAGGATCTGCCCAGAAACAATGGTTCCTATCTTGATGTTTCTGCTGAATATCGGTTTCTGTGGCTTTGTAACCACACGCCTTCATGGACCCTTGTGCACCCTAACGGTAAGCTGCCTAATAGGGCACTAGCCACATGCCTCTATAGAGCCCTTGAAACAAAACTAGCCGAAGAGAGCTGGGTGACAAGTGCAAAATACACAGCAGATCCTGAAGCCTTAGGAAAGAAGCCAACCGTAAAGTCTCTTAATAACTTGAATATTGATGATATTTTGAACCGATCATATTTTAGGGGTGTTGAGTTAAAGAAAATAGAACACTGAAATCAATATAGCCTTTCTTTTGCCGGTTTCTATGGCTATACCACCCGCACACCGTGTCTCTGGTTTCCTATGAACTTTAGAATAAAATGCACTCTCAGCCCCACCGTCTGCTGTGACTTCCCATCCAGGTTCCTTCACTCTTGCTCTCTGTGTTTTAGTCCCAGAGTCAACCCAGTTTCTCCCCTGCTCAGGGACTCTATGCATGCTGCTGTCTGGGGGTTTCACATGGGTGGCTCTTTCTCATTCTGTGGTTGTGGTTAACTATCTTGGAAGTACCTTTGACTCACAGTGACCCCAAGAACAATACAACACAATGCTGTCTAAGTTTGTGCCAAAGGCAAGATTAGTTGCAGATTGAGCCACTGTGATGCATGGATTTTATTTATTGGCTGACTCTTAGAAGTAGCTTGTCAGGCATGTCTTCTCACCCTGTCAGCTCTCCTGAAGCCTGTCTGGCATCCTAGTCATAGGCTACCCTCCCCTGACAGATGGACGGTGGTTGTGCTTGAAATGTATTGCCTGGGAACTGAACCTAAGTCTTTAACAGAAGGTGAAAATCCGACCACTGAACCACCACCACTTCAAGGTCAACTCACCCGAGAGCCCTCCCCTGGGTCCCTGAGCTGGTTCCTTCTGCTCTCACCCCATCACAACCCTGTGTGTGTTTCTTTAAGGGCTGGCTTATGGCAGTCCCACCAGACCACAAGACTTCATGACAGCAAGGATCCTGGGAGTCGCGTGGACCTAGGACTTTGCCTTGAGCCCGGTGCAGGGTGGGTGTTTAGCAAATATTTGTAGAATGAGTGAATGGTAATTAATCCTTATTGGAGAGGTAATGAAATCTCCTAATCTCCCACAATCCCCCCGCCCCTCACCAGTGCACTTCCACTTGCCCACATTCATGGCAGCGCTTGCCCAAGGCTTCTGCTCTCGTGGTCCTGCTTGGAAGCAACAGAGGTGGAGCATCAGATGGTTTCCCAGAATTGGAAAAGTCAATGGACAACATTTGGAATGATCAGCGTTTGGGTGATTTGTCTTCTGCACAGTCCTGCAGCCATGCATTATGGATGGTTCCCTGAAGTAAAATCTGCGGAGACATGAATCAGTAAGGGCCGGGGGCTTTCTGCCACCATCCAGGCCCAGCTGTTAACCCACTCCGTTCATCCATACTCCCTGGTCGCCAAATGTAACCAATCATGTGCTGAAAAGAAGAGCTCGCTGGTGGGTATTTAATGAGATGCACAATTCTCTCCCAGAGATAAGCAGACTCTGAATGTCTCGTGTTGGATTGTTTACATCATCTTTATTGTTTATTCTACATCTAGGAGTCACATGCTAAGTGGGCCTCCAAAACACTCACGCAGAACAAACTAGAGCTGTTGATCTTTACTGACGAAAACCACTTAGTAAGTGTTTGACCCAGTTATAGACGTCTAGGTGCTTCATCAGGAGAAGTGGGCAGGGGATTGAGAGGGTCGAAGGGCAGCTGACATTTGCTGAGTACGCGGTGGTGACAGGGATGCTGCTAAGTATCTAGCATAGCGGTTCTCAACCTGTGGGTCATGACCCCTTTGGGGTTGAACGACCCTTTCACAGGGATCACCTGATTCATCACAGTAGCAAAATGACAGTGATGAAGTAGCAATGAAAATATTGTTATGGTTGGGGTTTCACCATAACATGAGGAAGTGTCTGAAAGGGTCATGTCGTTAAGAAGGATGATGGGTACCACTGAATAGCACTTAGCTTCTTCCATCTCCAGCGCCGGGATTGGTCCAGTCAATAGGATGAATTCCTTCAGGGGCCTGGCTTTCGATGGACCGAATAGAAGCCCATTAACTTGCCCTCAGTTGCTCAGCTGGGATGGTGAGATTGTGTCTACCCTCCTCTCAGAGAAAGAGCAAATGAAATTTTCGATTTTGTTGTCAACAAACTCACTTCAGGTTTTGGTCAAGGAGGAAGTGGTGATAATGGCCGTTGATGGTGGCTCTGGAGCATCTGGGAAACATCCGTGGAATGAACATAAATCAGGTTGACTTTAATATGGCAGCTCATTTGGAAGAAACCGAACATTGTCTTGCTCTGTTTATTCAGGACTGCCTTTCCCTTTGGGTGTTTTGTAAAGTGCTGATTCTGCAGAAGGCAGCATATGACGCATGATGATCCCAAGAGGAGCTGCGTAAGTGGGGCGGGATCGCCCAGAGCAGGAGTGGCAGAGGTAGTGCACGCTGTTATAGACTATTCAGAAAGAAGGCTATGAATTCATTGCTCATGATACGCCCATCTTGGCTCTATGGGTACCCATAGAGCGGTCAGTAGGGCCAACTTCCAATAAAATGTAGGTCCTAGGGCCTTCCCACCCATTATAGCATTTGCATTAGGCTGGCCAGCCCAGTTCTTCCCAAGCACCCTGGTCTTCTTTCCATTACACCTCCTTATTCCTTGGCCCATCCAATTGGCTGTTAACAAGAAGCCCTGGCGGTGTAGTGGTTACATGTTGGGCTGCTAACCACAAGGACAGCAATTCAAAACCACCAGCCACTCCGAAGGAGAAAGATGAGGCTTCTTCTCCAGCTCTAGTCTCAGAAACTCGCAGGGGCAGTTCTACCCGGTCCTGGAGAGATGCTATGGGTTAGAATGGCAATGAGTTTGGGTTGCATAGTTTGGACCACTAGCTCTCAACTGGAACATTCACATGCATTCTGTCAATGGGGGCTATCCAGTGCTTGCTGAGTGGCTTCCAAGATGATTTCTGTCCAAATGCAGTAAGTAAACCTTAGCCTATTCAAGTAAGTAACATTTTAAAAATAGTGGGCTGGAAACGTTGAACCTGAAAGCAAGTTAAAAGGCATTGCTCATAGGGCTTTGGTTCTCACATAAACTACATTAAAACAAAATTCACCAAACTCAACTGCCACTGAGTCGATGCTGACTCATAGCGACCCTATAGAACAGGGTAGCACTCCCCCCGTGGGCTTCTGAGATGGTCACTCTTTCCGGGTGTGGAAGTCTTGTCATTTTTCCAAGGTGTGACTGGGGGTTTCAAATTGCTTGCCTTGTGGTTAGTAGTCCAACTTTTTTTTCTCACATTTTATTAGGGGATCATATAACTCTTATCACAATCCATACATATACATACATCAATTGTATAAAGCAGATCCGTACATTCCCTGCCCTAATCACTTTCAAAGCATTTGCTCTCCAGCCAAGCCCCCTGCATCAGGTCTTCTTTTTTACCCTTCCTCCCCACCCCCACCTCCCCCATGAGCTCCCGATGACTCATAGATTGTTATTTTGTCATATCTTGCCCTATCCGGAGTCTCCCTTCCCCCCCCCTTCTCTGCAGTCCATCTCCCAGGGAGGAGGTCACATGTGGATCCTTATAATCAGTTCCCCCTTTCCAACCCACTCACCCTCTACTCTCCCAGTATCGCCCCTCACACCCCTGGTCCTGAAGGTATCATCCACCCTGGATTCCCTGTGCCTCCAGTTCCCATCTGCACCAGTGTACAACCTCTGCCCTATCCAGTCCTGCAAGGTAGAATTCGGATCATGGTAGTTGGGGGGAGGAAGCATCCAGGATCTGGGGGAAAGCTGTGTTCTTCATCGGTACTACATCTCACCCTGACTGACCCATCTCCTCTCCTAAACCCCTCTATGAGGGGATCTCCATTGGCCGACAAATGGGCTTTGGGTCTCCACTCTGCACTTCCCCCTTCATTCACTATGGTATATACATATATTTGCATGATGCCTTATACCTGGTCCCTTTGGCACCTCGTGATCGCACAGGCTGGTGTGCTTCTTCCATGTGGGCTTTATTGCTTCTGAACTAGATGGCCACTTGTTCACCTTCAAGCCTTTAAGACCCCAGACACTATCTCTTTTGATAGCCAGGCACCATCAGCTTTCTTCACCACATTTACTTGTTCACCCGCTTTGGCTTCAGCAGTTGTGTCAGGAGGGTGAGCATCATAGAGTGCCAATTTAATAAAAAGAATGTATTCATGCATTGAGGGAGTGCTTGAGTAGAGGCCCAAGGTCCTTCCGCCACCTTAATACTAAACCTATAAATATAGACACATAGATCTATTTCCCCATCCTCATATATATATTTGCATGTACATGTCTTTGTCTAGAACTCTATAAATGCCCTTTGATTCCTAGCTCTTTCCTCCATCTCCCTTGACTTTCCTCCTGCCCTACTACAACTATACCTTGACTTTCCTCCTGCCCTACTACAACTATGCTCCGTCCCCACCTGGGTTACAACTATACCTCTTCTTTATGTAACCTTACCCTTGATCATTCCCTACCAGGCCTGCCACTCCCCCCTCACTACCATTTTGGGTGCCATGTTGTTCCCTTGTCCCTGTATTTGTTAACACCACTTCCTTACCCCCCCCACTTCCCCCTATCCCAAGTCCCCCCGGAACTGTCGGTCCCTTTGTTTTCCCTCCAGATAGTTCATCCAGCCTGTCTCATTTAGACAGACCTGTTGAGACAATCACATGCACGAAAACAAGACAGAGGAAAACAAAGCAACAGTATACAACCAGACAACAAAACAACAACAACAAACCACTGACAAAGAACAACCACTGTGTTTTGCTCACACATGCACAATTCCTACACACGCAGGCTTACTCTAAACAACATGCGATGAACCATGTCCCTGCCATCGCTGGATGGTTGCAGACACGTCTTCTCAGTTACGTACTTGTCCGCCTCTTGTGAGGTTCCTGCAAGAAAAGACTATGACCTCGTCTACAAGTAGACGTCTTCCTAGATTTCTGAAGCTCTGCACAAGCGTACAGGAATGTCACCCCCCAACCGCAGTTGTTTTAAGATGGATCAACTCTGTTAAGGACAGTTGGGAAGACCACACAGAGAAGGAAGTGTATTCTTCTCCGAAGACTTCTTCTCGTTTCAATTCACACCACATTAAAAAGGCAGATTGGCCTCCTCAAAGGAGTCAAATCATGTTTCTTTAATATGTTCTCAGAGTTTGGGGAATAACAAGAAGTCAGAAGGGTCAAGATCAGGAGTGTAGGATGGATGAAGTAAGCTTTCCCAGTGAAAGTCTCTTAGTCTGAACAGGTAGATTCTCTGAAGACTGAACAGGTGGATTCTATGGATAGAAAAAAAACTTTTTCTTTCTCAGTGCTATTTTCTTAGCCTTTTTCTCAACAATGCAGTTTTCCTTGATCTTACAACCTCTTTATACTAAGTCCCTGTGGTTCTCCTACATCCTTTGAGAAGAACTATCAAACTACACCTTTGGCTTTCCAAAAAGCAACCCCACAACCTGAGCGGACCTCCCTGCTTCTCTGTAACTGTTAATGCAGGGCCCCTCCAGAGCCAGGGTTTTGAATGCACGAACTTGTCTGTAGCTGTCCACTGATTTCAGAGACATGTCTAAGCAACTACATAATGGCACAGGCCAGGCAGTGTTTCCTTCTGTTATACCCAGGGTCGCCGTTGAGTCAGAACCAACCGTACAGCATGGACCAGCCACCACCATGGGAGCAGAGCCACTGGCTGGGGAGCGGGGGAAGCCTGAAGCATAGCCTTCCAAGAGATGCGCCTCCAGACACACACTGGCTCAAGAGGCCAACTTTCTCCAGCCATGTCCTGTACATGAGCTACACCCTTGCTAAGTGTAGCTTAGCAGTCTGATAGGAAGAAATAAGCAAGCAGAGGGGCGGGAGACTTCACTACTACCAAAAGAGGAGAGCCAGGAGTGGAGTACTTTAGACCCACACTTCCTTTGCTGAGAACCTCCTAGGCCCCGGGAAAAATAGTTGCCAATATGCATCGACATCTGCAAGGAACACTGGTCCACAGATACTGCCATTCACACTTTTTCTATCTGTTAAAGCCAACTATGGGGGAGTATTTCTCCAATTGCAGCGCCAGACATGTAGAGACCTGCCTTACATTAAACAGCCTCTTGTGACCGGGCTTTCCACTCCTGTAAAGAGCTAGTCTTGGAAAATCAGAGGCACTTCTACCTAGTCCTGTAGGGTTGCTATGAATCAGCATTGACTTAATGGGAATGAGTTTTGGTTTTTTGATTGGGTCTATTTAATGAAAGTTTCTTAGCTGCGCTATAGCAAAATTATTTCAATGCACTAGGTTCCCTATCTTTTAAAAAATGAGAATAATAATAAATCTGACTTCCCAGGGATTTCTGAGGACGTAAGTAAATAGTGCACATAATGTAGATGGCTTACAACATACAAATCATTTGAAAATGCTACCCATTAATTACATTTCAATAGAATAACATTATTAGTGAGTGGTACGATCCACTAAGCGCGCTGAACTACTAACCCAAAGGTTGATCATTCAAACCGACCCAGAGCCACCTGGAAAGAAAGAGCTGGCTGCCTGCCCTTGAAAGGTCCCAGACTTGAAAGCCCTCTGGAGAAACTGCTCTGTAGACCTGGGGCTGCCAGGAGTCACAACCGACTTATGGCACCTGGCAGTGCTTTTTAATAAGTATTGCTTTTAATGTTCAACTAAAGGTCTGATGCTCCCGGGGTTTCCATCAGCCTGGGTTGAGTATTCTTAGAGCTGTCTTCAGCCAGTCTTCAGCATGCTTTGCCTCTTTCACCCCCCCTACACCCCACCCGGCTTGTCATCTGTTGCAGACAAAATATGGGAAAACACCAGGTGCGAGCTGCCACGCGTTCCTTGGTCTAATTTTGCTTCCTTTCATCCCTTTCCCTCACCTTTTATTTGCCTTTATTTCTGCAGAAAAAGAGGGACTAAGAGGGTTGAGGAATTTTTTGTGAGGACTGAGCATCAAAAGGTTTACATGAAAAAAAAAAGCGTCAAGTATTGGGAAGGGATTTAACGAAGAATCAGGTCCTGAGCGGGTAGAAGATGAAGAGGAGCGGGTGCATCTCCGCCTCGTGGGGAGCACGGAAAGAAGGAACAAAGGTACAGCCGAGATAAGAAGATTAAAGAGTTGTCAAAATTGGATAAAGGGAAGGAAATTAAATCAGAAATACAGGAAGTCAGGGAAGATTTATAGGGAACGCAGAATGTCAAGGAGACCGGAAATGGAGCCCAGGAAAGCAGGATTTGGGGGAGGCAAGAGGAGCAGGCCGTCAAGAATACATTGGATGTGCATCGATCTAATGTGTCTGCACATATCCAATATAGACTATCTACTTTCCTACAGACAGCTTCAGAAAGTTTCTGCAAGAATACAATGGAAGGGTAATGAAACTTTGCTCTGAGCTTTAAAAATATCCTTTTAATTATGAAATGAGGTGGAACACACACACACACACACACCACAGTAGCTTATCCTTATCCCCTCCTTGATCTCTCTCCTCCACACCCACTAGCTTCCATTTCAGCAGGCTCTTGCTTTAACTTCCCTCCTTTGGCCTTCCAGTCTTCTGGCCAGGATATTTTCATAAGCATGTGAAAATCTAAGCATTGAATTAGGAAGATGAAAGAAGAATTGCTGCCTTTGTATCAGGGTCTTGGCCACGAAAACTGAAAATCACACAGACTGCCAGAATAATAAGCCACTCTTGGAAGAAGTCCAGCCAGAATGCTCCTTAGAAGGGAGTCTGTCAAGCCTTCCTCTCATGAACTCCGGACATGTCATCAGGAGAGAGCAGTCATTGGGAAAGGACATCATGCTTGGTAAAGCAGAGGGCCAGTGACAACGAGTAAGTGAATCAAGGAGATGGATTTTCACAGTGGCTCAAATAGGGGGCTGCACCCTAACAATGACGGCGGGAAGGCCTCAGCCCAGGCAGTGTTTGGTTTGGTTGGGTATAGGGCTGCGATGATTCAGAACCAGTTCAACGGCACCGAACAACAACACAGCTATGGTGGAATGCTAGGCATGAAAGGGAGCTTATCGTTCCAGGGACAAGTGAAGACGCTGAGGCCCAGGGTGGAAAGCGTGCTGCTCTCCCAGGGCTACACTGCAGGGAAGTCACAGCCCTGGCTTGGAATAACCCAAGGCTGTTTTACTGGAAGCTCAATAATTGATTCCACTCTTTTATTTATGAAAACAGACTTGAACGAAGGAAAGTGATTTGATCTCACTGACAAATGAGGCATATGATTGGGAAATAATATAATCCGAGGATGTAGAAGAGTAGCAATTAATAAATCTTGTTGTAAAAACGGTTTACTTCACAATTGTTTATATCACATAAAATTAGAGACTAATTATCTAATCATAGTTAAGTAATCATATTGTAACTCTAAAAGTAAATATTGTGTGTTCACTAGAAAGAAAATTCCTGAGGGACTGTGGTGACGTCAATAACTTGATATGATGCTGACAAAAATAAAAATCAGAATCAAGGAAGAGAAAACAAACAGCAGGAGGGTCCTCTATGATGCTCAGGTGAGTCTGACTCCGGCGAGTCTGAACAAAGCCACAGTCTTTTCAATGGCCTCATACATGTGTGAAAACTGGACAACTAAAAAGCAAAGCAGAAGAAGTGATTGTAATAAGAGATACTGACTGTATCATGGTCTATAAAGGAAGAAACAAACCAGTCCTACAAGAGCCACCACCAGGAAGCTCCTGATAGCAAGCATGGCGGGACTTTGCTTCGATTACTTTGGACACACCACCAGGAAAGGCCACCACGCGAAGAGGGCAGCACAACAGCACAAGAACTAACTCGGTCCGTGCTATTTGTGGCTTTAAGAGTCACCGAGCCACAATATTAATAGCAATGCTTGTCAGGCATCTGCTTTGCAGCCCACTAAGCCTAAGACGTGATATCATTATTCCCATGTTTGTAATCTTTACATTTTGCCACAGGGAGTTTGAGTCACTTGCCCAAGAACCTATAGCCGGAAAGACATCCAGAAGTATTGCTTATTGAGACTATGTGCCAGGCATCAAATATTTATCATTTCATATAGTATTAATTCTCTCAGAACACTTTTCTAATTGTGTGTTTCTGCTGGGTCTGGGGGGCGGGGGAGAGGTACTGCTTTATAGCTTAAAAGACTCGCCCAAGATGCCACAGTGCGTTAACAGCCTGGACCTTTCTGGCTCCGGAGCTGTTGCTTATTCCAGTGTGCACCACAGCCTTTGACTAGCATGCTACACGCCCTAGATCTAAAGAGTAACTCCTGTCCTTAAAGACTGGTCTTTCTGCCCCCAGAAACAGTCTCAGAAACCCCCAGAGACTGGCTGGGAGTCCACACTGACTCCATGGCGGTGAGCTTTAGATCGGCGTTCCTCTTGTGAGTGGCCAGCAAGTTGGCGCCAGCTTCCGGCGACCCCCTGTGCCACAGGAGGAAACCTTGCGCAGTTGTGTACCATCTTCACTGTCCCTGGTGAGTCTGTGTTTGCTAATGTGTGCTGGGAGCGCCTTCCAAGGTGGGGCGTGCATCTTTCTGCACTGGGTCTGATGATGGTCTGCTGTGGGTCCAAGGGCTTTCTTTTTATTTATTAATGTTTGGAAGGTGATCTCCAAGCCTTCCTTCATAATCTGTGGTAGCTCAGAAGCTCTGCTGAAGTCAGAGCCCCCCTGCCCCCGCCCCTCGAATGTCCTGGCTGGGATATGAAATACCCGTGTCAGAACTCCCAGCATCACAGTGACAGGCGAGTACCCACGGTGCATCAAAGGGACAGAGGAGTGAAAGGTGATGTAGAAATAGGTCTATGCCAGGAATAGTCTTTGCTGGATCTGTCCAGTTGTAAGTAGCCCTGGTTTAACTCCCACAGGCCAGGCTGCGAGATTCTGTTCTGCGCCCTCAAGGTTATGGTGGGTCTCATATCTGTTATGATACGCTCCAAGCTTCTGTGTTCCCTAAGATGCACATTGTCTCCTTAACCACACTGGTTGCCATTCAGCCAATTCCAACTCCTGGCAGCCTTGAGCATGGTAGAGGAGAACTGTGCTCCACAGCAGTCTCTGAGACTTCCCAGGCACTCGGGTGGAATAGAACATCCCACCTTGTGGCTAGCAGGTGATCACATTAACTGTTCGAACCACACAGGAACTTCACAAGCCTTCATATAACATTTAAATACAGTTTTGCACCCAAGAGGGCTTTCTGGCTCAGAAGACGCTTCTCCTGATTTCCTTGTCCTCTGAATTTATTTAAATAATAAGTGGCCGAGTTTCAGAGACTCACCTTTGGCTCTGCTGGGAACCTCTGACACTGTGTGCACTGAACCCAGAATGAGCTCCCGGAGACGATGTCTTCCCCGCTTCTAATGTCATCTAATGATAGAGAAAAAGAACACTGTCATTCATTAGAAGCATGCGAGGTGTGACAAGTGCCGATGAAACGGTTTCATGAGATTGCCATCCCCGTCCCGTGAGCTTTGACGTGCTTCCCTCATTTTACATCTGTTGGAACCAGGGCACAGAAAGGTAAAGGTCTTTGGTGAATTCATCCAGCCAGAAAGCAGAGGACTCCTGGTCCAGACCTGGGCTTGTCTAACCTGGAACTCCAGGTGCCTTATGCCAAATTAGGAGCCCCCTCCAGAGACCGGGGGCCTTTGTTGGGTGAAATCCAAGCACTCTATTTTATTCAGGAAGCGTGAAAATCCACCAATATAATCACCAAGTTGTAAGTTCTTTGAATTGGCTCCTCAGATACTCCTGTGACTTTACCCTGAAAGTATCATTATTTTAAGTATCTTAGTAGTTTAATTATATCCAATTAGATGTTCTTTCAAATTATCTGCATGTATCAGCAAGAAGCAGTTGGAAATCATGAGCAGCCCATTAAGTTTACTGGCACATCTTTTGAATACATTTATATGTAGGTAATAACTGTATTAAGCCCTCATTTTAGTCATGCTATTAATTTAAAAATTAACCTGAGTTTTATTTTCTCATCCTGGAAAATACATTTCTTGAATGTTTTCATCATACACCTGCACTAAGTAAGCAGTTTTGCTTTGTGGGTGCATGAAAAGGTCACTGTTACCTGGATGTAGCAAAACGTATCATAAAAGCAGCTGCCTTGTGAGCCGGGCTGTCCTCTCTCTCCCTCCGGGGGCCCAGCAAACTCCGTCCAAATTTAGCAACTCATTCCTTCACCCACTCACCTAACATTTCATTAACTTACAACACTAATTTGGTCCAGGCATTATGCGGATCACTAGGAATGTACAGTGGAATTTCCTCTTCTTGGGGGTTGAAGGTTAATGGGGTATGCAGAAGTAGAGAACAATCCCAAAAGCCTATTGGGGAATACAGGGGTGCGGCACCTGTGCTTGGGAGAGACACAGCACACTTCCAGGGAACTCAGAGCTGAGGATCCTGCTTTGGACCAGGAATGGAGGGAGGAAGGGCTGGTGAGTTGTGCGAATGGTTAATTCACATGAGGGCTTGCTAACCCAAAGGTCATAGAGTTAAGTCCACCTGGACCAATAGGTGACATCAGGGTAAATGAAGAAAAGATGGACGTTGCCGAGGATTTTGTCTTGCTTGGATCCTCAATCAGTGCTCATGGATGCGGCAGTCAGGATCACACGGCGAACTGCATTAGGTCGATCTGCTCTGCAAGACCTCTTTAGAATACTGCCAAGCAAGGATGTTCTTTGGACCCACACTGTGGTATTGTCAATAACCTCATTTGCATGTGTAAGTTGAACAGTGCATAAGCAAGACTGAAGAAGAATCGCTGCCTTCGAATTGTGGTCTGGAGACTACTGAAAGTACTGTGAACTGCTAAATAGATAAACCAATCTGTCTTGGGAAAAGGATAGCCAGAGTGCCTTTTAGGAGCCAAGATGGCAAGACTTCATCTTATATACGTTGGACGTGTTGTCAGGAGAGACCAGTCCCTGGAGAAGGACATCATGCTTGACAGAGCGGAGGGGCAGCACCAGAGAGGAAGGCCCTCGAGGAGCTGGATCGACAGTGGGCACAGGCATAGGACCAATGTGAGGATGGCGCAGTGTCTGCCTTTGTTGTGCACAGGATCACTGCAGGTCAGAAGAAAGGCCTGGTGATCTATTTCTGAAAAACCAGCCACCGAAAACCCCACAGAATATGGTTCTACATTCAAGCTGGGTTCGCCACGTGTCAGGATAGGCAGAATGGTGGTGGTGGTGGTGGTTTTTATGAGCGGGAGGCAAGAGATGGCAGGTTGTATGGGTTGGGGTGAAGTAGAGGCAAAGAACTTCCTTTCCTTTCACTTTTTGCTTTTCAGAACCGGACATGCATTTCCTAACAGTTCTGGAGGCTGGAAGCTCAAGCTCAAACTCGGCTCTTGGGAAGGTCCCTTCTCTGGCAGCTCTTGGGAAATCCTCGTCTAGGGTTCTTCGCAGGTGCTGCTCAGGTTGGGGTGGAGGCATCAAGCTTTGTAGTTCACACTCTGGCCCAGCACTGAGCGTCAGTACTCCAGGCCTCCACATGCAAAAGGCCCGCGTGTCCTCCGGCTACCAGGGTTTTTGCATTCCATCTGGGAAGCAATGGAATGCTGAAATTGAGGCCTGGCCATCCATTTGGAGTTGTCAGAGAGTTCATGACTGTTCTGCAGAATGCTTCTATATCTAGCTACAGGCCTAATGACCAAGGGCGGCAGACCCAGACCACCATGGCCCGGGGGTAGGAACACTTGTCTCTGTGGTGCTGGCTGCCAGAAAGGCCACCCCAGCGTGGGAACAGTCCCCGCGGACCCACTCACTTTGTTCTCCTTCAGCCTCAAGATTCTGCTTTCATGGAATTGCTGTGGGTTTGTGCTTGCCACCAAGTCTGGGAGACCGGGCATAGAGCTGCCCAGACCACTGTGGCTCGGCAGACCTCCCGGGACCCTGGTTTATTCTCCTGAGCTCAGGGACAGCCGCATCTTTGTTCCTGTGATTGGTTGGCTTGCAGTTCTCTGAAAATAGCAATCTTGGGACTGAGAGGGGGGCAGACTCACGCTCTTTTCTCACAGACTTGAAGGCTTTCATTGGAGGGGTGAATCACGTTTCAACCACTTCTCCTTGGTGAGCAGGGTAGGAGCCCACCTGACGTCAATGGAACGCATTGATGGGTTTGTCTTAGGCCGCCTCCTCGGGGTGAACCAGTGGGATCGCAGCCAGAAAGCCTCTAGAGGAGCCCTGGTGGAGTAGTGGTTACGTGTTGGGCTGCTAAGCACAAAGTCAGCAGTTCAAAAGTACCGGCTGGGTACATTTCTGTAAAGTCCAGTCCTGGAAACTCACAGGGACAGCCCTACCTTGTCCTATAGGGCTGCGATGCGTCAGTATTGACTCGAGGCAGTGAGTGTGGCTTTTTGGTTCTGGAGTCCATGTTGAAGCCTCGTAGGGCAGTTACTTGACACTTTACAGCAGTGGTGCTCCGCCTTCCTCATACTGCGACCCTTTCATACAGTTCCTCATGTGGTTGGGACCCCCCCTACCATAAAACTATTTTTGTCGCTACTTCATCCCTGTTATTTTGCTACTTTTTATGTTATACTACTTTTTACTGTTATGAATCGGGAAACCCCTGTGAAAGGGTCATTCGACACCCCCCCCCCAAGGGGTCGTGACTCACAGGTTGAGGACCACTGCTTTACACGGTCAACCAATCAAGGCCACGGCAGTGGCCTGGCCCCTGACTTTTGGTGACTCCTTGTGTCTCGGGAGCTCAGTCGAGCTGTGCTTTATGGGCCTGTCAGTGGGAGACTTTTCAGAAGTGGCTCTAAGCCTGCCTTCTTGGACAACCCCAGGTCTACTCCAACATCTGGTCCCTCGGTTGGCAGATGAGTGGGAAGTGTGGGCACCACCTCCAGCCACCTTGCTGGCTGAGCACTTGGCAGGGGGTCAATAATACATCTATGGAGAGACTCGCCTCTTGCCTTTCCTTTGGGGATCTAGTTGCTCACAAAAGCACCCGAACCTTTTCTCTTCTACACCAGCTCTAGTAAGTTTTTGGATAAGTGGAAGCAGCCCCTCTTGCTACAGGTCTCTGCCCTCGTTGGCATTCCTCTGCCTGAGACTTCCATGGGAGGCTGGTGGAGCTCAGAACGGGACCCAGTGAGGGCTCTGGCCGCACTATCCTGGTTAGCACCCTACTCTCCAGGGTCTCCCCAGGCCAGTGTAGGCGTCTGGGCATGCCTGGTGTCCTGTCTTTTCTGGGATTCTCTCCCTCTGTGCTCTGTGTGTGTGCTGCTCAAGCCTCCAGCACATGAGCCCCCCAAAGAGTCCCTGCACGCTGGCTCACAAGACCCAGGGTGGCATCGGTATTTTCCACGGCAGAACTCACCATCCCTCTCTAAGCTCGGTGCCATCGAGTGAACAGTGATGCCGGGGACCCCATGTGGCAAGGAGACCAGGCCCATCGGGTTTCACAGGCTGTCCTCTTTGCCAGGGCAAGTTTCCAAGTCTTTCTCCCACAGAGCACTGGGGTGGGTTTGAATCAGTGAGCCTTTGGGTCATAAGAGTGCCTCTCTGGTCTGTTTTCCATGCTTGTTTGTAGCTCCATTTGACGGGCTGGGAAACAGAGGCACGGAAATGATGAATAACTTGCTCAGTGTCGCAGAATTGGAAAGCGGCAGAGACTGCAGTCAATCCCAGTCCTTCCCACTCTGCAGTCAGACTCATAGGCCCTGGCTTCCCAACGAGACTGAGTATGTAAAGGAGGCCCAGCCCGTGAGCTGACTCATGTTTTCCTGCGAACATTTTAGGGTCCGAGGCACATTGGCTGGCTATGCTGTTCTCTCATACCACCGTTCCAAAGCCCCCCTCTTGCTGAAGTTAACATCGCTTTCAATCACATCTACGCACACCCAAATGTTCAACTTTGCCCCAGCTCCTACCTCCCCCCACCGCCCTCTCCCGAACTTCATCCAGGACAAGTTCTGAGTTCTGACCACCGATTGTTCCAACACGCTGGCTTGTTAGACTATCCTGTCAGCCAGCAGTGAAATAATTTGCTATTCTTATTAGTGACGGTGTGCATAAGTAATTGACTTTTAAGCAAGTATATAAAATAGGGGGGAGTCAGGCTCAACCCTGTAAGTAATCATGCTCAGTCATAGGCATTTTAATGTGGGGTTTTTTTTTGGTGCTGGAAGAGTGGGGGAATTGGAAAGCTAGGAATTGACCATATTGCTAAGGATGCCGCTGGGATGGGGACAATGCCAATGGACCATACTTACCAGGCATGCCAGCCTGGCCAAAAGAACAGAATGTGATGCTGCAGAGAGACTCTGTCCAATGAGTCCCCTAGTTTCGTCCTCTCCCTCCTGCTCTTGCTACCGCCAGCCCTGCGTCAGGTCTCCAGGCTCCCGATGGCATCTCATTGCACCACCCCGTATCTTGTCTCTCTCCTGTTCCACCTTGGTGGTTGCCCTTGCTGGGACCGATCTTCGTTGAGCACAGGTCTGGTTATTATTTTCTGCCCACTTGACATTTCACTGCCAGGAGATTGGCAGTGACCATGAGGCAACCCTTGTCCAGTCTTATCTCAAGTGACAACCATTCACCGACTCTGTATACGGGCTAAACGGGGCCTCCTGTCTGTGCTCCCACTCCTGGGGGAGATGTTAGGAAGTGGGATGCCTGAGACTCATCCCTCAGAGATTGCCTAGAAGCCAGAGGACTGGACATGACCTTCTGGATGGGATGGTGGCTGCCATGGGGTGCAGCCATATTGATCCTGACTCATTGCAACTGCACGGGACAGAGCAGAACGCCCCGCCATGTTCCTTAGGCTGCAACCCTCATGGAGGCAGATTGCCAGGTCCTGCTCCTGCAGACTCACAGGGTGGGTTCAAAGCACCAGTCATTCTTCTAGCTGCTGAGAACCACCTGGGCTCTTTAAGGATGGGGTAGGGTGACATACTGAAATTAGCAAGAATCACCCTCAACTTTGTGTTTGGAAGAGACACCGGTACAAGCTTCTTTACTGGTCCAAGATCTGGGTTCATCTGATACTGCCTCATCTGCCATGCCTCCCAAGTTCAACCCCCAAAAGACCAAAGCCCTGTACCTGAGGTACAATCATGGGGAAGTCGCTGTCATACCAACTCAGGCCCAAGGTCAATCCCTGGGTTTGTCTCCCCAAACTGGTGGTGATGACATTGCTAAGGCAACCAAGGATTAAGGGTTACTGTTAATCTAACCATACAGAACAAATAGGTCCAGACTGAGATGGTATTTTCTGCCACTGTCTAATCATCAGAGACACCTAGGAACCTCCCAGCGATGGGAGCAGAAGAATATTGACTGCAGTGGAAATATCAGTTTTGATGAGATTGTCAGCATTGCCCTTTTGATGTGACACCAATCTATAGTCAGAGAACTCTCTGGAATCATTAAAGCAGCTCTGGGGCTGCCCAGGCTGTGGTCTGCGATGCTGATGATGGCTACCAGCCTCTTGGCACTGGGACAGCATCCCACAGTACTGTGAGATGACCAGACAGTCAAGGACTACAAAAGACGGTATTTCACTTATGAACCAAACCCACTGCCACAGAATGCATCTTGATTTATAGTGACCTACAGGACAAAGTAGAACTGCTCTGTCGTGTTTGCAAGGCTTTCCTCTTTAGAGAAGTAGATTGCTTCATCTTTCTTCCCCAGAGTGGCTCGTGGGTTTGAATCACCAAACTTTCCATCGGCAGCCCAATCCTTTACCTACTACACTACCTGTAAAAGTTCCTTCGGTAAAGGATGACTTGATAAGAAAGAAAGAGAGAAAGAGAGAAAGAGAGAAAGAAAGAAAGAAAGAAAGAGAGAAATAGAGAGAGAAAGAGCGAGAGAAAGAGTGTTAGTCTGGGTGGTCCAGAGAAACAAATTCATAGATGCTCAGATGTGTACAGAGAGCTTTATATAAGGGAGTAATTATATATTAAGAAAACATCCTAGCCCAGCCCAGATCAAGTCCATAAGTCCGCTATTAGCCCACATGTCTGATACCAGTCTATACATTTCTCTTCAGACTTATGCAACGCATGCCATGACACCAAGTGCAGCAAGATCACAGGCCAGTGGGTGGAAAGTCTTGTGAATCCAGTGGAGGTGGAAGCATCTCAGTGCTGGCATGGTTTTCACGTGGCTCCTCTAGCTCCATGGCTCTGGCAGCCATCAGCATAGCTCCATGTGACTTCTCATCAAGAGTGTCTCCAAGAGAGAGTGAGTTTCCTGCCTCCTGCCTCCAGGGAGGAAGATAGGAGTTCCCAGAATCCTCAGGAGAAGGCCATGCCCACACAGGAACCTCATTGATTATGACCTGATTGATAGGCTAGACTCCACCCCTTCACAAATTGACAGATTTTATTACTACCACAGAAAGAGAGAGAGAGAGAGAGAGAGAGAGAGAGAGAGAGAGAGAGAGAGAGAGAGAGAGAGAGAGAGAGAGAGAAAAGAATTAAGAAGATAGGAAGAGAGGGAGGATGGGTGAGAAAGAAGGAAGGTAGAAAGGAAGAGATTGGGAAGTGTTGATTAGTAAATCAATAAGTTGTCTGAACTTGAGTCACTCTCAGCCCATTCAAGACAAACTGAATGTAAGTGAGGAAAGACTAACCCAAACTCCAAAAGCCCGTCTTTAGGACTCAGAGCAGTATGGGATTACCTCAGACAGTTTAAATCCCCTTCATTGTAGAGTGAAAGACAAGAGACTGCTAGTGAGCATGAGGATGGTGCCGTGGAAGCTTCTGACCTCCTTTAACTTCAGGAGGGGGAGAGAGAACCAGTCCGAGGTTGATTTCTACAAGGCGCATAGCAGGTGCACGTCCTCTCTCCACCCATTTACCAATTCGGACACCATTCCTTCCTCCCAGGGTAGTGCCTACTACTCTGCTGGGTTCAATAATCCATCCTAATGGCCACACAGGACTCATAGAAAAGAATCAGGATTAGGAGATTTACTAACAGTTTACAATTCAGAATCTGGTACAAATCAGGATACAATTCTTCAAGAAAAACAGCCTCTTCTCAGCTGTGCCTGTAAGCAGGACTCTTCCTGGTCTGCAGCCTCTTGAACCTTGGCTCCTTGGCCCCTCAGGCCTCTTGGAGTAGCCCAGCTTATGCTCTGACCCTGCAAGTGTTACACAGCTCCTGGGATAAGTGGCTGGAGACATTCCACTCTGTCAGCAAGCCTCCTGCCTGAAGAGACTCAGTTTCCTTGCTCTGTGGGCCACCATATCATTTCCTGCCATCTCCTGGTTCTCTGCCTTGGCTCCTGCTGCTTCCCTACCCTTGATTCTCACTATCTCCAATATTATAGCTCTCCATCTCCTGGGTCTAGGAGGTTCTCAGCACAGGAACCCTTGATACAAGTGATGTTGTCCCTCTGCTCTGGAGTTGGTTCTCTTTTAAGCCTAGGGAGTTGACAAAACTGACCAATCTCCCTATTAGGATTCCATGCGCTTTATTTGTATGGTTCTTATTTGCATTGTTAACAGGTTGTCCAACCCTTTGGTGGGCCAGAAATACCTTATTTGCATGATCTCACCTAATCATTCTGTAGGAGCTTTAAGACCATGGCAAGAAAGGCCTTCTAGAAGAGATTCATGCATCATGTAGATTCTTCAGATTTGTCCCACAGAGACAGATATTTTCCAGTGTTTATCTTGCTTCTCAAACTCGTCTAGCTCCATCCTAAACCATGTTAAATAGTTGTGTGTCGGAGCATATGTGGGCCATGACTAATATGTCCTTGAAATATCATTGTTCCTTCAACATTTAAAGGACCCTGTGTGTTTGTCTGGGTATTTAAGAGAAACAAATTCACAGAAACTCACATATAAGAGAGAGCTTTATGTGAAGGTTAAGTACACATCAAGAAAACATCCCAAACCAGTGTTGCCCAAGCCCACAAGTCCAACATTAACCCATATGTGCAACACCAGTTCACAAAGTCCTCCTCCATCTCACAAAACACACACAATGATGCCGACTGCAGGAGGAAAGCTGAGTCAGTGAGCATGTAAGCATCTCAGCGCTCAGCGCTGGCAGGGGTCTCTACATGGCTTCTCCAGCACCCAGGGCTGCATTGGGGTAGGTCCATGCGGCTTCACCTCAGGGATGTCTTGCAGGAAGTGAGTCTTGCCAGCTGAATCAGGGAACTGGCTAAGGCAGCTGCACCCTGGTCCAACCATCACAAAGAAAGAGACCTGAGAACTAGAAAGGTGAGGCTCACTGAGCCATTTATCTCTCTGTCCTTTAATTAACCCCACATGTGTTTATCGGCCAGGTTGGTACAATAAACTAACTCATTCTGGGAAACAGAAGGTCCCTGAATGATGCAAACAGTGTGCCCTCAGTTACTAACTGTGGTAGTTACATAATCTGTTGTCAACTTGAGACTTAATAGTGAATGGGGGTGGGGGGCGGGGAGGTTTAGCCTGTCAATCGGGTCGCAGCTTGATGAACTTATTTGGAGATAAATAAATATTTATCTCACTAAGGAGATAAATAGCTCTCTGGTTTCAGGACACTCACCCACGCCCTGTGAGACATTCCTATTGACAAGACACATGGCGCTATTAGAGTCTGGAACTGGAGGAGCCACATGGGGACCCATGCCAGCACTGAGATGCTTATACCATCACTGGGTCCATAAGACTTTCCACCCACTGGACTGTGATCTTCCTGCATTTGGCATCATTGCAGGTGTTTAGTGAGTCTGACTAGAACTTTGTACATTGATATCAGATATATGGGCTGATATCTAACTTATGGATTTGATCTGGACTGGACTGAGTTGTTTTCTCAATATTCAATTGCTCTTGTATATAAAGCTCTTTCTTATACACAAATGAGTGTCTGTGAGTTTGTTTCTCTAGTCAACCCAGACTAACACAACTAACCTAAAGGTTGGTGGTTCCAACCTAACCAGAAGTACTCCTGCAGAAAGGCCTGACAATCTGTGGTCATAAAGATGACCGCCAAGGAAACCCTCTGCAACCATGTTACTCTGTAACAAATGACTCTTTGGCAATGGGTCCTATAGCGATACAGTTCACTTAAGATGTGGCAGCATGCACTGGAAAGAGCAGGGCCTTGGAAATCCCCTGGGGCAGTTCTACTCTGTCCTGTAGAGTCGCTATACATCAGAATTCAGTCTCTGGCAATGTAAGCTATCCTTCTGTTATCTCTGGATCCTTCTTATCCCAAATACCTTCCATAAAAAAAGTTTAAGAATCATTACTCTCAAAGAGGGGTATGGGTGTTTTACAAGTAATCCAAATCCCAATTCTAGAAAGATTGGCCAAGTCCACTCAAAGGCAGCTGGGACACAGGCAGAAAGGCAGGGACAAGATCAAGTGGAAATTCATCCTTACAACTTGACTGGAAGCTGCTCTATGTAGGTGCTCAAAGTTAAGGGTAGGAAGGGAGACAGAGTCAATGGAATATGCCTGTAACAAAGACTTAGGGGTTCTACAATATTTACTCATATATAAGCCGAGTTTTTCAGTACACTTTTATGCAGTTTTTGTGGTAAAATTAGGTGCCCCGGCTGATACTCAGGTCAGCTTATATTCGAGTATATAAGAAACTCTGGCCCTTTTGTGTAGCTGTGAACATCCTACCCTTTAGGTTCCCCATCCATAAAGCAGAACTCACAATATATCAGGCCAAGCATTTTCAAGGATTCTGTGATGATCAAGGAATAAACTGTAAGGTACTTAGTGAATACAAAGTCCTGGAAGACGCTAAACAATATAATGTTCCGGAAAGCTGTGAAATTGTGTTTGTTTTTAGCAAGCGTGAAACCTGGAGAGCACACGGTGATTTATCTCCTCGCGGAAGCAGCGAGTCTGCGGGCCGATGAACGAGAACACAGTGTCCATGAGAGAAGAGCAGAGACTGACAAGGACGGGCTTTGCTGATGGGCCTGTGCTTCCTCTTCAGGGCTGGGGGAGCCTGGGGTCATTCCCTTGTCACTGTTGTCTATGAAGAAGGGTGTTGAACTCTGTGATCCAATGGTCTCAGGCCCATGGATGCATCTCTCAGGACCAGAAATCACAGTACCCGTCGACCCTGGAATCCCACCCCGGCTGCCACCATGTTCTGTACCTTTCAGAACTGAGCAGCGGGCTCAAGGTCAAAAGTGAACCTTCATGTCACAGAATAAGCCAGAACTGTACCCCAAAGGGTCTTTCTGACAGGTTCCTCAGATACAGATCACCAGGACTTTCCTCTGAGGCACTGCAGGGTGGAGGGGAGTAGAACAGGGGTCCTTTCACTTAGCAGTACTGTGAGTTAGTCTAGAGTTCGTCTGCGTCGGGGACAGAAAAGTGCAGATGGTCTTTTGGAAGAGGCAGCCAAGAGCACATGGATTTTAAAACCTCTCACTTGGGACAGGCCACTTGGACTGTGCTGTATGGTTGCCCCTGGAAGGCCTCTGCAGGGAACAGTGGAGAACACACATCCAGAGCAGGCGAGCAGATGCTGACAACCCACATCTCCACTGCCCTCTCGCCAAGTTGCCTTCTTCCTGGGCTTCCATGCCCCTTCCTGCTCCCCCAGATTCTAGCAGAAAATGCCCGTAATTAAGAGATCATCCCTGACCACCTGGAGGGGATGCTGTTAAACTCCGTGGAGAGGGCATTTATGAAAGCGCTCTGCATGCGTGCCACACGGAATAAAGAAGGGGTAGCTGGCTCTCAGTTGTGGCCGAGAGACAGAGCATCTCCACGTGTTCCTTAGCAATTAAGTATTGAAATGATAGTACTGTCCATACATCGTAACTTCTCCGATGGCTTCAGCCGTCCATATTTGATGGTTAAGATGGGCCCTGCTCCTTGCCTCTTGTGTGCTTGGAATCTCAACAGTAAAACTCTGCCTGGAAGAGACACCTGAGAGTCCTTTTCAAAATCACTTCCCGAGGTCCGCCATGAAAAGACATTGCCGAGGTGCATGAAAAGAGGATTCAAAACGGAGTTCCCTCCATGTCCCCACCATGCGATTTGCGGTAGGTGTGTAGAGACATTTCTGACCGCCGGGACTTAGTCCTCTTTCTGCCTGAAGGGACCCAAAGAATCCTGACAGAACACCCCCTCCCTAATTTCCTCTCCCAGGGTCACTGGGTGGGGATTGACCACACCTTAGCCGCAGGCCTCCCCCAGGGCCTCCACCTCACAAATTAGTCACACTGACTGGTCCAGGAAGGGGCAGGTCACCAAGCCTGGACATTCCCAGTCAGGCCTAGCTCATCTGTGAAATGGCTGAGGAGGGAACATCTCTTTCTGAGAGGGCCCTGGTGGTGGTGGTGGTTGGGGGTGGGGGGTGGGGGTTGAAGTTCCCTCTGTGTCCCTCGTCCAGGTTGTCCAAGCAAAGACTCAAAACATCCTCTAATTAGAAACAAAAACAACAAAGCCCTTGCAACGTAGCCGATGCTGACTCACAGTGACTATAAGACAGGACAACTACTCCCTTCTGTTTCTAAGCTGGCAAATCTTTATGGGAGGAGACAACCTCATCTTTCCCCCAAAGAGCAGCTGATGGTTTTGAACCACTGACCACGCAGTTAGCAGACCAATGCTTGTGCCACCGTGCTTCCAGGGTTCTTGATTGTCTGACCAAGAGGCTGGGGATTGGCTTGGTCTCTCCCTCTAAGTTCCTTCTCTTTACCAAGGAAGCCTTCTCTCTGTTCTGCACACACAGTACATCAACTTGTGCACACAGACAGGCTCCATATGGCACGTGACCAAGTCTTCTTCTATGTCTGCTTCTGGTGGGGAGGAAATGGGGAGCTGCTGAGAAAAGCACAAGAGGGCTTAAGGGCAGCGGTTGTTGGCCAAGGGCGATTGGTGTCCACAGGAGAGCCTGATTTTGCTTTGTTGTCTTCTCTGTAGCACTAGATCCTTTACCTATGCACCGAGTAGAGCATTCAGGAACGCTGATGAGTCAGTGAGCTCAACATTGGGCTGCTACCCCTAAGTGCAGGCGGTTGAGCCCACAAGGCGCTCCGGGAGGAGAAGATGAGACAGTGTGTTTCCATAGAGATCGGCAGCCTCAGAAACCCCAGAGAGGACTTCTGTCCTGAGGGTTTAGTAGAACGTGTGGAATGGTGTTCCTGAATCCCGGCACGCCAGATACTAAGTGTGGTGGTTACATAATCTGTTGTCAGTTTGAGATTGAAGAGTGAAGGGGTGGAGTTTAGTCTGTCAATCAGGTTGCAGCTTGATGACCTCATTGGGAGGTGCTAAGGAGATAATTAGCTCATTGGAGGTGGGAGGCACACTCACGCCCTGAGAGATATTAGTGACAATGAGCCTGATGGAGCTACACTGATGTAGACAGAGACCTGGAGCTGGAGGAGCCAGCGTTGAGATGCTTACATTGCCACTGGATCCACAAGACTTTCCAGATCACTGGCCTGTGATCTTCCTGCATTTGGCATCATTGCATGTGTTTCATCAGTCTGAAGAGGGATTTATAGATTTTTAAAAAATCATTTTATTGGGGGCTCATATAACTCTTATCACAATCCATATAAACATCCATTGTGTCAACCACGTTTGTACTTTTGTTGCCATCATAATTCTCAAAACATTTGTTTTTTCCTTAAGCCCTTGATATCAGCTCATTTCCCCTCCCTCCCCCTCCCCTTTCCCTCATGAACCCTTGATCATTTATAAATTATTATTATTTTGTCAAATCGTACACTGTCTGGCATCTCCCTTCACCCACTTTCCTGTTGTCTATCCCCCAGGGAGGAGGTGATTGGTATCAAACATATGGGCTAATATTGGACATATGGACTTGATGTGGACTAGGCTGGGATGTGGATTAGGCTGTGGGTGCTGGGACCCTGTAAGATAGCATCATTTTCAGAAAGAAGACCCAGACAAAGTCCAGAGTGTAGTTTGCTTGCTTTCATCTTACCTGTATTTTTGGATTGCTACCTGTCCTCTTTTCCTAGGTTACAACCAGGCTGTTTTTGCATGGTGATGGAGGTGTGATTCTGCCTGCCGTAGTTGTCTGGGCTCCCCCCCACCCCCTCACCACACTCACTCTATTCCTGCCCCCATGACTTGCATGTCGCGTTAACAGAGCATGTGTTGTGTTAGTTCTGGGCAGCAATACATATTGATTTACCTGAGATGGTGACCAAAAAGGACCCTAACTTTACACTATACAGCTCCCAAGAGGTTGAACTTGACAGTGATCTCTATCTGTAAGCATCTCCACCTCTTCACCTCAAGTCAGACATCTTGACTTGCTCACAGGGGAAAGGGTCATGAGAGTGGGCTGGCTGTGTAATGATGTAATCATCAGAACACACGGCATTCAGGTCTCTAAGCCAAGACTTCATTCAACACGGCAGGTATTAATTGAAAATCGAAATCCCAAAGACACCATGGCACCGTGAGAAGAGGGAAAGGATTGCTTGCGGTGGCCTATTAAAGGGACCCTCCTGGCATTCCGTGACACCAGGAACTTTGGTTCCAATCCCCATCCTCGGTTCAACGGGCCCTTGCACATAGAAGCTTGGCTAGCATATCGATCACAGCTTCATCCTGAAAGCTTTGCATTTCTTTATGAGCCTCGTGAGCATTCACTCTGAGTGCTTCCTACGGCCTTGTAAACAACATTGTTTTGTCACCTGGAAGCCAGTAATTCTGTTGAAATTAAATTGGGTTTACGGTAAACCCTGGATAATCCGTGGAGTCTAAATAACGATGCAGTTAGTTGGAGAACTGCATGTAAAACAGAGCGGTGATTACATGGCTATTTGGAGGCCTGGGAAGGAAGGGACACTGAATATCTGGATGGCTGAAGAGCTGAGAACCCGTTTTGTTTTGAATGTCTCATCTTCATCATGCTGCTCCACCATCTCCAAACGACTCTAGCTGTCTTAAGCATGGCCTTCAAGCCCCCCCCTGTTATCCTGTGTGCTTTACATCATGTGTTAGGGATTTATTTTAACCAGTGAAACCGTGTTAAAAATAGAATATCTCCATGATTTATAGTGACAAAGTGGGAGGGGGGACTTAGCCGACTTGCCTTGAGCAAATGCTCTCTCTCTGTTTTAACAGGGTCTTTAATGAGAACATGTAGTTTAAGCTTCAACAACATCACTGGGCAGAAAAATAAAGACCCTCTAGCCCAGCCTGTGGGTCACAGCCCCTTTGGGGGGGCAGGAAAAACATCTCTTTCACAGGAGTGGCCCAATTCTAATGGTAGCAAAATTACAGTGATGAAGTAGCAACGTAAATAATAATGTTATGGTTGGGAGGAGGGTCACCACAACATGAGGAACTGTATTAAAGGGTCATGGCATTAAGAAGTTTGAGAACACTGCTCTAGCCCAGTGGGTATTTTCTCAGTGGGCTGTGGCCTTTGGGCTTGCCCCAAGACCCTAGCCAAACTTAGACCTGGTCTTAATTAGCTACATTTGAGCCAAAGCATGTTGTTCTCCCAATGCAGCCCAGGAAGTGAAATAATTCTTGAGCCTTCGAGTCAAAGAGGTCCTTTCTAATGATGTCTACAGTGAGCCTGACCCAAGCCATGCCATGGAGTTATAGTAGAGTGATGTCTCAAACCCAGGTGGACCACCTTCTCACGTGGACTCACTTCCACTTGGCTCAGCCCAGCACAGGAACAAATGGAGTGCGCTCCAGGCGCCACCCTCAAGCAGCTCCAATCTAACAGAGAATATAAGACAGTAACAACAGCCCGCACGGAGGTCCTGGAATGCAGGGGCCATCTTGTCCCCTTGTCACAGAGAGCCTCTCACAGCACATCCCTGCACAGCACAGGAAGTCGTTCCACCCCGGAGACGCTGGTTCAGAATCACGTACCTATCATCTTAACAGGTCCCAGTGTCTGACCATGCTACTCTCATGTGTTTGCTTGGGTTATTTCTTCATAAAGATGATGATCACAGAGTGAGATATTAAAATGTTTCTCAAATTAAAGATAAAGGTGTATTTTACCACAATAAAAAGTTACTGTGATGAGATGTATGTATATATATATATATAGATAGATAGATATGTGTGTGTATGTACATACAAGTATGTTAATTTTTATTGTGGTAAAATATATGCATAGGTATATGTATGTGTGTTTTCTTGTGATGGAAACATGTGTGTATATATGTACACATGCATATACAGATATTAAAATTAAAAAATTTAAACATACATATATATATTGCCACAATAAAAATTAAAAGAAAACTTTAGGTGACTAATATACATAAACATTTGTCATTTTAACAATTTGTGTGTACAATTCAGTAATGCTAATTACATTCTACTATCTGTTTCCAAGTACTTTCATCACTTTTAATAGAAAGTCAATGCCCTTTAAATAAATCCTTCCTGGCTCCAGCCTTGGCCCCACCCCACCCCATGATCCTGATAAGGAAGAATAAAATCTGGCCTCTATGTCTTCCCTATTCTAGATGGTTTCCAATAGCAGAATCCTACAACAGTCAAACTTTCACATCTGCTTTATTTCACTCAGCATATTGTCAAGGTACACCTATTTTGTAGCAGGTATCAGGATGTCATTTCTCTTTGCAGATAAATAATATTTCATCTTAGACCTATGCCATATTGTGTTTCGTTTCATCTGTTGATTAACAAGGGTTTTTCCTACCATTGTGAAAAGTGCTGTAATTACCATTTGTGCATAAACATCTGCATGTCTCCCTATTTCTCAGTACTTGGGGCATATACATAGTTTCTGAGACTATAACTCTTTGTGGGAGTAGAGATCTTCATGTCCCCAAGTATCTGCTGAGGGTTTCAAACCACTGACCTTGCAGTCAGCAGCCCCCCCCGTGTAACCACTGCATCACCGGGGCTCTGGTTCAACTAGAGTCAGTGTATTTCCCTTTGGTCCTTTGTCCCAGGGAAGTCTAAAAAGTAAATTATCTACAAACTGAAGGGCACATTTGTTAAAAATAAAAATGTACAGATCAAATCTCATTATGATGAATTCCATGGAACGTAGGAAATATATTTATTGTCCTGAAAATTTTCAGGGGCATCAAAACATTAGTGGTAAAGTTCCATTATCTTTCATTCCATTTTCCCACAAACTTTTTGATGCTCCTTCATATTAAATGTTGGAATGCTAACATTCAATACACCGCCATTTCTTACATGGGGGATAGTTTGCTGAGTAGATTTAGAGGAAAGTATTTGTGGGATGAATGGTCATACCATACCCTCATCCCCAAATGGTCTCTCTGCTTCCACCTAATTTGTTTCTCCATGGTTCATAAGCATTCTTGACATTTTTATTTGAAAAGATATGTACATATACATAGCACACACACAAAGCCAGCCAAGCATGTAACTCTAACATTCTTTATATTAACCCTATTGTACAATCATCAACACTAGTTCCCTAAGTTGTTTGGTGTCATAAACACAGATGCTTAGTGCTAGCGTGGAGGCAAGTTCGAAGCAGGGTGATCTTGTACATAACAGACAGAAACTTTGCCCGGTCCTGCATCACCTTCAAAATCATGGGTATTTACAAATTGGCTAGACCAGAGGATGGACACTGGTACAGAGAGGAACTGGAAACTCAGGGAATCCAGGGTGGATGATCCCTTTAGGACCAGTGGTGAGTGTGGCGATACCAGGAGGGTGAAAGAAGGGTGAGGTAGAAAGGGGGAACCGATTAGAGGGATCTACATGTGACCTCCCTGGGGAAGGGACTATAGAAAAATGGGTGACGTTGGACAGTGTAAGTTATGACAAAATAGTAATTTGTAAATTATCAAGGGTACATGAGGAAGGGGGGACCGGGGAGGGAGGGGGGAAAATGAGGAGCTAATGCCAGGGGCTTAAGTGGAGAGCAAATGTTTTGAGAATGATGAGGGCAATGAATGTACAGATGTGCTTTACACAATTGATGTATGTATGGATTGTGATAGGAGTTGTATGAGACCCTAATAAAATGATTTTTTTAAATCATTGGTATGCTTCATTCTCTTCTTCTCAGGACTGGGCCATAGTTCCAGTGCCTTCCAACCAAGGGACTTGCCTCCCAGCGCATTACTGGACCGTACTCTGTTGCGATGCAGAGCGTTTTCCGGGGCTGACGCTGGAAGGGCAGCACTGGGACATTTTCTAGTCTCTCTTCATCCGGAAGCTCCATGGAAACGTGTCGTCCACCATGGATGCCCCTGCTGGTATTTGAAATGCCGGTGATAGTTTCCAACATCACGGCCGCACACGAGGTGCCACTGAGTGGCCAGCTGCAGGGTGGCAGGGACTCACTGGCCTTTCCCTTTGGAAGGCACCATCAGGCGGGTCCTTGATATTAACCAAAGCTCTGTTAGCTCTGTGTGTTTACTGCTAGAGGTTGCGGCTGCGTCTCTTTCATTTTTGCACCCCAGGTCCTTGCCAGGCAGATTGAGCATAATCAGAAGAGTATTTAATAAATGAATGAATACCTAAACGACTAAATGCCTGAATTAATTGCATTCAAATTAGAAGCACCCTCAGGGGACTGCTCCCCAGATCTGTTTATTTTACCTTGACACAGTATCACAGCAAACTCGGGGTCTCACAGGCGCAAACCAAGCACAGCCGATCCTCTGAGTGCCCTGCAGGCTAATCTAGAGAGTTGTGCTTCTAATTGGCATTCCTACAAGTGGTTCATTTTTCCTCGAGGCCTGCAAGCACTCAGGTGCAAAATGTGCTCCTGTCTGGGAGCCCGTCTGAATCATCACTCCCTGTCGGAATGCCGGAACCAGAATCCCCCACTGATAGGGACAAATGAGGGAGAATTGTGTCCACACACCGTCACCGGCTCCTGGCGATGAAGATTTATGTGATCCACCCAGCCAAGTGATCATCAGAAGCAAGTAATCAAAAGAATAGAATTCTGGGGCCGCTTCCGCCAGCACTTCCTTTGTTCAATTTCATGCCTCTGCCTTGTCCATGACCGGACTTGGAGTCTAGGGGACCATGCGATTATTAACTCCAGGTCTTGCTTGGAAGATGTTAACCCCCAAAATATCGAGCCTTTGGGCCTCCATTTTTGTTTGTAGATGACTTTAAAACTGTGTCTGCTGCTTGGTTGGTGTCGCCGGGGTTTATTTGGCTGCGGGCTGGGAGCCGCTATTTGAAAAGAGCAGTACCATATGCAGCGCATGCATATTCAGTGGTGCGCTTCTTTTCTGGGGGGAGGGGGAAGTGCCAGGATTCAAGGCTTGCTATATGAATTTGCATCTCGCTTTGCATAAATTTGCATGTAGGCTTCATAAGCCTCTAATTTCAAGTATGTAAAATGAAGCGAATCAGTGCAATCTACTGCAATTGTTTTCCAAGGCATTAATCACACGAAATACATACCAGCTTTCCTTAACCAATTAATTTAATCACAAGGTCAGGAGGGACAGGAGAGTGTGAATGATGGCGGCTGAGTGCCTGGCCTGGAAGTAGAAGGATGTCGGTCTCCACCCTCCACACAGCTCTGGTAGTTCTCCCTCTGGACCCTTATGCATCCATTGGAAAATTCTATTGTGGTTTTCCCAGTATTCCAATATCTCTTCCCTCACTGCAGAAGGAGCAGATATCTCCAATTAGAACCCGACAGCGACCTTCTCGCACAATCTAGCCAAAGACATGTGGGAGGAAATGATGTGTGTGAGAAGATGCTTTAACGTCAGTACCTGGCTCGCCCTCTCTCCTTTTCCTCTGACTTGGAATTGCTGCTGTTAGTTGTCATGGGCACATGGTGAAATACCGCGCACAACCCCCCCCAGCCCCTGACACCATCACTGAGACAAAGTGCTGTCCGGCCCCCATGACTGCTTCCAAATACATATTGTACAATGGGATGCAATGGGTTTTCATGGACTGGTTTCTGAAAGTAGAACACCAGGCCTTTCTTCCTAGTCTCTCGCACTCTGGAAGATCCACTGAAACCTATTCAGAAGGTGCACAGCTTGGCACTGGAACCCAAGTCTCCAGGATGGAAGATGAAATTCCAACACATGATGTTAGCAGTGCTCAGGATGGACATTCCTCCATCAGCCTGGATCCCAGGATACAGACAAAGTAGAGCAGAACTTGGACTACTCAAGGAGAGGCAAACGTACCTTTGCTATCAGCTGCTGACAGTGACTTCTGGGTTGTTTGTTACTGCAGCATATGCCTGTCCTATCCTGACGATTGCATTCCTGAATCGTTGCAATTAGCCACAATTGAGCTTCAGATGGTAGCCTCAATCCTGGGTATGAAAGAACAGGTGCACAGAATTGTAGGAGAGACAAAAGAATGGAAAGATACAGCCTCTGTCCTGATGGCATAGATCTACGAGGTGTACAAGGAAATCGGCTGTGTACTCAAGAAGAAATCGTCACCACCGTGATGAAAAACATGACACAGTACATAGTTTGTGTATGTACATAGTACATACACTCTGTAGTTGAACGAGAGGGAATAGAGATCCCGATCTCTCGAAACTGGCAAAGCCGTATCAAATTGGTCTGTGCTTCATGAGCGATGCCCACGGAGTCTTTTCAGTACCTTGAAATTGGTATTCCAACTCATATTCTGTTGGAGCAGGGAAAACTTCAATAGAGTGCTGATTGTTCAATGCCTTTCCTTAGGACCCTACTGGCAGCGCCCCGGGACTCCATGGGTGAGCGCTCCACTAATCACAGAGGAGGCTGGTGCTGTGAGCCCACCCAGCTGCCCCCCAGGTGATCCGTTTCCCTAAAGGTTTCAGCCAAGAAAGCCCCATGAGGCGTTTCCTCTACTGACGCGGGAATCATGTGAGGAGTCGGAGCCGACTCTGCAGCCCCAAGGACAGATTCGCTGTGCAGAGGGTGATGCCGTGAACATTCACACAATGAAACCTTGAATTCAGACCCTCAGGAAGTGTGTGACACAAGCAAAATCGGTACAGATTTCCGAACGGCAGCGTCCGGATGACTCTGCTTCTGGCCAACCTAGGGGCTTTGCCTCATCCTCCCACACATTCCAGCCAGGAGTCCCCTGGCCCTAATGACACAGAAAGAAAGAGAAGGAAGCGTCATACCCCGCTGAAGGTTTATTTTTACTCCGGTAATGAGAAGATTTGCAGCATCTCGGAGACAACTCCCAACCGAGAGTAAGGAATCATAAATCATAAGCATTCGGGCTCTTGCTCTTCCCCAGGCGCACACAGCCCAGAAATGACGGTGCCTCTTTCCAACCACCCTGCATGAAGGCCGTGATTATTGATGCTCTCTGGATTCCATGGTAATCATCCTCGAATTGAACCCACCTCCTCCCCAGTAGACTCGCTACATACTTAGGCGTTGGAAGGTTCCTTAAGAACTAACTTTAACAGGTCTGTGAGAGAGCGCATTTTCTTTAGCGCCAGAAACATATTTACAGAAATTGCGCACTGGGTGCGATGACCCCCCAGTAAAGAGAATAAACACGTAGATGGCAAAGCAGAGGGAGAGGAACGCGGAGCAGCGACGGGGCATTATTCATTGCCCGCCTAATGGTCACCGGTTGGCTTGCTTCTCTGAGGTTCTTCAGGCAGCAGGTGTTCCAGCAGCGTGAGGCCTTCCTCCCTGTCTTGAGGTTGCCCTTACCGCGGGGTGAGTGTTCTTCACGCAATCCCTTTCTTGCCCATGGCTACATAGAGTTCGGTTAGAAGAACAATTGTGAAAGTAATGTTCTGGGCTCTTCCCCATCTCAAGAGCCTCGGATCAGTCAGAATTGGAGTTTGACTTGTTAAAGTAGTCTGCTTCCTAGAGCAATAAACACCTGGTTACACTTTGGGCTGCTAACGGCAAGAACAGCAGCTCAAAACCACCAGACGCTCCAGGTGAGAAAGACGGGGCTTCCTACTCCCGTAAAGAGTGATGGTCTCAGGAACCCACAGGGCAGTCCTACCCTGTCCTATAGAGATGGCTATGAATCAGCATCTACTCGATGGCAGTGATTTTGGTTTGATGATTGGTGATTGGATGATATTCTGCAATTGAGTGGCTTCTGTCTCACTAAAAATAATTCCTGAGGGTGCTCCAACAATAACAAAGCTCTCATAGTGCACCTTCAAGAGGAAAAGTCATATTTCACATCTCTCCCTTAGCCCTCTCCTCTTTCTGAGCCTGTGCAGTGATAGGAAGGTGAGTGGCTGACCTCGATGGGAGAAGGAAGCAGCATCCAATTCGGTATTCTAGAGTAGTCTTTTTCTGAAAGGTGGGAAATCCTAACATCTAATTCCATCTTTTTCTAGGGGTTGCTGTGATTGTAGATTTCAATGTCAGGTTCTAGAATTCTGACGAAAGCCAAGCTTTGTTCTGATTTGGAGAGGAAAGTGTTGTGTGGAAATATTGCCAGCCCTGGGTGTGAGAAGGAACCCTGTGAACAGATTACATGTGTCTCCCTAAACTATGTGGTGGATTCTGATCCTTGTAGATGGGGTCTTGCTTGGAAGCAGCGTTTTTTCTTCTGTAGGTTAGTGAGGTCATACCAGTATAGGATAGATCCCAAACCTAATCACTTCAAAGTTATGAAAAGACCAGAACGCAGGCAAAGACATACAGGGGGACAGAAGAATGCCATGGGAGGACCCTCTGCAAGCCAAGGAACCAACATGTCCCAGGATTGCCTACAAGGAAGGAACTGGCATGGCCGTGTCCCAGGACTATCTGTCAGGAAGGCAATCCTTGACTGAGACCCTAATTTGGACTTCTAGTCTCCAGAACTGTGAGTATATAAATGCCTGTTCTTTGAGTTCACCCATCTGTAGAATCTGAGCTAAAGCATCACGAGGTAACTAAGAATATCCGGAGTTTTCCGAGTCTGTAGATAAAGATGCTCCCTACTGCTTACATCAACACGCTGATGCAGTTGTTGTTTGTTGGCATGATGTTTTGCCTTGCTCTTGACTGCCCCTGCCCCATGGCCAAGAGGGTTGGTATGTTTGAGCCCAGGATGGTAGCCACTGTGTGTTTTTCATGGCTGCCAATCTAGGGAGCCCCTGTTGGCAGCTGAAATACCAGTGGCAAAGCTCCAAGCAGCTCAACACGTACAGGCCACCTCCTCGGCACAACAAAGTGACAGATGGATGGAGGAGACCCTACTCTCCAATCCCCTTGTGCAGAGGAATTTCCCACTGCTTTTCCTCGCGCCTTTCAAGGTTTCCCGTAGCTCTGCACTCAAGCAGCTGGTACTTTTCCACTGGTTTTCAATGAACCCTCCAAAGTGACCTATTATCTCAATGTCACCATCATTTAGCCATCTTAATATGGCCATTCCTCGGAACACCAACTTTTATTGCCATAATAACTCTCACATTATTTATAAATAACATTGTGCCATAAATACTGACCTTCAGGGCCAGCACAAGATCTTTTAAATCAGGCTTTGGCTGGGTTTAGGTAAGAATCCAACTCCTTGTAACATTCTATCGTAGATGCTATGTTGGCTCTTCTAAAAGTGTCAGAGACATTTAGGGACACGGGGATGGTCAAACCATAAAAGTGACATTGTCAGGCCGAAACAGAGCACAGAAGCACCGCATTGTGATGCCGGTGTAAAATGGCCAACAGAACCGTATGAGAGAGAGTTTCTCTCTGGTAAGAGAGTAGTGGTCAGAAGGCCCTGTGTCTTCATGGGAGATTAATTCCAGGGAGGCTTGGATTTGACCCTGCAGGAAAACATAGCAAGTTTAAAGAGGGACCACGTTACCTTGCATCCTTCAGCAGAACAGCTCAGGGCAGTTCCCCAGGTACAGGTGAAAGCCAGAAAGCCAACACAAGATTTAAAACATGACTTGCTTTGATGCTGAGGCATAACTGAAACCACCTTAGATACAGGGGATGTCGCATTGGGGCAATTTGGAAGAAAAGACATCACACTCGTGCATCAGTCTGGGGGCTGGTAGGAAACCAGATTATACACAGAAGGTTGAGCTGAGGTGGTTTCAATGAAAGAACTATTTGCATTGAAAATGGTCAGGTTAAGATGACCAACAAGGGAGGAGAGGTACCCAGAGATTAGTGATCCTGGGGAGTCAGGACAGCTCCTTTACATGAAGGGGTGAGGGGAGAAAAGAGGATTATTGGAGCCCACTGAGAGATGGGCCTGTGGAGGAGAGGGCCCAGGTAAGAGCTATGGAGCAGAGGGAGAGAGACATAAGTAGCCATTACAAGACACAGGAAGAAAATGGGGCAACCTCTCTGACCGCCCACCCTAAAATTTCCCAATGCCTCTCATGGACAAAACCTCCATTTTAACATTAAAACAGCCCCACCAAGTCTACCTCGTCATTTTAAATAAAGCCTCTCCATCAAACCCCCTACATTTTAGAGGGGACATTTTAGACTCTCTGCCCCTCATGTGTGTGTTTGCCATTTCAAAGTTTGCAGTTGAATCCATGTCAGAAATAGGACAAGTGTATTGGGAACAATGTCTTCATTTAGAAAAAAATAAAGTTATATATATAACTATATATATATAACTATATATATAACTATATATATATAACTATATATATATATTGCCGCTAAGGGCTTTGATTTCTTAGCGAGGAAGGAAAAGGAAGCTCTAGAAGGAGGGAGGGGCGAGGGAAAGTAGTGATTTTTATAAATCTTGTGGGCATGTCATTTTATAAGTCAAAGCGAGGACAAGAATAGGCGCTATTGTGGCAATTCGCTGTCTGTTTGCTGTCGTGATAGCTGTGTGTGCACTGGAGCGTCTCCCACTTTCAGAAACGGCACGTATTTCTGTTCTGATGAACGCAGCAGCAGCAGGACGAGCAGGCTCTCTCTGGCCACTGTAACCGCCGCGGTGCTGATGCTGATGACTTCTTCCCATCTTGAACAAGTGTGCACCCCGTCGTCACCAGGTGACTCCAGCCGGGTCTGAGTTCTGTCCGGCAGCCACAGGTAAGACCGCAAACCCAACCCAGGGCCATCCCGTTGATTCCAACTCGCAGGGACTCTGGAGGACAGAGTAGAACTCCCCACCTCACCCCCGCCCCCCTGGGTTTACAAGGCCCTCATCTTTACAGAACCAGACGGCCACATGTGTTTCCTGCAAAGTGGCTGGAGGTGAGTGGGGCTTCCAGCAGCCAACTTACTGGTTGAACTCAAGTACTTATCATGGCCCCCACCCCGAGACCTCTATGCCCAGCCTCGTGTCCCCTATATCCCTCTGCTTCTCTTGCCTTGTCACCTGCTCTTATTTTGACTCTCTTATCTTCCTTTTGGACCCCTGGTGGAATTGTGGTGACTAAGTGGGCTTTGATCTGCCAGGTGAGCACTTCAAACCCACCACAACTCTTCAGAAAATAGACGCAGCCGTCTCCTATTTTACCTCATTAATCTTGTTAGACCTACATATGTTCGTGTGTATAATTAAGATCGTTTGGTGCATGAAATTCAAGATAGCTAAGCCCTGCAGAAATGGTAATGGGAGTAATGATTCCCTGAGGGTATCGAAAGAGTGTATGGAGAAGGGGGTGGGGCAGAGGTGGTTCTACCCTGTCCTATAGGGTTGCTTTGATCAGTATTGACTCAGGGGCAGTGAGTTTTGGGTCTATCTCCTTTGGTCTATCACCACCACCCTGGTGGTAATGTGTTTTAAGCATTTGGGCTGCTAACAGCAAGATCAGCTATTTAAAACTACCCACCACTTCTAAGAAGAAATTTGAGATAATCGACTCCTGTAAAGATTTACAGTCTCCGAAATCTACAGGGACCATCTTCCCTGTCCTAGGCTCGGGATCCACTTGATCACGGTGAATCTGCCTTGTAAATCCTACAAGGGTCTTGGTGATTGGATCGAGCCACCAGGAGAGTCTCCCCATCTTCAAGACCTCGGTTCAGTGATTATATCTCCAAAATTCCGTGTACCGTGTCAGGGGCCAGAGGGTCTCACGTAGACATTTCTTGTTGTTGTTAGGTGCAATTCAGTGGTTCTTACCCACAGTGACCCTGTGCACACAGAATGAAACTCTGCCTGCTCACAATCGCTCCTGTGCCTGCGCCCATCGCTGCTAGTACTCACCACCATGGAGCCGAGGCCGACTCATGGCGACCTTACAGGACAGGGCAGCACTGCCTCGAAGGCCTCCGAGACTGTGACTCTTTACGGAGTAGAAACCCCATCTTTTCCCCATAAACTCGCTGGTCGTTTTGAACTGCAGCTCAGCTCAGAACTGCTACTCCACCTGCGCACTTTGGGAGAGTCAAATGGAGAGCTGGGAAAGTCCAATGGAGAGCCGTGATTCAGGCCAATGGGATCGGGTGTTCCTCGCCCCGCCCCGACTTACATTGAGGACTCTGGAGTCAAAGGTGGGCCTGTCTGCATGCTTTCCCTGATTGTTCAAGGTTTCGTTGACTGTAAATGGTAAGGGACTCAGCTGTTCACTGAAAGGTTGGAGGTTTGAGTCTACCCAGAGGTGCCTTGGAAGCAAGACCAGGCAGTCCCCAATTGAAAACTCAGCCCCTCAGAACTGTGTGGTGTGCGTTCTACGCTAAGAGTCCTCGGAGCCCTGGGAGTTGAGCTGACTCTAAGAAATTACTGGTTTTCATGAATCAACCCTTGCCATGCGGTTTCCCCAAAGTTGCCTTGCCATTGATGCCCCAGCCATGAGGGCACAGGGTCTGCCCGCAGCACAAACCTGCCAGCTAGGTGCCCTGTAGCCCTCCATTTTCCAGGAGATTATGCTAGCACCCAACAAAGGTTGCTGTCTCAAGTGGAAAAATACAATGAAAAGGTCTTGCAATCAATAGCTTTCTCTAGTACCACTATCGCTACTATGACTAACCAACAAAAAGGACGAAGAGCATGAATGATTCACAGAGCCATGATCACAGGGAAGACGCTGTTAACTTTTTCTCTCTCTTACCGGCGCATTGTGACTTTTTCGACCCACTGCAAGTGTGAGCAGATTTAAAAAACAAAATCCAAACCCACACTCACTGCCATTGAGTCAATGCCCACACATAGTGACCCTATAGGACAGTGGTTCTCAACCTGTGGGTCACAACCCTTTTGGGGGTGGAACGATCCTTTCACAGGGGTCGCCCAATCCATAGCAATAGCAAAATTACAGTGATGAAGTAGCAACAGAAATAATTTTATGGTTGGGAGTCACCACAACATGAGGAACTGTATGAAAGGGTCGCGGCACTAGGAAGGTTGAGAACCACTGCTATAGGACAAGGTAGAACTGCCCTGATGGGTTTATGAGACTGTAACTCTTTCGAGGAGTAGAATGCCTCATCCTTCTGCCTCTGAGCAGCTGGTGGTTTCAAACCGCTGACCTTGCAGTTAGCGGTGGAATGCATAACCACTACATCAACAGGGTTCCTGCAAGTGGATCAGGACTCAGAAATCCAGGTTGGGGCTTTTGCAAGTTCCAGAAGAATGCTGCTTTCCTCGGATTGTCTACAGACTACTTCCCTCTTCCCGACACAGTGCTTCTCTGGTGATGCAAGAGGTATCTGAGCTTCTAATACAGAGTGTGATTTCCAGAGACAAATCCCTCATTTATTCATGTAGTAACCTGCATGGATTCGAAATGGGTTTCAGAGAGCAACAAGCAAACGAGCAAGCAGGCTAGCCTTAACGTTACTTCCCCAGACAGAGCATTTGCTCACCTACTCAGCAAAGCTGACGCAACGTCTCTTCTGTCCTAGGCTCGGCCCAAAGACAAACTCAAGAGGAACGAAGACGGAGGCAGCACCGCCCTGAGCCTGAGAGAACTCACAATGTCTTACAGAAAACAGACCCATCATCTACACAACCTACCACGCCACATTTCTGTGCTCCGTTTTCAATGTCCTTTGCCTGCCCACCCGGGTCATCTACTCGCCACACACTTTGAGGGAGACTGTGAGGGAGAATCTACAGGACTCCTCTTTCTGCTGGGACCCCTCAGACGCCAGAATAAGTCAGGCAGATTTGTTAGCTACTGGTTGGAACATTGCCTGGGAGAGCCCCATGGGCTTTCCTCTCATTTAAAGAACTTTGGTGCTGAGATCGGGAGTCCCAGTGGCGCTGCGGGTTAGGTGTTGGGTGCTCACTCCAAAGTCATGTGTTCAAACCCAGCAACTGTTCTGCTGGAGAAAGATGGGGCTCTCTGCTCCTATAAAGATCTACAGCCTCAGACACCCAATGGAGTCTCCATGAGTTAGGATGGGTTGGAGGGCAGTGGGTTTTTTTGTTTGTTTGTTTGTTTGGGTGCTGTAATAAGGGGCCCTGGTGGTAGGGTGGTTAAAATGGGCATTTGCTACCTGCAAGGTCAGTGGTGGGAGATACCCATGGTAGTCTGCTTCCATCAAGACTGACATCCTTAGAAACCCTGTGGGGCAGTTCTGCTCCATCTTATAGGGTAGCTGGAACCTGGGATGGACTCAGTGGAAGTGGATGGTCTTGAAATAATACAGGGGACAGAGGGGATGTGACAGGACTGTTAGCACCCGGGAGACTGTTTGTGAACCCAAGGCAGCTCTACTAACAAAGGAGGCTCACCCTCTGCTGATTGCAGTGGGTTATGCTGTGAGCTGCTTGCAAGATTAGCAGTTCAAACTCACCAGTGGCCATGAAGAAGAAAGATGAGGCTATCTGCTCCCATAAAGATTGAAAGTCTCAGACACCCATTTGGGGCAGCTCTGTTCTACCCTATAGGGTTGCTATGAGTCAGAATCAACTTGATGGCAGTGGGTTTGGAGCTCAGCCAGCCTGGAATGCCATGTCTCATACTAGAAATTCCATGTCTCTTGTTCTCTGCACTTTCTGAATCAGAGGCTGGACTGCCCCTTTCTTTGGATTTTTTTTGTTCTAGATGTCCACACAAGTCGATGGGTCAGGCATACTCTTTAAACTCCTCATTAGGATCAGATTCAGGGAAGGTACAGGCTGGAAGGACCCTTAGCAGTGAATACAATACACAGTCTTTGCCTACAGACAAAATGCTCAGAGATTGTCAAGGACCGGAGAGAGGCTTGCAGATTATCCTAAGAATAGAACCACGGTTTATTGTTCTGCTGGCCTCAATCCACCATTCGTTCTCCTTTGTGTCTGCAGCCAACTGGGAGTCCAAGATGGATTACAGTACAATGGGTTTTGATGATCTGCCATTTGGGATACTCACATCAGGATCATCATTGGAGGACAACTGAAGGCTTCTTCTGAGACGTGGGGAAATATTCCCCACAAGGAGAACCATTTCTCCTAGCTCTCACATATTGACTTATGGCTACCCTTTAGAACAGTGGTTCTCAACCTTCCTAATGCTGTGACCCTTTCATACAGTTTCTCAATTTGTGGTGCCCCCCCCACCATAAAATTATGTTCATTGCTACTTCATCACTGTCATTTTGCTACTGTTATTCGGGTGACCCTTGTGAAAGGGTCGCTGGACCCCCAAAGGGGTCACAACCCACAGGTTGAGAACCACTGCTTTATCAGCATCTTTCCCAGCCTAAAGGCCCATGACCTACAGCAGGACTTCTTCAAATATGGTCTCCAGACCACCAACGTCAATCAAACCTGGGGACTTGGACACATCAATCCTTGAGCCCATCCAGATCTCTGTATCAGACCTTCAGTCTTGGGGTCGAGCCACCTGCCTCGGAGCAAGTGCTTAATGTGACTCAGAGGCAGGCTGAAGTTTCAAAGCCCTTTGCTACTCCTGTTACATGCCATCAAGTTGGTTCCAACTCAGCATGACCCTACTTAAAGCCCAAGGACCCGCTGCCCAGGCCTGCACCGTCCTTACTACTGTTCTTAGGTCGGAGCCCGTTGTCGCAGCCGCGATACGCAGCCATCTTGTTGATGGCTTCACTCTTTTTTGGTTTTTTGCTACCCCTCCACCTGATCAAGCATGATGTCCTTCTCCAGGAACTGGGGCCTCCTGAGAACCTGACCAGAGTACATTGAGCCACTGGCTTAAAGAAAACAGGGATCTCTGTGGTAGAACTGGAACTCTGTCCTGGAAAGAGCCAGCGGAATGGAAGCAGTTTTGTTGTGGCAATGACAGCCCATTCTAATTCCTTTACAAAGAGTTATAGGGGCAAATGCACTTACTCACTGCCATCAAGTGGATTCCGACTCACATCTACCCTATAGGACAGGATAGGACTGCCTCTGTGATTTCGGAGACTAACTCTTTATGAGAGTAGAAAGCCTCGTCTTTTTCCCATAGAGCAGCTGGTGGTTTTGAACTCTTGACCTTATAGTTAGCAACCCGATGGGCTATACTATGCCACCAGGACTATACAGAGGACAAAAGGGACTCCAAATATATTCGATAGAGACACAGTTAGTAAATCTTAATTAAACAGGACCAAGATAAAGACAATTCATTCAGATGATGAGACCATCAACACAAGGCCACAGTGGCACCCAAGGATTTTCAGAGAACCAGTCACTGAAATAGGACACAGGAGTACAGGGGAAACAGTCATATTGGCAGCAGATCAATCCATCACAGTTCCAGGTGGAACTACAAAAGTGGGAATGGGACCATCACTGGAGCATGCACATGATTCTAAACCAGCAGTTCTCAACTTGTGGGTCATGACCCCTTTGGGGGTCGAATGACCCTTTCAAGGAGGTCGCCTAAGACCATCCAAAAAACACATATTTCTAATGGTCTTAAGAATTGAGACACTGTTCCTCTATCTGTCTCCAGGTGGGTCCGCCCACATGCAGATAATAAGCCCACATACTAGTACCCAGCGTGAAGACTGTTACCCATGCTATACCATACTTCAAGACAAAATTCCATTTATTTGTCATTAGAAATAAATATTTCACAATATAATTACATAATGTTTCTATGATTAATCACTATGCTTTAATTATGTTCAATTTGTAACAATGAAAATACATCCTGCATATCAGATATTTACATTATTATTAACAGTAGCAGAATAACAGTGATGAAGTAGCAAGGAAAGTAATTTTGTGGTTGGGGGGGGGGTCACCACACCATGAGGAACTGTATTAAAGGGTTGCAGCATTAGGAAGGTTGAGATCCACGGTTCTAGACAAGCGCTTACACAATTGATTCAGGGCCCTCCAACCAAGGCAGTCTGGGTATGACTCCTGAGCATGTGACCCTAGCACCTTCCAGTCCATCAAAGCTGCACCTGTTCAAGTCCCTAAGGGTTAGGTAGCTCCTCCCTGGACTAGCTAGAAAAGTGGTAACAATCCCTCTCTAATGCCCCCTGCCTGAGGGCAAAACTATTCACATTTCTGGTTACTGGGCAGAAAGAATTCAGTGGAGGCAGAATTTATCTGGAGACTAGAAAGTGGATTTGGGCTTTCAGTGGAACCATAGTCTTCTGCAAACTTTGCACTCAGAATTTTCAACTCTGATATAAATGTGAGCCATTCCTTCTCCAAGAACATTTTACTCACAGACAAAATCAGAAGTAGGTGTGTGGAAATTCAGTGATATTCATTTTAAATAACTGGCTTATGGAGCCTCAGACAGGGCTGGCAAGTAGACTATGGCATTTAGTTTGTTAATTTTGAAACTAAGTAAAGTACAAAAATATAGTCTTCGAAACTGGATAAGACACAGGAAGAAGGCTGCTCATAAACACCAGACGAGACAAAAACTGTACAAGCACCAGATAGCACATTTTCACGCCTCCCCCCTCTCACTATCAAATCCCCCAACAGGGTACTCAAGAAAAATTGCCTGTCAACAGGCAGAAATGAATAGTATGTGGTCCTTGAATTAGTTCCACGGCATTCAATTTACATTCAATGCAGAAAGCGCTAAGGAAGGGGGTAGGACTATGAACAGAGAGCAGTCATGTCCATTATGAAGATTAAATTCTGCAGCTTGCACCCGAGACACCCTCATGGTCAGTTCCTACAGGCAGAGCTATATCGGGCCACCATGCCCGGGGAGCAATCTGAGCTGCTCTCCTGCGTAGACACCAACTTCCTCTCCTCTCCTCTCCTCTCCTCTCCTCTCCTCTCCTCTCCTCTCCTCTCCTCTCCTCACCTCTCCTCTCCTCTCCTCTCCTCTCCTCTCCTCTCCTCTCCTCTCCTCTCCTCTCTACAGGCTCAGGCTTGTTAGACGTGCCATCCACTTTTACTGCTTTAACCAGCATGATGGGAATATAATGCCCACAGCATACAATTCAATAGTTCGGTCGTATCACGAAGAGTTGTACTATCATGACCATGATCAATTTTAGAACATTTTCTTCTTTGTTTAAAATCATTTTATTGGGGGTTCTTACAACTCTTATCACAATCCATACATCTATTGTGTCTAGCACATTAGTACGTATGTTGCCATCATCATTTTCAAAGCATTTCTTTCTACTTGAGCCCTTGATATCAACTCCTCGTCTTTTTTCCTCCCTCCCCCACCCTCATGAACTCTTAATAAGTTATAAATTCTTATTTTCATATCTTACACCATCCCCTGTCTCCCTTCACCCATGTTTCTGTTGTTTGTCACCCTGGGTGGTTGGTTGGTGGGGGGGGGGGCTTTTTATATGTGATTATTGCGATCCTTTCTCCCTTTCATCCCCCACGTTGGTATCGGTACTCCCGTTATTGCTCCTGATGAGTTTATCTGTCCTGGATTCCGTGTATCCTGAGCTCTTATATGTACCTATGTACACGCTCCATCTAGCCAGATTTGTAAGGTAGAACTGAGGTCATGTTGTGTGGGGGGGAGGGGGTGCAGAAGCAGAAAGCATTAAAGAACTAGAGGAATGGTATATGTTTCATTCATGCTATACCGCACCCTGACTGGCTCGTACCTTCCTTGTGACCCTTCTGTCAGAGTGTAGCTAATTGTCTACAGATGGGCTTTGGGTCTCCACTCTGCCCTCCCCTCTCATTTGCATCAACATAATTGTTTGTTTTGGGTCTTCTGATGCCTGCTACCTGATCCAATTGACACCTCATGATCACACAGGTTGTTGTGCCTCTTCCATGTGGCTTTGTTGCTTCTCAGTTAGATGGGTGCTTGTTTATCTCCAAACCTTTAAGATCCCAGATGCTATATCTTTTAATAACCTATTACCATCAGTTTTTTCCCACCATGTTAGCTTGTGCACTCATTTTGGCTTCAGTGATTGTGTCAAGAAGGTGAGCATCAAAGACTGTCAGGTTATTAGAAAAAGTGTTATTGTGTTGAGTGAGTACTTGAATAGAGGCCCAATGTCCATCTGCTATCTTAATATTTAGCATAGAACTATATGTACATAGATCTATGTCCCTATCATTATATAAAAATATATTTACATATGTACATGCTTGTATTTATACTTCTATAAATGTCTTCTGCTTCCTAGTTCATTCCTATATTTCCTTTTTATTTTCCTCCTGTCCCACTATCATGTTCAACTATCATTTGACTTTTAGAAATTCCTCTCAGCTACATTGCACTTACTCAACCCCCACCAAGCATTCTATGCCCAGCTTACCATTTTTATTAGATCACTTATTGTTCCCTTGTCCCTGGGTTTGTTGGCTGTCCCCTTCCTCTCCCCCACAGCTTCTCTCCCACCATGTCCACCCGGAACCATCAGTCCCATTATTTTCTCCACAGGATTGTGTATCCTGCCTATCTTATATAGATCGACATGGGGTGCATGGGGAGAAGCCTATAAATAGTTCCAGGTTCAAGAGGAAAGTAAAAGAAAATGGAAGAAAGAACTAGGAGGCAAAGGGCATTTATAGAGGTCTCAATATAGGCATGTACATATGTAAATATACTTATATAAGATGATTGGGAAATAGATCTATGTGCATATATGTATAGGTTTAGTATTAAAGTCGCAGATGGACATTGGGCCTCTACACAAGTACTCCCTCAATGCAAGAACACTTTGTTCTATTAAACTGGCAATCCATGATGCTCACCTTCCTGGCATGATCACTGAAGACAAAGCAGGTGCATAAGAAAATGTGGTGAAGAAAGCTCATGGTGCCCAGCTATCAAAAGATGTAGCGTCTGGGATCTTAAAGGCTTGAAGATAAACTAGTAGCCATCTAGCTGAGAAGCAACAAATCACGCATGGAAGAAGCACACCAGCCTGTGTGATCATGAGGTGTCAATTGGATCAGGTATCAGACATCTAAGACCCAGAACCAAAAATCATATCATTGTGAATGAGGGGGAGTGCAGAGTGGAGACCCAAAGGCCATCTGGATATCCCCTTACAGTAGGGTCCCAGGGAGGAGACAAGCCAGTCAGAAACACAACTTTCTTCTCGTTCTTAAATGCTTCCTCCCTCTCACTATCTTGATCCCAATTCCACCTTACAAATCCAGCTAGAACAGAGGATGTACAGTGGTACAGATAAGAACTGGAAACACAGAGAATCCAGGACAGGTATACTGCTCTGGACAAATAATGAGAGTATCAATAGCAGGAAGGTAAGGGGAAGGTTGGGCAGAAAGGGGGAACTGATCACAAGGATCTACATATAACTCCCTCCCTGGGGGGTGGACAACAGAAAAGTAAGTGAAGGGTAACATAGGAGAGTGTAAGACATGACAAAATAATAATAATTTATAAATTATCAAGGGTTCGTGAGGGAGGGGGGAGTAGGGAGCGAAGGGAAAAAATGAGGAGCTGATACCAAGGGCTCAAGTAGAAAGTAAATGTTTTGAGAATGGTGATGGCAACAAATGTACAAATGTGCTTGGCACATGGATGGATGTATGGATTGTGATAAAAGTTGTATGAGCCCTCAACAAAAATGATTTTAAAAAGAAAAAAAATAGTTCCAGGTTTGTCTGCTAACCTATATGAATGTTTTCTGATCAAGTCTGATGTGGCGAGCCCTGCCGTGAAGTCTGATTTGGGAATTCCTCAGGGACGTCATTGCTTTACTCCCCTTGCTGCTCTGTTGTGCGACCTTCCTGTTTCGCCCTGGCATGTGGGGGTGGGGAGTCAGATCTGGCACGATTCCTGCACCGTGTCCCCTGTAGTGCTATGGGTCAATGAGGGGACACCATGCCTCATGGTGGGGCGGGTCCTATGATCCACTCTGGGTCTTGGCTGCTCCAAGCAGGAATATCGTCATCTGGGCTTGGTGGGCGATGATGCGGCGCTCTCTCTCTCTCTCTCTCTCTCTCTCTCTCTCTCTCTCTCTCTCTCTATTCTTCCTTCTTCATTTGTTCCCGTGTCCTCTGATCACACCCACCCCTCACCGTGAACAGTATATTCAGTGCTCTCCTCTGTAGTGCATTCTTCTGGGGAGGGGGTCCACGTAGCTGGGATTGGGGCCAGCCCTTCAGACCTCTCTTTTGGTTTGCTGCTTCCTGCTGGTATGTTGTCAAGTCTTGGCATGCCGGGTTAAAGTCTGGTCCCTCTATCCCAGCGGTTCTCAACCTGTGGGTCGTGACTCCTTTGGGGGTCAAATGACCCTTTCACAGGGGTCGCCTGATTCATAATAGTGACAAAATTACAGTGATGAAGTAGCAATGAAAATAATTTTCAGGTCGGGGGTCACCACACGAGGAACTGTATGAAAGGGTCGCAGCATGAGGAAGGTTGAGAGTCACTGCTCCCTCCTTTTCCTGTGGAGACGTAAACAATACCCTCCCACGGTGGGTTAGTGCCCTGTGCCCCCTTACCCATGTCCTTTTCTTCTTTCTGTGCTCACTTTTTATTAGCTCCCCACTTCCCCACTAACGTCCCCTGCCATATTCATCCAGTCACTGTCTCAACAGATTTACTTACACTGGATTTACTATGCAGAGAAACATACAACAAACAAACAGACTAACAACAATAACAGAGTAAAACACAAAAGCCCTCCATCAAAAAGAAAGTGGTAGAGGACAGCGGAAAAGAGGAGGACCGGCAAGGCGATGGCTTGACCCAGCGGATGCAGTGAGGGGCTGAAGAATAACAAGCGTGAGGACAGGACGGTGCAGAGCAAAGGTAAAATGAGTCAAAGCAGATCAAGTGATAGGGTGTTACATTGTAACCTAAGCACATCTGCCAGGCATTCTGCATCACTATTCCAAGGCACTCTGTGAGGCTTTTCCCATCCCTCCTCTGCCTCAGGGGGATTCACCCTGACCCTGTCTGCTTGATCACAACTACAGGTGACCCCAATTGGGAAGAGCAGAACTGCTCCATTGGGCTTCCAAAGGCTGTGGCCCTTCAGAAGGAGCTCGCCGCTGGCAGACGGTAAGGCATCAGGCTTTCCCGGACTCCGTCAATACTACCTGATTTACTGTTCGCCTCCCAAAGGATCCCTTTCCAGAATGAGGTAGGATTCTAAACCAAACACAGTTGGCACGGGGACTCACAGTGACCCCTGGGTGTCAGTGCAGAACTCTGCCCCATGGGGGTTTTGAGGATTGGATGCTTTAGAAGTTGATCACTGCATCTTCCTTTTGAGGAAACTCCTTGTGAGCCAAAACCTTGAATACAGTCAACAGCACTGACCATGTACCCTGGACTGCCCAAAGAACACACACATTTGTATTGAACGAATTACAACCAGGATGCTCCTTAGTAATAAGGCTGGCAAGACTTTGTCTCACAGACTTTGGACATGTTATCAGGAGAGACCAGTTTCTTGAGAAGGACATCATGCTTGGCAAAGTAGGGGGGAAGCAAAAAAGAGGCGGCCTTCAATGAGATGGATTGACACAGTGGCGGCAACACTGAGTCCCAAATAACCTTTGCGAGGGTGGCAGAAGATTAAGCAGTGTTTTGTTCATTGTGCATAGGGTGATGGGTGGAACCTAACAACAACCAAGCATGTCCCAAGGATTCCTATTGCAGATTAAACCCCAAACCTACATCAAACCCCTGTCCTCAAGTTGATTCAGACTCATAACAACCCTGTATATGGTTTACAATACAATAACTATTTACAGGAACAGACAGCCTCATCTTCTCCTGTGGGGCAGCTGATGGGTTTGAACCATCAACTCTGCTGTTAGCAGTCCAACACTTAACTCCTAGCAGCTCTTAAACCAAACCAAACTCCCTACCATTAGGTCAATTCTGACTCATGGCATGACCCTATAGGGCCAGGTAAAACTGTCCCATGAGTTTCTAAGACTGTAACTCTTTACAGAAGTAGAAAGTCTCCCCTCATCTCATCTTTCTTCCTTGGAGTGGCTAGTAGTTTTTGAACTGCTGACTTTGAGGTTACCAACACAATGTCTAATCACTCTGCCACCAGGGCTCTAAGGATATGTTTTTCTCTCCTAATTTGCACCAATGTGATTGTAGCAGACACCATGGATTATCTGTCCAACAACCATTTCCTGCTTATGATTTTGTGCATGTTATAAGTAAAAAAACTGAATGACTTTACATGAACCCAAAGACTCCTGAAGACAAACCAGCCATTGAAGCCCTGGTGGAAGGTAGTTCTGCCCTGGCCTACACAGGGTTGCCATCAGCCAGAGTTGACTCCATAGCAACTGACTTTCATTTCAAAGACAAGGAAAGCTGAGCCTGAGAAGAATGGAGAAACCGCCCAAGGTCACTCAGCTAGCAACCCCTGGGCCAGGGTTCAAACCCAAGTCTATCTGACTTCAAACCCATATATATGATAGCAACCTGAAACAACATTTTGTGACTAAATAACTACTTGCTAAGTACCAGAGAGAGCCTTTATAGTTCTCTTAACAATTGTTCCTGCGTGTCATCTGGTCAGTTCTGACTCGCGGAGACCTGAGAGGACGGAGGGAGCTGCCCCATCCCATCCATATCCACAGCTGTGAGCTTAAATTCAGCAGCACACTGCTGGGTCTTTTCTCCCATGGAGCTGCTGCCTGCCGAGTCCAAACCACCAGTCTTTTACTCAGCAGCCAGGTGCTTAACGTCTGGCCACTAAGGCAAGGCCTTCTTCTAATAACGTGCCGTGAAATGCCCAACATGGAGTTCATCGCTGCAACACTTCCAGTAAGTGTGCATATTCTTAACTTGAACTTGCGGTAAATGTGCATATACTTAACTTGGACTTAAGACCAAAAAAAAAAAAAAGAAAAAACCTTTTAGAGCTTTTTAAAATTTATGATGCACTCAGAAATATAGCCCTTGTCTTTTTTATTCATTGTTTTCTCCTGATTTTATAGTTTTCAACTCCTCTAGTTGGTCTAGGAGTCCTGTCGAGTAAAGTTTACTAAAATGAAGCTGTTTCCACCCTTAAGTAGTGATAGCTGTAGGTAAACAAGTGACCATCTAGCTCAGAAGCAACAAAGCCCACGTGGAAGAAGCACACCAGCCTGTGTGACCACGGGGTATATAAGGGATCCAGGGACCAGGCAACAAAAAATCAAATTGTGAATGATGGGGAGAACAGATTGGGGAACCAAGACCCATTTATAGGCAACTGGATATCCCTTACTGAAGAGTCGTGAGGAGGAGACCAACCAGTCAGGGTGCAGTATAGCAAAAATAAAACATACAATTCCCCTCTAGTTCCTCAATGCTTCCTCCTCCACCCCCCACCCCCAACTCCCCACTATCATGATTCCAATTCTACCTTACAAATCTGGCTAGACCAGAGGATGTACACTGGTACAGATAGGAACTGGAAACACAGGGAATCCAGGACAGATGACTCGTACAGGACCAGTGCTGAGAGTGGCAATTCCAGGAGGGTGGAGGAAAGGTGGGGTAGAAAGGGGGAAGCGATCACAAGGCTCTACATATGACCTCCTCCCTGGGGGATGGACATCATAAAAGTGGGTGAAGGGAGATGTCAGTATAATACATGACAAAATAATAATAATTTATGAAATATCAAGGGTTTGTGCGGAGGTGGGACTGGGAGGGAGGGGAAAATGAGGAGCTGATACCAAGGGCTCAAGTAGAAACCAAATGTTTTGAGGATGATGACAGCAAATGTCCAACTGTGCTTGACACAATGGATGGATAGATGGATTGTGATGAGTTGTACGAGCCCCAATAAAATTATTTTTATACAAAAGAAGAAGTGACAGCCACAGGGACTCTATGAGTCAGCGGCAATGGGTTTGGTTTGCGGCCATTGTAATCTAGTCTCTAAAACCAAAATCCGGTGGGAAATGTTCAGATTCTCTGTGACTTTGTGGACAAATTCTTCAGGCCCTCCATATAATCTGTGTCTTTCCCAGCAGAATTCCCCCCCTCTGGAATGTGCCTTTTACTCCTCCAATGCCTGCCCATCTTACCTAGGAAGACTCTCATTCCGGTTCCACTCCAACCCCCCTGCACTCTCCCAGGGGAATCCCTGCCTCTGCTCAGTGCTTCCTGGCACAGGGTACATACACCTCTATTAGAGTGCCCATATACTTGCGCTCCTCCCTGCCTTCCCCACGAGACACATTCATCATTGACTCCTCAACATCTCGTACAGTGTCTGGCAGATAACAGGTTCTTAATAAATCTTTGTTAAATGAATAAAAGAATCCATCCATCAATCCACCATGGAACTGTGCTGCACCCACTTCTTTAGCTTGATGTCAAATGATGATCTCATCTCTTGCCCTCCATTCCAACCAAGTGGAATTACTTCTTAGGAGAAGTAAGTTCGTCACACAATCCAGGCTGCCATGGCTTACTCCGTTCCTCTCCCTGCTGGCATCTTTAGGTCTTGGGGAAAATACCACTCAGTGAAGAAAGGTGTTTGTTAGCAAGGTTAAAAAGATGCGATTTGTCACTGACTCGAGGAGTATAAAATAACTGTAGGAGGCAATCTTTGTAATCTCCTCAGCTATGGTTCAGGTGAGGGCACAGAGAACAGAAGATTATAGTTCATCTGAGAGGTCCTTCCTGGCCAGGGAACAGCAGCAATAGGTGGTTGTGTTAGGTCTGCTTGAGTCACTCCAACCAATAGCAAGCGTATGTTCAACAGGACGAAACATTGTCTGGATCCTGCACTGTCCTCACAACTGTTCCTGTGTTTGAATCCATTGCTGCAGCCACTGCATCAATCCATTTTATTAAAGGTCTTCCTCTCTTTCATTGACCCTCTCCCAAGCCTGATGCTTGCATATTTTACCACATCCCCAAAATATTGAGAGAAAGTCTTGCCATCCTTGATTCTAAGGACCATTCTGGCTTATTTCGGTAGTCTAGAGTACTTTCAATATTCTTTACGAACACCATGAATCAAATGCATCGGTTCTTCTACAATTTTCCTATTTCCAACTTTCACATGCATGTGAAGCAATCAAAAATACCATGGCTTGGGTCAAGTGCATGCCAATCCTCAAAATGATATCCTTGCTCTTCAACACGTTGCCTACTTGCACAAGACAATATGTTGTTCGATTTCCTAACTGCTGCTTCCATGAGCATTGCCTGTGAGACCAACAAGCTGAAAAACTAGACAAGAATCTTTTCTCTGTTTACCATAATTTTGCCTCATAGTTCAATTGGGAAGATTTTGGTTTTCTTTTCATTGAATTATAATCCATACTGAAGGTTACAGTCCTTAACCTTTGTCAATAAAGCAATTGTTTCTCATCTTCCTCCCTTTCAGCAAGCACGTGGTTCCATCTGTGTGCTGCAGATGCTCGAGAAGCTTTCCTCCAATCCCAGTGCTGCATGCTTCCTCACATAGCCCAGCTTCCTGGGTAATTGCTCACCGTGCGGACTGAATGAGTATAGTGAAAGGATGCAGCCTTGAGTCACACCTTGAATCACAGCCTTGAAGCACAGCCTTGAAGCACACCTTAAACCACACAGAGATCCCTTGTTTGGTTCAAATAGCTGCCTGTTGGTCCATGTACAAGTTCTACATGAGCACAATGTGGTGTTCTGGAATTCCCTCTCTTTCCAAGGTTATTCATAGTTTGCCATGATCCACACAGTTGAAGGCCTTTGTATAGTCGATACAGCAAAAATAAACACCTTTTCTGGTACTCTTTGCTTTTAGCCAATATCCGTCTGCCATAAGTAATGATATCTCTCATGCCATTCTTCTGAGGCTGGCTTGAGATTCTGGCAGCTGCCTGTCAATGTACTGCTACAACTATTGTTGAATGATCTTCAGCAAAACTTTGCTGGCATATGGTATTAGTGATATTGTTCAGTAGTCTCTGCACTCTGACAGATCACTGTTCTTTGGAATAAGGTGTGACTGCGGATCTCTTTGTCAATAGTTCAGGTAGCTGCCTTCCATGTGTCTTGGCACAGGTGAGCGTGTGCCTCCAGCACTTCATCCGTTTGTTGAACATTTCGATTGATATCCAATCAACTCCTGAAGTTGTGCTTTTGGCTAATGCCGCCAGTGAAACTCAGAATTCTTCCACCAGGTTCTTAATCTTATGCTGCCTCTTAGAATGGCTGCACATCAACAGCTGCCTGTGGTGCTGTGACTGTGTGTTTCTTCTATCCACTTTTGCTGCTTCTTCTTTTATTCAATATTTTTTTCCTGGAGAGTTCTTCAACATTGCCTCTCAAGGCTTGCATTTTCTCTTCCATTCTTTAACTTTCAACTTGAACTCATGTATGAGCAACTGATTTTCTGTTTCAGAATCAGCCCCTGGCCTCATTTTGGGTGCTATTGGACTTCTGCACCATCTCGTCCCACGTATGCACTCAATTTGATCTTTGGGCATTCCCTCTGGTGAAGTCCATGTGGACAGTTACTGTTTATCCTCCTGAAAAAGAATATTTGCAACGATAACGTTGTTCATGTTGCAAAATTCATTCATGAAATTTCTAGCTTTGTTTCTATTACCTAGTTCACATTTTCTAACTACTGCTCCTTCCAGTTCTTTCCAACATTTGCATTCTAGTTGACAATAATTACAAGGCACCTTTATTGCTTGTTTGATCAATTTCTCACTGAAGAAAGTGGTAAAATTCTTCAATTTCTTCATCACTAGCTTTTGTGATTAGTAAGTGAATTTGAACAATAGTTGTATTAACTGGGCTTCCTTGTAGGCATAGAGTTATTATTTGTCACTGACAGTATTGTACTTGAAGACAGATCTTCTAATGTTCTTTTTGATGATCAATTCAACTCCATTATTCTTGAGTTTGTCACTCCTGGCACAGGAAATCACACGAGTCTCTGATTCAAAATGGTCAAAACCAGTCCATTTTGGCTCACTATGCCTAGCCCGTCCATCTTCATGGGTTCCATTTAACTTTTGATGACTTCCAATTTTACTAGATTCATATATTGTACATTTTATGTTCCAGTTATTAATGGATGTTTGCAGCTATTTCTTCACATGCCCCATCATCCAATGAAGGCCCTGAAAAATGTCCTCCACCCACATCGTTGTTGGAGACTCGACTTTGTGTGCTAAGTGCCTTCCAATCTGAGGGGCTCATCTTCTGCACTATGTCTGACAGTGTCCTGTGGTTATTCACAAGATTCCAGTAGATAATTCCTTAGAGGTGCACGGCCTATTCCTTCTTCCCAGTCTACTACGTGTAGTCTCAACGCTACAGTGAGACCTGGCCACCTTGGATAATACTGTTGATATTTAAAATATTGGTGACATCACAGTAATGTGCACAACACCACAGTATGACAACCTGGCAAGTCAGTGGCATCAGCAGAACATAGGGTCCCATTTAAGACCCTCATCCACGGCACAAAGGAGGGTATGCAAGGAGTCATCACCTCTCTGCAGACAGCTGCCGGGGAGGGGAGATGCTGTTGATGGAACATTTCCTATTATATACTATGGAACTCTAGTAAGTAATAACAGCTACTGTCCCTGTGATAAGATGCATTCAGACTGCCTGGGAATAAAAGATGCTTATGAAGTAACACAGATTGGCTCTGTGCACCCATTTTCTGATGGCCTCCTGGCGGTCAAGAAATTGGTTACATCCTGGGAGCACCATACAGATTAGGATAATGCACTGCACATCCTGTCTGTGGATGAGAGAGGCTAGTTATTTATTCATCAAACCCATCTCTAACTATTCATCTTCATGGACACACTTTTTCCGTCTCAGTAGACTACATTTTTTGAGTTTCACTTTGCAGGTCGGCATGGACACGTGACTATAGTCTAAGTACTAATGCTTTGCTCTCTTGACAGACTTGACCCATTAAACACTCCAAAACATCTCCTGGGTGTTTTTCTCGCTTTTACCAACATGATGTTGGTGGACCTGTTTCTTTTGGAGAGCTTGTTTGTCCGTTTTTCTTTCTTTTTAATAAATTATTTTATTTGGGGCTTGTACAACTCTTATCACAATCCATACATTCATCTATTGTGTCAAGCACATTTGTACATTTGTTGCCAACATCATTCTCAAAAATTTTGCTTTCTGCTTGAGCCCTTAGTATCAGCTCCTTTGTTGCCCTCCCACTCTATCCCCCCTCCTCATGAACCCTTGATAATTTATAAATTAGTATTTTGTCATGTCTAACACTCGGCATTGTCTCCCTTCACCCACTTTTCTGTTGTCCTTCCCCAGGTAGGGGGTTATATATAGATCCTGTAATCGGTTGTCCCTTTCTCCCCCACTTTCCCCTTACCCTCCTGGTATCTCTACTCTCATTATTGGTACTGAGGGGTTTATCTGTCCTGGATTCCCTGTGTTTCCAGTTCTGATCTGTGTCAGTGTACATCCTCTGGCCTAGCTCAATAAAAAATAAAGCAATCAGTATTAAAAACTAGGACCAATTTAAATAGCTCATAAGTGAGTTCATATGATTAGGGGCTGAATTTCAACCCAGCTGCCTCTGCAGCCAGCCCCTTTCCAAAGCTTTCTGCACCACAGCACGGCTGTTCACAGCCTGGGCCATGGTAATGCTTTTTGTTTTTTTAAACTGAAATCGTTTTAAAATGGGTCAAAAGGGACTTTAAATGATAAGCTATACATTTTGACTAACTATATAATTAACTTACAACATTCTCTGTCTGATGATAACATGGCTATTCACACACTTCAACTATGATTGGAGGGGATTCACCAGAGGCTTAATCCACGCGTAGACCCTGAAAATGGATTTCAGGCTTCCACTGTCATCCCTAGCTTTCTGAAAACCAAGAATCCACAATATATGCTCTGATACTATTCTCTCATTTAGATTTGGCTTATATTATTTAAAATCCTCGGATCACCCACGCTGGTGTGTTTTTCCCATGTGGATTTAGCTGATGCCTCGCTTGGATGGCAATTGCTTGAAAATAAGCCGTTAGGACCCCAGTCACTATTCTGGTAGCGGACCACCATCTACTGACTTCACCACATTTGCTATGGCACCCGTGTCTTCAGGGATCTCTTCTTCAAGGGCGAGCATCGAGCAAGGCCATGTCATAAGAACTAGTTATTCTGAAATTGGGTCTAGAATTAAGTTCAAGGACAAACTCCATTCATACTTCTATTGTATATATGGTATAAGTCTCTGGTTCACCTTAGAGACATCCTGTCATTTTATGTTAGAGAACAGTATGATTCATCCCCCCGGGGCATCATTTGCACTGATAACATCAATGACGACCCATAGTGACCCTATAGGGTAAGGTAGCAAAACACCTGTGAGTGTCTGAGCCTGCAAAGCTTCATAGGAATAAAAAGCCTCATCCTTCCCCTGAGGAACTGGAAGTAGTTTTCAACTGCTGACCTTGAGGTTATCAGCCCAATTTTGGGGGGTCTTTTAAAAAAATCATTTTATTGGGGCTTTAATAGCTCTTATAATAATCCATACATCAACTGCATCAAGCACATTTGTACAGATGTTGCCATCATTATTTTCAGAACCTTTTCTTCTACTTGAGCCCTTAGTATCAGCACATTTTTTATTCCCTACCTCCCCACCCTCCCGCCCTCATGAGCCCTTGATAAATTTTTGATTATTTTTATTTTCACATAAGACACCATCCATTGTCTCTTTTCACCCATATTTCTGTTGTTTACCTCCTGGGGGGATGGGGGTATACATAGATCATTGTGATAAGTTTCCCCTTTCTCCTCCTTCACCCCTCCCACACTGGATTCTGTGTGTGGAGACCTCTTATCTGTACTAGTGTACATGCTCTGGTCTAGCCAGATTTGTAAGGAAGAACTGGGGTCATGGTAGCGACGTGGGGGTGGGGAGAAGCATTCAAGAACTAGAGGGATGTGGTGTGTTTCATCGGTGTTATACTGCACCCTGGCTCACTTGGCCCTTCCTGGTGACAATTCTGTGAGAGGATGTCCAATTGTCTACAGATGAACTTTGGGTCTCCATTCCAACCCCCACATTCACATCAATATGATTGTTTGTTTTGTGTCTTCTGATGCCTGATACCTGATCCTGTCAACGCTTCATGATCATACATGCTGGTGTGCTTCTTCCATGTGGGCTTTGTTGCTTCCCTGATAGATGGTCACTTGTTTGACTTCAAGCCTCTTAGATCCCAGACACTATATCTTATATTAGTCAGACACCATCAGCTTTCTTCTTCACATTAGCTTATGTACCCATTTTGTCTTCAGTGATCACGTTGGGAAGGTGAGCATCACAGAAAAGTATTCTTGAGTTGAGGGAGGATTTGAGTAGAGGTCCAATGTGTGTCTAATATCTTAATACTTAACAAATAAATATATGACCATAGACCTATATCCTTATCATTATATGTTAATATATTTACATATGCACATGCCTATGTTTATACCTCTATAAATGTCTTTTGCCTCCCAGTTCTTTCTATATTTCCTTTTACTTTTCTCTTGTCCCACTATCATGATCAACCTTCATTTGGCTCTCTGTACTTCCTCTCGGCTACATTGCACTTGATCAACCCTCCACCAGTATTTCTACGCCCTTCTCACCATCGATTTCATATCTCTTGTTGTTTCCTTGTCCCTGGGTTTGTTGGCTTCCTCCTCCATTTCCCCCACGTTCTCCTCTTCCCTATGCCGCTGGAATTGTCAGTCCCATAGTTTTCTCCCTAGGATTGTTTATCTTGTCTAGCTTATATAGATAGACATGAAAAAAAGAAAAGAAAAAAAACAAAAATAGCTTATGAATCATTCCAGGTCTGCCTGCTGACCCTTATGAATGCTTTCTAATCTGGTCTGACGCGGTGCCAAGCCCTAGCCCCCGAGTCTGGAGTCTATTTTCAGAATTCCAGGGGGGCTCTGTTGCTTTGCTCTCCTTGCTGCTCTGTTGCTTTCCCTTCCTGTTGCCCCTGGTTGGGGGTGGAGGTGGGGTCAAACCGGGCCCAATTCCCACACTGTGTCTCTGGTGCTTCCCTCAGAGTGAGCAGCCCAGCTTTTGAATGCATTGATTGGCAGGAGTGGAAAGGAAGGGCAAAGAAAGACCCATTGCTCAGGGGACACTTTCTGTTATGAGGAATTTTAAAAAATCAAAAATAGCTAGTGCTGAAGGTTGAACAACATGATGAATATATTTACCATCACTAAAATGTGCCCAAGATTATTGAAATGACAAATGTCTCATTACCTATATATTTGACCACAATGAAACACATGTGTTGGTAGTAATCCCCATCTTCAAAATGGTGGCCTGAAGGAAAAGTCAACCTTTTAGCCTGAAAGGGACTCGGGTATAGCTAGGGGAAGAGAAATCATCTGATTTCTCGATCACCAGTGGCTACTACCCGAGCCATAATAAGCACATAACATGGTCCTAACAGAGGCACACTTGAAATACATGAGGGAGTAGTTCTGACGGCACAGTGCTACATGTCATGCTTCCCAACACAAGGTCAGTAGTTCAGGACTATCTGCTCCTTTGAGAGGGAAAGGCAAGGATTTCTACTCCTGTAGAGTTAGTCTCCAAACCCCACAGGGGCAGTTCTACTCTGTCCTTTTGTGGGTTACGAGTCAGAGTTCTTCTCTTGGAATAGGACTCCAGAGAACACTGTTTAGCCTCAGCCCTAGAGAAGGTAAGGGGTCAGGTCATTATTGGATTACCCAATGCACATGGGTTTATTTGTGTTTACTAATCTGTAGTGAAGAATTTTGCATGTTTTTGTATGTTCCATGAATAATTTCACACATTCTTGAGGTGATAAACCCAAGTCAAATTTTTTTACTACATATTAGTAAATAAATACTAGTAAGTTTGTCCCCTAGTGGGATAATGGCTGCCCACTGGTTTTTTATTTGTGTTTTTAAGTCCATCCTTACCTTGTTCATTGAGTCGTCTGCCCTTGGGTAACATTTTAATAATTTAGAGTTAGAAGAATTCTTAAGATCATCTAGTTTGGATGGCAACATATGTACAAATGTGCTGGTATACAGTTGATGCTTGGGTTGTTGTAAGAGCTGGGAGAGCCCCCAAAATGATTTATAAAAACAAAACCCCAAAAAAAGTTCATCTAGCTTAATATCATATCATGGTGTTACCCACAAAAATATCTAACGTCTAGAGATGCTAAGTGACCTTCCCATTTTAACACAAATTTAGTCACTAATGCCCATTTTGGGGGCCACATGGTTTGATCATATATTTTTGCATCGCTCTATATTGCCACCATATCATTCCCTTTTATTGACTGGTAAGTGAAGGCCAGTGGGTAAAGGAACTTGCCTGGAAGGCATATGGCCTTGAATTAATCTGTGTAATATAATCTGAAATCCAGCCACTGTCCATTTCTATACAGCATACTAGAAAGATTAACAAAGACACTTGGGAAAAGCAAATGACCACTTTATTTTTATCTTTATTTCTATCTTAGTTTTTTTTTGCAGTTGATTTCTTCACTATTTTTTTTCTCCTTTAATAAGCTCACTTGCTGATTCTATCTTTTGGACAACTTGTTTCTCCTATCTCTGTTTTTGTAAGTTCTCACAAATGTTTATTACCTTTTAGTGCAGAATTATTTGTCCCCAGATTCCTTTGTTTATGGATCTAAGTACTTGGGTTATTTTAATGACTGTGCCTCTCAGTAAGTTTGCTTGGATTTATGTCAGTAGCATTTCTTTCCCAATTAAACTAAGTCACCCCAAGGTTCCCAAGACCATAAGATCAAACTTATTGATGACTTCAATTCTTAAGAACCAATCTTCTCTTATTGCATACGGAGCCTCTTAGCACAGTAACAAGGCCTTTTCACTGAGGGGAGGCATAAAGTGGTCATTGTAATGGATATCCTTGTGATGGGGTATTATCATCTATGGGGAGAATTGCAAGTGTGAAAGCTTGCCTGGAGTTCTGCTATAACTAATCTGCCTTAGAACAGCAACTTATTTGATCGGGGTCAAAATAGTCAATACCTGGAAGACACAATGAGTTGCCCCACAAGAAAATGAAACTCGGGATTTCAGTCCAATGATGAGATAATCACTTAATACACAAGGACACAGACGCAGGAAATCAAGTCAGAGTGGTGGAGTGATTCCAGGATAGAGGGGTATTCTTGTGGAAAGATGAATGAGTCAGGGCAAAGGAGGTTATTGAATCACAAATGCTCAGGAAAGGTATACCTAAATCCCTAAAAAAAAAAAACAAAATCCAGGAAGAAGGATTGGTGGAGCAAAGAATAAGTACCTAGCTGCTAGTTAAAAGGTTGGAGGTTTGAATCCACCCATCAGCTCTTTTGGAGAAACCAGGTGGTTGCTTCCCTAAGGATTTTTCAGCCAAGAAACCCCTGGGGAATAGGTCAACTCTGCCACGTGGAGTTACACTGAATCCTACGGCACCAACAACAGTAAACAATCAACACCCTGGATGGTACAGACAGTTACTGGTTCAGTTGCTAACTGAGAGGTTGAAGTTTTAAGTCCACCTAGAGGTGTATCAGAAGAAATGCCTGGTTATCTACATCAGAAAAACCATTATGGAGCACACTTCTGCTTGATCTTATATGGGGTGGCCAAGAACTGGCAACTGACAGCACCCAAATAGATTTATTTCTTTTTGTCCACATAACCTCAAATGTATAGACACATTATGTGTACAGTATAAAGATCTTGTTTATAGGGGAGGGAGGGGGAAAAAAAAGAGGACCTGATGCAAAGGGTTTAAGTGGAGAGCAAATGCTTTGAGAATGATTGGGGCAGGGAATGTATGGATGTGCTTTATACAATTGATGTATGTATATGTATGGATTGTGATAAGAGTTGTATGAGTCCCTAATAAAATGTAAAAAAAGAAAAGAGGAGAAAAAAAATGATTAGGGCAGAGACTGTACAGATGTGCTTTATACAATTGATGTATGTATATGTATGAACTGTGATAAGAGTTGTATGAGCCCCTAATAAATTGTTTAAAAAAAGATCTTGTTTATCTTGAATTATTTGATATAAATTGCAGACATAATACCCCATAACGAAAAATATGTCTATGTATTTCCTATAAACAAGGACATGCTAATGACATTGATACATTACTACCATCTAAAACTTAGTCCCATTTAATATTGCCAATTGCCTTAATAATGAATGTTCTTTGTAGTAAAAGGATCCAATTCAGGATCACTCATTGCATTTTCTTGTCTTGTCTGAGTCTCCTTCAGTCTGGAGCACTTCTTCAGAGAAAGAACAAGGTAAGTCTGTGTCAGAGACTGAGGATGTGCATAACAATGACACAAACATGGCCGACAGACACAGACGCCAGCTTGCCCAGTCTTCAACAGGCTAACTCGAGGACAGCTTGAGGAGCCAGATAAATAATAACAGCAATACATTTAATCCGTGAATTTAAGAGCTCACCCTGCTATAAATAAGTGGGAAAATTGATGAGGAATGAAATATTTACCTGTTCTCACAGTCGCTTCTTATGAAATATTTAATTTCAGAAATGAAAAGAGGACTCCCGAGTGGAGAAGCCTTGCAGACAGCATCTCACTCAAGACCCTCAAGTGAACCTCCTCTAAAATCACAGGACAGGTGGACATCACCTGTCATGTTCGGGTGCCATGGGAACCACACAGCACCACTTCTGGGTTACTATTGGGAAAGGTGAACCGCCTTGGTTCAAAGTGAAGAAATATTTCATGTGAAGAAATTTAATATGTAGAAGCCGCTGACCTATTTCCTTCAAATGCCCAGCTCATGAGCGTCCAGAAAAGAAGGCACGTGCTTTTTAAAAACCATTACTAGTATTTTAGGCATTATTCTAAGGTCTCTGCCAGTCCTCAAATTCTATCCTCTGCAGAGGATATACCAACGTCCGGAACTCTGGGTTGTAGATTTAATGTTCCAACTTTCACAGAGCGGTGGTAAAATCTAAATAAGGTTCTGTACTAAACTGAGTTCAAGGTCACAGATCTGAATAATTGATATAGTTTCCCTCTGTAAGTACACATTGTCCGTATGTCCGTTGCATACATCTGCCACATTTTGTAACTGTAATACATGACTGTACTATTATTTAATCAATATTTGGACTTCCGAGCAAGATGGCAACCAGGTGAGCAGCTCACGCTGGGAGTTCCATGGAGATCAGAGAGGGAGAGATGGACCAGACTTCAACCCGGTGGGCCAAGACATGAATGCAACATACCAGCATGAAGCAGCGAACCAATGGAGAGGTCTGCGGGGCGGCCCCAATCCCAACTATGTGGAGACACTCCAAGAAGAATGCACTTCAGAGGACAGCACTGAAGCTACAGCTCGGGGAGAGGGGCACGTCTGATGAGAGCCCACGGGAGCAAATGAAGAGGGAAAGAGAGAATGTGGAGCACATCCTGGCCCACCAAGCCCCAAGGATGATATTCCTGCTCAGAGCAGCCGATGCAGAGAGAGGACCCTAGGGCCGACCCCACCACAGACGAATAGTGCTATGGGGGAACAACACTGGAGACACAGTATAGGAATTGTGCCTGATCTGACCCATACACACCAGAGTGAAACACTAAGGGCATGTAACAGAGCAGCAAGGGGAGCAAAGCAACAAAGTCCCTGTAGCAGGACCTATAGTTCTGGGAGGACATGAGAAAGGGGGAGACAGGGGAAAGGAAGTGGGGTTCCAACAAACCCAGGGACAAAAGAACAACAAGTGATCTAAAATTGATGGCAAGGAGGGAGTAGGATGCTTGGTAGAGCTTGATCAAAGGCAATATAGCCAAGAGGAATTACTGAAACCTGAATAAAGGCCAAGCATGATAGTGGGACAAAAGCAAAGTAAAAGGAAATAGAGGAAAGAGCTAGAAGGCAACGAATTTTTATAGAGGTCTAAATACCAGCATGTACATGGTAAATATACTTATATATTATGATAGGGAAATAGATCTATATGCATACATTCCTATGTTAAGTGTTAAGGCAGCAGACAGACATTGGACCTTCACTCAACTACCCCCTCAATGCAAGAACAGTTTGTTCTAATAACCTGACATTCTATGATGCTCACCTTCCAGACACGATGGCTGAAAACAAAATGGGTGCATAAGCAAATGTGGTGAAGAAAGCTCAGGGTGCCTGGCTATCAAAGGAGTTGGTGTCTGGGGTCTAAAAGGCTTGAAAATTTTAAAAAGCAGCCATCTAGTTGAGAAGCAACAAATCCCACATAGAAGAGGTACAGTAGTCTGTGTGATCATGAGGTGTTGATGGGATCAGGTATCAGGCATCAAAGACCCAGAACAAAAAATCATATCAATGTGAATGATGAGGAGGGCAGAGTGGAGACCCAAGCCCATCTGTAGACAGTTGGACATCCCCTTACAGAAGGATCACAAGGAAGAGATGAGCCAGAGTGCAGTATAGTACTGATGAAACATACAACTTTCCTCTAGTTCTTTAATGCTTCCCCCCACATCATGACCCCAATTCTACCTTACAAATCCGGCTAGGCCATAGCATGTACACTGGTACAGATAAGAGATCACAACACAGGGAATCCAGGACAGATAAACCCGTCAGGACCAATAATGAGAGTAGTGATACCAGGAGGATAAGGGGAAGGTGGGAGGAGAAAGGGAGAATTGAGCACTATGATCTACATATAATCCCCTCCCAGGAGGACAGACAACAGAAAAGTGGGTGAAGCGAGACAGCAGTTGGTGTAAAACACTAAAAAAATGGATAATTTATAAATTATAAAGGGTTCCTCAGGGAGGGAGTGGAAATGAGCTGATACCAAGGGCTCAAGTAGAAATAAAATGTTTTGAAATTGATGATGACAACATATGTAAAAATATGCTTGACACAACGTATGTATGGATTGTGATAAGAGCTATAACAATGAAATTATTTTTAAAAATTAATATCTTGAAAACACATATTTCCATCCAATAATTCATACATATTTTATTTTAGATCATTGATTGTAATGCACCTAATGGAATATCCCTCACCCCTCTTTTTCACTGCGCTTCACATTTCTTTTCCGGCTTTTTCTCTAACCTTTCCTGCCTTCTGAACTTTATCCATGGAAATGTCTGCCCATTTGGTCAAACGGCTGATTGTTCTTAAGCGTGTATCCATTCCTATTGTTATTGCTCACGTCATGTCACTGTTAGTGGTTAATGTCACGGGGTAGCTTCCACTAATCGGGACCCTAGGTAGAATAGAATGGAACCCTGCCTTGCGCGGGCACCATTTTCACAATTGGTGCTGTGTTTAAGCGCATTGTTGTAACTACTGTGGTCATTTGTCTTGTTGAAGGTCTTGTTTTATGTTCACGCATCCTATATGTTACCAAGCATGATGCCCTTTGCCAAGACTGGTCACTCCTGATAACATGTCCAAAGTGCATGAGAAATCTTGCCATCCCCATTTCTAAGGAACATTCTGGCTATATTTCCTCTAAGACAGATTTTTTTGGTGCCTCTGGCTACCTGTGGAACTTTCAAGATTCTTTGCCAAACACCGCAATTGAAATGCATACATTCTTCTCCTTATAGACCTGTTGATTGGCTGGAATTTGAGCCCTAGGGTTGAGTTCCGTTCCAAGACTGCAAAATAACTAAGGGTCATAAGTCTAGAAAGTTCCGCCAGTCTCTATCTGACTAGTAAACCATGTCTACTTTTATGAATTTGAGTTTTTTCCCATAGTTTTCCCCCAATCCATCCAAGACCTTCTCATGCAATCTCTTTCAGAAGAGTCATTAGCGACAGCAAAACACCATCCAGTTCTTGTCTCTGGGTCCTGTAGCCTGAGGTCTGCATGGTCCATGACTCCTTTGAATAAACTGTTTGCTTGTAGAACATTTTCTTTTCATACTTACTGACCTTTTGTTTGTCTCCTGAAACTATGGTCTTCATCTCAGAGCCAGCGACTCATTCTTTCAAGGCGTTTGGTAAGAGAGTCTCATCATCGCTCTGCCCCTGGAGTACTCTAGTATCTTCATAGAGGCATTTGCAGCGGATGTTAATATATACTTAGAAATAGTCACTGTCAAAGCTATTCATAGGCTAAGAGCCACACACTGACACATAAGCAGAACAGGTGTGCAAAACTTTTGTTTTCATACATGAACATAAGGCAGTGTCACTAATAGAGGGAATAATTCAACATCTCTTCTAAAAAATAGAATATAACTGTGGAAAAACCACAAAATTCTCCACCTTCATGTCACCCAGAGGCCACCTCTGTTCAGATGGAGTTAAAAAAAAATACTCTTAGATTTCCAAAATCCAGAACAGCCCTTGTTACTCAACTCATGGATGTGCGACTAGATCAGCCTCACCTGGGCACTTGTGGAAATGCCAGGATCCCTGCCTCACTGAACTGACATATTCATTTCTCAGAGCGGCTGTCACGAAGTCCCACAGAGTGGGGGGCTTCCAGCTTAGAAATGCATTCTCACATGGTTATGGAGGCCCCGAGTCTAAAATCAATGTACTGGCAATGATGGCTCCTGGAGCCCCAAAGGAGACTCCATCCCGCATCTCTCTCTTAGCTTCGGGTAGTTGCCAGAAGTCTTTGACATTCTTTGGCGTGTAGATCCAACATTCCAATCTCTTCCTCTGTTATCGCCATGTAGCTCTGCATGATTTCCTTACGAGGACACAAGTCGTTGGATGTAAGATTCATCTCAACCCAGTATAACTTTGTGTTACCTTAGCTAACAATACATCTGCAAAAGCCTTAGTTTCAAATGAGATCACATTTTGAGGTTTATTATGGACCAAAGACTGTGTTCTTAATCTTTTTTGATCCTGACTTGTGGTAGTCTGTTAATGTCCCTAATAAACCATCATAATAATGAGTATTACCTCTAATTTTGGTGTAGCCTTTGCAACAAGTTATTGAACCCAGCAGAGAAGTAAAATGCTATGGGTGCAATTGGTGCCAGAATAGGGCAAGAGGGATGGGGGCATCTCTGACCTCTGCCTTGCAGCAAGGGTCCTTGAAAGAAAATGTTTTGAATTTTGGGGTATAGAGTTCGGTTCTCCTCCTTTCTGAAGCAAATGAATAGATTCCAGCAGAACTTCTGGACCAAGACCAACTAGGACAAAAGGTTTGTCAGTCTACTTCTAAAAATTAGCTAGTGAAAACTTACAGTGCTTGAACATGAACCCCTTAGGGTGGAAAACGCTGAACATCCATTGTGGCTAAAAGAATGAACTTGAGCATGCCAATTATCTTGAAGACTACACAACTCAGGGTAGCATTTTGTTCCATTGTACTTGAATCACAGGGAGCCAGAGTCAACGAGATGGCAACAAACAGTTAAATGATTAAAAACCCACCTTCCCGTAGCAGTCTCTGAGAATCTGCTGAATGCCCTCTAGAGACTGGTATATAATGTAGGCTTGTTGCCTAATGACATTTCTGAGCCTATGGGGCACACTCTGGAATATGGTAAAGGAACAGAACACCCCCACCCCGTCCTGTCAACTTCCTGTAGAGAGACTGAAAATCAACCTCTCCTGGTGCCACCCTGACCTCAACTGTGAACTCCAAGTGGAGCTGGCTTTGAGGGATGCCCACTGAAGACAAGAAAGAATTCATCAGCTCTGCATCCCCCGCAGAGGAGCCCTGGTGGTATAATGGTTACACACCGGGCTCCTAAAGGCAAGGGCAACAGTTCAAAATCACCAGCCACTCCTTAGAGAGTTAGTGTCAGAAACCCAGAGGAGCCGTCTTACCATGTCCTCTGGGGCCCCGTGAGTCTGCATGGACTCGATGGCAGTGAGTGTTCCACATGGAAGGATGATGACCTCCTGACTTTTCAGTGCTTCGCCTACTCTGAAAGACATCAGGATTTCAACTCACAGAGGGGCAACTGGGCTCTCTCAAAATGCCATCCTCACCAGCTCTTTCCCAGTTAGGCCACGTCAGGTCATAGGTCTTCATAATTTCCTAGTTCTAAACAAGCTTCTCCTATTTGGCAAAGTATTCTGGGGACTGGAAAAGATGAGAAATCAACCTGGACCATACCTGCCATGGACACAGCTAAGGGTGCAAAATGAAACAACAACAACAATCAACAAACAACTCACTGCTACTGAGCCCATGCTGACTCAGCGACCCCCTGCCCCCTGAGTGCTTCTGAGATTGTAACTCTGTACAGGAGTAGAAAGCCTGATCATTCTCCCAGTGGTTTTGAACTGCTGACCTTTCGGATCATAACCCAATTCATAACCTTTCTACCTCCAGGGTTCTGCTGTGTGGGATACAGAGTTATTGAAGTCCTTCATATGTTTTGAAGGCACACCTCAGAGCCAGCTCAGGGATGTACAACAGGCTGAAAAGCGTCTTTGGCATCAAGACTCAGGAAATCAGAGAAGTTAGGGATTGACAAAGACAGTGGAGCCCAGCTGCCCTAAGTCCTTAGAACGCTGAGGCCCCGAGAGAGGGCAAGGTCACAGAGCTGGTCATTAAGTCGTCGCAGAGGTGGGATTGCACTCAAGGTCGATGGCAGTGCTTTTACTGAGTGCATCCTTCATCACAGGAGCGCTTGGGACTGATGGTCCTTCCAGACAGCAGAGGTGGTCAAGAAACAAAGCGCGAAAGAGCAAAGGAAGATAAGATTCCGGAACCTGGTGTTCCTGGCAAAACCCTTCCGAGAATGGCCTCCCTTTGATAGATAATGTATTCCTCCAGCAGCCCTGGCAGTCTCTCTTTTCCTTCGCAGCTGCAGGCAGGGCAGCTGAAGGCGTGGGGACTTTGCTACCTCCGTCATGGAACGCTCTCCTAATCAGTATTCAGTACACCCTTTCCATTTATCAATGAGTTCCACTGTGTATGGTCTGCCTTGAGATTCACTGAACCCTCTATCAGCATTCAACCCTGCTTGCCACCTACCTTGTAGTGTGTTTGGCTGCCCTGCTCCACTGTTTCTTGTGGCCCTGCTGACAGCCAGCCGGTGACTACATTCCTCCACCACTGGTGTCCCCGTCCCTGATAGAATGTGAGTGGGTGTTCAGAAGAAAGGAGAACACAGAAACCCAGAAAAGCCTCAAAATTGGAAATTTCGACAGCACTTAGGTGTTGTTGAGGAATAAAGAATTTATTTTTCCGTTCCTTTGTACGTGACCTGGAACCGCAGAACCTTTGCAAGGCTGGGGTGTATAGAGTGTTCATAACGCAAACCCGGTTTCCACCAGGCGCAGATGATCTCACATTCATTTCTATTTAAGGGATTAAAAGGGCAAAATGGAAACAGATGAAATGCCCTAGAGGAATTTAAACCATCCTCCTTCTCAGAGGATCTGATGCTCCAAGTTCTCTTGCTAAATGCTGTCGTTTTCAGGAGCATTTTCAGTAGCATTTAGAAATCCCAGACCTATTACGTGTAACTTTTCCAACCTCAAATGGCTCCCATTAGGGCACTGCGGACACAAATGAAGTCAATGAATCCAGCCCCCAGGATGGGTTCTATTCTACAAAACTCTTAATTTACACATCATCAACCAAAAATAGATGCATTAGCTTTTTCCATAGAGACTTTTTGAGTTTGGGGGAAGAAGATCCAAGCAAGCACTGTGTTAGCTACCCACAAAGACCTAGGAAGACCCCGTGGGTAGTGCTGTCCGGTGGATCAAGGGAGTTCCACATCTACCCTATTGAGCATAGAGTCATTGTGCTCCTAGGCCCTTAAGACACTTCTGATGTTCTTGCAAACAGTTAAGAGAACAGCCCCCCCCACCCAAAAAAAAAGTAGCTTAGTGAAGAGGAAAAGCAAGGGGTGTGGGGGGTGGGAAGAGAACAGATTGAAAAGAAAACAAAACCAAGTCAGTGTTCCTGCCTAGAAAGATAAAGCGTGGTGTGGTAGAAGCCAAAACGCTTTGCACGTCGATTCAATGTAGGGCTCTATGCTAGGCCTCGGGTAGGAAACAGGATGGATAAGAGCAGGGTTTTGCCATCAGTTTGTACAACGTTTAGAAAGTTACTTAACTGTGAATAATGTGAGCAGAACACAGTACCTGTCCAAAAGGCCTGTGGAAGAAGCATTCCCTCATTTCAGAGCAAGGGCAAGGCCAGGTAAAGAGATCGGAAAGGGCGCCATGGGTTGGCCAGCACCTCAAAGGATGACAACAACTAGAAAGGCCTCTAGGAAGCCTTCGGGCATCAGACTCAGGCTTGTCTGATCCTGAACTCTCTGTCAGCATTCAACCTTGCTTGCTTCAACATCCTATGATGGACCGGACTACAGGGCCCAAAGGTACAAGGTCTAAGTGATAGTTAAATTTTGTCAATATGACAAATAAAGCCTGAAGCCTCAGTGATTTAATACAAAAGACATCTAACTCTCGTTCCCATCACGTCCCAAATGGACGTTTCTGTATTGTAGCTAGTGTAGTGGGTTAGGAAGAAAGATGGGCCTTCTCACCCCAGTAAAACCTTAGTCTTAGAAACTCACAAGGGCAGTTCTTCCCTGTCCTACAAAATGGCTAGGAATCGGCATCTACTCAATGTTTGTTTGTTTGAATGGCACGGGACCAGCTAGTATTTGGTTAGGTTGTACATAGTCTGTTTGAGTTGCAGCCAACTCTACTGCACATATTAACAACTAACAACATACATACAGGAGTGCCCTGGTGATGTACTGGGTTATAAGTTGAGCTGCTAATGGCAGGGTCAACAATGTCAAACCACCAGCTGCTCCAAGAGAGAAACACGAGGCTTTCTACAGTCTTAGAAACCCACACGGGGTCTGCCCTGTCCCAGAGGGTCATTAGCGCCAGACTGCACTGATAGTGGTGAATTTTTTGTTTGTTTTGGTAATATACATGCACTGATAGAGAGGTAGGTGTTTAGAGATATGGACTGGATGGTAGTGACTTTTTTGGTTTGTTTTGGTTATATACATGCATTGATAGAGAGGTAGGTGGGTAGAGACAGGCATATAGGTATGTGCACATAGATATGTTGTTGCTGTCAGGTTCCCTGGAGTTGAACTACAACAGAACAAAGCATGGAATAGTCCTGCACCATCCTCACAATTGTTCTTAGGTTTGAGTCCATTGTTGAAGCCCCTGTGTTGATATCCATGTTGCTAAGGGCCTTCTTTTTTGCAGTCCCTCTATTTTACCAACCATGATGTCCTTCTTCAGGAGCTTGTCTCTCCTGACAACACATCCAAACTACAGGAGACGAACGCTCACCATCCTTGCCTCTAAGGAACATTTGGGCTATGCCCTTGCAAGATAGGTTTGTTGGTTCATCCTGGCAGTCCAGGGATTTTCACTGCTCTTCCCCAGTACCACAATTCAACTGCATCATTCATCTTTGGTCTACCTTACTCAATGTCCAACTTTCATGTGCTTCATACAATTGAACATATCATGGTTTCGGTCAGGTGCCCCTTATCCCCTAAAGTGACATCCTCAACACTTCCAAGAGATATTGTGCTGCAGATTTACATATACACACCTTTTAAAAAAATAATTTTATTGGGGGCTCATACAACTCTTATCACAATCCATACATATATCCATTGTGTCAAGCACATTTGTACATTTGTTGCCATCATCTTTCGCAAAACATTTGCTTTCTACTTGAGCCCTTGGTATCAGCTCCTCATTTCCCCCCGCCATCTCTGCTCCTCCCTCGTGAACCCTTGATAATTTATAAATTATTTTTTCATGTCTTACACTATCCAACATCTCCCTTAACCTACTTTTCTGTTGTCTGTCCCCCAGGGAGGAAGTTATATGTAGATCTTTGTAATTGGTTCCCCCTTTCTCCCCTACCCTCCCTCCACCTTCCCAGTATTGCCACTCTCACCATGGGTCCTGAAGGGTTCATCTGTCCTAGATTCCCTGTGTTTCCAGTTCTTATCTGTACTTGTGTACATCCTCTGGTCTAGCCGGATTTGTAAGGTAGAATTGGGCTCATGAGATTTGGGTGGGGTGGGGGAGGAAGCATTAAAGAAGTAGAGGAAACTTGTATGTTTCATCATTGCTACATTACACCCTGACTGACTTGTCTGCTCCCCACAACTCTTCTGAAAGGGGATGTCCAGTTGTCTACAGATGGGCTTTGGGTTCCCACTCCACACTGCCCCTCATTCTCAATGGTATGATTTTTTTGTTCTTTGATGCCTGATACCTGATCCCTTCAGTACCTCAAGATCACACAGACTGGTGTGCTTCTTCCATGTGGGCTTTGTTGCTTCTCAGCTAGATGGCTGCTTGTTTACCTTCAAACCTTTAAGACCCCAGATGCTATCTTTTTTGATAGCCAAGCACCATCAGCTTTCTTCACCACATTTGCTTATGCACTGCTTTGTCTTCAGCGATTGTGTCAGGAAGTTGAGCATCATGGAATGTCAGTTTAATAGAACAAAGTGTTCTTGCATTGAGGGAGTATTCGAGTAGAGGTCCAATGTCCTTCTGCTACCTTAATACTAAAAGTATAAATATGTGCACATAGATTTATTTCCCTACAATCATATATAAGTATATTTACATATGTACATGCTTGTATTTAGACCTCTATAAATGTCCTTTGCCTCCTAGTTCTTTCCTCTATTTCCTCTTACTTTCCTCTTGTTTTACTATCATACTCAGCCTTCATTTGGGTTTCAGTGATTCCTCTCATTACATTGCCCTTGACCAAGTCCTACCAGGCCTCTTACACCCTCCTCGCCACCAATTTTGGATCGCTTATTGTTCCCTTGTCCCTGGGTTTGTAAACACCATTTAATTCCCACCCCCCTCTCTTGCCACCCCCAGAACCTTCAGTCCCATTGTTTTCTCCTCCAGATTGCTTATCCAGCCTATATTATCTAGATAGATCTGCAGAGATTATAATATATACAGAAACAAGACAGAGCAAAACAAAACAATGACAACCAAAAAAAAAAGAGAGAGAGAGAGAGAGAGAAAATCTTGTAAATAGTTCAAGGTCTGTTTCTTGACCTTTAGGAGTGTTTTCCAGTTGAATCTGATAGAGTGTCACACCCTAGCCTCAAAGTCTATTTTTGGTACTCCCTTGGGACTTCCTTGCTCTGCTCCCTTTGCTGTTCTGTTTCATGCTTTAGTCTTTTGCCTCAGTGTGGTGGGGTCAGATTGGGCGCAATTCCCACACTGTGTCTCCAGTGTTGTCGTGTCTCATAGTGGGTCTGGCCATATGGTCCTCTTTGCATTGGCTGCTCTGAGCAGGGATATTGTCCTCATGGCTTGGTGGCCCAGGATGTGCTCCACTCACTCTTCTTCTCCCTTCATTTGCTCCTGTGTGCTCTGATCAAACATGACCCTCTCCCTGAGCTGTAGCTTCAGTGCTGTCCTCTGAAGTAAATTATTCTGGTGTGGAGGGGTGGCTGTCCATGTAGTTAGGATTGGGGCCGGCCCCTCAGACCTCTCTAATGGTTCCCTGCTTCATGTGAGTACACACATACATCTTAAAACCAAATATACTACCATAGAATCATTTATGACTCATAACAACCTTATGCATCAAGATAGAGAGATACTATCTATATCTGGTCTCCCAGGTGGTACAAAGGTTAAAATGCCCCGCTTCTGAGAAGCTGGAGGTTTGAGGACTCTCCCCAGAAAGGCCCAAGCACTGACTTCTGAAATATGGAAATATGAGCCACTGAGGACCCCAGGGAGCACAATTCTACACTTGCACACCTAAGGTCACCATGAGCTGTTGGTGGTTTCTTCTTTGTTGTTGTTTATTTACATGAAGATAGTTAGCAAAGGCTACCAGGTCCACTTTCTGGTTTATTTTATTAAGCACGAGTATTGCGTATCACAGGTCACAGGTGTGCAATGACCGTGGAGCTGTTTCTGGTTCGCTGACACTCCCGAGGTGCTCGTGACAGATGTTTCAGGAGCAAGGGGAGTCGGGGATGTCCTGTCACAGAGTGGACCCCATGGCACATCAGGAATATCTGAGTCACTTGTAGCAACAGCGGCTCTCGGGGCTTATCTTTTCCCCAGTAAGGCAGCTGAGCCACACAGAGAGGTCCCACAGAAGGGCTCTGAATGGTGAAATCAGCATTTCTGGATGAAAATTACCAGAGAGCAGAAGAAACTATTTCCATGGACCTCATCCGGTACAGCAATTAATTAACTATGCACAGAAATGCCACTTAAAGAAAAGCTTTTGTCAATATTCTGAAATTTCTTATATAGACTCATGATTTAGTCCTCATTATAGACTAATTACCCTCTTTATTATCACAGAGCAGCTTGCGTGTTGACATGAGATCTATACAGGCTGCCAAGGAGACAAGTGTGGTGGCCATGTGCTCCTTTCCTGCCTCTGCACCCCTTCCCCATGTGGAGCCACACAAGAGGGACATAAACGTCCTTCCCACCCCAGGAGCAGAACCAGAGAGTCCAGAGACTGTGATGGGCAAGCAGGTGTCTGCAGTTGGGAAAACACTTCCACCAGAGCTTTCTGCATACTCCCAAGAGACGTGTAGGGTGATTGATAAGAACAAGAAAATGGTCTTTGTTTCCAGAGATCAGCCTTAAGATGAATCACTTAATCCTCTGGCTTAGAGGACATGTGTGTGTGTGTGTGTGTGCGTGTGTGTGCATGTGCTTTTGAGTGTGTGGAGTGTGTGTATGTGAGTAGGTAGGAAGGAGTGTGCGAGTTGTGTGTGCATGAGGGAGTGTGCACGTGTGAGTTAATGTGTAAGAGAAGGTGAATAAGCTCACATGCATTTGAAATAAAATGCGTGTGCATGTGTATGTGAGTGAGTATGAATGAGTGTGTCAGTACATGTGGTTGTGGGGATATGAATTGGGGGTGTGTCAGGGTGAGCTAGTGCGCGATGAATGTGAATGAGTTTGTGTCTGTGAGAGAGAGAGAGAGAGAGAGAGAGAGGGAGAGGGAGAGGTAGGGACAGAAAGATGGAAAGAATGTGCTCACATGTTTTGAGAAGTTGCCAGTGAGAAGGAGAACGAGTGCCCGGTATTCCTCAGACAATGGAAGGGAAGGCTCCGCCGAACAAAAGACCATGATTGTGACGGAGGGACCGTTCAGTCTTGTTTGGTAGCTGCTCTCTGGCTACTTGCATGCCACTGCTGGCTCTAGTCCTGCGGTCTGTGGACTTGCTTCCTTCGCTCTACTAAAGAATGCCTTCACCCCATCTGCTCACTGGCCCTACCCTTTATCTGCACCTGTGTGCTTGAAAGGCATTTGTTTCTCTGATGCCACTACGAAACACAAGGTATCTAACCAGGTCATGCGTTGCCCCCAAAGAAAAACAAAGCCATTCACGACTCTGGGTCTAGAAGCCTTGTCCTGGAAACTTCCCATGAAGTGTGACACTAATCATTGATGGGGCGGAGAGCCAGGCACCGCACAAGAATGCAAGTTTCCAGGATGGTGAGGTTTTCTAGAATAGTTTGTGTTCTATTGTAAGCTTTGCACTCAGAAGAGTGTTTTATTTCTATTAGGTGCTTACCAAGTACCTGCTGAATAAATAACCAAATCCACGTAGACTCCTTTTATGCTGTGCTGACTAGGCTGGGCCCCATTTTGTAAGGGTACACTCTGCAACAACGTATTCATGCACACACACACACGCACACACACACACACACACACACACACACACACACACACACCTTTCCAGCTGTGATAATAAGAGGATTTATTCCATGACTTTATTTGTCCAAGAGCCCCATCCATTTTTCTCCCTCTGACAGGGAGAAATATGAGCAGGAGAAAAAAACAACATTTAAAAAGAGTGATGATCAACATGATTTACTAAAAGAAATCACATTAGGGAGTATCGAAACAATTGTGTATGAGAGAGACACCAAGAGCCCCTTGCTGTGAAGGATCATTTGTGCTCTTCAAACACCACAAGGTCACATTTCACCTTGAGTTTGGAGAGAGAAAAAGCCTTGAGACGATGGGAGCAGGAGGCTGGCCGGAGCTTGAACCACAGAGTTCGTTTTGTTTGGCTTTTCATCCAGTTTACAAATCCCGCTCCGCCAACGTGGTTGTTTCCCACTGACCTCCCAGCAATGATGAAGCTGAAAGTCTTCAAGAGAAAGATGGCTGCGAGCTCCACCAGTGACTTGTGGTCCTTCGTTGCTGCCTACTCTCGTCTGCCTGCTTGCTCCCTACTGCCTTTGTAGTTGGCTTTCATTTCTTCAAGAATTGGGTAGGCAAAAGCAACAACAACAACCACTCTTTTAAACCAAGAAGTGAAAGCATGGGTGGGTCTGCCAGGGTGTTCCTACGAGACAATTAAGTCGTACAGCTGAGCAATTTCCAGGGATATTAAGGAAGTACTGCAGCCCTCATAGTTCACCGCAAGAAGCGATCCCTACTTCCCTTCCCAGTGCCTCTTCAGCACCAGTTAGTAATGCAATCCTTACAAGAGGTGCTGCATAGACCAAAGATTTTTCCAGAAGAACTTATGTGCAGACTTGATGAAGTCTACTTCAGGTGGCATTTCCATGGAGCTGAACTCCCCTGCATCTGAATTGGACAGGTTCCCATAGAAGACCCCACAGAGACATTACTGGAAAATTCTAACTTGCTCTGGTCTCCTCCTAGAAGGATCCTTTGTCATGCATAACTTCCTGTTGATGTGTGCTGTAGGAAACCTGACCACCCTCAGAAGGTTACTTGATAAATGCAAAGTCAGCTATAGGGAAGTTAATCATTCAATTCAAATTTTGAATGGCGCCAGGCTCTGAGAACCTCACGTGCGGTTTCCGCAAGGGGGAACTAGAGAAGTCATCTGCTTTGGTCAAAAGGAAATAAATGCCCTTCTCCCACAGAGTATTGGGATGTGCCCAACCAACATTTTCTAGAGTATGTGTCTCGTACTGTGCCTCTACGGCCACCAACATGGCTTGTGGTATGAGTTGGGAGGTGCCAGTCCCCACCACCAATCACTGGTTCAGTGAGCACAATTGTAAGGTTGAGGCATATAAATATAATATTGACGTCATCGAGAGCATGAGAGAGAAAAGAGAGAACGCAATAATGGGGTCAGACACATTTCATGGTAGCATTGCTCACCTCAGCCTGCTTGGTGGTCCACGTGGAGAGAGGGGGACTGGAAGGAAGCTGAGGGGAAAGGGAAACGGGAGAGGGAGCCCAGGAGAGAGGCAGGGAGAGACCAGCGAGAGAGTCCTCTGTGGCTAACCCATGCTTATATACCTTTGGGGAGTGTGCAAGACCCGTAATTACAGAAGACATACGTCATAAGAAGGGGTTGCACTATAGGTAATACAGTAATGGGAAGGGTCTAGGGACACACACGCAATAGGAAGAGGAGGAATTGGGGGTGTACATGTGACAAAATGGGCAGATCCTAGATTTAGCATGGCAGCTTAACTTTGACCTGTTCTCTGCATCTCCATAGGAACCATTATCAGTAGGGTGTAAACCCCACCTACAGGAACCAACTAGATGGCTGCAGGCATCTATTGTCCTTCACAGCAGGGAGTGGGGCCCCCTGCAGTCTGGCAACTGATCCTCAGGGAGGATGCCTGTGAGCATCTGACCTCCCAGCACAATGGCCTGATGATTGCTTTTGTCCTTCAAAACACAGGTGAGATCTTTCCTACCTTGTGTCCAGAGAGGCCTTTTTCTCTCACCCTCCCATGCATTTCAGGGACAGTGAAACCATGAAATTCTTGTTTTGTCCATCGCCATTTCCCAACCATTTTATTCTCTCACTTCCATTGTTCATACATTTCTTGACAACTTCGGCCCCATTCATCTGCCCCCTATCATAACTGAATTTCTTGAAAGAGTTGTCAGTGTGCAAAGGTCACCACCACTTTCTCATGTTACATTTACTCTTGACAGCAAGCTACCATCTGGCCTGCATGTTCGCTCATCAAGACCATCAATGATTTCCACATAGGTCGACTCCAGAAATGCATCTCTGCCCTTGTCACACTTGAACCCTCAGCGGCATTTTACACAGCTGCCTTCTCCCCGCTGCTCTAGCACTTGACCTCACACACCTAGTGGTCTTCCTCCCTCCTTGCCCCTGCTCTTTATTTCCCGGGATCTTGCTCCTTCTCTCACTGACGTCTCAAGGCTACAAGTGCTCAGGGCTTCATCCTGCGCTGTCTCTTTGCTCTATTCATAGTATACAGGCATATCGCAAATCATATGGCTTAAGCATGGTGAGTTATGCTAATGATTTCCACATTGATCTCTCTGGCCCAGACCTGCACCCTGCACTCCCGAATTACATGCAGATCCAACCTCCAATCTGACAACTCCATTTGGATGATCTCCAGACATTTAAAAATTAAATTCACAAATTGCAGCTTCCCTTCTCTTGTCTAAATCATTCTATCTCTGCCTTCTCCATCCCGGTTGGAATGGCACCCCATCCACGCTTTTTCCCAAGTCAGGAGCCTTTGTTTCCAATAGATTTGCAAATTCTATTTCCAGGCACATTCTATTTCTACCCTATTAGCCCAGACCTTCATCAGACATCGCCTGTAATACTTCACCCGCCTTCCTACTGGTCTCCCCATTCCCAGTCTTGGTCCTCTCAAATCCGTTCTCCATGCATAGGCATGGCCTCTTTTAAATCTGCATAAACATAGTGCACTGCTTGCTTAAAATCTCTAATTGTTTCCCATTGCACTTAAAAATCAAATCCCAAAACCAGTCATGAGCTAGAGAGACCAAACCATCCCTCTAAACACACCTCACAACTCACTCCACTCTCACCACATGCTTTTCTCTCAATTCCCATCTCTTTTCATAGAAGGCCGCACTCACTGCATTCCTTGTAGGTCCTTAGGTGAAGGGCCCACGGCTTAGATCAAATTGGCACTTATGGCCACCATGCGAGTAAATGATGGAGGCTGCCTTGAGGAAACATTATTTTATTCTAAATCTTGGGCTGTTTCCTTGCCACCAAGCCAGCCTCTGACTCACACACAACAGAATGAAATGTTGGCTTGTTGATCAGTTGTAGATCATATCATTGTGATCTACAGGGCTTCCATTGACTGATTTTATCAGACCTTTCTTCCTGGTCTGTCTTATCTGGAAGACCTATGGAAACCTGTTCAGCATCCTAGCAACACAAAACGTTCACTGACAGATGGTTGAAGGCTGGGCATGAGGTACATTGGCCAGGAATTGAGCCTGGGCGGCAGGCATAGAAGACAAGTATTCTACAACTGAGTTCCCCACTGACCGTCTGCTGGAGACAAAATTGACACTGGTGAAGGGTTGGGACTAAGAATTAGCTGGTAAGTCACTCCCTGAGATGGGCCCATTGACTATATCTAATGCAAAAGATTGCTTTCAAGTGTGAAGTAGCAAATATGCTACTTTGAGGACAGAGATGTGCCTGACTGAAGCCATGGCATTTTCATTTCTTTAATATGCCCCTGGAGCCCTGGTAGTACTTGCAGGTAAGTGTTAGACTGCTAAGCACAAAGTTGCTGGTTCAAACCCACTAGCTACTCTTAAGGGGAAAGATGGGGGCTTCTGTTCCCCCAGAGGTTTCTAGGCTGGGAAACCCTAGAGAGGCTCACCTGAGTGGGCTCGATTCAATAGCAGTGAAAGCTTGTTTGCTTGTTTGGAAGGAGCATTGCCTGTGCTTAGGAAAGCTGAACAGAAAATGAGAAGCCCCGAAGAGATTTGGCACATTTGAGTGGTGGTGTTGATGGAAGAATATTGAATGCACCATAAGCAGCCAGAAGAAGAAAAAATACCTATCTTGGAAGAAGTATAGCCAGAACGTGTCCTAGAAGCAACAACAAGACTTCGTCTCATGTACCGTAGACACGTTGTCAGGAGATGCCTGGCCCTGGAGAAGGACGTCATGTTTGGTAAAGCAGAGGACCAGAAAATAGCAGGGAGACTACAGAAAAGACGTATTGGCAGAGGGGCCGTGGTAACCAGCTCAAACGCTGCAGTAACGGTGAGGATGGCACAGGACCAGCACCGTTTCATTCTGTGAACACTGTCACTATGCGCTGGAGCCTACTCCATAACCCGTGACACCAATAGAAAACGGATTTTTCCCACCCAACTTTCTCATTGAGTCAAGCCTGTGATGGATATATTTTATAAGTATCCGGAGACCCTCGTCTGCAAGGGAAAAACAAGGAGAGTTCATCAATGCATGAGGAAATGGCTCTGGGGCTTCATGACCCAACAAGACCTGCACAGATTATTAAACAGTTTCAAGTGATTTATCCATGACACGGAGCCTCCAGAGAAACACAGGATCATTGTCATCACTCTCCCAATAGAGGAAGCAGAATGACTCGCACACTCTCCAGTTCACAGAGAAAATGAGAACAGAGAGGAAGCAAATGGTGTTTATTTGCCTGGGCCATTGGGCAAGCTCAGCCATTGTGAATTCTCATGAGCATCACGGCTGTGGATGTGTTTGCAAATACATATTTGTTTTGCAGAATAGTTAAGGATCTCAAGATAACGAACTGAGAGGTTACTACATAGAAACAGGTCAGGAGCCCTGGTAGGACAATGGATAGGCATTTAGTTGCTAAGTGAAAGGATGGTGCAAACCTATCATTTCCTCCATGGGAGATAGATATAGCAGCGTGCTTCCATAAATATTATAGCTGGGATCTCCTATGGGGCACTTTTATCATGTTCTATACTCCATGTGTTCACTGTGAGTCAGAATCACACACAGCAACAAAAGAAACAATACAACCATTAAAAGGTAAGCACTGTTAACTCTTCCATTTAAGCTGCTGCACTTAGGCACTAGCTCATGAATGAGCTCAGGATGGGCTAGGTTGTGCTGCAATAACAACCACAATCTCAGAAGCTTATGAAAAGGATGGTGTTGGTCTTGTCCATGCCACAACGTGTCCATTGCACATTAGCTGAGGGGGCTGATCCATCCTTACTCAGGAACCAAAGCTGATGGAGATGCCACCATCTGGAATTTTGAATCAGTGAGCAGATGGAAGGAGAATTAGAAAACTGCTCCCTGTGTCTTAAATTTCCTGTTACTTACATTTTGTTAGCCACAGAAAATGACATGAGCCCAACTAGCTTCGAGGTGCTGGGGATGTCTGGTCCTCTATTGCTCTGAGAAGGTAAGGGAAATATAATCAGTGATGAATAATAATGCCTACCACCCAATTTCCTGTGTTCTTATTGTGCAAAAGGCTTCCCATTAATTGGATCAAGTTACCACAAAGCCAAAATGATTTCAAATTTGGTCTTCTTACAAATGAAGCTTTTCTGGAGCTACCATCTTACATCCTCAGCATACAGTCACACTTTGCAAGGGACTGCTCTGTGAGATCCTGATCCCGAGCCATTCACGACAAGATCCAGTGCATGGGTTCTCCCCACTACCTGCCCTCTCATGAGGAGCCCTGCTGCTGTGCTGACTAAATGCTCACCTACTAAGTGAAAGGTGGGTGACTCCAACCCATCAGCCACTCCAAGGGAAGAATACATGGCAGCTGATCTCTTGAACACCCTTGTGGGCAGTGCTCTTTACTCTGTTTTATTGGGTCGGAATTGCCTCTAAGGCAATGTTGGGTCTTTCACTCTTGACCCCTCACAATGGTGAGCTAGAGCCGAAACACCACAGTCTTATCCGACTGCAACATCATTGGGTTTCAATAAAACCAATCGGTGTAAGGACTCACTCTCGAATTGTTTCATTCTAAGCTTTTGTCTGACGTTCATTCCATCCTGATCCATTGGCTACCTGTGGGGTTCAATCATGCCTTGAAGCTCAGGGGCATGTTCAAAGTGCTAGTTTTCGCTCACCTGGTGGGTTTTTTTCCTCTCTCTAAAAACTGTAGTTTTATTGCTTATCTCTACCTCAAATTTTTCAACACCAGAGTTGCTATGTCAAATGGTCTCATTAAGAAGAACGATTGACTCGTTCTCTAAAGGAATAATGCCTTCTTCCCCTGATGTAGTCAAAGTGAGGGGTTTGGATGGCATGAGAATTGCAGTGAACCTGGAGATGGGGCTGAGTTCTGCAGTGAGGACACGCCGGAACTCCCGTCGTCCTTGGCTAGTGAACGCAAATAAATGTCTATGAAGTTTAATATTCAGCAGGTGATTGTCCAAGTGGTTCTTAACTCTAAGAGTCCATGGGTGGATGCCAACACACTTATGAATCCTTGACATGAAATGCAAGATTGCTGGCATTTCTGTAGATACCTGTTCTTCTTGGAAGATGTTTCACAGCTTACATCACATTCTCAAAAGGATCATTATCGATGAGATGTCAAGAATCTCAATATGAAGACAAACAAGAAAGGCCCCGGTCTCCAGAAATCCATAAAGAGCTATAATTTCTCATCTCTAGAGGACAAGTGCACATCATTCTATCCAAGAGAGGCGTTCCTAAGAGTCCGATTTAAATCGCATCATATTGAATTTGTGATGATACTTTGGTAAAAGGAATAATCTTTCTGTAAGATGATCATGGTCTAGTTTATAAATTTTACATAAGTTTGAATTTTGGAATAAGGTAATACATTTAAGAAGTCTTTGATGAGGTGTATTTCCTTGGTGGTATCAAATTACATGTTAAAATCCTATGGAAATAGCCCCCCCCCCATCACATATCTCATTTTCTCAAAGTTCTAGATTACAGGGATCAGGTCAAAATATTCCTTACGCCACACTTCCCTCCTCTTTTGCCATGGGGACCCCCATGGTGCCACATTCTTCCCATAATGCAGGACTCTGACATTTTTTTCCCTCAACATCCATTTCCCTGACAGGGCTCTCTTGTTCTGCACTGTTTAACTTCTACATGACAGAAAATAAAGGAGCTTAATGATATTAATAATAAGTATCCATTCTGTCCCTTTCTTCACAGGTCCTGCACATTATCCTAGAGGTAATTTGTCATTTTCCTTTAGAAATTTAGACAAAAGGATCATGGAATAAGAAGAACGTACAATTTCAAGATAACTAGGTTCATTATTTTATCTGTGTCATGTGATCAAGTCCCATAGCTCCTCTGTATCTCTGTTTTCCCATCTGAAGAATGTGTGACTAACCCGGGTGTAAGGCTGTATGAAGAATAGCTGTTCACTTAAAAGATCCTGTGTACGGAAGACGCTGGCACACGCACACACGGAACGCTGGGTTCACCACTCATGCACAATTACACACATGTCAAATTGACTTACCATCCGCCGCCCCCCCCCTTACTAATGGTAAGGAATTTGGGGAGGCCCTGGAAGTTCTATTAGGATTACCATGTAATATTAGCGTTTGTGAACACTGCATTGTGTCTAATTTTTAAATGTATATGGATGATTCCAAATACTGCCAATGAAACGGTGATCTTGAAAAAAAGCTACTATCAGCACATTCCACAAAATCCAGGAAGCAGAAGCTGCCGCTTCCTTCATACCCTTGGACTTGGTCCTTGCTCTCCACTTCCCTCCTTGCCTTAGCCAGGGTACCACGTTTCTCTCAGCCTTCCGTGTGCTCCCATTACCGGGAACTTAGGCTCCGACTTAGCAGCACCCCTTGCGTCTCTGGTTCTCCACATCTGTGGTCTCAGGGACTTGGTTTGTGGCCCTTGCTACCATCTTGATTCTATGGTTTCTCAGTGTTCTCAGCTCAAACACTCGATAGCCTCTCAATTTTATAAATAAATGTTTTGAATCCAGTATCAAACATCTTTGCCCTCTGTCAGGGTCTGAAAATCTAAATAGTCCATCTCTGATTCTCAACCTCTTATATCTGTACTCTGTAAATCCCACTGGACCAGACCGTCAACCTCTTATATCTGTACTCTGTAAATCCCACTGGACCAGACCATCACTCCCTTTTAACTGGATGGTACCTCCCAATCAACATCTCAGACAGCATAATTAGCTGTCTCTATCAATGCTTAAAACTCATTGAAAATTGAATGATTGTTGTCCAGGGAAACAATGATCTCACCAAATCTCAAGGCTCTTCCACCCTCTTGTTCTTTTGCCGTTCTTAATACGAACACTGAGGCATTCCCATGTTCTGCTTTTTCCCATTCCATTTTTAAGCAACTGAAAATTTCCACTGACTCCATATTGATTGAGCCCAATTTAAAACACAGGCCACTTCCTTTCAAAGGGCTCCTCTAGCGGTTTTCTTCAATTCAGAATCTTTACAAACTGCCATGGCCGATAGCACTGCTCGTGGATAATAACAGGTGCTTGAGTAGAGTAAGACGGGACCGTCTACTCCTATAAAGAGACACACTCTAGGAAACCCGCAGGGACAGTTTTACCCTGTCCGATAGGGTCTTTATGAATTGGAATAGACTCAATGGCAGGGAGGTTGGCATAGAGTTTAAAGCAGAGCTTTGGGACCTCCAGTTTAAATTAAACTAGTGATTCAGTAAAGTATTTCTTAACGCCTTTATTGTGCTGCGGACCCAAAGGTCCACCATGTGAACCCACCAACCGCCCTGAGGGAGGAAGATGCCACGTCTGTTTCCATAAAGATTTACAGCCTCAGAAATTCTTTGGGGGCCAGTTACATTCTATTCAATACCATAACTAAGAGGTCAGATCAACTCTGACAATGGGCTTGGCTTTTTGCTTGTCTTGCTCATGCTAATGTCTTCTCCATGCACGTTTCTCCCCAACTCTCCACAGATCTTCATGGAGGGGACTGCTTCTCACCTGCTACACATTCCATGCTGCGACCCACTCCTGGCCATGTTGCTGGCTCATCGCTCCATCCCAGGATGCCCTCAATGCTGCCAAACAGTCTTCCCGCTCGCAGTGCTCGAAACATTTCAACCAGAATGGCCTGAGTGTCTATTTCACCTGATGAATGCATTTGGAAACAGTGAGTGTGGAGGAGAGTGCACAACAGGGCACGTGTAGATGATGCCACTGAGTTGTACGTAGAAATATGGTGGAAATGCCTAATGTTTTAGGATGTGTACTTCACTGTAACAAAGACACAGATGAAACAAAATTAAAAAGTGACCCCCCCCCAAAAAAAACGGTTCCTGCATGTAACCTTGATTGAATCAATATCTGTCTGGGACCCAAGGATCTGCATTCTTTGTAAGCATTCCAAAAGGTTCTTATGCAAAATTAAGCAGCGATCAATTCAAACCGGAGCCCACTGCACCACGAAGGCTCCTTAGCCCTGTGCCAGTAGTACTAAATCAGACTGCCTGCTCATGGGACCTGGGGCTCAGTGCCACGCTCCCCCAGAGGGTTCCAATGTGCAGAGACTCCCCTGCAGAGCTCCTTTGATGGATCCCCGCACCCACAAAAGGCCACAGACCTACTCTTTTCAAACAAGATTAGCAAATTCCTCTCTGGCTAGATGGAACCTGTGATTTTTAGTGTTAGTCCCCCCTCTTCTTTGCTGTTTCTTCTTAAGTGTAATTACGTTTTTGTTTTTTTAAATAAGCCTTCTCAAGACGGGTTCCCCCAGCGGCACACAAGACTACAAGACTTCTCCCATCACTTTCTCCATTTCCTGCACTGTTTACTGATGAAGAGCAGAGGCTGTGTGTCTGATGATTCATGAGGTTTTCCCAGTGAAAGGCCAAGCATTGAGCAAGTCTGATTTGGGCCCATCAGATCCCTGGAGCAGCTGAGACTGGAGAGAAAAGGCATCAATCACGCACCTGATCCCACCAGGCAGCTGCTTGAGCTTGTTTCTAATGGACGATCAGCTCTCCCGGGGGAGCGAGAGGTTGACAGTCACCAAAAGCAGGTGTTAACAAAAGAAACCTTTTCCTCTCTTTCTTTTTAAAATTCCCCTCAGCCAAGCACTCCAAGAACTTCATAGTCCTCACACCCTGAGGTTGGACCATAGAATTGGGAGCCATTTTTCAAATATGTACAGCCTGTAGGGCAGCGGTTCTCAACCTGTGGGCCACGACCCCTTTGGGATTGAATGACCCTTCCACAGGGGTCGCCCGATTCATAACAGTAGCTAAATTTCAGTGATGAAGTAGCAACGGAAATAATGTTATGGTTGGGGGGTCACCACAACATGAGGAACGGTCTGAAAGGGCTACGGCATTAGGAAGGTTGAGAGCCACTGCTGTAGGGGGTTGGGTTGTTTCGATGATGCCATCTCTTTTTACTTTTAGTGCAATTATTTTTCCGTTCTTTCCTGGAAATAGTTGAGTGTGTTTGAAATTGGAGCGAGATGTTTCTTTCTGAGAATGGTAAATGTCTTCTAAACAGCAAGAGGCGTCAGGGCTACTGCAAAGGAGCCAGCCTACCAACTTGATCCTGAAATTACCACCGTCCCTCCTGCTTGAGCTGGTTATGCAATTCATGAAGCAGTAGGCACAACCGAGAATAGGCTAAACCTGCAAGTACAAAGCAGCAAAACTGTGATAAGAATATTAGGGGGGAGTGAAACGCCCATACTCTGGTCACACCCATGATGCAATTGGCAGGAGGTTTCCCCAGCTATGTGGCCTAATTCCTTTATACGTGGACACTGTAGAGAGGTTAGCTTGCTTCTTGCTGCGTCTGGATCCTGCATCTATCTCATTGACCTCTGGTTCTTTGGATTTGAAGCACCAGCCCATCAAAACGCCTGCCAACCCTGGCAGTAGCTTGCCACCTAACCTTGGCAACACTAGACTCTGCAGGCAAAAGTCTGCCCTGGCGACCTCAGATTCATCCACTGCAGGATCCACCAGCCTGTGCTCTTACTACTTACTTCCTTTTCACCAGCCGCGGCAACTGCTTGCATCTGGAGAAACCTCCAGGTGAACCTATGACCCAGGGTCTTGAACCATACTGTACTTACCTGTTCCTACTATAGTGTGAGCCATTTTCTGGATATAAATCTCCTCTTACCCCTCTAATCCCCCATGTGTGCATGTGTGTGTGTGTGAGATCACTGGTTTTGCTTCTTCAGAAATCCCATCATAAGACAACTTATTACTTAAACTTACAATACTTGTGAGCACTCTCATAGAGTGATTTTCTTCTATGGAAATAGTCCTTTGGGAAAGCAAGACGTTACCTGCTTCCTTCCTGGCCAAATTATACTCTAATGGAGGAAAAGAAATTCTAGTTCTCAAATTTCCCTAAACATATTCTTAAAAACTGCTCCTGCTTACTTATAAAAATGATTTTAGCAGAACTTATTAGGAGTGGAGTTTAACAAGCCTGTGCTCTCTTGTCTTCTGTTCACCAGGTTTTTATTCTGTTCATGAGAGAGAGAGAGAGAGAGAGAGAGAGAGAGAGAGAGAGAGAGAGAGAGAGAGGAATGGCGGGGGAGGAACGGCTGGTGTCAAAATTGGTAAGAAGGTAGGCAGTCGGAGGCATAATCTGATCTCAGTCTCGTAGGAGTCAGCCTTAGGCTTATCAGTTTGATTCTTCTTCCCCCTGTGAAGTCAGAGGCGGTCAGAAGGTGCCCCGTGCTATTCTTGCAAAGGCACGGAGACCTAGAGAGGCAATTTGTTAGCCTGATCAATGTTCCCCAGACAGTTAATATTCGACACTGGGTTTGAATTCAAGAAACCCAAGTCCCTCTGTGTTATAATTTCTATGTCACTGCCTATGTGCCAACGGCTCCAAAATCATTTTCACATTTTTAATGCATTTTTTTGTGGTAAAATTAGGTGCCTCGGCTGATATTTGGGTCGACTTATACTCGAGTATATATGGTATTCAAAGAAAAAGTGTTCTGTGAATGGGCAATGTAGGATTCAGACTCCTGAGTGGGGGCTTTGTCCCCAAACATATTGCCTTTGTACCAGAGTCTGAGTCCTGTGGCAAAGCCGGCTCCTTCCTAAGCATTGCGGCCACATATCCAGGGCTCCTCCTGCAGTGTTTCCTTATCAACATTTATTTGCGCTCTTTCCTAAGTCTACTACGTAATGAAAGCCATACATTCCATGTCTTACAACGTCACGCCTTCCTTTAAGCTCTCCCACCTCCACAGGTGTCCTTCCGTAGCAATGCATACAAATTCTGCTCTTTTTTTTTTAGACTAAAAATGATTTTATTGGTGTGTAATTTCCATGCCATACAATTTCATCTTTCCATCATATAAGGAGAGCTGTGCAAACTTCCCCACAATCCGTTTCAGAATGTTTTCTTCCTTCTTGTCCTCAGGGTTGTTAGTTCCCCTCCACTGCCCAACCTCTCCTGCTATGCCCCTAGGTAATTATCAATCCAGATTTACCTATATATATTTCATATACAGAAAATCATATAAACCTGGATGCTCAGAAAATAATGTCCATTCTTCACCTTTCTCTTATGTTTCAGTGGCACCACCGACCGTACTTTTAAATAAAAGTAGTTCCAAACACCGCTTGAACGCACACAGCTCTTTCTTTTTTGTGGACCAAACCTGCAGCTGCATCCTTAGGTGCATGGGATATATCCAGCAAAGGTGTGTGGAACCGAATTGTATTTTCAGTAGTCTTCTGTTTCTGAGACTCTATGACCTAAGTAGTGTTAACAATCTCAACTCTGGGGATAATACTATAATCGAGGTAACATTAACATTGCATATGCTCTTTGGCTGACCTACATTATATTAGAACTAAGTAAGATTAAGGAAGGGAACAGACTGCAAGCAATGAGCACACACACACAAAAGCAATAAGATATAGTTATTATCAGAATCACCTTAAATCTACAATGAATATATTTTTTAATGTAGACAGGTAATAGCAGAGGGACCCTATGTGATCTGATTCTGAGATACAGCGTGGAGAATGACGGCCATCTTTATTTAAACATTGTAAAATAAACTACTTGCTCCATCAACAAAAGCCTGACAGTGGGTAAGAAAGAGACATGCAGGAAAGGGGGGGATGTACAGATAGGAAAGGTGGAACTGGGTGAGAAGAGACAGGAAGGGGGACAAAACTGAAAAGGAACAAAAGCAAGCAGGTAAGATTGAAAAAGGGACGGAGGAGCAAGAGGAAAAAGGAAGAAAGCAAAGACTGACCCGGGCGTTTTCTGTACACGAGGCAGGCCATGTGCTCCCTCTTTACCTAAGAAAATCGATGCGGGAGATGATGGACAACAAAACAGCAAGGCGGGTAATGAACCCAAGTCATTAGGTTTCATTAACACAGTGCCTTTCCCCAGATGTCCTGCTCAGGTGAGTCTAGAGATAGAAATTTCTAGCACCACATCAATATGAGGGTAATTTCTAATGTGTCTATAGCAAGTCATTGAAATATTTATTAAACAAAAATGTCAAAGCGTCAATCTATTGTTTCTGGGCCTGTCCTTCATCTAATTGCATAGATTTCTGATGGCGCTCTTTCCATTTTTCTAATCCTTCTCCTAAGAATTATGTCCTCTTTGAGTTGACAACTCGGGATTAGGGGCAAGCTTTCACAAAGAAGTTCTCAGAGAACAGTCCGTGCTGTCTTGAAGAACGAGCAGGCGCGTTCTCTTGATGAGGGAGCTAACATTTCCTGGCCTTTAATTTTTTATCACTCTAAGTTCTTAAAATGTTAGAGTAAGCCTCTATGATCATCCTGTGTTCTTTGAGAAACTTTATCAAGATTGCCCCTTAATAAGCCCCCAAAGCAATCACCGTAACGCGAGACCTCTCCAACTTGGCTTTAACTGGCCTGCCTCCGACACCACTATCACAGCCGGATCTTGTCCGCTGAATGCTATTGGTAAACCCGATAGAGCTGGGAAATCCTCCCTTATTACTATTCACCCATAACACTGCTGTCATGACTTCAGTTGTGCTTGCACTACCGATGGGAAAGATCAGTTCTTTGAGCAAGCTGTTCTCTGGGCAATGCGTTTGCCACCCCTTGAGCCCCAAGTTTGTCGAGGTCAAGATGGTCACTTAAAATGGACAATGCGGAACAACGTGCGATCCCAAATTCGGTGGTTATTGACGCAATGGCGGACATCCCCGTTTCTGAACTCCAGCCACAGTCTCGTCATTGTGAAGGTGCACAGTCTTCCGTTTCTTGGCTCACCTTTGAGGCTGCCCTGTTGCTGCTCTGGTTGGATGCTGTCATGTCGGCTCCTACAGAGGAGAACATTGTCGGGCCCTGAGCCTTCGTCACAATGGCTATGTGTCAGCCAGGGCTGCGAATATGGCGTCGACCCATCGTGCTGAGGGTCTCCCTCCCTTCCGTGAAATGCGTGGTCTCACGACTTTTTGGATGCAGCATCCCTGTAAACTTGTTGGAGAGTCCCGATAGTGGGGTTAAATGTCCACTTGAGATTTTTTAAAAACTTGATATTAACCCTGACCTCAGAGTCGTTTTCAGGGCACAAAAATATATGCATTTCTTGGACAGCCCCCTAGCAAGACTCAGACAAATGCATTGCTGAGATAACCGGACTTCAATGATCCACTTATCACAGAGTTTTGCAATATTTTCCCTTTGAAATAAACCTGTGCAGGTGTGAACTGGAGCCATCGCAACAATACGTTTTTTGAACCTACCTTCATATGTAAGTACAGACACCATCGGCCACAGATCAAAAGATGTAAACCACAGGACCGAGGCACAGAGAAAGAGTGTGATGTGTGCACCTTGGTGGCTCAAGGGTCAAGCAGCCAGCTGCTAATTGAGAGGTTGGTGGTTCAAACCCACTCTGCGGCTCGGCAGGAGAAAGCCTGGGAGATCTACGCCCACAAAGATTACACAAGAGAAAACCAGTGGAGCAGATTTTCCTGGTAACAGTGTCACGATGAGCTGGTATCAACTCCCCAGCACTGACCCTAATTACACATCGATGTCTGGTATGCATATCTAGTTAATATTTTATATCATTACAGATCTGCAACCATACAGAAAGAGGATGGGGCTTCCCCTAGGAGATGCCATCGCTCCCAGATAAACAGAGGGAGGGCAGGAAGGAGGGAGCAGGAAGGACTGATGAGTCATGCCGTAAATCATGTTTCCATTTGCGTGGACGACTGCGGCAGATTTGTCTCCTGCTCTGTCGTCTGCGGGGAGTTTCCTCAGGGAATCTCTGGAGAGCACTTTCAGAACCCGGATCAGCCAGACATCTTTCCTGGGGCACCGTTTACTCAGACCCAGCCTCAGTTTGGAATGGAAAAATAGCTAAGCTGGTTTAAAATATGGGCTTTTTGATAAGGTTCAAGAGGGGGAGTATTTCCACATGCGCATATATATTTCAAATAAATAGCCTAACGTCTCCGTCCAAGAGCCAGCATTGTTCCTCAGTCCTCGACGGGCCCAGGGCCTCCCTCTCCACCGTTTGTGAACCTTTGCCCCGGGAGCTCTTTGCTCACGAAGAGATGGTTCTTGGCTCAGGCTCCTGAGATTCAATTACCACAGATGGGTCACTTCAAAGGACAGGAGCATACTCGTTCACAGTGTTGGAAGTTAAAGTTCTAGATCTAAGTCTTGGCCAGCTTGACGCCTTCTCTGTTGATAGCCCTGAACAGGGCCAGCCTTGGGTCCTAGATGTACAGAAGATCCTCACATACTTTCTGGTACCTTGGCCCAACCCTGTTAGTGTCTCCGTCTCTTCGGTTCTTTGAACCTATCAGAAGTGATTAGACTTGGAACCTTCTCTATATGGGCACGGCCTCATTAACATAGCAACAGTTAATCCTGCTTCCAGCAGAATCACCACCACCAGCGAGAGAACTAGGAATTCAGCACATCTTTGGGGGAGGGAGGATTTCGCTCACACCTGCCGATACTCAGTTTATAACCCTCCATGGAAAATTGCGTGGTGTCGACTCAATGTCACAGGTAGACATTGCTGTCTGAGAGGGCTTCTTTCCGTCCCAGATTCGGTGACATAAAAGCGTAACATATTTGAGGAGAAAATAAGGGTTGTTGAGTTCAGGAATATGGAAAGGAAAAAGGGTGGGGTAGGGGATGGGCTAAAAATTTAAAGACATTACTTAAAAATGAAAAAGAGTGAGTCCATCTGATCCTAAAGACTTCTTGGCTGTAATCAATGGACCATTAGCCATTCACCTCAAAAGCACCTGGCCTTTGGAAAGGGAAATAAGAACAGCAAGCAATTTTGGAGCATTTACTATGCACCAGGCAATGAGCTAAGTGCTGAACTTAGTCCCACAATAACGTGTGCGTGTTTTCAGACACGAGGAAACTGAGGTTCAGTAACTTGCTCAGTGATTGAACTAACCAATGGAAGATCTAGTATTTAAACCCAGATCTTCTTTATCCCCCACCGTTAGCTACCTAAGGAGTAACGATCAGAAATAAACATTATTTTTTAAGGTGTGATAGTCCCTGTTTCCTATCTCAGGGAAGCAACACTTCCGCAATGTCCTCCAACACCTGAGAGCTGCTGTGATAGCCACGTGCATACCAATTTCCATGACCTTAGTGTGTTTTCATAGGCGCCCTGGTGGCGCCATGATTAGGAGTTAGACTGCCACCTGCACGGCCAGCAGTTTGAAACTACCAGCTGCTCTGGGTGAGAAAAAAATGGAGCTTTCTTACTCCCATGAAATGGTACAATTTCTGAAACTCACAAGGGCAGTTCTGCCCAGTCCTGCAAGGTCACTCTGAGTTGGCATTGACTCAATGGCAGTGAGAAGTTATGGGCACTCCATTTTATTCTCGCAACAAACTTACCGAGTGGTCAGCGAGGGTGCTCAATTTATTTGATAGCTAAGGTACTGAGCTAGATTTGGTGGATCTCACAGCCCAATGCTAGAACCCTTGCTAGTGCAACAGAGAGCGTTAGCACACAGTAGGTATTCAGCCAGTGTTGGTGTAATAAATGAAAGAGAACTAAGGAAGGGAACTAGCATTCTTGGGTGTCTTCTTGAAATCCACTAGGAGCCATGGGAGATTAAATGTGGAGAGAGGTAGGGAGCAGGTAATCAGAGCCTGTTGAAAGTAGGTGGAACATGGAAACTTCCTCAATTAAGATATTCTCGTGGGAATGAAGAGAAATAAATGGACCTGAGAGAGAATGCAGAGCTAGCCCTCCAAAAAGAGCCCACCCACCCGCTGTCTATTTATTGTGCTGCACTGGCTTGCCTTTTGATATGGTGCTGGACTGTCCCATCCGTATTTCAAATACCAGTCAGATCACCATGGTAGACAGACATCAGGGCTAAGACCAGCTAGGAAGGAAGACCTGGTGATTTACTTTAAAAATTCACTACAACAGGACACAGCAGTTGTCTTCTAAATTTCATAGCACAGATAATTGTTTTCAGTGCTTCATTAGTTTATTGAAACTTTTCATTGGTCTCCCATCAATTCATGAACCCTTGATTTTGGCTAATTCTTTCAGTGCAGCTTGGACTTCTTTCAATATCATTGGTTCCTGCCTATATGCTACTTCTTTAAATGGCCAGATGTCAGCTAGTTCTTTTTGATTCACTGACCCTATATAGTCTTTCAATATTCTTTTGATGCTTCCTGCATCATGCAAAAATTTTTCCCATAGAATCTTTCTATATTGAGTTTTTCTTTAGTTCTTTTAGCTACTTGCTGATGAAGATCAAGGATTGCAGCCCTCAGTATGGGTTACAACTCAATGTAAAGAAAACTGAAATCCTTCAAACAACTGGACCAATAGGTAACATCATGGTAAATGGAGAAAATATTATAATAGTCAAGGATTTTATCTTCCTTGGATCCACAATCAATTTTCATGGAAGCAGCAGTCAGTCGAGAGATCCAACAACACATTGTACTGGCTCAATCTACTGCCTAGACCACTTTAAATATTGACAAGCAAAGACGGTACTTTGAGCACTCAGGTGCACCTGACCCAAGCCAGGGTATTTTCAATCACCTCAAATGCATGTGAAAATCAGACACTGATTAAGACCAAAGAAAAACGGATGCCTTTGAATGGTAGTATTGGCGAAGAATATGGAGAACACGATGGACGGCCAGAAGAACAAGCAAGTCTGTCTGGAAAGAAGTGCAGCTAAAATGCTCATTAGAGGCAAGAATGACGAGACTTCGTCTCGTGTACTTTGGACAAGTGGTCAGGAAAGACCAGTCCTTGGCGAGGAGATGATGCTTGAAAGTGGAGGGGCAGTGAACAAGAGGAAAGCCCTCAACAAGATGGATGGGCACAGTGGCTGCAACAGTGGGCTCAAACAGGAGAACAATTTGGAGGCTGGTAAAGGAACGGGTGTTGCTTTATTCTGTTGTGCACAGGGTTGCTATGAGTTGGAAGTGACTTGAGGGCACCTAACAACAACAACATCTATATCCCCGGGTGTTGCAAACAGTTAAGCACTGGACTAGTTATCAAAAGGCTGACAATTCAAACCAACCCAGAGGCGCCTAGAAAGTAAGGCCTGGTGATTCCCCCCCCCCCCCAAAAAAATATGATCCATCTTGAAACCCTTTTGAATCAGTTCTATTCTGCTCCTGTGGAACCATCATACATTGGAATATCCTCAATAGCAACAGACAGACACATACTTGTGTACAAACATGCATGCATGCATGTATTATACGGATGCAAACATGTATATGTGGAAACACAACATTTGGTTTAATATTATTTTCAAGGCACATTTAAGTCACTCTGATAAGAAAAACAAACATTGCTTTCTGTATTTGATACACAAGCAAACACACACAAGATCCTATCTCCTCAAATAGGAAAAAAATGAAAAAAAATGTGAACTCTTTGAAGGTTTAAAGCTGGAAATTGTCACACTCAGGGTATAGATTGTGCCATGCTTTATTTTTCACAAGGCAACAAATTGTAGCTCAACAGAACCGAAAAATTGCTTCTGTTATATGGGGACTTCAATTTCTAATAACAGAGTAATGGGAAATAACCATTTTCCCCTGCCCATTGAACATATTTACTGAACAAGGGAAGATCCCAGCCAGTGCTTGCAGCTAGTTATTCAGGTCCAGGGCCAGAAAGACAGCAGAGTAGAAGCCACAAAGATGCTCTGAACATCTTATTAACTATCTTGACCCCCACCCCCACCCTAGTGCCCTGCCCTTCACTTCCTCTGACTCATTTCACCGCAAACTAACAGTGGAGCACTGAACTTTTCTGTATTGATGCTCTTGGCACAAAGAACCCATAGTCCTTCAGGAAATGTTGCCTATTCATTTTAGCAAAGCCCTCACTCAGAATGAGGGACGCTATCACTACTCTAGACAACCTTGTAGTTTTATACCAACGGCCTACTTCTGCTGGTGTGAGTGAGGCAATTCGTTTATTGTGCCAACCTGGCCGATGAACACATGCAGAGTTAATTGAAGGGCAGAAGGATAAATGGCTTGGTGAGCCTCCCCTTTCTAGTTTTCAGGTCTCTTGCTTTCTGATTATCGGACCAGGGTGCAGCTGCCTTAGCTAGTTTCCTGCTTCAGCTGGCAAGGCTCACTTCCTGCAAGACATCCCTGAGGAGAAGCCACATGGACCTACCCTGATGCAGCCCTGGGTACTAGAGCAGCCAGGTGGAGACCCCTGCCAGTGCTGAGATGTTTACACACTCACTGATTTGGCTTTCCTCCTGTAGTCGGCATCATTGCGTCTGTTCTGTGAGATGGCGGAGGACTTTATGGATCGGTGCGGACATATGGGTTAATGTTGGACTTGTGTGCTTGGGCAGCACTGGGTTAGGATGTTTTTTGGACATGCACCTTTATATAAAACTTTCTCATACATGAGTTTCTGTGCATTTCTTTCTCTAAAGTACCCAGACTAACACATGTGAATATATCAGAAGACACTTCCAATAAAATAGGAACTCGGTAAACACACCACAATTAGCATCATCTAAAATATCTTCCCTGAGTAGGGACAGAGCTGCTGCTAATTGGTCATGTGTATACATGGCAGGCCACCTGGAAATGACCTTCTGGGTGGCAATTGACTCTTCCAACTTTGGACACATTGTCAGAAAGGACCAATCTCGGGAGGGCAACATGCTTGGTAAAGTAGAGGGTCAGCGAAAAAGACAAGGACCCTTAATATGATGGATTGACATGGTGGCTGCAGCAATGGCTCAAACAGGTCTACTGCTAAAACATGTCTACTGCACAGGATGGCCACAAAGTTTCATTCTAGTGTACATAGGGTTGCTCTAAGTCCAAAGTAACTAAGTGACAATAAGCCTCATCTTCTATTAACAGTCAAGGCTGTTCATGGCATGTTTATCTCACCACATAAAATCAACACCAAGGGACCCAAAGCTCATCTGTAGGAAACTGGACATCCCCTTATTGAAGGGTCCCGGGGAGGAGATGAGCCAGTCAGAGTGCGATATAGCAACAATGAAACATACAACTTTCCTCTAGTTCCTAAATGCTTTCTCCCCACCCACTGTCATGATCCCAATTCTACCTTACAAGTCTGGCTAGACCAGAGGATGTACACTGGTACAGATAGGAATGGGACACAGGGAATCCAGGATGGATGAACACTTCAGGACCAGTGCTGAGAGTGGTAATACTGGGAGGGTGGAGAGAGGGCGGGGTAGAAAGGAGGAACCGATTATAAAGATCTACATATAACCTCCTCCCTGGGGAATGAACAGAAAAGTGAGTGAAAACGTTGGACAGTATAAGATATGACAAAATAATAATTTATAAATTATCAAGGGTTCACAAGGGAGGGGGGAGTGGGGAGGAAGGGGGGAAATGAGGAGCTAATGCCAAGGGCTTACGGGGAGAACAAATGTTTTGAGAATGATGAGGGTAACGAATGTACAAATGTGCTTTATACAATTGATGTATGTATGGATTGTGATAAGAGCTGTATGCACCCCCAGTAAAATGATTAAAAAATACCAACACCAAATGCATTGCTGTCAAGCAGATTCTGCCTCGTGGTGACCCTGTAGAACAGAGGGGAGCGGCCCCGTAGGATTTCTAAGGCTGCAAAGCTTTACAGAAACAGAATACTCCAGGTCTCGATTATGAAACAGCTAGTGGATTTGAACCACCAAACCGAGCAGTGAAGCATATTAAACATTATGTCGTCATGGTTCCTGCCACAGAGCTGAAGCTATTAGGAACTGTCCACTGTGCATTCTAAGGATGGCCAGAAATTGCATATCTTCTAAATAAAGAAGAATCATTCCATTTATAGAAATGATGAATAGCTTCCCCAACGTAGGGTCATTTATAATAATGGGTGTTAGAAGGTTTGGTACATGAACAATAGGCTGAGCCTGATAGTATCAGGAACTAAGGGCTGGCTTCGTGACAGGCTGGCGGATATTCTCAGGGAAGTGCATTATTAAGCAGATCTTGCACTGAACGAGGAGCCCATGCATAGTCAAACACTCTGACAGGATCCCTCCTCCACCTCATTGTAGCTTGACTGGAACAGCAAAGGAGGATGGATGGATATAAGTGGTCATTTCATTTTCATCAACACACACAGACCGTGCATGGGGTGGATGACTCACTCCATTCAACTTCCATAGGATCCCACTGGGATAACACATACTGCGACGGTGCTGGCTATCATGTCGGCAAGTGACAAACAATCTGTCTTGGAAGCGATCTGGTAAGAATGTTCCTTAGAAAGGAGGATGGCAAAATTTTGTCTCATGTGCTTTGGGCATGTGATCATGAGACAAGGACCTAGAACAGGACATCACGCTTTATAAAGTGGAAGGCCAGCCCCAAAGAGAAGGGCTCTCAACGAGATGGATGGACACAGTGGCTTCCCCAGCACGCTCAAATATAGCAACCTTTGTGAGCATGACACAATACTTGGCTATGTTTTGTTCTGTTATCCCTGTGGTCACTGTGAGTCTGAACCCAGCCCATGACAACAGCAATAACCTTCATTTTATTTGGTGTCCTCCACTCTAAAGATCATTTTAATTTTGTTCTATTATAACTTATCAGGGTAAATATCAAAATAAACCCATTGCCATCAAGGTATTCCAGTTAAAAATGTACCTTCATAGAGTTTCTGAAGTTATAAATCTTTTGGGGAGCAAATAACCCCATCTTTCTCCCATGGAGTAGTTGGTGGGTTTGAACCACCAACTTTATGGTTAATGCTCCATCACTTATCCAACAGTGCCACCAGGTCTGCTTATAAGAAGAGAACGAAGACCATGGAAGAAGCACACCAGGCTGTGTAAGCATGAGGTGTCGAAGGGATCAGGCTTCAAAGAACAAAAAAATCAAATAATTGTGAATGAGGCCGAGTGTAGATTGGGGACCCAAGACCCTTCTGTAGGCAACCCTTACAGAAGGGTTGTGGGAGGTCACCGGTCAGGGTGCAGGGTAGCAACAATGAAACAGACAACTCTCCTCTAGTTCCTAAATGCTTCTTCCCACCCCACCCCCAATATCATGGTCCCAATTCTACCTGACAAATTTGGCTACCTTACAAAAATCTACTCTGGTACAGATAGGAACTGGAAACACAGGGAATCCAGGACAGATGAACCCTTCAGGACCAGTGCTGAGAGTGGCAATACCAGGAGAGAGGAGGGAGGGTGGGGTGGAAAGGGGGAACCGATTACAAGGATATACATATAACCTCCTCCCTGGGGGATGGACAACAGAAAAGTGGGTGAAGGGAGTGGGTACAATATGACAAAATAATAATTTATGAATTATCAAGGGTTCATGAGGGAGGGGGTTACAAGGAGGAAGGGGGGAAATGAGGAGCTGATACCAAGGGCTCAAGCAGAAAGCAAATGTTTTGAGAATGATGATGGCGACAAATGTACAAATGTGCTTGACACAATGGATGTATGCATGGACTGTGGATAAGAGGTGTATGAGCCCCCAATAAGATGATTTAAAAAAAATAAAAGAAGTAAATGACAACAAAACCAAGTCCACTGTCTTTGATTCTGGCTCCTGACAATCCCATATGGGGCTTCCAAGGCCTTAAACATATTCATGGGAGTCAAGAGCCCTATCTTTCTTCTGCAAAGGGGGCTGGTGGATTTGAATCACAGACCTTATGGTCTGCAATCAAATGTTTACCCTACAGCTCCACCAGGGGAAAACGCCTATTCAATATACTGGGTACAAAATGAATACAATGAGATTGTTCTTCACCAAGCTGGTCTGCATTTGACAATGTAAATAAGGAGATGGGACAGCACATGGGGCCTTCAGAAGCTGAGGTGACAAGTGTGCAGGAGGATATAGATGTGTTAACTGGTTGCTAATAAAGCTTCAGACTCCAGGCATGGGTCTGTCACAATGATGGCTTCAAGTCCCTAATTCATTCCACCCAAGAATATTGACAAGTAGAACTGATAAACACAAAGAGATGACCAGTGTAATGTCCTCTTTGCATATATACAACAATTGATCATTTAGGCCAAGTGTCTGTGTCCAGAACATCCAGAGAGTTGGGGCCTGGCTGAGCCCAGGTCTTCAGACCCCAGATTGGAGCTCTTTTCAATCCTCTGTTTGTGTCTAAGTTAGACTCGCTGACGTTGCGTTCATTCCAGCTGATAGTGACCCCGTAGCACAGCGCAGAACAGCTCCCAGTCTGTGGATCTTCACTGGAGTCTCTATCCCACGGAGCAGAGAGTGGAACTGAACCATTGATCTGGCAGTCAGCAGCCCAATGCTTAAGATGGAGGTCTTTAGGATAAGAAAATTTCTGCCAATTTTTTTAGGAAGATTCAGAAAATAAGAAATGGTCTTGAGGTGAGGCATTGGACATTTTTATGAGCAAGAGTCACTTGCATGCAAATTTTAAAATGTAGTTCTACAACGTGATTTTTTTAGACATTTGGCTTTTTCTCCATTCATTTCCACTTCACAGAACTGAAGAATACCCCCGTGACTCCCAGTTCCCTGACCTTGTTTATGCGTTGAAAGAGATGCCCAAATAACCTCTGGGTTTTAGGTTAGAGGAGTCAATAGCACAGTGTATTTAACAGTTGCATTGGGCTTTATTTGACCAATTAAATGCTGAATGTGTTTAAAGTATTGAATTTGACAGGTTATTGCCTATGTATGATCCTGTGAATGCATCAGTGCAATTAAGAGAGGGTATATATCCTTCCGTCCCTTAAATCTCCTGTCCCTCCCTGTAATTCCATCCTCCTGCCTCTCTCCATGGTTACCACCCCAGTTCATCCTGTTATTTATTTACTAATTTTTTGCTGGTTACTATTCCACTGTATAAATATATCACAATTTGTTTACATATGTACTTGTTCATGAACATTCGGGTTGTTTCCAGTTGGAAGACTATTATGAATAACATCACTGTCAACATTTGTGTACAGGTCCTTATGTGGACAGGCGTGCTCCGTTCTCTTGGGTAAACAATTAGGAGCAGAATGACTGGGTCCCATGATAGGTACACAGTCTAAGGCAGTGGTTCTCACCCTTCCTAATGCTGCGACCCTTTAATACAATTCCTTGTGTTGTGGTGACCCCAACCATAAAATTATTTTCGTTGCTATATCATAACTGCAGTAGTCATTTTGCTACTGTTGTGAATATCTGATATACAGGGCATATTTTCATTATTACAAATTGAACATAATTAAAGTGTAGTGACAAAAACAACATGTAATTATATATTGTGAAATATTTGTTTCTAACTGCAAATAAATGAAATTTTGTCTTGAAGCATGGTGTAGCATGGCTAACAGTCTTCATGTCCGGTACTCATAGGTGGGCGTATCTGCATGTGGGTGGACCCACCTGGAGACAGATTGAGGAGCCGTGTCTCAGTTCCCAATACCATTGGAAATGTGTTTTCCGATGGTCTTAGGTGACCCCCAAAGGGGTCGCGACCCACAGGTTGAGAACCGCCGGTCTAAGGAAGTTCTCAAACTGTCTTCCAGTGTGATTTACTCTTTTACATTCTGACTGTTGGTGCAAAGAGCCTGGTGGCACAGTAGTTGAACTGTCTGGCCACCAGTCATCCCATCGGAGAAAGATGAGAAGTCTTGGAAGCTCGTGGAGCAGTTCCTCTCCGTCCAACAGGGTCCCTGTGAGTTGGAACTGAGTTCATGGAAGTGGGGTACTCTCAGTGCAGTACTCCTTGGATGAGACAAAGTGTTATTCACTTAACTCCTAACTGAAAAATGGTTCAAAGTCCCCCAGGTGCATTTTAGAAGAAATGGCGAGTGACTTGTGTCGCAAAGGACACATCCTTGAAACTCCCCGGCCCCATGGAGTATCGCTCTGTCCTCCACACATGGCTCATTGACGTCCACTCAAAGGTCAGTGGTGTGGTTGAGCTTTTTCTGATCAGTGCAGGAAAGTGCCACTTCCTGTACATCATTCCTAACATTTGGTTTGATGGTGTTTTAGGTTTAGACATTCTATCAGGTACACAGCAGTATAAACGGTGGTCTTATATTTCCATTCTCCATATCACCAAACATCTGAATATCTTTTCATGTGTCTTCTCCACACACTCCCCCACCACCCCACTACCCAAATGTCTTCTGACTCTTTATCATTGGATTGCGTTCTCATTTTCAGTTTTGAGAGTTCTTTCTATATTTATCTGGATAAAAATCCATTGTCAGATATGAGATTTACAAAATCTTTCTCCCATTTTCTCTCTTCTCTTCAGTCTCTACACAATGACTTTTATAAACAGGGAGAGTGGGGATGACTTTGTCCTCTGTGAAGGCCATGATGAATTAGAAGACATAGCAATATGGCAGGTTGAGGAATGGCCTCACAAAGACGGCCATGCCCCAGTCCCCAGAGCCATGAAATTAAGAACCTTAAAATGGAGAAATTATCAAGCGGGCCTGGTATCATTATGAATGTTCTTCCAAGAGGGATGCAGCAGGAATCAGAATCAGGAGAAAGGCGTGATGGTAGAAGAGGTTGCAGTGATGTGGCCATGAGTCAATAAGCCATACTCTAGCTAGCAATTCGCCACTTTCCTCATGCTGCGACCCTGTCATACAGTGCCTCATGCTCTGGGGACCCCCCAACCAGGGAATTATTTTCGTGGCCATTTCATAACTGTAATTTTGCTACTGGTATGCATCGGTGACCCCTCTAAAAGGGTCACTCGACCCCCAAAGGGGTCACGACCCACAGGTTGAGAACTGCTACTCTAGATACTGGAAGATGTAAGGAACACATTCTCTCAGAGTCACTAAGAGAAACCAGTCATGCCAATGGCTTGATTTTAAGTCTTTGAGCTTTTGACCTCCCAGACTACAGGAGAATAACGTTGTGTTGTTCTGAACGGTAAGTCTGTGTGGTAATATGACTCGCAATAGGAAGTTAATAGGTAATGGAAATAGCAATAGGAAGCTGAAACCCGTGTGGAGCCAAGGGCAAGGCTCTCTCCTGTGTGTTGGTCATCACTGCTGTTGTAGCTTATTAAATGTACCCTGAAAGCAGTACCTCCGAAATCCTATTGACAGGAGAGTCTATCCCTGCAGTCACCTTGGCATGAGTGATCTCCGGAGAGAGTTCATTGTACTCTTTAGCTCGCCTCCATATAGTGGCACAACCTGCCTTCCTCTTGGCCCCTCTATTATATGAGTAGCTACCGAGCTATGGGATTCCTCCTATTCTCTCTGCCATGGGGAGCTCTAGTTTCCATCCTCCCAGGAACCCAAACCATGAGGGAATGTGTCTCGTCACCTCTACCTGGCAACACCACTGCTCTATCCCGTTCCCATGCTCTTTGCCCACCTCAGGAGCATCTGGAGTCTTGGTGGCACAGACAAGTGAGCAAGAAGTGGGTCTCCTCTTGCAGCAAACACCCGCAAGTGCTGTGGTTACACTTTCTCACTCACTGACCCCAATTTTTATTTGACCGAGGCATAAGAACCAGTCAGTGCCTCCCAGTTACCCTCTTCACAGACACCGTCTGCTTAGTCTCTCAGTCTGCAGCTGTTGCTCACATTGTTAAAGATTATTAAACCCGTTCAATTCTTCTCACACAAGAAATCAAAGTGGGAATGTCTCAGATACAAATTAGGCATTCTTTTTAGCTCAGGGTTGGAGAGTGTAATAGCTTTGCTCTCTCTAGGAGGCCATTTCCATGGTAATCTCTATGTTCTTCAATGCAATCTAAGGGAACAAGATCCCAGTCAGCATCTTTCCCATCTTATTATCACCCCTTATTACTCTAGTTCGAGATACCTTTTACGCATCTCTATTGTGTCCCAAGTGACTGTGTAGCTTGATAAATCAGAGACTGGCTTAGTTGAGGCCCGGTCTTGAATCCAATTCTGTACTTACTGCTCTTTTCATCATTGTGATATCTCACAAATGGCTGCTCTTGGACACGAAAGGGGTCAGGTCATCTAGCTTAAAAGAACAACTCCAAAGGAACTTCACAAAGCTCATGGAAAATGGCATTTTTCCATGAACGTTTTACGCAAATATGTTGCCACCACTACAGAGAACAACTCAAGCATAGCACAAGGACTTGATGCATGACTGCTCAAATGTCCCGCAGAAGAGCAAGGCGACTTTTCAATATCTCCCCGTCTTCATTTCCTTATGATGTAATAACAAGAAGCACTGCAGTGGGTGGTTTGGAAGCTCAACAATGGATTTTCTCACAGTTCAGTTGGCATGAGGTCTGAGTTTAAGGCACGGTTCTAGTGGAGAAACTCCTTGGTCTGCAGCCCCAGTAGAAGTGGACCAAACTAAAGTCACTCCCATGAGGAGATGTGGACTCATAATGATCCCAGAGGACAGGATAAAATTACCCCCATGGGTTTCTAAGACTGTAACTCTTCATGGGAGTAAAAAGCCATGTCTTTCTTCCAAGGAGTGGCTGGTGGTTCTGACCTACCAACCTTGTGGATAGCAACCCAACTCATAACCACTGTGCCACCAGGGCTCCTATTGACAGGTACTGAGGTTAGAATGCCAACACATTCTCAAGGGATGCATTTCAATCCATAACTCTCCCTATTCACATGCGATTTTAAAACAGCTGCTTTCTGTTTACCTTTTCTCCCTTCCTCTAGGCATGCCACCACACTCTCGCAAACATCTGATGGATGACAAGGGTCTTAGGAGGAGCCATGAAGTCAGAAGATACACTGGGAATAAATGCTTCACAACCGCAACCAGCCACATGCTCTACCCCTCAGACACCCAGCGCATGCTGTTGCTCATCTGACAAAGAGTTTAATGCATCTCTGGAGACTCCTTAAGAGAAGAAAACCAGGCTATGATTCTGCACTTTCATACTCACCGGAGCGCTCAGCACAAAAGCTGGCACAGAATAAGCACTCGGGGGATGCTGGTTGAGTTGAACGATATTGAATGGAATTGTTTATGCATCTATCTCTGACCCTCTGCCAAAATCCTGGTGGCTTGAATTAATGGAAGGAAGGTGGGGGGAAAAAGGGATGCATCTCTAAGTAATGACTGGGGGAGGAAACACTGACTTATTTGTGAAGGACAAAGGAAAGAGTTAGGGTAATTATTGGCTTTGAAGGTCATTAATGCTTTAAGCTCTGAGGGTGGCTATTGGATTTTAGGTAGAAAATAAGCTTCTATTTGGAACTGAATCAGGAAATTCCCCTTTCTCTAGGCAACCTGGTGCTTTTGCAGACTGTGTGTGTGTGTGTGTGTGTGTGTGTGTGTGTGTGTGTGTGTGTAGCATTGTGATGATAGTGAACATCACAATGACTGAGAATCCTAATTAAGCACATCTGGCTCATTCAGAGACAGCAGCATCTTCTCACGCACGCCTTCCTATCTACCTGCCCAAGGTACAAATGCCAAAGGATAACACAGCATGAACAAAGTGTGGTTCTCATAGTGACCCTTGGTATCCAGACATATGTCTCCACAATATACACATATGGGGGTGGGGGGGGGGTTTCTCAGAGATCATGGAGAAGTGGAATTCAAAGATAATGGAATTTTTTTAAAGACCCCTTGTAGCTCTGTGTGTATACAGAAACATCAGCACTGATGAGGAAAGGCCAGAGAACCCCAATCCTGGCTTGTGCTTATCTAGAGAAAACAGTCTCCACTCGGCTGTAGGTAAAATCACTTGGCTCTGGTGACAGCAGACTCCATGGTCTTTCATGCTGTACTTCACTCAGAGCTTGGCTTAGAACGAGTCAGAGAAGGATCCCGCATGCAAATGGACGGCCTTCTAGTCTAAAGCCATGCGCACCTGCACCTCGCATACCCATCCAGGCTTACGCCCCTTTACTTCCCATCAAAGGATGACAGCTTAACATGGCTCTCTGTGTGAGCTCATCACATTTCTACCTCTGGCCAGGATTTCATCCCGAATGACTTTTCTCCCATTTCCTGGACCCTTGGTGCCCTCTATAGTCAGCAGGTGCTGGGTTATCACACACTTCAGATGCATTCTGTGAGCTACACCTGCAAGTTCAGAGTTGTTTTCTTTTTTAATTTGGCGCTGTACTCAACTGGTTCATGTATCAGACAGTAGGACACATTATACAGGACAGAGGGAGGTATCTGATGATGTACATCAAAGCATCACACGGTGAATTCTGACTCATTGTTTCCGGTGAACGAGTTACTGCAAGTCAGTTACCACATAGAGAAAGATTTTCAGCTCCATATAATTCCCTTCCCTGGCACTACCGCTGGTGTTTCCTATTTGATAACTCTGTGGCAAGCCATTTGCTTGGTTATTTGTAAAATGACAGAAGGGCAACACTACAGGGAGAAAGCCATGAACCTCACAACCTTGAACCTGAAAGTGAGTTTTGAATTAATCTACCTTCTGAAGCTGAGGCATGCTCTAACATGGTACTTTCTCTTTAATTCAGTGGATTTCCCCCAAAGGTGTTGTCCATGGTGAAAGTCTCCACGACTCGCTAAAAGGTTGGGAGTGCGAATGCACCAGAGGCATGGTGGAAGAAAGGCCTGGTGATCTGATTCCCAAAGTTCACAGCCTGGAGAACTCGTCAGAGTCCAGCTCTACCCCGTAAAAGCACAGGGTCGCCATGTGTGAAAATCTCCTCCTGGGAAAGGAGTGCTCCACTGAAAAGGAAAGACAATGATCTACTTACCCCGCACTGTCCGTACCCAATGACCAGCGGCTAGATCGAAACAGTGTATTTCCTAGCACTGCAGGAAGCAATCACCTCAATTCAGCACACGGTTCCTACAGGTGGCTCCTTCTTTGCTATTCCAACTCCTAGTAGCTGGCAGTCCTTGTGGTTCCTGGACTTGGAGACAGACACATGCTCTCACTGTCTCTCTTCCTTTCTCTCTTGTAGGTGTTTTGTCTGTCCTGTTCCTCTTACAAGTCAGGAGTGATAAAATGTAGAACCAACCCTACTCCTATAGCCTAATTAATATCACAATCAAAAGCACGTTTCCAAACAAGGTCCTATTTACAAGTTTAAACCTGTAACCAATCCCAAGGCTGCTGAGTTGATTCCTACTCATAGCATCCCCGTGAGGCAGAGTCAATCTACTGCCCAGGCTTGCTGAATCTTTCTTTTTTTTAATGGAAACCCCCTTTCTCCTGTGGAGTAGCTGGTGGGTCCCCAAAATGCACCACTCCCATTGACATCCCAGTGCAAAGCCCGCACCACCACCAGAATTTCAATACATATTTGAAATTCACTAACAGGGACTCAATTTGGACCAGGGGCACTTGAAAGTGAGCCTTTGAAACCTCTAATACTTTAGAACAATGTGTGACTGTTTTTCCCCCAAACCACTCCTTGGTAACCATTGTCTCGGGGTGATATTACTACCTAAAGCTTCACCTTCTCGACCCAACTTCAGCCACCTCCCTTCCCCAAGCGGGAGTGCAATTTAGTCTAGATTATTGCCTCTGGATCCAGCTGTGTAATGAGAGCTCAAATGGGTGTTCCATATATTTAGCTACATGCCATACATTAATTGGGGGAATGAGAAAATCTTCACTGTATATAATTAACTACAAGCATTTAAAATATTTTAATTATAGTTTTAGCTAAGTTGATTTACAGTTAATATTTCTAAGCTAGAGTGTCTACACAAATATCTGACACCAAATAAAGGCCAACTCCAGGTAAGGAATAAGCAGAAAAAAACTTCAGGAATAAAGCTATGATATAAATTTGTTCATTCTCTTATGCCTCGATAGCTGTGGTCTTACTGTTAAAGCAAAGATACTGGAAGCGTGTGGCAGTTGCATAATCTACTGTCAACTAGAGCGAAGGGGTGGAGTTGCCTATCAGTCAGGTCATAGCCAATGAAGCCTCTGTGTGGGCATGCCCATCTCCTGAGGATTCTGGGAACTCCTGTCTTCCTCTTTGGAGGTGGGACACACACTCTCTGAGAGATATTCCCAATGACATGCTAGATGGAGCTACCCTGATGGAGCCAGAGTCCCGGGGCTGGAAGAGCCACTTGGAGACCCATGCTAGCATGAATATGCTTCCACTGCCACTGGATCCACAAGACTTCCCACCCACTGGTCTGTGAGCTTCCTGCATTCGGATCCACAAGACTTCCCACCCACTGGTCTGTGAGCTTCCTGCATTCGGAGTCATTGCATGTGTTGAGTGAGTCTGAAGAGGAATTTATAGACTGGTATCAGATATGTGGGCTAATATTAAGCTTATGGACTTGATCTGGGCTGGGCTAGGATATTCTCTCAATATACAAGTCCTCTTTGATATAAAGTCCTTTCTTTACACATATGCATGTCTACGAATTTGTTTCTCTAGTCAACCTGGACTACCACAAAGAGGGAGAGCACTTTGGCTTTCAGAGGCTTCATCTAGTATTGTCTGTAAGGTGAGTGGTATCAGAAGCCATGGGAATGGGTCTGTTTTTTTTCCTTAAAGTTTGTAAAACAAGGTGGGGAGACCACATCTGACTTCCTCCAAGTATACAGTCAGGAAGGAGAATCCATCACAGCCCAAGGCTGCTTCCAATGAGGCACCTTAGAGTTAAAGAAACTGAAGCTTGACTAACTCAAGATTTGTGTGGAGTGGTGAGGTTGGATAACCTGGCAATGGAGTTTATTGTACAAAACTGATCATTCATGGTCACTTGACATATCTGGCAGTTGAACAGATGAGATCCTATGGGTTCTATGAGGCCTATGCATGTAGTCATTGAGTCAAGTTCAATTTTAAATAACCTCATGTGTTTCCCTGTGGAACTGCATAGGAATTTTGATAGCTATCCTTCTTGGAAGTAGATCACCAGACATTTCTTGTGCAGTGCTTCTGGTTAAATTTGAACTAATATTTTGATTTGTAACCAGAAGACTGTTTGTGTCTCTTTGGTGCAGCGAATTATTTGCTAAGGCTCTTCTAGCCACAGTCTATGTAACTCCCACAGAACAACTGGGTGGGGCCAAGAACACTGAATCCATTGCCTTTTCACTGATGGGTCTGAGTGAGGGAAGATGCTGATAGGGCTCATGCTGCTATGATTCAGTGTTGAGTGGTTTTTAACAAATTAACTGTAATGAAAAAAACTTGGAAATCTAATGAGGAGGTTGCCATCCTGTTGAATTTCAAACGTGCCATCTCAGAAGCAGGAACAAGGGACCTCCCCACCTTCCAGAACAAAGGACCAGGAGTGAAGCACACCCTTATTTGCAGAGAACCTTTCGTCCTGAGCCTCTCAGCCCTGGAGATGGAGCAGGGACACCAGAGAGTCAGTGGCAGTAGGAGCATCAGGACCCAAGAGAGAGTGTTGAATTCTCAGCTCGGGGCAAGTACAGCTGAGTGCCTTCAGGTAGGAAGTTCCCTTCTAAAGTGGAGTGGATCCTAGTACTGAATTGGGAGAGCTGTATTGGCTAACCTAGGGAGCTAGAACCTCCAGCTGAGCCCTTTGAGCATTCTTCAGAAGCACTAAAAAGGCTTTGTAACATTGCCTGAACAAGGGAGAGGCCAAGGGCTGAGAGGCCTAGGAAGGACCACAGAGAAGTGTGCTTGTGGGCATGGCTGAGAAGAGGCTTTCTTGATTGGAAGAACTGTATTCTGAGCCATCTCTGACCCTTAATTTTAATCTGCTAACTTCCTTAATAAATGTCAGAATCATCAATGAGGTCTATTAGTTCTGTGTGGCCACTGCAATAAATGATCCAATCCAGGAGAATAATAGAGAGTGTCATGGCAGGGACCGTGGGTATCAGAATCTTTAAGAGGTTTGGAGGGTGCAGGCATGTCTGAGATCCCCTCACAGGATTAAGCCTTGGGCTGATGACTCTGGTTCTCTTCCCTCTTGTGAAGTCAGAGGAGGTCACACCACCACTCCAAGCCCCTTTATAGCCACCACGAGCTTCCCCCAAATTTTCTCTCCCACCTAACTCTCTGAAACTATACTTCCACGGAGAGATGTTCTTTTAGCAATGATCCCTCAGCATTGCTGTTCATCAGATTCATCTGGGGCCATGTTAAAACACAGATTTCCTGACTCTATCTTAGAACAGGGTTGTGGTGGTTTGGCAGTCGAAATCTTGCCTTCCATAGAGGAAACCCATGTTCAATTCCTGGCCAGTCCACCTTGTGCCCAAACACCCATCTGCCACAGAGGTCTGGGTGTTGCTACGAAGCTGAGAAGCCTGCAGTGGGTGTTCCAGGCCAACATGGACTTGGGATAAGAGTGTGGTGATCTATTCTCCAAAATCAGCCTGTAGAATCCCCTATGGATCCCAACAGTCCTGTTCACGAGCAAACATAGAGATGGCACCGGACTGGGCAGCGTGTCATGCCATTGATCATGGGATTCTCATGAGTTTGGGCCAACAAGATGGCTGCTAACAACGGCAATCAATTTCAGACCGAACGAATCGGGATCGTTAGATGCAGTCAATCCCATCTCATCAAATATGTAGACAATATCGATTTAGACACCTAACATGGAATATAGGGTACAAGAGGACATTCCACTAAGACAGGGATGGCAGAGGTGGTGTCTCATCACATCCCATTAGCAGAGATGTGTTTACCAGATGAGCTGGCTGTCACCTTGAAAGGCTCACAGAATATTTCTGTCCTAGGAACCAGAAACTCAAATGCCTTCGGGGCAGACAGATAACACAAATGAGTGAGACCAGTTGAGCGGAACGTGTGCCTCTTTCAGTCTGCATTTCATTTCCCAGCTGTGATAGAAACATGGATACAATAAATATCTCAGATTCCTTTAACACTTCTACAAGACAAGCAATGAAGCAAGCATAATGATGAAGGGTCTAAAGTACTCAACTGCAGTGTTGAGAAGTAAATAGCAGGGCAGGGTGGGAACCCTGGCATCTGAAGGGTTTCCGCCACAGATTGAGGGTTTGTGATACCCAATTCCATCAACGATTGTAAGATAAACGGAGTCCTGGTGGCATTGTGCTTACTAGGGGGGCTGTTAACTGTTTGGTCAGCAGTTCGGAACCACCAGTTGCTCCATGGGAAAAAGATAAGTCTTTCTACTCCAGTAAAGAATTTCAGACGCCCACAAGGGCAGTTCTACCCTGCCCTCTAGGCAGAATTTTGAGTAGTCAGAATTACTCGTAGTCAGAACTATGAGTCAGAATTGACTCAATGGCAGCTAGTTTGGGGTTTGGTTTTGTTTTCATTGTGAGAGAACGTCCATGTAAGTTAAATGGATCCGGAGTCAACGGGAACAAGGGGAAGGTTAAGAGAAGACCAGGCAGGAGTAGGAGATGACATCCCATTCAAGCTGGACATAATCCAATAGAAGACTCCCTGAGCAGTGCACATGGTCAGGGCTCAGATGACTGCTCCAGAGATTGGTGATTCAATCCACTCAGAAGGACTGTGGAAGAAAGCCCGCACGACCGACGTCCCTGAGGATTACAGCCAAGAAAATCTGCAACAGGTCTGCTCGGTCACACGTGCGGTTGTGCGGTTGCCGTGAGATTCAGTGGACTGGATAAAAAGAAGGGTTTTGTTGGTTTGCTCAGGTTAGGGAAGGAAGGTCAGTCCTGTTCTTTATTCATAAGAAGAGACAAATATCCTATTATTTTAATACATTGGAACTTTGAGGAAAGAAGCTGAGACTTGGCGTCAGGCCCGTCTGAGATAGAGTCCCAGCCATCAAGTTACTAAGCCTTCTGAGCCTCTTTGAGTTCACTTTGTAAATCAGAGGTAATGTATCTATCATTCCTATGGCTATTTGGCCGACGCCAGGGGGCTCTGTGCACGAGGCATTGGGCTGCTAACCCCAAGATGGAAGGTTTACACCCACCCGCTGCTTCCCAGGAGAACGGCAGGGCTATCTGTCCCCACAAAGGTCTACAGGCTCATCAACCCTCCATCCAGTGATTACGAGTTGGGAGCAACTAGACAGCAGTGGTGTGGGTTTGGTGATTTGGAGACGCCTATGTGAAAATACGTATCGAACCATAGGCACATTGGCTCGCACACAGTAGAATCTTGATGCGTAACAAGTTCCTGTTTGTTTGTTTGTTGGTTGCTTATCTTCAACAACTCCCAGCTGCCTTATTTTTCCTGGTACCCCCCACAGTTGGGCCTAAGCAGCCTTCTGTGTCACCTTCTTTCTATTCATAAGCTTGTGTGAATTGTTAGGGAAAGCTCGCTCATCTTGACCATCTGTGCTACGTACAGCATGGAGCCGACGCCCAAGTACTTTGAGGCTTGGCAGTTTCTCCAAGGTCTCTCCAAAGTCAGAATTGACTCGGTGGCTGGGAGCTTTTTTCCTCTCTGAGATTTGGATTCTAGCCAGCCATGAGATGATGTTCTGTGATTTCTCTGTTGTAATTTTTCCCTAAAAAACAATGATGATAGAATTTTGCAACACCAAGAATTTATGATCTCATGTGTCCTGAGATTACTCTGCTTTTTCTCATCCGGCCATGTGATCAACACACACACACATGCACACACATGCTAGTGGATACATGACATCACTAATGATTGCTGGATCTCCAGGGTTTACTTTGCCTCTGCATGTCTTTTTTATGGTATTTCAGAGTTATTCATCGCTATGTTCTGTTTCCTCATATAAATAGTAGTACGACAGCTCAGGCTTTCCGCTCCCATAATGAGTTACTATCTCGGAAACTCACAGGGGCAGTTCTGCCCGGTCACATACAGTCCCCGGAATCAACTTGAGGGTAGTGACAATTTGAGTAAGGCAGAAATTATATTCTCCTCTCGTGCTGTTGTTAGGTGCTATGCAGTTGATTTCAACTCATAGCTCCTCTATATGACAGAGTCAAACTGCCCCCCAGGGCTTCCAAGGGGGGGTCCTCATGGGAGTGGGTCACCACCTCTTTCTCCGTTGGAGCCGCAGAGTGGGTTTGAACTGCCAACCCTTTAAAAAAATATATAGTCATACATTAAGATCATTGTCCCCCCAGGGCTTCTTTCTGCAAAGACGAGAGCCTTGAAACACCTTGAGGAGAAGGTTCAGTCTGACCTCTCAGGCTGTGATGAGTTGAAAGTGACCGGGTGAAACCTAACAATAGCTATGGATGGAATATCATCACCATTAACATCCTTCTTGGGAGCCCTGGTGCTAGAGTGGGGTCTGCACTGGGCTGCTGGCCACAAGGTCAAGTGTTTAAAACCACCAGCCTCCCTGAGGGAGAAAGATGAGGCTTTCTTCTCCCATAAAAGCCGACAGTCTCCAAAACCCAGAGTGGCAGTTCGATCCTGCAGACAGAACTAGAGGGTCACTATGAGTCAGAATCGGCTCGATGGCGGTGCCATCAGGGTTCTTCGGTCGCATGCTGGAGGTGTCTGCAGTGCAGACAGGCTTGCACACCACCCTCACTGTCGCCCTGCCTGGTGCCCAGGGAGCGTGGTGGGGGGCACTTTCTAGAGCGTTTCTGGGATTTCCTAGAATCTTGCTGAGGATGTTTTCCTTTTCACCCAGTGCTGGTTCGTGAACACAGGAGCCAGAAAATAATTAGGGGCTGTGTTGTCCCCACCATGTGTTTGTTTAACGCTCTTAAAAGGGAGTGCGCTTCAAAGATCCCCCATGTCTTTTGTTTCTTTCTCTCTGGTGCTTCTACCATGGGGGTTATTGGTGGTATTTTTCCTTTATTTTGGTCATTTGTGTGTTGGGCTCTGCCTTCTAGGAATTTTCAAAGCAAAGCAGTTCTATCTACGCCCCTGCCTCCTGCTGAATGAGTATCTGAGCTGTTACTTCCTGGCAGCTTATCTGACAGTGCGGAGATCAGAGGCACCATGACTCTCAGCAATGGGAGGTTTGATTCTGATATGACACAGCAGCAGGCTCTCGCTTCACATAAGCCTCCCCACCCCCTCCCAGGGCACACTGCTAGCTAGGGGAGCCAGCCTCTCCCACTCCCTGCAGCAGGCTGCCTGCACACCCTGGGCAGCACTTCAAGGCCCAAAGATCCACCAGCCACGTGGAAGAGCTGACTAGGAGAGAGAAACGATTGATCACTGTGGGTCTGAGGAGGGATGACCAGGGCATGTATAGGCCTCATTTGCTACCAGTGGGCCTCCTTTCTGCAATCCAATCTCTCACCATCAACAGCCAAGAGCCTCCGGAGAGGACTAGGCATTGGCAGGCTGGCTAACTTTCTGAGACCTTGCCATGCGTTTGCTAAGGGTAATGGCAGACGGGGTGTGGCTTTCAAGATCCAGGGGGAGCAAGGACGCTTGAGCATCCCAAGCCAGATCAATCTCCGGGATGACTTCACACAGAGGCATTCAAAAACTGCAACTGAAGGTGTCTGGGGAACAAGCTCCTGCTTTTAATCCCGAAAAGTCAGGGTTTTCCCCCCTCCTCTCCAGGGCAGTATGTAGGCAGTGCCCTCCTGCCAACCAGTCACGCCAGCCTAATAACCTCATCCTTAATCTATGTCAGTTCTCTCCAAGGCTTCTGGGGCCCAGAGGTCATTTGACCTACCCACCTGCGAGCTGGGAACCTTGTCAGTCTCACCAGGAATTTCGAAGGCAGCAGTCCTGCTTCAGGAACCTCTAGAGCAAAGGTCTGCACCCGGATTGCACATGAGCATCCCTGGGGAAGCTTTGAAGAGCCCAGTGCCCAGAGTGTCCCCAGGGTAATGCAACCAGACCTCTGGGGTGGAAGGCAACCACCAGCATGCTTGACAGCTCTGCGGGCCATTGGAAGCAGCGGGCAGGGTTCAGAACCACAGTCCCAGGGCAGATCTTGGTCTTCTAGAAGGAGACTCTAGGTTTTGCTGAATGCAGGTCCAGGCGCCCAGTTTTTTCATACAGTTAATTATGAGTTAATTCAGACATCCCGAATGCCTGGTTGCCTATTGCTTCTCTCAGTAGCTAAGCAGGGCTGACAGTTCTCCATTGGGTTTCATAAGTTCGTATTGCTCTACCAATGCTGGGACCCTGTAGGCCAATGGTTCTCCACCTTCCTAATGCCACAACCCTTTCAGACAGCTCCTCATGTTGTGGTGACCCTCCAACCATAAGATTATTTTCATTGCTACTTTATAACTGTAATTTTGCTACCGTTGTGAGTCATCATGTAAATATCTGATATGCAGGATGTATTTTCATTGTTACAAATTGAACATAATTAAAACATAATGATTAATCACAAAACAATATGTAATTACAGATTGTGAAATATTGTGTTTTCCAACGGTCATAGGCGACTCCTGTGAAAGGGTTATTCGACCCCCAAAGGGATCACAACCCACAGGTTGAGAACCGCTGCTGGAGGCAGACCACACAGCATGGCTGCAAACAATACTGGTGCTTGCAGGCCTAGGGCCTCCAACCTTTTCTCTCTGACATTTGTTGTTTGGTTTTCATTGCTTTTCCTTGCAGTATCTTCACAAATGCTCCATAAGTCAGAGGTGATTGGATGATGAAAGGACCCCATTTCACCACACCGTATTTCTACAAGCCTCCATCTTCCCAGAAGCACCAATTCCACTACCTTCTCATCTCTATTTTCGTCCAAAGCAGTGTCATCAGACTGGCAACAGACTATGGAAAGAAATGCACAGCACATCTCTTTGGGGGTCTAAGGGAAGATGCTGAGTCCCTGTCCCATATTCTCGAACCCAGTAGATGTATGGCTCTGATGGACACCACCTGGCATGCTGACCAGGCCACATTTCAAGCGCACTCACATTTTACTAAGCCCTGCCAGGTAGGGCAGAATAGAACTGACAGGATGCTGTGTGCTCAGGACAACCTGAACCAGGAAGGGGTTGATGGGCCAGGCCCCATTTTTCTATCCTTCCATCCTGAACTGCATCCTACAAATTTTCTTGAAAGCTTCCTGCTAGGACTGGCCTCCAATTGCCCCAAATCATGTCCTGTTAATTAGCACCACCTTCGGGATCGACTCTCCCAACCCTCCATCCCCACCACTCACTCCTTCTCTGTGTGATGCCTTAGCAAATACATTACCTGCATCTACATTCGTATCTTCCTTAGTTTGCCTTTGAGAGAATTCAAATTAAAAAAAACCTCAGAGTCTAGCAGGTTCTGCCTCCCTGTCCACCTTCCTACACACACATTCCATAGGTCCCTTCTTCCTTGCATCAGAAATGACAGGAACAGAGAGACATAGGTTGTAAGGGGGACAGGGACACTTGCAAGCTGGCTTTGCACTCACAGCCAACACCTGATTGCCGAAGGTGGCAGGAGTCGGGACACTAGAAGAAGCCCGGGGACAAAGCAGATGGCGCAGTGGGTTGCTGACCGTGAGGACAGCAATTTGAGATGGCGTGCCGCTCTGCAGGAGCAATATGACGCTTTCTATTCCCGTAAAGATGTAAAGCCTTGGAAATCCACCAAGGCAGTTCTACTCTGTCCTATAGGGTCGCTGTAAGTCAGAATTCCCTTGCTGGGGATGAGTTTGGTTTAGGAGGTTTCGTGTACAATGGTCTATGACCATATTCTATAGAACGGCACTCTCAGGAAGCACCCAGAGAGAGACTGCTGATGTTTTGAGGAGGGTATGGGTCCCATATTACTTATTTGGGATACATAGCCCATCAAAGTGTGCTATTTTCCTCTGAGTCAGTAGAACTGGCAGCGCAGGATCAATTCTATGTTGCTCTTTAGAGAGCAGACCATTTCTTAGGTTAAGAATCATACTGAAGAAAGGATTAGGAAGCTGCCAAGTCCCCGTCCTCAGGAGCCTGGCATTCTGTCTGCTGGGAACCTCAGTTAGTCAGGGGCTTGCAGCCAATTCCAGGAAAAGACCTAATGTTTGAGTTAAATTTGAGCCCTCAAACACCATAACCCACTGAGTAGACATTCCACGGGCTTATTTAAGATACTGTATACACTCAGGAAAATTAAAAGTTGTCATTTATCATTTTAAAGATCTAGCATAACATATTATTTCTGCCAGTCACCTTAGTGAACTAGTCTTTGCAATCATATTTGAGCTATAAAATATTTTTATAATATATACCCAATGTTTATAGGTATTTCTTCCTTACTTTAATATGTTACACACGTATATTACGTGTGTATAGCTATAGATGCATATGTTTTCATCTGTGTATGTGTGTGTACATATGGATATAATTTCCCCTTCTTTCCTCCTCCTTCTATTCATATTCTCTCCAATATAAAGTCTGTTAATAATGTGAACTTTGAATGTCAGATAAGAGAAAGATGAAAACCATCCAACCTTGAATAGCTACATTTGGGACTTTGCGTGTTATCTTCAGGAGATGGCTGGGGGTTGGGGATAGCTGCATCATACTAGTTGGAATTATGTTTTTCTATGGCCTTTATTCACAACTTAAACATGGTTAGATGAAGGATGTAGAGATAACAGGTTTCCATGGTGTGAGTTCAAATTGGTTCACTTCGGTACCACATTACCAAAAATCCTCTTTCCTAAATAATTCTGGGCCAGGATTGGACAAAATGGGAACCTTCAAGATATCTGAAAGGTAGACAAATAGACACAAAGATGCCCATTTTTCCTAGTTTCCCCCTGTTCAGCATACAACCCTTCTTCTCAACAACCGGCTCTCTGACCAAGCACCTCTACTTGATACTTGAGTGTAGATCCACAGAAGTGGGAGCCGCACAGAAGCCATGACTCTCATCCAGTCCTACAGCTGGGACAACCTGGATTCTCAGAGTCCCCTGTGAAGTCCATCAGTCACCTCTACCAGCCTTCCCAGAGAACTAGTTACTAGAAAAAATTATCCTTTCAGCCTGCAATGCCGCCTTTGAACATTTACTAGGCCAACACTTCCTATGATGGCGTAAGATCTAATTCCTCTACTAAACACCTGTTCCCAAAGCAAGTGCAATGCTTACTCTTTTCTCTCCAAGTCCCGATTGTTACTATTCTTACCAGGTCGTCTTGTTTAATAGCTATTAGATAATTTTGTCTATCAGTCCATGAGAGATAGGCCGGTAGAGAGATAGATGATAGACAGATGGATAGATAGATGAGATAAGTTACTGGTGAAGCCAATTTAGAACATTTAGCTGTTCTATTCCACTCTGCCAATGCACTTGTTATCATGGATGACATTGAGAATGTTCCCTAAATGTTTAGAAAGGGCATTTGTAATAATACCTGGCCCCAATAATACCTGATGTAGGCTAGAGGGCATTAAACATTGCCGCTCAAACTTTCTTCTATCATAAGCATTCAACCTACTCTTGGCTTCTGAGAGGCTGTTGAAACCTAGAATGCAGGCATCATCCATTCAGTACATAAAGTTAGAAAGTAGTGGACCATTTGGATGATGGAACAGACAACGTGGCAGTGAAGCAAGCAAGCAAAGTCCTCAAAAAGCAAAGCAACAAAACCATCTAGCTTTAAAAGAGGTATATTTTCTACAATGAAAAAAAAAATGAGTGTTTAAATATTCATTGAAACTTCAGGGTGGACAATCCTGAAAAGTTTCTGATAGGCAAGGAATAAGATATTAGCAATGCATCTTTGTGAAATGTAGAGACTCCCCTCCATGGAAGAAGGCATGAATACATGTTTGTACATACACCCAGTGAAACATCATACATCCTTAAGGAATAATGATGATTCTGCAACACCTTCGAACAAGAATGAGACTGGAGGGCATTATGCTGAGTGAAATTACTCACAAAAGGACAAATATTTTATGAAACCACTCTTAGAAAAAGTCAATAAAAGGGTTTCATGATAAAGAAACATTCTCTGATGACTAGCAGGCAGGGAAGAGAAGATACAGAGGGGAAATCATGGGCTAGAAAGGAAAGGTGGAGTACAGTAAGAGAAGTTAGTGGACAGAAATGATGGAGATAGGGGAATACACAGGGAGATTTGCAAGAGTAAAAGGCAACAGAGGCAAATGCTGTTACATGCATAAGCCTGCAAGAGTAGTGATCCATGGATTGATGATTATATGCTGGATCCAACTATAGTCTTGGGGTACACCAAGATCAATCGGTTTAACATTGTTTACAAAGACAATAATCTGATGACTCTGAAAAGTATCTCATTGGGTTCTTCATAGAGCGGAAGAAAAGTGTGGAACATAATTCAGAATCATAAAAGAGCCAGGCATATTGGTCAGATAGAGTAGTAGGACCCCAAGATTCTGACTATTCATCACTTTTCATATCTGGGAACACAACTCCCCATCATATTAGAAAAATCAACCATTGAAGTCAAAAGGGCAGCGCTTACTTAAGAACAGTGGGGTCAAACAGGAGGAATGGAAACAACACACTGAGAGGCAGTGGAGTAAGTCATGGTTCATTGAGGGAATGGCAAAGGATGAGTTGAATCAGAATGAACATGGATTGTTGAATGTGAAAGTGATGATCTCTGTAAACCTTCGCCTAAATCATAGTAAAATGTTTTTGTTTGTTTGCTCAACAATTGCTCAGATCAATTGTTCTAAGGTAATGGGGTGAGTCCAGTAAATTTGTTGTCGAGTACTTTCTTTGATCAGAAGATTACTGTATGAGGAATTGTGACACAAATGAGGTATATATCCATCAATGGTGGTTTGGGGCAGAATCATCACAGGTAGGGAAGAGAACTTCATATCCAGAATATATATTTATTCCAGTGAGAACAAAGAGTTGTTCCTTCGGCGATGGAACCGGTCTGATGTAATCAACCTTCCTTAGTGGTTGGCCAATGTCCCACTTATTAAGGATTCAGTGCTGGTCTATGCTGATGGTAGGCTGAACATTCAGTGGTGGCTTTAGCCCAGCCAGGATGTTTTAGGGCAAGACCACACTGCTGTTTTCCATGTATAACCTTGGTCTTGATCACTATGGCCACCTTGTCATGAACCTCTGAAAGTGATGACAAGGCAGTGAGGCTGGTTATCTGGCTAACATCCACTGAATGAGTCCTCCTGCCCACCACTGGTGAAGGGGCTCTGGTGAGCAATCCCGTGGAACGCAAGTGTCTTTACACCTTGTGTCCATTCTGGAGCAGACTAAATACATCCCGCTTCCAGATTGCTTGACATCACATTTGCTAAGTGCGCTCATTGCCTCTTCCTGACTCTAGCCTTTGATCCCTGTCCATGAAACAATGTAGATTCATAAATATACTGTTTCTCCTTCCAGGCAAACAGCTTGAAGTTATGTCCACTGGGAAGATTTCCCTTCAGCACTGATTTCCAAGTCCAGACATGGTTGGGGGGAGCTGTGGCACTTTAAGTACCACTTTAGTGTCAATATGTCAGAAGTACCTCTAAACGGGGCTCAGTTGTAACTCCCATAAGGCCTCAGGCTTAGGTTGAGAGAGAGGACACAATTACACAAATGGTAGAAGTCATGAGGATTGGAGTCAAATGTTCATGCAACTTCTTTGTGTCCTCATGACCAACTCAAACCCAAGTCCATCTCTAGCTTCTCCAAGTATAATGATGGAATGCTGTTGTACCCACCCTTCTTTCTTGTTGGGATTTCCAAGTGCGGACATTGAAACTTCACTAGGATGCAGTTTCTCAAAGAGGTGGGGGAAGGGTGTTATAGAAAGAGGAGAGTACAGCTTTGCTTCAGATTTCCATTTCTCTTCACTTATTGGAGACTGTTAATGGCTCCACATAACGCCTGTATCTGTCACAGGCATTTCAAGCACTTTGAATCTCATGGGTCATACAATCCACCCGGCAGAATAGCTAACTCGGCAGTTTGACCTGCTGCCAAATCGCCTTTGCATTGTTCTCTACTCAAAACTGTCAGCCCTTTGGGTTACTCTGTAAATGGTGTACAGTGGCATGCCTGAATGAGACATAAGTGTTGCTGGGAAAATCTAAAGGTGTCTGCTAGGCCAAAGGGTCTTCTTGTTCTTTCCCTTCTCTTCCTCCTCCTCCTCCTCCAACTCCTTCTTCAGGAGGAATACTTATGACAAACCCAGTGACCCAAGAGCCTTGTCTATTTCCCCTTTTGTGGGCTTAGCAGAGTGCTGGTGTAGCTCCAATGAGCCAGGATGTGGAGGTATGGCTTGGCTGCTTCCAGAATTCTTGCTGTGCAAGGCTTGTTCTTGGGCCTTAGATAGCAGACCTAGAACTGTGCTAAGCGCCCTCCCTAGCATGTTTTCAGACCCAGAGATTCCTTGATTTACTTTATTCATTCATTCATTTATTTATTTTTACGTTAGGAAGCTAAGAACTTTCTCCCTCTCGTGGGCAGTATCATTGGGTGGCTAAGCAGGAGTTCTGCCATGCCTTCTGGCTGAAGAAGCTTGTGTCGGGCTTTTGGCTGTGATGCCGTGGAGCCTCTATGCCCAGGTTGGGCTATGGAGAATGAGAATGTGGGATACTCTGTGGAATCTACTATTTCTCTGACTGCAAGGTTTCCCCTCAGTAAGCTCTATTTTTATCTGCAACCTGTGATACTAAACTGAGTACCCACAATTCCTTCCATGGAAGGTATCTTGATATCCCCCAGACCACCAGATGCCTAAAAATATGACCAAATTGACACCCTTCTGAATTTCCCTAGGAACCCTTTCTCACACCATGGCATGTATAAGTTTAGGGAAGTGCACTTCCTTCTTGTCAGGTTCAAGCAGCAAAATGCCACCCACACGGTAAGCCAGCACGATGCCCTCTGCAATCGGGAGTAAGGCAGTTTTCTGAGGGACAGGACTTGATACAGCCATGCAGAGCAATGCAGCTTCCATCGAAAACACCCTGTTTCTAGGGGCCATTGCTATCAGGTAGTCTTTAAACAATCAGTCAAAGCGCATCTGCCAGATCGCTAGGTGGCTACCAGGTGCCAGAGTGATTACATACAGTAAACAAGCCATATCTGGAACAGACTCCAAATGGATCCACCACCTGATTGCATTTATAATAATCTACTTCCATACTTCAAGATCTATCTGTTGTCTACACTGCTCTTGGAGGCAAGTAGAATAGGGATATGGTAGGAATCACTACCCTTTCTTGGATCCTTAAATTCTCAATGGTGGCACTAATCTCCTCCTTCCTTCCAGACGTGCAACCTTGATTTTAAGTTGGAGTTTTCCTTGGAAGCAGAGGATTCTAGAGTTTTCCACTGGACAGTAACTATTTCAATTTTATATCCCATCACTGGGAAAACATTCCATCACTGGGAATTACAGATCAATAAATATATGCCACTGAAAGCAGGGTAATAGATACCTTTAAATCTAGGCAAATCAGAATCTTAAAACTTCTGTGCTACTGTTCCATTCCCCTAGAACAACAGTTCTCAATCTGTGGATCATGACCCCTTTAGGGGTCGAATGATCCTTTCACAGGGGTCACTCAATTCATAACAGTAGCAAAATTATAGTTATGAAGTAGCCAGGAAAATAATGTTACGGTTGGGGGGGTCACCACAATGTGAGGAACTGTATTTAAGGGCTGCGGCATTTGGAAGGTTGAGAACCACTGTCCTAGATCAACTTTCAGTGGTTCTAATGACTGTCTCAGCCAATGTACAGTTAGTAGAAAAATAGGATAAGAACCTGACTATAGGAACTAGACTTTACATAACTGTTGGAGATAGAGCACTAATGGTCTGGGAGAGGGAGCGGAAGATCAGCGGAACCAGGGGGTTCTCCTGAAGCATGGAGACAGATGGGCAAGTTAGAACTTCCAGGGAAATTGAAAAATAAGGCTCACCCAACCACTCAAGCAGAATCCTTCACAGGGGCTCTTGTTGAGGCGCAAGGCAGATGCAGATACTGGACACTCACCACCTTTGCGGGTCTGCAGCCAAGCACATGGTAGTGGGTAAGGCCACACGGTTGGCCAGTAGGCCTCTGCAATAGTCAGGCAGAGGAACTAGACATGGAGTGGACGAGAACACAGACAAGCCATAGCCAGCCAGGACACCTTACCTAAGCCTACCTACATTCTTTCAACGAGTAATGACCCTGCTTCAGTTCCACCTCTCCAATCATGTACAAGTTCCTCTGTTGAGCAACTCTTACCAACAAAACAGGAGGCCTAATGGTTAGAAATTGGACTCTGATATACACGCTCAAAACCATCAGCTGCTCCAAGGGAGAAAGAGGGGCCTTTCTACTCTTGTAAAGAGTTACCGTCTCAGATACTCACCTGGGAAGCTCTACTCTGCCCTTTGGGGTTGCTGTGAGTCAGCATGGACTCAATGGCAGTGAGTTTGGTTTGGGTTTTTAACCTACAAATCGGAAGTTTATCAGTTTAAAACCACTCGAAGCTGTCATAGAAGTTCTAGAAATACGCTTCTGAAAGAACACAGCCTTGAAAACCCCATGGATCTGCTCTATTCTGCACACAGGGAGTCCACAAGAGTGGGAGCCAATGCCATGGCAGCTGGCTTGGCTTTGGCCCTAAGACCATGGAAGGAAGATGGTTCTGGGAAATGTAGTTCTCAGCATAGCCAAGCTGACCATATAGGATTTAAAATAAATTTGCCATAATAATAGGTCATGCAGAGATAAAGGAGACAGGTGATAACAGAGAAGCTGCGGCTAGGAGCAGAGCCTAAGAAAGGAAGGCCAGGGTTAGCAGGGGACTCAGGAGGGTGAGGCTTCTTGGGCACCATCAGTTCTGCCAAGAGGGGCGGAATGGTCAACAAATCAAGTTCAAGACTGGCCACTGGATTTCAGAACATGGATGGCACCGATATCTCCAGGTGAGTGGAACGGTGATGGCGATGGTGATGGTGATGGCTGTGAAGAGAAAAGGTGGAGAGGAGCTACTCCAGCCAGGAGTCTTGCTCCAAATAGGAGCAGATGCCTGGAACGTTGTCAAGGGAGGAGATGCAGGCCAAGGAAGATTTTGTTTTGTTTTATCATTTTACATAGAAGTTATTAGGCTATCCTTACATGCTAATTCAATTTAGAAGCCCAGATGGATGATGCAAGCAATGAGGAACTGGGGGCAGTGGGGAGGAGCCTGGGGCCGTGAGGGAAGGTCCAACATCCTTAGAAGACAACGGAAATGAAACTAAGTGCAGATGAAGGGAGCATGGGACGCTGATGGACTGGGCCGGTAGAAAAGCCGTATACGTGCACAAAGCACCGTCGACACGTGGATTCGCTCATGAACCGGTGGCATTGCTCTTTGCTCATTGCTCCCATATGTTTGGTGAAATAAAACTGAGCATCATTAAGTGATGGTGACAAGTGGGTAGGGGGCGGTATTATAAGTCTGAGGGAAGAAGATGGTGAAACGGTTGTCTTAGAAAATTAAAGATTAGATGGGCCTTGAAAATGAAGTTGTATGCTTGGTAGTACTGAGTGTGAATGTAAATGTAAATGAAAAACTATCTTCTAAAACCATGTCGGCAGTAGACAAGCGGATCCTCTTGTCATAATCTGAGCAAGCTTTCCCTCCCTGTCCCAAGGAACAGAGCATTGATCACATTTCTTTAAATCCTAATTGGAATTAAGCACTAAGAGAGATGCATCTTACATACTGATGTCCTTGTACCAGGAAAGGATGGTCAGAACTCCAGGTTACTGTCTCCAGCTCTCTGGGACCGCATGACCCTCATCTATGGGCTTTGTCTATCTACCTCATTCTGTCATCCTCTGCCAACCAACTTTTCTGTGTACATAGCAGGAAAGATTATGCTGGTCCAGGTGGTGGAGCAGGTTATGCCTTGGGCTGCCAACCATAAAGTCGGCCATTTGAAATCACCAACCGCTCTTTGGGGGAAATGAGGCTTTTTATTCCCATAAAGATTTACATGATTGGAAACCCCATCCTACAGGGTCAGAATTGACTTGATGTCAGTGAATTTAAGTTGTTTGAGTCCAGGCAACATTCACCCCCCCCACCCCACTCCTGCCCAGCTCGGAAGCCCCAGGTATGGGTAACTGGAGACTCTCTGTACCAAAGCCAAGTTGCTAAGTGAAGAACCAGATGAACTTAACTTAAACCAGCTCTTGGGAAAGAAATCTCTGAGGAGGTAAGTGAATTGGATTAACTGGCTCCCCTCTTATACGCTTCAACAAGAGTGATTTGGTAAGGCCCTGTGGATTTCTGGCAGATCCAAATTCTTCAGTGTTTCAGAAAGAGGATACTGAAGTAAATATCTATTTTGTAGAATTCCCTGTAGCTGGAGAATTGAGTTTTAAAGTTGGAAGAGGTATTGGAAAAAGAATGTCTCCTTGCTGGCGAGTCCCACTCAACTTCCAATCTTACCACGTTTTCCAAAGATATGGAACAACTTTGCACCACAAAGAGAGAAAGGTAACTGACAGAAGCAGCAGCAATTAATAAAGGAAGGTGCATTATTTTAATTCTGATTTAGACTATCTCTTGAGGGTAAGGACAGGTTGAAGAATGAACACTGTATGCCTCAGCTACACCCTGAAGAAGGCACTTCCTATCTACACTAGTGGAAGAATAAGAAGAAGCTTCAAAAAGTTTGGGGAAATGTTTCATTACCTCTTAATGTCATTTCTCTATGAACAAATGACATAAGACTATTGCCGTGCTTTTGCATATGAGTTTGGGTTTAACAAGATGTCAAATGGAGCCATGGAAACTCCACAGTGGAATGAAGAATCTGATTTGATAGCTACATTTTCATTTGGCCATAAGCTTCACGAAGCTGTCTGATAGTACATGTCTTGATATGATGTATCTTCAATGCATTCTCCACCCCTAAAACTTATGATTCGGGGAGATACCAGAGATGGTGGTCCAGAAGTTCTGTCACTTGCCTACCTTATGAGTTATTGTTTAGCGACCCAGTACAGAGCACTATGAGACTGCCCTTTGGATTCTTCGTTTCTTCCATGCGCCTGAGCTACTCTATGACTAAGAGCAAGTTTCAGAGTCTATTCTGACTTCCAATTTTATCTTTTCTTTCTTTCCTACCTGTTTAATTACTTGTACAGCCTCATGAGTTGTCACAATTAAATATGTCCTGTAGATTTTGATGACGTCAATGGTTGCAGCAGTACATTGACTGGGAGCTTCCCGAGATTTAGGCCAGATTGCGAAGAGGATGTGAAACAAGGGACATGATTGCTGATGTCAGATGGATGGCTGAAAGTAGAGAAAAGCAGAAAGATGTTTACTTGTGTTTTATTGCCTATGCCAACGCGTCTGACTATGTGCATCATAACAAACTAGGAAGAGCCATGAGAAGAATGGAAATCCCAGAACACTACATTGTACGCATAGATCAAGACGCAGCTGTGCAAAGAGAACGAGGGCACACTGCATGGTGTGAAATTGGGAAAAGTGTGTGTCGGGGTTGTATTTTCTCACCATACTTATTCAATCTGCATGCTGCACAAATAATCAGAGAAAGTAAATTATATAGAGAAGAATTTGTTATCAGGACTGGAGGAAGGCTTATTAGCAACTTGCGATATGCAGATGACACACGTTGCTTGCTGAGAGTCAGGAAGACTGGAAGCACTTGCTGTTGAAGATCAAGGATTGCAACCTCCAGTATGCATTAAGGCTCACTGTAAAGAAGATCAAAATCCTCACAAACGGACCAAGAAGCCACGAGAATCTGAGAAAACATTGAAGTTGTTGAGGATTTCGTCTTGCTTGGATCCACAATCAATGTCCATGGATGCAGCAGCCAAGAGACCAAATGACACATTGCAATAAGACCCTCTTAAAATGTTGAAAAACAAAAAGGTCACATTGAGGACTCCTGTCTGCCTGATCCAAGCCACGGTACTTTGAATGGCCACATATGCATATGAAAGTTGGGAATTGAATAAGGAGACTGCAGAAAACTCGATGCACTTGAATTATGGTGTTAGCCAAGCCTATTGAAAGTTTCATGACTGTCACAAGAACAAATAGATCTGTCTTGGAAGAAGTCCAGCCAGAATGCATCCTCCTTAGAGGCGCAGATGGCAAGACGTTAGCTCACATACCTTGGAAAGACAGGTCACTGGACAGGGACATCATGCTTGGTCCTGTGAAGAAGCAGCATAAAAGAGGAAGGCCCTCAACATGATGGATTGACACATCCATGGCTGCAACAGTGGGCTCAAACAGAAAGATAATTGTGAAAATGGCGCAGGACTGGGTGGTGTTTCGTTGTTGTGTTGGACCTGGGTGGTGGCTCTGTGTTATAAATAAACTTGAAGGCACCTAACAACAACATTGATTTGGGAATGTGAGCCCTGGTGATCTAGAGTGATTTGGGGGTGGAGTGCTTTATGACTTTAACAATTTTATCCCCTGCTTACAGAGCATATGTCTATTACAGCCAGCAGTCTCCAACTAGTAGAACAGCCCAGAGGACTGGTTTGAGAGTCATTGTTCATAATGAGATTTCTAATAAATCTCATTTATTAGATTTATCAATAAAGCTACACTGGAAGAACACCCGCAGTTGATTTAAACTCATAGCAATGGGATAAGGATTCTTGTTTGCTTAGTATCTGGTTTTTATTGCAAATATGACATGGAATCATATAGGATCTTGCTCCCGATACTAGAGTGTGTGAAAGGAGCTGTTAGAAGGTGCGGGGATGCTGATGTGGAAAGCTGTCCATATTGATTTCCTAAGGAGTACGAGAACCACACAGAAGAGAGATTTGAGGATCTCAAAAAAATGTGGAGAATGAAGGCCATTGAATCTTAATAGTCTGAGAGAAGCATCTAGTTTACACTCCCAGTCAGAAATGCTAATGTTCAACCAGGCCAGGTTGTTATCCCTTTTAAGTGAAAAAAAAATGTGATTCCACAAGATGCTTATGAAAATCAGACCACATGTGCCTGGAAAAGGCTAATTTATCCTCTGGACTACAAGCAGATCCAAAACTGTCTGCCCAGTTAGCTCTGCTCTTATTGAAGACAACAGGGTGAATGAGCACCTTAGTTCTGTCACAAGAATAAAATCCCAAGTTCCAACACATCCACTCACCAACCCTTCTCCTGTCTTCCAGTCCAGACTGGTAAAACGATTAGGAATCAGAGTATTTGTGGAAAGTGCTCTGAAACACGCGAACTGGTATTCCAAAGCATCTTGGTATTATTTAGACAGATGTGCTCAGCAAACCTCAGCTGGGCTAGCGTCAGATGAATTTAGACATGCAAGGTGGTAGAGACAAGAAAGACCTAACCCAGAACTGATAATCACGGTCTCCCAAGGTACATTCCTTGGAAGAGAGCCAAGGTCCAGAGCAAAAAAAGGAGCTGGAGAGTTCCAGGAACACTCCATCACTCTGGTAACTAAGGAATGTGCGGAAACTTTGGATGGACGTCCCAATCTGCTTTAGCCCAGCAGAAAAGTGAAGCAAGCACAGAAACATTTGTTGGAATGACTCAAGTGAGTTGATATATGATGATCTATGCATAGAGGCAGGCCTTTTGACAATCTCAAGCGCAAAAAGTAATAAAGCCACAAATGATTTTAGCATTACAAAATGAAATCAATGACCACAAGCCAAGGCATCGTTTTTCTCATGTGATAGTCCAACTAAGTACTGGGTGAGTCACATGTGAAGATTATTATCATCCATTACCAACCAAAGGAAGTCATTTTGCAAGGTTGGACTAGCGGCAGGGACGTTCAAGCTGCCGAAAATGGTTCCAATAAACTTTAAACCAGTGGTTCTCAACCTGCCTGATGTCACAACCCTTTCATACAATTCCTCATCTTCTGGTGACCCCCAGCCATAAAATTATTTTCATTGCTACTTCATAACTGTTTGAAGTTAGGCTACTGTTATGAATCGGGCCATCCCAAGGGAGTCGCGACCCACCGGTTGAGAACAGCTGCTTTAACTATGAACCAACAGGCAGACTCTTGTCATGGTAATGATAAAACTGAGGACTACGAACTCACATAAGTGAGGCTACTTCACACCAGCCCTCACACAAGAACCACTTTTCACATACCTGAAGGAGATACATACCTAACTTTTGGATAGGTTTAGATTTTTAGGAGGAAGGAATATTTAAAGGATTTCCAGTCATTGATGATGTTGGTTGCCATTGAGTCAACTCCAAATCATGGCAACCCCACAGGTAGAGATGTGCTAGGGGGTTTTCTTGGCTCTAATCCAACCTGCAACTGATTCCCAGGCCTTTCTCCTGTGTGGTGCCGATGGGGGGGGGGGGTCAAACCACCAACCTTCAGGGTAGCAGGCAAACACAAATCCTTTGTATCATCTCGGGATCCTTTTCAGGAGTCCTGGTAATATAGTGGTTATTCTTTAGACTGCTACCCATAAGGTCAGCAGTTCAAAGCCACCCGCCACTCTTCAGGAGAAAGACAGGACTTTCTACTCCCACAAAGCATTACGCTCTCAGGAACTCACACGGACAGTTCTAGCCTGTTCTATAGGGTCTATGTGAGCTGGCATCAGTTGATGGCAATTACTTTGGGTTGGGCTGGATGGACCCTATCCTAGCAATTGGAGAGTAATACAGCTTATTCCCCCTTTGTTAATTTTTTGCAAGTCCCTCTTTCTCTGTCCATAGGGGCAAATAACTCAACACAGCAGCTCATCCCTGTTAGCTTTGATACCCTTCGTCTGGCTGTCTTATCCTTCAAGAAGCAAGAGGGGCACAGCTTGAGCTGCAACCTTGAGTGGGGCAACTCACAGTGGATGGAACACTCTTTCCCATTCCCACACCCAGGACTATGAATCATTTCCTATAAAAGCAGAGCAGTGTGGGTAGAAATGCCTTATCCAAGATAAACTCTTCTCACCGTGTTCTCCCAGTGCTTATTTCAGAGTCGCTTGAAAGGTTGGATGAGTTGATCCCATGCTCGCATTCCAAATGGAGAGGACAAGAAAGGATGGCAGAGGCCACCACCACCATGGCTTTTCAAAAGGAATAAAAGGTGAAGCTCAGCTGGTGGTCATGACTCGAGTGTTCACTTCCCATAAGAAAGTATTTGGTTTCTGTATCCAGTAAGCATTTTCCTACTGTAATAAGAACACTATTATTTAACCTCCATTGGTTTCCCCCTGGATAAATTGCCTTCCATCTCCAGATTTGGATTTGGATGTGTTTTCTCTTCTAGATCTCAGGAGAACCCCCTGAAGATCTGTGGCCCCTGTGATCAACTGATTTTGTCCAAGAAACAACATGAAATTTCCAGCACAAAGATTCCCGAGTGACAGCAAAGCCCAAACCAAACTAGTTGCCATGGAGCTGATTCTAACTTTCAGAGACCTCACGTGTGCGAGAGTAGAACTGTTCTCCACAGGGTCTTCAGTGGCTGCCCCAGCTGAAATAGATCATCTGAGTTTTCTTCTGAGGTGCTTCTGGGTGAGCTCAGACTTTCGACCCTTCAGTTAATAGTCAAGCACCTAACTGCGTGCTCCACTCGGGAGCTAGGGAGCACAGCAGTCCCAGAGTCCCAGCTGCAGCAAGTCTACAACCCTTTTGCCTGCTGCCTTCTCCGGCGAGACACGCCCGCGGGCGCAGCTATGTACACACCGTGAAGAGCACTTTACACAAGCGCCCTCACGGAATAGAGGGCTAGGAGCGGTTTTCATCCCCTTTATGAAAATGAGGAAACTAAAATTCAGCAAGCCAATGTGCCAAGGTCAGAATCACAGAGCCAACAAGCGACAGAGCTGGTTCTGAACCAACCTGATTTTTTTTTTTAAACCACCACGGACTCCTAATTATGTCTCTCATTTTGTTCTGTTCAGCCCTTCTCATCGTTAGACAGGAGAAGTCTAGGTCCAGAGAGGTGACCGACAGGACAGAGTGGAGCTGCCCCTAGGGCTTCCAAGGTTAGGCATCTTTGTAGATGTAGGCTGCCCCATCTTTCTCCTCTGGGGCAGGTGGTAGCTACGAACCATGGACCTTTGGGTCAGCAGGCATATGCTTCACCACTGAAAACAGTGCAGGGTGATTAATAAAGCATCTACCAAAACGTCGTCACAGCCAACTTGCTTTCACAGTATCTAGCTCACTCTCCTCACAGAAAGGGTTTGATCTCGTGAAGGACTGAGATTTCGTTCTGCACTTCCACCCCAAGGATGACCTAGCCAAGAACTCTGGCAGCTTTGAAGAAAGAATGTGTTTGTGTTTCTTTCTTCACATACCCTGTGAGAGAGACGTGATGCTTTTCTCCAGTGAGACCACCCCCATTTGTGCAAAGGCAGGGCTGGGGTCTGAGGGAAGCTGCAAGGGATGCTGGGAATCATGTGTGTGGTGAGTCGGGGATATGGGCAGACAGGCTTAGTGCCTCCTGAGAAATGAAGGGAGGGCATGGACCGTCTTTCTGCAATCAACAGGCTTCACTAGAGTGAAGCTGAGCTTCACTAGAGTGAGAGTGTGAGTAAGTGAGTGAGTGAGTGAGTGAGTGAGTGAGTGGATGAGTGAGTGAGTGAGTGCGTGAGCGAGAGTGAGTGTGTGAGTGAGTAAGAGTGTGAGTGAGTGAGTAAGAGTGTGAGTGAGTGAGTATGTGAGTGAGTGAGTGAGTAAGAGTGTGAGTGAGTGAGTATGTGAGTGAGTGAGTGAGTGAGTGTGAGTGAGAGTGAGTGAGTGAGTGAGTGAGTGTGAGTGAGTGAGTGAGTATGCAAGGAATGGCAGGGGGCAAAAGAGGACAAGAACCAGCTGAATTAAGAGAAGCCCTCTCTGTCATGAGCCTGCCTTTAGGGAATTCAGCGGGTGCGATGCTCACAGCACTCTCTTTAGGACATCCGTTTGGTGCATACAGTTCCACGATGAAATGGGCAGAGCGGGTTGTGTGAGGACATGAGACGAAGAGTTAGTAGAGTTTACAATGTGGGAGCAATAACTTAGTTCACACCATTAGCGTATTTCTAATGTGCTTTAAAAGTGTATTTACAATTAATGCTTTACTTCCACAGGCCAGAGCAACTTTTTCCATGTTCTGTGGAGTCTGTGCTGAAACCACCCTCCCATGTGAGTGCACGCATGTGCATGCACACACATTCTAGAACCCTTCACAATCCACCCGACTCTATCCTACCTCATGTCCCCACCCCAGTCTACCCCGAATATCCTGTAGACAGAATTTGTTGCAGGTCCAGGAATGCCAAGCCTTTAGTTTTTCCTTTCCTCGTGTCAATCCTCCTGTCTCAGATGCCTTTTACTCTTTGCCAAACTAGAAAAGTCCTCCATGTATTTTCAAGCTTCCCTTAAATATCACCTTCTCTGTGATTTCACCTACCATCTCTGCCCTCATCCTTCACAGATGGGCCCATTCAGCCCTCTGCCCCGTCAATTAAGGATGGCTTCCCAAGTCTGCCTCTCCTCCATCTCAACTCCACCCCTATGTGGAGGTTGGCAATCTCTCCAATGGTGGTGTCTTATTATCATGGTACTCTACTCTCCACCCCACCACTTGTTTCCCAGCACGTGTTGGATAGTCATTCATAGATTTGCTGAACCATGACAGAAAAAATTGATTGATTAAATTCAATGAAACACATTTTTGTATTTGTTCTGTAGCAGTAAGATTTAAAAATATTGAGAAACCCAACCCTCTCCTTGAAAGCAGGTCCTTAGCAATGCTTTCAGATCTCTCCTGTGACAATGAGGGAAATCAAGGCAAGCACATAAGCCATTTGTGATACCCACCTTGTTTTCATGAGATGCCTTTGAGTGGGTTCTGACTCCTCACGGCGACAGAATGAAGCACTGCCTGCTCCTGCAGCAGTCTCGTGATTACTCTTATGTTTGAGCCCATTGCGGCAGCCCCGGGGGCCATGCATCTCGTCCTGGGTCTTCCTCTTTCTCGCTGCCCCTCTACTTTACCAAGCATGATGTCCTTCTTCAGGGACTGGTCTCTCCGAATAACATGTAGTTCATCATCTCTGCTCCAGTCTTCACCCTTGTCTACCTGTTCTGTGCTCTGGATGGCTGAGCCCTAGCTGACTGCACTATCCTCAGTCTTCTATTGAGTTTGACTAACGGAAGGCACTGATGGCAGTTCAGAGACCAGGAGGAGAGAGAGACTTGGCATTTATCCTCCACCCCCGCTTTGCTGGACTTTAGTTGGGCACTGGCTGAAACCCTCCATCAAGGCCCCACAGCTCCTGACAGCCAGATCACTTTAAAGAGAGTTGTTTTTTTTCATAGCTACTAAAAGAAATTGACACCAACTTGGTGTCTGAAAGCCTTCCACATCTATTATCTTAGCGTTCCATAGGTCAGAAGGCCAGCACAGTTCTCACAGGGCTAAAAGTCAAGGTGCCTGCAGGGTAATATTTCAAATGAGACAGATGCATCAGGAGAACATCCATTTCCTCTTCAATTCCAGCTCCCAGCATCAGCCTGCATACCTTTGTTTGTGGTGCCTTCCCGTAGCATCCAAGCCAGCCATGGTGCCTCTCTGACCACAGCTGGGAGAGGTTTTATGTTGCTAAGAGCCCACATGATTAGACTGGCCCCATCGGGATAGTTAAAGATCATCGCCCCATCTCAGGTGATCCAAATTTAAGTCCCCCAGCAGTATCAAATGACGGCCAAGAAAATCCTGTGAAGCAGTTCTACTCTCTACCACTGGAGAAACACGAGGCCTTGAGTAGCGGGCATCTCAACCTCCACCGCCAACCACCACACACAGTAAAGACAATGCATAGCCAGCGAGGGGCTCACAGATCAAACAAGGGTGAAGGCTGACCAGGGAGTCCTGGGCTTCTTGTGGGGACCGACATTGAATGAGGATAAGGAAAAGAATAAGATTGATTTGGACTGTTTCGAGGCAGGTGACAATAGTGACGTTGGGAGGGCTGGGAGGAGGCAGAGGTCTTGCCGGAATCACGAAGGGTGACAGGATTTCCTTCTCATGTCTGCAAACGCTGAGCTGCAGCCCGGGGGAGGGTTGGGTCTTTCCATTGTTCTCTGGCTTTGCCGCAGAAGCATGAGCATGGATAAGAAAACATTTTAACTGGAGCCTGTGGATTCGTTTAATTGGTTGCCTGTGTCGACAATTTCAGGTACTTTTAATTTTTTTCCCTCCCCTCTCTTTTTGACTCAAATAAAAATTCCTAATAGCATCTGTAGAGTCCATTAAAATGTCCTTTCTTACTGCTATTAACTATGTCTGCATGCTCGGTCCTCACCCTAGTGTGAAATCTCTGCCTGAAGACTTGCGGGAGAGAAGGCTTTTTTCCAAATCTGTGAATTAACGGCCCCATTGAAGAGTGCTCCTGCTGTGTTGATGTTTCCTTCATTTTCTGCTCATCCTTTTATCCTCTTCACCCCACCCAGATACTCATCTGGATGATAACATTCATGAATGCCCCATAGATGTCTCTTTTGTAAATCCAACTCCACGTCAGTGGCATGTGTGTGATCTCTGTTCAGCTCCCGATAACTGTGAATATTTCTTTACAAGGACAGAGCTTCAGAAGCTCCAACTATCTTTACTGGTGCTTCTAATGCTTAAATCCCACTCACAAGAGGCACAGAGTGGGAAGGCAGGTGGCCCAAGCCCTGTCTCCGAGCTCTAGTGACAAAAGCCCCTACATGTTCTTGAACTCCCTTTACTCAAAGAAGAACTTGGTGAGTTCTATTGTTGCTGGTAAATATGTATTATGATTGGCATTGTAGTAATTGTTCTATTAGCATTTTTAGGACAATCACAGGCACTGTCCTAAACATTCATTAGCTTTTGATTCTTTTGTTTCTAGTGGTGTCTCCCCATTTTATAGTTAGGAAAACAGAGGCTCACTGAGTTAAGAACTTGCCAAGGGTTACACAGCTAAGAAGGAGTTGTTGTGTTCAACGTATCCCAAGCAGCGGCAGTAGTAAGTAATCCCTCACGCACTGCTATTCTTCCATTTAGTTGATGCCAACTCATAGCGACCTTACAGGACAGCATAGAGCTGCCCCTGTGGGTCCCCAAGACGGGAACTCTTTACAGGAGTAGAGAGCCACACCTTGCTCCTAAGGAGCGACTGGTGATGTTGAACAGTTGACCTTGCGGTTGTCAGCCCAACACATAGTCACCGTGCCACCAGAGCTCCTTGTGGAAGGTACTAGCTACCGTTATTTGGTGTGCAAATGAATACATGCACACTTCTATGCTTAAATACAACCAAAGCCAGAATGTTTGAGTTCAGCCACTATGCCCCAACCTCCTGGGTGTTTAAAAAAATGGAAATGTCGACATAAATAGGATTGTTGTAGGCCTGTCTCACATCTAAGTCACTTGCTGGCTTCGTCCATTTATTCATCAACCACAAATAAATAGTATGGAAGGAGCTTCCAAAAGTTCATGGGAAAATTTGATTATCTTTCCATTCCATTTTACCACAGACTTTTTGAAATCCCCCCTTGTCTGCACAGCTTTCTTGTCTAAATTGGGTTTACTAACTTGGCCAACATCATGAATTTTTCTAAAGGATTTGAAAACTCGGTGGCCCTTAATCACCACAGATTGTTCTAGGCTGGGGGTTCTCAAGCACCTCTCCATGGAAGAGTTTTGTCCCCAGGGAACATGTGACAATGTCTAGAGACTTTCTGGTGGACCCATTTGGGGGAGGAGGTGGTACTGGCATCAAGGGGGCAGTGACCGGAGAAGCTGCTGAACACTTGACAACATCCAGGGCAGCCCTGCAGCAAAGAACCATCCAGGCCAAAATGTCAATGGAACAGAGGTTTAGAAGCTGTTGCTAACTAGAACTAGCACAGAGGAAGCTCTCTCCTGACTTCACACCCCCCCCTGCCCTCCACTCCCTGTATCACCCCTCTGCCCCAGCCATAACCCCTATGAAGAAAGACAGCCATATTGCAAAGGTCTTCCTGCAAGTCGTCCTCTGGGACACCTTTATCTAACCACCACGCATTCTCTGCATCCTTCTAGCTCTTTCAACAAAATCCTTCCTGTTTGGATCCCACTTTCAGAGAGACCAGCGAGGTGACTGCCTGAACCATGGCATAGACAACGTATCCTTAACTCGGCGTTGAACTTAAAATGAGTCAGACCAGCCAAAGATCCATTGACCAAGTGAAGTTTTCAAAAGCTTCTAATAACCGTTTTAATTATTTTTCTCCCAGAAGTGTAATATTTTACTCTCCCTGAACAAACGGATCCCATCCCCAGGTTTGTCATTTAAAATGGATGCATCCTATGAGACCCTGGGGAATAGGAGGTGGGTGTAATTCTGTCAACAGATCGGCAAAGAAGTTTACTCTCCAATTGTCAAGAATATTGCCCCCACCCCCACCCCTGTGATTAGGAAAGTGCATTCTAAGACTCTGCATAACAAACTATACTTCATGGGCTAATGGAAAAGGACTGGAAATGGAAATAAATCTATGCTATAAATAATCGATGCTATCAAAATGTCATGGTAAAAATGCTTCTCTGATAGGGACAAAGACAGATTGTTCTGAGGGTTTTATCTGGAGAGTGTCAGGCTGTGCACCGCAAGACCTTCTTATTCGCTTTACTTATTTATGGGCTTGGATGTCTCCTCCAGCTCCATCCATGAAACACTTCATCCTGATTCCAAGTGAAATACTGGATGTGGATAAGTTATGTATTCTCATGTATAAAATAAAACCAGAGCAAAACTAGACCAGAGAAGTAGGGGAAAATAAATAGCTATCGCAAGGCTGTTTTCCCCCGAATTCTTATCAAGTAACGTTCCAGCTAGTTTATACACCCATCTTGCCACTAGGCTGGCTGCTCTTTGACGACAGTTTGGGCTTCCTTATTTGGGGAGGTTCCTGGGCGCAGCCCAGTAGCCAGGCTCAGAGTAGAGACTCTGTAAAGACTCGTTGTCTGCACCAGTGAAAATATGAGTTCGTGACGATATTAAGTTCCACAGACACTGCATTGATCTCCAACTTTCTTAGCATTTTGATCATATAAAAAGAATTTTAAAACCACACAAGGATAGTTTTCTAAACAGTATTTGAAATGATATAATGTTGGCTACAGTAATGAAAGCATCAGTAGAATTACTCTATGCCCCATGAGGATGATTTGCAATGTTCCCAATGAAAGCATACTAATGTCTTCAAGTGGACCAGGGACATAGATAAGCCATTGACATATAAATGGCATGCAAGATCACACTTACTTGTAACACTACATTCAGAGCAATTAGTTCTTATGATGTGGCCCTTGTGAAGACATATGTGCTGTAGCAAAGTCTGGGGAAGAAATCAGATGGTGAAGAAATCAGATGGAGCTCAGTGATCAGAAGGAACACTAGCTGGGTTCTTAAAGGTTTGTCTTAAACCAAACAGCCATCAAAGTGACATCCACCTATGTCCACACAGAAGAAGCCCCCTGGCCTGTGTGATCCAAATATTGGAAATAATAGAATCGGAACCTAAAAGAGGGAACAGTATCAGAGCTTAACTTCTGAACACATAGGTTTCAGAAGGCTAGGGTTGACCGTGAAAGCTCAACATCCCTTTGCACAGTCCCCATGGATTCGGCCTCTAGTAACTCTCCTCTGACTGTGGACCAGGGATGCGAACAGCCTTGCTATCAGTTAGACTGCACAGGAAAGGGGACTTGTTGATGAGGCTGGGTGAAAATGTAGCAACTTGTCATTTGTTCTCCCTTTTGACTTACTTGAAATGTGTTCGGTTATCTCTTCAACATAGAGTTTTCAATGTTTTATTTTGTTTTCGTTGTTGGTTTTTGCTTTGTCATTGCTGTTATTTTGGTGTTTTTAATTGTGTGTTGTGTTGTGTTTGCCTTTTGGTTTTGTATGTTTTTCTGTAAATGAAATCTAGAGAGCGAGTCACTGGATCAATAGTCCCCTGTCGTTATCGCAGTGGAAGTTGGTAGGAAACGGGGAGCTATGAATAACAAGTACAAAAAAGAAGAAAATGTTCTAAAATTGATTCAGGTGATGATTTCACAACACTTTTTAATGCGTTTAAGCTATTGAGTTGTGTTATAGCAGTTATAAAACTGTTCAAAATTGAAACAAATCATTAGGAAGAAAGGAATGATGTGTTCTGACATAAGAAGATAAACAAATTGGTAAATGTACAGTACAACTTGGATTAAACATGAAGGAAGAGCCAGCCAAAATAAACAGAATCATTTCACTGAATTAACAAAGGACTGCATGAAGGAAGGAAAGAAGCCAAAGGATTAATCAGTGAACCAGGGATGGAGGAAATGAAAGGCCACTTACATCCCTCCCACTGAGCCAAAATCCAAGTCCCCTACAATGTCCAAGCACCAAGCTTGGACCTGGGGATGGGGTGGGGTGAGGGGAGTGGTTTCACAAAATGAAGGAACTAGAATGCCATCACCCTATGGGTGTAATACTTTGAGCAGTGGTCCTCAACTCTGACTGCATATTCAAATCTCCTGGCGAGACTTAACCAGGAGTTCCCGGGCCACACTCCTCCCACAGAATCCTTGGAGCAGAACTCCTGGGGCTAGGCCCACCCTGCTAGCCATTGCCTCTACAGTTCCCTGATTGGAATTACAGCCTAGGCTTCGGTTTATGGTCTAAGAAAGACTGCTGAATTCCTTTAAGAACCTAGAGAGAAATGACTGGGGGGAATCAGCAGTCCTCAGATCTACCACATGCTGATTTCAAGGTGCCAGGTGTTTTATGAGTTCTCTCCTTTCATCCTCATGTCACCCTACGAGGCAAGTATTATTACCCGCAGTTTACAGGCAGGAAAATTAAGGCATGGATGGCAGAGACCAAGTTCCTGCTCCAAGAGAGGCTGGAAAACTGCAAGTATCTGCAGAAAGAAGAGATTATCTGTTCCTTAGGGTTTACAGGGTCCCTGGGGGTGGAATGGACTTGATAGCGGTAGAAAGGATCGGCGATTATAAGACTTGTACCTATTGACTCGGAACACCTCAGCAGGACAGAGCACACAGTGGAGGAGGAGATCAAGGTTAATAAAGGAGAAATCCCACAACTGAAAATCAGAGGAAACCCTCCAGGAGCTGAGTTAACACAAGATCCCAACGATCTTGAAGGTGGCAACAATTCATCCTATCAGACATAAGAACATTATGAGACTGAGTCGACTTGACAACTAACAACGACAATAAAAACACAGAGCGTGAAATGACCAGCGATTGTCAAGGGCTAAGGGAGATGGGGGAGGGGATGAAGAAGTGGAGTTTGGGCCATTGGGGAGCGGGCGATGAAATCACTCTGTATCATATTGCATTGTTAGACAGATGATATCATACAATTGTGAAAAATTACAGAACTGTACAACAGAGGGACCCCTCAAGTAAACTATGGATGTTAGTTAATAACAATGTGACAGTCTTTGTTCAATCACCTCATATGCAAGTGAACATGGACAATCCATTCCGAAGACCAGAGAAGTGATGTCTTTGAATTATATTGTCATCGTGGAATACTGAAAGTGTCAGGGATGACCAGACTCACCGCCATCAAGTCAATTCTGGCTCTGTGTGACCCTAGAGGACAGGGTAGAACTGCACCCCTGGGTTTCTGAGACTGTAGCTCTTCATGGCGTAGAAAGCCCCGGCTTGCCCTGAGACGTGATGGGCAGGTGGTTTCAGCACTGCTGGCTTTGCAGTTCACAGCCTATTGTGCACCACTCGCTGCCAGGGCTGGACTAACAAGCCCATCGTGAAAGAAACACAGCCATAAAGCTCCTTAGAAGCGAAGTCTTGTGACTTTGTCTTGGGATACATTATCAGGAGCCACTGGGCCCTTGATAAGGACATCCCACTTGGCGTCAGTGAGAAGGAGGAAGCCCCCCAAAGAGATGGAGGGACACATCGCTGCAAGAATGAGCGCCACATAAGGATGGTGAGGCCGATGGGGGATTGGGCAATGCTTCCTTCTGCTGTCCGCAGGCCGCCATGAGTTAACACAGACTTGTCAGCTCCAGCAGCAGCAACAGTAATGGCTCGTCAATGATAACCAGGGTCTGTTCATGCATGGGCTCAACAAGAGAAACTGACTGGACACAAGGGCTTCCCTCAGCACAGGTTTCTTGAGATTCCTGTCTCTAAAGTCTATGGATACCATCTCCTATTCCTAACGCCTTTATACATTATATGACCATTGCTAGTTCAGTTCCCGTGAGTGTCCGCTCTCTTACTCAAAAGGGTTTACTTTATACTCTATTTTTATATCTTCACTGATTTAATGATAAGATGCCAGGTTTCAGTGTCAGGTTTGTGCATTCATTCCACATACCGGGCTGAGTAGATGAAGACAGCCTCTGTCCCTGCTCCATCTAGGCTGCCTCTACTGCCGCGGGCTACTTCACTTAATCATTCCAAGCAAAGATGGCTCCTCACTGTTGTGCACGGAGGAGGGAAAAGAGCTCTCCACCTGCATTTTATCCCATAAGAAATGATGCTTTAATTTACCCACCGGGCAGTGGGTACTGAGTAATTTATTAGTCTGGTGCTACCTGGTGGCAGAGTGGGCTACACATTGGGTTGCTAACTGCATGGTCAGCAATTCCCAAACCACCAGCTTCTCCGAGAAAGACAGATGAAGTTTTCTACTCCTGTAAAGATTTACAGCCTCAAAAACTCACAGGGACAGTTGTTCCCTGCCCTATAGGGTCACTATGAGTTGGAAGCAACACAATGGCAGTGGTTTTTCCTACAGTTAGTTGCTGTCCAGTGAAGCCCATTCCTGGCAGCCTGGGGGCTAATAGGATGAAGCCGGCAGCTTCATGCGCCAGCTCATGACCGTCAGTGTGGCTGAGCTCATGGTTGTGGCTAGTGTCTCAACCCATCTCCTGAAGAGTCTCCCCCATTTTTGTCGACCCTCTAGTAAGCCAAACACGGTGCCCTTTTCTAGTGATTGGTCTTTCCTGATGAGGCACCCAAAGCAAGCAAAAGGAGTGTAAGTCTCACCATTCTTATTTCTAAGAAGCATGCCGCTTTTATTCTAAGGCTAAAATGTCTTCCACCTGATTACCTGAATTGGATTTGAGGTCCCTAAATACCTCTATCCCTGATTCATTGCAACAAGTGATTGCACCGCACTCAACACTTGCCATGCTGAAGCGCCCCCAGATTGCACTTGTCAGGAGTCCTGGTGGCCACCTGGGTTCTGTGTTGGGCAAGATTTTGAGATTAGTGGTTCAAACCCACCAGCTGCTCCACAGGAGAGAGCTGAGGCTCGTTGCAAGATCTACAGCCTTAGAAACTCAGTATAGGATTGTTGCGCATCAGAAGCAACTTGATTGCAACGGATGTGGTTTTCCAGTGCGTGCAGGGTTTACCTTTCCCGTGCCATTCTCCAGGCGTTCATTCCGCCCCCCCCCGCCCGCTCCCCCGTCATTTCCTGAGACTCATGAAAGCTCAGGGCAGAGCTCTGTAACTTACCATGGTGTCTTACATTCACGCATGACTGGAAGGAGTCTCTGGGAAGAGGGCAGAACATGTTGACATGTGGTGACTGACACAAGCATGTGACAGGTGAACCACCTATGGTGTGAGGATGGACTCAAACCTCATTCCATTAATTCCAATCGTTCTCCCAGGAGCAGCCTGTGAGTTCTTCCCTGGGGTTACATCCCTGGGATTACACTGGTCCTCTCTAAAAGGAAAGCAAAAGAGTTGCTTCTCCGTGACACCTACCTTCGGCCCACTCTCTTAGGTCAGAGGCTACATCACAGGGCAGAAAAACTGGACGAGGACTAAAGAGCATATAGCGTATTAACTAAAATTAATTAATGAGCCCAGGAATCAGCCCCGTGAGATAAAAGCTTAAGGGGTTAAGGGTCTTATAATCTAGGGAAAATGGGCGATTGAGTTGCAATCTCATTAACTTTTTTTTTCTCTGTGTGTGACAGGTTGGGAGAAAGGCCACTAGCCAGCTGTTCTCAGAACTAAGTATTAGAGAAATAGCAGCCAGAGGGACCTAGGTCTGAGCTTCTGGGCTTCAAGGGTGATTGAATGTGCAAACCTAAAAGACCAGCTTCCTGCGCCCGCAGAATGCCTGAAGGCATTACAAGTCGCCCTGCTCATGTGTGCTGGAAGGAGAGCCACGGGCCTGAGCCACGCTGGCCTGGGAGCCACACCATGCTCTCAGGTTGGGGAAACTCCAGTGTCCTGGAGAGAGCAAGGAGAGTGTTGGAAGCATACTCAACATCCGGATACTATGACAAATTGATCCATAATCTGAATGATGCAAATTTGAAATGCCAAGTGTCACAAGGACTTAGGGGTGCTGCCTCTCCAAGGAGTGCCAGAGGCCAGACCGAGGAGGATTTGCTGTGTCGTGTCGACAAGGTGGCAAAGAGAAGGCTGAGGCCAGGCTGCTCCACTGGATGCGTGAATGACTGAACCAGAAGCAGGAGATAGACCACTGGCTCCAGAACTCTTCTTGCTTCCTGTATGAATACTTGCCACCTCCTCTCAGCACTGAGTAGTGCCCACAGGACAGCAGACGCAGAGGTAGGCCCGGCAAAGGAAATACAGTTAACAAGTAAAGCACAGTCTCAGACCTAAAACACACACACACACACACACACACAAACAAAAAAACAAAACCCAAAGCAGCTCTTAGAATGAGCATTGGAGACAGACCATGTGGTTTGTGTAACGAAGGGGGAGGACGTGTACGAGGTGCCCTGGGCTCCCAGGGAGACAGAGCAGGTCACAGGCGGGCTCCTGTTTGAGGGTTACAGAGTGAAGGTGAAGCTCCACTTTCTGTGAACACCAGAAGTAAAGAACGTGGTTTGGAAGGAAGTAAAAATAACAATTGCAGTCGGGGTAGGGGGGGGGTGGGATGAGTAGAAGAAAATCAAAACTCCTCAAATCATTGTCACATGATAAAGAATCACGAACCTCCCACAACTTTCCAATCAGATGCACAAAAAGCCCAATGCGAGCGATAGCACATCACTGTTAAGTATTTACCCAAGAGGGGGCCAGGGAAATAAACCCTCCCTTCAATCTGGGCTCTGCCCAGACAGAGCAAATAAATGTCTGACCACTTGAAACTGCTGGCTGTGGGCATCATTTTTATATATATTTACCCCCCAAATGGTAAACTTCCTCATCTGTGAAGAGCAGGTGCATGAAAAGTGTTGCAGTGTAAATTTACCGTGTTGGAGATATTCAAGGGCAAAAATAATCTACAATGAGTTTTAAGGAAAAAAAACTTTATTATTATTATTTTCGTTCTGTCTCTGCTGCCCCTGTCCAAGTGTGAGAAAGAGCTGAACAGATGTTCTCCTCAATATTCAGCAACCAAAGAGAAAAAAATTCACCTTTAGAATGAAATCAAGCATGAAACTTTAAAAAGCACAAAGGATAATCTCTCAAAAAGTTCCAAGCAGGAAAAACGCAAAGGCCCAGAAATCTCTGATGTAAGATTGTTCTTGCCTAAAAACCTGATGGTCAAGTCTGGTCGAGTCATGTATGCTGATTCAGATTGTGTGTGTGTGTGTGTGTGTGTGTGTGTGTGTGTGTGTGTGAAGAAGTACTAGCCCTTTCTGTTAAGTGGCTTTGGTCCCAATGAAGACTTTAATCAGCAGGAGCAGACGGTGAAGACAAGTTCAGTTGTGTTTTACTTTCGTGATATGCACACACATGTCTCTGAAAAGTTGGGTGCAAATGAGTTGTGTTGCTGATAAGCTGCAGTGGGAAGTAGAGTTAGGAAACTACCTGTGTGTGGTGTGCTTAAGATGAAGGATCTCTAGATATGACTGTGTGTTGAACGTGAGTTGAGGGATGCAGATGATACTACCCAGTTGCCAAGTTCAAGTGTGAGTTTAAGGAGGTCATGGTTTTGGTACGACCTGTGCGATGTCCGTGAGAGGAAGGAGCTCAAAGTTCTACTCGTGTGGTGTTATGTATGAATGGAAGAATACAGCTTGTACTAACTACATGAGGTGGTACCCCAACAAAAATGGATTTTTTTTTCAAATCTATGTATTAAAGCCTTTTTTTGTAAGGGGGTATACCATTACCTACAGATGGGCTTTGGGTCTCCATTCTGCACTCCCCCTTATTTACAATGATATTACTTTTTGTTCTTTGATGTCTGATACCTGTTCCCTTTGACACCTTGCGGTCACACAGGCTGGTGTGCTTCTTCCATGTGGGCTTTGTTGCTTCTGAACTAGATGGCCGCTTGTTTACCTTCAAGCCCTTTAGACCCCAGATGCTATATCTTTTGATAGCCAGGCACCATCAGCTTTCTTCACCACATTTGCTTATACACACATTTGTCTTCAGTGATGGTGTTGGAAATGCCAATAAGGAAGTACTTGAGTGGAAGTCCAATGTCCATCTGCTGCCTTAATACTAAACCAATAAATATATGCATGTAGATCTATTTCACCATCATCCTATATAAATATATTTACATATGTACATGCCTGTATTTAGACCTCTATAAATGCTCTTTGCCTCCTAGTTCTGTCCTCTATTTCCTTTTACTTTTCTCTTGTCCCACTATCATGTTCAGAAGGGTCGCAGAAAGGAGATGAGCCAGTCAGCGTGCAGTGTAGCAACAATGAAACATACACCTTTACTCTAGTTCTTAAATGCTTCCTCCCCCCCCCCCACTATCATGATCCCAATTCTATCTTACAAATCAGACTAGTCTAGAGGATGTACCCAGATAGAGTAGGTTTCAGTGCCTGGTGCTATGATTCAAAATGGAAGGACCAGGAAATCTCTCAACGAACCCCTCTGGATTTCTGCTTGTATTGGTAAAATGAGGGTGTTTGAATGAGTGGTGTGTAATTTCTCATCCAATTTTAAATGTTTGTGTTAGTGACAGCTACAGACTGCTGACTGGCCATTTGATGGACGGTTCATTGAATCATCCCCATCGGCCTGGTTAACAGAGAGCACGCTTGCTTCCATTTCCCTGCCATGCCCAGAGTGAGCCCTGGTTAGGAGGTAGTTTCAGAGATGCCTCCTCTTCACATGAATTTATTTCTACTGGCTGAGACACCCTAAACTTTAAGCTCTAGAGAGCGCTTTCAGTTAATAGCAAACAACCACTTAAATCATTTATTTAAAATGCAAGCAAACCTTACAACCATTACTACTTCCCCAGGTTCTTCTCTCATCACCCTTCACTGCAAAAAAAGGTTTTCTTCTCCTATAAGGAGTGACAGTCTTGGAAACTCACAGGAGCAGTTTTACCTTGTGTTTTAGGCTCACTATGAGTTGGCTTCGACTCGATGGCAGTGGGTTTTGTTTGGTGTTTATTGTACTGAGAGTGAAGATTTACTGCAAGGAGACACTTCTTGACACAGGAGAAATGGGCATTGTCATTTGAAGGAAAAGAAATTCTATGACTCAATAGAAAAAAGAAATATTCTGAACAATTGAAGAAAAAATGAGAGAAGGTTCATGGGCAAAGGAAGAAGAGAAACGTCAAAGCAGGCAGATAGATCGCCGGACCTTTCTCCTGAACTCCAGCCGCCAGCCTTTTGGTGAGCAGCCATACCTTGCCCGTCAGCCTCCAACACTGCTCAGGGAGACTCCCAGGGGTGGGGGAACTGTGTTCAAGGAGTTCTGTTCCAGCTAGAGCATTGTCATGTAAGAAGGATGATAGGGGAGTTGAGAATGTAGTGATTTATCCGAGGGCAGAAAGAAAGAGATGGGAGAATGCCTTCTAAAAAATCAAGTCCTCCCCAGGGGATATGCGCTCAGGCCAAAGAAAGCAATTTAATTGTTCATAACTTGATTGACGACAAGGCAAACATGCTGTGCCAAAGACGGCCCTTTGGTGTGCCTGGGGTGTGTGGCCCCGCAGGGATGAGCTCTGCTATGGGACTCTCGCTTTCCCCACACATTGCTCTGACACACTGCACCATGTAGTTAGCCCCCTGCCCCACCCCAACCTCTCTGAGTTCACAGTTCTCTGGCTAGCAGCACCATCTGCCTCACACCTGGCCTAGGATTTAAGGCACAAGTTTCACAGTGTAACTTACTTAAATCGCTGAAGAAAAAAAATCTATAACTAATATTCCACATTTACCCCTGGACACATTTATTCTGTTTCCTAACCCAAGATGTATTTGCCTGGAGCCTTTCATTTGAAGTCTTGCCCCTCAGGAGTCTATAGAAATGATCAACAAGGAGCTCTGTTGGTTGTATATATGAGGGGGCTTTAAAAAGTTCATGCAACAGTTCAAGATGTTTGAATGCCATTTCCTACCAGATGTTGAAAGTCTGTACTTTACTTCTCCAGCATCTACCTAGCGTAAAGGTAGGCCAACTATGGCCCTAGTACCACATCTGAGAGTCCTCTTGTTTTTGTAAAGATATTGTAAAGGTTATTGGAACACAGCTACTTCCATTTGCTTACGCAGTGTGCACAACTGTCCTCGTCACAGAGCGTCGCGGAGAGTAACTGCAGCAGAGACATTTGGCCTTCAAGGTCTAAAATGCTTACTATCTAAGCCGTCTGAAAGGCAGCTAGGTGCCCAACTATCGGGATGAAGTGCATATTTGCGCTCATTCCAAAGAAAGTGATCTAACAGAATGCAGCACGATGTCATTAATATCACAGGCAAGTAACATTTTGCTGAAGATAATTCCAAATGAACGCAGCAGTACAGCAACAGAGAGCTTCCAGAAATCCAAGCTGGATTCAGAAGGGGATATGGAATAAGGATGATCATTACTGACATCAGAGGGATCTTGGCTGAAAGCAGAGAATACCAGGAAAATGTTTACTTGTGTTTAACTATTAAGGCAAAGTATTCGATTGTGTGGATTATAACATTGTAAAGAATGCTCACGTAGAGCAGAGAAACAGCCTGACAGACAGTGATTCAAGCACAGCAAGAGGATACTGCATGGTTAAAATCAGGTAAGGTGTGTGTGTCAGGGTTGCATCCTTCACCATACTCATTCCGCCTGCACACCGCAAGCAACCCAGGGAGCTGCATTACAGGAACAAGAACATAGCATCAGGATTGAAGGAAGATGCATTAACAACCTGCAAAATACAGACGACACAATTTTGCTTGCTGAAAGTTGAAAGGATTTAAAGTACCTACTGAGGAAGCCCAAAGACCATGGCCTTCAGTATGAATTACGCCCCAACTTTTAAAACAAATCCTCATAAACAGAGAAGAGATTGAAGTTGGCAAGGATTTTATTTGGCTCGGATCCACAATCAATGTTCATGAAACCAACAGTCAAGAAATCAAGCCCCAAATTGCACTGGGCTAATTGGGTCAATGCAACTTCTTTGAAGTGTGAGAGAACAAAACTGGTCACCTTATCTCGACCTTTCCCTCACTCTCAGTACAATCAACCACAAACTCAGTGTTCCCCAAAGTGGATGATACTGCCCCAGGGGGATGCTGGAATGATGGCCGCTGGGGTGGGGGGCGTGGGGAGTCATGGCTGAAAAAGCAGATGCCTATACTTTATCCCGTATTGTGGGCTTCAGCACCGAGAAGTACATGTTTAATTGCCAGGGATGTACTGAGGTGTTTTTTGTTGTTTGTTTCTGTTTGCTGAGATAGGACTGTAGACCAAATAAGTTTGGGGAGCCTTGCACTACATCCTGACCAAGTCATCCCTGACCTGCAACTAGAATACCATTTCCAAGATGTAATTTTGGTGACCTCACTTCCTGGCATGAATTACTGCAACGGCTTTCCATTCCTCTTGGCCATAAAGACATCTCGGTCTCCTCAGTCTGGTTTCTGAGAGCCAAGTACAATTTAACTTCTGTCTTTGTCTGCAATCTCCTCTCTCCAGCTTTCCACTTGCTCACTACATGTCTAATTCATTACCTTTCAGTCAGTTCTGACTCACAGTGACCTGATTGCTGTTGTTCTTGTTAGGTACCATCCAGTCAGTTCAGACTTACAGTGACCTTATGCACCATAGAAGAAAACACGTCCCAGTCTGTCCTTGCCTGAGCAAAATTGCCCCCCAGGGATTTCCGGGTTGTGCTGGAAATTAATATTAAATTAATTAAATTAATATTAAAAGTGCCGTGGACTGTCCAAAGAACAAACAAAGCTGTCTTAGAAGAAGTACAACCAGAATGCTCCTTAGAAGCACGGATGGCAAGACTTCATCTCATGTACTTTGGACATGTTACCATGGGAGACCAATCCCTGGAGAAGGACAGCTTGTTTGGGAAAGTAGAGGGGAAGCAAAAGAGAGCAAGATGGATGGAGCCAGGGGCTGCATCAATGGGCACAGGAGCAATTGTGAGAATGGCAGGGCCAGGTGGTGTTTCAGTCAGTTGTACCTTGGGTCGCTATGGCACCCAACAACAAGAACATTTTCAGTAGCCTGCCGCTTCTCTCTCCTCCTGAGTGGTGGATGGGTTCGGACTATCAAACTTTCAGTAGACGGCCAACCTCTTAACCCCTACATCATTAGGGCTCTTTATCCAGGTGTCTAGGAGTTGGGAAGGTGCCCAGTGGTGTAGTGATTGCCCACTGGGTGGCCTACTGTGTTAGCAGTTTGAAACCACCAGCCACCGCACAGGAGAAAGTTGGGGCATTCTAGTCCCATAAACAGTTACCATCTCAGAAACCCACTGGAATGGTTCCACCCTGTCCTGTTAAGTCGCAGTGAGTTGGCATCAACTCGATGGCAGTGGGTTTGGAGTTTTAGTTCGCGGCATGGTGAATGGCAAACCTCCTTCAAACTCTCAACTCTGGGACTGCTGATGCAGCATGCCCTTTGCTTAGGGCTAGCTCTACCGAACCCATCCTGCACCATCCTTCCCGGCCCAGCTAGAAACCACTCCTCCAGAGACACCGTCTCTTCCATCTGCTCTAAGCAGCCGCCCTCCCTTCCATGCGACTCTCTATGCCCCCTGCGGCGAGCTCATCTAGCCACACTGTTAGCACTTGTTAATTGTCTGTCTTGTCAGCCACACTGCAAGTCCTCTGAGGGCAGGAGTCTTCTCTGCCTCGTTCATCATCATAAAGCCTGGGACACAGAAAGTGCCGACTGCATGCGTATTAAATGAACGGACGGCTCCAGCTCCCTCCAGGCAGGGGCAGCTGCGGAGGGCGCAGGGAATACAGAGACAGCGGCAGTCACAGAGGGAACTGGAAAAGCTTGGCACTCCCTACTTCCTGTGGGCAGGAGGTGGCGCGGAGCTGAGGTTTCTGCAGAATGTGTGGTGTTCTCTGCAAAGAAGGGAAACGAGATCCTGTGATCCGGACGTGGGAAAGAGAATGATGAAGACTTAAGGATGGAAAGGTCGTGGCACAGGCTCGGCAGGGCCTGGAGAAATATTGCCAGTGATGGATGGCGCCAATATTCCATTAGCTTTGACTGATCTGAGCCTAGATCCCACTCGACAAGCCCAAAGTGGCCTTTACCGTGTAAGATTTCTTCCAGCAAGTCTCTTGGTCAGCTCGTTGGAGTTAAAAGAAAAATGGAGGCCCTAGCTGACCTTGCAGGAGAGGAGATGCATGGTTCGTTATACTGACTGCCCCACGATACTTGCAGGCAAACCTGATCTTAAGATCCCCTCCGGGTTCTTTCAGGGCAGTCCGGCCAGAGGCCTGCTTGGGAATCACAGCTGCTGCCCAATGCTGTGGGAGGAGTGATTATGCCCTGTACACTGGATCACCCCGAGGGCACTACCCCAAAGGAACTCTGGTTTGTGTTAGCTGCCAAAAAGATCAGTACGTTCTTCTGGTTTGAGATGGAATGAATGGATAAAGAAGGAGAAGATGTGAAAAAAAACAGGGAACGAAAATCTGAATAAATACATCAAATACAATGTGTATTGAAATGCGGTGTGACTTTAAGCAATGGATTGAATGGAAGAAAAGAGAAACCATCTGAAGGAAATCTACACCCGAGAGAAAGGGGAGTCCAGAGATGGCATCTCGGGTTGAAAGGTCGAGAAATGCTGTTATTGGATCTCGTCAGGTCGATGCAGACTCATAGCAAACCTTTGTGATCGAGTAGACCTGCCTCATAGGGTTTCCCAGGCTCCGGTGTTTATGGAAGCAGCTTGGCCAGGCCTGTCTACCGTGTAGTCACTGGACGGGTTAGAACTGCCAACTTCTCGGTTAAAAACTAAGCAGTCAGCCATCGAAATGCCAAGGCTCCATTTCAGCGAGTAGAGATGTTTATACACACAATATGTAGAGCTATAGCGATCCCTTTTGTAACTAAAAAGCCCAACATTTCTAAGTAGGTGGCTTCCTTCAGAAAGAAGCTTTCAGAGGCCAGGGCGGAGCAAGCACAAAACACTCCCTCCATTTTCGCAGAGCCTGGTGAGGTGGGGAAACCATTAATATGGTAACATAGGGTTCAAGCAAGCCCTTGCCTCTAAGGAGTGCGTTTACAGGGAGGGATGGGACCAAAGCTAGGATGACCGAATGGAACCCTCAGGCTTCATACTCTGTTCTTCGCAGGCCCTGAGCAGCCTGAGATCTGGGGCTTCCAAAGGCCTGTGGATCCATGTGCGGGAGCCCCAGCAGAGAGACGCCACCGGAGAAGAGGACTGCAGGACAGCTCACGCTTAGTCCCCAGACATCCTGGACGACCATCTATGTAGCATTATCCTACTGCAGAAGATCTTTGCATTTCTCTAGGCCAGAGATTTGGGTATTTTTGCATGCACTTCCTCTTCTACTTGGAACAAGGGTGATGTCCGAAGAGAGCTTTTCTGACATGACTGTGGTGAGGCTCACTGGTGGCCAGCTGGGAGGATATACTCCCCTGGGAGAACAGGACTCGCTGCAGGGAAATCTTAGACATATATGGACCATCCTTCACAGCGTGGATGTTGTTTGCAGGTGCCATTGAGCAGATTCCGATGCAGAGCAACCAACCCTCTGTACCACGGAATGAAACACTGCCTGGGCATGTGCCATCCTCACAGTCATGCCATGGGGGGCCCATCACCACAGTCATTGTAGTAAGCCATCTTATTGAGAATATTCCGATTTGGGGTTGACCTTCTGCTTTAACCAGCATGATGTCCTTCTCCAGGAACTGATCCATCCTGATTACATGGCCAAAGTACATGAGGGGAAGTCTTATCATTCTTGCTTCTAAGGAGCATCCTGGCTGCACGTCTTCCCAGCTAGATTCACCCACGCTTTAGGTGGTCCATGCACACTGACTCTACTTTGCATACACCATAATTAAAATGCACGCATCTTCTCCAGGTTGCTCAAGTCGTTTCCCAGTGTTCACAGGCAGGTGAGGTGACTGAGATACAAGGACTTGGGCAAGGTGCACTTTAAAGAGGCCTTTTTGCAGCAGACGAGGCCAGTGAAATACTACCTTGGATTATTTGGCTGCTGCTTCCAAAGTGTTGATTGTGGAGCTCTGGACAAAGAAATCTTTGACATCAATCTTTTCTCCTGGATATGCATCCCATCAAATTCTTGCTGGTGAGCACCTGAGACTGCCACTTACACGCCAACCTGAAAACCAATTGCCATTGAGTCTCTTCCAACTCATAGCCATCGTGACCCTGTATAGCTTTTCAAGGCTGCCCATCTTTACAGAGCAGGTAGCCTCAATTTTCTCTTGTGGAGTGGCCTGTAGATTTGAACTGCTATCTTGAAGACAGCAGTCCTAGGATGACCCAACAGCACCACCAGTGTTCCAAGTAGATTTGGCCACAAGGATGAATCTCAAGAATCGAGGGTTCCAAGAGGATTTTCTGAGATGTAACGCTGGCTGAGAAGTTGAGTGGGCTCTGCTTTGTGTAGGAGGTAACTTGTGTGAAACAAAGGGGAAAGACAAAGAAAGGGGGAAAGGTAAGAGGGGTACTGGAAGGGTTCAATATCCAGGACGGGAGAGAGGGTCTCGGAGCAGAGGATGGAGCATGCTCAGGCAGGCACCATCAACTTGCCCACCTTGGGCTTTGCCTAAGTGGCTGAAAGAAATTCATGAGGACCATCCTGCCTGTGCACATGGGGATCATGTGGAGAGCGCTTCTGGGATCCCAAGAATCTGGAACAAGAAGATGTCTTAGTACCCAAGTCATACTGTAGAGCTGATATGACTGTAATTTCTAGTTCATTTGCTTTCAACCTACTTACTGCTTAGAATTATGCAAAGGAAGAATACATAGAGCACGGCACCCAAAGGACTTTCAGACAGCTGGCCCATGAGAGTCAAGCAGGAGAAAATAAATATGTCAGGCATGAGGCCACTTGTCTCACAGTATATCAATAAGGGGGAATTGGGGAGAGATGGACCTGATCCTGTCTCCAAGCTATGGGTCTAGCTTGCTTGTGGATCATAGAAAACAACTGAGGATTTTAAAGACATTGAGGTTGTGTCTTGGAAATCCCAACAAATTTCTTCTCTAGAAAGTTTAATGAAACCTGATTGGGTGGGGTGGGGGGGAATAGGGTGGGAATTGTAGGCTCACAAACCAAGAGTTCTCTAATCCTCCAGGATAAGCTGGCTCACAACAGGGCCAATGGAGAGCGTTGAAGGTGTAGACATGGCTTACAGAGACACCTCTGTTAAGAAACCTGCCATCCAAGTTATCCCAGCAGTGTGATGCCCACCTGCAGCCTGGCATCATTGGAAAGCTCACTCACCACCACTACATTTGTTTTCAATTGTGGGCTTGAGCTGGAGAATTGGATCGTATTGTTTGCACAGGCTGAGACTGGGTGAGCCAGTCAACTAACGGGACTCGATGATGGAATCTGGGGACCAGTGCTGAGATCTTTTCTGTCTATGTGCCCATCATTCAATTCCTTGGTTTTCCTGCCATTCATCTTTCTTTCTCTCTCCTCACTCCCTTCTTCGTGGTATTTATATAAGAAAAGGCTTACAAAGCACAAAGGCATAAATATGTTTTATACAATTCAAAGAGGATTTCCAACAGAAGGCCTATGATTTTATTCCAAAGTACCCATTGCGATAGTAGATTGCAGCCAGGGTGCAGTTTGAATTACATCCACTCCAAATTAACATTGCATATTCATCGTCCTCAAAATAACATGATCTACATTTTAGTCAAAATTAGTTTGTGCTTTTGCTATTTAAATAGTGGCTTTGAAACAGTCCCCCCAGAAGTCATCTTTGGTGACTCTGAGTGAGATTCGTTAGGGGAATGTTGCTGTTTACTATGAGCTGTTATGCTCTGTTTGATATTGTACCATCTACATTTATTACCTCGATAAAAGCAAATATATTTAAAGCTTCTCATTTTAATTCAACCAAATGAAACTCATTTAACTAGATTTTTCTTCCTTGGCACCAGGATATACGATAAGAAAACAAGCTATTCATTAAAATCTGAATATAATTAAGGTCCAGGGCTCAATAAAGCAATGGACAATGTCTACAGCTCTTGCCATATTGCTGTAGTATAGAATCATTTTTTAAATGTTGCATTGATTACTCAGAAAATTCAAGTGGTCATTGCATATTACATTTTGGTGATTCATATTTCTCAGATATGCTTTTATGGAAAATTACCTATACTTCACCAGCCCTTGCTTTTATGAATTCATTTCAAGATCGGAGCATGGCTCCCCTTAGAGTTCAACCAGCCAATCAATCCGCCAGCATTTTACTGGAATGTATGCCACCTAGTGGTTAAACCAGTACCTGCCGACATAAAGGTCAAAAATGGTCCTAATAGACAAACATTGCCACGATCCTCAGTACCCTTCTGAGTCTATAAATCCCATGTTCAACGAAAGTGAACATTTTCTATTTCGTCTTATAAAATGTGAGGAAAGCATTACTTTCTCAGCAGTAATATTGAAAACGAAAAAACCGAAACGCCATAAGTAGTCAGCTGGCTAACCAGTTCCAGAAAAATGAGCTTCTTATTACTCATTTTAACAAAATGCTGTCTTGGGAAATCACCCAAACACTAAAAGGTCACAATCATTAAAATGATAAAATCCATCATGAAATTTCACTCCTCAAAATTAGCCACATGATTGATTGTGCTCCAAGATAAAGCTGTGGGTAAGATTCTCGGTAACGCAGAGGTCTGGGGCTGAGAAGACAAACAAGTAATCCCAGGATTGAAGTCCTCCTAAATGGTTTTCCAGAAATATTTCAATTGTTTCCTACTCCTTGGTCAGCACTGACCCATTTAGAAGTAAGTGTTCATTTGTTCAGCAACTATATTTTGAGTCACTGCCATGAGACAGAAGCCTTGGTGATATAACGAGTGAAGCACTGACTTGTTAATCACAAGATCACTGGTTCTAACCGACCACCTGCTCCACAGAAAATAGACTAGGTTTTCAGCTACCATTAAGAGTTACAGCTTCAGAAACCCAAAGGGGCAGCCCTGCTCTGTCCGTGTGACAACGATCTGTCGATTTACAGCCAGAAACCTCTGGGGAAAAAAATGAAGATAAATTCGTATTAAATGTAAAGGCATTATTGAAGTATCAACATAATGTAAAATATGCAAATTGATAGTGTCACCATTTCATCATATGTCCTTCAATATCATAAAATTGTGCAGACATGTTGGGGGAGAATGAGAGCTCATTTGGTCTGTCACAGTGAATATGAAAAAGTTGACCAGAGAGGTTACCAAAGCTCTTGGTGACAGATGGTGGGAAGAAACCAGGACCTCCTGATTCCCAGATAAACAGCTTTTGTAAGGACTACAGTGTCTCCATGAACACAGGGTCGATTATGCCCTTCAGGCCTAACGCAAAGAGCCACAGGGGCGAGATGGGTAAGCTTTCAACGCAAATGCACAGGCAGCGATTTTAACCCAGCTCTCTAGGAGCAAGGCTCTGTGATCTGCTTCTGTAAAACTACGGGAGAGAACACACTACAGAGAGGTTCTGCTCGGCCACGTGGGGAGGCTGGGAATTGAAATCCACTTGACAGCACCAAGGACAACAACCTTCACTCGAAGACAAATACAGAAACCCCAGGAGAAGTTGATCTAGAAGGAGTGTGACTGTTGCTATTGTTTTTAGGTGCATTCAAATCAGTTCTGCCCCATAGCAACTTTATGCACAAAGAATGAAACACTGCCTGATACCGTGGCCATCCTCACATAGCAACTTTATGCACAAAGAATGAAACACTGCCCGATACCGTGGCCATCCTCACCGCTGCTCATATGCCTGACCCCAGTGTTGCAGCCACGGTGTAAACCATCTCCTTGAAGGTCTTCTCTCTTTCTTTGCCCCTCTACCCTACCTACCGCGATGTCCTCCTCCGGGGACCGGTCACTCCTGACAACATGCCCAAAGTGTGTTAGATGAAGTCTCACCATCCTTGCCTCTAAGGCACATTTAAACAGCATTAAACATCACTGCTTAACCTTTACTTAAACAGCACTGTGACCATATTTCTTCCAAGATTGATCAGTTTGTCCTTTTAGTAGTCTAACTACTTTCGATTTTCTTCTTCAGCACCACAATACGCGTGTATCAATTCGTCTTTGGTCTCCTTTATTCCATGTCCAACTTTCACATGCATATAAGGAAATGGAAAGTACCATGGCTTGGGCCAGGCACTCCTTTGTCCTTAAAGTAACATCCTTGTTTTTCAATCCCCTGAAGAGGTCTTATGCAGCAGATTTGCCCACTGCAACATGTCTTTTGAACTTTGCTGCTTCCATGAGAACTTATTATGAATCCAAGCAAGACAAAGTCTTTGACCACCTCAACCTTTTCTCCATTTAGAATGATGTTATCTATTGGTCCAGTTGTGAGGATTTGGGTCTTGACATTGGGTCACAATCCATACTGAAGGCTATAATCGTTGATCTTCATCACCGAGTGCTTCAAGTCCTCCTCACTTTCAGCAAGTAAAGTTGTGTCATCGACATGTTGCAGGTTAATGAGCCTTCCTCCGATCTTGATGTCACATTCTTCTTCAGATAATCCAGCTTCTCCAATGATTTGCGCGGCATACAGATTGAATAAACATGGTGAGAGAATGCAACACTGATGCATACCTTCCCTGATTTTCAACCATAATCCCTTGTTCTCTTCACACAACTGTCTCTGGATCCATGTACAAGTTACACATGCGCTCAGTGAGGTGTTCTGGAATTCCCATTAGGCAGGGTTCTCTAGGATAAGAAAACCAGGACACTTATGATTTAGATAGATAGATGACAGATAGATAGGTTTATACAGAGAAAAGTAATATAACAACTAATTAGCCCATATAACAGTACAGAGGACTCAATTCAACTCACTTCCATGGAACAGTTAATCTACTGAAAGTCCTTCACATGGGCTGCGGGGTCCAAGGTGAAGGAAACAGACAGCAGTGACCTCCCTCAGGCAAGGCAGGCTGAGTCTGCCCACAGGCAGCAAATAGCAGGATGGGTCAGCAACAGTCAGTAGCTCAGGGGCTTAGCAAAGCAGGCCCAGAGTCCCATGGAACTCAAGCAATGTAAGGTGACAGGATCCACCAGCCTCAAGCCTAAGTGATAGCATTGTGGCAAAGCAGATCTCAAAGTAGCCTCAAGCTCTAGTCACATGATCCATGGGTTGGCTTAGCCCACTGGTAGTGTAGCTCTCAGGTTGAGGCAGAGAACTAGCTAAAGCAGCAGCATGCTGGTCTGATCACCAGAGAGCGAGAGAGATGGAAGCAGGTCTTGCAGAGCCATACATCTCTTTGTCCTGCAATCAAACTGTGACCCAATTAATCCCACATGTTTCTATTGGCCAGGTTGGCACAATAAACCTATCATGCCATTCTTCTTCAGGTTATCCACTGCTTGTTATGATTAACACAGTTGAACACCTTTGCATAGTCAATAAAACAAAGGTAAATAACTTTGATATTTTTGCTTTCAGCCAAGATCCACCTGGCATCAGCAATGATATTTCCTGTTCCACATCCTCTTCTGATTCTGACCTGAACCTCTGGCAGCTTCCTGTCAATGTACTGCTGGATGATCTGTTGGATGATGGTAAGCAAAATTTTACTGGCATAAGTCAGTGACATTGGTTTAAAGTTTGAGCATTCTGTTGGATCACCATTCTGTGGAATGGGTATAAACATGATCTTTTTCAGTCAGTTGGCCCAGTGACTGTCCTTCAAATTTCCTGACATAGATGAATGAGTGCTTCCAGTGCTTCATCGCCTTTTTGAAGCATTTCAATTGGTATTTCCTCAATTCCTAAAGCCTTGTTCTTGGCCAATGCTTTCAGTCCCTTCTTGAAATTCTTCCTTCAACACCATTGGTTTTGCTCATCTGCTACCTCCTGAAATGGTGGATTGTCGGCTATTCTTCTTAATATAGTGACTCTGTGTATTCTTTCTATCCTTTCTTGATGCTTCTGCATCATTCAGTATTTTTTCCCATAGAATCTTTCAAGATTGCAACTTGCGGCTTGAATTTTTCTTCAGTTCTTTCAGTTTAAGATATACTGAGCCTGTTCTTCCTTTAGGTTTTCAAATTCTAGGTCTTTACACATTTCATTATAATATTTGGCTTTGTCTTTTCCAGTTGCCCTTTGAAATTTTCTCTTCAGCTCTTTGACTTCATCCTTTCTTCTATTTGCTTTTGCTGCTTTATGATTAAGAGCACTTTTCACAGTCTCTTCTGACATCCACCTCGATGGATTTTGCCATGTCCTTTTTCACAGTGAATGCCATGCCATTCCTCTTGATTGTGTTGTTCCCAGCATAGTAAATCACATGAATTCCTTATTCAAAATGGCCAGTACCCATCCCTTTCAGCGCACTAATGCCTAAGATATCTATGTTTATGCATTCCATTTCATCTTTGACGACTTCCAATGTTTTTAGATTCATACTTTGCACATTCCAAGTTCTGATCCTTAGCAGATTTTTGCAGCGTTGTCTCCTTGAGCCATTCCCCATCAGTAAATGAAGTTCTCGAAGGCTCCACTCATAGGGTTTACCCAACTCATATCAACATGCTCAACTCCACTCCGAGAAATCAATTCCTCCTCATTCACTTTTCAAGAGCCCAGGGCCATCCTCCAGCAGTCTCTCCAACAATGTTCTGCTTCCATGGATTAGGCTTTCAGTAGCCAACGAGGTTTCTGAGCTATGTATAAGGGTTTCAACAGCTCCCTCCTCTGAAGTGGGGAGCTGACTCCTTCTTCACTATCTGTTCTTAATATGGAAGCTCTGCTGAGACCAGCTCACTGTAAGTGACCCAGCTGGCATTTGAAATACCAGTGGCCCTGCTCCCAGGATCACCTCAACACATGCGCCACCACAGTATGACAAACCGACAGACAAGTGGTAGTTGGGTGTGATTATAAGCACTCATATTTGAAGTTTCGTGACAGCAATGCTGCTTTCTCAAAAACTCTCTCTCAGTCTTCTGTTCCTCTACCAGGACTCCCACCCCCACACCTGTGTGTCTACTACTGCCCACAGAGGCTAAGTAATGGTGCTCTCTCTTCGTCTCATTAATAGTTTGTAAGGTGAGAGGCAGAACACAATGAGAGGATAGATGAGGTCAAGATTCCATTTAAGACAATTCAATATTCAGATAGCCTAACTTACACAGATATAAATTAGGAGGGATTACTCAAATAATAGCAGATTTTCTTATAGGGTTGCATTTATTAGCATGTTCTATTAGGGCTTTCTAAATATACTTATAGATCGTTAAATATTTAGCATCGATATTAGGGGTGGAGAGAAAAGGCCTTAAAATCTGAATGTTAAAATGTCTGGTGACTGAGTGGTGAAGAGATGTTTTAAACACAGAAAACAACTTAAGTCGCAATGTCAAGCAATGGGAAACACAATATTAAACCTTGGAATACCATCAGAGGATCTGAGCATATTGTTGGTTGGGAAGGAGGAGGACAGAAAATGAAGTGGCCCTTGCACTGTCCATCTCTAATTCCATGACCTCATCCCTAAGCATACTTATCACAGGAGCAAGGTAAGTGATCGAGGAACTCTGGCTGCTTCAAAACAAGAAGGTAATGGTGTTTCCTGTACAATTATATCTGAAGTGATGCTATGTTCACTGGACGAGTCCTGAAAGGAAGATTCCCTGTGTTCGCTCTCAGAGACTCACCCTCCAACACAGGGGCACCCTGGGCCTTCAAATCTCTCTCTCTCTCTGCTCTTGGCTCGGTTGAGCTGACACTGGGTAAAGCAATCAAATTCCATCTGTAATAGAATTTTGAAAGTTTTCCCACGTAAAGGTGCGGAAGAGAAACAACAAATTTGGACTTGTTGATACATGTTTTGTTTAGTAGCTGGGACAGAATAGGGATTCAGCCCCTTTGAGAAACGAGACAGGAAAAGTGGATTATTGCCCAGGAAGGGGGAGCCTAGTCAAGGAACACCTACAACCCACATCTCATCCATGTAATCATCCAAAGTCACACCGAGGAGAGACAATGGGAAGGTACTACGGAGGCTTTCACCATATGTATTTCAACTGGATTGGATTCTGAGCAAGTAATCCTGCATGGTGGATTATGTGAAGAACAATGCTGCACCAGGACTGGAGGAAGACTTATTAATAACCCATCATATGCAGGTGACTCAACTGTGCTTGCTGAAAGTGAAGAGGACTTGAAACATTTATTTTATTAATCATTTTATTGGGGGCTTTTACAGATCTTATAACAATCCATAATGCAATCATCATTTCCAATACATTTTCTTTCGACTTGAGCCCTTGGTATCAGCTCCTCTTTTTGACCCCTCCTTCTCCTCATGAATCCTTGATAAATTATATATTATTGTTATTTCATATATTATAGCATCTGTTGTCTCCCTTCACCCACATTTCTATTATTCATCCCCGTAGAAGGGGTTATATATCCAACCTTGTGATCCGTCTCCCTTTCCACTCACCCCACCCACCCCTCATGGTATTGCTACTCCCACTACTGTTCCTGAGGGGTTTATCTGTCCTGGATTCCATGTGTATAGAGCTCTTAACTGTACCAATGTATGTACTCTAGTCTAGTTGGATTTGTAAGATGGAACTGGGTCATGATAGTGGAGGGGAGGAAGCATTCAAGAACTAGAGGAATGTTTTGTGTTTTATCTGTGCTATACTGCGCCCTGCCTAAATCACCCCTTCCTTGTGACCCTTCTGTGAAGGGATGTCTAATGGCCTGCAGTTGAGCTCTGTGTTGATACTCCAACCCTGGATCCTTTGATTCCTGATACCTGATCCTATCCATACATCATGATCACACAGAATGGTGTGCTTCTACTATGTGGGCTTTGTTGCTTCCCTGATAGATGGCCACTTGTTTAACTTCAAGCCTTTACAACCCCAGATGCTATGTCCTTTGACAGCTGGTTACCATCCACTTTCTTCACCACATTTGCTTATGCACCCATTTTGTCAATGATCATGTTGGGATGGTGAGTATCACAGTGCCAGGTTATTAGAACAAAGTGTTCTTGTGCTTAGGGAAGCCTTGAGTAGCGACCCAAAGTCCATCTGCTATCTTAATATTAACCTATAAATATATGTACATAGACCTATATCCCTAACATTATAAATGGGTATATTTACATATACAGATATACATGCCTATACCTATACCTGTATAAATAATGGTCTTTTGCCTCCTAGTTCCTTTTTCTATTTCCTTTTCCTGCCTCCTCTCCCACTATCTTGCTTGCCCTCCATTCAGCTCTTAGTAATTCCTTTCGGATACTTTGCACTTGATCAAACTCTACCAGGCACTCTGTACCCTCCTCGCCACTGATTTTAGGCACCTTACTGTTTCCTTGTTCCAAAATGTATTGGATCCCCACTCTTTCTTCCCAATCCCTCTTCTCTCAAGTCCCCCCGGAACTGCTGGTCCTGTTGTTTTCTCCCCAGGATTATTATCCTGCCTCTTATATAGACATACATAGAGAAAAAGAAAAGAAAGAACAAAACCCCCAAACCTATAAATAGTTCCAGGTTTGTCTGCTGACCCTTACGAATGTTTTCTTATGCGGTGCCAAGTCCTGCCCCACAGTCAGAAGTCTATTTTCGGAATCCCTCAGGGACTTCATGACTTTTCTCCCCTTGCTGCCCTGGTGTGCTTCCTTTGCGTTTTGCCCCAGTGTGCGGGGCTCAGACCAAGCACACTCTCTGCACTGTGTCTCCAGTACTGTCCCTGTAGCATTGTAGGTCAGTGAGGGGACGTCATGTCTTGTGGTGGGGTCAGCCTTATGGCCTTCTCTGTGCATTGGGTGCTCTGAACACGGATATCATCCTCGGGGCTTGGTGGGTCATTGATGAGGTCAACTCTCTCTCTCTCTTTCATTCCTTTTTAGTTTGCTCCCATGTAGTCAGAATAGACCACCCACTTTCCCCAGACTCTGTCTTCAGTGCTGTCCTCTGTAGTACATTCTTCTACGGAGGGAGCCGACATAGCTCAGCTTAGGTCCACCCCATCGTCCTCTCTGTTAGTTCACTGCTCCATGCTGGTGTGTTGCCCTCACAGTGGTTCTCAACCATCCTACTGCCGCGACCCTTTAATAGAGTTGCTCATGTTGTCGTGAGCCCCCAACCATAAAATTATTTTCATTGCTACTTCATAACTGTAATTTTACTACTGTTATGAATTGGGCGACCTCTGTGAAAGGGTCGTTCGACCCCCAAATTGTCGCCACCCACAGGTTGAGAACCACTGCCTCAAGGCTTGGTGCTCTGGGATAAGGTCTGGCCCCTCTTTCCCTTCCATGTGGATACACAAACAATACCTCCCTGGGGTGAATTAGTGCCCTGTTCCCACACCACCCTCATCTTCTTTTTCCCTCCCCCTTCCTTTTAGTTGAATGCTGTATGCCAAAATGCCTGGGCCGTGGCCCGGGAATTATGTATTAAGTACCTTATCATCTGTGCCCATTGTGCTTGAACCATTTATTGATGGAGATAAAAAAAAAAGTATGGCCTTCAGTAAAGCTTGCAACTCACATGTAAAAAACCAAAATTCACATAATTGGATCAATAGATAATATCCCGATAAACTGAGAAAAGATTGAAGTCATCAAGGATTTCATTTTATTTGAATCCACAATGCACATTCACAAAAGCAGCAGTCGAGAATCGAATGATGTGATTCCCAGGGTACAGCTGTTGTACCAGACCCCTGTAGAATGTTCAGGAACAGACATGTGATTCTGAAGACTGAAATATCACTGACTCAAGGACTGACCCAAGCCATGATATCACGGATCACCTCAAATGCATGTGAAAACTAGACAATGAGTAAGGAAAACCAAATCAGATGGATGCTTTTGCAGTGTGATGCTGGTGAAGAATCTATTGGGTGCTTCCAGCCAGCCTCAGCGCGAACAAATGTGTCCCGGAGGAAGTAAAGTCAGAGTGCGTCTTAGAAGTAAGGATGGGTCTACATCATCTATCGAGCTTCGGAGAGACCAGTTCCTGGACAAGGTCATAACGCTTGTTAAAGTAGAGGGTCGGGGAAAGAGAAAGACCTTCCATGAGATGGACCGACACAGTGGCTGCCACAGTGATCTCAGCCTGGACAGTGTTTCATTCTGTTTTCACAGGGTCGCCATGAGTTGGAGCCAACTCTACAGCACCTATTAACAACAATCAAGTGGCTTGGAGTTCCCAATTAGAAAAACTCCAACTTTGATGGAGAAAAGATCAGTGTTTGGGAACATCTGCGGCTGACCGCAGACAGGAAAGCATGGCAGCTGCATGCATGATCGTCCTTTCTACCCCAGGGACGGGCAGGGCAGAGCGAGGAAGCCGATTCTTGAAACTGTTGTCTTAGTAACAGGGGGCGGGGTGGAGGATGGACTTGAGACACTCTGATGTTACCAGAAGTTCAAACTCACTGCCATCAGATGCCCAACCCATAGCAACCCCATAGGAGGGACTAGAATGACCTTGTGGGTTTCAGAGACTGTGACTTTTTATTTCCCAAAACCATTTTATTGGGAGCTCCAACAGATATCCTATCGTTCCATAGTTGCATCGCATCAAACAGTATTGTACAATTGCTACCACAGTTTCCAAACGTTCTTTTCTTTCTTGAACTCCATGACATCAGCTCCCTTAGCTCCCACTGCACCCGCCCCACCCCCCCACCATGGTTGAGAGTGTAACTTTTTATAGGAGTAGAAAGCCTCATCCTTCTCCTGACTGTAAAGTTGAATGTCTCCTTGTATCTTAGTGCTTCCCTTGTCTTGGCCTGAATTCCAGCCTACCTACCTAAAGCTAATAGTTTAGGAACAAGAACCCTTCAGCAAAAGTTGTTGTAGTTCCATGAGGCCATTCCAACTCGTGGAAACCCCATCCATGTGCACCAAGTAGAACTGCTTCCTGGGTGCTTCAAAGCTGTGACCTTCTGGGAATAGATCGCCAGGCCTTACTTCTGTGGTGCAGCTGGGTGACTTTGAACTACCAACCCTTCAGTTAGAAGTCGAGGACCTAACTGTTACATTCTACATATGTATCAGTGGTTGGGGAGGGTAAAACAATGCCTCTTTCTCTTCTTTCCACTGAAAATAAAAATAAGTAAGTAAGATCTATTCCGAGAGCATGTGGGGCAGACTGTGGATCAAGAATATACCCTTCTCTACAGATGACAGTGGAAACCCCAAATCCATATGCAGGTTCCCCACATGGAGTAAGCTTCTAGTGAATTCCCGTCTGACCATAATCTAGGCATAGGATAGTCTTGTTATCAGAGAGCACTGTAAAGTCGATTATGGTAGATGCACTGTGGAAGTTACCTAATCTGGTGTCAATTTGAGGAGTCAGAGTGAAGGGGTGGAGTCTAGCTGGTCAATCAGGTAGTAGCTTGATGACCTCATTTGGAGGCATTAAGGAGATAAATAGCCTGCTGGAGGTGGGACACACTCTCACTTCCTGGAGGCCATTGCAGCTGATAAGACACATGGAGCTACCCTAGTACCCTGAGCTGGAGAAGCCACGTGTAGACCCCCGCCAGTGCTGAGGTGCTTACGCCACCACTGGATCCACAAGACTTCCCCCACTGGCCTGTGATCTTCCTGCATTTGGCACCATTGCATGTGTTTGGTGAGTCTGAAGAGGACTTTATAGATTGGTATCAGACAGATGTGCTAATGTCAGACTTATGGGGTTGATCTTGCCTGGCTGGGATGTTTTCTTAATGTACAATGACTTTTTATATAAAGCTCTTTCTTATACACATATGCCTGTTTATGAATTTGTTGCTCTAGTCTACTCCGATAACACATGCAGTTAGGTTAAAATGTAACACCTTATCATTTGATCTCCCTTTTGACTCATTTGAAAATTTTCCAGTTTTTAATATTTTCTGCTTTCTTTTTTATTTAGGTTTTTCTGTTTTATTTGTCGTTATTTTAGGGACTCTCATTTCTTGTTTGTGTTCTGTGCGTTTTTCTGTTTATAAAATCCAGGATAGGTCCATCTATAGAGAAAGTAACTGGATTACTAATTACCTAGGGACAGGAAGGGGAGGCTGGGGGGAATGAGGAGCTAACCATGAATACAAGAAAGAAGAAAACACTTTGAAGCCGACTGTGGTGATGATCACACAACTCTCATATATATGAATTATGTACCAATAAAACTGCTTTCTGACAAAATAATATCATCTTCTATTTAATGGTTCCAGAGTCCCCAGAGAAGGACACCGTGCTTAGTAAAGTAGAAAGGGTGTGAAGATGAGGAAGAATCACAGAGAGATGGATGGACAAGGTGGCTGCAGTCACCACTGTGAGGATGATATGGGGTCCTGTGCTGTTGTTCATGAGGGTGTCATGAGTCAGCACTGATCCATCTAACCACTGGGGTTTGTGTGTGGTGTGATTTAAAGGAGCCTTGGTGGTATCATAATGGTTAAGCATTTGACTGCCAACTGCAAGGTCAGCAGTTCGAAACCACTGGTGCTCCTTGAGAGAAAGACGGGGCTTTCTACTCTTGTAAAGAGTTACAATCTCAGAAACCCACAGGGGCAGCTCTACCCTGTCCTAAAAGGTCGATGTGCCTTGGAACTGACTCCATGGCGGTCGGCTTAAGTTTCACGAGGTGGGACGGGGTGGGGTAGGGGAGACAAGGCAGGACCACTACAGAAAGGAATTACGTGTGGACCGGTCTGGACGGCAATGGACATCTCCCCAGACAGTGCAATCCAAGCCGTCGTTTCTCTTTCATTTCTTGTGTTGATTCTAGACTGCATTAGGATGGGTTTTAACAGTACCAAGAAATGTGTAATGACCTACTGGCCCCATGTTAGCCCCGGATTGTAATAAGGAACGATGAGTTTAGAATTACACATTCAATTGATAAGCTTTTCAGCTGGAAATTGTATGGATGTATGTGTTATGTGTGCGTGTGTTTACGTACGTTTTGCTTCCATTTATTAGATCATCTCTAACAATTGCCATATGGTAATTGAGTTGTAATGTCACAGCCTCTCTGGAAGGAAGATGGAGCATGGATTGAGTCTCCAAACAGCTCAACACAGCCAATGTGGCCCATCAAGGGGCGGGAAGAGGAGGGAACGATTCTATTTACCATCTTTCCCCTTGGACAAAGCACTGCTTCTGGGCAGGTCAGTAGCCCACACTCCAGTGCCAATCAGAATTAGAACAATCGATTCAAATGCCCTTTATGAGCCCAGAGCAACTATTGGAGCGGTGTGGCTATCGCCTGGATCAGCAAACATTTGGAATGAAACAGCTGTGCCAGGCAGAGGCTTGGCTTGGTTAGCACTGGCCCTGGCAGCAAAGTGGACAGGAGACACTGCCCCAGCCTCACGTGACAGTCACCTTCAGTCTTCATTCTTGAAGGGGCTCTGTAGCATGGGTGGTGGTGATAGTGGTGTGTGTGCATGTGTGTGCATGTGTGTGTATGTGTATGTGAATTCAAATATGTAAGTCTGTTTGCCTGGCAGTGTGGGCATGTATAAGTGTAACAGAGCTGGGTGTGTGATTGTGCTTGGGTGTGTGAATGTGTATGAGTATATACATGTGTATGAGTATATATGGGGGTGTATTGTGTATGAGTTTGAATGTGTGGGCAGAGATGGGGAGTATAAGTCTATCCATGTGTATGTGAATGGCTGTATATGTTAATGGGCTGGGATGGAGTGAGTACATGTAAGTACTACTGTGTGCATGTGTGCAGGGCTGGTGAGTTTGTATAAGTAGATACATATGTATGGGAGTATGGGAGTGCACATGAGTATTACTGTGTGCAGGAGTGTACAAGTGTGAATGTGCGTGTAGAGCTGGATGAGTATGTGTACACATATACATAGTTATGTGAGTGGGTGAGGGTATACGAGTATGTATGTATGCAAGTATGTACAAGTGTGAGGATGTGTACGTATATGCATATGTATGTGAATGTGTGTTTAAGTGTGAATGTGTGTGGGACTGTGTGTGTGTACGTGTGTCTAAGTGTGAATGTGTGTGGGACTGTGTGTGTATGTGTGTCTAAGTGTGAATGTGTGTGGGACTGTGTGTGTGTGTGTGTGGGACTGTGTGTGTTGCAGGCATTGTTATTCTGCTCTTGTGCACTCTGTATCTCCCTCCTCCAGTCTCGGAAGCCCCAGGATATCAGAGGAGAGTGGAGGCCTTTCATTTAGCACAAAGAATGGGCAAACGAGAAGAACCCACATTCTAAATCTCGCTTCTGCTCTGGTACCTTCTTGATCTCTCACAGTGGGGCCCCAGAGTCCAAAGACTGGCTGACTTCAAATGTGCCAGCCAGCTTAAAACAAAACTCAGAGCAACCTCGCACCTCTGAAATGGCAGCCCCAACAAACAAGCAGCAAAACCCACCATGGAAACACCCCAGTGGGGTGGGAAGGGGAGGCGGCAGGTAGCCTGGCCTCCTGGAGGTGCCATCAGGAAGGGCCACAAAGTGGGTGGCTTTGAAGCCTCACAGCTCCTGGGCTAGAAGTCAGAGTGCAGACAGAGATAGCCAGCAAGGGAGGTGCTAGGGGAAGCCCATTCTCCGTCTGCTGTTCGAAAGCGTTTCTTTGTAGATGGCACCTCACAAGAGGTCGTCCACCCCACGCACCCCCTGGTGTGTTTGTCTCTCCATGTCTGTTTTCCCTTTCTGTAGCACACCGCTGAGATGGGATTGCAGTTAGGATGTGTCTTACCCTGGCACCACCGTCTGTCAGTGAGCCGTATTGTCCTGGCTTGCACGTTGCCGTGGTGCCGGAAACTCATCCATGGCTATTTCAAATGTCATCAAGATTGCCCAGGTTTCTGCGGTGCTTCCGGATTAAGGAAGACTGGGGACAGGCCTGGCGATTGACTTCTGAAAATGAGCCCAAGAAGATCGAGTGGATTGCGGTACACTGGGTGGGGTCTGTCCTAGAAGATGGACTCTCTCAACGGGAGGGATCATGAAGATGATGCCTGAGCAGTGAAGTCTCACGCTGTCCTAGCTGAGTCACTGTGAGTCACGGCTGACCCACTGGCAACTAACCACAGCTACAGGTCGACCCCACGTTACAAACACCCAACCCGACTTCCTTACAACCACAGGCAGGCACCACCCCCATAAAACCTTAAGGCACCTACCATAGCTCATCATAAGATGGACACTGCCTCGCAGTGCTCTTCAAAACATTATCACCACCATGTCGCGGCATTAAAGATGTGTTTGTTGTACCTAGAAGTGTGTCCTTAATGGCTTATATGCATTAAAAGATATAGCAAGCACAACATAAGGAGCCCGCTGGCATACAGTGGGTTCTGCACAAGGTCAGCATTTCAAAGTCACCACTCACCCAGCAGGAGAAAGAGGAGGCTGTGTGCCCGCAGAAAATGGACAGCCTCAGGAAGGCAGAGGGGTGATGCTTCTGTATCCCATAGCATGGCTTACACCAGAAGAGACCCGATGGCAGTGCATTTGGACCCTGAGATTTATTTTTAGCTCTCCTACACTTTTGGAAACTCATAGGGGCAGTTCCACCCTGTCCTACAGAGTTGTGATCAATCAGTATTGGCTAAATGGCAGGGAGTGTGAGTTTACACCAGTCTGTAATGCTCACAGCAATGGCCATCAAATCCATTCCAAATTCACTGAGATCTTATAGGACAGAAAAGAATGGTTCCTTTGTGTTTCTGAGGCTGTAGATCTTTACAGAAGCAGAGAGCCTCATCTGTCTTTCTCAGAGCAGCTGGTGGTTTTGAACGGATGGCTTTGTGGTTAGCAACCCAACACAAAACCACTACCCCACCAGGGAAGAGACCCTCACATCAAATATAATTGATTGACACACATGTAGTTAGTGTTAAACAGGGCAAAGAACAGACAAAGACAAAGACTATCCATCCGGATGAGAGAGACCATTGACATGAGGCTATAGTGGTATCTAAGGATTGAGTGAAATGTCTCAAAAAGGGATTTTGCTTTTTACTGAAAACCATAGCCTTCCACAAACCTCGTGCTCAGAATTTAAGTTCTAGTATAATAATGAGACACGCGTTTGATTGGCATTAAACACAAGCCACCCTGACTATTCTTACTTACATACAAACTCAAGGACAAAATTGACCAAACCAAGAATCCACTGTCAGCGAGTCAGTTCTGAGGCATGGAGACCCAGAGGAGGGCTTCTGGGGCTGTAAATCTTCACAGGAGCAGACAGCCTCAGCTTTCTCCGTCAGGTCGGTGGGTAGGTTTGAGCCATCAACTTTGTAGTTAACAGCCCAATGCTGACCCAACAGCACTCCTAGGACACTTTAAGGAACAGACTCGGCCAGGACTGTCTGTGTGGCCTTGTTAACATAACAAAGTAAAATCCCTCTTGGACACCAACAAGGTCATGTTCATAGGTATACAGGTAAGGACTTCCCGTGTCCTTTTTGAGGAAACCAACCTCACCTGAACTCACTGCCTTGGAACTGATATGGATGCACAGTGACAATATAAGACAAGGAAAACTGTCCCCGTGGGGTTCTCAGACTATAACTCTCTACAGTACAAGAAAGCCCTGTCTTTCTCCCTGGGAGTGGCTGGTGGTTTCAAACTGCTGACCCTGTGGGTAGCTACCCACATGTAACCACTATGCCATGAGGTCTCCTCTTTTTGAGGGCCACAATTCAATTCCCTGGGAGAGGCCAGGACTTATCATCAGGGAAGATTCTGAAGATGAGCTGGATTGACACTGCAGTTGTAACAATGGGCTCCCACCTAAGCCCTTGGCCCATGGTTCTTGGGCTCAGAAGGGTGTGTAAACGTCTCTGCTTACCCAAGCTGACTCTGCTCAGTGGCTGCTGAGAGATACTCAAGCGGGAAACCCTGGCAAAGTGGTAGTGATTAACTAGTTCTAAAAGCCTTACTTTGGCTTCGTAAAACAAGCAAATGAAGCAGTAAGATGCTCCTCGCTTAATAACGGAGCCCCTTCATCCTCTCAGACCAAACCCGACTCTGTCGCGTCCTGGGGAGAAAGGGAGCCCCGATTCAAATGTATTTTGCAGAGACCTCTGGATTAAGCCTCCAGGACCCCAAGTGGTGTCGTGGTTTTGTGTTGGACTGCTGGCCACATGGTCAACAGTTCCAAACCCCCAGCTGTCCCAAGGAAGCAAGACTAGGTTTCCTACTACGGTGCTGAGGTATGGCGATGGGGGTTGGGGGGGGGCAGTTGTTAAAGGGAGCTGATGTCAACAAGTCCAGGAAAGAAAAGAATGTTTGGAAACTGACTGTGGTAGCAATTGTACAGTACTGCTTGGTGTGATTATGGAATGATATACGTACTAACTCCCAATTTAAAAAATAAAAGAAGAGGTGGGGGCGAGGGAAGAGTTACAGGCTCAGAAACCCACAGGGGAAGTTCTACCCCGTGTTCTCAGACAGGGTCTCCATGCATTGGCGTGGACTTGATGGCCGTGAGCTTGGTGTGGGTTTATTAAGCCTACAACAGGACAAAGATAACTCATCCAGATGCGGACAGCCATCCAAGGGACCCCCGGACATGTGGCTAGTTATAAATGATTTTTTTCTCTCTCACAGAATCATCCTTGGTGGGCAGAGCATTCATTCCCTGCGGTTGAAGATGGGGCTCCAGAGCCTGGGGGCTGGGAGAAGGAGGAAAAACCTTGTCTGGCATTCATCCTTAACTGGAGAAAAGTTGACAGGATTGGTCCTGGGGTCCTACTTAATGGCTAGGGTATGATTCGTGACCACTTAGCCCAGGGAACCCCCAATGTCCAGGTGAAGAGTACCAGCCATTCACGAAGGATCTGTCCAGCTAGGTTCCCTAAAGACAAGCCTTCCCACTCCCTGCGCTGGCCTGGGAGTTGTAATTGACTTTCAGACCCAGGCTGCCTGAGGGCAAAGCTGTCACTAACTGGGCAAGGGTGGGAATGAAGGTCAGTGGAGCCTGATGCAACTGACTTCAGATCCGGATGCAAACTGGAGGTAGGCCGCCTGCTGGCTACGAATGAACTACAGTTTACTGTCAGCCCAGAGCTTCAGAACAACTTCTCAACCACAGAAGGACCCTGCAGACTTCAGCCAACAGGAGTAACTAGCCCCTCCCCCAGTTCTTCCTCAGAACTCTGAGAGCTGGAAAGAGGGGCTCTCATGCCACCAGGTAACAGGCCACAGGGGCACTGTGGAAGCTCCATTCCCTTGAGCAAAGTCTTCTGACATGTGTCTGTCCATGCACGCGGGAGCATGCCACCGAAGAAATGCAACAGCTACAATAAAATAAGATATAGGCAGGGATTATTTGTCTCACCGAGTATATGTTTAGCATAGCTTAACCAATTTCCCACTCACATCCAAATATATTAACCTTGAAATCTGAGGTCCCCGTGCATTCTCTTTGCCATTACAGCAAAGCATGTTTAGGGCACACATTTTTATCCCTGTCTCTTTCCACATGCTGGCTTTCTTTTCTGCCTATTGACCCCTCCCCTCTTTCCTTCTGGGAAGATGAATGTACAAATGTAGAACATTGATCCTTAAGGGGTTGCTGGCTTGTGAGAACTTAATGTTATTCCTGAGAAAGAGACCACCAACATTGTAGGGTTCATTTTAGTGAATAAATATGCACCGAGGGATTACATACTTGAAAAAATTAAAGCAAAATCCGGCTGCTGTTGAGCCAACGCCAACAACACTCAGTGACCCAGGTGCCTCAGAGTAGCACTGTGTTTCCACTGGGTCTTCCACAAGTGCATTTTCCCAAAGCAGCTTGCCAGGCCTTTCTGCGGAGGCCTTGCTAGGTGGACTTGAGCCTCCAACCTTCCTGTTTCTGACCAGAGCGCCACCAGAGACTCTATGTAATTCAAAGCCAAAACCAACTCACTGCCATCGAGTTCCGACTCAATGTCAGGGCTGCTTCGTTCACGTCTGTGCATACTATGCTCTTGTTATATCACAGTGATTGGGTGTACAACATGCCCAGGGCCGAGATCGCCCCATTGACAGAGCGGGGAAATCTCTTCCCAGATGGGATTGCATCCACAGGGCTAGTGAGGAGATTCCACACCTATGTGTAGTTTGGATTGTGTGGTGGGGCAGGGGGTGAGGAGGTCCAATTCACTCTCTCAAAATGCCTTCCTTTCCTCAAAACTCTATTTTGTCTGTTCTTTTATCTTCACACGTCTCTGTTTATATGCCTATGACATGATTTAAAAGGCCATGGCTTGGGGTCTGGCTCACCTTCATCCTCAAAGTGAGATCTCTGCTCTTCAACACTTTAAAGGAGTCATGTGCAGCAGATCTGCCCAATGGAATACATTGTTTGATCTCTTGACTGCTGCTTCCTTGATCGTAGTATTTGCATAGAGCCTATGGTCATCCTTCCAATGTGCCCTGGTGGCATAGTGACTTCTGAGTTGGTCGGCAAACACCAAGGTCAGTAGTTTGAACCTACCACTCCCTTGGTGAAAGAAATATGAGGCATTTCACTTCCCCAGAGATTCATAGTCTCAGAAACTTACAAAGGCAATCCTATTCTGCCCTATAGTCTCACTATGAGTCAGAATCAACTCAATGGCAGTAAGTCAGCCTTCCATCTACTTTATTTTTTATTATTATTTTTAAAGTTATTTTATTGGGGTTTCACACAGCTCTTATCACAATCTTTACATACATCCATTGCCTTCCATGTACTTTCAACACTCCTGAGACTACTAATACCAACGCTAAATTCACTGCCATCAGGTGGATGCCACCTCAAACCCGATAAAGCACAAATGCTTGGAAAAGAGAACTTCATTCTCTCTCTTGGCCTTTGAGGGCTTGCTCTGATCACTTAATTGCTTTGGTGCTAGCCCACCAAATATTTTTCATTCAAATTGATTGAGTCCATAAATACAGAGGGCTGAATGGATTATTCTCAACTTTCCAATTCTAATGCTTTCTAAGCACCCATTATTTTTCTTATTAATTCTAATCCTTGTCAGTCTTGTTAAAATCAATCCTCCCTCCTTGGATATATATGGGCTTTTCAACCTCCAAGCCAACCCAATTGCAAACAGAACGTAAAGGCAGCATCTTTTCACCTGTTGTTCTGCTACTGTGGTGTCATCACTGGGATAACAACTTGTCATCTGGCTGGTCTGCCCTTCAAAAAAGCCCGCCCACTTCCTAAATGCTTCATACACCTGCAAGCGAGGTCTCCATCGATCCTACTGACACCAAGGAGATGGGGGAGGTGACATGCTTTCTGATTTCCATTTCGTGAGTAGGAAGCAAGCACAGAGATGTTGGCTAATTTACGTCAGGCTAGGCTCCAGTCATGGTGTCAGTCTGTGTGGCAGTATCATCATTGAATTCTTAGTATTTTACAACGGCCTATGTTTCTTCATTCCACTCTCCATTTTGTCCAGGAGTTGGGAGGTGAGGCTGATAATGAACTAGAGAAGAGGGAGACTAATGGACCCACTCATGGCTGGGATGGGCAGGGCATTGGATGATGGTGATATCTGTGAAGAACTCACCTCAAACCTGCAGAATGAAACCAAACCCAATTTTGGTTCTGGCTCAATGGTGATCCTATGTGTTACAGAGCAGAACCAAGCCCCAGGGCAGGTTCTTGGCTGTAATCCTTAAGTAAGCAGCTTGTGACACAGCCACTTGGCTTCAAACAAGGCCAAATCAACTGTGCCCCCTCCCACCACCACCCAAGGACCTAACTATAATAATACCAAACTAAGGCCACGGCCACCAAATGGATTCCAACTCTATAGTGATCTTACTCACCTAGGGTTGTTGAGCCTGGTGATCTTTATGGAAGCAGTCAGCCTCATCTTTCTACTGCGGAGCAACTGGTGGGTTTGAACACTGACTTTCCAGTTAGCAGTCCAATACTTACTCAATATTGCCATCAGGACATCTTAAATATAATAATATGTATTACAAACTATTGAGCCAGGCATTGTATAGAACTCCTTATTTTCCTTCTCATTGATCTTTGTGATATCCGCAAAGGCAGTTTACTTTAATTCACTGTGATTATTATGCCAGAATATAAGTCCCCTGAAGCTCCAAGGATCACTTGGCTTTTGTCACTACCTTAACAGCTATAGATGCTTAATAGATATTGTGGATTGTATGAATTGATGAAAAACATGCCTACCTTATGCAGGTACAGAAGTATTAAGACATCAGCTTTGACAAAAGATAAGGGGTGTGTTACATGTACTATCATTGGCAATAGGTGCTAGGGCAGAGTCAAAGTTTAACCTCATCTCTCTCAATTTCTAGTTCAGGTCTTTATCTTTTTTGCTAGCACCATGGTTTAGAGACTATCCCATGAATAAACAGCAAGCCTATAATGACGTTCCAAAAGGTTCCACTGACTGGTTCTCAGAGAAGGTGATTATGGCTGAACGCGACACTGGAAACAGCCTGCTCTCCTTCAACCAGAAGTGTTAGTTTACAAAGTAAAAACTAATCACTGGTCCCTGCACAAATAGTTCTGCACCAGGAATCCTGGGTACAGATCAAGAGTCTTGAAAACCTTTGTGAAACATTATAATCAAATCTAGAAAACCTCAGACAGGAAACTGTAATGGCCGAGACAAAAATCTAGAGCAAGTCAGATGTCCTTTGGGGAAATGATAACAGGTGAGTTAGTGCTGGTCCCAGGGAATTGCATGTCCCAGGGAAGAATCATTTACAATCCCGAGGAAGAAGCATCTCAAAATGGAGCTACCATGATGGGATCAAATACATACGTCAAGCCTGCCTCTCTTCATTGACTTTTTCTTTGACTAGATTCTCTAACTCCAGGGCAATATGCAAGACATAGTGCTCTATGTCTTGTACAACAGCAGCCCTGAGCAAAGAGATCTGACTCCGGCCCTGCCCCAACAAGTCAACAAGTCACTTAGGTGAATGTCAACCAGAGAGCCCACCCTAAGCTAAGAGCCCATGTGCTCGAGTAGGCTTGTTCAACTGTAGCAGGACTGACATCTGGGCTGGATAACTCTTTGTTGTAGGACTGTCTCACAGATTCTAGCAATATCCTTAACCCTATCCACTCTATTTCAGAATGGCATTGGGATGAGGAGCCCTAGTGGCTTAGTGGAGTTAGCAGGGGGTCGATAAACCACTAGACTCTCTCCAGGGGAAAAGATGAGTCTGTCTGTTTCCATAAAGACTTATAGCCTCAGAAACCCTATGGAGCAGTTCTTCTCATCTTGTAGAGTTGCTGTGAGTTAGAATAGACTGGATGGTACTGGGTTACAGTATGGCCCTCAAAAATATCTCCAGAAATTGTCGAATACCCCTTTGCGGGTAGAATTCTTCCCTAGGTGAGTCCCATTTCACTCTAAAGGATCAATATAAACATAAACTTACAATCAAAGACTATCTGAGGGGTAGCATTAATCAACAAATCATACAGATGAAAACATAAGCAAGCATAAGTAAAACCATCACAGAGAGAGAGATATACGTGAACGCATGGATAATCGCTTGACAAATAGACCTGGTTGTTATTGTTATGTGTCATAGAGTTGGTTCCAACTCATAATGGCCCGATGCACAATAGAACGAAACACTGCCCGGTCCTGTGCCATCCTCACAATTGTTCTGATGTTTGAGCACATTGAGGCAACCACTGTGTTAGTCAGTCCATCGTGTAGAGGGTCTTCCTCTTTTTGCTGCCCTGATCATTTGTCAAGCATGATGTCCTTCTCGAGGTCTCTCCTGAAAACATGTCCAAAGTACACGAGATTAGATCTCGCCATCGTTGCCTGTAAGGAGCATTCTGGCTGCGTCATGGACTGCCAAAAGAACAAACAGAGACGGCTTGGAAGAGATCCTGAAGCACTGCCAGAAGAGATTCGACATTAACAGACACAGAAGTGCAACAATGGGCTCAAGACAAGAACACTTGTGAGGAGAGTGCAGGACTGCACAGCGTTTCACTCTGTTGTACGTAAGGTCCCTATGGGTTGGAACCAGCTTGATGGCACCTAACAATAACAGGGCAACATAGTATGTATTGTAATTAAAATAAATATTTATTTTAATTGAACAAAGAGATCATAGGATTTGTTTTCAGCAGGCCTGGATGAAGTATTAGCTGCATTGCCTACTCTGTGAAGTTAGTCAAGTCAGTTCTCTCTCTGAGCCTTAGTTTACCTCTCTGCAACTGGGGACCTCTCTGTAACTGGGGCTGTAGACTGTAAAAACCCTTTTGTCACAGAATCCTTCTTTGAGTCCTGGAGGCACTAGAAACCCAGCTGTACATAACAAGGAAAGAAGGAGGCAGAAGACTTAGTGAGCTGAGATTATGGTGTCAGGGAGGAGGATTGCCGATACCGGGGAATGGCCAGAAGAAAGAACAAATAAATCTTAGAAGATAGACAACTAGAATGTGCCTAGAAAGAATGGTGACTCACTTGCTTTGGGTAAGTCATCTGGGAAGACCAATCACTAGAAAAGGGCCTTGTGGTGGGTCTAGTCTAGAGGCAACAAACGTGAGACAGAGGGATTCGATAACCACTCCCAATGGATGCCAACAAACCAATGATCGTGTGAATGGCACAGGGCTAGAGAGTATTTGGGTCTGTTGGAAGTGAGGGGGCAACGCATCAGAGCTGACTCGGTAGCACCAAGAGTGATTGGTGCATATATAAACCATATTACCTTTAAAGCTTGCTCCCTCACTCTCTTATTTCCGTCCTATCATGGTGTGAATCACTGAGTCTTCCTATCTCAAAGAGCAGGACATAGCAAACTCTGCTCCGCTGCCGTGAGTTCAGCCTTCACACTCATGGGAATTGGACAAAGACAGCTTCTCTTTGGGATCCTGCTTAAGGATCAACTGAGAAGAGTTAAATACTTTTAGCTTAGCCCTGCTTTCTTCTTCTGCAAAAAAGTTTCTAATGTATTTTTTTGAATTAGAGGCTGTTAAAGGAAACAATAATTGGGAACCACAAAGAGAAAACCGTATCCTTTCCCTGCCAAACCATAACCATTAAGATCGTTCAGTCCATGGAAACTGTCCAAGAATTTGAAACAAAGCCCCGTGGAAACCCACAAAATCAACTTGGCAATTTCGTTGTGTAGATTGTTAAATATGTACATATAGCAAACACTAGAAGACATAGAGATTTTCTTTAACATGAAAATTTCATCTTCCATTTGGAGCCATTACTTTTGCAAACCAATGCTTGCTGCAAAAAAGAGAAAGCTTAATGGATACACATTACGGTAAAGAAAAAAATTCCTCCTAATAGACTTTGAAAGAAAACTACTAAAATTCAGTAAGCTCTTTCCTCTCTTGTTCTACTTGCATTTCCGGTCTCCGCTGTTGCTCACACCATGCAGCAGATTTTCACTGCATTCCTTGCTCTGTTCATCTTTGTAACGTGGCCACATCCTTCGGACACAAAGGGCCTCAAAGAAGCTCTGTGTCCTAGAAAGAGAAGCTCCGTGCCTGGAGTTCAAGTCTAATTCAGAGTCCTCCCCGTACCCTGTGTCCTTAGCATCCATCTATGCAAATACATTGTAATAAAATATTGAAGGTATCTTTAAATCTCAGTGTAATCCGCAATGAGCAAATGGTCACAGAAGCCGGATGATATGAAGTAGGAAGCTGAGTCAGGAGTGGAGGAAGGTTTAGTAACAAGCTGAGTTATGCAGATGACAAAACCTTGCTAGCTGAAAGTGAGCAGGCCTTGAAGCACTTGCTGATGAAGATCAAGGACTGCAACCTTCAGAATGGATTATAACTGAAGGTAAAAAAAAGTCAAGATCCTTACAACTGGACCAATAGGTAACATCATGATCAATGGAGAAATGGTTGAAGCTGTCAAGGATTTTGCCTTGTTGGATGCACAATCAATGCTCATGGAATCAGCAGTCAAGAGATCAGAAGATGTGAGGCATTGGGTAAATCTGTTAAATAAGACCTTTTAGAGTATTGAAAAGCAAGGGTGTTACTTTGAGTACTTAGAGTGCTTGACACGCGCTATGATATTTTCAATTGCTTCAAATGCATGTGAAAGTTGGACGTTGAATAAAGTACACCGGTGGTGGGGAGGGAATCAATACCTTTGAACTAGGGGTTGGTGAAATATATAGAAAGTACCATGGACTGCTGAAAGAGCAAACAGATCTGTTTTCAAAGTCCACAGAGAATGTTCCTTAGCGGCAAGGGGATGGTGAGACTTCGGATCATGTCCTTTGGACATGTTCTCAGGAGAAGCCAGTCCTTGGAGAAGAGTATCCTGTTTTATAAAGTGGAGGGGCATTGGAAAAGAGCAAGCTCCTACACTGGACAGATTGATCCCTCTGCTGCAATAATGGGCTCACACATAGTGCCCATTGTGAGGAGGTGCGGGGATGGGCAATGCTTCATTCAGTTATACGTAGGTCACTATGAGTTGGATGCCAACTCATTGGCACCTAACAATAGCAACAGAAACCCACAACTGGACAAATGTCTCTTTAGGTGCACGGATTATCCCTTGGGTTCAGATTAGGGATGAGGATGGAACTATCGTCATAAAACCCAGAATCTCAAAGGAAATATCTCTCCAGGGATTTCTTTAACCAAAGGTGAAAAAATGCAAATGCAGGTCCAGTCTTGAGGTAGGGACGCCTCCAGTGGGTGCATGCATGCCCTGGCTCTTCAGTTAGTGTCTGTCCGTTGATTCAATCCCTGCAACAACCTTATGACTGTGGATCGTATCCATTTTACAGAAGAGGAAAACGAGCCATACGATGTGACATTCATTCTTGGTGTTAGAGAGAAGGAACTATGGATTCACATATTTCTGCTTCCAGCCACCCTGTCCCCCACCCCCCATCCCCCAAGAGACAAACTCTGTAAAGCTGAAGGCATTGACTTTCAATTTCTTCTCTTGTGAAGAGGAAGTTCATGAGGGAGTGAGATGGGAAACAAAGAAAGCAGCCTTATTTTAATTTATGCTTGTTGCATCAGACTTAGTTCATGTCCATCACGATGAAACTGGGGAGGGGTGGGTTGACCTCCATGCTCCACTGATATGGAAACACACATCACTCATGCAATGTGCACAGTATGGGTAAGCTATTATTAGTCTCACATTTGTGTTGGTAGTGATCATAGTGGTTGGGAAGCATGCAACAAGTATAATGCATGTTGTTGTTGTTCAGTACCATCAAGTCGGTTCCTACCCATAGCAACCTATGCTGAGCAGAATGAAATCTTGCCAGTCCTGTGCCATCTTCATAATTGTTTGTAAGCGTGGGCTCAATATCTTGCATAACTACATATAATTAATATAAATGCTGGAGCTCAGAAGTGACAAAAGGAGGTCTGATGTTGCAGTTTTCAATACCTTGGCCAGTAGTCCAAGCCCCCAGCTGTTCCCGAGGGCAAAGGTGCGGCAATCTGCTTCTGAAAGGCTCCACATCCTTGGAAGCCATCGGGGCTGTTCTGCTCTGACGTCCTGCAGGGTCACTTGGAGTCAAAAGCAACTGGGTGGTGATGGGTTGTTTTGGTTTGGGTTTCCAATAGATAAGGCAATTTCTGATTCAACCAGGACATTTTGCCAACCAAAGAGTCTGTTAATAGGCAAGGAATCCTTTGCCACAACGTTGCCCGGAATACTTTGAGGAAGGACACAGCTTAGAAAGGTCCCTTTTGGCCAAGAAGGGGTACCAAAACCCAAATTACACCTTTGGCTTTCATCGTACTTCTGCCTCCTGTTACAGTTGCTTCCGTTAGGACCAGTGTCTCCATATAAATTAACCATCATAGTTTTCATAGGCATGCTTAGGTGCAGGGTCTGCTCACAAGTGAAGAAAATAAAGCCATTTTAAGAACAGGGAGCTGTAGACCATTGGGTTGAATAGACGTAGAGCTATAAAACATGCTGAAAGATAGTATGGTGAAATTGAGACTGGAAGTTAGAAATGCATGCTTATCTATCCAGAAGTTACCCAATCTTTCGTGGGGAGTTTTATCTCCGTGGGACATTGGTAACCTTTGCGCTGCGTGGTTAAAGGACAGGAGTTAGTGGATCTGCTTCTCATGGGCGCCAACATCCCAGGAAACTCCTGTCTGTGTAACATTTCCCCAAACCCTCCATGAAGCGGATGGACATGATAGCCACAACAATAGAATGAATCCTACTAATGGTCAGGAAAATGATGCGGGGCTGAGCGACATGTCCTTCTGTATGAGAGCACATGTGTCAGAGCTGACAGCAGCAACAGATACCTGAGTTACGTATCTGTGATAATGTCAGGCTATGCATTTTTTTCACTTGGGTTCTGGTCTTAATATACTCCTTTAGGGAAAGGCAGGGGAAATAGTACTATTGGGTGAACTATATGCTGCTGTGTTAGTAGTGTGTGTGTGTGTGTGTGTGTGTGTGTGTGTGTGTGCACGTGTTTCTCACCCAGCCCTCGTAGCATCCTGTGAGGATACTGATTCAGGATATTAGAGTCAGAATCTATTTTGTGTTTACTCTCCTATTTCAAGAAGTACCCGTATCACTAGAGTCAGCTTCCTTCAGAGAAGGATTGTCTAGCGGGATCTAAAACAGAAGCTAATGTCAGACCATCTGTTTTCTTGACATTTTCATTTCCAGAAACCTGAAAAACTTGAGGAGGTGAGGAAGAATGCTTTTGAGGACCATAATAGAGATGAAGAAAGAAACCACATCCCTCTACCAGCAGAGAAAGGTCCAGAGAGCCCCCAGGACCTAGGAAGAGGGAATGTCTGATTTGCTCCTCTGAGCACCCTAGGGAAAAACTGATTCCAGAGACAATGTCTGGACCCTTGGCACCAGGAATACCAAAGTAGACAATGGTTCTAAGTCCCTCTTCCTGAGGAAACACAGGTATTCCCACTATCAGTAATTGAGAATATATAAGGTGATGACATAAGTTATTATTCAACAAGAGCCTTTTGAGAATGAAAGAGTCTACTCATACTAGTGCGACAGGACAGGATGCATAAACTTGAATCGTCTCATGAAAGCTGTGGTGTATATTTATCCAATAAAATAGTAGCAGAGAATCCATCTAGGACTAATAGTGAGAGAGATATTCTCCTTCATGTTTACAGGTACCTTACGTGTCTCCCACACATAAGTCTTACATGACCCTAGCAGTGGGAGACCCCAGGGTGCTGGAGAATGAAGGGAGCTCAGACATAAATTTATTGAAGGAACTAAAGGGTGCATCAGTGCTATATCACCCCTGGGATTTTCATCCCTTCTCTGTGGCCCTTCTCAGAGGGACTGTCCAATTATCTTACAGGTGGGTTTTGGGTGTCCACTACATCCACATCCCTTCATATAAATTTGGTTGCTTGTTTGTTAATTTCTGTTGCCTAGTCCTTTCAATATCTCATGATCACACAGGCTGGTGTGTTTCGTCCATGTGGGCTTTGTTTCTCCCCTGCTAGAAGGCCTTTTGTTTAACTATGAGCCTTTAAGACCACAGATGCTATATCCTTTAATATCCAGGCACCATCAGCTTTCTTCAGCACATTTGCTTATGGACCCATTTTGTCTTCAGTGATCATGTCAGGAAAGTATCTTACAATGCCACATTTTTAGAACAAACCCTTCTTGAACTGAGTTAAGATTTAAGTAAAGGCTCAAGGTCCATCTGTTTCCTTGTTTCGTTTGCATATATACTTAAATAAACAAATACACATATATTTATAAATTTATATTTCCTCCCCTTACTACTGTGGCTTTTATTTATTTCACCTCATTAATCATGTGGATGTTCGTTTGTATATTTAAAATCTCTCAGTACATGACAGCCAAGATAGATAACCCTTCAGAAACAGTAGCATTAGTTATGGTTCCCAAGGATACTGGAAGAGAGGGGGTAGGGAAGCCTGGGGAGTTGATAACATTGATGATTGTGTAACTACACTCCATGGGACCGAACAAAAGAATTGTATGGGAATAAATATATTGTATAGTGTAAGATATGGCAAAAAACTTTTATAGCAGACAAAAATAACAAGGGCTCCTGGGGGTGGAGTGGGGGAGGGAACGGGTCAAGGGTGGCTGATATAACGAGCTCAAGACAAAGGAAATGTTTGGGAACTGATGGTGGTAGCAATTGTGCGATACTCGATGCGATTGACTATGGATTGTTATGGTATCTCTAAGAGCTCCCAATAAAATTATTGTTTTTGAATTATTTAAGGAATATCAAGAACCATGGTTTTATTTGTTGTTATAAAGTTAATCATGACACAAAGGTATTAGAATTGTTACTTTGAGGATCCAGGTTCAAGAAGTAGTCGTTCACCCATTGTCAGACACCCATTGTCAGTACACAACCGAGCTGGAATCTGAATGGTAGATGTTGTGACTTGAAGCACTTTCTCTCCGTGTTCACAATGTTCACCTTTGGTCTCTTCAAGCAGCATGCCAACTGTGGTGCTGAGGGCTGGTGCCCACCAGACACTGGGGTCAGGGTGGGCATGAAGCCCAAGCTATCAGTTGAGTCTCAGTCTGATGACACCACTTCAGAAAGGTGTCATAAGCCATTTTTTTATGAGACAGAGTCTAATCCTCCTTCGCCCTTCACCTTCTGCTGGAGCTGGATCTTGTATCTGGTTCCTTTATCTCCTGCTGTTTCACCTGGTGATCCATCCCAGTAGCCACTCAGGACTACCGGTGGTGGATTCGCTCAGCTTCTTTGGGCCTCTGCATCCACCAGCCTATGCCTCCTCCCCAGCCCCTGACTGTGTCTGCTTTATCACCCTGCATCCTGTTCATCAGCTTCCATGAATCTAGAGAAACCTAACTTGCACTGAACTAGACTTACCTATTTCTATAGCTGTGTAAGCCATTTCTTGATATAAATCGCTTTCTGTATATAAACACATACAGGTATTATGGGGTTTCCTTCCCAATCTATGACAGCAACCAATAGAACATCCCCCCAAATGTTTGAATTTGGATGCCTCAAGACAAATGGAGCAGCAGACCCAGGCCAACAACACTGACAGGTAAGAAGGACCAGGAGTGTATATTCATAGCAGGACCCGCCCTTTGAAATCCTTTGCATGCTGATATGGGAGAATGCCAGGCCACGCTATCTGAGGGGGGTCTCCAGATTGTAAAAGTTGAGCCCTTTCTCCCTCCCCACAAATGTCCTGGTGACTGTGTGGTCCTGGGCAATCATGATTATAGCATCCACCCTCTATCCTCATGCCTCCCAAGGCCAGCCAAAACCTAAGCTCTTTGGCAAGGTTCACATAGAAAAGCTTTAAGTTAAATTTGGATTCAGAAGCTGGAAATGTGAGACATGTTGGAGACCCAGCAAGGGAGCAATTGGGAACCCCTCTTAAATGATGCCTTTCCCACTAACGGGATGCATATCTTTGCCACAATTATTCTCCAGAGAAAATTAATATATTCTCTATAAAGGCATCTGGTACCACAGGGAGAATGCACGTATAGCTCATCAGTAATTCTCTAAAAGGTTTCATTAAAGATGCGGAGGAAAGCAATGCGCAGTAATGTCTAGGTAGTAGGAAAACACAGATGCTAACATGTGAAGCTAAGAAAGCTCACAAAGGGGGAGGGGATGAAGCACAGGGAATTACTGATGGTGCCAAAAGACCATGCAGAGAGGGGATGTTGTTTGCTCAAGCCTTTGGGAAAGCCACCAGTGCTTTGACCCCTCCCTCCAACATCCATATCCATCCCACTTTTTAAGAAAGTTAATACTCATCCAATCTCAGCCACTGATTTTCACTTTTCTTTTACTTACTCAAAACTTGTGTTTATCTTTTTAGTCTTAGATCTTACAATCAAACTCACTACCTTAAAGTCGATGCTGACTCATAGTGACCCTATAAGACAGGGTAGAACTGCCCCTGTGCATTGCCAAGACTGTAACTGTCAATGGGAGTGGAAAGTCCTTTCTCCGATTGAGGGGCTGGTCTTGAACTGCTGATGTTGTGGATTGCAGAGTAACCACTATGCTACCAGGCTTCCTAGATCTTCCATGTCAGGGTAAAAAAATTGAATCAAAGATCCAGTGGCAACCTTATCTCAGGAGGTTCAAATTTTAACCAGGAATGTCGATATTAATCAACTCGCCATTCTCATTAGTGTTTAATGACAGATTGATATGTAAGTGTTCTGAAGGAAGGGCCGATGGTGATAGGCGGGGTAGCTGACATACGCTGAGTGAGTGAGGAGGTCAGAAGCAGCCTCCCGAGGAAGTGACTTGTGAGTCAATATCAAAAGAATAATTAACCAAATGTATATCAAAAGCTGTAGCTTATGGGACAGGGTTAAGTGCCTTGCTATCAACTGAAGGTTGGGGGCTTACACTCACCCCCCTGCTCCCCGGAGAACAGTCTGCCAATGGGCTCCACTAAAGATGGCAGCCACGAAAACTATGGGGATAGTTGCCTCTAACACTTGAAGTCACTAACCAATAGTGTATGGCCATCTAGTCGGTCCCGGCTCATAGTAATGCTACTGGACAGAGTAGAACGCTGCCTTACGAATCTTTATGAAAGTAGACAGCTTCATAGTTCTCCCGTGGAGCAGCTAGTGGGTTTGAACCATTTACCATGTAGTTAGCAACCCAATGTTCCATTCATCATGCCCCCAGGGCTCCTTATGGCACAGTAGGAGTTGAAAATCAACATTCCGATAACAGCAGCAGCAGCAGCAACATCTTGATGAGACATGCAGGAGAGAGCAATGAGGAACTCACCACATTGACAGGGAGACTAGAGACTAAGCTCAGCAAACACGAGGAATCGAGGGAGGCTTCCACAGAGCTATGCCTGGACCCACCGCCAAGTACACAGCCCCTCCTGCCTGATATATCCTGCAAGAGCCAGGATCCAACCTTACTGTCTGCGGTAGTTACATAAGCTGGTGTCAATTGGAGGATTAAGAGTGTAGGGGTGGAGTCTAGACTGTCAACTAGGATCTAGCCAATGAGGCTGCTGTGTGGGCATGACCTTCTCCTGAGGAATCTGGAAGCTCCTCCGTGTATTTCCTCCAAGGAGGTGGGAGACACTCCCTCTCCCAGAGAGACAGTGCAGCTGACAAGACACGTGGACCCGGGCTAGTTCCCTGAACTGGAAGAACCACGTGGAGACCCCATGGAGACAGGCTGAGGGCAGTCAGAGCCTCGGAGCTGAAGGATCCATGGAGACTCCTGCCAGTGCTGAGAAACATCTACCCACCCTGGATCCACAAGACTTCCCACCCACTGGCCTGTGATTCTCCCTGCATTTGGCGTCATTGCAGGTGCTTCGTGAGTCTGAAGAGGCCTTTATAAATTGGTATCGGACATATGGACTTGATGCGGAGTGGGGTGGGGTGTTTTCTCACGAGTAAATTGCTCTTGTATATAAAGTTCTTTCTTATACACATATAACTGTCTATGAATTTCTCTAGTCTACCCAGACTAATACACTGTCCCTTACTCTTTTTGTCAATACCCTAATACTCTAGGTCTACGGAAGGATGCCTATTTGTGCTTGCCTGGATCAGCTGCCCAGGCCAGAAATGCAAGAGCACGAAGGTCATGATGCCTTTCTTTTTCACCTAACGAATGGGGTGCCCAAATTAGTAAGGGGGTTGAAATACTGTAGAGAAAAAAAAATAGAAGGAAGGAAAAAGTCTATCCACTTGGCAGAGGAAGGGCAGAAAAAATAAGGTGTGGCTAGCCATGAGAAAATCCACATAGGGTTCTGTGCTCGATGCATGGGGCATGAGTGGGAGAATGCGTGTCCTAGATTCTGGCTCCTGCAGGATATATTTAAAGATGAGATCTAGTCAACAGTATTTTGGAAAGATAGAATACAATGTACAGGGAAGATGGCGGGGGCACAGTTGTGGATGGAGGTGAGTGTAGTGGATGCTGGTATGTGCCTCCCAAGCCCCCCTTCACGACAGAAACACATTCCCCCAGCCCTAGCTATCCTGACTGCCACATACTCAGAGTTGAATCCTTCTCTAGGAACTGTCCTTGGCTGAAATGTGTGGCCATGCTTGAGGTTAGACCTCTTCCTGGAGGCAGCTGGTAGGATGCGATGTTTGGTCAATGCTTCTGCAATCTTCAACCCAAATGGCTGCTCAAACTCCAGGATGCTCTGTGGAGCCATTGACAGCCATGATGCCAGTGCCCCGCAGTTAAACTTCTTCTGATGCCCCACGTTGTGTCGTCACTTCTCCCCAGAGCACGAGTGCACTTCCTACAAGCAAATGTCAATCTCAGAGTTTACTTCCAGCCCAAGAATACAGGACAAGGTGGTAGGGACCACACTCGGAAAAATGGTAGCCTCAGCCATGGTCCTGAGGAGAGAATGTACTGATTCAAATTTTGAAGCTATAAGGACACCGATGGAAGCACTGATGGGTCCATGGAAGAAGTGTCCATTTCTATGTGGAGGACCCAGGTCCCATTCCCAGCTAAAGTTCTTCACCCAAAGCTACTACCCAGCTGTCACTGGAGGCTTGTGGGTTACGTGCATGCTGAACTGGGTTCATGTGGACTTCCTAGACTAGGATGGGCTAGGAGGAAAGACTTGGTGATCTATCTCTGATAAGTAGCTAATTAAGGCCCTCTGAACCCCAATGGTCCAAGTCACAACCCATCGCAGGTGAGGTACAACAAAAGCCTCAGATTCATCATGAGAGAATAGGCCATTTGGAAAAAGTTGATAAAGGAAACTGTATTAGACAGGGTTAAGCAGAGAAACAGATCCAGAGACACTCCTATATGTGGAAGAGAGAGCTTTATATAAAAGAGCAATTGTATATTGAGAAAACATCCCAGTCCAGTGCAGATCAAGTCCATAAATCCGATATTCACCCATATATCTGATACTAGTCCATAAAGTCCTCTTTAGATCATGCAGTACATGCAAGGATGCTGAATGCAGGAAGACCACAGGCCAGTGGGTACACAGCCTTGTGGATCCAGTGGCAGTGGAAGCATCTCAATGCTGGAGCTAGTCTCCATGTGACTCCTCCAGCTCTGAGTGCCTCGGCAGCTGGAAAGGAAAGGCAGAGAGAGAGTAGATCCGGCCTCCAGTGAGCTATTTCTCTCCGCCGTGCCTCCAAATGAGGCCATCAAACTGCATCCTGATTGACAGGCTAAATGCTACCCCTTCACTCTTAATATCCTCAAGTTGACACCAATTTATGTAACTACAGCAGAAACCCACCAATGCCTTTCCAGATCAGATTCTTCCAAAGTCCCCAGGACTTGGATCATAAGGAGAAACAGCCATTCCTCAGCACACTGGTACCAACAAGATGTCAAATCCGATTCGCATTCTAATAGCCACTAATGTCCCCTTTGCTGCAGGGACATCTGTTGCCAAGTGTGATTTGCTGGGAGCCGGCTGCCTCCTGAGCTTGGATTCTCAGGGCCAGAGCTCTGGCACCCCGGCCTCATTCTTTGCAGCCATGTCACTACATTTCCAACAGTCACCTCCCTCCATGGCCTCTTTTTTTCTTCCTTTCTCTGCTTTTAAAGGTGTTTCTGCCGTCCAGTGCAGAGCCTGCCAAGAGGCTCCATTCCAAACGTGGGGCTTTTAAAAGGTGACAGATGAGATGATGTCATGGCCACGAAGGTAAAAAGCCCTCTCTGCCCCAGAGCGGTTTCACTAATAAAATTAATTTGCCCGTTTAAAATTTAAAATAAAGACAAGATGGTTCGATTTTTCAATAAAGGTGCTTGGCAGGGACGGAGGGAATTATCTGCATGCTGCTGAGGCTGGTAGGGAGCCAGACTGCAGCGAGATGGACCCGAGGGCTTGCTGGAAAGTCTGGCCTCTCCCTCTCTCTTCCCGGGGGGTGCAGAGGGAGCTGCTGCCTCTCAGCCCTCTGTAGGAAAGAATCCCCAGGGCAGGCTGAGCTGGGCTGGTAGGAGCTGCTAGCACTGAGCTGTGGATGCATTCAAACTGCTAAGAAGTGAGTCATTCAGAAGCAGCCTCCAAGGGCATCCGATGGCCTGGCAGTGACAATCCCATAGCCACCTCCCTCTCTCTAGTGGGAGCCCAGCTCTTGCTTTACAAAGTCTCCTGAATTCCTGGCAGCTCCTCTGTGATGGCCCCCAGCTTGAGCTCTTCCCAACTGGCTACAGATGGGCTCCGCACTGCCACCACACCCAAGATGGCAGAGCTGCATCTCAACGGGGCAATTCCACTGCCCACCGCTTCCTATGGCAAAGCGCTCTCTCTCAACCCTGACTCGCCATGCAAGCAGATGGCAATCGCTCTGTCCTAGAGGATGAAGCAGACACTAAATTGGTCTTTTGAGTGAGAGAAAATTGTGAAGGCAATTTCCAGAGGGCATGTTCCTCCAACCCAAAACTCCATTGTCTCAGCCATCCAGGGCTTTATGAGACAAGTGCCGCATGGGAGAGGCTTTAATGAGCAAAAGTTTCTTTTCTCACCATGCAGGGACTGAAATGCAAAGCACCAAAGCACGGTCTTAGCCATGTCAGTTCTATCCTGGTAAGTCGCCGGTAATATTACTTGGTTCCTGGCCATTTCTTGACTTTTCATGGAGAGTCCCTCCTCGTGTGTGTCTTTGTCTATTCTAGTTTTTGTTTTCAGTAACTTCGAAAGTGAGCAGATTCAGGACTCTCCCTACACTGGCATGCCCTCATTAATGCAACAGAAGAAAAAAAAAACATTTTCAAAGGGAATAGCACCGTAAGTCCAAGGGCAAGCAGATTCTCACTGCCGTCAAGTAGACACCAAGCCATGGCAAGGCCATGGGTAGAACTGCCTCTGTGAGTTTCGCAGACTGTAACTCTTTACAGGAGTAGAAAATCCTGTCTTTCTTCTGAGGAGCCACTGGTGGTTTCAAACTGCTGACCTTGTGGTTAGCAGCTCAGCTCGAAACCACCACGCCTGCCACCAAGGCTCCTTAGTACAGATATTAGAGAGACAAAGTACAATCCCTAATACCCATAATTGACCAGAACGTGATGGACTGTTGCAGGTGGTCGAGTGCTGGCCCATACAGCATCTCATTTGGTGCCCCTCTTGTCTTTTGCAGATGAGAAAACAGCTGGTCTCAAGAGCAGGGGAGGCAGATAAGCACTCTTTTGAGACCAAGCTGTATATTAGAAGTAGGGAGTGGGGTTGGGGATGCTCAACGACATCGCTTAGCTGAATCTTCCCACCAGTCTGGGAAGAGAGGTTGGGGTATATGCATTTATAGAGCAGGGAAGGAAGGCTTTCCCAGGACCATCCCAAATAATGTAAGTCAGGATGCCTTACACTCCTTATCCTACACTGGCTGCAATTCCAAGTCATTTTATCCTGCCCATTCATTCCTCAGCTACCCTTCCAACATAAAATGTCTAGCAAACTCTCCTCCAGAGCATATTTCTCCGTGCATCTGCAAAAAAACCACAGGAAGCCTTTCAGACACCCAGAAAGGAAAGTTGCTCACATCAGAGTTTGCATCCTCAGTCAATATCCAAATGTGATAGTTTTCATATTGTCATCGCTCTCGCCACCAACCCCATGACCCAGTCATTATCACCGCCATCATCATGTGCATCAAATCCCGTCTGTGGAGCTCCTGCCAGCACTTCCCCTTCCTGAGCGGGCATTTCTTAGATCAGGACGCAGACACGGTCCTTGCTCCTGAGTTGCATCTGTGGTAATGTTTGGGGAGAATTTCGCTCTTCAGAGCTGGTTGAAATGAATGAATACTTAGGATAAGTGACTTAGGCAAATTCAATGGTTGGACCAAAGTAATCGGAATCTGTTTACAAGACAACCCTCATAAATAGCCCAAAATGAATATGCTGTTCAAAAAAGGAATTAATTAACATTTAACTGCTGTGCATTTTCTATCCATTAACTAAGCATCTCTACAAATGGCTTGTGAGATGGACAATTCGTTCGCACTCTGGGTGCTCATTGCTAATGGTGGAAGTGAGGGAAGTACAATGTTAGATGCATGTGCAAAACCAACAGTCAGTCAAACGCCATCGGAGTCCTGGGACAGTGCGGCGCTGAGAATAACCCATTCTTCCCAGTGCCCTCTGCCCTGACATTCACTTCCCAGCACTGTGGCAAATAAAAACAAGGCCAGATGGATCCCAGGAACCTAGCGAAGTTTCTTGAGTATGATGCATATATAATCCATGTTATTAATTAATTAATTATGAAATGTCCCTCTTTGAGTTGCTGTGATAAAGGGCTTTCTTTTTGCCAAGACTATTATTTACTCTCCATTCTAATTCCCACCTTTTTAAAAACCTTTAAAGGCAGTCGTGAAATATGTCACAGGGGGTCGTGGGACCTCCCCTCTCCATTTTCAGTCCTATCATCTCATCAGCATTCTGGAACTGGATACAGTTATCCTGCATTTATTCCAAGGCCTCACGTTCTCAAGGCACTCTTTTCCCTCCCTCTCTCCCACACTGCTTGTGAGAGGCGCACCTTTTCCCTCCTGACTTTGAGTTGAAAGACAGGGATCTCAAGGTGGGTTCGTTTTAACCCTTTGGCCAGGTCACACAAGATGAACTTGTTCAGCGGCTAACCCAAAAGCTGGCAGTTCAAGTCCACCTAGAGGTGTCTTGGGAAATCTGAAGAAACATCTCTTGAAAGCCACAAGGAGCCAAGCTCGACTCTCACATACACATGCCATTCCCAGTGTCAGAATGGTCTCCATAGCAACTGGTTTGGGTACCCACCATCCAAAACAAACCAACCCGCTGCCATAGAAGTTCAGCCTCAAAGAGAAAGGCCCTCAACCAGACGGGATGATGTAAGAGCTGCAACAACAGACTCAGACAGAACCCACATTGGGAGGATGGTGCAGCACCAGGCAAGGCTCCATTCAGCTGTACATAGGGTCTCTCTGGATCAGAACAGACTCATCAGCTCCTCACAACAGTGCTGTTAAGGCAAGTCCAACTCATGGCAACCCTATGGAACTGAAGAGGACTTCCCCATAGGCTTTCCAGGGTGATACATCTGTATGGAAACACACCACTACATATTTCCCCTGCGGTAATTGGAACCACTGACCTTTCAACTACCAGGCCAGTATGTTAGCTGCTGGGCCATAAGCGCTTCTTATTGGCACCCTAGTAGGTATTTAATGCAGGCTGTTCTTTCTTGAATGAATACAAACCTTGCCTGTTCTCTAAAAGTACCACGGTTTTCTCTATCCGGGGCATTTGAGGTGCACTGTCTTCCAGAAATGACTTCGGGCCACAATGACTACGACCCTTCCCATCAGATGTGCACGATCCCGTTGTCAGCGAGAGAGGCCGACTTGGCAATCCATTCTTTCAGCTTGAAAACTGTAAGTGATAACGCTGGGAGCAGAGTTCATGGAGCCCACAGCTCAGCAATGGCTTACATGCGTCCGGTTGCCAAGATACAAACACAAGGACATCCAAGAGGCTCTGCTGCTGGGCAGGGAACAGTGAGGCCGGGAGCAAAGGCAGAGGAACCGATTAGTGCCATATTCACCAGTGCTCAGGAAACCCTTAGCTTTTCTACTTCAGAGCAAAGAGTTCTCTCTGGCCCAATTAATTTGTTTCCCAGGCTGCGATGTGCTGTGTGTGTCTGTGTGCATGTGTGCTAGAGGATGGGTGGGTCTTTCTTTGCGGCACAGGCAACGTGTGTATGTGCCTGGGACTCATTAGATGATGACAATCGAAAGCAGCTGGAAAGTCATGGGGAAAAAGGCAGATCCCGTTACCAGGAGCATTACAGACATGGCCCATTGGGAGGCAAATTGCACGATGATAAACTCTGAGAATTATTTGGCCCTTGACCCCATGGGCCACCCTCTCTGTTTTGTAATCCTCTCGATTTTTGGCTATCTCTAAATCTTCGTTCCACCTAACTGACAGATCTAAATGCACCCCATTATCTCACAGTCTTCATTCCACCCAATTGACAGGTCTAAATGCACCCCACTATCTCACAGTCTTCATTCCACCCAATTGACAGGTCTAAATGCACCCCACTATCTCATAGTCTTCATTCCACCCAATTGACAGGTCTAAATGCACCCCACTATCTCACAGTCTTCATTCCACCCAATTGACAGGTCTAAATGCACCCCACTATCTCACAGTCTTCATTCCACCCAATTGACAGGTCTAAATGCACCCCACTATCTCACAGTCTTCATTCCACCCACCTGACAGGTCTAAATGCACCCATCATTGTTATGATTGGGCTCCTTCTAGTCAATTCCAATCCATAGCAACCCCATGTAGCAGGATAGAACTGCTGACAGGGTTTTCGTATCTCTGATCTTTATGGTCTTTCCTCCAAGGAGCCACTGGCTGGGTTTGCACCCCCATGGTTCTTTGACCCTGGTCTTTTCCACGAAATGTCCTTGGTGAACTCATTCGCTCCCATTACTTCCTGCGATGCACTCCCCAAATGACAAGTTTATCCCAGGCCTTCTTCCAGGCTCCAGACTGATCGTGACAACACCATTTGAGATAGTTACACTTTATTGTGCCAACCTGGCCGATAAACACATGTGGGATTAAATGAAGGGCGGAGGGATAAATGACTCGGTGAGCTTCACCTTTCTAGTTCTTGGGTCTCTTGCTTTCTGAGGCTCAGACCAGGGTGCAGCTGCCTTAGCCAGTTCCCTGCTTCAGCTTCTTCCTTTAGGAGAAGCCACATGGACCTACCCCAATGCAGCCCTGGGTGCTAGAGCAGCCGCCTGGAGACCCCTGCCAGTGCTGAGAATGTTTACATGTCCACTGATTTGACCTTCCTCCTGCAATCAGCGTCATTACGTGTGTTTTGTGAGATAAAGGAGGACTTTGTGGATTGGTGTCAGACATATGGGCTAATGTTGGACTTGTGTGCTTGGGCAGCACTGGGTTGGGATGTTTTCTTGATGTGTACTTACCCTTGATATAAAACTCTCTCGTATACATATGAGTTTCTGTGGATTTGTTTCTTTAATGTACCCAGACTAACACACTCTCCTCCTAGATCTTTCTCCGAGGTCCTCCTCTTGTGTCCGTGTGCCAGTTAATAGCATCAGCAGCATTTGGTGTCCCAAGATAAAGGTTCAGATGCATCGCCTATGAGTATTTTCCTTGCAGTCTTACTCTCAGTCTGTGGCCAAGTGAAACTGATTTTATATGAGGAATAGCATCTTTGTCTAATAAATACCCACCGTGAACTAGCTACTCTTCTAAATACTTTACCACCTTGTGAGGAAGGCACCCTATAAGGGGGCTTCAAAGAGTTCACGGGCAGATGGAATTAAGAGATGGAATGGAGAGATAATGGATTTTTTAATCTCTCCTGTATCTTTCCTGATTTTACGGGTGATGACACTTGCAGGTTGGGTGGTTAAGGAACTTACCTGGCAGAACCAGCACCACAAACAGACAGCATAGCTCTAGGGTGGTTTCCCCTGAGCACTACCCTCCGTCGCCCCTAAACACCTCATATCACTGCCCTGGCCACAGTTTTGTTCTTCTTATTGTTGTTGTTATTGTTAGGTGCCTAACCTTGCAATTAGCAGCCCAACATGTAACCAATATGCCGCTGGGGCTCCTGATCTTTTAATGCTATTGTTGTTAGACTCCAGAGAGTCAACTCTGACCCATAGGGACCCTGTGCACAATGGAACGAAACACTGTACAGTCCTGCGCCAACCTCACAATTGTACCCCTGCCTGCCCTCATGGAAACCGTCACTCCGTCAATCCATCCTCTCTGACCACCCCTCCACTTCACCAAGCATGATGTCCTTCTCCAGGGACTTCTCTCTCCTGATAATCCAACCGAAGTATGTAAGGCGAAGTCTGGCCATCCTTGCCTCTAAAGAACATTCTGTTTGTACTTCTTCCAATATGGATCGGTTTATTATCCTTACAACATTCTGTGGTACTTTCAATGTTCTTCTCCAGCATCACAATTGAAACACAGGTCTTTAATAGGTACTTTAGATATCTGTATTCATTCATTCCCAGGGCAACCCTATTTCCCATCTCATTTATGCCAATGAGAAAGCATATGTTTTGAACTATTAAATGACTTGTCCTGGCCATTGGAAAGTAAGTGGTGAGTCAGGATTGGAACATAATTCGTATCCTTTCTCTCTTTCAATCAATAGACACATTTATGCAAACATAACCAAGTAATCCTGTAAATACTTGGAAGGCAGGTGACTTTCCTTCTGACAGTCTTGTGTGAGCTCCCCTGGGAAGCATCGTGTAAAACATGCCTGCATGCCGGGAGTGAAGGGGTGGAAGACCTTGAATTAGGGCTGATCTGAGTCAGAAAGCCTGTTCCCATCAACCTGGAAGCATTTGAGGTCTCAAATGATGGGAAACTCCAGCACCAAGGATGTATTATTTAATCATGATCATAAATAAGCAAGTAAGTCACCAGTCTTAGAGTTGTGTGGCTAAAATCAAGGCAGAGAATGCTCAGCAAATACAACAACCCAGAGGTATAAAGCAAAGAATTTTTTATATAAATGTTGTATTTTTATGCATTTATATTTTAAAATCATTTTATTGGGGTCTTGTACAGCTCTTATCACAATCTATACGTACATCCACTATGTCAAGCACATTTGTACATATGTAGCCATCATAATTCTCAAAATATTTGCTTTCTACTTGAGCCCTGGATATGAGCTCCTCAATTTTTTCTCCTCCCTCCCTGCTCCCCCCTCCCTCATGAACCCTTGATAAGTTATAAATTATTATTATTTTGTCATATCTTACACTGTCCAATGTCTCCCTTCACCCACTTTTCTGTTGTCCATCTCTCAGATAGGAGATTATATGTAGATCCTTGTAATCAGTTCCCCCTTTTCATCCCACCCTCCCTCTACCCTCTACAGCATCTAGGGTCTTAAAGACCTGAAGGTAAACAAGTGGCCATCCAGCTCAGAAGCAATAAATCCCACATGGAAGAAGCACACCAGCCTGTGTGACCATGAGATGCTGAAGGGGTCAAGTATAAGGTATCAAAGAACAAATAACCCAAATCATTGTGAATGAGGGGGAGTACAGATAAGGGACCCAAGACCCATCTGTAGGCAACTGGACATCTCCCTACAAAAGGGTCATGTGGAGGAGACAAGCCAGTCAGGGTGCGGTGTGGCAATGATGAAACATACAACTTCCCTCTAGTTCCTAAATGCTTCCTCCCCCCCCCCCCCACCATCATGATTCCAATTCTACCTTACAAATCTGGCTAGACCAGAGGAAACACAGGGAATCCAGAACATATGAACCCTTCAGGACTATCAGCTTTCTTCACTGCATTTGCTTATGCTCCCATTTTGTCTTCAGCAATCATGTCAGGAAGGTGAACATAAAAGAATGCTAGGTGATTAGAACAAAGTATTCTTGCTTTGAGGGAGTACTTGAGCAGAGGGCAAATGTCCCTGTGCTAACTTGATACTTAACATGTAAATATATGTACATAGATCTAGTTCCCTGTCATTTTATATGAATATATTTACATATGTACACGGCTGTATTTAGACCTCTATAAATGTGCTTTACCTCCTAGTTTTTCCTCTATTATCTTTTCCTTCCCTCTTGTCCCACTATCATATTAAACCTTCATTTGGGTTTCAGTAATTCCTCTTGGCTATATTGCACTTGATCAAGCCCCACAAGGTATCCTACACCCTGTTTACCATTGATTTTTAGATCGCTTGTTGTTCCCTTGTCCCTGGGTTTGTTTGTAACCCCCATACCTTTTTCTCCCCACTTTCCCCTCTGCTGTGTCCCCCTGGAACCATTAGTCCATTGTTTTCTCCTCCAGACTGTTTATTCCACCTATTTTATCTAGATAGACATGCAAACACAACACTAAGCACAAAAACAAAACAATAAAAGAAAAAAAAAGACCAAATAAAGGAAAGTCTATAAATAATCTCAGGTCTGTTTGTTGATCTTTAGGAGTGTTTTCCATTCATCTGATGGGGTGTCTCGCCCTGCCCTAGAGTCTATTTTGGTATTACCCGGGACTCACTGACCTATAGCACTATGGGGGACAACACTGGAGACACAGTGTGAGAATTGTGCCTGATCTGAACCACCACAAGGCGGCGGCAAAACACTAAGGGCGTCAACAGAGCAGCATGGGGAGCAAAGTAAAGATGTTTAATTTGATGTTCTCCTGAAGTTTTCTTTGACTGATCAGGTTTTTAGCAATTGCACAAACCACCCTCACAGCACAAAGGAAGTAGGAGGGAGCCTATAAAGGGTTATCAGCAGGCCCCTGAGCTTCCTGCTCCCCAATCCTCACTCCACCAACTTAGCCCCATCACCAACCCTAGAGGGCGCTCTGCCTCCTAGCAGCAAGGTTGGTTGCCCTCCAGGTGGGGAGCAAAGATGTTCACACATGAGCTCACCTTTGGAGAGTTCCAATGTCAGAGCAGACCTCCCTCCTAAGACCACCCTGACTTTTATTTTCCTACAGACCTCTCTCCAAAGACCACCCTGCTTTTCATTTGTGCGCAGACAACCTTCAAGATGAAGGCTCACGTGCAGTGTGCCATAGGGGTGGGGACTTGGGAGTCTCCCTGCTTGCCAAGTACGACGAAGAAAGATTACTTCCTTCTCTCAACTTTCAGTCTTCTCTGTCTGGGTCCCAAGGTCCCGTAAATGCCACGGAAACATCCACATGTGGTGTAAAGCTCACTCAGGACTCTGCAGTCGGATCCAGGAGCTCAGAGCGCAGGTCTTCCCGGTCCTCACCAGGGCTTTGATAGCGTGCATTCCCATCCCAGAGAGACTGCGTCAGAAGGTACATTTGAACCAGATCCCCGAATGATTCTCAGACCTCTGAAGAACATATAGATGCTGATTCAGTCTATCTGGGCTGGAGATGGAAATTCCCTGCAGTGGGGCCAGCCAAAAGGAACTGGTTAACATCTCCCCTCGGATGAAACTCGCCAATCCTTCCTACTGTCCTTGTCATTGTCCTATAATCAGGATTAACTTCAGGAAAAATGAAAAGGGGTCAAGGAATTTTTAGGGTGCTATTTCTGAGACCCTGATGGTGCAAGCTGTTAAGAGCTTGAGTAGTAACTGAAAGATAAGTGACTCAAATCCAAGAAGAGGTGCCTAGGAAGACAGGCCCGGCCAACAAATTCAAAAAATGTCAGCCCCTGAACTTGATGGCAACACAGTTACACTCGGAAGCACATGGCACTGCCATCAGTCTCCATCAACTTCCCAGGAAGCGGGGTCCTTGGTTTTAAGACAGGTTAGTTTGTGGTGTGTGTGTGTGTTATTATATCCACTCAGTTTTCACAGCAGTCTAATGATCTCAGGGTTTTATTCCCACTGTATGAAACTCAAGAAGATTAAGGGATATGTCTGTGCATAATATCGATATGAATGACAAGATAGAAATTCAAACAGAGAAATATTACCAAAGGCCATGCCTGAGTGGGAAACCATTTTTTCCCCCTGCCAACCAGCATTTGGATATTTATAACATCATTCTTGGCCTATACTAGTCAAGCATTTAATTAACACACCTCTAATGTGACCGCTATAACTGCTTCTTTTTGGCGAGGCAGTTATGTGATGGTAGCTGGTGTCCATGGCTTCGTGGGGCCATGGGCTGGACATTGCTCTCCCCTGCTTTAGACTAAGGGTAAGCACATTATGACTCAGGGGCCAAATGTGGTCTGCCATCATTTTGTCAATAAAGTTTTATTAAAATGCTTCTATGTTCATGTGTTTGCAAACTGTCACTTGTGGGTTTCGTATTATAACGGTTAACGGTTCTGATTTCAAACTTTTTCACAGTAGAGCTGAAACTTCACAACCGCTCCTTAGAGAAAGGGCACCCTGCAGCCTTTCCAAATTGTGTGTGTCATCAAGTGAATTCTGACCTACTGTGACCATAGAGAGCACAGTAGAACCACCTCATGAGGCTTCCTGTGCTGGCATTTTTAAAAATCATTTTATTGGGGGCTCATACAATTCTGATGATAATCCATACATACATCCATTGTGTCAAGCACATATATACATTTGTTGCCAGCATCATTCTCAAAATAGTTGCCTTCTACTTGAGTCCTTAACATCGGCTTCTCAATTTGCTCCTCTCTCATCCTTCCCCCTCCTTCATGAACCCTTCATAATTCATAAATTATTATTATTTTGTCATATGTTACACTGTCGTACATCTCCCCTGCCATCTTCTCTGCTGTCCATCCCCCAGGGAAGAGGCTATAGGTAGATTCTTGTAATCAGTTACCCCTTTCAACCCCACATTCTCTCCACCCTCCAGGCATCGCCACTCTCACCACTGGTTCTGAAGGAGTCATCTCTCCTGGATTCCCTGTGTTTCCCATTGCTATCTGTACCAATGTACATCCTCTGGACTAACCATATTTATAAGGTAGAATTGGGATCATGATAGTGGGGGGATGGCATTTAAGAACTAGAGGAAAGTTATATGTTTCATCGTTGCTACCCTGCACTCTGACTGGCTCATCTCTTCCCCACAACCCTTCAATAAGTGGTGTCCAGTTGGCTACCGATGGACTATGAGTCTCCATTCTGCACTCACCCCAATTTGATGCTTGATACCTGATCCCTTCAACAGCTCATGGTCAGACAGGCTGGTGTGCTTCTTCCATGTGGGCTTTGATGTTTCTCAGTTAGATGGCCGCTTGTTAATCTTTGAGCCTTTAAGACCCCAGATGCTATCTCTTTTGATAACCAGGCACCATCAGCTTTCTTCACCACATTTGCTTATGCACACATTTTTTTTTCAGCAGTCGTGTCAGGAAGGTTGGGATCACATCAATTCCTAGACCCTTGTTTTTGGCTAATGCTTTCATTCAGGGCAGCTTGACCTTCATCCGTCAGCACCATTGGTTCTTGCTCATATGCTCCCTCCTGAAATGGTGGAATGTCAACTAGTTGTTTTTGGTACTGACAAACTGACAGACAAGTGGTCGACTTTACCCATGAATGTGTGTGTGACAGAAGTTACTTCTGAAACTGTCTTTAGTTGTATTGCAAATATATCCATCATGCTAGCCAGATAAACCCGGGACAACATTAGGAAATCTCTTAACTATAACTGAACACTTTGAGAGATTGAGTCACGGGGCCTGCGGTCTCAAGACCATAAACTCTAGGACACTAAGGTCAATTGACACAACATAGCAATGTTCCAATCTACAACCTACTTTGGTGAGTAGTAACTGGGGTCCTAAAAGTATATGAGATGCCATCTAACATATGCAGTTATTGGTCTCTCCCCTTCTGGACTAAAAAATGAGTCAAGAAAAACAAAGACACACACACAAAAGAAGCAATTCATACAAAGAACTGAAAGGCTACATGAACCCCAGCTTGTAGGCCCTGAGTGCAGAAGAACTACCTGGCGACCACTGCTGACCACTCTGAAAGGGTCCATAGTAGGAAGCCCAGGTTCAAATTCCAAGTCAAATTCACTGCCATCAAATTGATTCCGAGAGGGCAGGGTAGAATTGCCCGTTTGGGTTTCTGACACTTTAATTTTTTTTTTATGGGAGCAGACAGCCTCATCTTTCTCTAGGGGCAGCTGGTGGGTGCGAACCACTGACCTTGTGGCTAGGAGCTCAATGCTTAGCCCACTATGCCACCAGAACTCCTTGGGTCCTAGATCAACAAAATAACTTACTGGCATCAAGTCAACTCTAACTCATAGTAACCCTATAAGGCAGAGTAGAACTCCCCCTTTGGGTTTCCAAGGTTATACATTTTTATGGGAAAAGAAAGCCTCATCTTTCTCCTGTGGAGTGGCTGGTGGGTTCGAACTTCTGACCTCTTGATTATCAGTCCAAGTGGTCCTGGATAGCATGGGGAAAATTCCTGAGACACGTCCCTGAAACTAAACTCACCCCTTGGCTCACATTTCACCCAAGCAATAAACCATAGGGTAAACAATAATTCCAGGGTGGAACACAGCTCCTAGATCATCAACCATGCAAGACCTGATGGCAGCATTTGCCCAAGGATAAAGTTCAGGAAGCAGGTAGGGATGGAAGAGAAGCTGGCATGGAAACCGTTAACTCAGGGAGGATGTGGGAAGAGAACTGCTATTTTGTACGGTTGCAATCAATGTCACAAAACAAATGCTATGAATTGTTGAATGGAAAACCAATTTCACTGTAAATTTCATCCCAAGCACAATTAAAAGGAGGAGAAACCGGAATTACTCTAAGGCCCCTAATTCTGGAAATAAACGAGGGAAGGGAAATTGTATAAAATTTTGGACTTGCAGCCCTTTAAGCTCTGAGGACTGATGCTCAGGGCCATTAAGACTAGATTCTTGATGTTAAACACAGCCACAATTTGACTTACAAACTAAAGAATCCAAGAGAACTGACTCACATACCATTGAGATTTATATCACTTTCTCAAAGGTCAGAAAACAAACAAATGTTTACGTTCAAGACCTGGACCTTTTTCCCCTCCATCCAGTGGCTCAAACAGCTGGGCTAACGCACCTTCCACTTAGCATGTGTTTACAATAATAGAGTCCATAATTCTCTGCTACCCTAACGCCAAAGAGAAACCCCTCCAATATGTGTCCTCCAAGCTGTGCCTTCTCCTGCGCCACACTCTAAATTTCTTGTAGAGCACCATCCACAGTTGTATAACCAAATGAACCTTGATTTTAACTGCAGCCACCCACCTGTCACTTTGTTGTACTGTGATGGCTTACATGCTTCCATGACACCAGAAGTTATGCTTCTAGAATTTCAGGTACCATCAGGGTCACCTATGGTGGGCAAGTTTCATCTGCACTTCCAGACTAAGAAGAAAGGTCTGGTCGCAAAGTCAACCAATGGAAACTCGATGACTGATAACAGATTACATCATCTAACTCACCTACTTCGGACATGTCATCAGGAGTATCAGGCACTTCAGGAGGACATCTTATTTGCTGAAGCAGTGGGTCAACGAGGGACTCCCCAATGAGATGGATGGATACAGGAGCCATAAGGATGGACTTGAACATGCTGAGACTTGTAAAAGGAATGCAGGGCCAGTGTTTCTTTCTGTTGCATTTAAGGATGCCATTGTCAGAGTCAACTCAAATACAGCTGTCCATCCATCCATCTATACTTTCATCCATCCATCTATCCATCCATCCATCTATTGATTCACTTAAGGATCTTTACAAGCTAAGTGTTCTTGAGCAGATTTATATTTTTATCCAAGTCTCTATTACTGAACCTAATAAACAGGTGAGAATGTATTTGCGTTCCAGTGAGATGAGGCACAGGAAATGTGTCCTATGATACCTCTGGTTCACCCATATGTGTTTTCAACTCAAAGCAACTGGTAAGATCACTAGTGCAACAAGGAAGGCAACAAAGGTCTCTGATCTGTCTCCGCTTTCGCCTGGCCTCCCCTGACAACCTGCAAACTGGGTCCTCCGGACAGGATTGATGACTATGGGGCCTCCAGCTCCTCACCCCTCCTGTCAATGCCTTCTCACCAGTCTCTCTCACATCCTGGGCTCCTTGTCTAATTTTAGAAGTATATGAGGTAAGTCTTGCTAGAAAAAGCAGTGGCTACAAAATGATGTCAGAACAGAGTCCAGCTGTCTCAGATTTATACTTGAGGCAAAATAAAGAAGAAAAAAATTACTGCATATTAGAAACCAGCTGGACCCCACAAAGTGCAAGCTAGACTCCTGGTGGTCAGAAGACACTCCACAGCCCCTGTCTCCACATCATGCCCGTTTAATTCGTTCCACAGTTGTGGTGATAGGTGATGTAGCAACTATTTGTTCAGGAGCTTCCATAGGTCATGTATTCCGTTAATTCTTTATATATATATATTATTTTAACCTTCTGAACCACTCTCCATGATGCTGTTACTATGTCCAATATAAAAGATTGCATGGAGGCTCACTGGCCAAGTAATTAGCAAGTGGCTAAGCCCGATTTGAATTCAGGGTTGACCCTAAAATCTAGGCGCTTCCCTCTGTGCCACACCGCCTCTTGGGTCTAGGGCTGTGGGAATTTTGCTCCCCTCGTTCTTTTGTCTTCGCTCCTTCCCTTACTACTCCCTTTTATTTCCTCACAAATGATACTAAGAAAACCTCCTTGTTCCTTTTCTCATTTTCTCATTCCTCCTAAGGAACACGTTTGAGAAATCCTTTTTAACGATATCAAGTCATTTTTTATTGGTGCTCGCTGCAAAAAATAATAGCCGTGTCACACCAGGCGCTCTGCAAAGCTGATGTGGTACAGAGGGAAGCCGCTCAACCTGCAGCCTCACGCTGTGGCGCTGCTCACCAAGGCTCCTTAATCTGCTACCCTGGGGCTGTGATAATCCATAAAAGTTCTTGGAAAGTGGAGGCGGGGGTGGAAAAGGCCCAAGGCTGCATCGATCTATGTAACCACCCTGTCTGCTAACTTGGTACTGTGTTTCAGACTCTGAACTAGGCACTGGGCCTCAATGTGGGTAACCTGTCCTCATAGAGCACAAAATCTAGTGTGGGGGGGGGGAGGAGTGGGAGGAAACCAAGCAAGGCAACAGGTGATTGAAATAGAGGAAAGTGAGGGCAAAGGACTCTTGGTGGCATAGTGGTTGAATGGTTGGCTGCTAACTGATAGAGCTGCCCCCGGCCCCATGAATGCAAGGCGTGGCTCTCTGCTACTGTGTAAAGGGCAGCCTTGGAACCCCGATGGGGCAGGCCTACTCTGTCCTTGCGGGACGCTATGAGTTGGGATCCTGCCAATGGGCTGGGTGTGGATTTCTGCTAAGGGAAGGGCAGTGATAGGTTAGCGCAGTGCACACGAGAGAAGGAAGGAAATGCTGCAGGCCCCAGAAAAGACCGTGTTCCGGACACAGTTTCCCAGGACAGGGGGTTCAAGCAGAGAGCTGAAGGTAGTTCCCAGAATACTCAATATCCTTTTCCAACATCATAGTTCACAGATATTGGCTCTTCTCCAGGCTGCCTTATCTCCTGCCCAGTTGTCACATGGATGTGAAGCCATTGGAAATCCCGTGATTTGGATCAGGAATGCCTTCCCTCTCAAACTGAAATCGTTGCTTTGTACTATTTGAAATAATATTTCCATATTTGGAAGAGGTCTTTCACAGTAAATTTGCCTAATGGGATACATCATTCCATTTCTTGATTGCTGGTCTTCCATAAGTATTGAACATGGATCCAAGTACAATGAAATCCTCAACAATTTCCATCTATTTTGTTGTTGTTAGTTTATCTCAATGTTGCTTATTGATCCCATTGTGCGAATTTTAGTGGTTTTGTTTTTTACTGAAGGCTGTCGTCGTTGCTCTTCATCCGCTTTGCTTCAAATCTTCTTTTTCCAGCCCATAAGGCTGTGTCATCTGCATATTGAAGGTTGTTAATGAGCCTTCTCCAGTCATGATGTTCTTCTTCACAGAGCAACAAATCACAAACCATTCAAGAAAATGGAATCCATACTAATTAAATCTGTACATATTAAATACGCTCTTATATGTGTGTGAATACATGCACACCTCCATCCATACATAAACACATAAATGAACAAAAGAAAAACATCTTCCATTTAATAGAATGCTGATTTTCTTATTTTAATAGGGAGAAAAGGTAATTTAGAAGATCTCCAGTCTGAAATCGTCATGGCAAAAATCAGTACAGGCAAGAATCATTATTAAATGCTAATCCTGAGGGTGGAGTGGTGGGATCTTGCTGAGTGATAAAATATTTCCCACATTTACTGCTTAACTGCAAAAGGAAAAATGGTAACTCTATGTGTAGTGGAGAAATTACATGCTTACCACTGATGGCAAGAGTTATTTTGTTCTGTTTTATTCTGGTATTAGAGGCAGGCACCTCTGGTGGAGCAGTGGTTAAAGCACCTGACTGCTAACCAGGAGGTTGATGGTCCAAACCTTTACTCTGCAGCAGAATCCAGTGGCATCCTGCTTCCATAAATATGGAGTAATTCTATTCTGTTTTATAGAGTCACTAGGACTCTAAATTAGATTTGGGTTTTGTTTGGGTTTTGGTGTTAGGAGCAAACAGCTATGATGTCACTCCGGAGGTAATGCACTGAGAAGACATAGCCCCTTGCCAACAACGCATGAGGAGGCATCAGAGAATCTCAACTTGAGGGACTTTTTATTAAATGATATAATTTTGCCAAATACATGTTCCAAAGTATTATATATTTTTTTCATTAGTGAGATTGAATCAATGAAAGATGGAAGAACTGCCCCAAATAGGGCGTGGTTAGTTGGCTCCAATTCCTGGTGATCCCCTGTGCAAGAAAGGCAAACAGGGGCTGGCTCTACCCTGTGATGCTAATTGATCCAATTGTTGGTAAGTGCAAATTCGTCATTGTGACCACTGTGTGGGACGGAGTGCCTTCCACATCAGCAGACTCATCCATCAGCCCTTCCTCAGACAACACTCTGCTGAGATGTACAGACCATTCACTCACTGACATTTGGAAGCAGAGCATCAGACCATTCTTCCTACTCTGTCTTAGTCTGGAGGCTCTGCTGAAACCTGCTCGCCACGGTGACCCGGCTGCCCATGGATGATCTTTGTAAGCACTGGTTGGCATAGCTTCCACCATTAGAAAAACATGCAAGTCACCACACTACGACAAACTCACTGAGGTGTGTGGTGTAAAACAAGATGCAAAAAGTCACAATAATTAAATGTAATTCACCATCCCAAACTGGAAATTACCAAAGAAAAGCCAAAACTTGCATTGCTATAAAACACGTATCATCGAGACAACTGACAAAACTGGAATATGAACTGTAGATTAGGTCATGGGATCCGTGTTAAATTTCCTGAATTTGATGAGGCTCAGGATGATGGCAAAGGTTACTTCTGATGAACAGAATATGAGACGGGGTCCTGGCTCTCAAGGACATTACATTCTAACTGTGGAAAGAAAACCAGCACATGTAACAATCAAAGAGCAAGCCAAAAAAAGTGGTAAATTATCTGAACAGAAAGTGAGTCACATGAGCGGTAGTGGTCTGAGAAGTCTTCGCAGAGGAAGCGGAATATAAATGAGGCTTTCAAAGAAAGAAGGGAGAGACCATTTTGTAGAAAACTGTTTTTAAGGGAACATTAGCACATAAATGCAATGGTGGTGTGTTGGTAGACTTATCTTCTGGTCTAGAGACCCAAGTTCTACCCGTGACCGACATACTCAGATGTCAGCAGAAATTCAGGGGTTCCTATGATGCTAAACAGGTTTCAACAGAGCTTCTAGGCTGAGACAGATTAAGAAGAAAGTCCTGGTGACTTGCTTCAAAAAATCAACCAATGAAAACCCTGATGAGTCACGACAGTAGGATCTTCAACCTACAATCCTGACACTCATGCAGGCCGGGCGCATGGGTTCTATGGTGTACAGGATTGCCAGGACTCAGGACCAGCTTTATAGTGCTTCCGCCAGGACTCAGGACCAGCTTTACAGCGCTTCCCCCCTGAACTATTCTCCCATGTCCCCAGCAATCACTATTATTTCCCAAGTGTGCTGCACTTCTTACTTCTGAGCGCTATGCATCCATGTGCTCATGTTGACACAACCAGTGGCTACCATCCTGGAACGTGCAGCCATGTGGCAAAGCTCCCTCTAACCACCAGTTGCAGCAATAGGGATGCGCACCCTCATCTCCCTCTCAACGTCCTCCGTGAGCTCCAGTTCCCGCACTCTCCCCTACCCTGACTTTTGTAAACCAAGCTGAGTATTATGTAAGGCTTGACCATACTAGAGAGCTTAGAAAGTAAGTCGAGGTTTCTCATGCCTGGAATGTAAAGGTCACCTCCAAAGGTCATGTGGGTTGAAGCTCCCTTGAAATCTAAGCAACTGTTTGGAATTCCAGCTTCTGTCCTCCCTTACTGTGGCTCACCCTTCTGTTCATCTTAATGAAGCCCAGAGCTCCAGCGATCCAAAGCTTGAGGCAGTTCACCATCGTCTCCCATGGCTCCGACAGGAAGGGCCTGACAGGGTCCCGATGCCCAGAGCCCCATGCCTCTGATCTCAGTCTCCTGGGCCTCACGGAAGCCGAGCAACTGAAGCTGCTCCTATGCAGATTCCATTTCAGAAATGTTGGCACATGTAGGTTTTCCCTTGGGTATAAAAATCTTTCGGATCCTTATGCTCAAGAATGTACACTTTCTCTCCTAAAAATAAGTGAGCAGCAGGTGCCGTGCCAAACAAGTCCTAAATGATCTCTGCTGCGGTTGGGGAGACTCCAGGAAGTACCTCATTCCCATTACTGCTCACTTGGAGCCGGGAACGGCCTTTTCAGATCATTCCGATGGGACCGTTAGAAGTTTGCTAGCAGCCTTTGCAAGTGGAACTCATGGTCCATTTGGAGTAATGACCACGCGTGTGCTTGCACACGCACACAGGAACACACTAATCAAAGGTCCACATCAGCCATCACTCCTAAGAATAGACAGTATGCAATATTGAATGGGTATGTCTAAATCCTTTCAGCAGTCCCTATGACATTCCTTGACCTGGTTCTATTTTACCACTGCTAGAAAAAAGCCAGAAATAGTTGGCTTAGGTATCGGCAAAGGAATGAGCACACCCTCTCTTTTCGTTATGAAAGAAGGCCCAAAGTTTCACCCGAGAGGAACCGCAAACTCCATGCCGGATCTTTGCGCAAAGACAAAATCCTAAATCTGCTGTCCCTTTGTCCCCATTAAAGCATATGTGAAATTCTCAGGCTGATTTTCAAATCCGCATTGTTTTCCCTTGACCCAGGTTTAAATCTCTCCAAGGGGAAGCCTACCAGGCTAGACCGCGGCAGGGAGCTGAGATTGACAGAGCGCCAGTGAAATGTTTCAGCAAATTGATGCTTATTCAATCTGTGTGGCTGTCAGGCGGTACTGAGTTGTTTCCACTCCTAGTGACCCCATGAAGGACAGAATGAAACATGATCGAGCTGAAGGACAGCTGGACTGCTCCTTTAAAAGTACAGCCCAAAGCCAGAATGATCAGATTGCGTCATTTATATTTCAAAATATCAGAAGGGATGAGTCTCTGGCGAAGGGCATTATGCTTGGTAAAGTAGAGGTCTAAGGGAACAGGGGAAGGCCTTGAATGAGATGCACTGACTCAGTGGCTGAAACAGCAAGCTCAAACAAGTAACGAGTAACGATTGTGAGGATGGGGCAGGACGAGGCTGTGCTTTTTTTCTGTTGTTCGCAGCATAGTGATGAGTCATAAATGACTGGTCAGTACCTCGCAAGATGCTCACCAAAGACGTTATCAAAAGGAATACACAGACAACCGATAGTACTAGGTTCTGTTGTACCTGGTTAGACCCTACTTGAGCGTACCTGACAGCAATACACACGTGTGCAAAGTTGAGGGCAGGGTTTCTATGAGACGCCTACAGGGAGACTGCAGTCACAATAGATTATTCTTGCCACCCATAGCTAGAGTGGATAGAAGAAAGCAGGAGAGAGAACCAGCCAGGACAAGGGAACCCGTTGACATCATACCTGCAGTGTCCCTCGACAGAGATCAAGGTGGGGTGAGAATTAGAAAGAGCAGGCAGAGTTTGTCCAGCATGCTAGGTCACATGAGTCAGCACCCCCAAGGGACATTTTCTTCCCCTAAGTGATAGAGGCCTGAGTAGGAATGCGATGGTTCCCTTTGTCACAGAGCATCCCCTTGAGTTGGTGGACTCTCCTGGGTGTCCAGAATGTGAATCGTACTGGGACAGCTCCTGGGAGGCTCCTTCAGATCTGGAGGCATCGATGAGCTGCAGGAACCTTGGATGGGTTTAGAAGAGGCTGGAAAGTGAGCTATGAATGTGGAATCCTGGCTTGTTTCCTACGTTTCCTCCAGGGAAAGAGCACAGGTAATGGGCTCTCAAATGAGCTCCCCTCGAACCCTACTTGTTTATAGTCAGCAGAGGTCCGGCCAAAAACACCCCATAAAAGAAAGAAAACAGAGATGAGAGATTACCGCTTAACTAAGCTGCCACGTAAAGTTTCAAACATCCCCAACTGGATTGCGTTCATGCTAGTTAAAATAGTTGGCTCAGGGCATTTTTCAAGACCTGATGGGAGGTGGCATTTGTTGCTTCCAGTGGGACCCTGCCAGTATAAGTGTGGGTGGTGGTGCCGTTTGGGAAGAGCAATGATCTCTCCGACTATTAAATAGCGGGCTCACTTCTGCATAGCTCTGAAGAGAAAGCGATATTTTGGCATTTCAGTTCCTTGCTTGCAAAATGCATTAGCCTGCATATACCCAGAGAGGCTTTCCGATTCAAAATGATGCCTTTGTTTTGAATCCCAATGAGTTTCTCATCCTTGCCTGCAACCGCCAAACAATTTCATCTCCATCCGTCTCTTTGTGTCATCTGTGGATAAGAATGCAAACAAAATTTCACATTCTCCCTGGCACCTCCGAGTCCAAGGGCTTTATTTATGCTGCATCATAGGGGTTGATTGGACTACAGGAAAAACAACCTCCAGCTTACAGGGGAGTCTTTTCAACATCCCGCTTCCCATTCACACATGTTCTCAATAAGGAGCTCATCAACCAAGTCTTGGTGTCCGTGCTCTTCTTTCCTCGCCATTGGACCCGTTCTTTGTCCTAATATTGTAAGGTAGTAGCAAATAATTTCCTAGCAAATATTCCACAGGGACAACGATGCAGCCTCTTCATCTCTTTTGTCCATAAGGCAAAGCCATAGCCCAATGATAGTTTACCAAGGAACTGCAGCATAACCAAATGGCATGCTTTCTGAAAATTCATATTTGCATTCCTCCCCACCCCCATGCCTGAATTCTCTGTATAAACATCTTTGCTGGCAGGTAGCTCCTTATAACAAGCAAGCTCCTAAAGATGTCATTTATGCCTTTCACCACTACGTATTGAGTGCCATCTATGTCAGGTACTTTTCTAGATGCTGAGGATATAAATGCTGTTACATATGTCTCTACTGAACTGCTTGGTTTTTACCAACTTTCTACCGTTTTTCCCTCCTTGGCTTCACATACATTCAGGCCAGAGCCTATTTCTAGCACCCCTCCCATCCCAACCACCATATTGTCCTATCATGCCTACGTCTTCAGGATTCTCCTAAGCAGCACCTTCTACCGGAGACCTGCCCAATTCCCTCTGGCTAAGCCCGCCACACCGCCCTCTGACTCCATAAGGAAGGGTTATCTCTACCTTCAGTCCAGCTCAAATCACATTGGCTCGATTGTGGGCATGTCTGTCTCTCCCCAGATCTGTAAGCTCCATGAGACCATCCTAAGCACGGTGTTGGGCTGGAATCCTTGTGGTCTGCAGTTTAAAACACCAGCAGCTCTGTGAGAGGAAGGCTGGGCTTTCTACTCCCCAAAACAGTTATGGCCTTGAAACCCCACACGGGGTTGCTATGAGTCAGGATCCACACAGTGGCAGTGAGTTTGGTTTTAAACTATCCTAGACATATGGAAAGTACCATGGACCGCCAAAAAGACAAACAGCCTGTCTTGGAAGAAGTACTGCCAGAGTGTTCCTTAGAGGCAAGGATGGTGAGACTTGCTTTGGACATGTCGTCAGGAGACACCAGTCCCTGGAGAAGGACATCCCGCTTGGTAAAGTGAAGGGGCAGTGAAAGAGCAGAAGGCCCTCAAGGAGATGGATGGACACCAGGGATGCAACAAAGGACTCAAACCGAGGAACCCTTGTGAGGATGGGGCAGGTGTGGGCAGTGTTGCCTTCTGTCATGCACAAGGCTGCTGTGGTCAGAACCAACTCGACGGCACCTAGCCACAACAGCAGGCATCAAGCACAAACGTCCCGGTGTTGCGTCCAGTTAAGTGTGTGACTACTAACTGAAAGGTTGGTGGTTCAAACTCACCCAGGGACTCCACAGGAGAAAGACATCATGAGAGGCTCCGGTTGGGATTTGCAGCCTTCGAAACCCCGTGAGGCAGTTCTACTCTGTCCTTAGGGTCACGGAAAGTGGGAACCACCTCAATGACAGTCCGTTTGCTAACCAAGAGGCCACAGAATCAAACGTACCAGCCACGCCAGAGGGGAGCAGCGTGGCAGAGGGCTTCCATAAAGATTTACAGCTTGGAAAACCCTCTGGGGATAGTTCTACTGTGTCCTATTGGACCATCATCAAACAGAGTCAAAGTGCTCACAGACTTGCTAAATGAATGGAATGAATGAATGGGATAAACAAATGGCCCATCTAACGGAGAACAATGTGCTAGTTAGCACCCTAAGAAGAAAAGGAAGCCACAATTAAGGGTTATGCCGCTGACAACTAAGAGCCACCCTTGTGCCTCTGAGGTGCTGGAGCTCTTCAGAAGGGAGGCTGACTGAAGCATCACAGACCCTGGTAGTGCATCCTGCCTGGGCTTTCGATCCACCTCTTCCCTGTCCACATCCTAGGAAGTGCATGCACAGAGCAGCCAGAATGCCCACCTACTAAGAGGCTCACAACCACGATTGGGGGAGATGGAGGTCATAAAGGCCTGATCTGACTGGCATCACACATACCCTATTTTCCCAGGATCCCTGGTGGCACACTAGATAAGTCCTGGCAGCGAAGCTCCAGGTTGTTAGCATGACCCCATGCATCGCTCCATGGAGAGAAAGGTGTGGCGGTCTGTGTGTGTAAGACAGACAGTCATGGAACCCCGATGGGGCAGTTCTCCTCTGTCCTGTAGGGTCACAATGAACCAGTCTGCTCAGTGATGGTGCTTGGGATTTGGGGTTTGGTTGTCAGAAGTGGGCTCTTTGCCTCACCAACCAAATTGCAAGTGCCCACAGGAAAGAGACTACATCTTGAACCTCTGGCAGTTTCTCCCTCTGGTCCCTGTCACCCGTGGGCCTGAGCACTCAGCACAGGCTTTGTAGCTCTCCTGTCACGAAGAAAATTGTTCTGCTGAAGAGAGGGGGGAATGTGGGATCAGGGGACCCCAAGTGCTGTAACTAATCCACCACCCCTCCAAAAGAAACAAACACATCCATTGCCGTGGAACTGAGCCTGACTCAAAAAGGACCCTGCGAGATAAAGGAGGCCCAGGCTTTCCCCGACTGCAATCTTTACCGAAGCAGACAACGCAAGGAGCAGCTGACAGGTCCCAACTCCTGATGAGTTAGCAGCCACATGCCGAACCACTGCACAGCCGGCATTTCTATCTTATCACCAAACCCAAACCAAACCTGCCATCAAGTTGCTTGAGACTGATAGTGACTCTATAGGACAGAGTAACACTATTTCTTAGGGTCCGCAAGATTACCTCTTTATGGGACCAGAATAGCTCATCTTCAGCCCATGGAGTGGCTGCTGGGCTTGAACTGCTGACCTTGTAGCTACCAGCGCCACAAGGGCTCCTCCATCTCATAGAAGTGGAGGTCTATTGCTCACCTGCTCAGCAATCAGCTCTGCAGCCCTCACCAACAAGGGCCAAGGCATCTTCATCTGTCCATGCAAAGGGCAAGAGAGGCAAAAGGAGCACACCCATGACTTTAACTCCTTGCCCACGCCTTAGAGCTGTGGCCAAAGAAATTCTGCAAGGAGGTGGCTTTAAAGAACGCACGCTGATTTTCTCACAATTTTAGAAACTGAAAGTCCAGATCAGGCTCTGAGCAGCGTGGTTTCCTTTGATGAACCCTTCCCCTAATTGCTAATGTGCTAGTGCCCGCTGACAGGCCTTGGCATCCCTCAAGGTCCCTTAGCATCTGCCATCCCAACGGTGTGCATCTTTATGCCTACTCTGGACTTTGAAAAAGAGCTGAGAAGTAATTAGGTTTAGGATCCACCCTGCCCTGTTGAAGGAGCACTAGTGGCACAGTGGTTAAGCACTCAGCCACTAACCAAAAGGTTGACAGTTAGACCCCACCAAGCACTCCACGGGAGGAAGATGTGGCAACTTGCAGAGATGGCAACCTTGGCAACTTGATAGGGCTGGTCTCCTCTGTCCCAGTGGGTCACAGTGAGTGGACAGGAACTCAGTGACAGTGGGTTTGGTCTTGCTGTGGTGAGACCTCATTCACAGTGCAAAAGCAGAAACTCTTATTTCCAAACAGGGTCATGTTTGCAGAACATGGTTTAGGGCCTCCACACATTTTGGGAGAACACCATTCAATATCCAACAGCACAGAGTGACTCCCATCCTTTCTGCTCCCACATGAGGGTAAGAACAATCCAGGCGGCTGTGGCCAGAAGCGAGCTGTGGGAAAGGCAGAGCTACCTGGGCTATCACCCCATGACAGCTCTGCACCCCAGGAGAGTAAGCCCACAATGTTTGGTGTTCTGGCTAGCTTTCCTGAAACAGGATTAGGTGTTTTAGGGGAAGTTGCAGTAGAGAGATGTGCCCTCCTGAAATGAATTCCATGTCTCCAAAGTAATGTTTGTTTTGACTATAGAATACAGCCCTCTGCTTTTCTTTTCTTTTTTTTTTTGGTCGTTGGTTTTTTTTTTTGTTGTTTTGTTTTCTTTTGTTGCTTTGATTTGCTGTCTTATTTTGTGCATATTATTGTCTCTGCATGTCTATCTAGATAAGGTAAGCGAGATAAACAATCTGGAGGCGAAAACAACAGGACCGACAGTTCTAGGCGGCATGGGAGAGGGGGAGGCTGGGGAAAGGAAGTGGATGTTAACAAATTCAGGCACAAGGGAACAACAATTGATCTAAAATCAATGGCAAGGAGGGTGTAGGAGGCCTGGTAGGTCTTGATCAAGGGCAATGTAACCAAGAAGAATTCCTGAAACCCAAATGAAGGCTGAACATGATAGTGGGACAAGAGGAAAGTAAATGGAATTAGAGGAAAGAACTAGGAGACCAAGGGCATTTATAGAGGTCTAAATACAGGCATGTACATATGTACATATATTTATATATGATGATGGGGAAATAGATCTATGTACATATATTTATAGATTTAGTATTAAGGTAGCAGAAGGACATTGGCCTCCACTCAAGTACTCCCTCAATACAAAAACACTTTGTTCTGTTAAGCTGGCATTCCATGATGCTCACCTTCCCAACACCATCGCTGAAGATAAAGCAGGTGCATGAGCAAATGTGGTGAAGAAAGCTGATGATGCTCAGCTATTGAAAGATATAGCATCTGGGATCTTAAAGGCTTAAAGATAAACTAGCAATCATCTAGCTGAGAAGCACCAAAGCCCACATGGAAGAAGCACACCAGCCTATGTGTTCATGAGCTGTTGATAGGATCAGGTAGGTGTCAGGCATCAAAGACCCAGAACAAAAAATCCTATCATTGTGAATGAGGGGTAGTGTGGAGTGGAGACCCAAAGCCCATCTGTAGGCAACTGGACATCCCCTTACAGAAGGGTCATGGGGAGGAGACAAGCCAGTCAGGGTGCAGTAAAGCATTGATGAAATATACAACTTTCCTCTATTTAATACTTCCTCCCCACCACCATAATGATCCCAATTCTACCTTACAAATCTAGCTAGACCAGAGCATGTACATGGGTACAAATAAGACCTGGAAACACAGGGACTCCAGGACAGATAAACCCCTCAGGACTAATATTGAGTAGTCATACCAGGAAGGTAAGGGAAAGGTAGGGGGAAATAGGGGGAACCGATCACAATGACCTACCTGTGAGCCCTCCCAGGAGGATAGACAACAGAAAAGTGGGTGAAGGAAGACATCATCGGGCAATATAAGACATGAAAAAGTAATAATACATTATAAATGAAAATATCATTTATAAATTTTATAAAATATATATAAATAATTTATAAATCAAGGGTTCATGAGGGAGGGAGGAAGGGAAGAGGGAGGAAAGGGGGACAATGAGGAGCTGATACCAAGGGCTCAAGTAGAAAGAAAATGCTTTGAAAATGATGAGGGCAACAAATGTACAAATGTGCTTGACACAATGGATGGTTGTATGGATTGTGATAAGAGTTGTATGAGCCTCCGATAAAGTGATTTTTAAAAGAACAAAACAAGAGCATAGCCTTCTGACTCCTTCCTTATTCGTAGAGGAGCGACACCTTGGGCTAATTGCCACTTACCTCCTGAGATTCTCCACAAAGAAGCGACGCTCCAACAGGAGAGTTCTGAGATATTTTCTCTTCTTAAAAAAAGTACTCTGGGTAAGAGAGAGCATTTCCCAAACTGTGTTTGGAACAACTCTGCTAGGTTTGTCTGTAAAATTTTACCAAGTCACTGCATTTGGGGAACCAAGCATATTACCCTTCCCTTATAGAAGTAACCCAGTTAAAATCAATACACAATTATCCTCAAGTAGATCCAACCCAGAGTGACCCTGTGTATCAGAGCAGAACTGCTCCCTGGGGCTTTCGGTGGCTGATATTTTGAAAGTAGACTTCTAGGCTTCTCTCTGAGGACCCTCAGGGTGAACCCAAACCTCCAACCTTCTGGTCAGTGGTTGAACAAGTGGACAGTCTGCTCCACCCAGGGACTGCCCTAGAAGGCAAGCCAAATGCATAGTTGCACAAAGATTCTGAGCAATTCTGCAGCACAAATCTGTTCTGTTTGGTTCAGACCCCTGCGCTTACACTGTATACATTTAAATGTTTATTAATGTCAAAATGCAGCTAAGAGACCAAAATAATAATAGTAATTGTAAAAATCAGCATTTACTGAAAATCTCCCAAGTGTCAGAGAGTTTAGAGTTTAATGCTCATTCATTTAACGGGAACCATCCCTTATGAAATAAAGATACTTTCTCTGTTGAACTGATGAAGAGCATTGAACGCAAGGAAAGAAAAGATCAAAATCCCCTAACACTACAAGCTGTAGGAGTACTTGAGGAAAACGACCCAGAGCATGCACTTTAGAGAAGCCATCGAGGAAAATAAATCAACTAATGTCAGAGTCCCAGGTGAAGGCCAGCCCCATGGTTGATGTTCATTCAAAGCTTTGTAAGAGCAGATCGACCAAACTTGGAAAGAAACTCATCGTTAGCATTCCAACTGGAGTTTCCCAGCATGCGCTCTCTGTAAGGAGAAGGCAAGGAAGAGCCAAGGTGGTCCCGGGAACTGAATATAGAATTTCCCACAGAAACACATTTCTCCCTCTGGGATCAATACATTCTCATTCCCAAAAAGGGCTGGGACAAGAAGGGGACAAAATTTCTACCAACACCCTTGCTAGGTAACGATCACACCTCATTAAATTGCATTGGCCTGCCCTTAAAATGCTTAGCTATTCGCTTGGGGATCCCAAAGGATGGACATGTTGTTCTTAGCACTCCTTTCTCCCGGAAATGCCTGGATTTCCTGAAATTACAGTCACAGAAATTATCCTTTGCGTTTATCATTTGCATCTTTGTATTCATTCTAAGAGATAAACAGTTCCAAGTAAAGAATAATCCAAGCCAAGTGCATGCCCTTGAGGCAATTCCAGCTCATAGAGACCATGGAACACACAACAGAACTGCCTAGGGGCTTTCCCGGGCTGCCATCTTTCAGGAGGCTAATTGGCACATCTTTCTTCTGGGGAGGATCTAGTGGCTTTGAAGGGACCTTCTGATTAGCAGCTAAGTACTTAACTACTGCACCACCAAGGATCCTTATTTTTAAAAACGGGAAAGATTATGTGACAATGAAATTAGGAGATTTGATTCTAGCCCCAATTCTACCAATGACATCTTTGAAGGAGTCAATAGCAACACAGCGACACCAATCAATACGATTTCTCTTACTGCTCCTACACTCGTAAGTGGGTAGGCTATAGGCTTTGCACTGATTAGCTCATTTGGCTGTTCCTTGCTAGGGAGCACAATTAATATGCTCAGCTGCCAACCAGAAGGTTAAAGGTTCCAGGCATCCAGAGGTATCTCAAAAGAAAGACCTGGAGACTTACTTTTGGAAAGACAGTGATTGAAAACCCCCAGAAAGCAGTTCTTTTCTGACATGAAAGGGTTGGGTCACCATGAAGGGAGGTCAAGAGTAAGTGGTGTCTCTTTCCACTGTCTCGTGGACATTTATCAGATAAGAAAACTGAAAGCGTGGGGGTGGGGGGTGGGTCAGGTAGTGTGCAAACAGACATCTGGATAGTGGAAGACCTATTGCTCTCTGCTTCCAAATGGACTGATTCCAAGACGCATGCTCTTTCCAGCCCCCCACACCACTTCCTCTTGAGCTCTCACATTTGTCATCCGGACCTGGAAAGGTCATTCCCTGCAGCACTCGAGAGTTTTTTCTACTTAGATTTTCTCTGATCTGTATAACACCCACTTTTACTTTCCTCTAGGAATGGGACTGTAATTTCTGATTGCTGCCACCAACTGGGCATTGGCTCTCTCAGAGGGGACAGATCTCAGCTATTACCCATTATTTTGTGGAATGTCTGTGATTAGCCATTCACACAAGGAAAACCTTGCAATTCAACAAAGCCAGTGATATTAATATTGCTGTTCGCTAAACAACGGACACTTAACCAAAAGATGAAACACATAGTAGACTCAAGATGGGCTCCTTGAAATTTTAATAGAGCTTCTGTTTCCAAAGACCTGAGAGTTGGTATTAATAAATTGTGTTCTTTTTCTTAATGAGCACCTTCCATCTGTACCAACAAAATCCAGAAGAGTGATTAGGCAAGTCATTGTACAGTTGACCTGAGGATGCAAATCTTGGCCTCACAATGTAAAGCTGTGTGACCTCAAGCCCTTTACCTAACCTTGCTGTATCTCTATCTCCTCTTTTGAAACATGGGGATTACAATAGGAGCTAGCTCGTAGGATTATAAAACCGAACACTCTGCCATCGCTCCATTTCTGATATTTAGCGATGCTATACAGGATTTTAGAACCTGAACATCTTGATGGGACCAGATAGCATCTTTCTCTGTGGAGTGGTTGGTAGGTTTGAACTGCCTCCCTCTGGTTAGCAGTCCAATGCTTACCTGGCAGCATTGTCGGGGCTTCTTATAGTTTGTATTAATAATTTACTGCAGAGAAGCATATAAAGTGATGTCTCTATATAAGCTGGAGTCCTTACGTGATTCAAATGATTCATGCACTAGGCTGATAACTGAAAGGTTGGCAATTGGAGGCTCTTGTACTCCTGGGGTGCCTCAGAAGAAAGGCCTGGTGATCTGCTTCTGAAGCTCACGTAGAAAATCTTCTTTTCCATGATGTTGTAAGTCCAACTCATAACCCATTATGCCCCCAGAGCGTCTTCAACTTGATCAGGTAACTTGCATATAGTTTCTGTCCTGTAGACGGGAATCACTTTGGGTCTTACAACTTTCTTAATAAATAGACGAAACTGTTCACAAATTAGAATTTAGAATTCTTTGTCATTCAAATTAGGCATCCACTTGGCTTTATTACCCCAAAGTGTCTGTTGTTGTGCTGTGATTAAATGCTTTTGAGTTGATTTTTACTTGTTTTATTAGCCAGGTTTTATTTTGTTTTCTTATTCAGTTTACTATAATGTTATGATGCATACTAGGCAACTGTCTGAAACCCAGCTTAGTGACATGCCTTAACCCAGTGTGACACTTTAGTAAGTAGAGGAACAGGAAGAGAAACTAATTCCTAAGATTCAAGGTTTATACTGAATTAAATTTTCAAAATTCTAAATCCTTAATAAAATAACACTGCCCCCCACCCCCACTAAACCTAGGATCTCACTAGAGATATCTATTATAAGCATAGGATCTATTTTTCCTCTTAAAAATCCATAAAATGCCTAAGAATAGACTGAGGAGGGCATAGGTGGTCTTTTCATGATTACCATGAATAATTTCAAGCCCTGCTTGGATTGGTGTAAATTAAATTGGCCCCTGGATGTGACTTGAAGCTCAGGGGAAAAGTCCTCCCAAAGCAAGCTCCTCTGTGGTCATGCTGGAGAGCCTTCCATTATCCCTCTTAAGACATTGGGACCCAAAGAAATGTAGTTTTCATATCCAAAACAACACAAACTCTTTTGGTCACTTCTAACTTATAATGACCCTATCAGACAGGATAGAACTAACGTTTTGGATTTATAAGGTTATAAATCTTTATGAGAACAGATCTCTTGCCAAGTGACCAGTAGGTCTAAACTTCTGGGTTTTGTGGTTAACAGCCCCATGAGCCGTCCGTGACACCACCAGGACCCTATTTTCCATCTGCTAACCCCAAACGCTTCCGTAGTCCACTGTTTAAAGGCTACCAAATGCAAGTGTAGATTAATGCCACCAAAGTGGACAAATCCAACCCGTAATGAAGAAGAGAATGACTGCAAAGAAAGGTCACAGCATTTGCAGCCGGCAGACTGGTTTCATTTTTCCTCTCTGGCTTCCTGCTTCTCAGCTGAATGGATGGGCTTTGACAAAGACACTGTTTAGTGCTCTCTCTCTGACTAGTAAGGATGCCTTAGACTTTTAACCACCGGCACTGTTATTGTTCCCCCTAACCCTTCAATCAATGCCATTCGTAATCTTAAACAAAAAGTAAAGAGCACATTCATGCAGTTTTCCGTTGATTTTTTTTTTCAGGAAGTAGTAGAAACAACATATAAGTCGAATAAATAATTCAGACTCTCTGACAAGAATATAGTGAGATCTAATTTCAGAGGGGAATGCAAGATAGTTACCCAGGCAATAATCATTTAAATTACTAGTGATTAGATGAAATACACTTGGTCATAAAATCAAGTCACAGAGGCTAAGAAAATGATAGCATATTTGCCACGACTGAAAACAAAAGTAGTCACAGAACCCTTTATGTCTAATAGAATTTAATACTACATACTCTTAGTCCATGAAAAGAGCAATCTTCAGTTTTAACAGCCAAGAACTGAGCAGCATGGGATCGGGGGCAATAGAAATCGTGGTGACTTGTGTCCCTGGTGGTACAGATGGTTAGCACTCTGATGCTACTCAAAAGGTTCCAAGTTGGAATCCACCCAGAAGTGCCCGGGAAGAAAAGCTGAGTTCTCCTTTAGAAACACCATCCATTGTCTCCTCTAGCATCCAAGAGGCTTACCATGAGTTGACGTCAACTTGATAGCAGCTGGGAAAATGACATTTGTAGTTATCATCATCATTGTCATCATCTATCATCAATGCCTTCTGTTTGGATAGTGGTATGGTCTTATGCCCTTGAGTCCATTCCAACTCGTGACATCTCCATGTACACTGTTATACAACCACTCTATAGGATTATATTGGTGGTAATCTTTATCTAAGTAGGCTGTACTCTTTACCCTTTCTCTATGGTATGGCTGGATGGAGTTGAATTGTCAACCTTCTACTTACCAGCAGGCCCCATTTGTGCAACTCAGGGACCTTGCACTTTACAATTCCAAAGCACTTTCACATGCATGCACTTGATCATCAAAATGACTCGGTGAGGAGATAGTCTCAGGGTTCACCAAGCTCAATTGGGGTAACCTAGTCCACACAGAAAACAGTCTACATCCTATTTGGGTGAGTAGCCATTGGGGGTCTTCAAAGCTTGTGAACAACCATCTAAGATGAAACTATTAGTCTCTCAAAGATGCACGAAAACAATTAGCCCATGGACCAATAAATCATGTGAACACCAGTCTCCAAAAGTCCAGAAGAAATACCTGGTACCCAAAGGCCAACACCAACAGCTTGGAAAGAAATCACCTACTGAAAGCAGCTCCAGGATAGAGTGGGAAACAAATGTCAAGTAAAACTCAAAATCATAAAAGATTAAGCATGCTGGTCAGTGGAAGTCTTGTTTGTGAGGTATACACCCTGGAAACTAATCAACCATTTGGAATCAAAAGGCAGCCTTCACCTAAGGACAAAGTTGCGAAGGCTTAGGCAGAAGGAAGAACAGCAACTGGAACCACCGGGAAGGTCGTTACATTGAGGGAACTGCAATAAGGAGAGGAAGCAAAAGTGTGTGAACTGTTGAATGGAAAACTGGTGGCTGGCTCTATGACCCAATTCACAATAATTTTTAAAATAATGTGTTTTAAAATGTCTAAGTGAGAGATTATCCCACTATAGGTTAGAAAATTAGAGGTCCAAGAGGAGCAGCAACTTCTGCAAGGTAATTTTACTCATTGTACTTTAATAAAATTTCAGAACTTAGCTGCTCCTTAACAACATCTACCCCTTCTTTTGCATATTAGGAAACCCAGTGTTGGTGAAAGAAACTTTCTCCAGAATAGTTCATTAGTAGAAAAGCAAGAACTTCAAACCACAGCTTACTCCCCTCATGGCTTCAGCAAAACGTAGCCTCCTAGATGGCTCCCAAGTAAAGGGTGCTTCAAGAGACTGAGTTGGCTGCACTGTTTGCCTAGAAGAGTCCAGGACTACCTCACCTAGTCCAGGTCTGGGAATGCTTTCACTCATAGATTTGCAACCATATGGCGCTTTCAATGGAATCAGTGGGTGCAATTGTAAACACCTCAGAATTAGAAAGCCCTAGATCACACCGGTAGAGGGGCAAAATAATGCCAGTAATGTTGGCATTGATTTATGAAGAGTCTGAGTGGTGAAAAGTACCAAATATGCAGTGAATGACTGAGCAAAGACAAAGACGTCTATAGACGCCGAAAGGTGCAAATGTTATAAAGGAAGCAGAAAACGGGTAAAAGGAAAAGGGGGGAAAGTCAAAACTGTTTAGATGAAAGAAATCCAATGGAAAACAGGGAAAAATGAAGATTGAACATCAGGAAATACTTAACATGAGATTTATTATTTTCTAGATTTGTTCTCCAAGGTCAGAGGTGGAGTGTGTCTTATGGGACACTTAAAATCTGATGATTGAACCAAATCCCTAAGCCAGAGATCGACACCTGCTCCGTGGATTCACAGGACTGGTGCACAAACCCACGGAGGTCTTGGACTCCTCTCACTTCTGCGATCCAGGGAACCCCACAACAATGTTTTCATTTAGGAAGCTCTGACCTGGAGCCGTGTGTTGTGAGTGCAGTAGATCTGTGGGTGTTTATAATTCATCTCTTTTATGGTGGTAGAGCCCTAGAGAGAAGTTCACAAATTCAGCCAGATATGGAGAAATCTGAGTTTACTAAATAAAACCGCTTCCCAAATAAATATGACAATGGAGTTTAGCAGCCTCCATGGAGGGGGCGGGTGGTGAGATACATGCAGGGGCTGGTTTTTCTCACTCAACTCCTCCCTCATGCCTCCTCCCATGGGAGGAACTGACGGGACTAGCTCCTGGCCCAGCGAAGAACACACAGAAAGCAAAAGGTTGTATTAGGATGATCTTTGTCTCGCTGCTGCTGAAGTTGGATCTTTTCTCGATTATTCGGCTGGGCACCTAATGCACAACTGTGTTGTGCCCACCATTATTGGAGATTCCTGCTGTCCTGGTTTTTTCTTTCCTTCTTCACAACACCCATGCTCATCTGGTTCTAGACTCTGTGACCACCTTCTGTCCTGCCTGGCCTCCAAGTATCTCTCCGATCTGATATTGCCATATGCTGCTAATGATTATGGTGATAAAAATAACAACACCTACAATTGATGCTACGCTTGCTAAGGAAACAGGGAAAAAACAGCGTGTATAGAAGACCCTGCACATGCTAAACTTCAAAGGCTCCCACCAGCCTTTCTAACTCCAAATCTGTTTGCCTGCTCACTCCTTCCTTCCCGAGAGCAGAGTCTGAAGCGTTAAACACCGGTATCTCGGAAGAACTAGATCAAGTATAGATAGAGTGGGCATTCCCTAAATACATGTTAAATGAACCACAGCCTACTTGGTTGGCGTGGCTCAATCAACTTAGTCTTTACATCGCCAAAACTTGGGGATATTTACTCCCATGTTTCCATCCACTGAAAGGATCTTGGTTGGACCACCTGGAATCTTGACATATACCTGTCTTTAAATAGCATGGTCCTTGCTACTGTTAGCTGCTTTTGAGCCAGAACCAAACTGTGTCATTTTACTATGCCGAACAGAACTAAGGTTGGCCTGTACTTGCCCTATGATGAGCTTTAGATTGGATCATGGATATGATTGGATATGGTTTTCAGAAGTAGCTCTCTAGACCTCTCTTCCAAGCACATCTTAGTCTGGAAGAGTCTCTGAAACCAGTTCAGCTACTTAGTAACATATAAGCCACCAATGACAGAGGATGGTGTTTGTGCATGAGATTCACTGGTTGAAAATGGAACCTTAATCTCCTGAATGAAGGGGAGAATTTTACCCTGGAACTACTATGAATCCCTAAATCGCACTACTTACTTTGCATACATTTCAGTCATGAGGCCCTACTCACCGTGTAAGAATGATACAGACTGGCCCTAGTCTTCCTTAAAACTAGTCTATTCCACAGCGTTGAACAGCATCCTTGGTGTGGCTATGTGGTCGCTGGAGGACTTAGGGTATGTGGAGTCTTGGTAAGTCAACATTCAGAACCTAGTCCCCCTGACACCTTCTTCCTCCCCAAATACTTCTGGCATGCTGCCAGACCTCCACCCAGAACCCTTGCCAATGAGGGAAACAAATCCCCGTTCCTTCTGCTGGAGACCCATTTATTCTTTCCCCAAACAAAAGCATTGCTGAGTTTTTCAGCCTGAATTCTGCTTGCCACCCCCTCTTCGGCCGTTCATTAGCAATGTGCTGTATGGAAAACCACTGAAGATCATTACAGCTGTGGTAGGAAGCCAATGTGCCAGGATAATGAAAACCAATTCTGCAGTTCCCCATGCTCTGCTACTTGTGTTTGTCATAAATGAGTTGTGGAGCTTTGGAGTGAATGATCCATATCATATTGAACTGTCTTTTTTATCGCTGACAATTGAAGGTGACTGAGAAGCCGGGCTGGTGTCAGACTATGTCTAATTGGAAACCCTCTCTCATTAACATCTGACATTGACCTGTATTACCTGATGAAATTAGGACCACAGTGAACTGGATTTTATTATTTGGAATGAGCTGGTTGAGCTCTCTTCTGTTTGAGTGGGATTTTTTAACCCTCCCCCAACCCTAACTTCGTGGCACAAAGGACCCAGCAATGCAGACAGGTTAAGCCAGGCAGATTCACTCACAAACAAAGCAAAAACAGCAAAGTGGTGGAGGCAATTGAAACCACATGGACTTTTATACCACATATGTTTGAACAGCTCTTGGGTATTTGAGATTTGGGAGCCAGAAGTCCAAGGGTGACCTTGCCCCCAGGGCTTCCATGAAGAATCACTCCAAACCATGGAGGCAATTGAGAATTCATCCTACATATGGCGCAGAGACACTTTACTTCAATCATTGGCTACCTCAACCAACTGGGCTCCTGAGAACTTTCTTTTATCAATTTGAAAGTTTGGGTCTTTAGCTGAGATATAATTTCCAGAGAAACATTGAATTCATGATGGCATGAAGAGAACCCAGAGTGGAGACAGAGAGGGAGACATTCTGAGCAGAACATGCAGTTGAATGCTCCAGAGCTGTGGAAGGAAGAAGAAAATAAACTTCTTTTGCACCAGGAAAACACATAGCCAGTGTTCACAGGATGCTGTTTCTGTTGCATATAGGTTCATTCCATAGAGTTAAAATTTGGGGGGTCTCAGTTTTGTGGACCCACAGAAAGGCCAGTTTAGTTTTTCAAAAGTCTGTCAGCTTCAAAGTACACAAATGCTGGTTAAAAACTCCGTGGGTGGCGTGCTGAGCAATTGACAAACATAAAGATGCTCTTGGAATGCTTGACAGCAGCTGGAAAGTTCAACAGCATCACCTGGAAAGCAGCACCACCCAGATCTGCCGACTTACTTATTTTCTGTAAAGCCTTCCCGGCTAAGAAACAGGAGATTTCAGGATGCACAATTTAGTGGCTCCACGATATGAAAAGCCCTCTTTGATTTCAGAAAATGACACAGCAATGGATGGAAGTTTTTTTTTTCTTTGCCTACCTAATGCCTGGATCTTTTTTGATCTTTACTGACCAACCCAAAGATTAGGTTCTGAGCCTGAAATGCCATCTGGCCTGATTATTTTGGATTCGTTGGCCTCTGTAGCCACCAGCCTGTGGCCTTCTAGCCTATCTTGGCTTCATCAGCCCTCACAGATACGTGAGTCAGGAGAAGGCTCGACCCTAACATTTGATTCGCAGACTTAAAACCTCCCCAGACTTGGGCTTGCCTACTTCCACAACTGGTTGGGCCATTTTTTGGATATAAATTCATAGATATGTCATATATACCCAATCTAGGGCACAAACACAAGAGAAATCCCTGGCTAACTAGGGGAAATGACATAAAACAAAAGTGAATGGCCTGCTGACACAAAATGTCTACTACCGTCTCTAGAATCTGGCCTGTCCACCCAGGCTGCTACATAACATATACTCCCTAGCTAGTGTTCCAGAGAAAATTCAATATAGAACTGCTCTGTGAAGTATTTTATATCCTGAAAATGTACCTGAACATCATACTGCTCTATCGCTGCAGGGCTAGATCTGTGTAGACTACCAATACCACAGCTCTCTCCACCAAGATCATCTTTATAGAAGAAATAATCAAATAGGACTGACGATTTGTAGGTGACTCATTGAAAAAACACCAAGAACTTCTACAGTAAGAAAAGCAAGCAAGAATTTATCTCAAAATTTGATATTCATCTAAGAGGAGACCGCCCCATAAACTAGACGTGATGGGGCCTCGGGAGACTGGCCTTTGGGAAGGTCCGCTCATATGCTGAGCATTTTGGATGCCAAACATCTGTCTGGAGAGGAAACCATTCAGTCAATCAACCAGATGTCTCATCGACCCCATGCCAAACATCTGGACAATTGATGTGATCATTTCCTTTTCATTAAGGAGCTTGGCCAGACTGACCCAGAGTCATAATCACAGCATGAGAACCAGCATGAGGATGACAGATACTCTGATGCCAGCATCTCCAGAGTGGGACATTGTTTCGGTCTATGGGAGTCGATTCAACACCACTTTGGTTTGAGAACTGTTGGCTGTTCGTTGACCTGAGTCACTGTGGGGCCGGCACAGTTTTTAAATCCCTACGTCATCAAGCACCCCACCGCTGCGCTGAAAGAGCACACCTTATTCAAGGGCAGGAGGCCATTGGCTGAAAGTAGCATTGGTTGCCTCCCAAATTGTCATTAAGTGACCTTCTGGTGCTACCTCCGCTGCTGTAGGGAAAAAGGTGCCGACATTTTGTTGGCACCGGCCTGGTGATTCATAATGAGTATAGAACTCGGCTCCATTATAAAACGCAATCCGTCTGACAAAGGGACATTATTTAATGGGCACTCTCTCCATTATAGCAATTTGGAAGAGGGTGAGGTTGAGGACAACATCAGAAAGCACAACAAGGTCACGCAATGCGAATTTGGTCTTTTGGTTTCCTTCTTGGCAGAACAGCGACCTCCAGGGTTAGAGCGCAAAATCTCCACACTTACCAATGTGCTCGTCATCAATTCTAATAAAGCACAAGGAGGGGGTAGGAATGAAAAAATAAGGGAGTAGGGACAAGTCAAGAAGGATAAGATAAAGGGCTTGTTTGCCTTGAAAATCAAGTATCAGGGAAGTTATGGCAATTCTAATGTATTATATTCTTCTCATGAATTTTTTTCTGGGGACGTGGGGTCTATAGCGTTGTAAACAATCACCGGTCATTACTCACTAGGAATCTTGTAGGGTACGTGCTAGATCTGAAAATTGGCTGTGCACCTCAGAAGAAGAATGTCCTGTGAAGCGTCTTCCTACCTTTCTCAGGTACAATAAGAACAAGGGCCATGGCGCACGCTCACACAGATGGCTCGTTCTGCACTATATCCATGCCTGGTGTGTGCTTAGCGCTTGCCAGGTACTGGGCCATACATATTCACATGGCATCCTTTTCAACCTTGAAAAACCAGGAAGTACTTTATGTTACTTTCACTTAAGGAAAGACTTGACTCAGAGGAATTAAAGAACAATTCCTGAAGTTATCCAGCCTATGAAAAGCTAGGTTAGAATCTGAACCCCCAAACCAAATCCATGATTACTGCGTTTTTTTCTGGCTCATGGTGATGTCATGTGCTACAGATTAGAACTGGGCTTGGAAAGATTTTCTTGGCAATAACCTTTATGGGATCAGATTACCAAACCTTTCTTCCAAGCATAGGTGGGTGGGATTGAACTGCTAAACTTTAGGCTGCAGTCAAGTCCATAAACACTCATCATAACCCAGTGTACAACAAAACCAAACCCTGGCCAGTCCTGTGCCAGCCTCCCAAAGGTTGCTACACTTGAATCTATTGCTGCAACCACTGTGTCAATCCACCTCTTTGAAAGCCTACCTTTTTTTCATTGATGTGTCCCTCCTGAGTCAAGTGCAAACCAATGTGCCACTCAAGCATCTGCTTAAATAATACGTATTACAAGTTATTGAATATGGCATTGTACCAAACTCTTTATTTTCCTTCTCACTTATCCTTGTAGTATTCCCATAAGGTCGTTTGCTTTAGAACAAAGTGAAAATAACATAGCAGAATGTAAGTTCCCTGGAAGGCAAGGACCATTTGATTTTCTTCACTACTTTAACCTCTGACACTCAAATCCTTATCTTGGGTTCCAATCAGTAGAGGATCAAACTAAAACACACTGAACCCTTTGTTTTATTCACTTGTGTAGCGTTTGTATTCCCCGCGAGGTAGCAAGCTCCACGCATGATGATGATAATAGCTTGTTCTTGACTGTATCACCAGCCTCTAGGATGGTGCCTGGCATGTAAGAAGCGCTCGATAACATTTGTATATACATAAATGAATGAACCTGGCCTTCACTTCCATTCAATTTTCTCCCATATAGTCTCCTGCCATTGGGCAGTAACACCAAGTGTTGGAAGATTTGAGCTATAAAGTTGACAGCGAAAAAACGAATTGAAGGCAAGTGAGATGGGGACGTCTGAAAAATACAAGGCAAAGAATACTACATTCCCTCTCACATGTCTTCCCAGGGTCACAATACCCAAACCTGGAGTGGATCTTAGAGACAAGGACGGCTCCTGAATGTAGCCTCACCAAGAGGCTCCCACTCCAGGACAGCAGGAGATCCTGGTACTGGAGTGGAACAGGGGAGGCCCTGAGGAAGGAGAATTTACAAAGGCTTTTTTTTTTCTTCTAGCACTTTCTCTCTCTGGTCACTGGCCTTTCATCTGTATCTGAAACACATGGACACCCTTGGTTTGCAGGTGCAGGAAAGGTGAGCCAATGAATGTATCTCTTCGTGCTCTGAATGAGCTCATCTCTGCTTGTGATGTATGCCACAAGACCTGCCCCACCCACCTCAGTAGCAAAGAGAAGGGATTCTATGGCGATTGCCAAGAGACACAAGTCTTCACAGGGAAGCAATCACACAGTTGATTTAAGACAAGCTCCTTGGTGTCCTCAGGCCCCATTAGTCCACCTTCTGCTTCAAACCCATGGTTGGCAGAAACGGGGTAATTTACCTTAGATAGCAGAGATTGACATTTCCCGGTGGGATGAATCCCTGGGTGGCACAGACAGGTAAGCACTTGACTGCTAATTGAAAGGTTAGCAGTTCACTCCTACCCCAAGGCACGGTGGGAGAAGGAGCCAGGGATCTGATTTCAAAAGTTCACGTCCTCAAAACCCAGATGGAAAAGTTTCACTATAGGACCATGCTGTGAGTTGGAGTTGACTCAAAGACAATTAGTTTGGCTTCTTGGGGTTTTTATTTGTTTGTTTGTTTTGTTTTGCTTTGCTTTAGGTAAAGAAATGGACAGAGTTAGAGGTCAGTGTGACTGTCCATGCCCCCTTGCTGAGGCTGGGTCCGTTCCCAGGACCAAATCTCAGTTTCAACAAGGCCACTGTGCTCTACCTCACAGGGATGATGTTGGAATTAAACTCAATCATAACAGAGAAAACCCTGGCACCACAATACATTCGATACATGTTTTCAGAAAGGCTCCTGAGCACCACTCCCAATCCCGCCTGCCCCCGTGTGCTGCCCATGAGCTCCAGCTCCCCCGAAGCCTAGAATGAGCGCTTCTTGTTTCCAAGGGAACTGGTGAGGAGGCAGAGAGAATGATCTTAAGTAGAGATAAATGTACGTGTGGAGGAAGATGCCGACATCTGTGCAGTATCTGTCCGCAAAAGTCCATGCTTAGAGGATAAGCCTGCGAGCCTTCTCTTTGTTTCCTCCCCTAGATCCCTCCTCCTGCCAGGGTTCTGCAGCGCTTCCATAAATAGCATCTGTTGTTGACATCGATGAGGTGATGTCTCCCACTCCTCTCCCTGTAAGTAAAGGATAGCTTCCTCAAGTAGGTCTGACTTAACCTGAGTCAAAGTAGTCCAAGAATTTCTGCCCTCATTCACCTCCGTTAGAGTGGGTTGGGAGAGGGAAGGGTGTGTGTGTGTGTGTGCTGCTGGGTGGCATTCCCAGCACAAAACGTCTCAGGCTGTGTTCTCTAGAAAAGCAAAATCAGTGAGTGTCTAAGTGTGTGTGTGTGTGTGTGTGTGTGTGTAATAAATACAACTGTATCAAGACAGTACTCACACAGTTGTGTAAGTGGGCAAGCCCCATGCCCAGGAAGGTGCCCAAATCAGAAGGGCAGACTTGTAGCTGTAGAAGGGAAGGAATTCAAGGTCAGTGGGTCAAATGGCAGGCTGCTGATAACTCCCAGGATTGACAGGAAACATGTCAGACCTTTGACTCAAGTCTAGGAAGTGGAGGCTGATGAGCCAGAGGCAGAATCCAGACCCAACAAAAAGCAAAGCAAACTGTTCCACAAAAAACTCACTGCCATTGAGTTGAGTCTGACTCATAGCAACCCTATAGAGCAGGGCAGAACTGCCTCTGTGGGTTTCTGAGACTGTAACTCTTTTTTTTTAAAATCATTTTATTGGGGGCTCATACAACTCATCACAATCCATACATATATCCATTGTGTCAAGCACATTTGTCCATTTGTTGCCATCATCATTCTCAAAACATTTGCTTTCTACTTGAGCCCTTGATATCAGCTTCTTTTTTTTCCCCCTCCCTCGACTGTAACTTTTTAAGGCAGTAGAAAGCCTCATTTTTCTCCCAAGGAGCAATTGGTGGTTTCAAACTACTGACCTTGAAGTTAGCAACCCAACTCACAACCATTCTGCCAACAGTGCCCACTGATATTAGAAGTAAGCAATGCCCCCAGGGAAACTTCCTTTCCATTGATTGCATCAGGACTGGGACTTGAGTAAGGGTGTTGGATTCCACCCTACATTTCTTACAGCTGATTGGCTGCTCAGAGTTTACATTGCATCAGGTAACATCGCAGGGATGACTAGGTTTAACAGACCCAGAACCTATCAAAGGAGACATCTCCCAATGCCCACAGAAATGAAGTCCCTTGGGCTCAGCAGAGAAGCATCCACATTTGGGAATAGGAGCTCATGACTGAAAGACGACCAGAGAACAGCACTCAGAATATTACCAAGTGAGAGGTTTTAAAGTATAAAAATGTATTTCCTCAAAGTTCTGGAGACTCTAAGTCCAAAGTCAGGGGCTCAGCAGGGCTACACTTTATCTCCAAAAGCTCCAGCAAGACTAGTCCATGCCTTTCGGGGATGGGCTTCTTGTTTTTGTTTTTTGTTGTTGTTGTTTCTAATAGTCCTTAGAATTTCTTAGTACTCTTTGGTGTTCCTACACTTGTGTACAGATTGTCACACAGTGTCTTCTTCCTGAATGCATGTCTCTCCATATCTGTATTTTTCTTTTTCTAAGACAGCACTTACAGGCCATTAGGTTAGAGGCCCTCCCTCTTCTGTTATTAACTTGTTAACATAATCAAAGGATGCCTGCATTTCTGAAGAGGATCAGAATTTCAATATATAGGGATTGAGCCTTCAATATATCTTTTGGGACACACAATTCCATCCACATATCACCATCGTGTTACCAACTCAACCCCACAGCTTTGATCTCAGCTGCCAAAGTGTATCAGATGCTCAAAAGCTGCAGAAGAATTCTCTGGAAAGGCTAAGGAATCGGCATCCCTCGTATGTCATCTTGAACCTACCCAGTGTCCCAAGGAAGACCACCTTCTCTGATAACTAGATTCCATTAACAAAGTATGTTATTATAATGCTGCGACTAGGTGGCAGATCCGCCCAGCAAAACTGTCAGACACCCCTTCACTGTGGTTTTGGTGAAGCCTGGTTCACCCAAGCCAAAGACAAAATCCCCAACCAGATCCAAGCCTACCCACACACTGAATCCACAAGCCAGGCAGTTAGTTGAAGCCAGGTTTCTGAAGCCAAGGGAGAAAATCAACAACTAGCTAAATAAAATGTACAAGCCAAAATTGAGAGCCAAAAAAACAGATCCAGCAGCTGAGGTGCCAAAGCAACAGTGTGCTCAAAGACAGCTGGGCCAATAGCTGGGGGGGGGGGGGGGGGCAGGATTTGGACCATCACCCACCATCACCCGCAGTGAAGCTCTACCACAAACAGCTGGCCAAGATGGCACCAGGAATTATTTCAGTGCAGCTGTGTGCTTAGCTGCCCAGAGCGTTCATTCAACCCTGATAGTCATGAATGGAGAGGACCCTGGAGTAAAGCAAGCAGCAAGGAATAGGATTCAATGACTAGCCATGCTGAGGGTGTGAGTGGTGCTTTCTCTTATCCCTCCAGTAGGCTGACCAGTTAGGAGCCCTGGTGGTATGGTGGGTTATGCCCTGGGCTGCTGACTGACTGCAAGGTCAGCAGTTTAAAACCAACAGCAGAAGGAAGATAAGACATTCCACCCTATAAAGAGCTACAGTCTCGAAAACCCACAGGGGCAGTTCGACTCTGTCCTAAAGGGTCACGATGGTCAGGATGCTCTGGTGGCACAGTGGTTAAGGACATGGCTGCTTACCAAATGGTCTGTTGTTCAAATTCCCAGTCGTTCCTCAGGAGGAAGATGTGAGAGTCTGCTTCTGTAACAGTTATAGTCTTGGAAACTCTATGGGGCAGTTTTACTTTCTAGGGTCACTATCAGTCAGAACTAATTTTGACGGTAGCAAATTTAGGAAGTTCTGGGTGATGCAAACAGTGAAGTGATGACTCATTGCAAAGTTGGTTGTTCAAACCCACCCAGGGGCATCTCAGAAGAAAGGCCTCCTCGCTAGCTGCTTTTGCTTGGCCACACCTCTGAAAACCCTGTGGGATGCATTTCTGCTTGGCAATATACGGATTGATCTGATGGCAGGCAACGAGTTTGGATTTTTTAAAACTGGGTCACCATAAGTTGGAACGAACTCAACAGAAGTTGATCATTGTTATGTCTCCCTTTAAAAGGTTCACTAATGGATACATATATTGTATCTTGTGATGGGTAAAATATATATGGCATGTTTTTAAAAGAGAATTTAATATTTCATTCCTAGACATTAAAATCAATTTCCACTGTTAAATAGGCTACATTTGAAACATCCATAAACTACTGTGTGAAGATGTACCCAATTCCAATATCACACCCTATTTCAACAAAAACACAAAACACACAACTCCCTGTTTCCCAATAGAGATAGTTCAAGGTGGTAGCACTGCTAGTTTTAGTTAATCAGGATCCAGTTTGCTGTTGTTAGGCGCTGTCTGATCCACTCTGACTCATAATGAAACCCAGTATAACAGAACAAAAGATTGCTCAGTCCTGGGTCATCCTCATACTAGTGGGTATATTTGATCCTATCATTTCCCCATATAGCAATCTATGTTGGGGATAATCTTCCTCTGTTTCACTGACTCGCTACTTAACCAAGCATGATATTATTCTCCAAAGATTAGTCTCCTGATGATGTATCTAAAGTATGGGAGACAAACTCTCAATCCTAAGGAGTATTTCTTCTTCCAGTAAATATTGGTCATTCCTGTGGCAGCTCACAGAGGCGCATACAGCATTCTTTATCAACACCATAATTTAAATGGGTCAATCCTTCCTTGATCTTCCTGGTTTATTGTCTGGATTTTACACAAAGAAGAGACAACTAGAAATACTATGGTTTGGGTCCTGGGAATCTTAGTTAACAAAGTGACATCTTTGCTTATTCGTACTGGGAAGAGATCCTTTGCAGGAGATTTGCCCAATGCAATGTGATTCCTTGACAGCTCTCACATGGCCACTCATTATTGACCCAAGTAAAATTTCAATTTCAATAATTACGATTTTCTCTGTTCATCTCTTTCCTCCCTAAAAATGATACCTCCTTTGGCTGCATCTGCTCCTCCCCCTTGGGTCCCCAGCATGAGTAGCCCTGATGGTTTCAGAGGGACGAGAGAGAGGGAGGAGAGGGATCCCAAACAGAGTCCAGATCCTGCCCGGTCTAGCCAGGCCCCCACAGGATGACTACCTCCCCTGGAGCACAGCTCGCTTCATAACCAACGCAAACCACAGCTTATGATAAATGGACACCTCCATTCTTTCTTCAGCAACTGTGGGTAACTCGACGTGTGCAGTCAATTCTACGCTTAGATTTGTTCTGAAAACATGAATCTGTTGCAATTCAATGGATATAATAAGAAACAGTTTGCTCACCACAAAATTTGCACTTGCTTATATGCTCATTTATCTGCAAATAATCAATGGGGTCGTAGAGAACCAAGCCTAGAAATATACAAAACACGCATGCACATGCACCTATATACACATACAGGCCTCAAATGCCACATCTGTTATGAGCCGCACCATCCCTGTGAGCTCTTTAAAACTTCCAAGCTAATTTCAGATAACCCTCATTTCACCACTTCATACAAACACACCTGCTGCGACTCATCCAACACTTAGTTCCACGGGCAAGCCGAACGTAGTTTTCATGGGAAAGTGTCAGATTTCTTTCAGTATTTGTGCATTGTTAACTTGTCGCCATGTATAAAACTGTACCGTCATGTTTATCTGGTGCCTATCACTTTTTATGACTCATGATGAAGTTTTTGAGTATTGGTCCATAAACCCCGCCTTTTCCTAGTTTATCTTAAGGAGACTTCTTGTAGTTTATCTTGTAGATTTCTGACTTGGGGACGGGGGCAGCATTTGGCACCTCAACTGAACTGTTTGGGGGTTACTCACAAGGGGGACACACTGGAAGTCTAAAGGTGTAATGGGTTGAGGGGGCACTAAACCACTCCCTCGCTGACTGCAGGGAGAACAATGGGGACGTGTAGGAGGCACACCTTTCGCTCACGAATGCCGAGGACTAAAGGGCATAAGTCCCCTTAGGTAAGTGGGTACCAGGGTATGGAATCCAGAGAGAAAGCGGGGTTGGACTGATGGATTAGAGCAGGGCCTGCTCGCTCTTTAACAGAGCGATATTCATCTACTCTGGGTCACGACACCAGTTAGACTTGGAACTATTTGTGGTCTTTCTCTCTCACTCTCTTTTTTCTTTCAGTGTCTAGTTATATAAGAGAGGCAGGATAAACAATCCCAAGGACACAGTGAAGAGACCCGACAGTTCGGGGTGGGGAGGGGCATAGGAGGGGAGGAGGCAGTGCGGAGCTGAGCAGTGAGTCAATAATGACGGACAGGGGAATAGCCAGGGTTCTACAATTGATGGTGAAGATGGCATAGCATCCCTGGTCTTGTTTGACCAATTGAAATGCATCTGAGAGAAATTACTGAAAGGTGAATGATGAGTAAACATGATAGTCGGGCAGGAGGAGAGAAAAAAGAAAAAGAGGAACAAAGAAGAAAGTAATAATTATATATAGATGTAAATAATTATATATATATATGTAAATACAACAAGAAAGCAGATGGACTTTGGGCCTCTATTTAAATCTTACCTGAGTACAAGAACAGTTTGTTCTACTGATGTGACACTGTATAATACTCACCTTCCAGATACAATCACTGAAGACAAAATGGATGCATAAGCAAATGTGGTGAAGAGAGTTGATGGCGCACCACTATTGAAAGATACAGCATCTGGGGTCTTAACGGCTTAAAGTTAAACAAACAGCCATCCAGCAGGGAAGCAAAAATGTCCACATGGAACACCAGTATGTGTGATCATGAAGTGTCAGCAGGGAAAGGCATCAGAAGCTCAAACACAAGCAAGCAAATTGATGTGAAGGAGCATCGACAAAGTGAAGCCCCAAGACCCACCTGTAAGACAATTGGACGGTCCTTCCCAGAGAGTCCACACAGAAGGGATGATCAGCCCAGGGTGCTATAGCGCACCGATGAAACACATAAATATACTCTAGTTCTTTAATATCTCCTCCCCTTACTCTGATGGTTTTCATTTTACCTCATTAATCTTGTTAGACCTGCGTGCGTTCATTTGTATAATTAAGAGTGTTTGATGCATGAAAGCTAAGATAGATAACCTTTCAGAAACAGTGATGGAGTAATGATTCCTTCGGAGCACAGGCAGAGAGGGAGGGAGAGGGGTAAACTGGCAGCTCATAACAATGATGACTGTATAACCCCATCCGAGGGGAACAAATAACGGAACTGTAAGTGAATGGAAGCATTGGATGGTGTAAGATGTGGCAAAACAACAACAATAATATATAATATAATAACAAGGTTTCCTGGGGGGCAGGGGAGGAAGGGGAGCTGATATCAAAGAGTTCAAAAAGAAAGAAAGGTTTTGAAGCTGATGATGGTCGCAATTGTACAATTATGCTTGATCTAATTGAATTATGGATCATATCTGTAAGAGCTCCCAATAAAATGAGCAATAAAAAATAAAAAGAAAAGTGATAGTGCGAGAAAGCAATAAATATCTTCACGCAAGGATTAAAGCTTCTCGGTCAACATAGAGACATGGCTGGCTTGGAAGAAGGCCTTGGTATCAATCAAATGGAAAGTAGGAACCAGAATGGTGACCCATGAACTCCAAGTTCAGATCAACACGACCGGGACTGGCACAGAGACACAGGAGAGACACAGTCTAGCTCAGGGGTCGGCAAACGTTTGTGATGGAAGTCAGTCCTCTCCCTCACAACAATTGAAGAATCATGCAGGAGGCACACATATATTGTTACAAACAAATAAATCGCCATTATCTGAAGAATACCCTGTAAAGTTTTTCAGTGTTATATCAGAGCCACATGCATGTACCCAAAGAGCTGCGCATGGCTCTCGCGCAGCAGTGTGCCAGTCCCTGGGCTGGCTCTCATTTGCCTGCGCTCCTTGCTGCTGTGGCTGGCCTCACTGTGAGTGTGCGCTCATGGCCCCGTCTCACTGCTAATGGTGAATCTTGCTAATAAAAAATTAAGTTTATTCACACAATATACTTTACAAACCCCATCAGTGGTATTTAAATAAATAACCAGTTTGGGCAGCAAAGCAAGTCCTTAATTAGCAATTCCTATGCTTGGTTTTATATGGCAGTATTTACCTTTCAAGGCAATACAAATATTACACTATTTGAATCTTACTCAAGAGTGTTTGCTGATGGTTTTCGGTTTGCGTGTTCACTGTATGCTAGCATGCCTCGTAATGTTTGCCTTTTAAACTCTTCATAAGCCAGGCAATTGTCATCCAGTTGATTATAGTTCTGCATGACCCTGTGTGTGTCAGAGTAGAACTGTGCTCCATTACAAGTTTCAATGGTTGATTTTTCAGAAGGTAGTCACCCAAGGAGCCGCTTCTGGGTGAACTTGAACTGCCACCCAGCCTAGTACGACTGTTTAGATCTCTCAAGCCCAAGCCACACTCGTTTCTATGGAGGACGTGCCAGCTCATAGCGACCCTACAGGACAGGCTAGAGCCGTGAGTTTCCAAGACCATAACTCTCTCTGGGAGTAGAAAGCCCCATCTTTCTTCCATGGAGCTGATGATGGTTTCGAACTGCTGACTTTGCAGTTAGCCCGTTGTATGACCCTAGAGCTCCTGTTTACATGTCCCAGGGACTCCTTAAAAACAAAAACAAAAAAACTATTGCTAGGTAGACTTAATAATTAATCAACTATATAAAAATGGTTGATATGTTTTAAGAATAAGTTATGATTTGAGGCATTCCTTAGAGTTCCTAGAAATTCTGATTTCTCTTTCCCAAATGCTGAAGATTAATATCAACTGGAATTTAGAAACCCTAAGCCCAAGTACGTTTGGGGCCAAAATAAAGCCTGAGTTCTATGAACGTGGGTAGGGTGTTGCTTGAACCCATGGTGGTCTTGAGCCGTGGGGTCCAGGATCCCTAGAAGCATGTACTCAGTCCCACAACTGTTCTCATTTTCCCCCCATGGGCCCATTATCTTGGGTAACTGGGGTGAGAATTCAGGATCATTTTGTTAAAATATGTACTTTGAAAGATCAGACTTTTAATTTAACATGCACACATTCAGCTAGCATATGTGCCCTTACACATACACATTCACACATGGGTGCACACACACAAAGAAGAGACAGGAAATAGGGGGGTGGGAGGAGAAATCCTCTTAGACCTTTAAAAGAGCAGCATCCCTTGGCCCATAAGTCCCAGAGGCAGCTTGAATAATGGAAAGGGCTTTCCATCTCTCGTTCAGAAACATCCCCTCAGCTCTTTGTCCAAGGCCTGAAAGCCAGAAGGTGCAGGCCTTCCCCAGCAAGGCACTTCCCAGATTCAGAAAGGCTCGGCTGCCATTCCTCAGCCATCGGTGGCATTGGCCACGCTGAGCGGCAGTGATGCACTCAGCATTTTCTCCGACCTGGGCAAAAGAGAGTCGGGTCTAGAGTTTAAAAGAATGAAATCTCTTCCTTGTGAACATGAGCGAGGCAGTCAGAAAGTTCTGACCTCAGCAAAAATAAAAAGGAAGACCCTGCTTCCAAGGGCACAGGTAAAAACAGCCTTCATGCCCACCTCCCCTGACCCCAACCTGGAGACCTACGAGGGAAAGATGTGGTCGAAACCCTAAACCGGATGCTCCGTGCCAAGCTTCTAGGACATCTTGAAGGCATTGCACAAAAACACAGCAAACAAATGAACCATGAGCCCAAGGGAAACCAACTCACCCTTGTCTCCTGAGCAGTGTTTTCCTTCCACGGGGAATGTAGACCCATCATCGGCAACAGGCTGGCCATTGCCAGGGTCAGCGCTCTGGATTCAAAGTGGACTTCTCTCCAGCCTGCCCGTGCATCTATGGACAAGAGGTTGACAAAATACCATAAGCTAGTCTACAGGGAAAATAGAAATTATCCGGAGAACTTTTGAAACACTCTCCCTTGGGCTCAATACTCCCTTCCATCGAGTCTAGGCTGACTCATAACAACCCTATAGGACAGGCTAGAACTGGCCCTGTGGGTTTCCCGAATTGAAACCCTTCATGGAAGTAGAAAGCCTTGACTTTTTCCCAAGGAGTAGCTAGTGATTTTGAACTACTGACCTTGTGGATCTCTGCCCAACACATAACCACTACACCATCAGGGCTCAAAGGGCATGTTGAATTTGACTATGAAAATCTGAATTCAAGTCTTTTGTTTATCTGCTTGCATGTGTGTTTTGTTTTTATGTTTAGACCATGTGGGTACTGGGTTATTAAAGATTCATGCGGTACAAAGGTAGATGTGGCTTCAATAAAATTAATTTCCTCTTTCTCCTCTTCTGGTGTGTTAGTCTGGATTGACTAGAGAAACAAATCCAGAGACACTCATATCTGTGCAAGGGAGAAGACTTATAGCAAAGAGTAATTGTATATTGAGAAGCATCCCAGCCCAGTCCAGATCAAGTCCATAAATCCGATATTAGCTCATGTGTCAAATACTAATCTATAAATTCCTCTCCAGACTCACGCAACACCTGCACTGACACTGAAGGCAGGACGACCACAGGCCAGTGGGTGAAAAGTACTGTGGATTCAGTGGCAGTGGAGGTGTCTCAGCACTGGCGTGGGTCTCCAGCTCCAGGGCTCAAACCCAGCTCTAGGTGTCTTGTCAACAGGAATTCATCCCAGGGAGTGAGTGTGTCCCACCTCCAGTGAGCTATTTATCTCCATTGTGCCTCCAAATGAGGTCATCAAGCAGCGACCTGATTGACAGCCCAGACTCCACCCCTTCCTCAAGTTGACAGATTATGTAACTGCCACATCTGGCTAAGGACTTCTCTATCCCTTTGGAAATGCTGGTGAAGAAGGGAGTTCCACTTTCTCCAGACCAACTCTGTCTAAAGCATACTGGGCAGATCTGAGCAGCTATGTGGGGCTTTAAAATAAAAATTGCTGCAGCTGGCTCAGTTCCCCTTGAATTGTCTCATTCTAGTTTGTATTTGTGGTGAGATCCGAACCTTGGAGAGTTAGATAAAGGTTCTCAGGTGCAGTGCCTTAACTCTGAGGTATGTAGATTGCACTAAGTGACAGTTCACAAAATGTTTTTGCAATGTTTCAGCTGAAATTTGTTATTTTTTAGAAGTGTCCCTGTACTTAGTTACAACAAAAGCATATTTCATAAACCAAGTTGACATATATTAATCCATCAACAAGTAAGTTCATTCTGTTAATTATTTTTTGAATTGTCTAGTGAGCTCTGGTCATAGCTGTCACTATTACCCAACTACAGCGATACCTGGACTCTCATAGTTTCCAGACAAATAATACCTGCATGCCTCGTGTTTGCATTGCTGCTAGTGTTTTCACGGTTGCTGATTTTGTCAGGCTTTCTGGTGTTTTAGTTATAATCTTGTGATGATTAGCATTTGTCGCCTATACCAATAATGTTTTTGAGAATGAAGCAGTAATTACAGGAAAAGAAAAACAGAAAAGGCTTCCACTTACATAAGTCTAGTGGTAACTAAAAATACTGTAATTCGATGTAGAAAGATTTGACAATGTCATCGTTAGTATTCATGCAATCTACGAACTCTTGCACTTATGCAATTTCTAACTCTATCCAATAGCATGCTATAATGATTGACCTTTGACTAGATGGACTGGCACGGCGGGCGTCTGCACTGGTGGTCTCAAACAGAAGCCCTGCTGTGAGGGTGGCTCGGGGCGGGCAGCATTCCACTCTGCTGTCCACACTGTCACCATGAATCGGATCTGAAGGAGGGCACCTAACAACAACCACAGCCACAACCATGGCACATGCTATTCTGTGATTAAAATGGACAATAAACTTGACTAAGCATTCAGTAGGGGGTGGTACGGTAGGCGGTTCAAGGAGGGAGTGACCCCATCAGTTACCTCTGAGTGACACCAGCCCAGGGATGTCACGGCTCAGATGTAGGCCTATGTATGAGTTTGTGCTCCACTCTGCCCTAAAGTTGTGATGAAGAATCTCTGCCCTATTCAATGAACCTTCATTATTAAGAAGGGCAATTTTAATCTGAGCACTATCACAGCATCAAATTGGAAAAGATTTTCTGCTAGGATGATAGTTCAAACACGCACAGGTGTGTTCTAAACAAAACATCTCTTTGTGATTAGTGGGTGGCGCAGACAAGTTCTTCCGGCAATCCACGTGTCTTGGTTCCCTCGGCGTGCCTTCAAAATCAAAAGAAAGATGGTTTTGAGGGAAATACAGTTTTGAGGTCAGGGCTAATATCAAAATTTTAACAAAACTCAAGTGGACATCTTCTCAGATCATTCGAAGCTTTACAACACGTTTACGGGAATGTTGCTGCCTGCACAAAGTGACCGCTTTTAGATGGATCCAGCATTCCGAAGAAGACTGAGAAGAGCTCCAAGAGGAACCAGGAGAGGGAAGACCAACAGCTTCAATGAAGAGAGAAACTTTGGTTGAAGTCCAGAAGCCAATGGAAGGAGACTGTAGGCTTCTTATCAATGAGACAGCTGTTGAAGTTGGGAATCTCACATGTTTCAGCATTTTCAATTTAAGTAAACAACTTGAGCAAGCTTGCCGTTCTACGGGTGCAAAACCAAACATTGCATACAGATCAGCTGACTCAAAGAGCTAAACTTTCCAATCTCTTGAGCAAGTTTGAAGCTAATGACAATGATTTTGTGGAATAAATCATCACCAGGGATGAGTCTTGGATTTACCAATATGATCCAATCAGCAAGGTCCAATCAAAGTCAGGGTTTCCTACAGGATGTGCTGGGCCAGTTAAATTCAAAGCAGAGAAGTCAGCTCAGAAGGATATGGTGACTTTGGGGGAATTCTAAAAGTAGTAAACACTGAGAGATTTTCTTGAAGGGACTTATCATTTTATTGGGGCTCTTACAGTTCTTATCACAATCCATCCATCCATCTGTCCAGCACACTTGTACATATGTGGCCTTCATCCTTTTCAAAACATTTTCTTTCTACTTGAGCCCTTGGTATCAGCTCCTCAAATTGCAAATTATTGTTTTCCTATATTACACTGTCCGCTGTCTATTTTCACCCATGTTTCTGTTGTTCATCACCTTAGTTGGGTGGGTACGTGGTGGTTATATATTAATCATTATGATTCGTTCCCTCTTTCTCCCCTCCACCCCATCTTCCCCGACCCTCATGGTATCACTACTCCCATTATTGTTCCTGAGGGGGTTCTCTGTCCTGGATTCCATGTGTCAAGAGCTCTTATCTGTACCAATGTACATGCTCTGGTCTAACCAGTTTTGTAAGGTAGAACTGGAGTCATGATAGTGGGGGTGGGGGGGAGAGGTGGGAAGGATTAAACAATAAGAGGAATTTATTTTGCGTCGGTGCTATATTGCACCCTGGATGGCTCATCCCTTAATTGTGACCCTTCTGTGCGAGGCTGTCCAATTGTCTACAGATGGGCTTTGGGTCTCCATTTCACTCTACCCACCCTTATTTGCATCAATATGATTGTTTGTTTTGGGTCTTCTAATGCCTGGTCCTTGTTCCCATCAACACACATGATCACACAGGCTGGTGTGCTTCTGTCTTGCGGGCTTTTTTGCTTCCCTGTTAAATGGCTGCTTATTTATCTTCAAGCCTTTAAGACCCCAGACACTATATCTTTTAATAGCTGGACACCATTAGCTTTCTTCACCACTTTTGCTTATTCAGCGATTCTGTTGGGAAAGTAAGCTTCACAGAATGTCAGGTTATTAGAACAAACTGTTCTTGCATTGAGGGTATACTTGAGTAGAAGCCTAATGTCGGTCTGTTACCTTAATACTTACCATATAAATGTATGTACATAGATCTATGTCCCTATCATTATATAGAAATATATTTACATATGTACGTGCCTGTATTTATATCTCTATAAATATCCTTTGCCTCCTAGTTCTTTCCTCTATTTCCTTTACTTTCCTCTCGTCCCACTGTCATGTTCGACCTTCATTTGGATTTCAGTCATTCCTCTCTGCTACATTGTATTTGATCAAACCTCACCAGGCATTCTATGCCCTCCTCGCCATCAATTTAAGGTCACTTGTCATTCCCATGCCCCTGGGTTTGTTTGTTGGCCCTGATCATGAGGCATATTATATATATATATATATATATATGTAAATCATGAGGCATATTATATATATGTAAATAAAACAGAGCAGGTGCAAAAAGGGCCAGAAAACTGTAGTATTTGTTTCCACAATGACAATGCTCCTTACTCATTTACTAAGCACAGCAAGGGCTGTGCTGCAAGAATTTCTGGAATTTTCTGTGCAGTCCTTGTACTTTACATTTCTTCCATTCACTTCACCTCCTCTACATGTGTGAGGAAGTTTCAAAGCCTCTTCTGACATCCACTTTGTTCTTTTCTTTCATTCTAGTCTTTTTAATGAACTTTTACTTTATTCGTGTACGATGTTCTTGATGTCATTCTACAACTTTTCTGGTCTTCAGTCATTAATGTGTCAAATTTGTTCCTGAGATAGTCTCTAAATGCAGGTCAAATCTACTCAAGGTCATATTTTGGCTTCACGGATTTCTTTCAATGTTCATTAGCCTTAATCTGAATTTGCATGTGAGCAATTGAGGTCTGTTCCACAGCTGGCCCCTGGAGTTGTCTTAGCTGCTGATATTGAGCTTCTCTGCTGTTTCTTCTCGCAAATGTAATCATTTTATATGCCTGTGTGTTCCTTCTGGCAAGATCCACATAGAAAGTCCCTGTTTATGTTGTTGTTAAAAGATACTTGCACTGTGGAAGTTTGGGGTCTTGCAAAATTCCCAGCTTTACTTCTACAGCCAAGACCATATGTTCCAACTACAGATTCTTCTCTTTTTTGGGTAACTTTCATATTCCAATCACCAATGTTAGCAATATATCTTGATTGGCTTTAGAGGCTGGGATTAGATTTTACCGATAGTTGTATGAACTGATCTTCCTTGTAGGGATATAGACATTACTCTCTCGCAAACAGCATTGTACTTTGAGATAAATCTTGATATAGTCTCTGTGATGATGACTGTCGAGCCAGTCCCTTGCAATGGATGTTTCCTGGCAAAGAACACCATGATGACCTGATTCAACATGGCCAGTACCAATCCATGTGCGCTTAGTTTGTCTAGAATCTCCATCTCCATGTGTTCTATTTCATTTTAGATGACTTCCAATTTTCCTAGATTCACACTTCGTGCATTCTATGTCCCAGGTATGAGTGGATGTTAAAGCTGTTGCTTCTCATTTTGGGTTGTGCTCCAGCGGCAAAGACAGGTCCCCAAAGCTTGGCTCTCTCTGTGTCACAAGTTCCTTCCGACTTTGAGGAGGCAGCTCTTTCCCAGTACTATTTTGAGTTTCTCCCAATCTCCAGGACTCACCTTCAGTCCCCTATCTGACATTGTTCCGCTGCTTTTAATAAGCTTTTCAGTGGCTAAAGTTTCAGAAATGACTATTCCATCTTTTTAGTCTGTTCTTAGTCTGAAATCTGTTCACCATGGATAATGTTCCACTGCTGTTAATAAGGTTTTCAGGGGGTGTTTTTCAGTAGTGGGCTTACTACTCCTTCTTAAGTTCATTCTCTCAGAAAGCTCCACTGACGCCAATTCACCATCGGAAACACATACACTCAAACGCACACATGAGATGGTTTGACAAGTTCATGGAGCATTCTGCTACCTCTCTATTCCATTTCTCCATGAACTTTTAAGAGTCTTCTCAGATAAATGTATTTTAAGAGTCTTCTCAGATAAATGTATTCTGAATAATCCAGATGTCATCCTGTTTTATAATTTTCACACAAGTAATTTGATAATTCTAAATGATTTTCAGACAGCACTCCTGATGTGGTGTCGTGGCTATGCTTTGGCTGCAATACTCATCGTCAGCAGTTGAAACTATCAGGAGCTCTGTAGGAGAAAGACTAGGATTTCTACTTCTGCGAACAATTACAGTCTTGGAAACCCACAAGGGACCGCTATGAGTCAGCATGACTCAATGGCAGTGAGTGAGTACTCCTGATCTTAGGGACTTTTAAAATATTATGGTAAAAATAAATGAGACACTCTAATGATTCATGATCATTCCCAAACTCCGTAGCCTGTCATAATCCAAGATCAGCAACATTTTCTGCATTTGGAGTTTGTATTATTTTGTTTGGTTTTTGTTCATTCATAGTAGAGTGTATATCAGAGGTTTTCATGTCAATGGGGGTCACACTCCTAAGGCTATGCCATATGCTTTGCTGTTTTTTGATCTATGAACCCCAGGATGGATGAACCTACAGGGACAGCAGTGGAGTAAAGAGTTTGGGGGGAAGTGGGTACAGTGGGTGGGTGGGGAGGATAAAGGAGAGATGATACCAAGGCATCATTGTAGAAAAAGAGTGGTTAGAAACTGATTGTGGTAGTAATTGTGCAATCCTACTTGACCTGATTGAAATATGGAGTGATCTGCTCTATGCATTAAGTCCCAACTAATAACAAAGTAATAAATAAATAAAAGCAAACCCATTTAGTGGCTCACACAAGCTCTCAAGGATAATATCATAAATATGTTTGAGGAGGAAGAGGAATGAGAGGTGGGAACCTGAGTTCCAGTCTCCACGGTGCAGTTGTCTCTGCCAAGTCAGTCAGCTTCCCTGGGTGTTAGTTTTTCCAATCTACAAAATGGGTGAGCCTTGGTGGATGGTCTCTATGTCTCTTTTGTTCATCCAAAATCACATAAAATTGTATTTATTTCTCAGCATGTTCACATGGTTTTGACATAGGAAGCATTGTCAATGGTTGTTGTTGTTTCTGCTGTTGTTGTTAGGTGCCATCAAGCCGATTCTGACTCACAGCGACCCCATGTGCAACAGAGGGGTCACTGGTGGTACTGAGCCAGCCTCCCAGCTGTTCTTATGGCTGAGCCCGTTGCTGAAGCCACTGTGTCCACCCAGCTTGTCAAAGGCCTCCCTCTTTTTCACTGCCCTTTCACTTTACCAAGTGTGGATCTTTCCCTAGAAAGAGATTTTCATACTCCCATGAAAAATATAAATATCTCTTCGTGTTCCCCGTGATTTCTTTTCCTTCTCCACTGGCAATAATTGCTGCCGCAATTTGAGACCCAGCTGTAAGTCCACAAACTTCTAAGTCTGTACAGATACACCTTACCACCGTTTCCCAAGTCACACTACTGCGGGCTAATAGGAGAGAAAATGCACCAGGACCCAAGGAAAGAATGACACAGCTGACGTCAACTGTAATAAAAAATACAATATTTAACAATCAAAACACCCAACAGTGTGACTTATGAAATGGAGCCTTGCCTGCGACTTTTTAACTCCAGGATTTTGGACCCAACAGTTCATCTAGCTTTAGATTTTGGATTTAGTTCCCACCAAAAATTGGATACGGCTGCTAAACCTTTGGAATGGCTTTGGTCTGTTTATTTCTTTGCTTTTCTTGCATGAAGCCTGTGGGGTGGGACGTGCACAGTGGAAATTGGTTGTTTGCATTGCCCACAACCATATTCCCTCCTCCAATAACATTACCTTGATTTGCCTCTGTGGAATTCTCTTTTCTCCCCACCTTTTGCCAATGTCATTTTAAGGGGGTTTGAGAAGGGTCATTCCTAATTTACCTGAGCTAAAGAGAAGTGCCCAGCCCCTTGAACGTGGCATGCAACCCTCTCCTTGTCAGTGAGATGTTTCCTGTGACTTCTGGGAACAAGAAGCAGTCGCTCTCCCTGTCCCGTTAGCATAGTCAGGATGCAAGTCTTACGTATGCTCCAGAAACTGAACACTTTGAGCAAGTAGTGAATGAGGAAAACCCGAGAAGAAGCTCACCTTATGGATGGATACCTGTTAGTCTCCCTGCTCATCCCTGAATCAAACCACTCCTGAAACTGCCCTTCTCTGGATTTTTCCGTGATGTGCACCAGGAAATTCACTTACTTAATCAACCACTTGGCAATTCTCTCCCGTGTTAACATGAAAAGGCTAAATACGCCACGTGGGTCAGTGACATCTAAGGTAGCAATGCACGCGGTAGGCTTTTTCTCACTCGTTTGTCCTCTGTAAGCCTTTACAGAGTGCTCGTGACAGACTGCGCACTGGGTGATTCAAACTGTGAAATATACTGAGACCCTGCCCCTAGGAGAGCACAAGATGGACATATGCGCCCATGGCATACAATATCATAAGGGCTAACATGGAAGGAAAGTCCCTGGGTTGACACAGATGTCGCGTCCTTGACTGCTAGTCTGAAGGTCCCAGGATGGAACTCACCCAGAAGCACCCTGGGATAAACGCCTGGCAACCTGCTTCTGGAAAGAGCACCATCCTGAAAGCCCACCAGAACTGTTCCTGTTCGTAACGCATGGGCTGCTAGAGAGGGGAGCTGGACAGCAGGTGACAATTTCATGGGGAGCACTAGGGGAAGACAGAGGATGAAGTCACTAATTGCACCTGAAAAAAAAGAAACTTGGCAGGTAGAGAAGAATTGGAAGAAGGGTTGTTCTGGGATGAGAGATGCCCAGGAGACATGAGTAGAGCTTTCCAGAGCCCCACCAAGAGTCTGCTGGGGCTCGTGTGTGGTTTCAGAGCTCACGGTAGAAAGATATGGCTCAGAAAGAAGGTTGGAATCCATCTGAAAAGGGCTTTGTATATCTGAGCAGCAACAGCTTATGAGCAAAGGATGACCCCAACAGACCTGGATTTAAGAGAGAGGCAGACACCATCCCTAAGTGGCCCCATGAGAGGCCTGCCTTCATCTAACGACCCCCAGCTGCCCGAGTGCCTGAGCCGGTCCCTGGAGCCAAAGCTGCGCCCAAAGCACAGCCCTCTCCCACCAGCTCCGCTCTGCTGCTAAGAGGGAGTCTAAAGCCGGTGCTGACAGTGTTCTGAGCTATTATGTATTTCCCATATTCATCTGTGCTCTGGAAAATGACTTGAAATTCTCCACGGAAAGTGCAGACAGAGAAGGCAACCATTTTGCAAAATGAGTAACGGACTCAGAGCCGTCAGGCCACAAAGCTGCTGGAGTGAAGGTTTGGAGACACGCCTGCCAGGTGTCTCATCCTCCAGTGGCCCTGACCAGATCTCTACTGCCAAGCCGTTTGTTAACTAGAATTCCTGGATAGCTCGTGGAGATCCCACGTGGAGACAGTGAAACCAGGGAGACTCCCGCTCCGGATGCTACTTCTGAACTTCTGTGAATGAGCTGCTCTCAGATGTACAGGTTCAATGAGAGGGCAAGTGGTAAAACTCCAACCAGAGCCAGGCAGAGCTTTGGTGCAGAGCAATGAAAAAGCCTGAGGTCACACCTTCTGCCCTGTGAAAACACCCCTTAACTGCAGCCTCCTCTGGGCTGGGAACTTAAGTCAAGCAGAAGAATGATGTTGAGAATGTATTACATGGAAGGTGCGAGGGCCAGGAGGGCTCCCAAGACAAACCCCACATGGCGCCACGAGAAGCTTAACACGCAGGGGCCATAGGACACAAAAGAACTCACGGCACATGTCCAAAATGTGGCCACTGTTTTAATGAATGGGGATCCTCCACTGGAGGTGGCATCGGACTGTTAAAGAAGCAGGATCAGTAGTGCAAATGAGCCAAGGTGGAAAGAAGGAGAGAAGGTTCTGGAACTCAGGTCGGCTGATTTAAAACCACCCCGCCTTCCTCTCTGCCACCAAGATGGGAGAGCAAAGAGGCTCTCTATAGAAACGTGTGTTAGCCTGGGTGGACTAGAGAAACAAATCCAAGGACACTTGTGTGCATAAGAAAGAGATTTATATAAAAGAGCAATTGTTTATTGAGAAAACATCCCAGCCCAGTCAAGGTGAAGTCCATAAGTCCAATATTAGTCCATATGTCTGATACTAGTCCATAAATTCCTCTACAGATTCACGCAGTGCATGTAATGATGACAAATGCAGGAAGATCACAGGCCAGTGGGTGGAAAGTCTTGGGGATCCAGTGGCAGTGGAAGCATCTCAGCACTGGCATGGGTCTCCACGTGGCTCTTCCATCACTGTGTCTTCCAGTGGCTTGTCAACAGGGATGTCTCACAGAGAGAGGGTGTCTGGCCTCCAGTGAGCTATTTACCTCCATTGAGCATACAAATGAGGTCATCAAGCTGTGACCTGATTTACAGGCTAGACTCCACCCCTTCATTCAAGTTGACAGATTATGTAATGGCCATAGTACGTGACTGCTCACCAGTGTCTCAGGCAAAAGCCCGGATAAGAAAAGATAAATACCCCGTGTGTCCCTTAGGCTGGACAATTAGGGGATAAGGGCTTGGTTTTGCCTTGTCTTGTTTTGTTTCATCCAAAGAGACTCCATTCTCTTCTGGCTTGTGAAGTAAATTTCAAACGTACTTTGAAGAGGAAAAGGCGAGGGCTCGTGTTATCCAGTGAGAATCCAGAGGGTCTTCTTTTGGAGAAAGGAGCCTTTGGGGGTACAGTGTTGAAAGTGTTCAGCCGCTGTCCCAATCCCAAATGACAGCAGTGCCAACCCACCAGCCAAGAGAGATGTGGCTCCAGCCAGAAATATACGGCCATCCGCCACTGCAGTGGTCGCAGCGGAATCCCCATGAAGCACTTCTTCCACGTCCTAGAGCGTTGCTGTGAGTCAGAATCAACTGGATGGCAGTGGGTTTGGTTTAGATTTCTCATAAGGAGGCTCTGGTGTCAAATTTTGGGCTTATCATTATAGCCAGGTGGGCAGGGAGAACCAGGAGTCCTGGGGGCTCACTATCTAGCTGCTAACCAGAGACTGACAGTCATAACTCAGCAGGAAGCAACCAGGTGGTCTGCTCCCATAAAGATACCACCAAGAACAGCCGACGGTGCCATTGTACTCTCAAATCCCCTCTGAGAATTGAAAATTGACTTGGTAATATCCAACAATTACAGAGCAAGGAGCGCCCAGAAGGGCAGGGTGGCACAGATAGGGAGAGTGTGGAATCCCAGACACACAACAGGATACCCTGAGTGCTCATGGCGGTGCGTTTTCTCTTGAAATCCCGGATTGTCTCTCATCTCTGACCCCACATGCCATTCTCATCAGCTGACACCCTGCCCTTTAGCTTCTGGTTGGACTGGAGGGAAGTGGAGCGCCAGAAGGAGAGGGGAGGGGGAATATGGAGCCGCACATTGAATACCCTCCTTCCCCAGCCTTTCCCTGCGGGTCTCTACAGACTGGCGGTCTCCTCTACCAAAAACCAGCTCTGTAGGCTTCCCTTTCCGTGTGCATTACACATACAATTGCTGTCCAACTTCCATCCATCTGCCAGTTGGCCATGCTGTGGTGAGGCTTGCCTGTGCTGGGAAGCTACGCCACTGGTATTTCGAGTACCAACAAATCCTCCTATTGTGGATAAGTTCCTGCCAGGCTTCCAGACAAAGACGAACCATGAAGAAAACTCTGGCTAGCTACTTCTACAACAATAAAACGGACACTTGATGGATCATGGTAGGATATTGTCTGATAGAATGCTGAAAGATGGGCCCCCTGGCTTGGAAGATGCTTAAAATACACACTGACTTCCACAGTGGACGTGGGTACACACCAGTGAGGGTGAGGATGGCACTCACACTCTCACTGCCGCCCAGCCAATCCAACTTGTAGCAACCCAGGACTGCCCCCTGTGGGTTTCCAAGACTGGAACTCTATAGGGGAGCAAAAAGCCTCATGGATCTCCCATGGAGCTCTGCTCATTGGTGGTGGTGGTGGTGGTGGTGGTGAAGGGCCATTGAGGCAATTCCGACTCATAATGTTTGTATGTACAACAGAACGAAATACTACTAAATCCTGTCCCCAACTCCAAATTGTTCTTATGTTTGAGTGAGAAAAGGGGTCAGTAGTGCTCGCTGAAGTTTGTAAGTGCTGACCTTGTATTCCACAGCGCAAGGAGTAGCCCACTCTGCCACCAGGGATCCTTGCAGATGGCACCAGACTGAGCCATGTCTTGATCTGTTGTACCTGGAATCCTCATAAGTCGGACAGCAACTAGAAGCAACGAGCACCCAGAGCACCCCACTCAAATGAGGACACTGAGGCCCAATGCAAGTGTGCCTGCCTGTACAGTCAAAGGGTGAGACCGTGGGGCAGGAACCACCTCTCAGATCGCCAGATGATGGTCATTTGTGGGACCAACGGCCTTTTGTACCAACGCTCAACCGATTGATCATCCAGCATCCTCAGAGTCCTACGTGTAAATCCAACCCTCAGTTTCCAGAACAGCACATGAGTGCGTGAAAGAGATCACCAGTCTTCCCAGCCACTTGCCAGGAAGGGCCATTTGGAGCTGGCCTGCTACACAGCCGTTTCCTCACCTCACCTCACCCAATCCCACCCCAAACCCTCACCCTCTGCAAAACCAAAGTCAGCCAGCACGCGCCCATCCCCCACTCCCTCTCTTTGTACTTTGTTGCGGTTATTTTTTAAGCCGTGTGTAAGGGCAAGACGGAGTGTCAGTCTCTCTTTGGAGCACAGGCCGAAAATGGAAAATAAGCTGCATGGTGACATTTTAGCGAAGAGACCTTTCTCTGGCTTTGGGAAAAGCCAGCTGAACAGGCACCCGCTGACATTGAGGCAGCAGAAAGACACACAGCTAAAATGTCACCTCTGCGCTCGTTTGCTGTTGTATTTCCAGTGTACATTAGATTATCCTTCCTTTTCACTTCTGGGGAGAAGGGGTCAAAGCCACTCTGGTTCTGCCTTTCTTGTCACAACAGTCTCCCTCCCACTCCTGAAAGCCACCCACCTGACAGGAAGACTCAGTGCTGGCCTGTTTCAACAGTGGTAAAAGGACATTCACAAATGTATCTTTACCTGAGAGGTGTGGATTCATTTGAGCTTATGCATATTTCTTCAGAGAAATTAGCCCAAGTGACCAAAGAGTTAAAACTACACCTGGGCAGTTCAAGTCCTTCGCTGTGAGCAGGGACTTCTAGGGCTCACTTGCCTTGATCTTGGCTCCTAGCCTCTAGCACTGAAGGAGGCAGGATCATAGCGATGGCATGAACAGACACTGGGAAGCCTGACCCTTCTCTGCTTCCAAAGGAGTCCCACCAATGGGACAGGCATTGCCTCATACAATCCGGGCCCTGCCTACCTCTTCTGTCGCATTTCCCATTCTTTGTCCCACGTTCTCTCAGACATCTACTCTCGTTGTTGACTTTCTTGGTTCATTGTCACTATCAAAAGGTCTTCTCCTATGCTGTTCCTCTTCCTAAGATAGCCTTTGGACACTCACAACACACCTCCCTACACTCTTATCTCCTTCCCTCCCGCTGCCCTTGTTGGTAGGTGCCATTCAGCCGGTTCCTCCCCATAAGGCCCCTATAGACACAGAATGAAGCCCTGCCCGGGCCTCTATCATCCTCACGATTGTCCCTACACCTGCGCCTCTGGATGCAGCCATTTGGTCAATCCATCTCCCTGAGGGCCGTCCTCTTTTTGCAGCCCCTCTACTGTGCCCAGCATGATGTCCTTCCCCAGCGACTGGTCTCTCCTGACAATGTGTCCAAAATACATGAGTTGACTCTGACTGCTTCTTCCAAGACAGATGCATTGGTTCTTTTGGCCTTCTCTGGTGCATCAATATTCTTCTCCAGCACCATATTTCAAATGCATCAACTCTTCTTTGGTCTTCCTTATTCAGGGCACAACTTCACACGCATATGAGGCGATAGGCAATACCATGGCTTGGGTCAGGCGAAGTGTAGCCCTCAAAGTGACCTCCCTGATTTTCAACACTCTCAAGATGCCTTGTGCAGAAGATTCACTCAATGCAACTCATTGTTTGATCCCTTCACTGTTAATTCCATGGAATTGAGTATGGATCCAAGCAAAGCAAAATCCTTGGCAGCTTCCATCTTTTATCCATTTATCATGATGTTATCTATTGGTCCACTTGTGAGGATTTAAGTCTCATATTAAAATTGGAGTGTGGGCCAAACCAGGTCCACCAAGGTTACAGATGAGTAAAAATGATGGGAAAGAAGACCTTCACTCTGATTCATCTAGAAGCTCTGTGAATCTCAGAATCTACCTGTGGTCAGAGGAACATAATCTTTAGAAACTACGGAAGCTCTTTGTTATCCAGCAAACTTTCGTGTTCGCATCTCCTCCCAATTGCATTTTCTCAAAAGTCAACCCAAGTCTGACCCAAGTCGTGATATTTTCCATTGCCTCATATGCATGTAAAAGTTGGACATTGAATAAGGAAGACCATTTGAATTATGTCTCGCGTACCTTGGACCCATTGTTGGGAGAGACCAGTCTTTGGAAGTGGACATCATGTTTGGTACAGCACCAGGGTAACAAAAAAGAGGAAGAGCCGTGACAAGATAGGTGGACACAATGGGTG